>NC_047111.1:83310790-84565790 GCF_902500255.1 Thalassophryne amazonica
GAATAACACAAACGTTTTTCACTCACGGTTAGTGGTTGAGTGAAATCATTTATTGTCAAACAACTGTGTTTACTCTTTTTAAATTGTAATGACAACAGAAACTACTCAAATGACCTTGATCAAAAGTTCACATACCCCTGTTCTTAATACTGTGTATTGCCCCCTTTAACATCAGTGACAGCTTAGAGTATTTTGTAGTAGTTGTAGACGAGGCTCTCTGATGATAAAGTTGTCACCGAATATGTCTTGGACTTTATTTACATCAATTACAAAGGAATACAAACAGTATGGCACTGCGCACATCTGTGTGTCAGTGCGCAATGAAAAGTTTGAAATGTTCAAAATTTCTGGAATGCATAAAGTTCCTACAAGTTGCGTGAACTACTCGTGAACATTGTACAACCTATTCAAAAAAACTGTGTGTCATTGTGTGCAGGGCATCTGAATGATTATGACGAGATGCCCTGCGCTCATAATCATTCTATAATAAACATAAATTGACAGATACATTATCTAACTCATGAGAAGGAATGAAAACACAACTATTTTACCAATCCCTTACTATATATTGTAAATAATTACCTTTGAGACAAGATTTGAAATGCATTCTCCACAACACGACGTGCACAAGACAACCTACAGCTGTAGATAATTTCTCTGTGATTCTGGGAGTGATGAGAAAATGGATTCATCAGCCAAGTTCTGAGAGCAAATGCGTCATCGGCTACATCATATGGCACAGACTAATCATGGTCCCTCCTTGAGGTAATTATGAGTCTGCACTTTAAATAGCAACATATTTTCTGTACTTCCTCCAGTGGGCTTTCTGCAGAGTGGGACAAAGCTGCTGCTCCGCAGAAGACATCGAGAGAAAGAGTCCTGCTTCAGCCAGTCCCATGAGGACATCTCCAGCATGGGAAGTAACTTTGTTACTGCTACAATGACCACCCGTAAAACGTCTGGTAGCTTCTCCCGGCGTCTCATCAAACGCTTCTCCTTCCGTGCATCAGGCAAATCAAAAAAAGGCTCTGCTACCAATGGAGGAGCCAGCTCACTAGATAACTGACTGCCATGTTTAGGGTAACACACAGGTATGGTTGATAGGGTTGTTGTCATAAAAACTTTCAAAAGATCCAGTACATCGTCCAGATAATGGATAAAACACCCTGGGTAGGTTTCGCTAGTGCACTTTGAAAAGAGGATACTGCTGGGAGGGCTTTCCTATGGATTAGAATTGCTGCCTCTTCAAGACAGACATCATGCTCGAACAAATCACCGATGTTTCAAATCCATTTGAGCGTCATGGCTTTCACACAAAACTCCACTACTTATTGGGTTGAGGGTAATAATTTTGATAAAATTCTCTACCCTGTTTGAGTAGGAGCTATAGATGGGGTGTGTAACCAACAGTGGAAATCTGTTTAAAATGTGTAATAGTAAAAAAAGCTGGTTGTACCTTTGGTTGTAGGTTACATAGCACATAGAAAATTTTGGGGGGTGTACACGAGTAATTTGTTATTAAATAAGTGTGCTTTATTTTGTTCAAATATGACATAATTATTGAATTACACTGTAAAATAGTCATTGCTGTGTTTTTCCATGCAAGAGATTTTTAACAACATAGTTTTCGTTCCCTTACTTAAGCTATCTTCCTCTAGTTGTAATGTCTGTTGTATTTGCTTATACATTGGTTATAGAGTGTCTGATGATGTATTTTGCATAAAAAAGAAATGGACTATGATTTATTTTATTAAGATATTATTAAGGTATTTTCAGTAAATTGTTCATTGTAAGGTTAGCTCTTAAATAAATTTAATTTGCCTCAAACATATTAACCCTTAAAAACTAACAGTGGGAAAAATTTTTTCAGTAAATAATGAAAATTGTAAAAGTGGATACAATACCACAAGATCTTGTACACAGGGCACATACTTTTTTGAAAAAGTGTACCCTCATTTAAAACTAATTAAAAAAAAATCATGTATTCCTAATATTTTGGTTTCGTTTTTAAATATCCATTTGCTTGAACTTCTTGTAGCATTGAAAGTTGCAGAACAAAACAAGCATCATGTCATCCCTGAAACAGCTGTTTTATAACTTTGGATAATTTGCAAATCATACTATTAACCTTTAAAATGACTTTCTACCAAAGAAACTGCACCTATGAAAACTTTAACAGCATATGTAAAACTACCCCCACAACTGGAGACCACTAGAGGTTAGTGAGAAAATATTTTTCATTATCTAAAGGCACTGAGAAAAGAGTTGGTAAGAAGCCAATAAAACAGTTCCTGCTTTCTTTGTGACTCCCACAGATTCTGCTTAATTCAAAAGAAACATACACGTACTATGTAAACAGTCATTTAATGCATGTCGATAACATATGACTAAACCATCCACGTGCCACATTGTCTTACATATTTTTATATGCAAACATTTCACTGGATGCAATAAAAATTATTCCGTGCTGAGTTTTCTTGACAAATGTGGTAATCAGGATACTTTTAAAAAGTGCAGAATTTATGCTGTATTAATCCTTTAATGGTCAACTCAATTGTTTGATGGCGCATATTGATATATACTGCATTCTATGGCAAAAATGTGAGGATATTAAAGGGTTAAAATGTGAAAACATTACATGTTTATAAATCACAGAGGCTAAGCTGGATTCAAGTTTCATATGATTTTTTTTTTCTCACAATTTGTAAGTCAACGAAATCTTTAAAGATCTGAGGACAAGGTGGAAGCTACAACTTTTTTAAGTTCATGACCAGGAACTGATGTACTCAGGGCTAGAAATAAGTTCATAAAGAAATGAGGACAATAATTTAATTTTACAATCATCTTTTGATTCTGAAACAAAGATTCACACCAATGATCAGAACGCAAACAGAATCAAACTGAAAAATGTACATACATACAGTGCATTCACAGTGCTTCACTTCTTCCACATTTTATGTCACAGCTTTTCTCCAAAATGGAGCAAATTCATTTTTTCCCTCAAAATTTTACTCACAACACTCCATAATGACAACATGGAAAATGTTTTTGTTGTTTTTGCTAATATATATGAATTTCATTTACAAAAGTAGTACACCCTTTGCTCAATACTTTGTTGATGCACGTTTGGCAGCAATTACAGCCTCAGGTCTTCTTGAATATGATGCCACAAGCTTGGCACACCTATCTTTGGGCAGTGTTGCCCATTCCTCTTTGCAACACCTCTCAAGCTCTATCAGGGTATGTGGGGGGGCGTTGGTGGACATGCATTTTCAGATTTCCGAAGTGTTCAATCGGATTCAGGTGTGGGCTCTGGCTGGTGCACTCAAGGACATTCACAGATTTGTCCTGAAGCCACTCTTTTGATATCTTGGCTGTGTGTTTATGGTCATTGTCCTGCTGAAAGATGAACCGTCACCCCAGTCTGAGGTCAAGAGCACTCTGGAGGAGGTTTTCATCCAGGATGTCTCTGTACATTGCTGCATTCATCTTTCCCTCGATCCTGACTAGTCTCCCAGTTCCTGCTGCTGAAAAACATCCCTGCAGCATGATGCTGCCACCACCATGCTTCACTGTAGGGATGGTGCCTGGTTTCCTTCTGGCATTCACACCAGTGAGTTCAATCTTTGTCTCATCAGACCAGAGAATTTTGTTTTTCGTGGTCTGAGAGTCCTTCAGGTGCCTTTTGGCAAACTCCAGGTGGGCTGCCATGTGCCTTTTACTAAGGAGTGGCTTCCGTCTGGCCATACTACCATACAGGGCTGATTGGTGGATTGCTGCAGAGATGGCTGTCCTTCCGGAATGCTGGAGCTCTAACAGTGACTGTCAGGTTCTTGCTCATCCTCATTGAAGACAACTTTGGATGCTGTAGCTCCTCTGAAAAAGAGAGCTTTAAATCAGAAGTGTCTGACTCCGTGGTATAACTCACAAACTCGTAGCTTAAAGCAGATAACCCGTAAATTGGAGAGGAAATGGCGTCTCACTAATTTAGAAGATCTTCACTTAGCCTGGAAAAAGAGTTTGTTGCTCTATAAAAAAGCCCTCCGTAAAGCTAGGACATCTTTTTACTCATCACTAATTGAAGAAAATAAGAACAACCCCAGGTTTCTTTTCAGCACTGTAGCCAGGCTTACAAAGAGTCAGAGCTCTATTGAGCTGAGTATTCCATTATCTTTAACTAGTAATGACTTCATGACTTTCTTTGCTAACAAAATTTTGACTATTAGAGAAAAAATTACTCATAACCATCCCAAAGATGTATCGTTATCTTTGGCTGCTCTCAGTGATGCCGGTATTTGGTTAGACTCTTTCTCTCCGATTGTTCTGTCTGAGTTATTTTCATTAGTTACTTCATCCAAACCATCAACATGTTTATTAGACCCCATTCCTGCCAGGCTGCTCAAGGAAGCCCTACCATTATTTAATGCTTCAATCTTAAATATGATCAATCTATCTTTGTTAGTTGGCTATGTACCACAGGCTTTTAAGGTGGCAGTAATTAAACCATTACTTAAAAAGCCATCACTTGACCCAGCTATCTTAGCTAATTATAGGCCAATCTCCAACCTTCCGTTTCTCTCAAAGATTCTTGAGAGGGTAGTTGTAAAACAGCTAACTGATCATCTGCAGAGGAATGGTCTATTTGAAGAGTTTCAGTCAGGTTTTAGAATTCATCATAGTACAGAAACAGCATTAGTGAAGGTTACAAATGATCTTCTTATGGCTTTGGACAGTGGACTCATCTCTGTGCTTGTTCTGTTGGACCTCAGTGCTGCTTTTGATACTGTTGACCATAAAATTTTATTACAGAGATTAGAGCATGTCATAGGTATTAAAGGCACTGCGCTGCGGTGGTTTGAATCATATTTGTCTAATAGATTACAGTTTGTTCATGTAAATGGGGAATCTTCTTCACAGACTAAAGTTAATTATGGAGTTCCACAAGGTTCTGTGCTAGGACCAATTTTATTCACTTTATACATGCTTCCCTTAGGCAGTATTATTAGACGGTATTGCTTAAATTTTCATTGTTACGCAGATGATACCCAGCTTTATCTATCCATGAAGCCAGAGGACACACACCAATTAGCTAAACTGCAGGATTGTCTTACAGACATAAAGACATGGATGACCTCTAATTTCCTGCTTTTAAACTCAGATAAAACTGAAGTTATTGTACTTGGCCCCACAAATCTTAGAAACATGGTGTCTAACCAGATCCTTACTCTGGATGGCATTACCCTGACCTCTAGTAATACTGTGAGAAATCTTGGAGTCATTTTTGATCAGGATATGTCATTCAAGGCGCATATTAAACAAATATGTAGGACTGTCTTTTTGCATTTACGCAATATCTCTAAAATCAGAAAGGTCTTGTCTCAGAGTGATGCTGAAAAACTAATTCATGCATTTATTTCCTCAAGGCTGGACTATTGTAATTCATTATTATCAGGTTGTCCTAAAAGTTCCCTAAAAAGCCTTCAGTTAATTCAAAATGCTGCAGCTAGAGTACTGACGGGGACTAGCAGGAGAGAGCATATTTCACCCGTGTTGGCCTCTCTTCATTGGCTTCCTGTTAATTCTAGAATAGAATTTAAAATTCTTCTTCTTACTTATAAGGTTTTGAATAATCAGGTCCCATCTTATCTTAGGGACCTCGTAGTACCATATTACCCCGTTAGAGTGCTTCGCTCTCAGACTGCAGGCTTACTCGTAGTTCCTAGGGTTTGCAAGAGTAGAATGGGAGGCAGAGCCTTCAGCTTTCAGGCTCCTCGCCTGTGGAACCAGCTCCCAATTCAGATTAGGGAGACAGATACCCTCTCTACTTTTAAGATTAGGCTTAAAACTTTCCTTTTTGCTAAGGCTTATAGTTAGGGCTGGATCAGGTGACCCTGGACCATCCCTTGGTTATGCTGCTTTAGACGTAGACTGTTTCTTTCTCTTTTTGCTTTGTATGCATCACTCTGCATTTAATCATTAGTGATCGATCTCTGCCCCCCTCCACAGCATGTCTTTTCCTGGTTCTCTCCCTCAGCCCCAACCAGTCTCAGCAGAAGACTGCCCCTCCCTGAGCCTGGTTCTGCTGGAGGTTTCTTCCTGTTAAAGGGGAGTTTTTCCTTCCCACTGTAGCCAAGTGCTTGCTCACAGGGGGTCGTTTTGACCGTTGGGGTTTTTCATAATTATTGTATGGCCTTGCCTTACAATATAGAGCGCCTTGGGGCAACTGTCTGTTGTGATCTGGCGCTATATAAAAAAAAAAGTTGATTGATTGATTGATTGATCTCCCTGACTAATGCCCTTCTCCCCCAGTTGCTCAGTTTAGACGGACAGCCAACTTTAAGAAGAGTCCTAATGGATCTGAACTTCTTCCATTTAAGGAAGACTGTGGCCACTGTGCTCACTAGGACCTTCAAAGCAGCAGAAATATTTCTGTACCCTTCCCTAGATTTATGTCTCTAGACAGTCCTGTCTCGAAGGTCTACAGATAATTCCTTTGAATGTATACTTGGTTTGTGCTCTGAAATGCACTGTCACCTGTGGGTCCTTATATGTAGACAGGTGTGTGTCTTTCCAAATCATCTCCAGTCAAGTGAATTTACCTCAGATGGACTCCAATTAAGTTGTAGAACTATATCAAGGATGATGATCAATTTTGAGCTTCATGGCAAAGGCTGTGAAACATGGAAAACCTGTTTATTGATTTTGTGATTTCTTAGTTTTTTTATTTTTAAGAAATTTGCAAAAGTCTAAAAAAAAACACACTTTTCACAGTCATTATGGGATATTGTGTGGAATTTTGAGGAAAAAATTATTCCATCCTTATGGAATAAGGCTGTAACATAAAATGTGGAAACATGCAATGCTGTGAATATTTTACGGATACACTGTATATTTTTTGTCATCCATCTTTTGTTAGAAAGGAACTGTATATATTTCATTAGCTGCATTTAAACATCCAAATAATATGAATATATATATTTGTAACGTAAATAATAGGCATCATGGTGGTGGAGTCACCCCTGGTAAAAAGGACTGTTTCCAGGACTTTGGTTATGATCTACTTTAATCTGCCAGTTATATGTAGAACTTTTAAAGCACTGTGTCTATAAAATATCTTAATATATTAAATCTGACCAACTGTACAAAATCAAAAGATTATCAATATTTGTGGATTTAAAATAAACAAAAAAGGCAAAATTCTCACATTGGAGAACCTGGAACCAAGTAATGATTGAGAGTATTGCTTGAAGAATCAATAGATCATTAAAATAGTTGATATAGTCAATTGAATAATTGTGCCAGTTTTTGATTTGAGATGCTGTGAACAAAGTCACTTCAGTGAAAAGTACACGTGGCTGGAATTTTAAACACAAACAGATGGTTAAAATACCACTTGTGTCAGGGTTTACTTGTTATATTTTAAATGTTTAATTTATTGCAAATAAATTATTTTTGAAGCCTCGCTCAGACTGGTCTCAATCTGTCTCTGGAAGGTAAACACTCATAAAATCCTCAAGAAGAAAATCCTGCAATAGTGCGAGAGACATGAATCTGTACAGCAAAAATAAATTAATTTTATATATATATATATTGTGTGTGTGTGTGTGTGTGTGTGTGTGTGTTTTTCTGTAAATGTGTTTGATAATTGTTATCTTCCCATTTCAGCTTCCAATCCTGATTTAAAATTATGTTGAACGTGAGACTTTGTTGTCAGAGCTTCATCACGGATCACAGTACCATACATGTCAACCTATATGGATTGTCCGTAAATTATACGGATTTTTCCTAGTTTCAGATTATACAGACGTACAAATAGTCTTACGGATATTCAGGGCTTTCTGTTGTAAATTTATTTTTTTACTGTTGTTTTTCTTAACTCTGCGGATTTTCGGCCAGCCATCCACCATCTTTGTACTCTTTGTAGAAGCTGTGTGATGACGTGCGCAATGTGAGCGTCCAATCGGAATTGGTTCACCGTCACATGGTTTTCCAATATCCAATCGTAGGGCAGAGCAGTCTCAGATAGTAGGGCCAAAGATTGTTAGGAGCAGTGATCTATTACTCTGAGTTCTTGTTTCTTTAAAAATAGAACAGCTGTGTGACACTATATTCACGGGAAATATATTGAATTTGTACAAAATACCTACATTGTACTTGTAGACATTGATTTTATTGACAGCAAGCAATTTTACTGTGGAGCACGAGGATTTAACTATGGAGGACATCCACCATAAAAGAGCCCATGGAGTTCCCTGGTGTTAGTTATTAATACGATGTCTGTTAGAAAAGTATCGGACCTTTTTATTTTTTGCAAAAACCATATGCGATTTGGAGCTTTGCTGCATTAAATTTTTCCAGAAACTGTGAGAGACCTCCAGGTGGACACCATTCGGAAAATTCAGATGGCTTTCAGCGACGATTTTATGGGGATTACACAGATTAAGGAGTGCTCCAGCCGGTTTAAAGACCGCCCACAGCGTCTGAGAGTGCGGCGCACTCCGAGCGCCGATCGACAGGCTGAAACCCCGCTGAAACAACCAGATCATTTCCAACGTGAAGGCTTTGTTGATCCGGGACGTTGTCTGACTTCCACAAAAAAAGGCAGAAGGCGTGGACATCAGCACTTTTTTGGCACATTCCACTGTTACAGGAGTTTTTTTCATGGAAAGAGAAGTGGAGGGATGCGCCACCGTGCCGCTCATGGCGCGGCACAAAACCACCTCCGTGTTGGTCTCACAGGACGGCTTTCAGATGGCTCAGACGGCTTTTGGTGGCTTTTCAGTCGTGTGACTATCCGAGATATTGTGCTTGAGCTGGACATGCCTATGGACAAAACCCCAATTATGTGATACCGCTATGCGGTTGTGTGTACTGTAATAAAACTGATTTTGGTGCGATTTGGAGGTTATAAGGATTTTGTGTTGATGTTATGGATTTTATCACTTGGTTATACAGTTGGACGCTCAAAGGGGTTGACATGTATGCAGCACATGAATGCACCACTTGCAACTTTGTTGATACGTTAGGTCTCTGGATGGAAAGTTATTAAATTTAGTTAGAATCAGTCAGTCAATCAATAAAGTCAAAAGGTCAACAACATCAAATTTCCAGCTCTGGTAATATAAAGAAAAATTGCAAATTTTACAGAAATGAGTTCACAACGCAGTGACTTAGTGGTTAGCACTGTTGCCTCACCGCGAGAGGCAACAGTCATGGGTTCAGGTCATGGGTTCAATTCCCACCTATGGCCTTTCTGTGTGGAGTTTACATGTTTGCATGTGGGTTCCCTCCGGGTGCTCTGGCTTTCTCCCACATCCAAAGACATGCAGGTTAGGTGGATTGGACACTTTAAATTGTCTGTTGGTGTGTGTGTGTGACTGTTTGTGTGTCTATATGTGGCCCTGCGACAGACTAGCATCCTGTCCAGAGTATACCCCACCTCATGCTCTATGACTGCTGGGATAGGCTCCAGCCACCCGTGACCCTTGCTTGGACTAAGCGGTTGAAGGTGATTGTGAGTTCACATATAGTGAACCTGACACAATCACAAAATGGTGGCTGCAACATTTGGCCTGTGTGGTCAAGGAAGGCCAGATCTTTGTAGGACACAGGCTTTGAACGGTGTGTGTGGCCCGTGAATTGACATGCAGCCTAAAACGGAAGTCATAACAAAAACCTGCATGAGTTGAAGGCTCAGCTCTGCCAGTGACAGAAAGTATAGCTTGTCGCTAATCAAGGACAAGGCCTTCAGTTTTGCCCGGTATCACTTTGAGGACATCACCAACTCTTCTGAGGAGGTCCTGCTCTTTCTGCACCAAGAAAAGACCAAATACCCATGAAGCGAGAGAGTGTGGCGTTTGAGGCCATCCTCAAACATGCAGTATTCTTTCCAAAGCATCCCATCTTTTTTCTTTTAGATTCAGTTTATATACTTATGGTGTGTTCACACTACTGGGTTCAGGTTTTCAAATATGGTCCAAGAGGTGGCGGTGCAAGGATTTTTGGTTTGACCGAAATGGCTGGTATCGATCCGGCCCAAACTGAATTTTGGTTTGGTTCATTTACAGTTTGAAATATATTTTTGGTTCACACTTTTGGATCATTTAAAGGGAGTTCGCATGTATGTTATGATGACTTACCCAGCCAATCCATATCTCAACACTTTAGTTTGAGACTGCGGTGAAATTAGTTTGATATTAAGTGGATATTTGATTTTGTTTGCCTACACTCAGACACAAAAATACACTTCAGTTTATTACGTGGTCAATGTCATTAAAACTATACACTATATCATGACTTTTGAAAACAAACCCAAAAAATTTGTTGCTGCTATAGATTTTTAGCCAGAAACATCTACAACACACTTTCTCCATCAGTCGCTGCGATCTTTGTAAGGGACCATCTACAAATTATACCGATTATGGTGTATTAGTGCTCCCAGCTGGACTGGGGAGGAGAATGGAAGATTAAATGGAGGTGCTTGGCATCCGGGCAGCACGGTGGCTATAGATGTTACTGTTTCCCCACCTGTGGCCTTTCTGTGTGGAGTGTGCATGTTCTCCCTGTTTGAAAATGTTTGGCATCCGGAATGAATGAAAGAGGTGTTTTTCAACATCACATATCCTACAATGAATGTTCACATTTTGAAGAGCCGTTTGTATTTTATAATAGTCCATGAAAGTTAATAAATTTACCTTAACACCATTTCAACAGTAACAGAACCCAGTGATGGAACGAGAAGGCAGGAACACTCAAAATGTCCAGTTTGATGCTTAAATCCTTAGCCTGTTATATTGTTAGTCATTGTTCTCATTGGAAATACTGAACATATAAATGCTGAAATGATGTAGCCACCCAATAATACATTAATTTGGGAAAGATTAAGTTTTCTTAATTCAGAAAAAACATGGCAGTTTTTTCCATGTGCATGCATTGAGCTTCTGTGGATAATTCATTTGTATTTTTTTTTCGACTTTACAATAACGTTTTAACTCATTTATTTTAAAAGTCGATGGTTTTTAATGCAGCTCGGAGTTTGAAAAGGCGCCAAAAACTTGACGTTGGAGGGAGAGGATTTCATTGGTCTTTAGGTCTCGCCCTGGGTTGTGTGTGAGCCACTCAAAAGTAGGATGGAAGGGCTTCAGCCAATCAACTTTGTTTTGCAGCAATGCTTATCGTAATTAGTCAAGAGTCGGCCTTTGCCAGCCAATCACACCGAAGCACACGGCCATGCGCCTCCTGGGTGGGGCTTATACTGAGCTCTTAGCTTGCCTGCCTCCGTGTTGCGGATACATTTGCTGTTGCTCTGTTGTTCTATAATGTCTGGAAGAGGAAAGACCGGAAAGGCCCGCGCCAAGGCGAAGACCCGCAGCTCCCGGGCGGGACTCCAGTTCCCAGTCGGCCGTGTCCACCGTCTCCTGCGGAAAGGTAACTACGCCGAGCGGGTCGGCGCTGGCGCCCCGGTGTACTTGGCGGCGGTACTGGAATACCTGACGGCTGAGATCCTGGAGCTGGCCGGGAACGCCGCGAGGGACAACAAGAAGACCCGCATCATCCCGCGGCACCTCCAGCTGGCTGTACGCAACGACGAGGAGCTGAACAAACTGCTCGGCGGCGTTACTATCGCCCAGGGAGGTGTTCTGCCCAACATCCAGGCCGTGCTGCTGCCCAAGAAGACCGGCCAGGCGGCACAGAGCTCCGGCAAGGCGGGAAAGAAGGCCTCTTCTCAGTCCCAGGAGTATTAGCCCGCCGGCTAACTTTAACTGAAAAACACAACGGCCCTTTTCAGGGCCACCCACCCATTCACCGAAAGAGCAGTGTGTCCTGTGTATTTACATTTCTTTCTTCCCTTTCTGTCTGTGACTTATTAAAAACGTGGTTTTGTATCCTGAAGCGGTCTCACTTGCTAGTTCTTGCTAGTTGGTTAACCTGCTCGTTAGCCCGCATCATGCACACATAAGATCATACCGGCCTCTGACCAATTCTAGTAGTTTTTTTTTTTTTTATAACAAAACTACAACTATTAGTTGGGTCAAAACTTAATTTTAATGAACTATATTATTCTGCACTCTGGTGGGCCATTTTTTTTAATATGCAGGCTGCTGGGGGGGGGGGGGGGGATGTAAATTAAAACTAGCAAACAGTAGGCCAGCATGGTCCCGTGTGCCCCCCCTCCCCCAACAACCCTATGAATTTGGTATTAGAAAGCTGGTGGTTAATGAGTGTAGTAATGCATTGTTCTCATAGTGGAACCCAGTATGTTTACTGTTATGTTTGTAATCTAGACATCCTAAACTTTCTAATGATACCAAATTGATGGGGGGGGGGGTGCCAGTGGGACCATGGCCTATTCTGCGTATCTTGCATGTATAACTAGTTGCACATATACATTCAAAGAAAATTACTAGGCCTTTGAGATTAACAAATTAAGCATATACAACAGAAAGCCACAGCACAACCTACTTGCTGGTAGGTTGTACTGCAGATGTTAGATGAATGCAGTACTTTTTTAAATTTTCAGTGTGATATTAAATAGACTCCCTCACTCAGATTTAGGCAGCACAAAGGTGTTATGGGAGTTAAGATTGTGGTCGACATGCTTCATTGCATTTTTATAATTGAAATGTAGCTGGGCACTCCCTCCCGCAGAGATATTTCAAAAGTTAATCTTTTAAGAAGTCTAGTTTTTGTTCCTTAAATTAGTTTTTGGAATCCCTACAAACAAAAAGGTTGGATTTAAAATGATCGTGGATTTTTCCATCTACCCACACAAAAAAAAACTAATAGAAATCGACATGAAATACTCTCACTCATCTTCAACTGTTTATCTGGGTTTGTGAGGTTCAGATTTTGATTTCCAACTGAAGCATCTATGTAGCAAGGGCATTAAAAAATGGTGTAATTCATTGTTTGTTCGTTAGTGCACCACATAAAAATAGGATGAATTCTAAAAGGAAGTGCCAAAAAATGACTATGTAAACAAACATTTACATGTAGAATATGTAAACTAACATTTACATATTCCCCTTTAATTCATTGCATCTGGCTTACTGTCACATCTAACAGAAAATTAAAAATAGGGACACAATAACATAGATTATGCATAGCCTAAATATAAGAATTTTATTATATTTATATAATTATATATTATATTTATTTGTATTAATCACCCCCACCCTGTAACAAGAAAGCATAACTATATTGCTGTATGATATATACCTAAGTGGTGTCAAAAACTCATTACCTGTAGTGACTGAGAGGTTTTAGTGCACATTGTTGGTGTTGTCTCTGCAGGTGTTAAACTCTTATGATTACATATGTTTCTCTGCCACTATGTTTGTCAGTCAGGATATTTTAATAATGCTGAATTAAATTTGGATCAGACATTGGGTTTACAGATGGGACAAAATGATTTGGTTAGGATCCATCACCAATCAAAATCGGATTTCTGTCTCCCAGTACCTATATATATATATATATATATATATATATATATATATATATATATATATATATATATATATATATATATATTAGGGCTGGGTAACGTTAACGCGCTAACGTTGCGTTAATTACTGAGGTCATTATCGCCGACAATTTTGTTCCTCCCCTTAACGCTGCGGTTTTTTTTTTTGTTTGTTTGTTTTGTTTTTTTAGCCTTTTATGACTGTTGCTCGTTGCCTTTTATTTTGAAAGCGTCAGTCGGGGGCGAGCTTATGCTGCTGCTTCCTGCTGATAGCTGAGTTCACACAGAAAACGACACGAGGATCGAGAAAAGTACAGGCTATGCAATGCACAACAAAACAAAATGCAGAAAGACGCCGAACTTTTGAATGGACATTTTCGGTACAAAGTTCTACAGGATCAGGCCCGGATCCAGACCGGTTTGGACCGAATTTTTTTTTACGCATCGTTCGTCATCGGAAAAAAAAAAACTTGAATAATCTCGAATAGCCGAACGGGTCCCCGCGGTGAACACAGCTTTTCGGTGGTTTTCATGTCAACCTATAGTCCGTAAATTATACGGATTTTTCCGAGTTTCAGAGTCATACGGACGTACAAATAAAGTCGGATATTCAGGGTTTTGTCTGTAATAAACCATTTCTGTAGCGAGGCTCCAGTTTGAAACCATGAACCATTGAAGCAATGCTTCGATCCAGTAGCTCGTTGGTTCTTTGATTCACTGCTCTTCAGAAACGGCAAGCCTCTTCTTAACCCCTCGCAAAGCCATTAAAATATCGTCAGTCACTTTTGTGTGGATTAAAGTCACTAACTGGGACTCTTGTCTTGTTGCTGTCAAGAAACGAGAATCGTCCTCCGTTCCGTTCACACAGCTCGAAACGCTGCGCGGCTGAGACAGTCCGGTCGGAATTACTTCAAAATGAATCGCCGCTTTAAATAAAATGACACCTCTTTCCAAATGTAATACAGACAAGAAACTACAATCGACTAAAACGTTTTTTTTTCCTCCCAAAATGAAACGTGCTGTATTTTCTTTTCAAATTACATCCTGAAGTGAAGCACAGCAGCTGTAAGCTCAGCTCAGATATATGGAAACACATTCATGCCAATGTATGAAAGGAAATGCTTTTGACAAAAACTACAGATTTTGTTTATTCGTATTTATGTCCAGAGATCAAGGATTCACCATATAGAGTTCATTATGTACAAAGTTTAAGGATCCAGTGACCAAATTCATATTTATTTACTTTAAGACTCAATAAAATGTTCAATTTCAATTCAATTTAATCGGCTTATAAAGTACCAAATCGCAACAAAATCTAAATATACTAAAACAAATACATCACAATTGTACACATATCAAATTGTGGTATGTGTACAATTGTGACGGATTTGTTTTAGTACATTTAGTCATGGACATGAATATTGTTATTTTGAGATGAAACAGAATAACAAATGAGCTGCCAGTGGTTTTGTATTTGATTTCATTAGTGTGTTTCAGTTGAAATTTACATTTTCAAATTTATGCAGTGTTCATTTACATTTTCAAATAAAACTGCTTTTAAGCGGCTTTTGAATTCAGTACACAGTAGTGTTCAGAATAACAGTGCTATGTGACAAAAAAGACTAATCCAGGTTTTGAGTATATTTCTTATTGTTACATGGAAAACAAGGTACCAGTAGATTCTCACAAGTCCAACAAGACCAAACATTCATGATATGCACACTCTTAAGGCTATGAAATTGGGCTATTAGTAAAAAAAAAGTAGAAAAGGGGGTGTTCACAATAATAGTAGTGTGGCATTCAGTCAGGGAGTTCGTCAATTTTGTGGAACAAACAGGTGTGAATCAGGTGTCCCCTATTTACGGATGAAGCCAGCACCTGTTGAACATGCTTTTCTCTTTGAAAGCCTGAGGAAAATGGGACATTCAAGACATTGTTCAGAAGAACAGCATAGTTTGATTAAAAAGTTGAGTGGAGAGGGGAAAACTTATGCGCAGGTGCAAAAAATTATAGGCTGTTCATCTACAATGATCTCCAATACTTTAAAATGGAAAACAAATAAAACAGACGCATGGAAGAAAACAGAAAACAACCATCAAAATGGATAGAAGAATAACCAGAATGGCAAAGGCTCACCCATTGATCAGCTCCAGGATGATCAAAGACAGTCTGGAGTTACCTTAAGTGCTGTGACAGTTAGAAGACGCCTGTGTTAAGCTAATTTATTTGCAAGAATCCTCCGCAAAGTCCCTCTGTTAAATAAAAGACGTGAGAAGAGGTTACAGTTTGCCAAAGAACACATCAGCTGGCCTAAAGACAAATGGAGGAATATTTTGTGGACTGATGAGAGTAAAATTGTTCTTTTTGGGTCCAAGGGCTGCAGACAGTTTGTGAGACGACCCCCAAACTCTGAATTGAAGCCACAGTGAAGCATGGTGGTGCAAGCATCATGATATGGGCATCTTTCTCCTACTATGGTGTTGGGCCTATATATCACATACCAGGTATCATGGATCAGTTTGTATATGTCAGAATACTTGAAGAGGTCATGTTGCCTTATGCTGAAGAGGACATGCCCTTGAAATGGGTGTTTCAACAAGACAATGACCCCAAGCACACTAGTAAATGAGCAAAATCTTGGTTCCAAACTAACAAAATTAATGTTTTGGAGTGGCCTGCCCAATCCCCGGACCTAAATCCAATTGAGAACTTGTGGGGTGACATTAAAAAAGCTGTTTCTGAAGCAAAACCAAGAAATGTGAATGAATTGTGGAATGTTGTTAAAGAATCTTGGAGTGGAATAACAGCTGAAAGGTGCCACAAGTTGGTTGACTCCATGCCTCGCAGATGTGAAGAAATCATGAAAAACTGTGGTTATACAACTAAATACTAGTTTAGTGATTCACAGGATTGCTAAAAAAGCAGTTTGAACATAGTTTTGAGTTTGTAGCGTCAACAGCAGATGCTACTATTATTGTGAACACCCCCTTTTCTACTTTTTTTTTTTTTTTTACTAATAGCCCAATTTCATAGCCTTAAGAGTGTGCATATCATGAATGCTTGGTCTTGTTGGATTTGTGAGAATCTACTGAATCTACTGGTACCTTGTTTCCCATGTAACAATAAGAAATATACTCAAAACCTGGATTAGTCTTTTTAGTCACATAGCACTATTATTCTGAACACTACTGTACACACACACACACACACATATATATATATATATATATATATATATATATATATATATATATATATATATATATATATATATATATATATATATATATATATATAGAATGTGAGCTTTTGCTCACTGAATCCAGGCTGATTCAGTTGTTGATGCTGCTTGTGGGTGCACGTGTGGAAATGACACGAATGACGGTTAACGGCTATATCGGCAGAAGCAGGTGTTTCCTCAAGTTATGTGGAACCTGAAATAACAGCCTGAGATCACAAATATTAACGGCACAACTGCAGCTCTGAGAGAAACCAGTCAGTTGATCCTTCAAATCATACAGTGCAGTATTCCCGTCTCACATTACTAATTCAAAGAGGTCATTTTGCACGACAGGATCTTATTTAAAGTGCGGTCATTTATTTCCTGAACATCTACAATATGAATCTCACATCACGTTTACGCAGCAGGCTGCACGCAGTAAAGATAAGGGTTCTGAAACCCTGCTAATTAACCTCATAAATAAAAATCTCTGTCAGCATCCTGAGCACAGGGAGCATGAAACAGCAACTCTGCTGACTGGTGTAATAATCTGTACGTTTTCGTTTATTGTGCAATAGAGAAAAAAATTATAGTTATGGATGAGAGAAATGACACCTAAAGTAATGAAATTCCCCTCAAACACTGTGATTTTGGGCAACACAAGTAAAACTGACAATAAAATGGCAGCAGCATTGCACTTCGCTGATATTGCCAGCAGGGGTCAGTTGTTTCACACCTGAGCTAGAGTGCCTTAATTGAGAGGGTAACGTCAACTCAGAGCATGACGCCATTTTGGTTCCAACTGCGCTGAACTACTGAATGAACCTTTTACGTTTTCAGTTTTTTTTTTAATCATTTAACCACATACAGCAACACATCCAGGTACAGGTGCTATCAAAATGAATATAAAAATAGTTAAGCTATCAAATTTACATAAATTTATAATTTATGATGACTTAATTAATTAATTTAAAGCCTGATGTATGCTTCTGCAGCTCTGTAACTCCGTGTTATGCAGTGACATTCGTGACAGTTTTAAAGTTCTCTGTCACTGGATTATGATTTATTATGGACTAATTTGACCCTCAACAAGCTATTCTTTCTACAATCATCACCTTCAAATCAAAGGTAACAGGACATTTTATCTGATGTGAGTGAAAAATCCGCTGTACAAAATCCGTTATATTATTACATGGAAAACAATACAATAACTGATGGATACATGAACATTTCCAAGTCACTAAATATGTCTTGGATGTTATTTACATCAGTTATGAATAAATACAAACATTATGTTACTCTATGGTAAATCTGGATGGAGTAGACAGTTCTCAAAGACTGAGTGACTGTGCAAGAAGGAGAACAGTGAGGAAAGCCACCAAGACACCCAGACAACCCAGAAGAAGTTACAGGCTTCTGTGGCTGTGATTGGAGAAATTGTGCATAGTGTATGGTTTGTATTTTGTATCCCCAGTTATACAGCTTCATGATGAAGCGGTATTCAGGAGGTTTTTCTTAAAACAAGACCTGAAAGTTCAGCTACAATTTGCCAAAAGGTATATCTGATATGCAAGTCTAGAACTGATGTTTTGGTGAAAGAACAAAGGTACATTTAATACATGTAAACAGCTCTGTAGTATGACAGTGCAGCGTTTGATTTTGTAATATGGAGTTATTCACCATTTTCTGGTCTAATTTTCCTCCACCAGTATTTTGACTTGTGTGAAGCCCCTGAGAATAATGATCCAGTATTTAAATAATGATACCCCGTGACACCTTCAGTGTGTATATCATTCAAATACTCATTTGATTTGTGTCCCATACGTTCACAGGTTTCCTTCGAGACTAGAACACAAGGAAACTCACAGAATTTTTCTTTTCCAGCCTCCCTCAGTTTTCCTCATCGTTTTTGTCTCTGTCAGCAGTGTTGATGTGTTTGTTGTCTGTGATGCAGGTTGCTTGTTTTCTCTTTACGATTCCAACATGAAAACACGTGTGACCCTTCAGTGGGAGGAGAGCACATATTTCCGTCTCCTTTGACTGTTTCATTAGTGGAAAAAAGCAGCATGATGCAGTAAATCTGAGCTCAGGACAGGCTGAACCAATTTGTACTCAGGCCTTGACGATGTGTCTGACACCAGCAGCCGGTCTAAAGATTCCAGCCTGAGAGGAAAAACTTTGATGTTCATTGGCTGTGATTATTTCCTGAATGGCGCTGTGTCAAAAACTTTAAATTTTAACTGTAGCTCTTCTCAGCCATTTCTGACTAACCCTCTAGTTGACAAAGTGATTTCTTCTCTTTTTTATTGAGTTGTATTTCTGCTTAAATCGATTGTGTCATATTGTTTGTCACGTCTGAGACATCATTGATTCTTTCCATGATTGTAGACATGTAGTGGGTGCGGTGGACAGTGCAGCAAGGCATCACAAACACTCTGGAGACACCCTGTATGATGCGGTCTAGATTGTGGTACCCAGTCCATGTCACCGTTCCTGGCTGAGAAGGTCCAGCAGCATGTCTTCTCCATCAAAAGACCTTTGTAGTATGGGGAGACTTAAACTGATCATACAGTACATGGGTCTCTGTCTGGTTTAAGAAAGGGAGAAGAAATACTGCAGTGAGCCTAATAACAGCTTAGATCTATCAAACATTTCTGTACCTTCTGAGTTTTAATAGCAAAGTCATTCATTCATTAATTTTCTTTTTTTTTTGAAATTATCTTTTTATTGGAAATACATATTATAATACATTCATGTACCAATACAACCATATTTTAACATGTTATAACATAAACTTGGGTCTTCCTGTAGTTGCAATGGAGTTTCTTCTTTTGAATGTTCATGTTAGCCGTATGGCTGGTCCATTTCCTTTTTGTTTTAACACCCTAGCGGGTAAAGGAGAGGGAAGGGAGAAAGAACAGAACATATACAGTTGAACTTTTTACATCCAAAGGGGTTGTACAACAGCAGTCAAAGATACTTAGAATACTTCTCAAAAGATATGTGCAGTGCTTCAGTTTCATTCAGTTATACACTCAACAAAAATATAAACGCAACACTTTTGGTTTTGCTCCCATTTTGTATGAGATTAACTCAACAATCTAAAACTTTTTCCACATACACAATATCACCATTTCCCTCAAATACTGTGCACAAACCAGTCTAAATCTGTGATAGTGAGCACTTCTCCTTTGCTGAGATAATCCATCCCACCTCACAGTTGTGCCATACCAAGATGCTGATTAGACACCATTAGTGCACAGGTGTGCCTTAGACTGCCCACAATAAAAGGCCACTCTGAAAGGTGGTTTTGTTTTATTGGGGGGGATACCAGTCAGTATCTGGTGTGACCACCATTTGCCTCATGCAGTGCAACACATCTTCACATCATCCGTGAAGAGAACACCTCTCCAACGTGCCAAACGGCAGTGAATGTGAGCATTTGCCCACTCAAATCGGTTACGACGACGAACTGGAGTCAGGTCGAGACCCTGATGAGGACGACGAGCATGCAGATGAGCTTCCCTGAGACAGTTTCTGACAGTTTGTGCAGAAATTCTTTGGTTATGCAAACCGATTGTTTCAGCAGCTGTCCGAGTGGCTGGTCTCAGACGATCTTAGAGGTGAACATGCTGGATGTGGAGGTCCTGGGCTGGTGTGGTTACACGTGGTCTGCGGTTGTGAGGCTGGTTGGATGTACCGCCAAATTCTCTGAAACGCCTTTGGAGACGGCTTATGGTAGAGGAATGAACATTCAATACACGAGCAACAGTTCTGGTTGACATTCCTGCTGTCAGCATGCCAGTTGCACGCTTCTTCAGATCTTGCGACATCTGTGGCATTGTGCTGTGTGATAAAACTGCAACTTTCAGAGTGGCTTTTTATTGTGGGCAGTCTAAGGCACACCTGTGCACTAATCATTGGTGTCTAATCAGCATCTTGATATGGCACACCTGTGAGGTGGGATGGATTATCTCAGCAAAGGAGAAGTGCTCACTATCACAGATTTAAACTGGTTTGTGAACAATATTTGAGGGAAATGGTGATATTGTGTATGTGGAAAAAGTTTTAGATCTTTGAGTTCATCTCATACAAAATGGGAGCAAAGCCAAAAGTGTTGCATTTATATTTTTGTTGAGTGTATTAGTCATTGAGATACTGCTAAGGATTTGAAGAAAAACAAAACAAAACGTGTAACTCATAAATGAGAGGTTATCATTCCCTTAGTTCACTATCTTGACAAAGTCTGGTCTTCGGGGTCTAATAAAGTGCACCCATCCTTTCCAGTTTTTCATCATTCATTCATTTTCTATCCCTGATTACTCCAATCAAGGGTCATGGTGGGTAAGGTAGGGCAGGGTACACCTTGGACAGGACATCAGTCTGTCACACAATAGCACATTAAGACAGGGGTTATTTATTTGAAGTGTGAAATTACGCAGTCTATGAAATTCTCATTGACTTGTATTAAAAATGGTGGATTGTGAGTGAACAGTGAAGAATTGGCTGGCGCAAAAATTCAACACTAATAAAAGATTATTTGGTCAGTGTCATTTAAATTCATTTTAAGAATGTTCATTTGGTTTTGAAACATCTTGAGATTATGTTTTGGTGTGTGTTCAGAAATACTAAACCTGTGTGTTGAAATTGTTCCAGGCATCGAGAATACCTTGAAAGTTAACACAGGCCCATTAGTATTAGTATTATTTCTAAGAAAGACATAAAAGGCACACATTTCACAATGCCATTGCCTCAAAACAGTCAGCCACAGCACAACCTACTACTGATATGTATTATTGCAGATGATGATGTGATCCTGCAAAATTTTTCAGTCGAATAGCATTTATACAAAGTCAGAATCGCTGATATTGATACTAATAGATTTTATGATTAACAGGCTTTTTTTTTTCATTCATTCATGAAAATTCGACCAATAGTCGAACCTCTGATTCAGGAGGAGCAGTGTGGTTTTCATCCTGGTCGCGGCATACTGGATCAGCTCTACACTCTCCATCGGGTGCTCGAGGGTTCATGGGAGTTCGCCCAACCAGTCCACATGTGTTTTGTGGATCTTGAGAAGGTGTTTGACCGTGTCCCTCGGGGCACCCTGTGGGGGGTGCTCCGGGAGTACGGGGTCCGGGGTCCTTTGCTAAGGGCTACCAGGTCCCTGTACGACCGCAGCAGGAGCTTGGTTCACATTGCCGGTAGTAAGTCAAACCTGTTTCCAGTGTACACTGGCCTCCGCCAGGGCTGCCCTTTGTCACCGGTTCTCTTCATTATCTTTATGGACAGAATTTCTAGGTGCAGCCAGGGTGTAGAGGGGGTCTGGTTTGGGAACCATAGAATAGAATTTCATCTCTGCTGTTTGCGGATGATGCGGTTCTGTTGGCTTTGTCAAATCAGGACCTTCAGCATGCACTGGGGCGGTTTGCAGCCGAGTGTGAAGCGTCCGGGATGAAAATCAGCACCTCCAAATCCGAGGCCATGGTTCTCAACCAGAAAAAGGTGCCTTGCCCTCTTCAGGTCGGTGGAGTGTCCTTGTCTCAAGTGGAGGAGTTTAAGTATCTCGGGGTTTTGTTCACGAGCGAGGGACAGATGGAACGTGAGATCGACAGACGGATCGGTGCAGCGTCTGCAGTGATGTGGTCGCTGTATCGGACCGTTGTGGTGAAGAGAGAGCTGAGCAGGGGGGCAAAGCTCTCGATTTACCGATCGATCTACGTTCTGACCCTCACCTATGGTCATGAGATTTGGCTCATGACCGAAAGAACAAGATCACTAGTACAAGCGGCCGAGATGAGTTTCCTCCACAGGGTGGCTGGGCACTCCCTTAGAGATAGGGTGAGGAGCTCGGTCTCTCGGGAGGAGCTCGGAGTCGAGCCGCTGCTCCTCCACGTCGAAAGGAGGTAGCTGAGGTGGCTTGGGCATCTTTTCCGGATGCCCCCTGGACGCCACGCTGGAGAGGTGTTCCGGGCACGTCCCATTGAGAGGAGGCCCTGGGGAAGACCCAGGACACGCTGGAGGGACTACATCTCTCGGCTGGCTTGGGAATGCCTCAGGGTTCCCCCGGAGGAGCTGGGGGAGGTGTGTGTGGATCGGGAGGTCTGGGCGGCTTTGCTTGAACTGCTGCCCGACTCCGGATAAAGCGGAAGAAAATGGATGGAAAAAAGCTAATATTTTTATTGTTACAATCATAAAAGCCCAAATTTTTTTAATGCATGTGCAACCAATTTCATGGAAGATATGCAGAGAGTCACACAAAGCATTGTTTCTTGTTTTTATTTACACTTATTTCCCCCTTTACCTTTTTTACTCCAGACCAACCTCTTCAATAGGTGATAGTTGGACTTTTGCATTAAATTAATACATCTTATCATACTGAGCTTGTAAGCATCAAGCTGGAATCACATTGCAGATTTTTGCTGATACTGTATACCCACGTATGGATGAATCCCATCACACAAGTAAATGGATTGCATTTATATAGCCCTTTTCCATCTGCATCAGATGCATAAAGTGCTTTACACATCAATGCCTCATATTCACCCCGATGTGAGGCTGCTGCCATGCAAGGCGGCCACTACACACCAGGAGCAACTAGGGGATTAAGGACCTTGCCCAAGGGCACCTTAGTGATTTTCCGGTCAGGCTGGGATTTGAACCGAGGATCCTCTGGTCTCAAGCCCAACGCTTAACCATCACCTCCCCTAAACCTCCCAAGTGCTTGTGCAAATGTGCTGCACAAAGCTACTCCATATAGGTACTCCCATGGTTATAACCACACTTTTCCAGATGCTCTGTGCTTATTATCACAATTTCCCACAAAGATAAAATGTATGTCTGAACATCTCACAACTGTCTTTTTTTGAAGAGTGCAGCATGCTTTTCATGGGTTTTATGCTTTGGATTTACAGTGCATCCAGAAAGTATTCACAGAGCTTCACTTTTTCAACATTTTATGTTCCAGCCCTACTCCAAAATGGATGAAATTCATTATTTTTCCTCCAAATTCTGCTCACAGTACCCCGTAATGACAATGTAAAAAAAGAAAAAAATGTTTTGTTTTATTTATTTTTTGGCGGGGGGGGGGGGGGGGGGTCCAAAATGTACACAGTCAACTGGCTCAATTCCTAAACTGTTCCATGGATTTCAAAGAACGTTCCCACAGTGGTAGCGCACCATGTGAAGACATGCATGACGGAAAATAGTTCTGATTTGACATCTTTGAGGGGAGATAAGTGGACTTTTGTTGTTTCTTTAAATGCATCATATTTGCGGATTACATGTACTGAGGTTGACCAGTTTTGTTTTTTTTTTATCACAAAAGATTTGCTTCATCTATATATAATGCATGCAAGCAACTACATGGTAGTTTTGTGGGCTTGATCTCTTATCTCTCATTTACTTTTCATGATCTCATTTTCCTCAGATAAAAACTGTCCAATCAATATTTAAAAAGTGATACCCTTTGAAAACAGAAAACCATCAGTGCATGTATCATTCATAAACATGTTTGATTTGAGTCCCGCCTCCATGAGTTTATCCTCACTCACTGAGCTTTGGATAAGTTTAGTCTGTTTGTATTCAATTTGTACCATGCTTTTGAATTCTCTTACTTTTCCTTTTGGGTTAACGGGGTAACATGGTGAACAGGTTTTCTTCTGGACCAGAAAACAGATAAACTCACATCATGGAAACTTTCTTTTCCAGCCTCGCTCAGTTTTCCTCATCGTTTTCGTCTGTCAGCAGTGTTAATGTGTTTGTTGTCTGTGATGCAGGTTGCTTGTTTTCTCCTTACGATTCCAACATGAAAACACGTGTGACCCTTCAGTGGGAGGAGAGCACATATTTCTGCCTCCTTTGACTGTTTCATTAGTGGCAAAAAGCAGCATGATGCAGTAAATCTGAGCTCAGGACAGGCTGAACCAATTTGTACTCAGGCCTTGACGACGTGTCCGACACCAGCAGCCGGTTTGGCTGTTCATTGGCTGTGATCATTTCCTGAATGGTGCTCTGTCAAAAACTCTAAATTTAACCATAGCTCTTCTCAGCTGTTTCTGACTAACCCTCTAGTTGACAAAGTGATTTCTTCTCTTTTCTACTTAAAGTGTGTCACAGGGACTGTCAGTTCTGGAGAAACTGTCTGTGAGACGTCACTGGAGTGTTTCTTGATTCCAGATAAATGCTGGTAATGAATCGACCGCAGGGTGTTGTGATTTGGCAGTTAATGAGTTTGAAGTGATCTCATCCGGGATAGATGTCTGCTGTGTTCTCTTCATCAGTGTGGAGAAGCAACACAAAAAGATTTCTGTGTAGGCTGTCAGTTGTCCAGGTGGTTTCCATAGTAGAGAAGCTTGAATCTTCGACTGGACTGGGTTGCTTGACGCGAGGACGTTTTGCTTCAGATCGCAGAAGCTTCCTCAGCTAAAATTCTTGCTCTGGTGGTCTGACTTCTGTCTTGACTCTTGTAGAGAAGAATAATCAGAAGTCACAAAAGCTGGAGTTTTAAACCTAACCAGACCCCTCCTCCTACCAAGAGGCAGACTGCTATAGGCTAGTGACTAAACAATAGCTCTAATTAGCACCCATTGTGCTCTAGTTAGCACCCTCCTAATGACAGGGCAGCTGTCCCTCCTAATGATGGGACGGACCCTCTCCTGATGGCTCCCTTGATGACTCTGCTGATGACGTGAATGATTCATTACCATGAACAAAAGACTGAAACTGCTTGGACCTGAGTACCCCATTGTAAACAGGGGATAAAGCGTGTCTCAGACCCCCTCCCCGGTTAAGGCTGGGTTTCAAACGTTTCACAAAGAATGCCTCCTTGATCCCTCTCTCAAACCATTTTTTCTCTCTGGCTAATATTTTAACTTCCTTGTCCTCAAACGTGTGGTTAGTGTCTTTAAGGTGGAGATGAACTGCAGACTGAGGTCCACTGGCGCCCTCTCTGCGGTGCTGGTATAGAATTTTGTGTAAAGGTTGCTTAGTCTCACCTATGTAGTGTTCCTTACAGTTTTCCTGACATCTGATAGAATACACTACATTGCTCTGTTTGTAACTAGGGATCCTGTCCTTAGGGTGAACTAATTTCTGTCTCAAGGTGTTAACTGGTTTAAAGTAAACTGGGATTTTGTGCTGTCTGAAGATCCTCTGTAGTCAAACAAACGGCCGAAAACAACATTCCTTGCAAACAGACTGCATGGATGCAAAGTTGTATTTTGGTTGAGATTTAATGTTGCAACTGTATTTTTCTATAGACTGCCACAGGATATTGTGAATTTATTGGCTGAGGAATTTGGACATAATTCATCTTCCAATCATTATTCTCCTACATTTCAGGTTTATAAAAACCAAGCTGAGAGCCTTTGGCCTAATCTTTGATAATAAACTTACTTTTAAGGCACATATTGATTACGTGAGGTGAAAATGCCTTAATGCCTTAGCCCTGCTAAAGGTTGTGTCAAAAATGGATTGGGGTGCTGATCGCATTGTACTCCTTCACCTCTATAGATCTCTAGTTAGGTCTAAACTGGATTATGGTTGTGCAGTTTATAGCTCTGCCCGTAAGTCTTACCTTGAAAAGTTGAAACCAATTCAGAATCAAGGTCTCCGACTTTGTCTAGGAGCATTTCATACCTCTCCTATGCAGTCCCTTTATGTGGAGGCAAATGAATTACTTTTACATTTAAGATACGAAAAGTTATCTCTACACTACGCAATTAAACTAAAAAATAACTGTCACAATCCGGCGTATGGTGGTACCTTTATGCCATGATATTCTAATTTCTATACTTGTAAGCCGTCAGCTATTAAACCTTTTGGTTTACATAATAAAGAAGCTCTATTGCGCACACTCAGTACTACTAATATAGCTTCTTTCCGCATTCCTAATATTCCACCTTGGATGCTCATTGACCCAGTAATTGATTTATCATTAAGGCCATTTAAAAAGAGTTGTACCAATGATTTAATCTTTTTGAACAAATTTGGAGAAATGAGGTATAAATACATACGTTATTGTGAGATCTATACAGATGGGTCAAAAGACCAGAATAAAGTAGGTGCAGCTTGTGCCCTCTTCAACAGCAAATTAGATTACCAGGCAGTTCTTCTATTTATACAGCCGAGTTGTTTGCCCTGAAAATGGCTTTGGGTGTTATAGAGAACACTCCCCACAGATGTTTTGTTATTTATACAGACTCTCTGTCTAGTTTGACAGCTTTGCAGGGCAAAACTTATAAACATCCATTTATTGTTCAGTTTTTGGAAACTTTGTATAACATCAGTACATTAGGTAAGCATGTAATATTTGTCTGGATCCCTAGTCATACAGGCATTAAGGGGAATGAAAAAGCTTACAAGTTGGCAAAAGAAGCTCTTGCTATGGATGTTACCGAAACAAACTTACCCTACATGGATCTAAAGCCAAAGATTAACAATTATTTTAGAAACATATGGCAAATGTTATGGGATCTCTATCCCAATAATAAACTTCATCAACACCTTTGGGCACGGTATTTTGTTCTAATTGCCTAGTCTTTCGGAGGAGACTTTCAGCCATCAGGCCCGTGTAAGGGAGGGACACACCTTTTGTACACTAACAAACCTGCTTCGTTTGTCGTAAAGGGTTGGGATTTGTCCTGGTGAAGTAATCACATTCCTAAACTACTGATAGCCTGCTGTTTAACCTGTAATGAATGACATTGCAGTGAATTTTGTGTTTATTGTACCAGGTAAATATTTGAAAACTGACACTTATATGACACTTATGTGTTGGTAGTGTCGTTAATTTGTTGACGGCATTGTTGACGGTACTATTGTTAATAAAGATAGCTGGTGACTGATCTTGAGTTAAAAAAAATAATGTGGGGATCCTCAACAAAGTTTTTTGAGCATCCCCACATTGTTATTTCCACTCAGTCCTCTCATCTGTACTTCACGGTCATCAGTGAGGGAACACCTACACAGAGCTTCAACCTTCTTTGCAGGATTTTCTCCATTCCATTTGGTCTCTTAGCTGCCTCTGTTTGTTTGTTTTTATGGTCCTTTGTGACTCATCATTTGCTTCACTTCCGCCATCTGTTCTTTGGCCTGGGCCATGGGAAAAAGCTTGAGAGATCAATAGGGGAGTCTTTCTTTTACTTTCTCTCCTACTCTGTTTTTCTGTTTCTCAAATCCAAACTTCTCCTGTGGGATGCCTGTGGAATTTAGCATTTCTTAGATAATCATCTCAAATTTATAAAGCACAGTCTTCCATGACATGGGTATTTTCCAGAGTGAGAATATCTGATTTCAGGTTTGTTACAACACTGGCAGACAGGAAGTCAGCCAGGAGGACACAAGAGTTTTCTATCTCCTCCTACACAGCTTTTTATTTCCTCCCTGGATCAACCTTGTTAGATTGGTAGCACTTGTTGTAACAATTACACAATTCTGAGGATGCTCAACAGCAGTCTCTGATCATCGGGTGTGGTCCATCTGAGCTTTCCATCAGTGGGTGTTTGATAGGACTACATACAGTGCATCCGGAAAGAAGTCGCAGTGCTTCACTTTTTCCACATTTTGTTATGTTACAGCCTTATTCCAAAATGGATGAAATTCATTTTTTATTTCCCTAAAAATCCTACACACAATACCCCACAATTACAATGTGAAAAAAGCTTTGTTGAGATTTTTGGAAATTTCTTAAAAATGAAAAACTAAGAAATCACATGTACATAAGAATTCACAGCCTTTGCCATAAAGCTCAAAATTGAGCTCAGGTGCATCCTGTTTCCACTGATAATCCTTGAGATGTTCCGACAGTTTAATTGAAATGCACCTGGGGTAAATTCAGTTGATTGGACATGATTTGGAAAAACACACACCTGTCTACATATAAGGTCCCACAGTTGACAGTGCACGTCAGAGCACAAACCAAGCATGAAGTCAAAGGAATTGCCTGTAGACTTAAGATGGGATTGTCTCGAGGCACAAATCTCGGGAAGGGTACAGAAACATTTCTGCTGCTTTGAAGGTCCCAAATGAGGACAGTGGCCTCCATCATCCAGAAATGGACAATGCTCAGATCCACCTGGACTCTTCCTAGAGCTGGCCACCAATCTGAACTGAGGGGGAGAAGGGCCTCAGGGAGGTGACCAAGAACCTGATGGTCACTCTGTCCGAGCTCCAGCATTCCTCTGTGAAGAACCTTCCAGATGGATAACCATCTCTGCAGCAATCCACCAATCAGGCCTGTATGGTAGAGTGGCCAGACGGAAACCACTCCACAGTAAAAGGCACATGGCAGCCCACCTGGAGTTTGCCAAAAGGCACCTGAAGGACTCTCAGACCACGAGAAACAAAAATTCTCTGGTCTTATGAGACAAAGATTGAACTCTTTGGTGTGAATGCCAGGCATCATGTTTGGAGGAAACCAGGCACCATCCCTACAGTGAAGCATGGTGGTGGCAACATCATGCTGTGGGGATGTTTTCAGTGGCAGGAACTGGGAGACTAGTCAGGATTGAGGGAAAGATGAATGCAGCAATGTACAGAGACATCCTGGATGAAAACCTGCTCCAGAGTGTTCTTGATGTCAGACTGTGTTGACGGTTCATCTTTCAGCAGGACAA
This sequence comes from Thalassophryne amazonica, assembly GCF_902500255.1. Classification (NCBI taxonomy): domain Eukaryota; kingdom Metazoa; phylum Chordata; class Actinopteri; order Batrachoidiformes; family Batrachoididae; genus Thalassophryne; species Thalassophryne amazonica. Next base: position 83,340,093 of record NC_047111.1, read on the forward strand.
TGTCCCTAAGCACACAGCCAAGATATCAAAAGAGTGGCTTCAGGACAACTCTGTGAATGTCCTTGAGTGGCCCAACCAGAGCCCAGACCTGACTCTGATTGAACATCTCTGGAGAGATCTGAAAATGGCGGTGCACTGACACTCCCCATCCAACCTGATGGAGCTTGAGAGGGGCTGCAAGAGGAATGGATAAAACTGCCCAAAGATAGGTGCACCAAGCTTGTGACATCATATTCAAGAAGTGAGGCTGTAATTGCTACCAAAGGTGCATCAACAAAGTACTGAGCAAAGGGTGTGAAGACTTATGGACTTAGTTTTTTTTTTAAATAAATAAAAAAAAATGTTCATGTTGTCATTATGGGGTTTTGTGAGTATAATTCTGAGGGACAAAATGAATTTCATTCATTTTGGAATAAGGCTGTAACATAACAAAATATGTAAAAAGTGAAGTGCTGTTAATGTTGGGGAAAGTGTAGTGACACGGACCCACAACAGGGGGCGCAAATGAACGGTCAATAGATGAGCCAAAAGGTAACCATTTAATGTTGTGAATGTGCACAACGAATATACAGACAATCTCAGAATCTGATAGCAGTCAATACACAAAGGTGACGTGTGGGCAGGCTCGAGGATAGAAGACGTCTGTCCTGAGAAGAGCCGGAACCACACGATTTCCGCCGCCACCGAACCTGGTGAATACTGGAGCCGCCAAGTCCCGAATTCCCAGGTGATCACCGTCCCCGACTGTCGGATCTGGTACTGCTGGCGAGGAGCACAAACAGTGAGATGTGGGTGTGTGCACACCCAGTAACCAAAACAGTCAGAAGGTGGAAAGTCACCTCCACCCCTAATCACACACTCGTGCAGCTCCTGTTAACCACTTATCTGGTTGGGGTATGAAGCGAAGCCGTCGCTGTTCACACCAAACGCCAATCCAGCAGATAAGGCTCACAACAGGAAAGCGGCTGCAAAAAGAGTTCAGACTACGACACAGTTTTCAGTACAGCAGAGAATTACCTTCACAGGTAGATGATATCTCAGCAGCGAGGTGGAGATGACATCCGGCTTTTATGGAGTGATGAAATGATGGGTGACAGCTGTCATGAGTTGATGTGTGACAGCTGTCACTCCCGGTTGTGTCCGTGGAGGCAGCGCCCTCTCGTGCCTGAAGCCCGCACTACAGGCAGGGTGCCCTCTGGTGGTGGGCCAGCAGTACCTCCTCTTCTGGCGGCCCACACAACAGTTAATACTTTCTGGATGCACTGTACATCTCAGAGACTCTATAATGCAGATATTAACTTTGACCTTTGGTTAGCTTATAATGTGCCAAATCACAGCAAAAGCCGTCTCAAGGCACCTTACATGAAACAATTCAACATAAAATTTTAATAAATAATTAAAAATGAATTAAAAAAATTCAAATACATAATTAAAAACAGAAGTAAAAGAATAAAACAGATAAAAATAAAAAACTATTCATAAGAAAGAGAATAAATATAGGTTTTCAGTCTTGACTTAAAAATGTCCACGGACTCTGACTGCCTCACAGTCGCAGGAAGACTGTTCTACAGGGTGGGTGCACGATACGAAAAGGCTCTTTGACCCACTGACTTCTTCTTCACCCTGGGAAAACAGAGAAGTCCTGCATCCTGTGACCGCAAAGCCCGGGCCGGCACGTAAAGTTCCACCAGATCAGCCAGATAAGATGGCGCCAGTCCATGAACAACCGTGTAAGTCAATAACAAAACCTTAAAATCTGCTCTCACAGAGACAGGGAGCGAGTGCAAGGATGCCAAAATGGGTGTGATATGTTCAGACCTTCTTGTACATGTCAGAAGTCTGGCGGCAGCGTTCTGAACCATCTGAAGACCCCTGATGCTGGACTGCGGTAACCCTGAAAATAGAACTTTTCAATAATGTAGTCTTCAAGAAACAAAAGCATGAATCAGGGTGTCAGCATCAGCCATAGACAGGATGGAGCGGATCCTCGCTATATTTCGCAGATGGAAAAATGCCTCGCTGTACCAAGAACCATCATTTCAGTCTTATCAAAGTTTAAAAGTAGGAAGTTACTAGACATCCAACTTATCACTGATAGAAGACAGTCCTCCACGGATTTTATGGGAGTGAGATTTCCCGCAGTTATCGGCATGTACAACTGAGTATCATCAGCGTAACAATGAAAGGCAATCTCAAGACTTCGCAGTATACGCCCAAGGGGTGCCACATATAGGGAGAAAAGCAAGGGGCCTAAAACAGATCCCTGTGGAACCCCAAATCTCATGTCACCAAGGTCAGAGGTAGTGCCAATATACAAGACACACTGAGAACGACTGGACAGATATGACGTCAACCAGGCAAGGGCACTTCCAGTAATCCCCAAAAAATTCTCCAACCTATCGAGCAAAATATGATGATCCACTGTATCAAACTCAACACTGAGATCTAACAACACCAAAACCATAGTGGTGTCTGAGTCCATTGCTCGCAGAAGATCATTCATTACTTTATTGAGCACTGTCTCTGTGGAGTGATATTTCATAAAAGCAGATTGCAGCGGCTCAGAAACATCATTCTCAGTGAGGTGGTCTACGAGCTGCCGTGAAACCACCTTTTCTAAAATTTTGGAACAGAATGATAAATACACTAGGGTCAAGATTAGGTTTCTTAAGTAATGGTTTAATCACTGCAGATTTAAAACATTTCGGAACAGATCCAGAGGTTAATGACAGATTGATAATTTCCAGCACAGTTGGCCCAAGAGTGGACCACAGGTCCTTAAACAGTTTTGTTGGTATGGGATCAAATAAACAGGTTGTGCTTTTTGTAGAAGCCATGAGTTTCGTCAGCACGCCTGTCTGTTGTGAAAGTGTAGTGACACGGACCCACACCAGGGGGCGGTAATGAACGGACAATGGATTAAGCCAAAAAGTAACAATTTAATGTTGTGAATTGCACAACGGAATACAGACAATTGCAGTTGAGGAGTACAGTCAATCATACACAAGGTGACGTGTGGGCAGGCTCGAGGATAGAAGACGTCTGTCCAGAGAAGAGCCGGATCCCACACGGCTTCCACCGCCAACAGATCTGAAGAACACCGGAGCCGCCAAGTCCTGGGTCCCAGGTGGCCACCGTCTCCAGCTGTCAGACCTGGTACTGCTGGCAGAAACAGAAACAGTTAATGGTGGGTGTGTGGATACACACCCAGTAATCTCTCCGTACTTAGTTCCTCCGGGAGTCTCCGTACTTAGTTCCTCCGGGAGGGAGAACCTCCACCTCCAGAAACAGAAAACACCCGTGCAGCTCCTGTCAGGCGCTTCTTGGGAAGGGGTGAGAGGCGAAGACGTCGCAACCCACACTGTACGCCAATCCAGCTGAAGACTGTATCTACAGGGCGAATGGCTGCACACAGAACAAATATGCAGAAAATCACAGCAGAGAAGGTTACCTGAGTGGTAGTTGATTTCTCGGCGGGGAGGTGGAGTTGCAGTCCGGCTTTTATGGTGATGTGGATGATGATAGTAGAATGAGTGACAGCTGGTGCTGTTGACGAGTGACAGCTGTCACTCTCTGTTGCTCCGACGCCCTCTCGTGCTTGTAGCCCGCACTTCAAGCAGGGCGCCCTCTGGTGGTGGTGGGCCAGCAGTACCTCCTCTTCAGCTGCCCACACAACAGGACCCCACCCTCAACGGGTGCCTCCTGGCGCCCGACCAGGCTTGTCAGGGTGTCGGGTGTAGAAATCGTCCAGGAGGGCCGGGTCCAGGATGAAGCTCTTCTTCACCCAGGAGCATTCCTCAGGTCCGTACCCCTCCCAGTCCACCAGGTACTGGAACTCCCGACCCTTCCGACGGCAATCCAGGAGCCGACGCACGGTCCATGCCGGCTCCCCGTCGATGATCCGGGCAGGAGGCGGCGCAAGTCCGGGGGTGCAGAGTGGTGAAGTGTGGTAGGGCTTGAGGCGTGACACATGGAAAACAGGATGAATCCGCAGTGAAGCTGGCAGCTTCAGCTTCACTGCGGCCGGACTGAGGACTTTCAGGATAGGAAATGGTCCAATAAACCTGTCCTTAAGTTTTTGGGACTCCACCTGAAGAGGGATGTCCTCGGTCGACAGCCAAACCTCCTGCCCGGGCTGGTATGCAGGGGCCGGGGAACGCCGGCGGTCTGCATGGGCCTTGGCCCTCGTCCGGGCTTTGAGCAGGGCAGAATGGGCGGTACGCCACACCCGACGGCACTTTCTGAGGTGGGCCTGGACCGAGGGCACCCCGACCTCTCCCTCCACAAGCGGGAACAATGGGGGCTGGTACCCTAAACACACCTCAAACGGGGAGAGGCCGGTGGCAGACGAGACTTGGCTATTGTGGGCGTACTCGATCCAGGCCAGATGGTGGCTCCAGGCCATCGGGTGCACGGAGGTCATGCAGCGGAGGGCCTGCTCCAAGTCCTGGTTCGCCTGCTCTGCCTGTCCGTTCGTCTGAGGATGATACCCGGATGAGAGACTCACGGTGGCCCCCAGTTCCCTGCAGAAACTCCTCCAGACTTGAGAGGAGAACTGAGGACCACGATCAGAGACAATGTCGTTCGGGATCCCATGCAGACGCACGATGTGGTGGACCAGGAGGTCTGCAGTCTCCTGGGCCGTCGGGAGCTTTGGGAGGGCCACGAAGTGGGCCGCCTTGGAGAACCGGTCCACTATCGTGAGGATGGTGGTCATGCCCTGGGACGGCGGGAGGCCGTGATGAAGTCCAGGCCGATGTGGGTCCAGGGGTGATGAGGTACCGGTAAAGGCTGGAAGAGACCTTGGGTCTTATGATGGTCCGCCTTGCCCCTGGCGCAGGTGGTACAGGCCTGGACGTAGTCCCGGACGTCGGCTTCCATAGACGCCCACCAGAAGCGCTGCCGGACCACTGCCACGGTTCTTCGCACCCCCGGGTGGCAGGAGAGCTTGGAACCGTGACAGAAGTCCAAAACCGCAGCTCTGGCCTCTGGTGGGACGTACAATCTGTCCTTCGGGCCGGTCCCCGGGTCCGGGTTCCGTGCCAGGGCCTCCCGGATGGTCTTCTCCACGTCCCAGGTGAGGGTGGCCACGACAGTGGACTCGGGGATGATGGTTTCCGTTGGGCCTGACAACTCGGCCTTGGCTTCCTCTTCGTGCACCCGGGACAGGGCGTCAGATCGTTGATTCTTAGTCCTGGGGTGGTATGTGATCTGGAAGTCAAAACGCCCGAAGAACAGTGACCAGCGGGCTTGCCTGGGGTTCAGACGCTTGGCGGTCCGGATGTACTCCAGGTTCCGATGGTCCGTGAAAACCGTGAATGGTACCGTCGCTCCCTCCAACAGGTGTCTCCACTCCTCCAGAGCCTCTTACACCTCCAGAAGTTCCCAATTGCCGACATCATTGTTCCGTTCAGCCGGGGTCAACCTGCAGGAAAAGTAGGCACAAGGATGGAGAACCTTATCGGACTCCCTGCTCTGGGACAGCACGGCTCCTATCCCTGAGTCAGAGGCATCCACTTCAACTATGAACTGGCGATTTGGATCAGGCTGCACCAGGACTGGTGCAGTCGAGAACCGGCGTTTCAACTCCCTAAACACGGCTTCGCACCGATCCGACCAAGTGAAGGGAACTTTAGTGGAGGTCAGGGCTGTCAGGGGGCTAACTACCTGACTGTAGCCCTTAATGAACCTCCTGTAGAAATTTGCAAAGCCGAGGAACTGTTGCAGTTTCCTATGGCTTGTTGGTTGGGGCCAATCTCTCACCGCCGCAACCTTGGCCGGATCAGGGGCGACGGAATTGGAGGAGATTATGAACCCCAGGAAGGACAAAGAAGAGCGGTGGAACTCGCACTTCTCGCCCTTCACCAACAGCTGGTTCTCCAACAACCGCTGCAGGACCTGACGTACATGCTTGACATGGGTCTCAGGATCCGGAGAAAAGATGAGTATATCGTCCAGATATACGAAGACAAACCGATGCAGGAAGTCCCGCAAGATGTCATTAACCAACGCTTGGAATGTCGCGGGCGCATTGGTGAGGCCGAACAGCATGACCAGGTACTCAAAGTGACCTAACGGGGTGTTAAATGCCGTCTTCCACTCGTCTCCCTCCCGGATCCGAACCAGGTGATAAGCATTCAGTAAGATCCAGTTTAGTGAAAATTTGGGCTCTATGCAAGGGCGTGAACACTGAATCCAACAGAGGTAACGGGTATCGGTTGCGAACCGTGATCTCGTTCAGCCCTCTGGCAGCTAACGAGTCCCGGATGTAGGTCTCCATTGATTTGCGTTCCGGACGTGAGAGGTTGTACAGCCTGCTGGACGGGTACTCAGCGCCCGGTATCAAATCAATGGCACAATCGTACGGACGGTGCTGGGGCAGAGTGAGTGCCAGATCTTTGCTGAAGATGTCAGCAAGGTCATGGTACTCGGCTGGCACCGTCGCCAGATTGGGGGGGACTAAAACCTCCTCCTTAGCTGTCACACCGGGTTGAACCGAGGATCCTAAACACTCCCGGTGGCAGGTTTCGCTCCACTGCGTCACAACCCCAGATGGCCAATCAATCCGGGGATTGTGTTTTAACACCCATGGAAAACCCAAAATCACTCGGGAGGTAGAAGGTGTTACATAAAACACAATCTCCTCCCTGTGATTTCCAGACACAACCAATGTCACTGTCTGTGTCTGATGTGTGATTAGTGGAAGAAGGGTGCTATCTAGTGCCCATACCGACAATGGTGACGGTAAGGCCACTAGAGGGAGCCCAACCTCCTTTGCCCATCTGCTATCCAGCAGATTCCCCTCTGACCCCGTGTCCACCAGTGCTGGGGCGTGAAGGGTTAGATCCCCACTCAGGATCGTAACTGGGATGCGTGCAGATCGTCGGGGTTTCCCCGCATGAGTATTATGACCCACCCTTAGCCCAGTCTCTAAGGACGAGTGCTGCTGTTTTGACCGTTTGGGACAGTTTTTCTGCATGTGCTCGGTTGAGCTGCAGAGAAAACACTCCCCACGGACCAGCCTCCTTTGTCTCTGATCTGATCTCATTTTGGCCCTGCTCATTTCCCTAACAACGGCAGCAGGGGGAGCTGTCGTCACGTGGAGTACCCTGGCTGTGGAGCGTGGGGAAGACGGCTCCCTTTCGGACCTGGGAGGAAGAGGGACAGCTTGTGCCTGACTACGCCCTTCGTCTCGCTCCCGTCGGTGTTCTGTTAATCAGTTGTCTAACCGTATTACCAGGTCGATAAACCCGTCTAAATTCCGCGGCTCGTCCTTCGCCACCAGGTGCTCCTTAAGGACCAGAGACAGTCCGTTTACGAAGGCGGCGCGGAGCGCAACAGCATTCCAGCCGGCTTGCGCTGCCGCGATGCGGAAGTCGACTGCATACTTAGCTGCGCTCCGGCACCCCTGTCTTATCGACAGCAGCACGCTTGAAGCGGTCTCGCCTCTATGAGGGTGGTCGAACACCTGTCTGAACTCCCTCACAAACCCAGTATGTCGTTAGGAGCCGTGTATTCTGCTCCCAGAGCACCGTAGCCCAGGCGCGTGCCTCTCCTCGAAGCAGGTTTATAACGTAAGCCACCCGGCTAGCGTCTGACGCGTAAATGACGGGACGCTGTGAAAAGACGAGTGAACACTGCATTAAGAAGTCTGCGCAAGTCTCGACACAACCTCCGTACGGCTCTGGAGGGCTTATGTATGCTTCAGGGGAAGGAGGGGGGGTTCGTTGAACGACCACTGGAATGTCTGTGTCTGGCATTCGGTCAGCAGGAGGAGGTGCTGCAGCAGCGCCCTGTGCGCGCGCTTCCACCTGGGCGGTGAGAGCCTCCATCCTCCGATTGAGAATAATGTTCTGCTCGGTTACCAAGTCCAACTGAGCAGTGAAAGCGGTTAAGATGTGCTGCAGCTCACCTAACACGCCTCCTGCTGGCGCCTGTGCACCTCGCTCTTCCATTGGCTGTTCAAGCAATGGTTGACGCCCCTCGGGATCCATGACGCTGGCCGAGAAATCCTGTTGTGAAAGTGTAGTGACACGGACCCACAACAGGGGGCGGTAATGAACGGACAATGGATTAAGCCAAAAAGTAACAATTTAATGTTGTGAATTGCACAACGGAATACAGACAATTGCAGTTGAGGAGTACAGTCAATCATACACAAGGTGACGTGTGGGCAGGCTCGAGGATAGAAGACGTCTGTCCAGAGAAGAGCCGGATCCCACACGGCTTGGTTGTGAGAAGCTTCATTTTTCTGAAATGGATGATATTTACTGCTTTTCACAAGAGAAGGTGAGAGGGCATGAATCCCCGATGAAAAAGAAATGAAAATGTGAAGGGAAACAAACTTGTGACTACCCATGGCATAATGCAATCTGCAACCTCACCACTGATGACACTAAACCCTACACACTGTAGCTTTAAGGATTCATTTTCTAAAAAAAAAAAAAAAAATACAAGGAAGTGAGTTTAAAAACAAAGATTTCTCAGATGTTAGACTCCATTCTCAGTGCCGTGATCTCCTCTGCTGTGGGATGTAACTCTGCACCGGGATGGGGAGGAGAAGGGAGGAGGGCCAGAGCCGAGGAGCTTAGAGAGTGAGTGAATGAAGAAAGAGAGAAGCAAGACATAAACAATAATGTGGACACTGCTGCATGGACTGACAGTCCTAAGAGAACCCATGGACGTGGCTGCTGTTTGGACCTTTTCACCGTAGAGGAACAGGAAAAAGCTTTTGTGTTTCCCATTGAGGTAAGTAAACAGTTAATTCTATCTCACTGTTATTTTGGTTGCATTTTCTTTCTGGTTCGTTGTGATGTGTTTTATGAGTTTTACTTTGTTGGTGGCTTTAAAAATGAAAGTTTCTCCTCACATTTCTCTGCTTCTTCTCCAGAAGTCATTTCTCTTTAAAAGAAGCCGCCCAGACTGTGTGGCTGGCTGTGTCTATTTTCAGAAGCTGGTGGCGGCTCTGGAGGGCATAACTGCCCCCATAATGACAGGTTACACTACAGGGCCGCACATTTGCAAGCATTAAAACTATTCTCTGTCCTGGGCGTGTGCGTCAAAAGAGTGAGGCTTGTGGGACTATAAACATATGTGTGAGAGCCAGACGTACAGTGACATGACTCTGCCCACTCTCCTGTCTCGTGAATGTGTGGATGTGGCTGAAAGAGGACTAGTGTTGACAGCCAGTGGGCTGACAGCGGCGGCGTGAGGGCTCCAGTGTCAGGGTGGAACAGAGGGGATGGTCTGTTCCTCACACAGTCCTCTGAGACACACATACACACACTGGATATGATTGTCAGATTCAGCCCAGTGTGGTTTCACCCAGCAGCCTTGTCTGCAGTGATATCACATGCAGATAGAACGCCTTGTTGTTCCCAGCAGCCCAGGCTAAAGTTGCAGTGGTCATGTGCATGATGGGGTTGATGTTCTCATTTTTATGTTGTAGTATATCTGGTTCACTGCTGCATCTTTGCAGAAAACAGGGTAAAAACAACATGTGGATCATTTTAATCTTTGTGGATAATGTGAATCAATATGTGGATGATGTGAATCTGTTTGTGGATCATATAAATCAGTGAATGGGTAATTCCACTGTGACTGACGCTACATTTGTAAGAAGTACGAGTCATTTCAAATGTTCTCACACTAAAAGTTGAAGCCATAAGTCCCTAATCTTGTGTGCGGACATGGTTAAGAATCTTGAGGTATCCAAGATATCCAGTGATGCATCTGTTTTTCTGGTTGAAAACAAAAATATGAGTGTGATGGACATTGCAAGAAAAAGCCACTTGAAAATGTCTTCAAAATTTATTTCATAATTCTCTGAAAACTAACAACGATTCATGATTGCGAACTCCAGGTATATAGGTGGAGTAGGCTTGCTAATACGAGTGAAGCAATGCACAGAGGTGTGACGCTCGCTCATGGTACAGGGAGTCCCAAACAAGAAGTGCCACAGTGAAACAAGAAATGTCAATTGTCAAACACTTCCTGGATTGACACTTCCTGGATTGACAGACAAGATCTAATAGAATCTTGCGGGAATAAGCGAAGTGCGCATCGCATCTGCGCATGCGTGAGTCAAAGGGGGGCAAAAATTCCAGCTCCCAAACTCACACCGCTCCCATTGAATTTCGTATACAGTAGCATTAGCGGACTGTAAAAGTTAAGGCTTTTACAGGGATTGTTTCAAAGGCTTTAAGCCTTAAGCGACACATACAATAATGACAGGGGAACATTGTGCTGTTTTCAAATGCTCGAACGGAATTTATAGGCTTGAAAGTTGGCTGAAAACACACGATTGCAAAGCTCCGCCGAGTCCACACAAAGACGGAAAGAAGAAGAAATGTGGTCGTAAACCTCTGTTCATATACACAATTTCGCCACAGAAAAGAAAGATCCAGACGGACGTAAAAGACGGACTAAAATTGTAAGTTTCTTGCACACATTTATTTTGTCAATATCCTGAAACCGTGCCGCCGTTTTCGTGCATCGGCTTATGACTGTAATGTCGCGCCATGAATGACGTGGCGTGTAATATTGTAAAATTGGCATGTTCTATAAACAAACTGCATGCATGCACATATTATTGTATGTCTGTCAACTTATCAAAACAAACGTGACACCAAAGAGGTTATATGTGAGACTCACCGTCATTGTCGTCATTATGAAGCCGGCGGAGTAGCAATTTCTCATCCCTGCTTAGCAAATATTCTGCAATATCCACAGTTTCAGTCTCTGGATTTCGTCTAACCATCTGTCAGTTGCCTTCAAGGGGTTAGAAATTTGTTTGTCTCCAATTATCAACAAGGACCGGTCATTTTCGACAGCAGCGCGCTCTTCCTCCTTTGTCGGCACTAACGGTACTTTCTGTACAGATGCAGCACACGCAAGCACAACCAGCTCTTCTTTCCATTTCTGTCCACTGCCGTATGTAGTCCTGGTTGTAACAGGCAATCCGCGGAGCTTACATAAACGCTTTAAATCGTCAACTTTCCAGTGGTTGAAATGATCCAAATCACAGCACTCCTCGCTGCTTTCCGCCACCATAGCTTGTGGGTTGGTAGCCGAAAAAGCCTACCCATAATGCACCGCGCGGCTTGAGATGTGCACTTCGCTTATACAACGGCAGGTTCACACTAAAACAGGAAGTACCAAATTTTGATTCCACAGTGAAACAGGAAATGTGAAATGTTGAACACTTCCTGGCATGGGTGGAGCTAGAGCAGAGGCCAGGGTTGCACTGGACTCCCCTGAAATCTGATTGGACACACATGATTGACATGCTACGGCACCAAACATCTGGTTGCAAAGAGCTGCATTTTGAAATCAGTGACACATATTGACTGCTAGGCCCCTCCAGTACAGTATCTGGTGCTGTATACCACAAAAAGTTCCAATCCACCTCAGTAGAAGAAGAAAATTGTTTGACTCACTGACTCCAAATGACACCAAAGTTATATCGGTGAGTAAACTACCGTATTTTATGCCAAAAATGAGGTCTAGGGTGTTAAAAGCGGCATTTCTCCTTTAATTCAAGTTGGTTTATATATACGTGTTATTCCAGTGATTTTTGAGCAGTCAGCTGTTGATTCAAGAGATACAATGTGAAGATGCTCAGGCTGAAAGAAATACAGGTAATTTACTCCTCCTCTGTTCTGTATAAAACCTGTGTAACCTCTTAATTTTGCTCTCTGAAGGACTTATTTTTAAATAACCTTTTAATTTTGTTGTCTGAGTGACACACTGCCAGTGACACAACTTTAGATAAATAAATCTAACGTTATCTTCCTTAAACTCAAACTGAAAGGAAATCTCTAGAACTTGATATAAATGAATTAAAAATATGAACTCCAGCTTCCCGATGAAGTGGTGTAGAGGAGGATTTTCTTAAAAAGAGGACTTAATAGTTCAGCTACAATTTGCCACAAAGTACATCTTAGATGCAAGCTTAGATTTGATGTTTTGGTGAAAGAAACTTTTGTATTTCTTCATCATTGATGTAAATAAAGTCCAAGACATATTCAGTGACTTAGAAATGTTCATGTTTCCATCCCCTGACTTATCTGAAGAAAACTGGCAATAAAACTGATTATTATTTACAGGTTTTATCAAGTTTTAGAGATTTGCTTTCAGTTTGAGTTTGAGGAAGCTAATTTTAGAAATTTTTATTTTTTTTTCATATTTTTGTATTTCTTGTATTTGAAGTGGCATAAACAAATTAAAATATATGAAATACCAAGTGTTCCAATACTTCTTGAGGGCACTGTATCCTAACCTTATGATGAGTGCAACATGAGTGTGGTATTATTACTGTTTTGTTGAAGAATGTTTAATTTTCACTGTTGCTGCACTTTGTGTGAAATCATACTCATATCGTATATCATATTGATATGACACTAATGAGATACAATAATTTGGCCATATTGTACAGCCATACAATATGATACAATATGGCTTCGCTCCCCACCCCCAGAAGCTGAAAGGTTTTAGCCATGCTAATGCTCCCCTGAAGCATTTACTCAAAAAACAAACAAACAAAAAGTCTGAAGGACCTAAATGAAATGGTGAGATTCTGAAGAGCTTCGCTCGTTCATGTTCGCAACATATACATATTATACTGACTGCAGTAGAGAACAAATAGTGAGGCACTTGGCACTACTGGCTTCAGGGTTGTAAAAAATTCCATAACATGACGGATGTTACATCTGATTCATTAATACAACTTGCACATAAAAAGACATGTTTTTTGAAATATTTTACTGATTTGCTGCAGGAATAGATGAAATAATCCAATTATTGATGATTTTAAATCAAGTTACACCTTTTCATGCATTTCTGGGTTTAAAAGGTTTTAGGAAATCTGACTAAACTGTTTCTATTCTCCCTAGACACCCAACCTTTCTAGAGATACATGCAACAAGAACATATGTCAAACCAAAGAAATTAAATGTAAAAATCTGACAAAAACTGATAACCAACCAATTTAACTAATCATTTAAGAGTCACGATTCATGTGGGAAAGGGATATTTCCAAATGAATTCAACTTGTGTTGTAAAGTTGGGGGCTTTATAAATAAATTGGACCCTTTTTCGGAATCTGTAACTGAAAATAGTTTTTACCTGGTCATGTCCCATTTTTCGTGGAATTGTCCAAATGGATCATGCGATTCATTATCATGTGGTTCCCATGATTCTTCAGGTGGAGCACTTGAATCAACATGCAGAATAAGCGACTCTTCCTATGGATTTTGTAATTAGATTTGGGTCCTGTGAATCCTGAGGTGGGTCCTATGAATCAACGTGAGAATCATGCTACTCATCTTGTCTATTATGTTAATAGACATGTGGGTCCCTTGAAACTTCAGGCGGATCACATGAATTAACATGTTATCATATGAATTCTTGTGTAAATTGTGTGTTTTATGCAAATCTTCATGTGGATCATATGAATCTTTGAGTGGACCATATGAATATTTGTGTGGATCACATGAATCAGCATTTGGATCAGGGAATATACAGTGGGGTAAAAAAGTATTTAGTCAGTCCCTGATTGTTCAAGTTCTCCTACTTAGAAAGATGAGAGCGGTCTATAATTTTCAACATAGGTACACTTCAACTGTGAGAGACAAAATGAGAAAAAAATCCAGAAAATCACATTGTAGAATTTTTAAAGAATTTATTTGTAAATTATGGTGGAAAATAAGTATTTGGTCAATAACAAAAGTTCAACTCAATGTTTTGTAACATAATCTTTGTTGGCAATGACAGAGGTCAAACGTTTCCTGTAAGTCTTCACCAGGTTTGCACACACTGTAGCTGGTATTTTGGCCCATTCCTCCTTGCAGATCTCCTCTAGAGCAGTGATGTTTTGGGGCTGTCGCTGGGCAATGTGGACTTTCAACTCCCTCAACAAATTTTCTATGGGGTTGAGGTCTGGAGACTTACTTGGCCACTCCAGGACTGTTGTGTGTTGGGGGGTTTGGCTGGATGTTTTTGTGTTGTTTTCTTTTCTTTGCTCTCCAGGTGGTATGCAAACTGGTTTTTGTCTGTGGAGATGGTGCTGGCAGAAGAATCCTTCACCCTCATCAACATTATTGGCTGCACTTGTGGAGGATGTTCATGTGCAGACTTAAAGACTCGCAGCACCTGTGGATGATGCTCACGTGCAGACTTAAAGACTTTCAGCTGAAGCAGATAATGAGATGGCGTTCTGCATTTAAGCCATGAGTGATTCAAGCAGAATTGCCAGGAACTCGACCTTGTGACGTTCGTTTGTGAGACGCTGAGGACCGCGCCTGGGTTTGACACATCGTGCCTGTGAAGGAGGATGGGTGAGGGACACATGCTGTCAGCACACATCAGAGGTGATTGATTGTCTGAATAAGTGTTAATAGTAATTTGGTATTTTGTTACACAGTATATTTGAACATTGATGAGAATTGTGCAGCTCGCTTCTCACGGCCGTGGCGTGCGGACTGATGATCCTCCACCTGTTGTGAGAGGCTACTCATTTACATAAAGCTTAAATTCAGACCTGAATGTGTTGCTGATAGCGTGTGCCTTTGAAGGATATTAGTTATAGCTGTTGACTTACCTCACCTCTTCTATCCTTCACAGAGTCAGTTTGTCGTGTCCACCTGGGGGGTGTTTGGCGGTGAAGTTGAGTCCAGAAGCGCCGGGCTTCGATCCCTTTGGGCGCTGGAGAGCGCGCCGTCCTTCACTCCGCCAGACAAATGCACTTTTATGTTGTACACGAAGTATTGCACAAAAGGGGAAATAAAACTGTTTTGTTTTTGGAACCGCTTTCTGATTATTTAGCGCTGGGTTCAGTCAGTCGCAGGTCCGCTCCTCAACCCGCGTCGGCACATAAGGACCTTGAAATGCTTTTTACGGAGCCACTCCTTCCTTGCCCGAGCAGTGTGTTTGGAATCACTGTCATGCTGGAAGACCCAGCCACGTTGCATCTTCAATGCGCTCACTGATGGAAGGAGGTTTTGGCTTAAAATCTCATGATACAAGGCCATGTTCATTCTTCCCTTAACACGGATCAGTCATCCTATCCCCTTTGCAGAAAAACAGCCCCAAAGCATGATGTTTCCACCCCCATGCTTCACAGCGTGAAGGTGTTATGGTGTTTTTGGAATGCAACTCAGCATCCTTCTTCCTCCAAACACAACGTGTTGAGTTTTTACCAAAAAGTTCTATTTTGATTTCATCTGACCATATGATATTCTCCCAATCCTCTTCTGGATCATACATATGCTTTCTGGCAAACTTTAGACGGGCCTGGACATGTACTGGCTTAAGCGGGGGGACACGCCTGGCACTGCAGGATTTGACTCGCTCTCTGCGTAGTGTGTAGCCTTTGTTACTTTGGTCCCAGCTCTCTGCAGGTCTTTCATCAGGTCCCTCCATGTAGTTCTGGGATTTTTGTTCACCGTTCTCATGATCCTTTTGACCCCACGGGATGACATCTTTTGTGGAGCCACAGATCGAGGGAGATTATCAATGGTCTTGTATGTCTTCCATTTTCTTATAATTGCTTCCACAGTTGATTTATTCACACCAACCTGCTTGACTATTGTAGAGTCACTCTTCCCAGCCTGGTGCAGGTCTACAATTTTCTTCCTGGTGTCCTTTGACAGCTCTTTGGTCTTGGCTGTGGTTGAGTTTGGAGTCTGACTGTTTGAGGCTGTGGACAGGTGACTTTTATACAGATAACGAGTTCCAACAGGTGCTATTAATACAGGTAACAGGTGGAGGACAGAAGAGCTTCTTAAAGAAGAAGTTACAGGTCTGTGAGAGCCAGAAATCTTGCTTGTTTGTGGGTAACCAAATACTTATTTTCCACCATAATTTACAAATAAATTCTTTAAAAATCCTACAAAGTGATTTTCTGGATTGTTTTCCTCATTTTGTCTCTCATAATTTAAGTGTACCTATGATGAAAATTACAGACCTCTCTCATCTTTCTAAGTAGGAGAACTTACACAATCACGGACTGACTAAATACTTTTTTACCCCACTGTATATGTGGCTCCCACAAATCTTCAGGTGAATCATATGAATCAACATGTGTGTTGTGTGAATATTTGTGTGCATCATGCAAATGTTCATGTTGATCACGTGGATCCTTGTGTGGATCACTCATATCTGCATATGGATCATATAAACATGCATATGGGTCCCACGAATCTTCATGTGGATCAAATGACTCCTGATGTGGATCTTGTGAATCTTTATATGGATCACATCATTCACCATGGAGATAAAAATGAAACAGCATATCAAACACATTGGGTCCCGTGAAGCTTCAGGTGGATCACGGGACTCAACATGTGAAACACATGACTCTTTCTGTTGATTTTGTCAACAGGTATGCAGGTCTCTTGAAACGTCAGGTGGATCACATGAATCAAAATATGGCTCATAAAAATCCTTATGTGGATCATGTCATTATCATCAGGACAACACTGATCTTTGTATAGCTCAAAGAGATCAACAACAGCTACATGAAGATTCATATATTGGTCATGGTGGCCAACAGTGGATCAAACGAATCTTCATGTGGTTCACATGAATCTATGAGTGTAGGGTGACCAAATGTTCTGTTTTCCCAGGACATGTCCTGTTTTCATGTCGTGTCCTGGCCGTCCTGGGTGTTTTTTTTTTTTTTTAAGAAAGTAATGAAAATGTCCTGGTTTCCATTGTTTTTCATCTTTGAGCATCTTTGATTAAACTTCAAGTATCATTTTAGTATCTCACTGGGGAGCTACTAATTGTAGGAACTATAGGTGTAATGGAACCAGAACAACTGGTAATCGGCAAATGGGTCATTTTTGCTTATATTACACCCAAAACAAGTATTGATGAGATGATCAGGTCTAAAATAATCACGTTATTTAGTTACTATAAAGCTATAGGTCGACATTAGAAGCCCCAAACTCTCAGCATTAGAATCCCCAAACTCTCGACAGAACAGTGACGGAATGGCAACGGAATGGAGCTTGTATGGTGCCATCTAGTGTTAGTGAGGGTAAATTTTCCAATATGGCGAGCTGCTATTCCGATGATTTGTGTTAATTGAGACAGAAGAGATATGTTTGTGCTTTGAACATGATAGGGGGACTTTCTGCTTTGTATGATAACATTTTATTACATTATCTTGAGCTTTGTTATCAATATCTTGAGAGTAGGGGGGACAGTAAGGTGCTGTTCTGTCAATCATTCCATCAGTTGTATTATCATTCCAGTTCTGGCAACTGTTGTGGTTCTGCTGTTTAGCACCCGCCAGAGGTGGGAGTAAGTCACCATCATGTCACTCTCAAGTCATGAATCAGCAAGTCCCAAGTCAAGTCTCAAGTCATAATGACCACTAATTGTTTGCAAGCTGACTTGAGACTTGACTTGGGACTTGCAGATTGATGACCTGAGAATGACTTGACGGTGACTTAGTCCTATCTCTGGTACCCGCTATCTCATTGCCGGGCCAAGTGTCTTGGTTTTCAGTAATGAAAATGTAGTCACCCGAGTGGATCATGTGAATTGACATGTGGATCCCATGAACCATCATGTCAATTATGTGGATGGTTGTGTGTATGAAATGAACCAGTGTGGCTCGGTGTACACCTGATCTCATCAGATCTCAGAAGTGAAGCAGAGTCAGTCCAGATTAGCACTTGGCCGGGAGACTACTGCGAAACACCAGTGGCTGTGTGTGTTACTCCATGTACAAATGGAGTGATATCAGGAAGGAAATGTGGTGTAAAACTTGCTTCAAATCCCAGTGTAGCTCTGTACTAAACTGTTATTGGACAACAACAAACGTTGGTGATAAGGAGCAATGTGGATACCTGTTTTTAGCAGACAAAAACAGTGAGTCATCTGGGCTCCTTATGTGGGTCTGTGTGTAATAGTTGTGTCCAAAAAGAATATTTGGTATGTTGTTTCTCTCTCGACTGATGTGATGCACCGGTGGCTGGATTTAATCTGTAGCATCTGTCTCGCACACTGGACTGGTTACAGGGTCTGAGTCACAGTGAGTCACATTGTTCTGACGTCCACAGTGCACATCTTCAACAACATTTCAAATCCACAGCTGTCATGATATTCACACCCAGTAACATTCTGCTGTGGTTGCACTTGTGGCCGTGTTCATTCTCTGCTGTGTTAAAGAATGAATGAATGAATGAATGTATTTATTTGGCACACACAGACTCAAAAACAGCAAAACAAAAAAAAAAAACCCCAACAAAACAAACAAACAAACAAAAAACCTCATAAAGAAAACAATTTAACAACGTAAAAACGTACCCGTGTGTCCAGGGTGTGTGTGTGTGTGTGTGTATATATATATATATATATATATATATATATATATATATATATATGTGTGTGTGATCATTCATAAGACTGAGGCATAAAGCAGCACTGCTTTCTTGACACTTTTCTCTGGCTTGTTCTGGTGAAACAATGACCCACTATAATACTGTGATCACGTGGGCTTATAACTGGGACACAAGGATTTCACTGTTCTTATTGTAGTACTGCTGTAGTAGCAGTATTCCCAGTGCTCCATTCATCCTTATGCTGTACTCTGCTTACAGATTCATCATGTACCAAATGTTTCTGACAGCTCAGACGACATGGACCATCTGAGCAGGAATATAGCGGAACCCGGGCGACAGACACACCAGGTCTTACAGGTGAGTCATAACTTAAACCAGCTGTGTTTTAGTGCTAATACCATGGTGCAAATTACAGGAGAAACAGAGGTGGTTTGCCCCACTAATTAAGACTTTGTCCTCCCCTGCCAAAAAAAGGTTAAATACCATAGCTTGGTGTGGGGGCGAGTGGAGTGAAAATAACAGCCCTTCTTACCTGTAATTGTAAATATTACAATATATTTTCCATATCCAATTTCAGACACGTGTAAAGTTTCTTAACTTTAGTTGAATGTCTCGTCTGCCTGTCCAGTCCAGTGTGTGGACAGACAGATGCTCATTTTCAGTGTGGAAGGTTCCCAGTTCAAATCCCGCCCCTGCCCATTCTCCATATAATATGGAGTTGTGTCCAGAAGTGCATCTGACATAAAACTTGTGCCAAATCAACATGCAAATCCATCTCAGATCTGCTGTGGCGACCCCAAGTGAAAACAAGGGAGCAGCCAAAGGTAAATGGTAAATGGACTGCATTTATATAGCGCTTTTCCATCTGCATCAGACGCCCAAAGCGCTTTACACATCAGTGCCTCACATTCACCCCAATGTGCGGCTGCTGCCATGCAAGACGCCCACTACACACCGGTTAGAGGATTAAGGACCTTGCCCAAGCGCCCTTAGTGATTTTCCGGTTACTTCATCCGGACTGGTTGTTTCCATGATAACTGGTTTACCAGTGTGGTACTTCATACAGTATAGCCACAGGTTGTTTGTACAAAATTGGTATAACAGTGTGGTACTTCACAAGGTATAGTCACTGGTTGTTTGTTCTCAAACTGGTTTAACAGCGTGGTACATCATACAGTATAGTCACCAGTTACTGGTTGTCCTAGAACTTGTTTAAAGGTGTGGTACTTCATACGTTATTGTAACAGATTACTGTGTGAACTGGTGCTGCCTTGTACGGCATGGTACCTCATATGGTATAGTGACCATGTACTGTTTGTAAAAGAACTGGTTTAACAGTGTGGTATAATATACAGTATAATAACTGGTTAGTGGTTACTATTTGTCCTAGAACTGGTATAACATTGAGGTACTTTAAAATGGCATAGTGACAGGCTACTGTCTGTACAAGGACTGGTTTAACAGTGTGGTACCTCATACTGTACAGTCGTGGTAATCTCTCTGTAGTGAGGAAGATTGTCTATTGATCAGTTCCGGGACAGGATGATGGACTCAGAGATAACTGAACGGGCCCTCTCTTGACATGTGCTGGTTCTGACAGATGCTACATTACTGCATGGCCAGGACCAGTATCACAGTGTGTTGCTTTATACAGTATTCTGACCAAGTACTGTGTGTACTAGTTCTGCTATAACGGTGTGCAATCTTACAGTGAAGAAACTGGTCAAATATTTGAAGTGACATACCTGCCATTATCATTGTTTTGGGAACATATTCAAGGTTTCTGAATATTAAGACCTCCACAGATTATATATTGTATGTCAGTGTGAACCACAAAATTATAGCCTGAAGATCACGTGATACCATTTTTTTAAATGATTTTGTTTTGACAGAGTACTCCGTTGGACCTCATTGAGACAGGCAAGTCCTTGAAAGTCCAGGCAGAGCGCCCTCACCTGGTTAGTTTGGGAAGTGGACGCTTGAGCACGGCCATCACTTTGCTTCCGCTGCCTGAAGGTGAAGCCCTGGGGTGTGTGTGTGTGTGTGTGTGTATTCACAGACCTCCAGTATAACTGACATGGACATAGATTTGTTTTCTCAGGAAAAACCACTGTGGGCAGTGAGAGCACAGATATCTCTCTACAGGGCCCCGGAATCGCCGCTCATCACTGCTACATTGAAAACCAGGCTGGCAGCATCACTTTGCACCCATGTGGAAACAAATGCTGTGTGGACGGCCTTCCCATCACCGACCCTTACCGGCTGACTCAAGGTACAAAAAGACTACAGGAAATACACACACACACACACACACACACACACACACACACACACACACACACACACACACACACACACACACACACACACACACACACACACACACACACACACACACACACACACACACACACACCTGTTTAAAATGAAGGACTCCAGTTATAACTAGAGAGGAATATTAATATTTGATGAGCTATTGTCAAAAGTCACTGTGTCTCTGTAAAAGGAGTGAGCATTTGGAACAACTGTCCATAAGATAAGATAAACTTTATTGTCCCTCTCGGGGAAATTTGTCTTGGGACAAAGCACAGGAAGCTGCCACATACAACAAAAACAGACCTGTAAGGGCCACAAAGACAACAAGGACAACAATACAGTGCAAATAAGTACAAATAATTAAAGTGCCATAAAATCGCAGTGCAAAACCTATACAACACAACGCCATTAAAAAAAACAAACAAAAAACAAAACTGCATACCTGCGGGAGGAGGAGGAGGTGCAGGTGGACTATACTAGGAGGGAATATACTCTAGTCAGCTTTTAGAAGACTATAAAAACTATATAATTTCTGGTTACAGTGTGGACAATTAAGTTTGATTTTAGTTGACTATTTAATTGACTTATTTTTTGGATTGTGCAATGTGCGCTATGACTGGTTTTGTTATGATGAGAAATTTAAGTTCATTGATTATCTTAAAATATGTGTTTTGCTTGTTTTGCTGGTTTTGCTTTTGTTGTGAGGAGTAAAATTTAGTGAGGCAAAAGGGGTAGGTATATATAAGCTTTTGCTTCTACCTACACCCTTTTGGTTACTTAGGTTAACTGAGAAATCAGTTTTATTTTGTTAGTTTCTCTTTTTTTACTTTGTACTGAAATAAAGTTAGTCATTCATATATATATATATATATATATATATATATATATATATATATTATATGTCTGTAGCTAATTAGTTAATAGCTAATTTTACACTTCTGCAACATAAGTAACGGATGTCCAATGAGGCCATTCTGCACTGTGTGACACACCCACATGGACTCTGAAGGGACAGAGGGTGTGGCCAGCAGCAAGCAGAGTGTAACCACATAATAGCTTGTTAAAATGGCCAATGTGGTGCAGTGTTACAAAACAGGCTTTTTGGGAAATAAACTCAATCCCACTGCATGCTTAATTGGAGGCAAAATGGAAAACAGCCCTCGTTAATGTAATTTTAGGACAACAGGCCAGTGCCCTTCCCATTAAGTCGACCCTTACTGTCCTATAGCCCCGCCCCTTCTGCTCCATGGGGCCACAGCTATCAGCTACAACATAATGTCATTTGAAGCCTGGTGCTCAGAATGTGTGTATGTGTGAAGGGAGCAGCTGCTCAAGAAGAATTCTTCGAGCTTTAAAAACCAGCTATGGAATACTGATCAAAAGATGTTGGAATAGAAGAAACTACTTGTTTTCTACATATTTAAGAACAGTATTGATTTTTGAGTATTTACATTGCATGACTCTGGAATATAATTTTCGTTTTTGAAATCCAGTCAAAATGCAGACAGGAAGGAAGTTCGTTTCATGAACCGGCTGAGCACATGTGAGTTAAATTCCTCTGTTTATTAAAGCCAGATAAATGGTTAGAACTATTTAAGAGAAGAAGTTTATTTTAAGGTTTTTGGTTGGGCTGTAGGCAGGAGTCACTTTTGTGGGTCCTACTGTCCAGAGTATTGAGTGATTCAAAACATTTAATCTTTTTCTCCATCTATCTTGTTTAATTTCATGCTTCAGTTGTTATGAAACAGTTAATACTTTTGTGACACAATTAATATTTTGAAATTCTGAATATTTTTTATTTAAATAAATGTTTTATGTAATTTGCCAAGATACTGATTCAGTGAACATATTCTGAAATAATGCATCCCCACAGCCAAAGATTTCCACATTGTTGCATTTCAAAACAGGGGCTTATTTTCTGAAGCAGTTGTTTCCTTTTGTGCTTTGAAGATGAGAGTGTTTCAAGGATGGAATGGGAGCTGATTTCCTAAATCTTAACTGAAAATGTCCTTCTGTATTCAATACCCCCAAACTGTAATCCTCACCTGTGTAAGTAAGAATCTTTGCCTTCCTGGGCAATGAGCAAAATAACTAACTAACTAACTAAATAAATAAATAGGCATGTGTTTTCTGGCCCCATTTAGCATTTCAATCCATTTGAAACAAAAACTTCTGTTAATTACAATTTCAATATTTTTTTAAAGCAATGGTTTCATTTAGTGTCTTAAATATTTCAAAACACTAAATCATTTTTGAAATAATTAAGTAATTTGGTGTTTCACACATTTCAAAACTGTATCTTTTTCTGAAGCAATTGTTTCATTTAATTTTTTGTGCATTTCGAAACACTGAATTATTTTCACTGAAAGTATGCAAAAGCTTGGTTTATGTATACCTTTGCTCAGGGCAAAATATTGTGGTAGGGGTCCAAAATCTACCCCACTTAGTTACAGCTACAGTTGGTAGCAAAAGCGACTATGGGAAATAAATAAATAACTAAATACATGGACTGATGTAGCATTTACAAGCATTTAAAACTCCTGCTCTTCTTAAGATTCTTGTCTTTCTTCATAGTGGACCATCACTTGTTTCATGCTGCTGTTTCACTATATTTTGGGTTTAAATGGGTTTTATATTGAGATATGGTACAATCTCATACAAAAATGGACTATCTTCAACATTCTACCATTGTACTACTCTCATGTTCCACAGCAGAGAGGCCTATATCTTGAAGTACATGTATGTATACAGTGTGTACTACTCGCAAACACTCACAAGCCACTTTATTAGGTACACCTTGTTAGTAAATGGTAAATGGACTGCATTTATATAGCGCTTTTCCATCTGAATCAGACGCTCAAAGCGCTTTACAATTATGCCTCACATTCACCCCGATGTCAGGGTGCTGCCATACAAGGCGCTCACTACACACCGGGAGCAATAGGGGATTAAAGGCCTTGCCCAAGGGCTCTTAGTGATTTTCCAGTCAGGTGGGGATTTGAACCCATGATCTTCTGGACTCAAGCCCAACACCTTAGCCACTAGACCATCAACTCCCCTTCCTCAGAGACGTTGGTCCATACTGACATGATGGCATCACACAGTCGCCCATTCAACCTGTCTGCCCCGTCTCCCTTGACCACTGACATCAACAAGGCATTTTGTCGACACATCTGCTGCTCACTGGATATCGTCCCTTTTTTGGACTGTTCTCTATAAACCCTAGAGATGGTTGTATGTGAAGATCCCAGTAGATCAGCAGTTTCTGAAATAGACCAAACGGTCTGGCACCAACAACCATGCCAAGTTCAAAGTCACTTAAATCACCTTTCTTCCCCATTCTGATGCTTGGTTTAAACTTCACCAAATCATCACCACATCTAGATGCCGAAATACATTGAGTTACTGCCATGTGATTGGCTGATTAGCTATTTGTAGTTAACAAACAATTGAACAAGTGTACCTAATAAAGTGGCTGGTGATTGTATGCTTGTGAAATTCAGGCTGTAACATTTCAGGGTCTATGGTTGTAGCAGTGAAGCTAATGAAGATAATGTAATTGTCCTGGCACATCACAGATAGCTTATCATCTGTGTTGTTTTCTCATCCAATCAGGGTGCATGTTGTGTTTTGGTCAGTCAGCTTTTTTTCGCTTCAACCACCCAGAAGAGGCTCAAAGGATGAAGAATATGCTGCCAGCAGGAAGCCATGGATGGAACACAACTACAGTTCAACCTGATGGTAAAACAGTCTTCAGAAAAACTGTGAAAACATGAGAGAAGGAGGGTGGAGGTTATGTGATCTTCTTGGTCTGTCTGACTGTCTCTACAAATATTTGTGGGGAAACAGTCCTTTGGTAAAGGAAGACAGGTATTTCCTTTTATCTCATTTATTAAGGACACACCTTATAAAAGGTCAATAGATGCCCTCTGTCCTCAGTATATGTTCTCTCAAGTACTTTTCTAGTTACCGCCATTAATTAGGCTATTCATTCGCCTGTTTATTTTCTTAAGTGGAATTACCAAAAACTTACTATACCAATTTTCATAAAAGATAGTGTAGATGTGGGTGCACAGGTGGCAGCCAAGCAGTTAAATGTGTGTTTTAAATTTCATTTCAATTCAATTTATTTAAAAGTAAGTTAGAAAGTAAGTTAAAAAAGTAAAAAGAATAAAAACCATAGTAAAACAATAAAACAATATATTAATCATATAAAATAGAAAACAAATGAGTCTTCAATCGCGACTTAAAAGTCTCAACAGAGTCCGACTGCCTCAATAACACAGGGAGAGCATTCCACAGGACCGGGACATGATGAGAGAAGGCTCTATTTACAGTGCAGAAGGTTCCTGGTTCAAAACCCACTCCTGCCCATTCTTCATGTAATATGGAGTTGCATCAGGAGGGCATTCAGTGTAAAACTTGTGCCAAATCAACATGCTGTGGAGACCCCGAGTTAAAAAACAAGTGCGAAGCTGAAGAGTCTTACAGAGTATAGATGTGGGAAGTACGCAGTGTAAGAAAAATTACATTTCGGATTGGATCTAGCTAAATGGGTGGAGCCAGTAGTTTGTTATTTTCATCCTACCTTTTTTATATCATTGTGAAATTGAGCTCTCTCTCGACATTTCCATACTTATCTCACATTGATGTCCATATACAGAGCAGGTAGCTCAGTGAGATAGGAGTTGCACTATCAATACATAGAGCTGGGTTTGATTTCACACTCCCTGTCTGTGTTCTTTGATGTGGCACTTCATCTGCATGGTCTCAGTCCACTCAGCTGTAAAAGAGTACCAGCCTTGGCTGGGGAAGTAGCCTGTGATAAACTGGTGCTCTGTCCAAGGGACATCATAGACTGCCATCTGCTTCACACTTTGCTAATAAACTAAATTTCCCAGGTTTTATCTCCAGTCAGTTGTGGTTTCAGAAATAAGATGTTTGAACTCATTATCTTTGGCCTATATTACTATCTGGTTCATGTAAATTGGTGGCCTTTGCATGTGACCCCATTGTGAAAGACTGTTACTGTTCCATACAGATATGAGAGTTAAAAGCCAGTTAAAAGCCAATTATAAAAAAAAAGGTTTGTAGATGAAATGGGTTTTCTCTAATAGGTGCATTGTGTTATTCTGGCCCATTGCCTTTTGTGACTGTTGCTTGATGCTGTCGATGATATCTGGAGTCCATTCTTCTTTGACCTTACTGGTTTGGCTGTCAGTAAAGTGAACAGTACACTACAGTACAGTACAGTATATGAGTCACCACACCCTGTCCTGTGGGTATAGCCCACTCTTTCCTGAGCAGGCTTTGATTTCATCTAAACTGAATGAGGTAAAGGGCTGCAGCTTTTATATTTAGCAGCTCCAGATCCCAGTAGGATTACAACACAACTGAGGAACAAATCATCCTGACCATTGGGTTTGATTCAATCTGGAATAAATAGTCTCAGAGACATTTATCTCTGTCTAAGACACAATGCATGAGTCTGTGTGCAACATGTCCAGCCATATAGATTTAGTGTGTCTCCTTACCACACTGACGTGAGGTGTCATGACTGTAAAAAAGACCAAGATGACAAAAGGCAGTTTTGTCTCATCGTGTTTGTCCAGGTGTGTTTTTGCAACTGTCCTCTGAACTGTGCTTTAGTTGTCCAACAAGAATGCTCAGGCACAAATGTTCCCGTCTCCCCCCTACAGACTCCCACAGTGTCCTGAAGGGGAACCACAAGTCTTTTTCAAGTGACAACAGCACCAGGATCAACAGCGTAGCTAAGAACCTTCAGGACTCTCTGGTGCTAAAAGACTCACATGAAAAAATGGCGCAGCAGACTGATCATCATTCTTCTTTTCCAAACATGTTCAATGGAAACACGCCTCCAAACAACCCAGTAGCCATGACAGAGGGCTCCATCTATGACAACATTTCTATTTTTTCCTCTAATCAACCAACTGCATATGGCAGCCACTCTCCAGTCCAGAATTTTGGCAACAAAACTCCTCCAGTACCTTCCCGATCCTGTCATGCCAATCATGGTCCTGTACCTCATCCACGGACCTCATTTCCTGTGTTTTTAAGTGTTGTTAATGGTGGACAGAGAGCCCAGGAAAGTCCTAAAGCTCTTAGGAATGTAACATCAGAAGCTATACCAAGTCCCTCACCACCTAACAGAGGGTCTGGGCATGGCATAGACAGCATCAGCCTAAGTCATGGACCAGCCACCGTTAAATTTTCCTCAACAGCTCCCTCTAGCCCTCGACAAAGAGGTTCTTCCTTACAGAGGAGATTCCCCAGTCCTCAGCGAGAACATCATCAGAACCAATCTCATGCACATATCCCTCTGCAGAGGCTCAGTACTCCAGAGCCTCCTGGTTCCACCAGTTTTCTCCCCATTAGCTCTTCCATGGCCTGCAGTGCAATGCCTGGGTTGCAGGGCTCAGCTTGCACTCTTGCCTCACAGGGTTTTGCTGCTAAACCTGTCCCAAGGAGCCCCCAGAGACACCACAAGTTCACAGCTCTCTCAAAAGGAGAACCAGGGAGGCCATTGTTTACCCCAAGTCCATCACAAACATATGGGCTGGAGATTGATCCCAAAAACAAGCAGCTGAAATCCAGTGTAGGAAGTTCTTTGTTCTCAGGTGTGAGTTCTTTATCTGCTTCATCTCCTCTTGGAAGCCCTCACAGCCAAAGGAAGCCTTCCTGCATGGCCATTACAGGAGCCTTCAGTGGGGAACCAAGTTATATGAAGCCCTGCACGCGCGAACGCAAGAACAGCATCTCTGAGATCAGTGACAATGAAGATGATTTGCTAGAATACCACCGTTGGCAGAGAGAGGAAAGGCTGCGTGAGCAAGAGATGGAGAAACTGGTAAGTAAACAAAACCTGAACTATAGATTTAAAATTGACTGAAAATAAACCTCGCCAAAATAATTTCAGTACAAAAATATTTAATGTAATGACAGATGCTGAGGTTCACCCCCAAAACGTGAATCTGCTGCAAATCATGAATTATCCGCAAACCATTAATGAACATTTATGCAAACTATGAATATCTGCGAACCATTAATAATTTAGCTGCAAACCATGAATAAATATCCCACAAAACGTGAACGCGGGTCTCGCAAAATGCAAGTAACAAAACGTGAATATCATACATGATATATATTTTCTTTCAGTTTAAGTAGTTTATGGATCAATTACTTCAGGAAATCGCAAATTCTATCTCTGCAAATTTAGAATTTTTTTTATTGCGGGGGGGGGGGGGGGGGGGGGGGGGGGGGGGTCACTACACCCGGTGAGGCAAACCCCGAGTGGGCACTCGCTTCTGGTGTCAAGCGCCTGGCCCCCTGGGTGTGACCTGCTCTGGGGACAGTGGCAGGTGGGGAGTTTGAGTGGGGTGGTACACATAAACAGAAACCTTCCGTGGAGCTACTTACTGCTGGCGTTTGTGCCATTCTGTGGTGGAGAACACATTTGTCACACTTGTCTCAAAGGTAATTATTTATAATATATATATTTTAATGGATTGATACAACAGGTGCATTTTCATTTATTCTTATGAACTAGATAATGTATCTGTATGTTATGTTTATTATAGAGGTAACATCTCATTATAATCTCAATTTCAAGTTCAGATGTGCTGCGCGCAATAACACGCATTGACATGTAGGGACATGCAGTGTTTTCAAATAGGTTACACAATGTTTTTGAGTAGTTCACAAAATTAATGCGTGCGAGAAATTCTGAACACTTCAAAATTTTCTTTGTGCACTGGCACGCAGCCGCTCACAGTTTACGCACAGTTATCAACGGTTTTACTCATTGGCAAGCCAGATTACGTGCCAGTGTGGGCATCAAATTCGTGCCAAGTGTCAAGGTAATGCACGAGCGAGTCAGGGGTGGCGCGAAGCCCCGTGGTGCAATGAAAGTGAAAGGCGCACAGTCATAATACCACCGATAGGCGTGTCGCACCATTGGACTCCTCAGCTAGGCACATACACCAAATCGTGAAGAAATTCACGTTTTGCAACTTACATTTTGTGAGACCTGTGTTTCTGTTTCAGGAAATATTTTTTCAGTATTCCCGTTTTGCATTTCACGGTTTGGGAATTAACACTGATGTGAAAGCAACATAATGTTTGGAGTGAAGAACACATGTTGCTGATTTGAGCTCTGCAAGACCCTTTTTTTTTAAGAATGTATTCATTGTATGGGTGGTGTTTTCTGTTTTATTTAGTGGTTCTGGGAGTTTAACTTGCAAATGTGTGCTTCTAGAATGTCCAATGTCATGTCTGCCTTGAGATAAGTTTCTAAATTCTAAAAATTTGTAAATTGTGGTGGTAGCATGGCCCAAGCAGAGGGTCACCCCTTTGAATCTGCTCTGCTTGAGGTTTCTTCATCAAACCATCAGAGGGAGTTTTCCTTACCACTGTCGCCTGTGTGCTTGCTCTGGGGGTTGGTAAGGTTAGACTTTAGGTGTGTGAAGCGCCTTGAGGCAACTTAGTTGTGATCTGGCGCTATATAAATGAAAATAGATTGAAATAAATCTCCTGGCATATAGCCACTAGCTAATCCTGGCAAACTATGGCTTTGTTACCACAGGTGGTCTGAGTGATTAGGGGGAATATTTTTTAAAGAACCCTTAAGGTCCAGAGTAGAGGGTGGGGCTGAATATTACGCAAACCCTATATTTACCCACAGGACAAGTGGCGTGTACTGTCAAAGCTGCCTCTTCTGGACTCAAGGCTGTTTCTTATTTATACTCATGTTAGATCACAGATTGCATACTTGTTATCAATCTTCAATCTACACCATCATCAACCCCATCATTCCTCAGCTCCAAACTCAGCCTGTGACGAACAGCTGAAGGGGCCAAAGAGAGTATGGGGGAAAGGGGGGCATTCCTGTCCGTGGACTATTTCAGGAACTAAAACGGGTTTGGTAACAACAATTAGAGATGGTGTGCATTTTTGCAGGATGACTTTGATTGTTGTGGGTACATATCTTGGAGTTTAACCCATCCGTCCATCCATATTTAGTAGCTTTTCATTATGGTTAATAGTTTTAAGCAAATAACATATGAGTAATGTTTGCACTCTTGGATGGACTCGGAGTAGAACTACTGCTTCTTCCCATTGAAGGGAGCCACAGCTGAGGTGGTTTGGACATCTGCTGAGAATGCCACCTGGTCACCTCCCGAGGGAAGTGGCTTGGCAACGCCTTGGGATACCCCAGGAAGAGTTTGAGGACTTGGCTCAGGATAAGGAAGTGTGTACTGTTTGGTCTGCTGCCAAAGTGACCTGGACCTGGATATGCGGCAGAAATTGAATGAATGAATGAATGAAGGAATGAATGTTTGCACAGGACTGTATGGCATATTGTAGTGTTACAGTACATGTTTTAGCTAGAAGATCTATAGTTTCAAGGATTCATACATGTGTTTGCAAAAAGTCTTCCAAAACAAACAAACAAACAAACAAACAAACAAACAAACAAACAAACAAACAAACCAAAACCTCCAGTGAAAATCATTTAAGGCTACCAGAGGTGGGACAAAATCACTGTCAAGTCATGAATCTGCAAGTCCCAATTCAAGTCTCAAGTCAGCTTGCAAGCAACTGGTGGTCAGTATGACTTGAGACTTGACTTGGGACTTGCTGATTCATGACTTGAGAGTGACTTGATGGTGACTTCATTCCATCTCTGAAGGCTACAATAAATAATTGAGCTGTTAAGTTTACAGATAAAGTCCAGGTTGTAAATTTATGTCTGTATGTTTGAAATTCCCTGTTGTGCTTTTGTTTTGTTTGTGTATTCCTACTTTTCTTTACTTTTTGTATGGCTAAAGCAGATGGTCACCCCCTGAGTCTCGTCTGCTTGAGGTCACCTCCTATTAATAATAATACAACCCCTGGCAAAACTTATGGAATTACCTGCCTAGGAGGATGTTCATTCAGTTGTTTAATTTTGTAGAAAAAAAGCAGATCACACACATGACACAAAACTAAAGTCATTTCAAATGGCAGCTTTCTGGCTTTAAGAAACACTATAAGAAATCAGGAAAAAAATTGTGGCAGTCAGTAACGGTTACTTTTTTAGACCAAGCAGAGGGAAAAAATATGGACTCACTCAATTCTGAGGAATAAATTATGGAATCACCCTGTATCATCCCCAAACCTCAACACCTGCATCAAATCAGAACTGCTCGTTAGTCTGCATCTAAAAAGGAGTGATCACACCTTGGAGAGCTGTTGCACCAAGTGGACTGACATGAATCATGGCTCCAACATGAGAGATGTCAATTGAAACAAAGGAGAGGATTATCAAACTCTTAAAGGAGGGTAAATCATCATGCAATGTTGTAAAAGATGTTGGTTGTTCACAGTCAGCTGTGTCTAAACTCTGGACCAAATACAAACAACATGGGAAGGTTGTTAAAGGCAAACATACTGGCAGACCAAGGAAGACATCAAAGCATCAAGACAGAAAACTTAAAGCAATATGTCTCAAAAATCGAAAATGTACAACAAAACAAATGAGGAACGAATGGGAGGAAGCTGGAGTCAACGTCTGTGACCGAACTGTAAGAAACCGCCTAAAGGAAATGGGATTTACATACAGAAAAGCTAAACAAAAGCCATCATTAACACCTAAACAGAAAAAAACAAGGTTACAATGGGCTAAGGAAAAGCAATCGTAGACTGTGGATGACTGGATGAAAGTCATATTCAGTGATGAATCTCGAATCTGCATTGGGCAAGGTGATGATGCTGGAACTTTTGTTTGGTGCCGTTCCAATGAGATTTATAAAGATGACTGCCTGAAGAGAACATGTAAATTTCCACAGTCATTGATGATATGGGGCTGCATGTCAGGTAAAGGCACTGGGGAGATGGCTGTCATTACATCATCAATAAATGCACAAGTTTACATTGATATTTTGGATACTTTTCTTATCCCATCAATTGAAAGGATGTTTGGGGATGATGAAATAATTTTTCAAGATGATAATGCATCTTGCCATAGAGCAAAAACTGTGAAAACATTCCTTGCAAAAAGATACATAGGGTCAATATCATGGCCTGCAAATAGTCCGGATCTTAATCCAACTGAAAATCTTTGGTGGAAGTTCAAGAAAATTGTCCATGACAAGGCTCCAACCTGCAAAGCTGATCTGGCAACAACAATCAGAGAAAGTTGGAGCCAGATTGATGAAGAGTACTGTTTGTCACTCATTAAGTCCATGCCTCAGAGACTGCAAGCTGTTATAAAACCAAGAGGTGGTGCAACAAAATACTAGTGATGTGTTGGAGCATTCTTGTTTTTCATGATTCCATATTTTTTCCTCAGAATTGAGTGATTCCATATTTTTTTCCCTCTGCTTGGTCTAAAAAAGTAACTGTTACTGACTGCCACAATTATTTTTCCTGATTTCTTATAGTGTTTCTTAAAGCCAGAAAGTTGCCATTTGAAATTACTTTAGTTTTGTGTCATGTCTGTGATCTGCTTTTTTTCTACACAATTAAACAACTGAATGAACATCCTCCAAGGCCGGTGATTCCATAATTTTTGCCAGGGGTTGTAATAATGATGATAAAAAAACAAACATCTGAGGGAGTTTTTTTCTTACCACTGTTGCCAGTGTGCTTCATCATGGGGTGGGTAAGGTTTAACAAATGTGTAGCATCTTGGAAAAATTAACTGAATTAAAGATAAATATAGTGTAGTTATTTTTGTTGGAAAGAAGTTTTAAATACCAGCTAAAAGTGTCTGGTGTTTATTGGATCGTGAGTATGGCAGCAATAAGGGACCATATTTCATATTCACTCTGTATTTATATTTAGAATTTAGTTGGTACATTTATGTGTTTGGCAGATGCTTTTATCCAATCAGATTTACAGATAAAGAATAAGGCAATAATCTCAGTTTTATAGTGATTCTTGACAACAGACAGGAAAGCACAACTACTAAGTGTATTGATTTAGTGAAATGCAAGTAATGTGTATTTGGTTAGGTTTGCTTTGGGAACAAAGGCGGTTGTATAATGTAAGAAATTCTCTGGCAGATTAAACACGGTCAGACTCCGTTTTCATAAACAGCTCTAACAGGTTTTACTATGAGACCCCTCCTGAGGGACAAACTAGATGAGCTCCAGCCCTCTGTATCACATTACACTGGTCCAATGCCAGGATTGGCCCGGGGGGGGGGGGGGGGGGGGGGTAGCTGCTTAAATGGGACAATGTCACACAAGGACACTCAAAACTAATCTGAAATATGATCCACACTCACGTCTACTCATGTTTCTATAGGAGCGACAGAGACTGGAGTCCATCCTGAACATGTGTGCAGAGTTTAACCACGACGACGGCCCCATGGAGCCGGACCAGGTGCTGAAGAGTGGGCCTATGGGGGGCGCTAGAGCAAGCTACCCAGACCCAAGTGGGGACACAAGCCTTCAGGGAGTAGACAGAGCCCACAGGGTGGGAGAAACTGATGAGGAAGCCCAGAGAGAGGAGTCAAGCAGCACAGAGAGCACACATCAGGAGGTGAGATGGCCTCACACTAAAAACACGTAGCAACACAACCATTCAGATAGAACGTGATATAAATCTGTTATTCTGTAACAAACATGGTTACAAGGAGGATTTTGTTTTAATCTGACCCCAGTGTGAAGAGCTGTTAAACAGCCACAACCACATGTACCTGGAGGAGGAGAGGAACAGGATCTTATCCAGGGTGGATGACCTGACTCAAAGAGTCGGTGAAATGGAGCAGCAGCTACGAGAGACCAAACAGGAGGTCAGCACACGCACAGACACCACAGCAAAGACTGCACAGTAAAGCTATCACACATGACCGACTCTGAGTGCATATCTGTCTGTAGGTGGAAATGGAGCAAGCACTGCTGCAGGCGGAGCGGCAGGTGGAGCAGGAGCAGATGGAGGCTGAAAACCAAATCATCTGTCAGCTCCAACTCATACTGAGCCAGCTGGACAAGGCCACCCAGAAAGAGAAGGACAAGGTGGGCACTGAGGCTCAAACAACAGGACAATGTACAAATATCCATCTGTCAGTCTAAACAAAACCAGACAGATTCCCGAATGTTTTTAATACAACCCCGAATCAGAAAAAGTTGGGATGATATGAAAACTGCAAACAAACAAATAAGGCCCACAAACTAAAAAAAAAAATGCTATGATCCTTACATTTTCTTTGACGTCTATTTCGTTGGAGACAGTAGGAACCCAGGACATTTCATCATGTGTTCTGTGCAAACATCAATTTATTCTAAATATAATAATTAAATCTTCACTTTTACAGCCAGTTTTCTTGAGACAAGTCAGGGGATGGATACATGAACATTTCCAAGTAACTGAATATGTATTGGACGTCATTTACATCAGTCAGTATGAAATACAAACAGTATGGTATTGTATGGTAAATTTGTCAAGTGGGGATTGTTTTTAAGAAAATCCTCCTCTATACCACTTCATTGTGAAGATATTTAATTGGTGATGTAACAAACAAAAGTTGCACTACGCACGGTTGATCCAATCACAACCACATAAGCTTACATCTCCTTCAGATTTGTTTCCTTGTAGTTTTGTCACTCAGTTTTTGAGTACTGCTTACTTGACACAGATTTTCCATGTTCATATTCTATATTGACTGATGTAAATGACATTCAGGACATATTCAGTGACTTGGAAATGTTCATGTATCCATCTGCTGACTTGTCTCAAGAAAACTAGCTGTAAAAGTGATGATTTAATACATATATTTAGAATAAATTATCCCCATCCCAACTTTTTCAGAATGTGTTGCAGGCCTTAAATGGATGTATATTAACCAGTGAAATGAAGTTACCCACACAAAAGATTAAATACCTTTGGTTCATACGGTCTGCGATGAACTATAAGTTGAAGCAAATGCAAGGATCACTACTTTTTTTAAATTAGCATTTACCGTATGATTGGAGGTTGTATTTTATCTGACACAGTTTGGAATGGAACATGTAGCAATTTCTTGGACACTCATTTGAGTGTATACCTGCACCAAGACCCAGTCCTCCCCTTTCTGCAATGTTCATTTTGCAGGATTTGACTGTTTTTGTTGATCCACCCAAATATGCAATGGTTTCTGTTTCAGGTTAGACACCTCCTTTTCAATAAGCTTTTTTTCAAAACCCATGGACTTACCTAAAGGAGTCATATTATTCACATTTTCTTCAAGCTAATGCAGGTCAACTGGCTTCTTAATAAGATTAAAGTTTGCAGCTAAAAATACTTTGTAGACGTTAAGGTGGTGCAACATTACAAACCAAAGAAAATGATTTAAGGTCTCTCAGAAAGGATCTGTGCCTGTTGCTTGAAATGGAAATGTGCTTATGTTTGCCACATCCCATCCACCTTTTGAAAAGCGGTGTTAGTACAAGATCCATGCCACCTGCCAGGTCTGTTCCATGCATGTGCACAGGTCTGCGCAAGTGCAGACACATGGTATTGGATTTGGGAATAACTAGTATGAAAATGTCTTAATTAATATTCCTTCACAGAACAGATTCTTGCAGTAAAATGCATCAACATAAAACATTCAGTTGTTCCGGTTGGCTGTCAAATGTTTCATGCATGTAATTGCACTCACGTGCGCAACAGATCGATCGTTCGGTATAGAGTTGGTATTTACAAGGGGCATCTTTCTGCCTTTTTACCACATACGTTATGGTCATGAGGTCTGGGAGCATGTGGTATTGCCTGCATCCACCACACTACAAAGCTGACTTGGGTCCTGGATGGCAACCACCTAGGCAGACAACCGGTCCATCCTTACATCTAGAAAGTAAACATCTATCTGCTGTAGCCAGATGAAATGTGGGCGTCCACTTGGCTTTCTCCAGCTGCTGGGGTCCTCAGCACAAGGCACCTGCATGGTGGATGGATCCTGTATGAAGAAATGCACTACACAATCAAAATATCATAACTGACGCACCCTCACAATGCAATTGACACTCATCATCTGAGTCTCCCTAAGTAACCATTTGTTTGACACAAAGTCATTTCAGTGGTACCAAATGATTCTAAGAAAATACCTAATACCACATACTTCCAGCCATCGTCTTACGTCACTGAGACTCAAAGGAACTAGGACTCCACATGAATGTAAAGTGACATATGTCACAGTGGAGTAAGACAACCTGTTTCAGAGAACTGTGAGACTTTGGGAAAGTTTAACACAAACGTCCAACCAGATATAAAGTTTTACACAATATGACCCCTATGACACTGTTGTTTCTTTCCCTCTCTACAGTGTTCAGCAGTTCTTTTGTTTAAAAAGACAAAATAACAGCTGAAAACTTGCTTATGCATATTAGGCATTTATCTTAATGTTACAACACTAAAACCTGCATATTTATGTATTTTGTTTTTTAATTCCCGCCCATTTTGATGTGAACAAATGTGTGAAGCGTTGTAACCCGTAACACTCCCGCTGGTCTAACCTCGGCTTCATTCCTCTTACTGCTGACATCTGTTAGATGTAAAGCTTCGCTGCATGGTTTTGAGTTGTCTGTGATATATACACATTTTTTTTTCTCCGTGGGGTGGTGTGTATGTGTGATTGCGGGCGTGTGTCTGTGTGTGGGCCAATTGTATGTGCTGTATGTGTGCTGCTGTGTATGTGGTGTGTTTCTGTGTGTTTTTAGGGGAGGGCAAATGTGTCGGCTGAGCGGAAGGTCCTGGAAAAGCAGAGGAATGAGTACAATGAGCTGAAGAGGCAGTTTGATAAGTGCCCGTTGTCTCTAAGAGAACATTTGCAGGAGCAGCTCAGCAGGGTCAGTGTTCTCACGCAGCCCACTGGCTGGCAATAGTGAGTTATAACATACTGTATGCTACGGTACTGTAAGATCTGCAAAGCAACAGACGCAGCACTGACTCTGAAATACTCAGAGCGACTCATAAACATGCACAATGAGCATTTCCTCTCTTCTGCTGTTGCCTTTCCTTATCTAAATGTGTGTGGTTTATTATGTTTATTGTGCAGCTGCTTTGTTTCTGCTGCTCCCTGCATGTTTCAAACTGTCATTTGCAATCACTATAATTAATAGTCATTAACAGCTTTGCTCTAAAATTTGCATGCCTTTTGCATTTTGACCATTTACATTTGACTGTGTGAAATATTCCTGTATGCACACTGAATTAGTGCAGCTGGTAACTCAGATAATCTTTCAAATGGTGGTACAAGCTCCAAATGTGATAAAATTATTCTTTAGACATTACTCTTTGGAGAAAGCTTATCAGCTACTCGCATTTTTTGAAGATAAAGATGAAAAATGGTTGCCATTATGGCATATTGAATTGCATAGAAAACCACTATGTGGATCAATCTGGTTGATCTTGGTGTTGAAAAGTACATTGACAATGAAGATGTAAGCCCCACAGATCATGAGGTGCATCTGTGTGCTCCAGGGATGATCCATGGCATAAAAGGTACAGGGTCCTCACCAGGATTTTTTCACAGCATAGGGGGGAACTTAGCAGAGCATAGCCATATGACAAGTGTTGCAACCACGAGTACTGTAGGAGGGTCCCCCGGAGAAAATTTTGAAATTTAGAACTCTTTGAAACACGATTTCTTGCATTTTGTACTTTGCACTTTGTGTTGCTAACTGGGACATTAAATAAGGTGTGATATGTCCTTTAAAAAAAAGAAAACAAAACAGAAAAGCCCCCTCTATGCTGGTTAAATCACAGCATAGGGGATCCAAATCACAGCATAGGGGCCCCCTATGGTCAACTGCGCTGGAGAGAACCCTGAGGTAGATCAGAGTCTACAACTCCCCGTGAAGGGGATGCCAGTCCATCACAGGTTACTCCCCCAGGTCAGGCTGGTACCCATTTACAACTTGGTGAACTGGTGTCTTTTCCAAAGACACAGTCCGGAAGAAAGACTGGGAATCAAACCCAGGCTTACATGTTGGTAGGCAGCACGCTTGGCATGCTGAGATAAAGTTGCTAGAGCTGAGGAATGGCTTGTGTTGTTACAAATTTGGATAAGACATGGTTAAAAAAGTATGATTTGATGCTAGCATCAAAATTTTAGCCACGTCTGTGTGTATTTATCGCCAAAACAACTTCTATACCCAGCATGGCAGCCATCTTGGAAAATGGTTGCTAGTTTGGAAAATTTGAGTGGCCTGGAGACATTTTCACAAGAGTAATATTTAAGGAGTACTTTTGCCAAATTTGACCCTTGTACCACCATTTCCCCTGAAATATTCTGTTGTCTGCTACACTAAAAGAAGTTAGTTATTTAATTCTGGTTCCCCTCTAAATAGTGTCAATACCTTATGTGTGCGTGTGCACAGAAAGCTGAGGCTTTGGATTCTGGGACCAAGCAGTTTGAAGAGCTGGAATTCTGTCAGCTGGAGGAGGAGAGCAGCCTGGAGGAGAAGAAGGAGACTAAGAGTTCACAGCTGCTCCAAGAGAGGGCAGACTATCACTGCAGCGTGGCCAAGAGGAAGGTGGGAGTCACGTAGCATGTAGCAGAAAGCAAACAACATGCATGTATGTCTACAGTATGTGTCTACAGCTTGACATCAGCTAACTGGGCCTGTTCTTCCTCAGGAGAAGATGGCAGCTCTGGATGCTCAAGTGAAGCAGTTGGAGTTACAGTCAGCTCGAGAATGTGAGAGGATGGAGAAAGACAAGGCACTGACTCTGCAGCTGTTACACAAGGTTCGCCTCTTAAATACATACCAGGCCAAAGGAGAGAGAGGGTATACCTCTGTCTGGCTCAAAATGCATTATGTTGCAGTGTTTTTTTTTAAGTCTTAATATTTCCTAGCCTTCCCCTCTTTATCAAAATTCATACCAGAGTCTAATGGTATTTATTCCATGCAAACACCAATCTTTTTAACAAGTATCATCTTCATATTACCCTATCTTCAAATTAAAATAAATACATTTTTGTCTATATGTATTGGCCGATAGTTCACAAGAGTTCAAACATTTTTACTCAGTTCATAAACATTAGACTATTAGCTATCACATTTTGCAAAGTATGTTTTTATCTTCTTGTTACAGTAATATATGGTTGGGGTTTCATGTTAAATATTCTCAAAGTCCCACAATTTTTTGTCTGTGCATGTAGAAACATCCCTGCGATAAACAAAATGTAGTTCTAAAACATCTCGTTTTAGACTTTCGTGACATATATAATGGAAGTCTTTTTCTAATCTGTGAGGCAATGTCATCATGCAGAACAAACCCTTCGTGAAGTCACCCATGGGTTTTCTGAAAAGTGGGTTTGAAGTTTAAGTGAAGAGGTTCTTATGTAACATGGATAGCCACTTATTAGCAGCTTATACTGTATCTAGAAGGGCCCACAGCACATGCCTCTCCTCCTCCCCAGCATACCTGTTCAAAATAGCAGTTGGGAGCTTGGCTGCAATTGGGAAGTCCACCCGGAGTGCCAGCGTCCCAGTCCAAAGTGCAAACCTTTACACCACCACCTCCCTGGTGAAGTAAAGTGAATCTAGCATCAAGATGATGCCATCTTGGCAGAGCCTGACACCAGGCCAATCCATAAATGGGTAAAGAGATGGAACGAAATGGATTGCATTTATATAGCACTTTTCCATTTATAGGTTGGATGGGAGTTAGACAAAGTCAGACACTGTCAAGATTGTGGCATCCAAAGCCACCATTTGAGTTTGAAACCCGCTCTTCTGAAAACCTATGGGTGATGTCACAGAACGTTTGTCCACTTAATACGCAGTCTGTGTATAATTGGACCTCTTTAATCTTGCTAACAATCTGAGAACACACAACAGACGGGGACACAGTAAACTCCTTAACTACATGGCTGTAGCTATGTCTAAAGACTAAAGCACGTGTGTGAGCTGATGTCTGTGCTCTGCCCACCTCATAGGAGCAGGACAGATTGTTTGCACTGGAGAAAAAGTACCATACCTTGACTGGTGGGAAAAACTTTACAACACCCAACAGCAACATGAAAGAGGTGAGTATGAAATGTGTGACTTAAAAGTGAAACAAAACACCCATGCAAGCAGTTTTGTCTGAACCCAGGTGAACTTTTCAAACAGGATTTGCTTCATATCAGCGAACCTGACCTTGTCTCTATGGAAGGTGCTAGCCCCTGCCCCTCCTCAGCTTCTTTCTCCTCTTCTCATATCCCCTCCCCTGAATTGTGTTCTGAAACTTTCCCTGTTAAGCTACAAGAGGTAAACCTCAACAAAACCATATTTTCATCAAATGTCTGTGCTGTAGTTTTGTGACTAAAAGAAAATGGGCGTGATGGTGTGTTGGCCTGTAATCAGAGACAAACACAAGCATGATGCTTCAGTTTCTTTGTCTAAATTAATTTTTTGTTTTGCACAATATGCTGATAATTAGCGGCTGCAAGATTTGTTCCCTGCATTCAGCTGATGTGTGTTGGATATGTTATTATTTATGTTAATTATTGCATCAAGGCTCTGACCCTGTCACTTAGAATCTTGCACTGAAGGATAGCAGGGAGTGACAAAACAATTCTTTCTCCACAGACTGGCAGGTGGATGCTGGGGTGGAAGTGGGGCAGATTAAATGCAAGTGTAGAGGAAACAAATACATTTAAAGTTTTAGTGCATGTAAGATAATGATTCAGAGCAAGGCAGGTGTGGAAGATATGAAAGTATAACCCTAAATACTCAAAGTGAATTTTTCTCACAAATATGTTCATATGTTCAAGCCAAATCTTTCACACAATGAAAGGGATCAAGTTAGGAAACTTCACTTCAGCATTTTTCTGGTATATCACAGGCTTGTGGGTGATTGACGTTCTCACAAAGACAGCCAATGACCTTTAAACTGCATGAATGTCATACAATCTTTGTTGCCAGATTGATTCAGTTCAATTCAATCCATTTATACAATGCCAAATCATAACATACGAGGTCTGTCAATAAAGTATAGGTCCTTTTTATTTTTTTCAAAAACTATATGGATTTCATTCATATGTTTTTACGTCAGACATGCTTGAACCCTCGTGCGCATGCGTGAGTTTTTCCACGCTTGTCGGTGACGTCATTCGCCTGTGAGCACTCCTTGTGGGAGGAGTCGTCCAGCCCCTCGTTGGAATTCCTTTGTCTGAGAAGTTGCTGAGAGACTGGCGCTTTGTTTGATCAAAATGTTTTCTAAACCTGTGAGGCACATCAAAGTGGACACGGTTCGAAAAATTAAGCTGGTTTTCGGTGAAAATTTTAACGGCTGATGAGAGATTTTGAGGTGATACTGTCTCTTTAAGGACTTCCCACAGTGCGAGACGTCGCGCAGCGCTCTCAGGCGCCGTCGTCAGCCTGTTTCAAGCTGAAAACCTCCACATTTCAGGCTGTATTGATCCAGGACGTCGTGAGAGAACAGAGAAGTTTCAGAAGAAGTCGGTTTCAGCATTTTATCCGGATATTCCACTGTTAAAGGAGATTTTTTTTAATGAAAGACGTGCGGACGAGTCCGCGCGTCGGGACGCAGCCCGCGCGGTGCGGCAGCACAGGAAATACATCTCCGTGTTGATAACCATTTGTAAAATCCAGGCGGCTTTTGATGGCTTTCAGTGGAGTGAGTATATGAGAAATTGTTTAACAGCTGGACATGTTCCAACTTGTCCTTAAGGCTTCCAACAGAGGTGTTTTTCCTGTGGCGGAGCGTCGCGGCGGCTGCGAGCCGACGCTGCAATCCGCCCGCACGTCTTTCATTAAAAAAATCTCCTTTAACAGTGGAATATCCGGATAAAATGCTGAAACCGACTTCTTCTGAAACTTCTGTTCTCTCACGACGTCCTGGATCAATAGAGCCTGAAATGTGTAGTTTTTCAGTTTGAAACAGGCTGACGACGGCGCCTGAGAGCGCTGCGCGACGTCTTGCACCGTGGGAAGTCCTTAAAGCGACAGTATCACCTCAAAATCTCTCATCAGCTGTTAAAATTTTCACCGAAAACCAGCTTAATTTTTCGAACTGTGTCCACTTCGATGTGCCTCACAGGTTTAGAAAAAATTTTGATCAAACAAAGCGCCAGTCTCCAGCAACTTCTCAGACAAAGGAATTCCGACAAGGGGCTGGACGACTCCTCCCACAAGGAGTGCTCACAGGCGAATGTCGTCACCGACAGGCGTGGAAAAACTCACGCATGCGCACGAGGGTTCAAGCATGTCTGACGTAAAAACATATGAAAGGAATCCATATAGTTTTTGAAAAAAAATAAAATGGACCGTTCTTTTATTGACAGACCTCGTAAGTCACTCCCAGATGCTTCACATGAGTCAAGTCTAATCTTACTCACCTTCTGAGGAAGCATATTGGAGACAGTAGTAAGGAAAAACTCTCTTGGTTGTTTTTTGATTACGCAAAGAAACCTCATGCAGACCAGACTCAGTAAGGTGACCATCTGCTTTAGCCATACTAACAATAAAAAAAAACACACACACACACACACAACAAAGAATTGTTAAACATGCAAAGGCAGAAATATTGTAGCTAAGCAAACATGCTCATATAGAGTCCATTGGTTGCAATGACGGATGGCTAGAAAGACATCCAAATGGTGAAGAACAGCGTCTCAGGAAATGGGCTAATCTGGCAAGTCAGTGATCAATGCCAGATATCATAGAAGATTCTACACACTTCATCCAAAAGAGGCTTCCAGATGTCATCAGTATGCTCCAGATATCCATAGTTCCTCATAGATCTCACATATCACAGCCCTGGAAGGCTCTTGGAGGATCAGACGTGTGACTCGAAGGATCTATGAAGCTTGTCCTTTATTAATTTCTCCAATAAACTACTGTATTCCACACCCACATTAAGAGTAGGCCTGCCAGCACCCTTTAAGACATTATGTTGGATGCTCTGACCCAGGTAAGCATCTAACATTCGCTGGCAGTTTTAACCTAACTTTGGTGCGGTTGGTAATAGCTCAGTTGGTAGAGAGAACTGCCTTATGACCGAAGGTTCGGCGGTTTGAATCTGGCTCCCTGCCAGTCAAAATCTGCATATTGCTATTGTGTCCTTTGGCAAGACACTTAAACCACCTTGCCTGTGTATGAATGAGGTGGTGGTCGGAGGGGCCATAGGCGCAGAACGGGAGCCACACTTCTGTCAGTTTGCCCCAGGGCAGCTGTGGCTACATAGCTTGTACAGCGCTTTGGGTGTCTTGAAAAGCGCTCTATAAATCCAAGTCATTATTATTATTTGTGACTAATAGAATCCCCTACCCTTAATGTACGCCATTTTGGCCTCTTAACATGGGTGGAGGATGCCCGTAATACAGAAGGGCAAAAGGGCAAAAAACAGTTTGCAGTTGGGGACTGCAGGCTGATGGCAACATAACCAGATGCTGGGCTCTGCGTGCATTCTTCTGCCAGACCACAGTACGATCATCTGCTGCCGAAGCTAAGATAGTGCTATCGGGTGTGCTAGCTGCCCCAACATTGAATTCATCCGGATGCCCTGTAATATCTAATTCCATTGACATTAGCTGCTCTAACTTATGGACATGGTTCTCTAACAGAGCCACCCTGTCTGCCAACATCACACAAATAATACAAACCTTTGTGGAAGAATTAACTTTAAACCAAATAACATAAGGATAGTGTAGGATATTGCTAATAGGCTACGCTAAACTAGGGTTGCCAACCGTCCCTTGAAAAACGGAATCGTCCCTTATTTGGAAATAAAAGTGTGCGTTCCGTATTGACCTGAAACGGGACGCAGTTTGTCCCGTATTTCTGTGAGAATCAAAAAGTCTGTAAAATGTTAATGGAATTGACTGGCGCTTTATATGGAAACTTACGGTAAATTTGATCCCACCCTCTCTCCTGCTTTTCACCAATGAGCTGACAGACACGAGTTGACAATACAGAATCACTCTTATCTCATTGGTCGAGGGACATCTGCTCGCAAGAAGATACCGACGTCATGAGCCGAGGACGTTCGCTGGACGACAATAACAAAGCGCAGCATGGCTGATATCGATACAGACACCGACACTGGCACTGCAGATATGCCTACGGACAGCAATGTCTGTAACGTCGTTACTACTCCTCCTAAAAAAAAAAAAAACAAACAAAAAAGAATGCAAAAATACAGGGGCGAATGAGAAAAGGAAAATGGCTGGGTGGAAAAGGTGCGTGACAACAGTATTGTTTACTTTTCAGACTATTTTTTGCACTTTTTATTACACTAAATGTGTAAATGTGCACTGTTACATTGTTTTGCACTGTTACATTGTTTTGGATGATGCAAATTTTCTATTTTTTTTTTTTTTGTTAATTTTTTTTTTTTTTTTAATTTATACAATTTAAGTTAAGAGCAGGGGTGGTGGCCAAGTGGTTAATGCGCTTGGTTTTAGTTCGGAAGGTTCTGGGTTCAAATCCCACCCCTGCCACATTTCTCCATGTAATGTGGAGTTGCGTCAGGAAGGGCATCCGGCGTAAAACCTGTGCCAAATC
Source organism: Thalassophryne amazonica (assembly GCF_902500255.1). Taxonomy (NCBI): domain Eukaryota; kingdom Metazoa; phylum Chordata; class Actinopteri; order Batrachoidiformes; family Batrachoididae; genus Thalassophryne; species Thalassophryne amazonica. Next base: position 83,384,263 of record NC_047111.1, read on the forward strand.
AACATGCAGATCCACCTTGGATTTGCTGTGGCGACCCCGAGTGCAAACAAGGGAGCAGCCAAAGGGACTTACTTATACAATTTAAGTTAAGCAATAACACTACAGAGATTTATTTTTAAAGAAGACAGAATGCTCATATTGAAATTGTGATTGAAAATTTATTTTGCACTAAAAATAAATTGCTAAATAATAATTTGTTTTCCACGTGTTCATATCAGAACAAATGCATGTATGCATCTACCTAAATTCAGGGTCAAGTCAACAGTAGGTAAGTCCCTTCGGCTGCTCCCTTGTTTGCACTTGGGGTCGCCACAGCAAATCCAAGGTGGATCTGCATGTTGAATTGGCACAAGGTTTACACAAGTTTTACGCCGGATGCCCTTCCTGACGCAACTCCACATTACATGGAGAAATGTGGCAGGGGTGGGATTTGAACCCGGAACCTTCTGAACTGAAACCAACCGCATTAACCACTTGGCCACCACCTCTGCTCGTCAAGTCAGTCAAATGGTTAAAAATCGTTTCACACAGACGCTGGGAAGGGTGAAGGCAATGGTCAGTCGGCCGGTCGGCCCTGGCGGTGAGGTGTCCCTTATTTATTTTTCAGAGAGTTGGCAACCCTACGCTAAACACACTTGAACTGTACCCAGCAAACAGACAGCTGATGTTACCTCAATACAGGGTGGCAAAGTAATTATTTAAAATAATGAGATGAAGCACTGGTCCTTAAAATAAGTAGAAAACGGAAAAGCTACAACCTTTTGTTAAATATTTGAGCGTGTTGCATTGCGGGATGTGATGTCACCGGGTTGCTTCTTCTCAAGTTAGGTGGGAAAAACAGTTACTGGCTGCATAGTATATATTTGGGCTGCTTTGTGAAAAGAATGTGAAACCCAGTGTTGGTATTATAAAAATTTCTTGTGTCCTGTCACTTATTTCATTTGGTAGAGTTTTGATTGACATATGTTACATCCAATCACCATGAGCATCATTGCACAACCTCTTAAGCTCTTAAACCCTGACTTTATATGTGTCATTACATACTGTAATTCCAGCTCGCTGGTGATGCCCGTATGTGATCTATGCTGTGTTTGTTTCCACTCTGCACAGAAGACATTAAAGGAGAGGAGATACAAAAGGTTTAGCTCTAATCCGATCATTCTGTGGTAGTGTTTTGTAATGTGTTGATGTCTTACAGACATGGTTTTTATTAGTATCTTATGTATTTGTAAAGATTGTAAGGCAGTTTCAGTATATGCAAGGAGAGAAAAGGAAAATGAGAGATGTTGATTTATTATTGTCATAGCAAAATTTATGGTACCAGTATTGTTTTAGATTCTGACTGTGCTCCTTATATGTACGGATGGTGGATGCTACACAAAGGTTGCACTCTATATGTAGCTGTAATAACTGCTCTGACCTTGGCGATAGAGCAAGCTCTGGTTATATTTCATAATTAATAAAATGCACTGATGCAATGATAACCAGAGGCACACTCATTAGTTATGGAGCTGCACACACACACACACACACACACACACACACACACACACACACACACACACACACACACACACACACACACACACACACACACACACACACACACACACACACACACACACACACTGCAGCCTGCGTCAGCTTGTGTCCTGTTTATTTTTAATATTGTGCATGTAAGACTTGCAGTGGCAATTCCCTACAGATCCACATATGTGTGTTTGTGCAAGAGTGGTGCCTGCCACAATTACAACAATTGATAAGAAGGACCTGCTTAGTGGTTTCCAATGCTGGATAAGGCACATTTTTTGGTTGACAGACATTTTGGCCATTTAGCATAACTGTAACAATCATCTATTGCAGCATCATCTCAAAAAGCTGCACTTAGTAGATGACATTGCGTTAGACAACTGGCTGAAATCTAACCACGTTGACATCCATCACCAGAAAATGCCACGCAGATCCTTCATATGGGTGCCATAATTGCAGTAGGGCCTCAGCGTAAATCGTCTACCATGATATCATCCAATTGTGAACACTTGAGAAAACTTTGTAGTAGATTGTTATAGTTATGCTGATTAGCTTAATTGTAACTACACTGACCAATAAAAAATATGACTTATCCATCACCAGTGCTACATGGCTACCTTGTGTCAATCATTGTAACTGTGGCAGGTCACCAGATTTGTGAAAACTTGCATATACATAGATTTGTAGTGAATTCTCATGCCTCCTTGCACAATTTCCCCCAAGATTTCTGGAAAGTTTTGATTTTGGCTTTTTATTACTGAACTATTCAACTTTTGTGGCCCGATTGGTAGTAAAATTATAAGACTAATCTGCCAGCTCTGTATACAATACAATTTACAAATAAAAGACCACTAATGCAAGAATATTTAATAAAATCATCACATAAGGGAGCAATGTACAGTAGTGTTCAGAATAATAGTAGTGCTATGTGACTAAAAAGATTAATCCAGGTTTTGAGTATATTTCTTACTGTTACATGGGAAACAAAGTACCAGTAGATTCAGTAGATTCTCACAAATCCAACAAGACCAAGCATTCATGATATGCACACTCTTAAGGCTATTAAATTGGGCTATTAGTAAAAAAAAAGTAGAAAAGGGGGTGTTCACAATAATAGCATGTGGCATTCAGTCAGTGAGTTCGTCAATTTTGTGGAACAAACAGGTGTGAATCAGGTGTCCCCTATTTACGGATGAAGTCAGCACCTGTTGAACATGCTTTTCTCTTTGAAAGCCTGAGGAAAATGGGATGTTCAAGACATTGTTCAGAAGAACAGCATAGTTTGATTAAAAAGTTGATTGGAGAGGGGAAAACTTATGCGCAGGTGCAAAAAACTATAGGCTGTTCATCTACAATGATCTCCAATGCTTTAAAATGGACAAAAAAACCAGAGACACGTGGAAGAACACGGAAAACAACCATCAAAATGGATAGAAGAATAACCAGAATGGCAAAGGCTCACCCATTGATCAGCTCCAGGATGATCAAAGACACTATGGAGTTACCTGTAAGTGCTGTGACAGTTAGAAGACACCTGTGTGAAGCTAATTTATTTGCAAGAATCCCCCGCAAAGTCCCTCTGTTAAATAAAAGACGTGCAGAAGAGGTTACAATTTGCCAAAGAACACATCAACTGGCCTAAAGAGAAATGGAGGAATATTTTGTGGACTGATGAGAGTAAAATTGTTCTTTTTGGGTCCAAGGGCAGCAGACAGTTTGTGAGACGAGCCCCCAAACTCTGAATTCAAGCCACAGTTCACAGTGAAGACAGTGAAGCATGGTGGTGCAAGCATCATGATATGGGCATGTTTCTCCTACTATGGTGTTGGGCCTATATATCGCATACCAGGTATCATGGATCAGTTTGTATATGTCAAAATACTTGAAGAGGTCATGTTGCCTTATGCTGAAGAGGACATGCCTTTGAAATGGGTGTTTCAACAAGACAATGACCCCAAGCACACTAGTAAACCAGCAAAATCTTGGTTCCAAACCAACAAAATTAATGCCTCACAGATGTGAAGAAATCATGAAAAACTGTGGTTATACAACTAAATACTAGTTTAGTGATTCACAGGATTGCTAAAAAAGCAGTTTGAACATAATAGTTAAACAGGGGATATACTCAAAACCTGGATTAATCTTTTTAGTCACATAGCACTACTATTATTCTGAACATTACTGTAAGTAGTGCAGAGATATTCACCTCAAGCAGTGAAACTGAGGTTGAAAAACAAAAACCAATGCAGGAACCAGGAAGTCCTTGTGTCACTTCATGGAGATCATATGACTGGGGTACATTGCATGTGTTGTGTGCAGTATGCCATGTGAAGGTAGAAGTTGCATGACTAGAGTTGGCTGCCTGAACTCACATGCTTGCACAATTGCTCCATTTGAGTTGAAAACAATTCATTGTAGAACATAGAAAAACTTTCTGGGATGTGCTATAGTATGGCTGTCCTTGATCATCACTTTTCTTAGTCAGTCTGTGTGACCTTCTACAGTGTTGAGTTTTGCCTTCATAATTGAGTGTTTTGGCTGTTAATGCAGGAGTACCTCAGGCTGTCTGATGTCTATAAGATGTATGGAAATGCCTCTGTGCAGCCTCCTCCTGCTGCTCTCCACTGCCTGTCTCTCGCTGTCGCTCCGGCTCTGCATTGTGAGGTAGAAACTCTGTCTGCTCAATGCTGAACCCACCGAAGAACACAAAATCTCCTGGTAATGTTTTCTGCTCTCTCTCCTCTTTGTAACTGTCATGCATCGTTGTTCTCTTGCTTTCTCTTTGTGGATGTCTGTGTGAAGGAGTACATAACGGTCAGTCAGTTAAACCAGATCTTTGGGATGCAGAGAACCAATCCACCTTCTTCCACCTCTGTTCCATCTTTCACACTTGTGGCGTCTGACTCTGACTTCTCGTGCCGCTCGGCTGCATGCACGTCCTCCTGCTTTCTATCTGCTCAGGTTTGTTGCTCTTTGCGAGCGTATAGGATTCCCATTATTAAGATGGTTTTTGCACACTGACCTGCGCCATGCTTGTGATGCCGATGCTTCACTGCTCCTTTCTCCTTTGGCTTGATGCTTTTAGAGCCAGCCTGAGCTGAGCAGGAGCATTCTGCCTCCTATTAACCTCGAGCGCTGGTACCAGGAAATCATGGCTGCTGGAGAGCCTCAGTCATGTCCTCCACCACTGCCTGCAAAGTCTTTTTCCACACGCAGACACGGGCAGGTAAAACCCACCCTGCTTTATCACCTCCTGTTTCCTTTTCCCCTGTTTTAAGACAGAAATAATGTGTTCATGAGCATGTTTGGAAAGATCTATAATGATGTGAACATATTGTCAGCATCAGTATCTGCTTTTTCTCTTTTTCAACAGAAACATCAAAGGTGATCTGCACTTTGTGCACATCACTGAGGCTGTTTTGTGTCAAAATGTTGCAAAATAAAACATAAATGTAGCTCTGATCTCACCGTGTGGACACTAATGGACCACAGTCATTGCCAAAATAAATCATATCACTCTTCTCAGTTCAAAGCACTGCTCATCAATGAAATCATCTGAACATGCAACTGGCCAGAAAAAAAGTATGAAGTTGGCCACCTTTAACTAAATCTGTGATATTTTTCTCCACTCAACTACCTCTATTTGTATGAGTTGACAGCCCTCTAGTGGACACAAAATAGGTAGTACACATGTCTCTCCTATTGCCAAAGTATTTTTTTAAGAGATGTAACCCGAAACTGTGATGAATTCAGACTGTTTAAGAGTTATATAACATGGTTTTGAAATATTGAAATTGAAATAAAACAAACAAACAAAAATCCATTGGTACACACAGAATGTTGCTTTGTCAGTGATCAATAGTGTCATTAACAAAATGATCAGTGAGATGTTCTGTCAAAAAAGTAACAATTAAAACCCACTGTATTATTGTGTACGCAGCATACAAAACCTGAGATGAAGTATGAAGTCCACATCAGAGAGGACTCTGGAGCTGTTCTGCAGGACAGGAATAATTAAATTACACTTACTTTTTTTTTTTTATCAAGGTCCCCAGTTCAACATGAAGCTGAGCATAAATGGGAGTAGCTACAATGTGAGAAAATATTTTGAAATTGTCCCTATATCGCCTGAAATGGCAGTTATTGGTTACTGTTGTGAGGCAGCACAGTGTTGTAAGCAGTTAGTATACTTACATCCTGAGGAGGAGGTCCCTAGAATGAGGTTCGTCTGTGATACCATCTCCTATTATATATGGAATTACATCAGGAAGGGCATCCGGTGACGGTGTAAACCTTACAATCCATACCAGATCTACTGTGGTGACCTCGAGAAAAACCGAGGAAGCCTAAAGAAAATACATTGTGTTTTACATTAAATGACATCATGTTGTCAACATTTGCTTCTAACTTTAAAGAGTAAAATGTTTTAATTCATGCAAAAACAGTGATTGCTTTGAATTGATGTCCTAAAATAATAAAAACATGTGTCACCCTTAGGTGGTGAGTACGTTTTAGGTTTTATAGACACTGTCATGTGCACCTCAACAAAGTGCCAAGTGAGAATGAGGGGTCAAATGTTAAGCAAAGATACCTGTTCACTGTGAAACATGTCTATGTCTATTACCAATTTTGTATGCCTGATTGTCCACAGTTTCTATGTGGGGGGGAATTGGATACCCAATTGGGGCCTGAAATTGGAAATTTTTAAACATATTCAGAAAATTCATGACATCAGGATAAATTCTGATCCTAAGGGCCCTGTCCCACTGGCGTTTAGGAGGATTTGCGTATGGATTGCGCACAAAATTGGCCCATATTCGCCAAACATCCGCAATATCCGTGTAACATGCCTGTATGAATCGGCTGTCATCCGAACACGCCCGTGATCATCCGCAGAGGCACGCATGTCCGCGGCCATCCGCCTCACATACTCCATACATACTCAATTCATACACAATACATACTCACTCTATGCGCTGTTTATCTGCCGTTAACTGCTGATATCCACAACTGACAGGGATTTGCGGCTTGGCAGTGGACTGGGACAATGTGTTAAACAGATATATTGCGTGCCCATCATGTCCACATCACAAACTAAAATAAGTTGTAGCGAATGCATACAGATTGGCCACGAATAAAGCGGTTTTATTACATCTGCTTTGCAGCTGATTTGCGGACAATCTGTGAATGCATAACAAACACGTCACATAAACCCAAAGTACTGTATGTGGCAGAAAATTACATACCTGCCAGTCAGTGCCGGTCCGGCTGTGTGAATCCACAAAGACATAGCTGCTGCAATCCAGGACTTTTATTTAACACCAACAAAAGGAAGAGTTGCTGTTTACCCACAACTCACTCAAAAAAAAAAAAAAAAAGAAACACTGTCTCACACCCGGAGCAGCTTCCCCCCTCCCGCTCCCCAAACTCATGAACAGTTAACCCTCGCATGACAAAATGAACATTAACTCTGTGATCAACTTGTCCAAGTCCAGCAATTGCTCCAGAGGCTGTATTGTTGGTGTGAATAGTGATGCCAATGGCCCAAGTGCGCTTCTTTTATGACCACAATGCAGATGCCATGCACGCGCAACACGTGCGCGATGCATTCATAATACACCCGTAATACTGCCGTGATAATCTCAATGTGTTGGATCAGTTTCCTCACTACATGCGTTATATAACCGTGATTGTTCATCATATATTCGCTATATATTATTAATATATGCGTAATTCATACTGGGACATTTGTAGTTTTTGGCCATTTTTGTTGCAGACGACAACGAACGCCCGCAATCTGTATACTCAATTCATGCGCAATTAATCCTCTCCCCAGTGGGACAGGGCCCTAAGAAAGAGATTTAATTAGTGCAGATTGGGGGTAATGTTGTGGAAAAGTAGGTGAAAGTGGACAACAGCGTACAGTATGCAGTAATTAGGATCTACTGTACTCCTGATTTTTCTCCACAACCTGAAACCCATGAAAAGCATCTGTGCTATTCAACAGAAGACATTTTTGAGATTGTAACAGAGAATTTTGGCTTTTTGGAAAAGTGTGGAGAAGACGTGGTAAGAGGAAAGAGTTACAAATGAGTAGGTAACAGTAAGGACTACAATTACATACAAATTTTGGCTGTGATTAAAAAATAAAAAACAAAAATTGGCACAATTTGACTGCAGCATTGCAGTCAACTACAGGAGACAGCTACACCACATGAAATGCTCACTTCACAGAGTACCTTGTGGTAAAGCTAAAACTCCATGTTAGGATTCGGGTTATAGGAATTATAAGCGGGTCAGGACAAATTTGTATTTATTTGTTTTTTGGGTTTTTATTGCAGCTATGATGTTACATGCGGGGGGGTGTTGTGCAGTGAAGTAGGTGTGTCATGTACAAAGGCGGTGTGTCTTTTGCAGTTTGCCATTGCTTTTATGTTACTTTCAAGATGACGGCAAACTCAGAACTTCTGAGTTCTGAAAATATTAAACTGGCTTCTATTTTGTCCCGTCGTCCGTCCCCCCCAGCTGCTGAAGTCCAAATCAGAAGGTGAGGTTGGCCAGGCAGCATTGTGTGCACGTGTCTGCAGCTCTGCAGCTCCTCCACAATCCAGTGGACACAGTCTGGAGAAGAATGCACACACTAAGGTGACACTTCAGAGAGGGTGAGAGAATCATAAAGTTTGCATGTGCTTTGTTTAATGACGCCCTCTGTGTGTGTCCTCAGGATTTGCAGCTAGTTTTGGACACCCGGAAGCAGAACAAAGGTGCGTGTGGAGGTCATGATCATATAATTTCAGACAGGAAACATTTCCTCAAATTTTCAACAAAGGTTTTTCCACCAGTTTGCCACATATGTTGGTTGTAATTGTAATCACTGACACTAGAGGGAGCTGTAAGTCTGTTACAGCTTCTCTCCTCTGCACACAGATCCTTCTCCCATGGTCCATCACTCCATCCTTCATCACCACTCACCATCGTGTGGAGCCCAGGCGTACGACACACTGAGCCTCGAAAGCTCAGACAGCCTGGAGACCAGCGTCTCCACCGGCAACTCCGCTTGCTCCCCGGAAAGGTGAGAGGCTGAAAAAGGAGGAGACAGTACTGTTTCCATGGGAACACCCAAGTCTGCCCCGACGACAGAAGAGGGGTCACTGGGCTTTGTTCCTGTGACAACATGTGTTGTAATACAGACTGTCTGCTCCCTTGACTGCTTGTACACTGGCTGTTGCCATGACAACTTCTTCACTTTATGAGTAAAAAATAAAATAAAAAAGCTGAAAGGGCCAATTTTGTGGTAGAACTCCCTCACTGAGCACTTTTGGTGTTTGTTGACTTGTCGTAGGCGTCTCATCACTCTGTCCTTCTCTTCGCATGTTTTAGTCCCAGCGGGCTTGAAGCACAAAGGATAGAGGAGATGGAGAAGATGTTGAAAGAGGCGCAGCAGGAAAAAGCCCAGCTGATTGAGAACCGAGTAAGTGTTCCCGGACTGTTCTCAGGCTGAAGAGTTTTTAAAAGAAAATATACTACACAACCAATTTCCCTCTTTTTCTAAAATAAATAAATAAAAGTAGAAAATAAAAATGTTCAAACAAAAACCTCATATTTGCAACCTATTAAGTTTACTATTTAATTCAAACAAAACAAAAGCATGTTAAATTTAAGCCCTACAAGCAGTTACTTGGAATCGCATTGTAATATACGTTAATTTAAAACCAAGAAACGTGATCCTCTGTCCAAATGTTTCCTTCACTCTTTAATCTCCAAGTTTGATTTGATTTATTTGTGGCAACTGGCAACCCCAAACAAATCAAATCAGATAAAAAGTGGGGTAGGCAAAACAAACAAATACAAAACAGGGGAAAGAGCATATTAATAAAAAATGAATTAAAAACAAATAAATACATTACAATGAATAGAGAAGAACAAACATTTAGTTGATACAAAAAAAAACTATGAAATATTATTTGGTTATGTAAACAAAATAAAAACATTGACTTGACTGATATTTTTCTACAAATCAGCAGTCACATGTTTCTGTTTAATTATGGTTTTTAATGTTTTTCTACATTAGTGTGTGGGCTTGGGACAGTGCCCAGACTGCAGAGTCACTCCATATGGACTTGGTTAAACCGAGTCAGTAATAATGTCAGCAAAAAGAATAAAACTTTATTAATTATCACTCACTCATCTTCAACCGCTTAGACCAATTAAGGGTGGTGGGGTGGCTGGAGCCTATCCCAGCAGTTATAGATGCGAGGTGGGGTACACCCTGGACAGGACGGCAGTCTGTCACAGGGCTCATTATTAATTATAAAAGAAGGAAATGAAAATGTAAAATACATTTTTTGTCTATTTTGTAAAAAGTAATGAAACTTTGTGGAGCTATAAAATCTGGTTACTTTGTAGGTTGACATCCAAGTGCATGATTCCACTAAGACAACAAACAAGGTAATATGATAATCAGCAAATAATGAATTCATCAATACAATGCTCTTGTCAAACCACAGGATTGTGCAACCAAAAGTATAGTGTAGTGAGACACTATGTTTATTCAGGTTAGTCTTTATTGCTGAACACTCATCTTTATTACAATAGCCAAGTAGCCTCTGTGTGCGTGCTTGTATGGCTTCAATTACGAAAAAACCGGGGAGAGCTGACATTTGCTGTTTGGCAAGCTTATGTATTTTAGGTCAAGGATGAATGATGAAAAAACAGAAAGTTGATAGGACAAACATTTTCAGAGAAATCAGCAATTTTACTAACCAATAAACAATGGATGCTGTGCTGAAAAGCACTATGAGAGTTTGAGGTTTTGAGGTTTTAAATGTTATTGTGGTTTATGTTAGTTTAACAGTGTTGTTAGTGTTTGGTTTTGGCAGTTTAAATAAGTCTCATGTTGCTATTACCATGAGTGACTTAAGTTTCATGTTGGTACCATGAGTGAAATATTTAATGGTTTTAATGTCTTCAGCCACTGTCTTTGTTTGTCAAATTAAAACCACCTGCTTATAGCAGCTGTGAATGCTGCTAACTACTTTCTGGACTCATGCCATTCCAGCAGGGGGCGGTACACCCTCTTTATATTAAAAGCATAAGCGTGGTAAAGTTCAATCTAAGTACATAATATAATTGTAAATACTTTAGAAATACATGGATGACACAAGAAAGCGAAAACACTTATTTCCATTGTGGTCCATTTAAAAAATAAGATGACAAAACATAAGTAAAAATAAAATAATAGTGTATATGATAACACGAACCTAAACAATTTATAAACACATAAAGACAGTAAGTTAACATTTAAAAAATAATTAATTAACAGGAAATAGAATGGGTGAGTTCTTCTAGAAATTGTTGAGTTCTAAAAAAACATTCTGGACTCACACACCATTCCAACTCATTTACAAGCTTTGCTTAATTTATTACCAGCCTCACCCACAAAAAGTCAGCTACTTATTTTATAAACACTACCCAATCTCCAGCCTGTGGATCCCCACAGGCAGCACACTAGTTATGAATTACTTGACATCTAGACATTTTTTAAAGCCCTGCTGTTGTTAGTGTGTAGGTCCAAAATTTGTAATTTTCACTCAGTTTGAACTGGACATCCTAAATCATCATGTCTCAGACAAGTTTGAATTTGAGCACAATCATGTTTCACCAAAACCTTCCAAGGGCCGCCCACTTTATGTAGGACACACTGTTGATTGTTGTAATTTGCAGCCAATCTGTTCTGTGTACAGCTGATCCTGTCAGATCTCAGAACTAAAGCAGAGTAGGTCCTGATTAGCACTTGGCTCACAGACCACTTGAGAAGAATATAATTAATCTGCTGTGGTGAAAGGAAGCAGCCAAATGGCAAACAACAATAACTGATTATTGTAATTTATTACTTCCAGCAGCCATAGGGTTTTTTTGCAGGCTTTTTCATATCCCTACTGTAACCAATCAGCCACAAATAAATAAATATCAAAAATATCAATACTTTGTCTGTAAAATTATAAATCTTACAGCTTAAAATTTGCAAATCAGAACTGCCAATATTCTATTTACCCAAGTCCCAAAGTGATTGTACTTTTTAGATTAGCAACACGCCTGGTTGTTTTTATTGACACACTGTCAGACCACAAAAGATGCTTCAGTCAGTAAAACTCGATTTATCTACAGAAGTGGTCAAACTCATACAAAGACAACAGAATGCTGAGGTATAAATTACTGCTGAGGGATGTTTGGGCACAAATGTGCATTCTTTTTTATTCCTGCAGATTTATTTATTTATTAGGCTTCAGATTTTAACCACCCACAAAGCACGGATCCATATGTTGTCAGACCTGTCCATAGGTTGATTTTTCTGTGTGTGCGTGTGTGTGCATAATAACTTGAGAATGACTGAGCTTTGAAAGATTACAGACACTGTGTGTATCAGGCTTGGTGGTCAGAAATGGCTGGACACAAATGCAGGACACAGACATGAAGGTCTGTATGTAAAAACGGTTTACTGAAACAGTAATCTGGGGCCGGCACACAAAAAGGCAGTCCAACAAGAGCAAAAGTACAACTAACATCAGCCTTGGGCGTGGTCGAGTTAACAGGCAGATGGTCATACACACACAGGGGTTAGCAGGATGAGGAAACACAAGGAACAGAGATGGAAGCGAAGGCACAGGGTGCATTGATCTGGTGAGGGACTCGTGCAAACAGTGAACTTTAAATACATCAAGGTGATGAGCTGCAGATTAGACACAGGTGTGTGTGGAAAGCACCAGAACAAGGGTGTGGCCAGACAGAGGGAAACACCCACCACCAAGCACCAAGAGAAAGACAAGAGAGATAGGGATAAAGAAAACCCAAGCAGGAAAGAGACCAGCAAAAGAACTAACATATAACAAAACCAATCAAACAAAATAACTAAACAAAGCAAGACAGGCAAACACAAAACAAAAATCCAAATCCTGACAGTGTGTACCTGCTGTTAAAAACCATTTGCATATGAAGGTTGTAAGTCAAGGTTATAGTGGCCACATCATCATATCTGTAGTTACATACCACCATGGGTAGGGTTCTATTAAACATCCGACAAGGAAGCTTTTAAAATTATTCCACTATTTGCACTATTTTTTGTCTTTATATTGTCTATAGTTAGAATCAGCTATATAAATATATCATGTATGCCATTATATAAATAATGAATGTTTATGGGTATTTTATTAATTCATAAATTTTTGTGCTCAACATATCCCTTTTCTGCCTGCTTCAATTTACACATCATTGCTTTGTATGCCTTGTGACTACAATGAAACGTATCAGCTCTGAAATATCACATCTCTCATGATCTTAAAATGACAATGTAGTCCGTAGCTGATGCCGTGCATTGACTTCTTCATGTACAGAATGCTGTCTGCTTTCCTCCGTCCAGCGAAAATTACAACAGAAATTTGTCGAGCTCTTCATCCGACAATCATTCTGATTCAACTAGAGACGTCATAGCGAGTACTGCAAATGGCTCCAGACGACTTACGGAGTACTGGATTTGTTTTTGTGTGAGAAGAATGAGCACCGTCCAGCTCGTTCAAATCGTGGTCTGTCACCAAAACAAACCCCGCCATATTTGTCTTTAAGCTAAGTACTGTCGCCATGCCAAAGTTTGTAAGATTGCTACTGTGAGCATGCGGCCTGTCAAAGCTTGAGTGCTGCATGCACTCAAATGCAATACGTAGTGTTTTTTTACATTAAGGTGGTCATGGCGTGCAATGATGCAAAACGTATGGAACCAAAATTGCATGGTAAATGGAACAAAATTGCAAATGGGACAAATTATCAATATCACATGATGAATCAAATCTATTTAGGTATTATATAAAAATTTCTCGTTAATCCTGCAAACATTTCAGCAAAGACAGCATAATTGCAAATGCAAAAGTTATAAATCCTTTTATGTAAGACAGTGCTGGTGTTTTTGAGTGTTATAACTGAAAACTTGATGCAGATATCTTGATTTTAAAAAAGGAAATTGGTGGACAGATGTGTTGCATCACCCATTCATTGAATGCAGATGCAGATGTTTGTTGTCGGCTGAGCAATGCACTGTAACGAGTGCTTGCTCTCATTGTCAGATGAATCGTCTCTTAGGATGGTCAAATGAAGTTACTGGAGTTTCTTTCACTTTGTTTTGTTTCTACATGGTGAAACAAAGTGGAACTGTATGTAAGCATCTGAAAGCTCCAAAGGATCATTTTACATCAGCAAAGCTTCCACACACTCACACTTTGGGGATAGATTTTACAAAACCCTCAGTCGGGACCTGAATTCTCGCGCGTCTCTTCTGACAGACGCTCACTTTGTATTGCAATATTTGCCTTCCATTAACGTATTCTCCCCATCTACCTTTTCCCACATTTTTGTCTCTTCTCTCCATCTGTTCCTCTGTCTTCTCTCCCAACTCTCCCAGGAGAGGGAGGTGCAGGCTCGGCGGCAGATGTTGGAGGAGGAGCGGAGGAGACGAGAGGAGGCCGAGAGGAGGTTGGAGGACGAGGCGGCCCACAGGCATAGGCTGGTGGAGGAGGAGGTGAAGATGAGAGAGAAACACTTCTCGCAGGTCAGTGGAGGAGCGGAAGGAGGCAATGACGGGGAGGAGAGACAGGAGAGGAGGGAAGGAGGTGGGGTTGAGACCTGGGGGAGAGGATAAGAGGAGAGGTGCTGAAGCAGATCAATGATTGTCAAGGAACAGAGAAAAAGGAGAGGGATGGAGGAGAAGAACAGAAAAGTGGGTGCTGCGTGTTGGGTGTAAAACATGATAACAAACAAATCGTTCCAGCTTTAATCTTGACTGATTGTATTTAGAGGTCTGCAAGTAAGTAAATATCCTCAAACTACCAAATGCTCATCCAATTAATCCATTACGTTCATGATCTCACACAGGCAGCAATAAAATGAAACGTCTTGTTTGCAGGCTCGTCCAATGACACGCTATCTGCCCAACCTGAAGGAGGAGTTTGACCTTCGTGCACATGTGGAGTCGTCAGGTCACAGCATTGACACCTGCCCTTATGTCATTCTGACCGAAAAAATGTGCAAGGGCCACCTGGTGAAGATGGGTGGCAAAATCAAATCATGGAAGAAGCGATGGTTTGTTTTTGACCGTCTCAAGAGGAACTTCTGTTACTACGTGGGTGAGGTGCTAAAGTTTACAAAAAAGTTTACAAAATGAAGATTTATACATTATATATTTGGGTATCAACCTTACAGCCTATCCACTCCCCCTTTAATATTCCACCCATTGTGATACTATAAATGAGGCTTATCTTTTGCAAATTTATTTAAAAAGAAACAAACAAGTAAGAAATTAAATGTACACAAGTATTCACAGCCTTTGCGCAAAACTTTGTTGATGAACTTTTGGCAGCAACTACAGCCTCAAGTCTTCTTGAATATGATGCCACAAGCTTGGTGCACCTATCTTTGAGCAATTTTGCCCATTCCTCTTTGCAGCGCCTCTCAAGCTCCATCAGGTTGGATGGGGAGCGTCTCTGCACAGCCATTTTCAGATCTCTCCAGAGATGTTCAGTCTAATTCAGCTCTGGTCTCTGGCTGGACCACTCAAGGACATTCAGAGAGTTGTCCTGAAGCCACTCCTTTGATATCTTGGCTGTGTGTTTAGTGTCATTGTCCTGCTGAAAGATGAACTGTCACCCCAGTCTGAGGTCAAGAGCGCTCTGGAGCAGGTTTTCATCCAGGATGTGTCTGTACATTGCATTATATTTCATGATCTGAGAGTCCTTCAGGTGCCTTTTGGCAAACTCCGGGCGGGCTGCGATGTGCCTTTTACTAAGGAGTGGCTTCTGTCTGGCCACTCTACCATACAGGCCAGATTGGTGGATTGCGGCAGAGATGGTTGTCCTTCTGGAAGGTTCTCCTCTCTCCACAGAGGAATGCTGGAGCTCTGACAGAGTGACCATCGGGTTCTTGGTCATCTCACTGACTAAGACCCTTCTCCCCGATCACTCAGTTTAGACGGGCGGCCAGCTCTAGGAAGAGTCCTGGTGGATCCGAACTTCTTCCATTTTTGGATGCTGGAGGCCACTGTGCTCATTGGGCCTTCAAAGCAGCAGAAATGTTTCTGTATCCTTCCCCAGATTTGTGCCTCAAGACAATTTTGTCTCAGAGGTCTACAGACAATTCCTTTGACTTCATGCTTGGTTTATGCTCTGACATGCACTGTCATGCACTTATATGTAGACAGGTGTGTGTCTTTTGAAATCATGTCCAGTCAACTGAATTTACCCCAAGTGGACTCCAACTAAGCTGTAGAAACATCTCAAGGATGATCAGTGGAAACAGGATGCATCTGAGCTCAATTTTGAGGTTCATAGCAAAGGTTGTGAATATGTATGTACATGTGATTTCTTAGTTTTTTTTTTTAATTTGCAAAAGTTTAAACAAACACACACACAAACAAAACAAAAGGGATTTCTTGGTTTACAAATTGGTTCACTTAAAAAAACTAATTTGAGAAATTATTACGTGAAATGCTTGACTGCTTCAAAATGTAACAAAATATGAATTGAACAATGTTTTTGGAGAACTGTTCCCTCTTCATGATATACAAAATAAAATAATTGCTTTAGAAATTGTTTACTATTTTGAAACACAAAACAAGATGCTCAAAACACCACAATAGTGACATTTAGTGGACAGCGATGATTGTTTTATTCAAAAATAATTTGCAGTTGTAACGACAACAGCAACAGAAACTTAAATGAAATAATTACTTCAAAAAATATACATTGTTTCAAAATGCTTGAAACACTAAATCAAACACTTTAGAAAAGGATTCACTGTTTGATTATGCTCAAATTACGAAGTAAATATAATGTTTCTGAAATGGCTGTTTCAAAATACTAAATCATTTACTTTGAAACATAATTCATGATATTAAATCACTCAGAATAATGTTTCAAGATGTTCAAAACATTATAATGATGACAGTGGGGATTCGCTTGTTCAGAAAAAGTTTTGCTGTTTTGAAACATTGAACATCAACAATAGCAACACAAAAAACTCCAAAAACGACTACTTAAAATGTTAAATGTTTCAAAACTGCAGGAAAAAGAAAATTGCTTTAGAAAACTATTGCACAAGCACATAGAGCACAAACGTTCGCCAACACTAGTTTCCAATTCTACAAATTCTTACCTTGGAAAAGATTTTCAAGGTCAAAATCTTGTTAGAAGTGGCTTTTCATAAGCTAAAAAAGGGCTTTTCAATATCAAAATATCAAATATGTGCTAAATCCACAATACAGATCAGATGTGGATCATAATTTGTCTATTTACTGAGAGTTCCAGTTTGCACCTCACTGTCACAAATGAGTGATTGAGGCATCTTTTTTGACAGAGTTCTGAATTTTTGAAAATTCATTCAATGTTAAAGATAGAGATTTTTCCAGTTATCCAAGATTTTTCCTGACTTTGACCTATGACTTTGAAAACTGAATCAGTCCTTCCTATCAGGATATGAATCTTCTGTAAAAAGTTCATAATGATATATGAAAAATTGTGGGCTCCACATTGTTAAAAACAAACAAACAAACAGACAGACAAACAAACAAACAGGGGTGAAAACTAACCTCTTCCAACTTCATTGAGGCAATGAGTCACTGTTTCAAAACAAGTAAAACACCAATTGGAGTAGTCATTCATTCAGAAAAATATTCAGTATTTTTGAGACACGGACCATTATGATGGTGACATCCTGGTGGACCCACCCCCACACACACACAAACAAAAATGATTCTCTGGCTGCTTCCCTGTCTGCAGTTTTAGCCGAACGCTGCTGTATTAAGTTTTTTTATTGGCACTGAGGCAAGAGCTTGTTGAGGGAAAGTTTAACTACTAAAGTTTATTTTATATAAAGTTCAGAACTTTTAGTTTCTACTGAACTTCACCTGTGGGCTTTTTCAGCGTCTCTTCCTCCCGTTTGGCACCTTCGTGCCTCTGAGGCCTGTGTTAATTACTCCTCAATGTCCTCTGCACTGTCAGGACTAAACAGGATGGTGCAGAGTTTTAATCATGTAACTTATAATAAGTTTTTTGTGATTCTCCGTAAAGGCTCGTAATGGTTTTTTGCTTCAGGCCTGGGGCCTCATTTCAGATTAAAGTGATCAAACCGACGTCCTCACATAGAATGCACTCAGATGTGGCGTTTATATTCTGAACTTTATGTAGAAAAGCTGCTGGCCCAGACCTGATTTATTCAGTTCAGCCAGCAGCGGTGCCGAGGCGATGAGAAGAACCTCTCGTTGTTTTACAAACCAGACTTCTGTCCCAAACACAGTTTATTCATCTGAAGCTCCAACACTAATTAAAGCTGCACTCAGTGTTCTTTACTGTGTTTATAATTCATGCCTGTCACG
Source organism: Thalassophryne amazonica (assembly GCF_902500255.1). Taxonomy (NCBI): domain Eukaryota; kingdom Metazoa; phylum Chordata; class Actinopteri; order Batrachoidiformes; family Batrachoididae; genus Thalassophryne; species Thalassophryne amazonica. The sequence goes on from NC_047111.1 coordinate 83,402,204, forward strand.
CCGGCCTCTGATTTTTCACTTCTGTCTCTGAATTATGCACGGGAGCCATTTCAGACATTTTTGACAATCAAGTTAAAAAAACGGAAGTATGTTTTCATTACGGATGCCCGCGCCGGCTCCTTTCTCCCCACTCCCTCACCTAGCCTTTTCACCCCCTCACTCCTGACGAAGATGATGGTGATGATGATGATGGTGATGAAATAAGATGCAATGCTTTCTCTAGATGTGTTTTTCTCGGGGAGGAGGCTAGCTCCTGGCTTGTTCGTGACTAATAAAACGAAGCTCACATTTCAAAAACATTTATCTCATTACTAAGCACATTTGACTTGTGGAAAAAGGAGAGCAGGAGACATTGTCAACCGAGTTTCAAAAGATTGCCTTTAATTATCAGTGGATGTTTGTTTCTTAGCCCCGGCTCTTTAGTGAGCACGAGAGAGATCAAAACAAAAGGACACTTTATTTGATTGGAATCCACAATTATGACAACTGATCTTAGACATTTTCATCAGTTCGGCAGCTTAAAGCATCCTCAGGCTTTTCATTTTTGCCGTGTGAATAAAATCAGAAATCCAAAGAGCAGATGCGCCGATATACAAAAGAACCATTTCTTTTCTCTTAAGTGGTGAGCCTTGCCCGGAGTCAAAAGGCCAAAGAGAGAGAAAAGAAAATTGAGAAAGTATGACAGAAGAAAACAAGTCAAATTAAGAAGTTGGCAAAGACTTCAGGCATATGTAGCTTGAAATAGACTCACTATTTCAATTACTTTTTATTCAGGCACAGTGCTGCTCATATCTATTCATGGAATGATAGTGCTGAAAAAAGATGGGAAACCTTTCAACTTTAAAACCATCTTGTTGCGGCAATCCACATGATCTAAAGTGATGTGTAAACTCCATTTATGGAATTATTCTGATTAATAAATATTACTACTATTTTTACACAAGCAACATTATACAAAACACAAAAATTATACAAATAACTTGCTTATTTAAAGTAATTAAATTAACATCTTACCATTTATTCAAGTTTTATTCATTCAAAGTATCAGTTATTGAAATGCTGAGGAAGATTTGCCTAAATTGCCATCTAGAACTTTCAAGAAGAATCACATATTATAACAAAAAATATTTTGTTTTGAACAAATGTCCTGAAACCACTATGTTTGTGATTTGTGTCTCTCCTGTATTAGCTTTGCACAGCATTTCACGGTTTAGGTGGCTCTAGAGTGGAGCTTGATTGGGTTTAGCACCCACCCCTTCCAAAAAAAAAAAAAAAAAAAAAAAAAAAATCCAGTAGTCCAAGTGTAGCGGGCCACCAGAAAACTGACATTTACCATTCAACACCATGTTTTCGGCTCCAGATCTTCACATCCTCTGACTGATCTGGTTGCTCCCAGTTTCCATAACACCCATGCGATTGCCTCAGTGCACTGCACAGGAATCATCTGAGTGCATGCATTCCACGCACATTATGCAAGATGTGTTATTTCTTTTAATTCTTCTGCTTGTTTCAATATGTTAGCATGAGTAAAACTGGATGTTGTCCTTGTCAAACAACTCTGTCCAGGAACCAGAACCTGGTGACACTGAAAAATAAGGATGACAGTCCAGCATTCAGAAAGCATGAATGAGAACAGTGGCATTTAAAATAAATAAATAAAAGCAAACTGTGTTTATTGCTAGCTGTGTTGATTTTGTTGTTCTGTCTGTTGGGGTGATTGTTATGATTTTTAAATAATTACTAATGTTATTTTCATCTGTTGTGTATTGTTTGTAGGGAACACTTACTCACTCACTCATCTTCAACTGCTTACTCCAACTGAGCATCACGGGGGGCTGGAGCCTATCCCAGCAGTCATAGGGTGTGACATGGGGTACACCCTGGGGACAGGACGCCAGTCTGTTGCAGGGCCACATATTGACAAACAAACACATTCACACCCGCACATACACCTACGGACAATTTAAAGTTTTCAATCCACCTAACCTGCATGTCTTTGGATGTGGGAGGAAGGCGGAGTACCCTGAGGGAACCCACGCAAACACAGGGAGAAGATGCAAACTCTACACAGAAAGCCCACATGTGGGAATCGATTCCATGACCTTCTTGCTGTGAGGCAACAGTGCTGACCAATAAGCCACCGTTGCCCTTTGTAGTGAACACGCACTAACTCAGTCATCTTCAACTGCTTAGTCCAATTAAGGGTTGCAGGGGGCTGGAACCTATCCCAGCAGTCATAGAATGCGAGGTGGGGTACACCCTGGACAGGACGCCAGTCTGTTGCAGTTGTAAGGAACACTTGAAATTTAATTCATATATTTGCTATAAATTCTGTAACCTGATTAAAAGCCATGACCCACCATGAAAAATCCCCTGGAGCCGCCAGTGTATCAATGCGCATGATGTTCACTGTGTACACTAAAGAACTTCACCTTCTGACCGCCTAAAGCTGAAACTTTTCTACCACAGACACAACTACAGATTTAACTCTATAACACATCAGCAACAAAGACAACATATTCTAACAACACCTTTCCTCTATTCATCAAGTTTTATTTGAAATATTTTTTTTTTTGTGCTGGCTCCTATTTATTAATAAAACATGCACAATTATTTCTACACAAACACATGTGGCCGATAAGGAATGTGGTTCATTTTGTTTATTGGTCTTGGGAATATTTTCTAAAAAATTTTAATTATTCAGTGGATCCAAAAATGTAAATGTGATTGCTCAAAGGCATATGTTTGTATACAATATTTTAATATAGGCTATGTGTCAGCTGTTCTTCTTTATGAACCTAGTTTCAAAAATCATTCATAGATTTGCTACAAAGACACTTGCTGCAGATGTATTTTCATTTCACAAAAAAAAAAACTAAAAAGGTCTTGTTATTGCATCAGTATTAAGTGCAATACTTTGTATATCTTAAACTTTTATCTGTTTCTCCTCACAGACAAGCATGAGACCAAGCTGAAAGGGCTCATTTATTTTCAGGCTATTGAAGAGGTTTATTACGACCACCTGCGCAGTGCCACAAAGGTAACCGCAGTATTTATTAACACTACAAAATGTTACTAAATGCATTATAATCTTAGTATGGATTTTATTGTTTTTAATGTATGTATGACACAAGTTTAAAAAAAGGGTTCATTTCTGAAATGCCAATTAGATGTTCCTGTATTTTAAAGCAAGAATTGTTAATAAAGGTACTGAGCTCTAACTTTACTAATTACAGTCTGATATTTTCAACAGTTTTTGGAGCCATCAATGCAATTGACTTTAGAGTGTATAGAGCAGTTTTAATACACAGCAGCAATAGTTTGTTTGTTTTGATTAATTAATCGTGATGTGTGTGTGTGTGTTTGTCTTGAAATGCATTGATTTTATGTTTTAAGCATTAGTAGCAATGGTGCAACAGGTGCAGCTTTCTGCCTTTGTCACTAACCCCCCCCCCCCCCCCCCCCTTTCCTCTGTGATCCTCCAGAGTCCAAATCCATCTTTGACCTTTTGTGTGAAAACTCATGACCGCCTTTACTACATGGTGGCTCCATCCCCTGAGGCCATGAGGATCTGGATGGACGTCATAGTAACGGGTGCTGAGGGCTACACGCAGTTCATGAGCTGAGGGACCACCAGGGGAAGGGGGGTGGGAGGCAGATGTGTCGGATACAGACACCTGCAACCTCAATGATCTCTGCCGCCTGGAGCCGAACCTATTATAAGCAGGATTACAGCGTGTAATGATCTGAAACCTCACTGGTGACAAAGGTCAAAGAAATTCTGAGGTGTGTTCATCTTTCTGAAGTTAAACGCCGACTAACTCAAACACACTGAGTTTGTCTCACCAAAGCGGATTAATGATAAAGTGGCTAAAGAAGAAACACTGAGGATTTCTTATTCTTCATACAAACTGTTTTCACCGCTGAGGCCAATCTGCACCTGCTGCGTTAACTAACTGATGTGTCCTCTTTTCACATTTGAAGAGTTCATTTGCAAAGCAAACATACGTAGACATTAAAATAAATAAATAAATAAAATAAATACATAATTAAAATGCTTTAAAAACAGATTTATTTTACAGATTTTTTCAAAAGCAACAAAACATTTTTTGTAATAATTTCTGCAACAGCTGCATCTCTTTTTACAAATGAACTATGTTCTTTACTCAAGCTCCTTATAAAAAGTGTTTCATGCCACTATGCAACGATGATCATCAACGCAGTAAACATTTTACATAGTGAACATGCAGACACTAATAAATCAAGATTCTCATTTGAGACATTGCTTGCTGCCAAATACTGAATTTTTCATTCTGCATTTTACAGTTTACAAAACTTTTTTATATATTGTTTCAAAGCAAACAGCACAACATTATTTAATGTTTTTTTTTAATATATATGTATATTTATTAGCATTTTAATGAAATGTACACTTGAAATTATAGTCCTATATCATTACTGTCAAAGTAACATGTAGTTCTATTAATAAAAAAGGTTGGTGTATGTGTTGGTTTTGTTCTTGATAAAGTGGTAATTTGTTTCTACCTGAATACAAATCAGTTCTTTGTTAATTAGCCTTTCCTCACAAACACACCATTAATTATCAGCTTTCTTTAAACAACCTCGTGCACCTTAATGAGATACTTGTGTTGCTGATTACTACAGAACACACAATCGGTGAAGTGCATATTGTCTCTTTGTATAAGAACAGGCAGGTGATATAATGAGTCAACTGATCGTTAACACCAATTATCCACAGACGATGCTCCAACACTGCTGAAATCTCAGCCGATAGATCACACAGTGTAATTAAAAATGTGGATCGACCTCTGCCAGACAGGCCGTGTGGAAAGAAGAAAATCATGAAATGACATGCAACCTAATAAGTATGATTCAACTGTGAGAAATCTGATATCATGTAAAGTAAAAAGAAAAAAACCCCTGCAAAACAATTTCCTCCATTTGTACAAGCTCTCACATGCTTTCCTGAACGATATCAGAAATATGTTCATGCCTCTTTTAGTCCGTATCATGGAACACTCAGACAGACAACAGGTAGCGCCACAGCTGTGTGATTAATTTATTTAATCACTGGAATATTTAACAGATGCTTGAACTTACACAGCTCCTGACAAGTACAACTCAGCCCCGTTCAGCGCTCAGCTGAAGAGTTTTCATTCCTTGCTTTGTAGCAAAAACACTTTACATCTAGAATGTTTCTGAAACGTGAAGGTGCCGAGTCCACTTTTAGCTGATGAACGTTGCTGCTACACTGCAACTCAGATGGCTCCTTGATGTCCGTGAACATGTGCGTCATAAAAAATACTTTAAAATGCATATTTGCACATTTGATCAAAAATTCTCTTGCTCCCTCACTACCACCTCTAAATTCAGGTCAGGTGACGTGAACTTTGGGAGCATGCTCTGGTGACGCATCCACCATATTACAGAATGGCCCTATGTGCCGGATGGCAACCGCCCAAATAGAGAACTGGTCTAGCCCCACTTCACAAAAGTAACTATCTATCTGCTGCAGTCAGGTGGAATTTGGGCACGACTTTGGCCTTCTCCAGCTGCTGTGGTCTTCAACACTGAGGTGTCTATGTATTGGATCACGCTCAGAGAATCACGCCACATGTCCAAAATGTTGTAGCTAACGTTCCTTCACGACGCAACTGATACTCTTCATCTGAGTGTCCCTCAGCAGCTGTTTGTGGAACACAGTGTCATTCCAACAGCAGCCTAGGATCCTCTGAAGAGACCTCCTACCAAAGATATCCAGTTGTCACCTGAGATCACTGGTTAGCATCCACATCTCACAACCATACAGTAAGACAGGCAGGACCAGGACCTTCACGCTCCTCGAAAAATATCTGCATCAGGATCTGTTCGACTTCCTGACTCTGTAAGCTATTCCCAGGCATTTCTATCTCAAAAGCCAAGAAACGTAAATGTCTCAAATGTTTTCCAGAGCCCAACATGTGCCTTCAAATGCCTTTTTTCTTCAAAACATATTAATATTAAGAGATATTAAGTTTAATGCCAGATAGGAGCAAAGAAACAAGTAAAATAAACCAAAAAGTACACTGTAACAAGGTTCTGTTTTTATTTACACGACCCGACTGGCAGCTAGAGTTGCCAGTCAGGTCGTGTAAATAAAAGTGGAAATTTGTAAGAGCGTATACGTTTCTACATTGTGTTTATACAGAACTGTGTTATGTTGAAAAGGCACAAGCAAAACATATCAAGTCGCGACGGGTCAGCTTTAGGCCAGATTTCCAGATACTACGTTTGCGTTACATCACGTATCCGTCATGTCTTTGTTGCGTTTTTGTTCTGTCCTTCACACGTTTGTTGCAGTGCATTTGGGAAATTGATGGATATAGCACCTGGAAATCCAGTCTTGATCGAGGAAAAACACATCCCCAGACACTCTGTCCATGCAAAAAAAAAAAAAAGTTCTAGAGCTCCCACTGACCAAAAGCTGTCATGTGACTAACCTTGGGAGGCACCATGCAGTAAGAGTCTGCAGTGCTCTGCTGAATAACAAATCTTAAGAGGGAAATATGAGCTCATTACTACAGCGATGAGTACGACTGACATCCAGCTTTATTGCCGGTGAAATATTAATGAGCCAAGAGCAATCTTCCATCACTTTCACATGTGCACACTGGCCTTTTCCTGCAGACCTTAAGAGCATCAGATAGTCTGCAAATGAGAAAAACCTGCGTGATTCTGTCAATCTCAAGCCTGAAAACAAGCTTAAAAAAACTGATGTAATGAAGTTATGTCTCATTTAGAGCCTCACTTGTCATATATTTCCACTCCCACATCCTTCACAACAATTCCAGTGAAAGCGCCTTCAGTACAGATGTTTGTAATTAATGTGTTCGCATCCACCTCTGAGTTGGGAGTAATTTGGGAGATTAAAGAGAAAAATCTGTTTCCTATCCCCATATATCCCCCCCCCCCCCACACACACACAGCAGATCAAAGTGTGCGTCAATTAATGCATCGACACACCGGAAAAATGTTTAACTGAAGAAATCTCTCACTTTGACAGGAATATAAAATGACAGTCATTAATAGAAAATACTGTACACAGTATACAGATCATTAAATAACAATAAAAGAAACATGTTTTTGGATTTCCCAACGAGCGCAGCAGTGATATCTAAAAAATATCCAGAGGGGGAAAAAAATATCCAAAAGCACCAGTACTGACCTAATGAGGGCAAGAAAAACATCAGAACGCTACAGTGAAATATTTTTTATTCTACTGACTCCCCAACCATGAAAGTGACGAGATTTTCAATATTACAGTACATTTCCAATGAAGTTGGGACGTTGTGTAAAATGTAAATAAAAACCGAATACAATGATTTGCAAATGCTCTTCAATGTATAATCAATAGAATACACCACAAAGACAAGATATTTAATGTTCAAACTGATAAACTTTGTTGTTTTTGTGCAAATATTTGCTCATTTTGAAATGGATGCCTGCAACACATTTCAAAAAAGTTGGGACAAGGCAACAAAAGACTGGGAAAGTTGATCAATGCTCAAAGAACATCTAATTGGAAACAGGTGAGTGTCATGATTGGGTATAAAAGGAGCATCCCCAAAAGGCTCAGCCATTCACAAGCAAAGATGGGGTGAGGATCACCACTTTGTGAACAACTGCATGAAAAAAATAGTCCAACAGTTTAAGAACTGTTTCTCAATGTTCAATTGCAAGGAATTTAGGGATTCCATCATCTACAGTCAATAATATAATCAGAAGATTCAGAGAATGTGGAGAATTTGTACACGTAGGCGGCAAGGCCAAAAGCCAACATTGAATGCCCGTGACCTTCGATCCCTCAGGCGGCACTGCATTAAAAACCGACTTCATTGTGTAAAGGATCTTACCGCGTGGGCTCAGGAATACTTCAGAAAACCACTGTCAGTTAACACAGTTCGTCGCAACATCTACAAGTGCAAGTTAAAACTCTATCATGCAAAGTGAAAGCTATACATCAACAACATCCAGAAAGGCCGCCACCTTCTCTGGGCCCGAGCTCATTTGAAATGTACAGACGCAAAGTGGAAAAGTGTGCTGTGGTCTGATGAGTCTACATGTCAAATTGTTTTTGGAAATCATGGACATCGTGTACTCCAGACAAAAGAGGAAAAAGACCATCCAGATTGTTACCAGCACAAAGTTGAAAAGCCAGCATCTGTGATGGTATGGGGGTGTGTTAGTGTCCATGGCATGGGCAACTTACACATCTGTGATGGCACCATCAATGCTGAAAGGTACATCCACGTTTTGGAGCAACACATGCTGCCATCCAAGCAACATCTTTTTCAGGGACGTCCCTGCTCATTTCAGCAAGACAATGCCAAGCCACATTCTGCACGTTACAACAGCGTGGCTTCGTAGTAAAATAGTGCGGGTACTAGACTGGCCTGCCTGCAGTCCAGACCTGTCGCCCACTGAAAATGTGTGGCGCATTATGAAGCGTAAAATACAACAACGGAGATCCGGACTGTTGAACAACTGAAGTTGTACATCAAGCAAGAATGGGAAAGAATTCCACCTACAAAGCTACAACAGTTAGTGTCCTCAGTTCCCAAATGCTTATTGAGTGTTGTTAGAAGGAAAAGTGATGTAACACAGTGGTAAACATACCACTTTTTTTTTAAATGTGTTGCAGGCATCCATTTTAAAATGAGCAAATATTTGCACAAAAACAAAGTTTATCAGTTTGAACATTAAATATCTTGTCTTTGTGGTGTATTCAACTGAATATAGGTTGAAGAGGATTTGCAAATCACTGTATTCTGTTTCCAACTTCATTGGAATTGGGGTTGTAATATCAGCGGCGTTTGTCTTAGTCTGTCACAGGGCCGACACACATAGACAGACAAACATATTCACGGTTAATTTAAATTTTTCAAATCACCTAACTTGTATGTCTTTAATCAATCAATCAACTTTTTTTTATATAGCGCCAAATCACAACAAACAGTTGCCCCAAGGCGCTTTATATTGTAAGGCAAGGCCATACAATAATTATGAAAAACCCCAACGGTCAAAACGACCCCCTGTGAGCAAGCACTTGGCTACAGTGGGAAGGAAAAACTCCCCTTTAACAGGAAGAAACCTCCAGCAGAACCAGGCTCAGGGAGGGGCAGTCTTCTGCTGAGACTGGTTGGGGCTGAGGGAAAGAACCAGGAAAAAGACATGCTGTGGAGGGGGGCAGAGATCGATCACTAATGATTAAATGCGGAGTGATGCATACAGAGCAAAAAGAGAAAGAAACAGTGCATCATGGGAACCCCCCCACAGTCTACGTCTAAAGCAGCATAACCAAGGGATAGTCCAGGGTCACCTGATCCAGCCCTAACTATAAGCCTTAGCGAAAAGGAAAGTTTTAAGCCTAATCTTAAAAGTAGAGAGGGTATCTGTCTCCCTGATCTGAATTGGGAGCTGGTTCCACAGGAGAGGAGCCTGAAAGCTGAAGGCTCTGCCTCCCATTCTACTCTTACAAACCCTAGGAACTACAAGTAAGCCTGCAGTCTGAGAGCGAAGCGCTCTAATGGGGTAATATGGTACTACGAGGTCCCTAAGATAAGATGGGACCTGATTATTCAAAACCTTATAAGTAAGAAGAAGAATTTTAAATTCTATTCTAGAATTAACAGGAAGCCAATGAAGAGAGGCCAACACGGGTGAGATATGCTCTCTCCTGCTAGTCCCCGTCAGTACTCTAGCTGCAGCATTTTGAATTAACTGAAGGCTTTTTAGGGAACTTTTAGGACAACCTGATAATAAAGAATTACAATAGTCCAGCCTAGAGGAAATAAATGCATGAATTAGTTTTTCAGCATCACTCTGAGACAAGACCTTTCTGATTTTAGAGATATTGCGTAAATGCAAAAAGGCAGTCCTACATATTTGTTTAATATGCGCTTTGAATGACATATCCTGATCAAAAATGACTCCAAGATTTCTCACAGTATTACTAGAGGTCAGGGAAATGCCATCCAGAGTAAAGATCTGGTTAGACACCATGCTTCTAAGATTTGTGGGGCCAAGTACAATAACTTCAGTTTTATCTGAGTTTAAAAGCAGGAAATTAGAGGTCATCCATGTCTTTATGTCTGTAAGACAATCCTGCAGTTTAGCTAATTGGTGTGTGTCCTCTGGCTTCATGGATAGATAAAGCTGGGTATCATCTGCGTAACAATGAAAATTTAAGCAATACCGTCTAATAATACTGCCTAAGGGAAGCATGTATAAAGTGAATAAAATTGGTCCTAGCACAGAACCTTGTGGAACTCCATAATTAACTTTAGTCTGTGAAGAAGATTCCCCATTTACATGAACAAACTGTAATCTATTAGACAAATATGATTCAAACCACCGCAGCGCAGTGCCTTTAATACCTATGACTTTAGAAGTATGTGTGTGTGTATGTGTGTGTGTGTGGGGGGGGGGGCAAGCTAACATGTGGAGAACATGCACACAGAAAAGACCAGATGGGAAGTGAACCTGGGACATTCTCACTGTGAGGTAACAGTGATAACCACTAAGCCACCATGCTGGCTCTCATCTGTGTTATTCTTGAAATTTTAAAACATTTTATTCTATGCTTATAAAAGAAACAGATCTAGTTTCCAGTTCTGCTTGTTCTTGCAATTCCATTTGATGCTGTGGACCTTTACCTGAGCCTCAACATGCTGTCGGACATAGGATGTTACTAGTCTTTGTCCGATGATACGCCTCTATAGATTGCTCTGTAAGAGCTGTGGCCTACAGAGATGCAATAACAAAGTGCAACTTACCATGAACAGATAGTCCCCCAAGGATTGTATGTACCACATTTTAGAATACGTCATCAAATGCTTTTTCAGAAAATCACTGGTGGTGTATTGCGCACTATGTGTGAATCTTGATTGTGAATTCAACCCTGAAATTGCCTCTTTGAGTTGTGGCTGTGCTAGCATCTCCTCAGTCTCAGCATCTCCTCAGTGCTGAGGACCACAGCACCTGCAGAAAGCCAAAGCCACACCCACATTTCACCTACATTGAGAGACAGATGATCACTTTCAAGAGGTGAGAATGGCCCAATCTTCTGCCTGGGTGGTTGCCATCCAGGGATAAAGGTGGTTTTGTAGTTTGGCTGATGTGGCAGTGTGTGGCACCAGCACATGCTGTCAGACCTAGTATCTCTACAGTCAGCCAATTGTCCAAACTGGATCCTATATCAGACAATTGCATTCTTTGGGGAGGTGATGGTCTAGTGGTTAAGCGTTGGGCTTGATACCAGAGGATTGTTGGTGCAAATCCCAGCCTGACCGGAAAATCACTAAGGGCCCTTGGGCAAGGTCCTTAACTCTAGTTGCTCCCGGTGTGTAGTGAGCACCTTGTATGGAAGCACCCTGACATTGGGGTGAATGTGAGGCATTATTTGTAAAGCACTTTGAGTGTCTGATAGCGATAGAAAAGCGCTATATAAATGCAGTCCTTTTACCTTTCATGTTGGCAACTGGGTCATTCCGTGTGAAATCATCAGGTGCCTCCCAGGTCACCAACTCGGATTCTCATTTAACAGAATACTACACTAAGTACACACTTTACTGCACCATGCAAGATTTCACCTGCTTTGAGAGAGAAAACTCCCATCATGATAAATATATTTTAGTTAGAGAAAGTAAATTCTGAAATATCAAAATTATCTCTCAATTTACTCTCGGAATACAGCTCTTCAAAACTTTGCAACAAAACTGCATTGATTTCACTATGAAGGCATTTGAGCTAGATAAAAAAAATTTTTGACGTAAATTTGGTATATCAATATCCTCTCCACAAAAAAAAAAAAAAAAAAAATGAAGTGGCAGAGGACTGGTCAAATCATAAAGAGACTGGAGGCCTATTTTTGACATTCTAGGATCATGTTCGATTTTCAAGAGTCAATAATTAAAAAACCCTTCAAATTATGACCACATTTTACACACATATAACTAGTACCCCAGATAAAGTATGTGTATTGTACAATTTGAAGATTATCCATTGAATCCCTTCTTTAATACAGTTCTTTAAAAATTTTTGCAAGAATGGACAAACTACCATTTTTGTGATGCTACAGAATGAAAAATTAGCTCTGTATCCCATTTTTGAAATTTACTCCTGTATCTGGGGTGCCCAAATAGGGTGCATTCCAAATTTGAGCTTTATATCTGCATTTGCAGCTGAGATAATGTCTTTTAAAAATGAAAAAAAGCTCAAAATGCATTTACGAGTGTAAAATAGGATTGTGGGTACCCTGATTAAAAAAAAAAAAATTATGCCTAAAAACTACTTGGAATTAAGCTGAAATATTTTGTATGTGTTCATCAGACATATGTGGGTGACCCGGGGAGATTCTGGAAAATCTGATGTTTTTCACACGGAATGACCCAGCTGTCTGCTTAGCTGAACATTACCACCAGAAATCACACACCCTGCTATGTTGTCAAAAAGTTTTCATGCACTCCAACTTTGCTTGCATCATATCCATCAACAACTACAGTAAGACAGGAGAGAAGAAACATGTTGCACCGTCTGCAAAAATGATGACAATAAAGCAGTGGTTGGCACAGATAACCAAAAAATTAACTTCGATAACAGATAACTGAAAAGTTATCTTTGATAAAGATAAACCGATAAACCACCCAAAAATGTATCGGAAGTTACAGATAATCGATAACCAATAAATTCCTGGTGTTGTCTATGGGACATTTGCAGTTACTAAAGAGCTGAAACTGATTTTTTAACACAATCGCTTTTAAAAGCATTTCGAAAGCATCAAAAGCAGTAAAAGACCTAAAGAATAAGCAAGAATGTTTGACCATGCTGCCCCCTGCAGGAAGCAGCACAGACAAACCCTGAGAGCACCCACAAAATCAACTCTTTACTAATCATAATCATTTTTCTTTCAACATCCTGCCCCTACTGGAAGCTCTTCTTTACAACAGCACTCCCACCACAGAGGCACACTGACAGCAGCCATAAGGCCCACTCCCTATCAATTTTAACACTCTGGTCAGGCGGAGGTCTTGAAAAATAAAGTCATACTAACTTATGGTTTTTTGAAAATACTGATAGTGTTGGGAAAGTGTAGGAACACGGACCCACAACAGGGGGCGCAAATGAACGGACAATGGAGGAAGTCAAATAACAACACTTTACTGTTGTGAATAAGCACAACAAACACAACAGATTACAACAATAGACAAAGAAGTCAATTCACAAAATGTGTCACGTGGGCAGGCTCGAAGATAAGAGACGTCTGTCCAAAGCAGAACCGGAACCACACGATTTCCTCCGCCACCGAACCCCGGGAATACTGGAGCCGCCAAGTCCCGAACTCCCAGGTGGCCACTGCCTCCGCGTGTCGGATCTGGTACTGCTGGCGAGGAACAAAAACAGTTAAATGTGGGTGCGTTTGCACCCAGCAAACCGTATGGCGGGAAAACCACCTCCACCTCTCGTCGGAAGAATGTCTGCTATTTAACGCACAAAAGTAACAAAGTGTTAATGTCAAAAAGACAACACAGTCGGCTGAGTACTGTACCTCCTAGGTAGAGCAATATCTCGGCAAAGAGGTGGAGATGTCGTCTTGCTGATATACCACTGCTGATCAGATGATTGGTGACAGCTGTCGTAGGCGATAAGTGACAGCTGTCACCCCGGCTGCTCCTGTGAGGCAGCAGCGCCCTCTGGTGCCTGGAGCCCGCACTCCAGACAAGGCGCCCTCTGGTGGTGGTGGGCCAGCAGTACCTCCTCTTCAGCGGCCCACACAACAGATAGAATAACTCCATTAATGTCAATTCTGTCATTTGTACAAAGTTAAAATATAACATATATCTTTTAATGTTGAAAAAGGCACTAATTCTGAGGTTTTGTAACAAACACAGACCGCAAAGCATTCTGGGTAAAAGTGCTAAACAGTGATTGGTTCAGTAATCCATTATGGAAACCAACACGTTAATGTGACGTGTGTCATGTGTTGGTTTAAAGATAAATGTGCTTTTGTAAAATATTCCATTTTTATTTGTAAAAACAATTCAGTTCAATTCAATTCAATTTTATTTATATAGCGCCAAATCACAACAAACAGTTGCCCCAAGGCGCTTTATATTGTAAGGCAAGGCCATACAATAATTACGTAAAAACCCCAAAGGTCAAAACGACCCCCTGTGAGCAAGCACTTGGCGACAGTGGGAAGGAAAAACTCCCTTTTAACAGGAAGAACCCTCCAGCAGAACCAGGCTCAGGGAGGGGCAGTCTTCTGCCGGGACTGGTTGGGGCTGAGGGAGAGAACCAGGAAAAAGACATGCTGTGGAGGGGAGCAGAGATCAATCACTAATGATTAAATGCAGAGTGGTGCATACAGAGCAAAAAGGGAAAGAAACACTCAGTGCATCATGGGAACCCCCAGCAGTCTAAGTCTATAGCAGCATAACTAAGGGATGGTTCAGGGTCACCTGATCCAGCCCTAACTATAAGCTTTAGCAAAAAGGAAAGTTTTAAGCCTAATCTTAAAAGTAGAGAGGGTGTCTGTCTCCCTGATCCGAATTGGGAGCTGGTTCCACAGGAGAGGAGCCTGAAAGCTGAAGGCTCTGCCTCCCATTCTACTCTTACAAACCCTAGGAACTACAAGTAAGCCTGCAGTCTGAGAGCGAAGCGCTCTATTGGGGTGATATGGTACTATGAGGTCCCTAAGATAAGAAGGGACCTGATTATTCAAAACCTTATAAGTAAGAAGAAGAATTTTAAATTCTATTCTAGAATTAACAGGAAGCCAATGAAGAGAGGCCAATATGGGTGAGATATGCTCTCTCCTTCTAGTCCCCGTCAGTACTCTAGCTGCAGCATTTTGAATTAACTGAAGGCTTTTCAGGGAACTTTTAGGACAACCTGATAATAATGAATTACAATAGTCCAGCCTAGAGGAAATAAATGCATGAATTAGTTTTTCAGCATCACTCTGAGACAAGACCTTTCTAATTTTAGAGATATTGCGTAAATGCAAAAAAGCAGTCTTACATATTTGTTTAATATGCACTTTGAATGACATATCCTGATCAAAAACGACTCCAAGATTTCTCACAGTATTACTAGAGGTCAGGGTAATGCCATCCAGAGTAAGGATCTGGTTAGACACCATGTTTCTAAGATTTGTGGGGCCAAGTACAATAACTTCAGTTTTATCTGAGTTTAAAAGCAGGAAATTAGAGGTCATCCATGTCCTTATGTCTGTAAGACAATCCTGCAGTTTAGCTAATTGGTGTGTGTCCTCTGGCTTCATGGATAGATAAAGCTGGGTATCATCTGCGTAACAATGAAAATTTAAGCAATGCTGTCTAATAATACTGCCTAAGGGAAGCATGTATAAAGTGAATAAAATTGGTCCTAGCACAGAACCTTGTGGAACTCCATAATTAACCTTAGTCTGTGAAGAAGATTCCCCATTTACATGAACAAATTGTAATCTATTAGATAAATATGATTCAAACCACCGCAGCACAGTGCCTTTAATACCTATGGCATGCTCTAATCTCTGTAATAAAATTTTATGGTCAACAGTATCAAAAGCAGCACTGAGGTCTAACAGAACAAGCACAGAGATGAGTCCACTGTCTGAGGCCATATGAAGATCATTTGTAACCTTCACTAATGCTGTTTCTGTACTATGATGAATTCTAAAACCTGACTGAAACTCTTCAAATAGACCATTCCTCTGCAGATGATCAGTTAGCTGTTAATGGAATACTCAGCTCAATAGAGCTCTGACTCTTTGTCAGCCTGGCTACAGTGCTGAAAAGAAACCTGGGGTTGTTCTTATTTTTCTTCAATTAGTGATGAGTAGTAAGATGTCCTAGCTTTACGGAGGGCTTTTTTATAGAGCAACAGACTCTTTTTCCAGGCTAAGTGAAGATCATCTAAATTAGTGAGACGCCATTTCCTCTCCAACTTACGGGTTATCTGCTTTAAGCTGCGAGTTTGTGAGTTATACCACGGAGTCAGGCACTTCTGATTTAAAGCTCTCTTTTTCAGAGGAGCTACAGCATCCAAAGTTGTCTTCAATGAGGATGTAAAACTAATGACGAGATACTCTATCTCACTTACGGAGTTTAGGTAGCTACTCTGCACTGTGTTGGTATATGGCATTAGGGAACATAAAGAAGGAAACATATCCTTAAACCTAGTTACAGCGCTTTCTGAAAGACTTCTAGTGTAATGAAACTTATTCCCCACTGCTGGGTAGTCCATCAGAGTAAATGTAAATGTAATTAAGAAATGATCAGACAGAAGGGAGTTTTCAGAGAATACTGTTAAGTCTTCAATTTCCATACCATAAGTCAGAACAAGATCTAAGATATGATTAAAGTGGTGGGTGGACTCATTTACATTTTGAGCAAAGCCAATTGAGTCTAATAATAGATTAAATGCAGTGTTGAGGCTGTCATTCTCAGCATCTGTGTGGATGTTAAAATCGCCCACTATAATTATCTTATCTGAGCTAAGCACTAAGTCAGACAAAAGTTCTGAAAATTCACAGAGAAACTCACAGTAACGACCAGGAGGACGATAGATAACAACAAATAAAACTGGTTTTTGGGACTTCCAATTTGGATGGACAAGACTAAGAGTCAAGCTTTCAAATGAATTAAAGCTCTGTCTGGGTTTTTGATTAATTAATAAGCTGGAATGGAAGATTGCTGCTAATCCTCCGCCTCGGCCAGTGCTACGAGCGTTCTGGCAGTTAGTGTGACTCGGGGGTGTTGACTCATTTAAACTAACATATTCATCCTGCTGTAACCAGGTTTCTGTAAGGCAGAATAAATCAATATGTTGATCAATTATTATATCATTTACTAACAGGGACTTAGAAGAGAGAGACCTAATGTTTAATAGACCACATTTAACTGTTTTAGTCTGTGGTGCAGTTGAAGGTGCTATATTATTTTTTCTTTTTGAACTTTTATGCTTAAATAGATTTTTACAGAGTAATATCAAAGCTCTTTTCTCTGATGTGAGACTTGATTATTTTGGACCTACTGAGGTTAAAATGGATGATTCCCTGTAAAAAGGCACAGACTGTTCATTTCCTGTGTATTTGTGAAGTAGCACATCCTCTTGATACTAACTTGTGCATTGATGCTCTGAGGGGCTTCATCTGGAAAGGGTCTGGTATTGAGGTTTAGATCTGATAATGGCATAATTTTCATTGGAACAGAGAGGTAAAGTCTGGCTGCTTTGAACAATCTGAAAATCCAAGGCAGACTAATTCAGGAGGGCATAAGATAGAGTTTTAACACTAACAGTCTCACATCAAGGTGACACCTGGGAAAGCTTGATTCTCTCTGTGAAGAATGTGCTCTCCATTCCTAGGCAACAAGCACTGGATGATGAAGGCTTGAAAAACCTTTGTTGTGAGGTAGACACAATATTGAGTTATGGACTCAAAGGTATCAGATGACCCTACCAGGCTTGATGACCTCACATAAAACCATATTCTACTGCTAAAATAAACCAGTCTTCCAAGCAGGATTCTTTAAACAGACTGATTTACGTCATTTACTTCTCAAGTCAGGTCTCGTCAGGTCTGGGCGCATGCGCTGGTGCCACGCATCTTCCTACCGTAGCCAGCTGAAACAAAAGCGTCCTCAGTCTTCTCCAGCAACCAGAGAAATGCGTCAAAATGTTGCAGATTACATTCACTCACAATACAAGTGACACTCAAAAGCTAACTGAAAAGTTAAATGAATATCAAGCTAACTACATCTAAAATTAAACTTAAAACACCTGAATACTTTTAAATTCAGAGGAAAATAAAATAAGAAGCAAGACCAAGAAGAAGCACTCCAGAGGATGACAACACTTCTGAAAACTATTCTGAATCGATAGCTTCATAAAGCCATGCCCTAGAACTGCCTATAGTGTAATTATGTAATAAAAGAGCAGACGGGAGGGCATATTGTTATTATTACTATTCTTGTTATTATTACTATATTTTTTAAAATAATTTTATTTAAGGCAAGGCAGGCAGCAGAGAGCATTGTTCTGTTTGGTAGTTTCCACAGACAATGAGCTTCTTTTGCTTGATTTATCCTCAAGGTGCTGCAGTGGTTGTTTGATTTGTACCCGATGACCATCAAATATGGCCATCGCCTATTGCAAAGATTTTGTGTCCGTCCGTCTGTACATCCGTCCGTTTGTCTGTGCTCAGCAAAAATCCAGTCCTATTACTGCCAGAGCCTTCAAATTCACAGGGACCATTCTCAGGACACAGCCTTTTTTTTTTTTTTTTTGAGTGGAGGGGGCAACAGCCAATCAGAGTAGAGCGGCACCACGTCAGTGGTTGGTCTCTCTAAAACGGCTTTGTTTATGTGTTTATAAAACATGTTTCTCAGATATTATGTAAAAGCTAGTGAGAAATAAACACTTCCAAAACTGAAAACGCTGCTTTTGGAAACTAATAACACCTCTGAATTTATTTACAAGACATTTCGCGGACGTTAGCATGGTGACGTCACAGGCTGGTCCAGCTAGCTGAAAAACTCTATTTCGTTTGTGTGTAAATATAACCTCTTTGTCATATATTATGTAATGGCTAGCAAGAAATAAATGCTTCTAAACCTGGAAATGTTTTTTGTAACCTGATAACACCTCTGGAGTGATTTACAAGACATTTTGCGGCCATCAGTGTGCATGCTAACTTCCGTTAACTCAAAGCAAACTTATGAGCTTGTCAAAAAGCTCATGTATGTGCACAAGCACATCCTCCTGCAGACACCATTAAAATGTAAATATTGTTTATGATTGATTGATTGATTGATTGAGAGGTTTTATTAAACATGTACAAATTGTATGTAAGACAATAGAATCTTAATAATTAACAAGAGCAATCTGAAATTTCCGACGTCCACCAATCCAGACCTCCAAAATTCAATGGAGTCTTCCATGCCCAAATTAGGTGAGAATCCATGAAGTAGCTTTGATGTAATCCTTTAAGCCCATATAAAGTGAAATCTTGATCCAGAATGTGGATCCGGATCACCTCCAAAATTCAGTGGAGTCTTCCATGGCTTAATATCTATCTGTGGTGCAAATTTGGTGAGAATCCGTGAAGTAGTTTTGATGTAATCCATCAAAGCCTATATAATGTGAAATCTTGATCCAGAATCCAGATCTGGATCACCTCCAAAATTCAATGGAGTCTTCCATGCCCTAATATCCAACTGTGGTGCAAATTTTGTGAGAATTTGTGAAGTAGTTTTAACATAATCCTTCAAAGCCTATATAAAGTGAAATCTTGATCCAGAATCCAGATCTGGATCACCTCCAAAGTCCAGTGGAATCTTCCATGCCCTAATTTCTATCTGTGGTGCAGATTTGGTGAGAATCTATGAAGTACTTTTGAGATAATCCTTCAAAGCCTATATGAAGTGAAATCTTGATCATAATCCAGATCTGGATCGCCTACAAAATTTATTGGAGTCTTTTATGGCCTAATATCTATCTGTGGTGAAAATTTTGTCAAAATCCGTATAGTAGTTTTGACATAATCCTTCTAACAGACAGACAAATAAATAAATGCCGATGATTTTATTACGTTCTTCATGGATATAATTAAACAACTGCAAATTATAAATAAGACAATGCTCATACGGCCAAGGGTATTTTAACATTGCGTTATATTTAAGTTTGCTGAATTGAGTCTGGGGACAAATTGCCATTACATCATTACATATGTTCTGAATAAATACTGTCAGCTCAAAGGCGACAGACGGGAAGTCTCTGGGGTTTAGGTGGTTCTAACTGTGACAAACATCACACAGGCTGAGTGCTTCTGAGTGACACCGAGGTGTCTTTCAGGACCTGACTGCTTTTTAAATACGCCACTTTAAAAAGTTTAAAAGTTCACAACAAACAAGCAAAAATCACTGACCTGTCGTGAACTGTGTGGACTTAATTCACTATAATCAGTGCTTTGGTGCATGTTGTGCACACGTAGACCTTTCAGAAAGAGTGCTTTCTGGGTAACATGAGTTCTACAGAAAGCTAGAAGACCATACGCCACCAAGGCAGGTGCGCCTTGTTTGTGGCATTATATTCAAGAATGCTCGAGCCTGTAATTGCTGCCAAAGTTGCATCAACAAAGTATTGAGCAAAGGGTGTGAATACTTATGTACAGGTGATTTCTTAGTTTTTTATTTTTAATACATTTGCAAAAATTAAAAAAAACTTCCCATGTTGTCATTATTGAGTGCTGTGAGTAGAATTTTGAGGAGAATAAATTAGTTTACTCAATTTTGTAAAAAAGGCTGTAACATAACAAAATGCGGAAAAAGTGAAAAAGCTGTGAATACTTTCTGGATGCACTGCAGATTTATGTACTCCTCCATTGTTGAGTGTCTGGTTTCTGTTGTTTGTGTTGTTCGGGAACACTTCTTGTGTGAGTGACGGCGGAGCGCTCCACATAGTGGCTCACTTATGCGCTATAGGGAATCAGTGCTCTAGTTCTTCTGTTTTTCTCTGTGGCTTTAGTTTGTTTTAATATGATGTGAAGGATAAATAAATACCAAACTATCCCAGTTGATTTGCTGATACTGTGGTTACTTTTTGCTTTATAGTATTTACAGATCATATACATGCCTTGCTGTGTCTGCATTGAGGATGACTTAAGGAATTTGGTGCCTCCAAAAAGCTGTCACATCCCACAGGAAAACAAAACAGGCGCCGTAGTCCTGAACATGAAACAGCTCTAATTTACCATGAAGGTCCTCGAGGACTAGTAAATAAACATAACCATGTGACTTTCTGGTACAAATCTGTCATGGCTGAATTAATTTGTCCTACATCAAACATTCATGGATGAAAATTACATCATGTTTGTCACATTTCAGAGACGTGATTTGGATTTTGAGGCCAAATGTGGAAATGTATATAAATTGTAGGCAAAAAAATAAATAAATACACAAATCCCCTCTGAGATGTGTCCATTTACAAGTTCTTTAAGTGAATTCCTTGTTTTCATCGTATGTTCAAAGAGGGCCAAAAGTTGAAGACAATAAATTCTGAGAGATGATGATGATGATGAAACGATGGTGTAACCTGTACTAACGTGCCATACGTGCACTTGGCATGCAATATTGACTTTCCTGACTTCTCGCCTGCTTCAGACAAAGAATTTGGGTATAAACTGATGGACAGCCCAGACTGGCTGTGAAGTTACGTTCACTCCAATCTGAGGTTTTTGTTGTTACCAAATTGAAAAGTTTGGATGATTGTGTTCTGAAACACTGTTAACATCTGATTTCCCCAAAGCATTAAAAGTAAATCTGCTTCATTTCATATCTTATCCAATATTTCTTTTGGATTCTGGTATTTATAGGAGATGATGTGGGAAGTACTGCAACACCTTTTGTCTCATGATGTGCAAACAGGAAGCCCTCAGTGGACCAATTAAAGTCAGAGCGATTTCCTGGGAGACCTTTCAACCTCTCCAGCCACCAACATGTCAGTCTGGTCTTTAAAAACCACATTAGCTTATATCAGGTTCTCTTTATACAAATCTAACTTCTCAGTCACTACACAGCGGGCCGTTTTGCAGGATGGCTCATCCATAAAATCACAAAGTATAAATATTTCTTCAAGTGTACGTCTGTCAGAGGTGTCAAATCCAGCTTCAGAAAGTAAAAACCCTCCCATGTGTTGCTTCTATCTGTGCACTTAAAACAGGTGATCTCAATAATTAGCTCATCCACCTGCCTGAAGAGCTGAACTGTGGTTGGCCTCTACTGGTGGTTGGCTCTCACTGCGGTATTGTATCACTTCCTGTTCCGGAGCACAGCGATGTTTTTCTGTATCTGTTAGCTGTTTAATCTGCGCAGTTAGATTGATCTACTTATCTAGATTACGATTTGTTTCCCAGTGTAATCTTTACGTGCCTTAACTAAAGCACTCCTTCTGCTGAATCACCTCTAAATTATTTACACATTATTCACTTTGTGTGTTTTTAGGAATCCGCTAGCTTAGCGTAGCTACTAGCTCTTAGCCGATTTAGCATGGCGGCTTCTCCTGTCTCTCCCGCACTTTTCTGCTCTGGGTGTGAAATGTTTAGTTATTCCTTGGCCTCCTTTAGCAGTAACGGTACTTGTAATAAGTGTAGCTTATTCATAGCTTTGGAGGCCAGGCTGGGCGAATTGGAGACTCGGCTCCGCACCGTGGAAAATTCTACAGCTAGCCAGGCCCCTGTAGTCGGTGCGGACCAAGGTAGCTTAGCCGCCGTTAGTTACCCCCTGGCAGATCCAGAGCAGCCGGGAAAGCAGGCTTACTGGGTGACTGTGAGGAGGAAGCGTAGTCCTAAACAGAAGCCCCGTGTACACCGCCAACCCGTTCACATTTCTAACCGTTTTTCCCCACTCGACGACACACCCGCCGAGGATCAAACTCTGGTTATTGGCGACTCTGTTTTGAGAAATGTGAAGTTAGCGACACCAGCAACCGTAGTCAATTGTCTTCTGGGGGCCAGAGCAGGCGACATTAAAGGAAATTTGAAACTGCTGGCTAAGGCTAAGCGTACATTTGGTAAGATTGTAATTCACGTCGGCAGTAATGACACCCGGTTACGCCAATCGGAGGTCACTAAAATTAACATTAAATCGGTGTGTAACTTTGCAAAAACAATGTCGGACTCTGTAGTTTTCTCTGGGCCCCTCCCCAATCGGACCGGGAGTGACATGTTTAGCCGCATGTTCTCCTTGAATTGCTGGCTGTCTGAGTGGTGTCCAAAAAATGAGGTGGGCTTCATAGATAATTGGCAAAGCTTCTGGGGAAAACCTGGTCTTGTTAGGAGAGACGGCATCCATCCCACTTTGGATGGAGCAGCTCTCATTTCTAGAAATCTGGCCAATTTTCTTAAATCCTCCAAACCGTGACTATCCAGGGTTGGGACCAGGAAGCAGAGTTGTAGTCTTACACACCTCTCTGCAGCTTCTCTCCCCCTGCCATCCCCTCATTACCCCATCCCCGTAGAGACGGTGTCTGCTCCCAGACCAATAACCAGCAAAAATCTATTTAAGCATAAAAAGTTCAAAAAGAAAAAATAATATAGCACCTTCAACTCCACCACAGACTAAAACAGTTAAATGTGGTCTATTAAACATTAGGTCTCTCTCTTCTAAGTCCCTGTTGGTAAATGATATAATAATTGATCAACATATTGATTTATTCTGCCTTACAGAAACCTGGTTACAGCAGGATGAATATGTTAGTTTAAATGAGTCAACACCCCCGAGTCACACTAACTGTCAGAATGCTCGTAGCACGGGCCGGGGCGGAGGATTAGCAGCAATCTTCCATTCCAGCTTATTAATTAATCAAAAACCCAGACAGAGCTTTAATTCATTTGAAAGCTTGACTCTTAGTCTTGTCCATCCAAATTGGAAGTCCCAAAAACCAGTTTTATTTGTTATTATCTATCGTCCACCTGGTCGTTACTGTGAGTTTCTCAGTGAATTTTCAGACCTTTTGTCTGACTTAGTGCTTAGCTCAGATAAGATAATTATAGTGGGCGATTTTAACATCCACACAGATGCTGAGAATGACAGCCTCAACACTGCATTTAATCTATTATTAGACTCTATTGGCTTTGCTCAAAAAGTAAATGAGTCCACCCACCACTTTAATCATATCTTAGATCTTGTTCTGACTTATGGTATGGAAATAGAAGACTTAACAGTATTCCCTGAAAACTCCCTTCTGTCTGATCATTTCTTAATAACATTTACATTACTCTGATGGACTACCCAGCAGTGGGGAATAAGTTTCATTACACTAGAAGTCTTTCAGAAAGCGCTGTAACTAGGTTTAAGGATATGATTCCTTCTTTATGTTCTCTAATGCCATATACCAACACAGTGCAGAGTAGCTACCTAAACTCTGTAAGTGAGATAGAGTATCTCGTCAATAGTTTTACATCCTCATTGAAGACAACTTTGGATGCTGTAGCTCCTCTGAAAAAGAGAGCTTTAAATCAGAAGTGCCTGACTCCGTGGTATAACTCACAAACTCGTAGCTTAAAGCAGATAACCCGTAAGTTGGAGAGGAAATGGCGTCTCACTAATTTAGAAGATCTTCACTTAGCCTGGAAAAGAGTCTGTTGCTCTATAAAAAAGCCCTCCGTAAAGCTAGGACATCTTACTACTCATCACTAATTGAAGAAAATAAGAACAACCCCAGGTTTCTTTTCAGCACTGTAGCCAGGCTGACAAAGAGTCAGAGCTCTATTGAGCTGAGTATTCCATTAACTTTAACTAGTAATGACTTCATGACTTTCTTTGCTAACAAAATTTTAACTATTAGAGAAAAAATTACTCATAACCATCCCAAAGACGTATCGTTATCTTTGGCTGCTTTCAGTGATGCCGGTATTTGGTTAGACTCTTTCTCTCCGATTGTTCTGTCTGAGTTATTTTCATTAGTTACTTCATCCAAACCATCAACATGTTTATTAGACCCCATTCCTACCAGGCTGCTCAAGGAAGCCCTACCATTATTTAATGCTTCGATCTTAAATATGATCAATCTATCTTTGTTAGTTGGCTATGTACCACAGGCTTTTAAGGTGGCAGTAATTAAACCATTACTTAAAAAGCCATCACTTGACCCAGCTATCTTAGCTAATTATAGGCCAATCTCCAACCTTCCTTTTCTCTCAAAAATTCTTGAAAGGGTAGTTGTAAAACAGCTAACTGATCATCTGCAGAGGAATGGTCTATTTGAAGAGTTTCAGTCAGGTTTTAGAATTCATCATAGTACAGAAACAGCATTAGTGAAGGTTACAAATGATCTTCTTATGGCCTCGGACAGTGGACTCATCTCTGTGCTTGTTCTGTTAGACCTCAGTGCTGCTTTTGATACTGTTGACCATAAAATTTTATTACAGAGATTAGAGCATGCCATAGGTATTAAAGGCACTGCGCTGCGGTGGTTTGAATCATATTTGTCTAATAGATTACAATTTGTTCATATAAATGGGGAATCTTCTTCACAGACTAAAGTTAATTATGGAGTTCCACAAGGTTCTGTGCTAGGACCAATTGTATTCACTTTATACATGCTTCCCTTAGGTAGTATTATTAGACGGTATTGCTTAAATTTTCATTGTTATGCAGATGATACCCAGCTTTATCTATCCATGAAGCCAGAGGACACACACCAATTAGCTAAACTGCAGGATTGTCTTACAGACATAAAGACATGGATGACCTCTAATTTCCTGCTTTTAAACTCAGATAAAACTGAAGTTATTGTACTTGGCCCCACAAATCTTAGAAACATGGTGTCTAACCAGATCCTTACTCTGGATGGCATTACCCTGACCTCTAGTAATACTGTGAGAAATCTTGGAGTCATTTTTGATCATTCAAAGCGCATATTAAACAAATATGTAGGACTGCTTTTTTGCATTTACGCAATATCTCTAAAATCAGAAAGCTCTTGTCTCAGAGTGATGCTGAAAAACTAATTCATGCATTTATTTCCTCTAGGCTGGGCTATTGTAATTCATTATTATCAGATTGTCCTAAAAGTTCCCTAAAAAGCCTTCAGTTAATTCAAAATGCTGCAGCTAGAGTACTGACGGGGACTAGAAGGAGAGAGCATATCTCACCCATATTGGCCTTATATTACTTATAAGGTTTTGAATAATCAGGTCCCATCTTATCTTAGGGACCTCGTAGTACCATATCACCCTAATAGAGCGCTTCGCTCTCAGACTGCAGGCTTACTTGTAGTTCCTAGGGTTTGTAAGAGTAGAATGGGAGGCAGAGCCTTCAGCTTTCAGGCTCCTCTCCTGTGGAACCAGCTCCCAATTCAGATCAGGGAGACAGACACCCTCTCTACTTTTAAGATTAGGCTTAAAACTTTCCTTTTTGCTAAAGCTTATAGTTAGGGCTGGATCAGGTGACCCTGAACCATCCCTTAGTTATGCTGCTATAGACGTAGACTGCTGGGGGGTTCCCATGATGCACTGTTTCTTTCTCTTTTTGCTCTGTATGCACCACTCTGCATTTAATCATTAGTGATCGATCTCTGCTCCCCTCCACAGCATGTCTTTTTCCTGGTTCTCTCCCTCAGCCCCAACCAGTCCCAGCAGAAGACTGCCCCTCCCTGAGCCTGGTTCTGCTGGAGGTTTCTTCCTGTTAAAAGGGAGTTTTTCCTTCCCACTGTAGCCAAGTGCTTGCTCACAGGGGGTCGTTTTGACCGTTGGGGTTTTACATAATTATTGTATGGCCTTGCCTTACAATATAAAGCACCTTGGGGCAACTGTTTGTTGTGATTTGGCGCTATATAAAAAAATTGATTGATTGATTGAACTAATTACAATCAACTGGTTTATTGGGAAGATGGAACAAATATGAGGTCTGTGAGAAAAGAATCCGACCTTTTATTTTATGCAAAAAATATATGGATTTGATTCATATGTTTTTATGTCAGCCAAGCTTGAACCTTCGTGCGCATGCGTGAGTTTTTCCACGCCTGTCGGTTGCGTCATTCGCCTGTGGGCAGGCTTTGAGTGAGCACTGGTCCACCCCTCTCGTCGTTGTTTCATTGCGAGGAAATGGCGGAATGATTTGGGCTTTTTTTCCATCAGAATTTTTTCAGAAACTGTTAGAGACAGGCAGCTGGAAACCATTCGAAAAATTTATCTGGCTTTCGGTGGAAATTTTATGGGCTTCACAGAGAATAAGGAGTGTTACTACAGCTTTAAGGACTGCCCACAATGGCGCACGGCGCGCCGCGCTCCGAGCCGCCATCGAGAGGCAGAAACCACCACATCATTTCTAAAAGGATCGCTGTGTGGAGCTGGGAATGCCGTGTGCAATTTATCTGGTTATCACAAGAGCTGGACATCAGCCATTTTCCGGCAGATTTCACTTTTAACAAGAGATTTTGTCATGGAAAGCCGCACGGAGGCTTCGCGCGTCACGACCGATTCGCTGATGAAGCGAGACAAAGGAACACCTTCGTGTCGGAGTGTTAAAGGACAAGTCGCCTCCCTGGTAAAGTCTACTCCAGGTTTCAGCTGATAGTCGAACCTCAGACTGAAGAGGAACAATCAATCAATCAATCAATCAACTTTTTTCTTATATAGCGCCAAATCACAACAAACAGTTGCCCCAAGGCGCTCTATATTGTAAGGCAAGGCCATACAATAATTATGAAAAACCCCAACGGTCAAAACGACCCCCTATGAGCAAGCACTTGGCTACAGTGGGAAGGAAAAACTCCCTTTTAACAGGAAGAAACCTCCAGCAGAACCAGGCTCAGGGAGGGGCAGTCTTCTGCTGAGACTGGTTGGGGCTGAGGGAAAGAGCCAGGAAAAAGACATGCTGTGAAGGGGGGCAGAGATCGATCACTAATGATTAAATGCAGTGATGCATACGGAGCAAAAAGAGAAAGAAACAGTGCATCATGGGAACCCCCCCACAGTCTACGTCTAAAGCAGCATAACCAAGGGATGGTCCAGGGTCACCTAATCCAGCCCTAACTACAAGCCTTAGCGAAAAGGAAAGTTTTAAGCCTAATCTTAAAAGTAGAGAGGGTATCTGTCTCCCTGATCTGAATTGGGAGCTGGTTCCACAGGAGAGGAGCCTGAAAGCTGAAGGCTCTGCCTCCCATTCTACTCTTACAAACCCTAGGAACTACAAGTAAGCCTGCAGTCTGAGAGCGAAGCGCTCTAATGGGGTAATATGGTACTACGAGGTCCCTAAGATAAGATGGGACCTGATTATTCAAAACCTTATAAGTAAGAAGAAGAATTTTAAATTCTATTCTAGAATTAACAGGAAGCCAATGAAGAGAGGCCAACACGGGTGAGATATGCTCTCTCCTGCTAGTCCCCGTCAGTACTCTAGCTGCAGCATTCTGAACCAACTGAAGGCTTTTTAGGGAACTTTTAGGACAACCTGATAATAATGAATTACAATAGTCCAGCCTAGAGGAAATAAATGCATGAATTAATTTTTCAGCATCACTCTGAGACAAGACCTTTCTGATTTTAGAGCTATTGCGTAAATGCAAAAAGGCAGTCCTACATATTTGTTTAATATGCGCTTTGAATGACATATCCTGATCAAAAATGACTCCAAGATTTCTCACAGTATTACTAGAGATCAGGGAAATGCCATCCAGAGTAAGGATCTGGTTAGACACCATGCTTCTAAGATTTGTGGGGCCAAGTACAATAACTTCAGTTTTATCTGAGTTTAAAAGCAGGAAATTAGAGGTCATCCATGTCTTTATGTCTGTAAGACAATCCTGCAGTTTAGCTAATTGGTGTGTATCCTCTGGCTTCATGGATAGATAAAGCTGGGTATCATCTGCGTAACAATGAAAATTTAAGCAATACCATCTAATAATACTGCCTAAGGGAAGCATGTATAAAGTGAATAAAATTGGTCCTAGCACAGAACCTTGTGGAACTCCATAATTAACTTTAGTCTGTGAAGAAGATTCCCCATTTACATGAACAAATTGTAATCTATTAGACAAATATGATTCAAACCACCGCAGCGCAGTGCCTTTAATACCTATGACATGCTCTAATCTCTGTAATAAAATTTTATGGTCAACAGTATCAAAAGCAGCACTGAGGTCCAACAAAACAAGCACAGAGATAAGTCCACTGTCCGAAGCCATAAGAAGATCATTTGTAACCTTCACTAATGCTGTTTCTGTACTATGATGAATTCTAAAACCTGACTGAAACTCTTCAAATAGACCATTCCTCTGCAGGTGATCAGTTAGCTGTTTTACAACTACCCTCTCAAGAATCTTTGAGAGAAAAGGAAGGTTGGAGATTGGCCTATAATTAGCTAAGATAGCTGGGTCAAGTGATGGCTTTTTAAGTAATGGTTTAATTACTGCCACCTTAAAGGCCTGTGGTACATAACCAACTAACAAAGATAGATTGATCATATTTAAGATTGAAGCATTGAATAATGGTAGGACTTCCTTGAGCAGCCTGGCAGGAATGGGGTCTAATAAACATGTTGATGGTTTGGATGAAGTAACTAATGAAAATAACTCAGACAGAACAATCGGAGAGAAAGAGTCTAACCAAATACCGGCATCACTGAAAGCAGCCAAAGATAACGATACATCTTTGGGATGGTTATGAGTAATTTTTTCTCTAATAGTCAAAATTTTGTTAGCAAAGAAAGTCATGAAGTCATTACTAGTTAAAGTTAATGGAATACTCAGCTCAATAGAGCTCTGACTCTTTGTCAGCCTGGCTACAGTGCTGAAAAGAAACCTGGGGTTGTTCTTATTTTCTTCAATTAGTGATGAGTAGAAAGATGTCCTAGCTTTATGGAGGGCTTTTTTATAGAGCAACAAACTCTTTTTCCAGGCTAAGTGAAGATCTTCTAAATTAGTGAGACGCCATTTCCTCTCCAACTTATGGGTTATCTGCTTTAAGCTACGAGTTTGTGAGTTATACCACGGAGTCAGACACTTCTGATGTAAAGCTCTCTTTTCAGAGGAGCTACAGCATCCAAGGTTGTCTTCAATGAGGATGTAAAACTATTGACGAGATACTCTAACTCCCTTACAGAGTTTAGGTAGCTACTCTGCTCTGTGTTGGTATATGACATTAGAGAACATAAAGAAGGAATCATATCCTTAAACCTAGTTACAGCGCTTTCTGAAAGACTTCTAGTGTAATGAAACTTATTCCCCACTGCAGGGTAGTCCATCAGGGTAAATGTAAATGTTATTAAAAAATGATCAGACAGAAGGGAGTTTTCAGGGAATACTGTTAAGTCTTCTATTTCCATACCATAAGTCAGAACAAGATCTAAGATATGATTAAAGTGGTGGGTGGACTCATTTACTTTTTGAGCAAAGCCAATAGAGTCTAATAATAGATTAAATGCAGTGTTGAGGCTGTCATTCTCAGCATCTATGTGGATGTTAAAATCGCCCACTATAATTATCTTATCTGAGCTAAGCACTAAGTCAGACAAAAGGTCTGAAAATTCACAGAGAAACTCACAGTAACGACCAGGTGGACGATAGATAATAACAAATAAAACTGGTTTTTGAGACTTCCAATTTGGATGGACAAGACTAAGAGACAAGCTTTCAAATGAATTAAAGCTCTGTCTGGCTTTTTGATTAATTAATAAGCTGAAATGGAAGATTGCTGCTAATCCTCCGCCCCGGCCCGTGCTACGAGCATTCTGACAGTTAGTGTGACTCGGGGGTGTTGACTCATTTAAACTAACATATTCATCCTGCTGTAACCAGGTTTCTGTTAGGCAGAATAAATCAATACGTTGATCAATTATTATATCATTTACCAACAGGGACTTAGAAGAGAGAGACCTAATGTTTAATAGACCACATTTAACTGTTTTAGTCTGTGGTGCAGTTGAAGGTGCTATATTATTTTTTCTTTTTGAATTTTTATGCTTAAATAGATTTTTGCTGGTTATTGGTGGTCTGGGAGCAGGCACCGTCTCCACGGGGATGGGGCAACGAGGGGATGGCAGGGGGAGAGAAGCTGCAGAGAGGTGTGTAAGACTACAGCTCTGCCTCCTGGTCCCAACGCTAGACAGTCACAGTTTGGAGGATCCAAGAAAATTGGCCAGATTTCTAGAAATGAGAGCTGCTCCATCCAAAGTGGGATGGATGCCGTCTCTCCTAACAAGACCAGGTTTTCCCCAGAAGCTTTGCCAATTATCAATGAAGCCCACCTCATTTTTTGGACACCACTCAGACAGCCAGCAATTCAAGGAGAACATGCGGCTAAACATGTCACTCCCGGTCTGATTGGGGAGGGGACCAGAGAAAACAACAGAGTCCGACATTGTTTTTGCAAAGTTACACACCGATTTAATGTTAATTTTAGTGACCTCCGATTGGCGTAACCGAGTGTCATTACTGCTGACGTGAATTACAATCTTACCAAATTTACGCTTAGCCTTAGCCAGCAATTTCAAATGTCCTTCAATGTCGCCTGCTCTGGCCCCCAGAAGACAATTGACAATGGTTGCTGGTGTCGCTAACTTCACATTTCTCAAAACAGAGTCGCCAATAACCAGAGTTTGATCCTCGGCGAGTGTATCGTCGAGTGGGGAAAAACGGTTAGAGATGTGAACGGGTTGACGGTGTACACGGGGCTTCTGTTTAGGGCTACGCTTCCTCCTCACAGTCACCCAGTCAGCCTGCTTTCCCGACTGCCCGGGATCTGCCAGGGGGGAACTAACGGCGGCTAAGCTACCTTGGTCCGCACCGACTACAGGGGCCTGGCTAGCTGTAGAATTTTCCACGGTGCGGAGCCGAGCCTCCAATTCGCCCAGCCTGGCCTCCAAAGCTACGAATAAGCTGCACTTATTACAAGTACCGTTACTGCTAAAGGAGGCCGAGTAATAACTAAACATTTCACACCCAGAGCAGAAAAGTACGGGAGAGACAGGAGAAGCCGCCATGCTAAATCGGCTAAGAGCTAGTAGCTGCGCTAAGCTAGCGGATTCCTAAAAACACACAAAGTGAATAATGTGTAAATAATTTAGAGGTGATTCAGCAGAAGGAGTGCCTTAATTAAGGCACCAAACAGGCCATGAAGCAGCACAGGCAACGCACAACAACAGCGAACGCACGACAACGGTGCCAAAACAAAACAAAAATCGACCAAACACGCTGTGGAGCAGCACAGGTAACGCACGACAACAGTGCTAAAAAAATAAAAAAAAAATAAAAAAATAAAATAAAAACGAAAGCGTTAGCAAGCTAGTTAGCTTGCCAACGCTGATGAAAGTTAGCTGATAAAAGTGCTCCGTCGCGATGTTTCGACCGTTAGAGGTCTTCCTTAGGCGTTGGAGCACAGTAAAAAAGTAAAAAAAAGTAAAAAGGTAAAAAAGTCTTGAAAAAGACTGTTAGTTCAAAGTCCAAAGCAGCAGGTAGCAGTCTCTGTGTAAACAGTCCCAACAGAGAGCCAAAATTCTGCAAAACAATGCACTTTCCATCCTGGCCGTGGAACAACCGACCAGCTCATCACTCTCACAAGGATCCTGGAGGGTGCCTGGAAGTATGCCCATCCAGTCTACATGTGTTTTGTGGACTTGGAAAAGGTGCACCATCGGGCACCCCTGTGGATGCTATGGGAGGTGCTGCAGGAGTATGCAGTGAGTGGGTCCCTTCTCAGGGCCATCCAATCTCTGTACTTACAGAGTGAGAACTGTGTTTGGGCCCTCTGCAGTACGTCAGACTCCTTTCAGGTGGAGGTTGGCCTCCACCAGGGCCGCGCCTTGTCACCAATCCTGTTTGTGATATTCAGTAGGCCTCCGTCAGTCAAGATTGACCATGGATAATTTCATCCTATCCTGTGTCTGGTAGATTGGGGCAGCATCTCATGTGACTATAGAGACCGATCCGAGAGTGACATTCATGGACAGGATATTGAGGCGTAGTACGGGGGAAGAGGTTCTTCACTGGGTCTCATCACTGCTTTTTGCAGATGATGTGGACCTGTTGGCATTATTGACCTGTGACCTCCAGCACTCACTGGGTCGCTTTGCAGCTGAGTGTGGAATGGCTGGGATGAGGATCAGCACTTCTAAATCTGAGGCCATGGCTCTCAGCAGGAAAAACCAATGGACTGCCTACTCCAGGTAGGGAATGAGGTCTTGTCCCA
This sequence comes from Thalassophryne amazonica, assembly GCF_902500255.1. Classification (NCBI taxonomy): domain Eukaryota; kingdom Metazoa; phylum Chordata; class Actinopteri; order Batrachoidiformes; family Batrachoididae; genus Thalassophryne; species Thalassophryne amazonica. The sequence continues at coordinate 83,434,953 of NC_047111.1, forward strand.
AGTGAAGGAGTTCAAGTACCTTGGGGCCTTGTTCATGAGTGAAGGGACAATGGAGCATGAGATTGGCCAGAGAATCGACACAGCATGGACGGTATTGCATTTACTCTACTGAACTGTTGTGATGAAAAGAGAGTTGAGCCAAAAACTGAAGCTCTCGATCTACCGGTCAATCTTCGCTCCTACTCTCACGAATGGTCATGAGGCTTGAGTCATGACCAAGAGAACTAGATCGCGGGTACAAATGGGTTTCCTCAGGAGGGTGGCTGGGGTCTTGTTTAGAGAAACGGAAAAATCGTTTGTGAGGAGCTCGGACTAGGGCCGCTGCTCCTTCACGCTGAAAGGAGCTAGCTGATGTGATTCGAGCATCTCCCTAGGAAGGTGTTCCAGGCATGCTGGAAGAAGACCCCAGGGTAGACCCAGGGCTAGGTGGAGAGATGATATCCCCACACTGGCCTGGGAATGCCTCAGGATCCCGCAGCCAGAGGTGCATAATGTGGCCTGGGAAAGGGACATTTGAGGTCCCGCACTGGAGCTGTTGCCCCATGACATAATCCCAAATAAGTAGTTGAGGATGAGATGAGATAAATAAAACAGTCACTTCAGAAAATGATTTACAGTACATCCAGAAAGTATTTATGGCGCTTCACATTTTCCACATTTTGTCATGGTATAGCCTTATTCCAAAATGGAGTAAATTCATGTTATCCCTTAAAATTGGACTCAAAACACCCCATAATGACAACATGAAAATGTTTTTTTTTTTTTTTATCTTTGCAAGTTTATTAAAATAAAAAACTAAGAAATCACAGGTACATAAGTATTCACACTCTTTGATCAATACTTTGTTGATGTACCTTTGGCAGGAATTACAGCCTCAAGTCTTCTTGAATATGATGCCACGAGCTTGGTGCACATATCTTTGGGCAGTTTTGCCCATTCCTCTTTACAGCACCTCTCAAGCTCCATCAGGTTGGATGGGAAGGGTCGGTGCACAGCCATTTTCAGATCTCTCCACAGATGTTCAATCAGATTCAGGTCTGGGCTCTGGTTGGGCCACTCAAGGACATTCATAGAGTTGTCCTGAAGCCACTTCTTTGATATCTTAGCTGTGTGCTTAGGGTCACTGTCCTATTTGAAGATGAACTGTCGCCCAGTCTGAGGTCAAGAGCACTCTGGAACAGGTTTTCATCCTAGATGTCTCTGTACATTGTAGCATTCATCTTTCCCTCAATCCTGACTAGTTTCCCAATTCCTGTCGCTGAAAAACATCTCCACAGCATGATGCTGCCACCACCATACTTCACTGTAGGGATGGTGCCTGGTTTCCTCCAAATATGACGTCTGGCATTTACACCAAAGAATTTAATATTTGTCTCAACAGACCAGAGAATTTTGTTTCTCATGGTCTGAGAGTCCTTCAGATGCCTTTTAGCAATCTCCAGATGGGCTGCTATGTGTCGTTTACTAAGGCGTGGCTTCCGTCTGACCGGTCTACCATACAGGCCTGATTGGTGGATTGCTGCAGAGATGGTTGTCCTTCTGGAAGGTTCTCTTTTCTCGACAGAGGAATGCTGGAGCTCTGACAGAATGACCATTGGGTTCTTGGTCACCTCCCTAACTAAGGTCCTTCTCCCATGATCACTCATTTTAGACAGGTGGCCAGCTCTAGGAAGAGTCCTGGTGGATCTGAACTTCTTCCATTTATGGACTCAACGCAACCTTCAAGCAGCAGAAATGTTTCTGTACCTTTCCCCAGATTTGTGCCTCGAGACAATCCTGTCTCTGAGGTCTGCAGATAATTCCTTTGACTTCATGCTTGGTTTGTGCTCTGACATGCACTGTCAACTGTAGGACCTTATATGTAGACAGGTGTGTGCCTTTCCAAATCATCTCCAATCAACTGAATTTACCTCAGGTAGACTCCAATTAAGCTGTAGAAACATCTCAAGGATGATCAGTGGAAACAGGATGCACCTGAGCTCAATTTTGAGCTTCATGACAAAGGCCATGAATACTTATGTACATGTGATTTCTTAGTATTTTTATTTTTAATAAATTAGCAAAAATCTAAAAACAAACAAACAAACAAAAACATTGTGTGTTTAATTTTGAAGAAAAAAAGAATTTCATCCATTTTGGAATAAGGTTGTGACATAACAAATTGTGGAAAAAGTGAAACACTGTGAATACTTTCCAGATGCACTGTACTGATTCATATTTCTCAAAATAATAACTGAAGTACTTGAATCAGAAACTAACTGAGGCTTCACCTGAAACACGGGATAAAAGATTTCTTTCATAAACTGACACACACACACACACACACACACACACACACACACACACACACACACACACACACACACACACACACACACACACACACACACACACACACACACACACACACACATCTTCAATCGCTTAGTCCAATTAGGGGTCGCAGGGTGCTGGAGTCTACCCCAGCAGTCATAGAGCGTGAGGCGGGGTGCACCGTGGACAGGATGCCAGTCTGTCGCAGGGCCACATACGGACAATTTCAGCTTTCCAATCCACCTAACCAAACCTGTGTGTCTTTGGAACGCTTTATTCAGAAAATTATCCTAAAATACTTGAAGACAATTTGAAATAATTGTTAGAAAATGAGCAACTGTTCTAACAAGTCAGCATCAGAGAGAAATCAGTATATAAAAATACGAAATGAAGAGTCGTTTGCAAAAGCAATTTAGTGTTTCATAAAAATCAGAAACTAAATTCTACATTTGCTTTCAAAATTAGTTCAGTTTCAAAATGCTTGAAACACTAAATTAAACATTGCACAAAATGATTTATTGCTTGAATGAAACAATAAAAATAATTCACTTAAAAAAGCATGTCTACTTTGAAACAGTAAAATAAACAATTATTTAATAAATGAGTCACTGTTTCAAAAATCTTAGAAACACTGAATAATCCATTACTTCAGAAAATGATTGACTGCTTTGAAAATGCAAAGCAATATAACAATCAATGTATATGCTCCAGTGCACTCTGGCACTGATTGTAGCCTTGAATATTTTGAAACAAATTCAATCAAAATAAATAAAGATGCACTAGCACTGAATAAAACAATTTCATCTTGATGTTATTCCACTTTAAACTACTTAAAACACCAAATAAATCAATCACTGCTTCAAACACTTGAAACATTAAATGAACCAACTACTTCAGAATATTATTCATGTTCTGAAATCCTCAAATTGCTGTGACAGCAACATTTAATGGGCATTGGGGAACCCCAACCCTAATTCCTGGCTACGCCTCTGGCTACCGTAATCCTTCTTTCTACATGGGCCACTTCTGGAACTTTTTGTTCAGTCTGGACAAACTGGAATCAACTCAACTAACATGATTTGTACTCCGTGGCAAATGCAACAACAACAACAACAAAAACAGATTGCAGACACTAGTGCTGCATCAATATGCAAATTCAGCAGAAGTACTATTATTAGTTTGAGCAAAATGATAATGTCAAATAGATGCTACTCAGCAAATGGAAAGGAGGAATGGTTGTCCACCAAGGGAGGGGTGGAAGAAACAAAGGTGTAGAAGAAAAACACGGGTGGGGGGGGGGGGGGGGGGGGGGGGGGGGAGAGAGAGAGAGAGAGATGCAAATCCCATGGCAACAGCAACCTGAAAACAAGTCTAAAATAGGGGCAGTGTCCGCTATTGCTATAGCAACAGGAACAGCATGTTCACTCAGCATTAGGATTTGTTGATAGGTGGGCAAAAAGCTTTATTCTCTACATAATGGTTATTGGCAGTCATTATCAGTGGATTCATTTGTTTTGACCAGCTGTGTCTCACTCAGTTACTCATTCCAGACACAGCATGCTGACCGGACTCAGACCCACAGGAATCATTTCCACTTTTCACTACAGCACAAAATTATCCTTTAAATTAAGTGACAGCTTTTAAGGAGGAAAATAAAACTGAAAAAATCTTTTCACATAATGATAAAAGTTAAAACATTTTAAATCTGCCACAACAGGAGAACATACTGTTAAGTGATATCAAATATTGTTCCCTACAGAACAAAAAGTTGAATCCTCTCACTAATATTAACTGACAGGTGAAATTCAGCCTACATATTGTTACCTCGACACGATCAACAACGTTTACTACATTTGTCTTTTACTTCCACCACACATTAATGAAAACGTCAAACCTGAATGTGTATAACTTGTTTGTTTACAAGGAGCATGTGCACAGGCTCACACTGCAGGAAAGCAAAGGGGAAAGCACTGAAATGCTCTGCCTTGCCTACCATCCACCAATCAAATTACACATGCAGCCCATTTCCAGCCAATGATGGAGAACCAGTCTGAGGACAAGCAGCCAATCGCTATTCCTGCTGCACCACTGATGCAACTGGATGCAACCACCAAACACACTTGTAGTGAACAACAGTGCACCAATGAATTAAGTAGTTCCCAAAAAACAATAGCATGCCACATCCAACGCTGAAGTTTGCATGATCAGATTCTGAATGTTTTTCCTAAACGTTAGATACGCGTATGCTCTGTGGTGGGGTTGTTACAGTAATGTGATTACTTTTTGATTTACTAATTCAGTTTTAACTTTGTACAATTCCAACCCTATCATACATTTTAGACCACATTTTTTTGTTTTATTAGAATTTATAGATCAGTTTTTTTGGTTTAGAACATCTTGAACCATAAATGTTGTAAAATACATCTGTTGTACCACATTATATTTTATATTGTGATGATTCTTGTGGTCAAGCGGTGGGCTTGAGACCAGATCTTCCATTCAAATCCTTGTCAGACCAGAAAATCACCAAGGGTGCTTGGGCAAGGTCCTTAATCCTCCAGTTGCTCCAGGTGTGTAACTGCGCATCTTGCATGGCAGCAACCTGACATCGGTGTGTGTGTGTGAATGAGTGGATGCAAGGCATCATTGTAAAGCACTTTGAGCTTCTGATTCAGACGGAAAGGTACATATCTCTAAGTGCATATCTCTGCCAGGGACTCCAGAGTAATGAAATACCTTGAGGGTGTTTAAGCATTTGCTATAAATATATTAACCCTTTATTATGTTTGTCAAAAACACATTTTTAATCTGCCTGGTTTTGATCTTAATTCAAATGTACTGTGTGAAATTTGACTTTATTGTCAGAACGTGGCAGTGTGTCCACCATTAGAATGGTTATTTTACAACAGGAGAGGTACTACAACAAATTTGGAACAGATTCACCAAATTATTTCTGAGGTACTGCCTAAATAACTAAAACAACAATGAAAACAACAAAAATAGTTTTATATATGTCAAATTATTACAGTGTTAGCTGTCCACATTTTGAAATGATGGGTAACCGAGGCTCGGGTACTGCCACACCAGATACAAAAGAAATCCACTGGATGGCAGCTGAGATCCAGCTCTGGACAGACGGTTGGACACACACCAGAAATGTTCTGTATTTCCCGCATGAGCCTTGTCATGTCGCCACTGAATTACAGCACAAAAGTATGAAACGTATTAATGATGTGATGTTCAATGAAAGAACAGTTGATTAAAGGACCAACACAAGACATGAATGGAAATAAACTTATCAACACTTTCAGAAGCTGCTAAGAGTTTGCATATGTTTGTCAAATCAGTGTCAGTTTTGTATGATCAGGATTTGTGATTTTATGATTCCTTGTCAGAAGGGAAACTCACCAAAGTGCCATTGAGCAAAGTCCTTGACCCCCAATTTCTTCCCAGGTTGAAGTAGATGGAAAAGTGCTATCAAACTGCAGTCCATTTCACTGTAAATGTAAGCTAAATTCTTACAGGTTTTAAAAAAAATTGAGTGCCCATTCAAGTCTTAACTCTGTTTCATTACTAAAGTCCATTATGCGCTTGTTTAAACCAACAAGAGATAGTTTCATCAGCTTTGAAGAAAATTGGGCTCCATAGTTTTCCAGTAACTCCAGATAAACAGAGGCAAAGCACAACCTCCGTGTGCTGTTTCACGGTCTACGGTTTGCATCAACAGTGAGCGGAGGGATCTATTTTTTTGGATTGGCGGAGGGATGTGCTGTGTGGGTGACGCAGTTGGTTGCTAGGTGTGAGGGAGGTGAAGCGTTCTCACAATGACGCTGCTGCTCAGTTCTCAGGTCGACCACAACAAAGCAACAGCTCGCTGCGGACATTCCGAGCTACTAACATGGCTCTTTAAACTTCTCAGGACGCCGAACACCAAAACAAGTCGTGCTTTGCTTTGGCAACGCACCCCCACGTGCTCTACACATTTTTCCAGCAAGAATGGAGTAAGTTCAACTCATTGTTTTTGTGCGCTCCTTAACATCAAAACAGCGTCATGTCAGTTTATGCTGATTGTGTCTGTTTACGTCTCGTCTTTTTGTGCATTAAGTGACGTCATTTATTATATATATACAAAAAAATCATAATAAAATGTTAGTTCATGCTGCTGCTTCAGTATCAGTGCCTAGTAAATAGCTGTTTTTGTAGAGGTATTGTGTTGAACATTGTGTCAGGTTTTGTATTTACTGCTATTAGTGTGTCTGAGTGAGTGTTGGAAGAGGTGACTAACTCAAAGGGAAGATGTGTGATGGAGAGCAGCTCACTTGCATTAATCTGATTTGATGATCATCTTATGTGGTGAGTCAACAACAGTCGGGGCCCTTGACAACCTCAGGTCCCAGGTGTGTTGCAGACATCAGGTGCATTTTGCTTAGAGGCACATGAAATCCCGAAAGACCTGCCTGTTTGGAAGTAGCCTGTTTTATTTTGTGCTTTTGCATGATTGTGGCTGAGTGTCTATTCATTTTTAAACCCTAAATCCAGCTATCTGTATATGATGCACTTGCGATTGCTTGGATTTGGGAGTTAAAGGGCTTCTTCTTCATTGAAGCCACTGTCGCATTCAGAAACTTGCGTCATTGGGTAACTGAAGTGTGATCGCCATCTGTCATTTCCTCTAGGTGTCATTATGCTCACCCTGCCCTGCTCTCTGTGGCCTATCCGTCAGACCCTGCTCGCTCTCGCGCTATACTTGCAGTTCGACTGAATCAAAGTACCAACAGACAAGATGATGGCGACATCACCTCCTGTTTGGAAGACTCCTCGTGTCTGCCCGGCAGACCCCCTCGCTCTCTCTCACCCACAGGCTAACTACAGCCAATCACAGGGGTGCAGGGGGGAGGTGTCAGAGGAGAGTCAGCACTTAATTGGTGAGTTGCGGCAAGCACGCTTTTTTATATTTTTCCACATTTCAGGTGGGCTCGGCACTGCAGCACATTCGTCCTTCTTGAACAGTAAGTGATAAACTAGCTCGAACAAATTGACGTGCTACAAATTTTTTATTTAAAAAAAAATCTCGCTAGACATTTGCTGTTGCTGATTTGTTTATGCCTTTTTAAAAGTGAACAGTAGACATAGCAGTATTAACAGATAGCTGATAATGCAGTTTTTCTCTCCTCAATAGGTGATGGTCTCACTGACTGGATGACGGAAGAAGTGGATTTCTCCTCGTATCTCCCAAATCCTCCTTCCCCTCCCTCATCCACCAATGCCTCCCTTCCCCCTTCACCCCTTCAGAATGATATCCAGGTACCCTCTGACTTGGAGGTCATGACCTCTTTGCTGCAAGAAGAGCTTGCTCAACTGGAGGACTACTTCTTGTCTGAACCATTGCCGGAGAAAGTGCCGAGGCTGGGAAAATGCGACAGGGGTCCACTGCCGGCAGGTCCTCAGCAGTTCAACCAGCTGCCATACGCATCATACGCTACGTCCAACCAATCGGATTCCAGCCCACTTCTTGTTACCCTAGCAACTGGAGAACTGGACCTGCTGAGTATCTGTGGTGGTCCCATTGGAGATCCAAAATTCCAAGACACGCCCCGTACAGCTGCAGTCGCCAAAATGGGTGTGGTAGGAAAAGAGTTGTGGATGCGGTGAGGTTCAGTGATGGCTACGATCATAGTTTGTTGAGCTCCAAAGGAAGTAACTCAGGTAACTCAGCAGTGACACTGACGGGTAATTATGGCTGTGTAGAAGAAGAAGAGCAGTTGGTAGGGAAGAGCTACTGTTTGGGTAGTGCAGTTGAAGTTCACAGATGTTCCATACTATCGAAAGAAGAGAAAAACTGCTGTTTCAGTCAGGATGCCATAGGTGGCACGAAGGTTGTGGCTGGTGGATTTGGTTTTGGTGGACCACTGGATGTCCAACATAAGAAAGAGGATTTACTGATGTACAGCATGAGGGAGGTCAGCGTTGGTTTGAGTAACAGCGAAATGTTGAATGGCAAAAGTGGCACAGAAGTGACAAAGGCCAGCGTTTCTTGGAAGAGTGAGAGTGGTGATGGTTGTTACCTTCCAGCAACAGCACAGTCTGAGGCCTATCATAGCTTTTTGGGCAACATCAACGAACAGGTCAAAAGTGAGAGTTTGCAGGTTGAGCAACATGATTTACACTGCAACTTCCTTGAAGATCAGGGCCCAGGGTGTCTTTTAATGTCTAGAGAGAGTGTGAACTTGGAGTCTTCAGGGCACAGACAAGCATGCCGATTGAAGGACGATCACTGTCCCATGAAATACGAAATGGACATCATTCCACTGGAAGGCGGTGAGCGCAAACAGAAGAAGCGAGATCAGAACAAACTGCTGCTCACAGGTAAGGTTGAGTGTTTTGCTTGGCAAACCGCGACCATTGGTAATTTTTTAAAAATATGCTTTGCTTTTCGCTCAATGCAGGTATCGCCAACGGAAAAGGGCGGAGCTAGATTCTTTGGAGGAACAACTGCATTGCCTTGAAGGAAGAAACCGGGAGCTCCGGGACAAAGCAGAGTCGGTGGAACGTGAAATCCAGTATGTTAAAGATCTGTTGATTGAGGTCTACAAAGCCCGTAGCCAAAGGCTTAAGCAGGACGCGAGTGCATAACCGCCAACCACTGCAAGTACATTTAAGGAGGACATAACAGGGAAAACATCTTTTTTTTTTTTTTAATTGTCCAGGAAATAATGTTTTTGTTTTCTTGTTTGGAAGGAGCAACTATATGTGTTGTTAATGAAAAAAAAAGAAGAAAATTTAAACTATCAATGCTTCCATTGCTTTCGCACTCTTCAAATTCAGCCTGCACTGTGGCAATCGAAATGCTTTAAATGACAATCAGTTTTCACAGATTACACACTGCGTGAAACTACCCTGAAATATGGTGATTTCTAAGATGTAATATTAACTCTTTATGCAGATTTTTCTAGCAGCCTTACTGTATTTTCAAAATGATGTCAGCAATAGAACTGTTACTGTTTTTTTGTTTGTTTTTGGTCATTGCTGTTTTTGTAGAAGTTTAAAATGGAAATATATTGTGACAAAAATGTGAAACGGTACCATTTAATTTTAAACACAAAAATCAAACATTCAACTTTCTTAAATATTTTAAACTGTAGAACTGCTGTTCAGTCTGCATTGACTTTGAAATTTGAGGGAAGAACCAAATTTTGGGCTCTGTATGTTTAATTAAAAGAGAAAAATCATTCTAGTCGCTTTTTTTTTTTTTTTTACATTTTTTTTATTTTGAACATTTGTTTCATTCAATTTTGTTATTTTTGCAGACACAATAAAGCTTTATTGATTTAACTTAAATCCCCTAATGTTTAAAACATGCAGTTCTAAATATTGATGTCTGATAATTTACCCACTCTGATAAAAAAAAAAAAAAAAAACCTGAATCCGTATTCACATTTGTGGTAATGTTGTTGTCTGTTGTGTTTAATTTCTTGCACTTACTTTCTTTGGAACAATCCTCTTAAGCAGCTGGTTGTAAATTGTGTCCAAATTTTGGATTACTTGACCAAAAGAGAGCTGAATTGTCACCTGAGTGGTTTTGAAAGTGATGATGTTGTGGCAGTTTGTAATATCTTAAATTGCACATTGCAAATTGTACAATCTGCTTTACAACTCAGGATATTCACCTTGTCCTCCTGTCCTACAAATATATGTAGATATTAGGATTTCAGTGAAAAATCTGTCCTGCGTTTAACACCGTTAAGATTGTACTGAACACCACATTTTCTTGTGTAACAATTTTTTTAATGTACAAATATTATGACTATTGGGGGTTTTGCAGCCTCATTTTGCATGTTTTTTCCATAGTCCATATTCTCTCTGCAATAGAAAAGTTGAGGATTCCACGTAGGAGTCTTAGTTTTTATTTTCTCCCCTCCCTCTGCTTGCTAAGGCAGTAAGTTCTTTAGGCCTCTGCTGATCTGCAATAAATTGCACCATCTTTTGTATATTCGGGAAGTGCAGTGTGTTAGTTTCTTTTTTCTTTTGTAGAAAAGCTACAGAAATAGAGCTTTTCCATGAAAGTATGTGTTAAAGCGTTTGCACTGTTATTTCATGTAACAAGATGGAATTATTTTCAATTTGTTGCTGTAAGGACAAAAAAAAGGAAAAAAAATCCAGACTATTCTTTATTTTCCCCCGTGCACTTTTTTAAAAAAGTGCAGGTGTAGAGCTGTTTTTGGGGTAAAATGAAACAATTAGTTAAAATGTTCAAGACGATGTCATTTTAAATCTAATGCAAATTGTAACACGTTGCATTTTAACGTCATTTTATTCCTCCTTATATTTTCATTGTATGTCACTAGCTATTTTCCTTTTAGAAATAAAGTGTGAAAAGCTCACTCCGTCATTTTTCAGTTTATTAATATTTTTCCTATTTTTCTGGAGTTTTGCTGAAACGATTTTTTAATGCGGCTGCCTATGCGGCACCGAAATGGAAACGCTACTATTATTATTTTATTTACTTCGATCAAGTGTTCAGATCAGGCTACACTATAACTAAATTGTTATAATAATTTCAACCTGAGCGAACCTTTTTAACACCGAAACACCGGCAGTGTTTCAGCGCAAAGGCCCGACAGCTGAAGTAAAACATTTAAAATAAATGTGCACGGACAGGAAACCTGTCGGGAAGCGCGTAAGGAAATTTTACTAATCCATAATTTAATTTTGGAATTATCCTAAATACTATTTACAGTCGTTAGGCGTAAGAGCGCTGACATTCCGGTTGAAACGGGCAAAAAAAAAAAAACTTTAAAAAAAATGGCCGAAACTGCAATTTAAAACTCACAATAACAAAGAAATTAATTATGAGCAGAATTGTAAAATATCAAAATCAATCTCCTAGTGTTTTTTTCTTTTTTTTAACACTGGAGTCGGCCGTTTTGGCTTTAAAAAAAAGATTCTCTGATCAGTGAAGCTTTAATTTACTTGCTGCTGTCACACAGCTGTTCGATGGTCTGATCACAGTGGACATGCGAACACAAAGTCTAATTTTTAAGTTCTGTACACGTGCCATAATGAACGAGCAAAAAGCCCGAAGTTGCCATGTTTTTAGTATCTGCAAATATCGGACTAATTAACAATTTTTTAAAGAACATTTTAAGGGAATTACTGATACAGAAAAATGAGAACCTTAGATCATATATATATATATATATATATATATATATATATATATATATATATATATATATATATATATATATATATATATTTCATTGTGCTGCAGCCTTAATGTAGGTTAAATCAAGCAGCACTTGACACAGCAAAACAGGACAGACGCTTCCCAAATTTATTGAATTACTAGAATCGTTTGTCACAACACTTTTAAATGTAATTCACACTTCTGTTGAGAATTTTGCAATGAAATTTGGAAATTACACAGGTAAAGATACAGGCATTCAACTGTAAAAAAAAAAGATTAAAGCCTACAAGAAATGCTTGTGTTGAGGCACATCTGGTGAAAACTACAATAAAATAAATTCTGCAGCACTGAAGGTTCACAAAAGCAAAGTTGGCTCCGTAATTCTGAACTGGATGAAGCTCATGCTACAGATGAAAAGGGCCAAGAAGGTGGCCGAGAACCTGATGCCCCCTCTGGTTGTGTCTCAAAGAACCTGCATAAGAGAAATAATCAGGGTGTTACAGCAGAGTGGCCAGATGGAAGTCTGTCCAAGCCAAAAAGATGCCAAAAAAAAAAAAAATCCTCATGTGAGAAAGATACTGTGGTGTGATGAACCCAAGTTTAGGGTATCACCTCTGAAGGAAACCAGTCATTGCACATCGTGTCAAACTGTTCCCACTGTGTTGTGTCGTGGTTGTTTTTCAGCGGACTGGGCGATGAATTAAGGGTTGTGCGTATGTTGAACTATCATGATATTCTGAAAGAAAACATGCTTCAGAGCACTCTGGTCCTCACCCTGGGCTAAGTTTACCTTCCAACAGCCCCCAAAGAACAAGTGGGTAAATGACGACTCTGTGAATGTCCTCGAGTGGCCCAACAAGAGCCGGGACTCTAGCTCAATGAAAACATCTTTGGCCTGACTCTGATCAATCTGGCAGAGTCGGGAGAAGAGTGAAACAAAACTAAATCCAGACGTGTGAAGCCTGTCGCATCATCACACACAAACCAGTAAATTTGACAGGGACACACACACACACAGAAAGAAAATAAATCTGAATTTAAAAAAATCCTTTCTGTACTTTTATGTGACGATGTGCAACTTGTTTTAATTTTTCTTTTATGCAAAATCTAATACCTCCACCTTGGACATAGTGTTTTTCCCACCATCAGTTACTTAGTTAGTCTGCGAGATATCTCAAATGGACTCAGAGATTTCAACAAAATTTAGTGGCAAGGTAAAGCTGGTTCCCCAGAAGAACTGATTACATTTCAGTGTGGATGTGGATTGAGATGTTGGCTTTGGAATTTGATGCTGATCCTGTTTTTGATCTTTGATCCAATCTCCTTTAATTCTTGATCTTTGACCCATGCTTTTATTCCTGCCTCAGATCTTTGATCTTGAATCATTTTACCATGATCCTGCTTGTCTGCTTGTTAATAGATAGTATGTTACTCAATAATGAGTAAATAATGTAACTCATTGATTCATAGTAATTAAAGGACAAGTGATTTTAACACCTGGATAAATGTAACAATTTACATGAGGGTAAAATTCTACAACTACTTTATGTACCTGTAAATCAGAAACTTATAAATGTATGCGAACTACAAACTGTCCTCTGGACATCATCCCAACCAGACTGTTGAAAGACGTTTTTAACACTGTTGGTCCTTCCCTTTTGTTTTTAATCAACACTTCCCTAAGCTCGGGATGTGTGCCTGACGCTTTTAAACAGGCTGTAGTAGACATTACTTAAAAAAAAAAACACAGCTTGACCCGGCAATTTTATCTAATTTTAGACCTGCCTCTAATTTGTCTTTTATCTCAAAGGTTCTTGAGAAAGTTGTTTTTACACAATTGCAAAGATTTGTAGATTGTAATTCTGTTTTGGAAAAGTTTCAATCAGGGTTCAGATCAAGACACAGCAGAGTCTGCACTATTGAAAGTGCACAATGATGTCGCCCTGTCTGTTGATGGTAAATGCCCTGTTGCTTTGGTGCTGCTTGATCTAACAGCAGCGTTTGATACTGCTGATCATTCTGTTCTTTTATCCCGACTTAAAAATGTTGGTATTTGTGGTACAGTATTGAAATGGTTTGAATCATATTTATCAAACAGGAAATTTTCTGTTATGATCGGTGACCTGTCCTCCTCTGTTGCCCCTCTGTCATGTGGAGTGCCCCAGGGCTCTATTTTGGGTCCCATTTTATTTTCTCTTTACATGTTACCATTGGGGGCCATAATAACAAGACACAAACTTTCATTTCACTGTTACGCAGATGATCTGCAAATCTATCTGCCAGTGTCATCAAATCGAGTGGACAACATTAAACATCTCATGGACTGCATAGCCGATATAAAACGGTGGCTAAACCAGAATTTCCTCCATCTAAATGAGGAAAAAACCTACTGCATTTTGTTTGGCGACACCTCATTTGAAGACTTTGGGTTCTAATTTTAAATCTACAGTAAAAAACCTTGGTGTTATCTTGGACAGTTCCTTAAGATTTGAAAACCAGATTGCCAGTGTGGTTAGAGCGAGCTTTTATCAATTACGTCTTTTAACAAAGGTAAAACCTTTTTTAAACCATTCAGACCTTGAAAAAATAATTCACACGCTTATTAGTTCAAGGATCGACTACTGCAACGCACTTTATGTTGGAATCCCTCGGTCCTGTCTGAATCGCCTCCAGCTGGTACAAAACGCCGCTGCCCATTTTTTAACAAATGTACGTAGACGTCAGCACATCACCCCAGTCCTTTCTTCATTGCATTGGCTTCCAGTATCTTTTAGAGTTGATTTTAAAATTTTACTTTTTGTTTTTAAAGCCCTCAATGGCCTTGCCCCTTTGTACTTGTCCGAGCTCCTGAAGGTTCGGAGCTCGACCAGAGCCTTGAGGTCCTCAGATCAGCTCCTGCTGGACATCCCTCGAGTGAAATATAAACACTGGGGTGATCGGGCATTTTCAGTCGCAGGGCCCAGACTCTGGAACAAACTGCCCCCCGACATGTGCACCATCACTGACTTTGGCCTCTTTAAATCTAGGCTTAAAACTCATCTTTTCAGACTGGCTTTCAACATGCAGTAGCACAGTGACACTTTACCTGGATGTATTTTGCTCTTTTAGTTGTGTGCATTTATGTATTGTTTTAATTGTCTTATACATTTTAAATTGTTTTTGTTTTACTGTGAAGCACTTTGGTCACCTTCGGTGTTGTAAAGGGCTCTATAAATAAACGTTGATTGATTGATTAAAAATAATAGCAAATGAATACCTCAGGATAACTACATATGTAAACTAAGAACTGCAATTTAAGGCCCCATAAAAATAAAAAACAGTAAATAAAACAAAAAACAGTTTATCACCCCCGCCCGCATGCCGAAATTGGCCCGCATCAATTTATTTTTTATTTTTCACAAATTTCATTGACAGCAGTACAGCTGATGCAAGAACCGGCACATCCGCTAGGTAGCAAGTATGCTTTGGGTGAAGACGGCCGAAGTTTACAGAGCCTGGCCCGGTGTCACGGTCTGATCGGTCTCCCTGGCCTCACTGCGCATGTGTCATTTCAGAGCGTCTGTGTAAAACTGACTCTGAAATGACGCATGCGCAGTGAAGGCACGGGGACGGATCAAAAGGGGGTCCGATTAGACTGCGACACCAAAATTTGCCGTTTGTTGTCACTGACAACCACACAGTCAGTGGCTGTGTCTCACTCACACAGAGTATGCATGTTTATCACGCTACTACGTGCAGTACACTGACTGTATTCAACATGAAAACGAGATTTATTTTTAAAATTGCTGATATTTTCAGTTCCTCACTTGGTATGCAGGTGCTGTATGTGTCATTTTTCAGGTTTGAAGTGATGTTGTATGTACCTGTTTCTAAGAAAAGAAAAAAAAAAAACGGCCGACCTCATCACTTTTTTTCTGATATCAAGCATGATAAATTAATGTTTTTTTATGGGACGTAATCATGTTATTGACTGTTGCAAGTAACTAAGGAAATAACAGCAACACTGTAACCTGAGCAATGGTAAACTGTAACAGAGTAACTGTAATAAGTAGCTGTTATCGATGAGATAGAATAAAACCTCTGAATTAAGGATTAGTAATTAATCAAACACGAGGATCAAAGCTTTGTGTTCAAAATCAAAATCACCAATTTAGATCAAGGATGAAAATCAAAGGTCACTCATCAGTATTAAAGACAAGTGACAAGAAAAGATCAGAATAACAAGTCAACAATCAGGATCAAAGATCAGAATTAAACATCAGCAATCAGGACCTAACAATGTTGGAGAAGATGTTGAAAGAACAACCACCCCATAATGTCAACACAGATGTAAACAAGATGTGGACCATGTTTTGAATTAATTTGCTAAAGTATTTATAACCCTGTTGATGTTTCATCATCACAGACCAATGAGAAAACTTTCTATGCAGCAGTGAATTCTCTGTATACAGTGCAGTAGATGTGTAAATATAACATCAGTTGTTTTTCAAGGGCAAGTGCAGGTGCCACGCTTCACCACATCAATGCCACTATGGAACTGCCTTGAGTTCTGGATGGCAACCACCCAGTTTTTCTCCATAAACTAAATCTACCAGGTGATAACACCCCACTATTTAACCAGTGTTTAAAGACAGAAATGCACTCATTTAAACGTTATTGTCTTACTTCCTGTTAATTCTGTTACCTGTTGAATTGGGTCCTGCTGGCTGTATAAGCAGAGTGTTGCTTTGGCAGCTTGTCTCACTGCATTCTGGGAATCCATGCACGCAGCTCTGAGAAGTAGTCCAAATGTGTTCTCCTCCAACAGCACGGACACGGCACCATCAACACTGACCAGGTTTCCCAGAGCTGCGCAGCAGTGACGGCGGATGACAGCGTCAGGATCAGTCATCAGAGATGTCAGCATGGCTGCTGACCTCTTGACCTCCTCTGTCCACCTGCTCCACTCCTCTTCATCCACGCCCTGATCTGCTACTGAAGACAAGACTCCAAATGCCTCATTGTGTGCACACTCATGGTTATCCGTGTTGCTCTCACTGCCCTTTTCACTGGACCTACACATTTTAACTCCTTCCTCTGCAGTGTATCCCAACCAGTTTCCAACCGCCCTGCAAGCTTTTCGCCGTACAAACACACAGGAATCCTGCAGAGAGTTGATCAGCATTTTTAAAATGGCAGGCTGCATGATGCCCTCTGTGGTTTGTCCGAATGGATTTAAATTTCCCAGAAGTGTGCATGTGACAGCCCTGATCTGATCGTAGGTGTGAGTCAGCGCCTGCTGCAACACTGAAGCTTCTAGCTGAAGCTGAAGTGAACAACGGGCTACTTGGGACAACAGCATAAGCAGCTCCACGGCAGAGTCCCACAGCTCATCCTGCTGCAGCAGCTCAGGCAGAAGAGAGCGAGCTGTTCTGGTAAGTGGAGTGTGAAGTCTGGAAGGACTCAGCTGACTGCTGTCGACTGGTGAGAAAAAGTCATAAGCATTTTTTTTGAGGCAGGAGATGGTGCGTTCAGGATCACACAGGAGCAAATGGTTCAGAAGTGACAGCGGAAGGTCGAGTAGAAGAGCAGGAAGTGTTTGAATCACCTGGCATAAAGCAAGAAAAACAAAATGATCCAAATGACCCAACACAATGATCTCCCAAAGGTTCAGACACACGTGCCACAAAAAAGCTTGAGCTTTTACATTATACAATAATTTGAGGAACATTTGTTTGTGTTTGTTCCACTACTCCTCTGAGGTGCTTGCACACTGACCTCAAAATTGTCCTTAAGGGTTTTTTTTGGCAAAAGGCAAACTCACTGGGGTCAAAGGTCAAAATTATGATGGGCTCTGGAATTACCCAGGTTCAATGTCAATGTCAGACTTACTGAAGGCCAATCACTGGGGTCAAGGTCATTAGTGTCAATGGCCTAAGCTGAAATTTTTGCCACTCAGATTTGCACCAAACCTGCCACACATGTCAAGGTGCCTTCTGGAATTCCCCATGCAAGGTCAGTTTACCAAAGGTCAATCATTGAGGCCAATGTCATGTCTACCAGTCTGTTTGACGGACTACTCCTCCCAGGTCCTTCTGATGATTTCGACCAAACATACAGTAGTAAGTTAATGAGGGATGGCCCCAGAACTGCCCTTAATTGCTAACATGCACAGTTTTAAGTATTTTCGCAGGTTATCAAATTGAGCATTCTAAACACAGAAGA
Source organism: Thalassophryne amazonica (assembly GCF_902500255.1). Classification (NCBI taxonomy): domain Eukaryota; kingdom Metazoa; phylum Chordata; class Actinopteri; order Batrachoidiformes; family Batrachoididae; genus Thalassophryne; species Thalassophryne amazonica. The sequence goes on from NC_047111.1 coordinate 83,452,657, forward strand.
AGTTAATGAAAATCTTGTGTTAAATTTTTGATACCAATATACATTTACCACAAGATATGTCACATGTGTAATCAGAATATTGCAGTGTTACCCGAGGCCAAGACCTTGTATCTGGGTGTTTATCTGAATTTGTGCTTTGTGCTGAGTATTTGTAATTTTGAAAAGTCAGGGCCAATAAATTTACAGTGAGAATTCTTGAGATGTACGTATAGTTTGGTAAAGACTGAAGAAATCATTATTCATGAGTTGACTTAGTTCAAGAAGTTGACAAAATTTTGCACTGAGAGTTCACGTTGTTCTTGTCTTGTTCATATGACCATATCTGTGTATGGCTTAGACAACCATTTCTTTGTACAAAGCACCAATGGCTATCTATCAAAAACAGAAAGTGAGATATATCAGTACAAATACAATTTCTAATTAATTTGCAGTCTTTGGTTTCATAGATATATGTCATTACCTTGGTAAGATGACACAAAATGTATACTAGCTTTATCAGTTTTAAGAGAAAAATTATCCTTGCACAATACTAGTTACATATAATAGGAGACTGTGAATGTAAACTTCTGCTTTTACATTTTTGAGTTCGTAAACTTTGCATATTATGGTATGAGTGGAGAAAATACCTGTTTGTAATAAATGTATATTGGTATAAAAAATGTAACAAGTTTTTCCATCAGCATTTAGAACGCTCGATTTGATAACCTCATGGAATGTGAAGATATTAAAATTGTGCATGTTAGCAATTAACTTTATGCTAACAATATGTTCTATCAATTGATGTGGTCACAAACTAAATTTTATCATTTCAGATGATAAAATGTCCTGTTAAGCACAAAAGGTATGTGAAAAATTGTAAAATTTGAGAATGACCTTGACCTTTATCAATGACTTTGACCTCTAATCACCAACATAACTGTATAAATTAATTCTGCATAGTGGAAAAAATAGGAAAGGACATCTTATTTGATGAAATAAGCAGAAAATTGACTGATTTATGAAAAATTTCAAATTTCCTGCTCACCCAGATTTGAAAATGCTCACCTATAGGATTCAAAAAGTGTCAATTACAGAAATATGCCACAGAACAAACAGAGGTTTTTGAAGGTCACTGGCACCCTGTATGAGGAATCACACTCACTTTTTCTATCTACCCGTCGAGAATTGAGAACGGATATGTCAAAGTTGGCTATTTTTACTAGAAACTTCATATTTGGTGGGTACATGCCTTGGAGGAGTACTTCGCATAGGTTCGAAGGCCAGTGACCTTGACCTACTTTTGAAGGTCACCAGTGGTCACAACTGTCAAATCCTTCACCGCAATGTAGCTCGGCACCTATTGCTTGCAGAAACTTTATATTTGGTGGGTACATGCCTTGGAGGAGTACTTTGCACGGATGACCTACATTTGAAGGTCACCAGTGGTCACAACTGTCAAAGCCTTTGCCACAATGCAGCTCAGCACCTTTTGCTCTTAGAAACTTCATACTCGGTGGCTACATGCCTTGGAGGAGTACTTCGCAAGGGGTCGAAGGACAGTGACCTTGACCTCCATTTCAAGGTCACCAGTGGTTGCATTTGTTTTGAAGGCTGGCAACCGTGACTGACTTTTTATGGTCACTGTTTGTCACATCCTCTAAATAAATATTATGCCAATTTCCAATTTTTTCATTTTATATCCCAGTTTACATCAAACACATAAGGCTTCAACTAAATACTCACCCCATACAAGTACATATTACTGCACTTTGCATGGAAAATAATACTGCGCGTGGGGCATTTCGTGATAAAAAATGACATATTTACAAATACACATTTGTAAAAAATAAACCAACCAATCAGTGACTGAGAGGAGACTCAAACCTTCAGAATTAGCGCATTACTTTAAAAGATATGTGCAATATTTTCACTTTGTAAAAATGACAGAGTAGCCGTTAATGTCTATAACCTGTCTTGAAATTTATTTTGTTTATAAGTGAAACCATGAGTGAAAAGTGCCTTGGTTTTCATGTCTCTTGCCACATGTCTGTGTCGTTGCATGTGGAAAGTAAACAACACTTCCTTACAGCAGCGGCCAGGGTGCATAAAGACAGAAGCTCTGGCTCGTTGTTTGTTTTGGGTTTGTGATCACCTTTGACTTTACTCAGAAGCCTCGGTGGTGCTTAAACTCAAAAGTGGCTTATCAGTAGTCGACAGTGTACCGAGTCAATACTAAAGGTTAGTGGTTAGCTGTAACTTCCACAAAATGTTTTAGCAGTTTATCAGTTTAACACTATAAAAGCTAACTTTTCAGTTAGCAGATTAGCGGTTATTGAAGCTAACTTTTTGGTTAGCTGTGCCCACCACTGTATGTATGCGCATCACTTGTGTTGCTCGTTTTTAGTTCCGTCTTGGTTTGGTTTCTGCTCTATATCACTTGATATGTACCAGATTCAGGACTATGCACGTGCTGCACTTCACTGCACTCACCAGTCAATGGAACCATCCTTGGTCCTAGATGACAAATCAAGCCAACCATAAACACAGACACACACTTGATGTGAAATAATAAAACAATACCAGAGCAACTGAGTATTAAAGGCAAAGTAGCTGCTCGATTTGAGTCAAATGTAAGCATGATCATGTGTTGCATCACAAAGGGAGATTCTGACCTGCAGGAGTCCAGCAACAATGTCACAGCTGTCATACAGCTGGAGAATCCCGAACATGGTGTGTGAAGGAAGGTCCAAAGCAAACGGAAAACACAACAAATGGCAACTCGACACTGTCAAACTGGTGCGACTCAAATCCACGTTAAATGGCCTCGGACTTGTTTCAGCAAACAAATGAAGACTGTGGGTATATAACAAGTAAAGAAACTGTGTCATGACTAACAGATAAATCAGTATGTGGATAATGAAAACCGATGTTTCATAAATCCTGAACACCAACCAATCAGTGCAAAGTAGTTGCCCAAGCATGTATACAAATAGAGATTCACTTTCAGAGAAAAAGGGAAGGCACGTCTGTAGATCCTTGGTGAAGATGAGCAAGACGACATCGAGAAAGACACACAGCCCTAATGTTAAAAAAGGATATGAAAACACTGTTTTGCATGGTACTGAAGTAGTGCCTCCATAAAATAAAGTTGTTTTAAAAAACATATTTACCATTTTCTGAACAGAAGTCTTTGTCTGCTGTTGTCCTCTGTATTAATGAACCAATTTTTTTCCCTAAGTCCATCAACAATTCTAGACTGAAAGATTCAGAGCTATCCTCGTGCTGTTGAAAATAAAAAGAAGAATAAGAAAAAACAAAACAGGAAATGCTTAAATCCACACAAATGTTGAATCATATTTTACATGGTTTGAGTAACTGCCCAACCTTAGAGAGCACATGAAGAACCAAAGTTAGGAGGCCATCACAAAGTCCCCAACCAGGAGGAAGTGAAAGTTGTGGCTGAGACTGCAGGAGATCCAATAATGGTGCATCATTATAAACAATTACTGAGAAATATAGAAAACACTGATTACAAAAATAAGTACCTCGTGTGAATCCAGCAGGTTTTTCAGCAAAGAGCTAAGATTCACCATATCAACTTCTACAACAACCACGTGGTGTGTGAACATCGATAAAACGGAGGCAGCAAAAGGCTTCGAGGATAAAACAAATTTAACAGAGAGAAAAAACTAATCAGAAGAGTGTGAAACAACAAAACGGTCAGCTACTATACGAAAATACTTACTGCCAACGGACGGAGATCTGGTTGACCAAGAATGACCACAAAGGGTTTAGTCAATTCCTCCAGCCTGCAGTAAGACATCAAATGTTGAGCTCCTAGTTTTTTTTTTTTTTTTTGGTCAAAAACCTAAATCCATGACAACCATCTGTGCTTTATATGTTAAACTATAATCAAAATTTGAAAAATATTTATAATCCTGGCCAAAGTCTCACATCTACCCACGTAATATATTCCAAAACAGATTTTAACCAAGGTTCTTGTCCTTGGGAGTGGGAGCGCTTTCAATAAGTTATCCTGTGTACAAACCAACATGTGTATAGGAAACAAAGAAAACATCTGCATTTGCACAGTTCACTGTGCTGACTGAGATATTTACCACTGTTGATGAACAGAGGATGACACAAGTATTCAGATTAGTCCTATCTGTGTGTTTTCTCATGCAAAACATGTCACAAAAAGTATGATCTTGATAATACGTAATGGAGAGATGTATTTGTGTCAGTAAAGACAAATAAAGTGTGCTACATGCTCCATAGTGTCCCACAATTTCTATCATGTTGTGATTTATTTACTTTGCAGTAAACCTACATTGGAAATCCATGTAAAGTGCATCCAAGCTAAATGAGAAAATAGTTCAAACTGTAACAGCACTTCTCCATCATTTAGAAGAGGTAATAACAGATGGAGGAGTACTGTTAGCAGAGAGTGTCTCAGACTGAACGGTCCCCCCTAAAAACTGGTCCGCCCTGCCTTCACCGCGCATGCGTCATTTGGGACCACAGCAGCTCAACTGAGACTGAATCTCTACACCCAAAGCGATCAAAGGGAATAATGTGATTATTAACCATCATATGACAAGGTAAAACCTCTTAAATCATTCTGAAGTCAGTTTAAAACAGAAACAAGGCCGTTTTAAGCAGAAACGAGGTGATAATTGGCGAGTCACTACTAACACACAGAAATGATGCAGTGAAGGCAGGGTGGTCCGATTTTTAGGGGGGACCATTGGGACGACGACACGGGCCCCAGCCATTTTTGTGCCCTAAGTGAGATTATGGTTTGGTGCTCCCCACCCCTCCGGGCGCACACACCACCCCATGCTTTAATGGACAACAGCAATATGACGGACCTTTAAGGTTTAATTGCTGATTAAACACATCAACGCACAAACAAACACACTAAAATAACATAAATAACAGCACATTTAAAAAAAAATGAAATAACATAAAAAAGTTCTGATAGCAACCATAATATAAATAAAAAAAGTGTTATGGTCAAACAATACAAAACATTGCAACATAATATAAAAATGGAACAGAAAAGTTGTAGTGTGGGTTTAATTCAATTGGTCCCAGTGACAGCAAATATTTTTTTCCATGAATGGAAAACATGAATGAAAATGGTGCGATGGTCAGTGAATACTGTAATACCCCTCGCTGCAGGGAGTCAGCCAAGGACCATGGTTCTCTTCCAGAGCTTTTATTTTTTAACACACCAAAGACAACAGAGTTGCTGTTGCAGCCACAACTCACGCTGACGACACCTTCTTCTTTCTCTTTTTCTCTTCCTGCTCACCACACCCTCACTCCCCCTCCCAACTTGAGAACAGTTAACCCTTGCGTGACAACGTGAACATTAGAACTATGATCATTACACTGCCCCCCCCTTTATGAAGCCCCTCGCCCTCGAGGGGTCAACAAATAATCCCCAAACCGTGGAGGTCTCCGTCTCTGTCTTTGTGGCCTGCGTGGGGCTGGCCCACGCTCATTCCCAGATGGCAGCAGAGACATAGTGGATGTCACTGGAAATGGGACTGGGGAATCTGGTCCTGCTGAGCGTTCTGGGCTACAGAGTGGGGCAGAACTTTGTTCAAATGAAGGGTGAGCCCCTCCCCTATAGGGTGCCAATCTATCCTGGTGGAGGGCTACTTTCCTGCCCTTTGGGGGCACCTGAACCCTATAAACCACCTCCCCGACACGCTCTAGCACCCTGCATGGGCCAACCCAGTGACTGTCCAGTTTTGGACAACGCCCCTTCTTACGTTTGGGCGAATAGACCCAAACCAGTTCACTGGCCGTAAAACTTCTGCCCTTGCTCCTCAAATCGTAATTCCTCTTTTGTCTCATGCCAGCCTTCTCCAGCTGGTCCCTGGCAAACGTGTGGGCTATCTCGAGACAATCTTGCAGCTTTCTTGCATACTCCGGCCCTGGTGGGTCCTGTGTTGTGTCTGGTGGCCGCCCAAAAACCAGCTCAGCTGGTGTCCGGATTTCCCTAGCCAGCATCAGCATGGCAGGGGTGCAATTTGTAGAGCTCTGGACAGCAGAGCAGTAGGCCATCAAAACCAGGGGAATGTGTCTGTCCCAGTCGCGCTGGTGGGTGGCAGTAAGGATTGCTAGCTGCTGCTGCATTGTGCGGTTAAAACGCTCCACTAACCCGTCACTCTGTGGATGTAATGGTGTGGTGCGTGTTTTCTGCACATTCAACCGGTCACACAAAGCTGTGAAAACCTTGGACTCGAAGTTCCGGCCCTGGTCACTGTGGATTATGTCAGGTGTTCCAAACCGGCTGAACATGCCCTCCAACAGGGCGTCATTTATATTTTGTAAAGTAGTCCATCGCACAGAGCACATACTTATTTCCTCTGTCAGACACTGGAAAGGGGCCCATGATGTCCACCGCTACCCTCTCCATGGGCTCCCCAACTGCTTGCTGCTGTAGAGGGGCCCGGGACTGATCAAGGGGTCCTTTATAGGCTGCACAATCATCGCAGTGCCGACAGAAATCCTCAACATCACGGCGATGCTGACCCCAGTAGAACCCCTGGCGCAGCCGACGGAGGGTCTTAGTACTCCCGAAGTGTCCTGAGCCTGTACCCCCATGGCACGCCTTCAGCACTATCTGTCTAAGGGTTCTGGGGACCACTACCTGCCATCTCTCGTCCCCTGTGGCAGGCTCCTTCCATGCTCGCTGGAGTACCCCATCTAGCATGCGTAACATGCTAAACTTACTCCACAGGCCCTTAACAGTCCCCGACAGGCCCATCACCCCCTCCCAGGATGGTCTGACCCCGCTTTGGACCCACTGCCGCACACATTTCAACTCTTTGTCGTTTTCCTGCTGAGAGGTCCAATCCGCAGCCCCAACAACCTCTAGAGAGCAGCATGTTTGTTCAGCAGCCAACCCCACCCCCCTGAGTTCCATTTCCCTGGCTTCCCTGCGGTCGCAGTAGCTGCAACCGTCCACTTCACATGGACGCCGGGACAGGGCTGTTGTGAAAGTGTAGGAACACGGACCCACAACAGGGGGCGACAATGAACGGACAATGGAGGACTCAAATAACATTGTTTTTACTGTTGTGGAAAAAGGGCACAACAAATACAACTGATAACAATAGAGAGATTTAGTCTAATTCAAAGGTGTCGTGTGGGCAGGCTCGACGATAGGAGATGTCTGTCCAAGTCGAACCGGAACCAACCCGATCTCCTCCGCCACCGGACCCCGGGGATACTGGAGCCGCCAAGTCCCGAATTCCCAGGTGGCCACTGCCTCCGCTCGCCGGATCCGGTACTGCTGGCAGGAAACAGAAACAGTCAGGTGTGGATGCGGCTGCACCCAACAACACGGAGGGTGGAGAGTCCACCTCCACCTCTCGTCAACAACTGGTATGTGCAGGAGTATGAGTACTTATCAAAAGGTTGATGAAAAGTCCAACTCAGTCTCCAGCTGCAAGTACTCACTGACTACTGTCAAAACACAAAGCAACAATGTTCACTGTCTGAAAGACAACACAACGGCTGAGTACGTTACCTCTTTAGGTATGGCGATATCTTGGCAAATGAGGTGGAGATGCCGTCCTGCTGATATACCTCCGTCTTGATTGGGATCAGCTGTCTCCCGTGATGGATGACAGCTGTCGTCCTGGCTGCTCCTGTGAGGCGGGAGCGCCCTCTGATGTCTGGAGCCCGCACTCCAGGCAGGGCGCCCTCTGGTGGTGGTGGGCCAGCAGTACCTCCTCTTCAGTGGCCCACACAACAGGACCCCCCCCTCAACGGGCGCCTCCTGGCGCACGACCGGGCTTGTCAGGGTGGCGACGGTAGAAGTCAACCAGGAGGGCCGGGTCCAGGATGAAGCCCTTCTTCACCCAGGAGCGTTCTTCGGGGCCGTACCCTTCCCAGTCCACCAGATACTGAAAGCCCCGGCCCATTCGTCGAACGTCGAGGAGCTGGCGTACGGTCCAGGCCGGCTCTCCGTCGATGATCCGGGCAGGAGGCGGCGCCGGACCCGGAGTGCAGAGGGGTGAGGTGTGATGGGGTTTAATCCTGGAGACGAGAAATACCGGATGAATCCGCAGTGAGGCCGGAAGCTGGAGCCTCACTGCGGCGGGATTGATGACCTTGAGTATTTTGTAGGGGCCGATGTATCGTTCTTGCAGTTTCGGGGAGTCCACTTGTAGGGGAATGTCCTTGGTGGACAACCATACCTCCTGCCCAGGATGATACGTGGGAGCCGGGGCCCGCCGCCGGTCTGCATGGTTCTTCGCCCTCGTCCGGGCCTTTAACAAAGCAGAACGGGCGGCACGCCACACCCGACGGCACTTCCGTAGGTGGGCCTGGACCGAGGGCACACCGACCTCCCCCTCAACCACCGGAAACAACGGGGGTTGATACCTCAAGCATACCTCAAAGGGGGAGAGGCCGGTGGCGGACGACACTTGGCTGTTGTGGGCGTACTCGAGCCAGGCCAGGTGGGTACTCCAGGCCGTCGGGTGCGCGGCTGTCACACAGCGTAGGGTTTGCTCCATCTCCTGGTTGGCCCGTTCTGCTTGTCCGTTGGTCTGGGGGTGGTACCCGGACGAGAGACTGACCGTGGCCCCCAGTTCCCGGCAAAAGCTCCTCCAAACATGCGAGGAGAACTGGGGACCGCGATCGGAGACGATGTCTGATGGTATCCCATGCAGACGGACGACGTGGAGGACTAGGAGGTCCGCTGTCTCCTGGGCCGTTGGCAGCTTCGGGAGGGCCACGAAGTGGGCCGCCTTGGAGAATCGGTCCACTATCGTGAGGACGACGGTGTTTCCCTGGGACGGCGGGAGACCCGTGACGAAATCCAGGCCGATGTGAGACCAGGGGCGATGAGGCACGGGCAGCGGCTGTAGCAATCCCGGTGTCTTGCGGTGGTCTGCCTTGCCCCTGGCGCAGGTGGTACAGGCCTGGATGTAACCCCGGACGTCGGCCTCCAGGGACGCCCAGCAGAAGCGCTGCCAGATGACTGCCACGGTTCTTCGCACCCCAGGATGACAGGAGAGCTTAGAACCGTGACAGAAGTCCAAAACTGCAGCCCTGGCTTCTGGTGGGACGTAAAGTTTGTTCTTCGGTCCGGTTCCGGGGTCCGGGTCTCGTGTCAGGGCCTCCCGGACGGTCTTCTCTACGTCCCAGGTGAGGGCGGCCACGATAGCGGACTCCGGGATGATGGGTTCCGGGGGATCCGACGGCTCCGTTTTGACCTCATCTTCATGTACCCGGGACAAAGCATCCGATCTTTGGTTTTTGGTCCCGGGACGGTAGGTGATCCGGAAGTCAAAACGGCCGAAGAACAGTGACCAGCGGGCTTGCCTGGGGTTCAGCCGCTTGGCGGTCCTGATATACTCCAGGTTCCGGTGGTCAGTGAAGACCGTGAACGGCACGGACGTTCCCTCCAACAGATGTCTCCACTCCTCAAGAGCCTCTTTCACCGCAAGGAGCTCTCGATTGCCGATGTCATAGTTCCGTTCGGCTGGGGTCAACCTGCGGGAAAAATAGGCACACGGGTGAAGGACCTTATCGGTCTTCCCGCTCTGGGACAGCACGGCTCCTATCCCTGAGTCCGAGGCGTCCACCTCAACCACCAACTGGCGACTAGGATTGGGCTGCACCAGAACAGGTGCAGACGAGAAGCGCCGTTTCAACTCCTTAAATGCGACATCGCACCGATCCGACCAGGTGAAGGGGACTTTTGGTGAGGTCAGGGCTGTCAGGGGGCTAACTACCTGACTGTAGCCCTTAATGAACCTCCTGTAGAAATTAGCAAAGCCTAGGAACTGTTGCAATTTCCTCGGCTTGTGGGTTGGGACCAGTCTCTCACCGCCGCAACCTTGGCCGGATCAGGAGCGACGGAGTTGGAGGAGATGATAACCCCAGGAAGGACAAGACGTGCGGTGGAACTCACACTTCTCGCCCTTCACAACAGCCGGTTCTCCAACAACCGCTGCAGAACCTGACGTACATGCTGACATGAGTCTCAGGATCCGGAGAAAAGATGAGTATATCGTCTAGATATACGAAGACGAACCGGTGCAGGAAGTCCCGCAAGACGTCGTTAACCAAGGCTTGGAACGTCGCGGGGGCGTTTGTGAGGCCGAACGGCATGACCAGGTACTCAAAGTGACCTAAGGGGGTGTTAAATGCCGTTTTCCACTCGTCTCCCTTCTGGATCCGAACCAGGTGATACGCATTTCTAAGATCAAGCTTGGTAAAAATTTTGGCTCCATGCAGGGGCGTGAACACCGAATCCAACAGGGGCAACGGGTATCGGTTGCGAACCGTGATTTCGTTCAGCCCCCTATAATCAATGCATGGACGAAGTCCGCCGTCTTTTTTACCCACAAAAAAGAAACCTTTATTGGATGGATTCTTATTGGATTTAATCAGAGCTTTCATCTGTTCATGAACAGGAAGGATTTATCAATGTGGCTTTCGGAGAAAAAGCTGCGTTCCCCAGCCCCACACGTGCCTGTTTTTCACAGGCTGTGGTTGCAACGTGCACACGCCGTTGGAAAAGTGCCGAAACTGGCAAGACATACACACACAAACATTATTTCACCAGTTTCGAAATAAAAAATTGGACTTGTCCGAAATGGGCAAGGTTATAAACGATCTGTGCTATCCAATCACATTTTTTACTTGTCCCAGACAAACAGACAAGTGTTAATTTATTTTTGGAGTACTTGCAGCAATGCCCCTTCAGCAGGTGGTGCCCTAGGAGACCATCTATATGGCCTATGCCATCCTAAGATCTGGCTCTGGCTTTTAGAGTAACAACAGACTCCGTGGTATAACTCACAAACTCGCAGCTTAAAGCAGGTAACCCGTAAGTTGGAGAGGAAATGGCGTCTCACTAATTTAGAAGATCTTCACTTAGCCTGGAAAAAGAGTCTGTTGCTCTATAAAAAAGCCCTCCATAAAGCTAGGACATCTTACTACTCATCACTAATTGAGGAAAATAAGAACAACCCCAGGTTTCTTTTCAGCATTGTAGCCAGGCTGACAAAGAGTCAGAGCTCTATTGAGCTGAGTATTCCTTTAACTTTAACTAGTAATGACTTCATGACTTTCTATGCTAATAAAATTTTAACTATTAGAGAAAAAATTACTCATAACCATCCCAAAGACGTATCGTTATCTTTGGCTGCTTTCAGTGATGCCGGTATTTGGTTAGACTCTTTCTCTCAGATTGTTCTGTCTGAGTTATTTTCATTAGTTACTTCATCCAAACCATCAACATGTCTATTAGACCCCATTCCTACCAGGCTGCTCAAGGAAGCCCTACCATTATTTAATGCTTCGATGTTAAATATGATCAATCTATCTCTATTAGTTGGCTATGTACCACAGGCTTTTAAGGTGGCAGTAATTAAACCATTACTTAAAAAGCCATCACTTGACCCAGCTATCTTAGCTAATTATAGGCCAATCTCCAGCCTTCCTTTTCTCTCAAAAATTCTTGAAAGGGTAGTTGTAAAACAGCTAACTGATCATCTGCAGAAGAATGGTCTATTTGAAGAGTTTCAGTCAGGTTTTAGAATTCATCATAGTACAGAAACAGCATTAGTGAAGGTTACAAATGATCTTCTTATGGCCTCAGACAGTGGACTCATCTCTGTGCTTGTTCTGTTAGACCTCAGTGCTGCTTTTGATACTGTTGACCATAAAATTTTATTACAGAGATTAGAGCATGCCATAGGTATTAAAGGCACTGCGCTGCGGTGGTTTGAATCATATTTATCTAATATATTACAATTCGTTCATGTAAATGGGGAATCTTCTTCACAGACTAAGGTTAATTATGGAGTTCCACAAGGTTCTGTGCTAGGACCAATTTTATTCACTTTATACATGCTTCCCTTAGGCAGTATTATTAGATGGCATTGCTTAAATTTTCATTGTTACGCAGATGATACCCAGCTTTATCTATCCATGAAGCCAGAGGACACACACCAATTAGCTAAACTGCAGGATTGTCTTACAGACATAAAGACATGGATGACCTCTAATTTCCTGCTTTTAAACTCAGATAAAACTGAAGTTATTTTATTTGGCCCCACAAATCTTAGAAACATGGTGTCTAACCAGATCCTTACTCTGGATGGCATTACCCTGACCTCTAGTAATACTGTGAGAAATCTTGGAGTCATTTTTGATCAGGATATGTCATTCAAAGCGCATATCAAACAAATATGTAGGACTGCTTTTTTGCATTTACGCAATATCTCTAAAATTAGAAAGGTCTTGTCTCAGAGTGATGCTGAAAAACTAATTCATGCATTTATTTCCTCTAAGCTGGACTATTGTAATTCATTATTATCAGGTTGTCCTAAAAGTTCCCTGAAAAGCCTTCAGTTAATTCAAAATGCTGCAGCTAGAGTACTAACGGGGACTAGAAGGAGAGAGCATATCTCACCCATATTGGCCTCTCTTCATTGGCTTCCTGTTAATTCTAGAATAGAATTTAAAATTATTCTTCTTACTTATAAGGTTTTGAATAATCAGGTCCCATCTTATCTTAGGGACCTCATAGTACCATATCACCCCAATAGAGCGCTTCGCTCTCAGACTGCAGGCTTACTTGTAGTTCCTAGGGTTTGTAAGAGTAGAATGGGAGGCAGAGCCTTCAGCTTTCAGGCTCCTCTCCTGTGGAACCAGCTCCCAATTCAGATCAGGGAGACAGACACCCTCTCTACTTTTAAGATTAGGCTTAAAACTTTCCTTTTGCTAAAGCTTATAGTTAGGGCTGGATCAGGTGACCCTGAACCATCCCTTAGTTATGCTGCTATAGACGTAGACTGCTGGGGGGTTCCCATGATGCACTGTTTCTTTCTCTTTTTGCTCTGTATGCACCACTCTGCATTTAATCATTAGTGATCGATCTCTGCTCCCCTCCACAGCATGTCTTTTTCCTGGTTCTCTCCCTCAGCCCCAACCAGTCCCAGCAGAAGACTGCCCCTCCCTGAGCCTGGTTCTGCTGGAGGTTTCTTCCTGTTAAAAGGAAGTGCTTGCTCACAGGGGGTCGTTTTGACCGTTGGGGTTTTTACGTAATTATTGTATGGCCTTGCCTTACAATATAAAGCGCCTTGGGGCAACTGTTTGTTGTGATTTGGAGCTATATATAAATAAATAAAATTGATTGAACAGCACTCCTCCATCTTTTCAAAGATGTAATAATAGTGCTGGCCACCTTTAAACCACTGCCACAGTTATTTGTATTCTGAGTGCACTTCCCACATATTGCAAAAACATTAGTACTTGCATAGTGGGGAGGGAAGGAAGGAAGGAGGACAGAAATACAGTGTCTTCACTACATTTTATCTATATATTACAACCCCAATTCCAATGAGGTTGCAATGTTGTGTAAAATATAAATAAAAACAGAATGTAATGATTTGCAAATCCTAATGATTTGCAAATCCTCTTCAATGTATATTCTATTGAATACACCACAAAGACAAGATATTTAATGTTCAAACTGACAGACTTTGTTGTTTTTATGCAAATATTTGCTCATTTTGAAATGGATGCCTGCAACACATTTCAAAAAAGTTGGGACAGGGCAACAAAAGACTGGGACAGTTGAATGCTCAAAGAACACCTAATTGGAAACAGGTGAGTGTCATGACTGGGTATAAAAGGAGCATCCCCAAAAGGCTCAGCCATTCACAAGCAAAGATGGGATGAGGATCACCACTTTTTGAACAACTGTGTGAAAAAATAGTCCAACAGTTTAAGAACAATGTTTCTCAATGTTCAATTGCAAGGAATTTAGGGATTCCAACATCTACAGTCCATAATATAATTAGAAGATTCAGAGAATCTGGAGAACTTTCCACATGTAAGTGGCAAGGGCGAAAACCAACACTGAATGCCCATGACATTCGATCCCTCAGACGGCACTGCATTAAAAACCAACATCACTGTGTAAAGGATCTTACCGCGTGGGCTCAGGAACACTTCAGAGAACCACTGTCAGTTAACACAGTTCGTCGCTACATCTACAAGTACAAGTTAAAACTCTACCATGCAAAGCGAAAGCCATACATCAACAACATCCAGAAACGCCAACCACCTTCTCTGGGCCCGAGCTCCTTTGAAATGGGCAGACGCAAAGTGGAAAAGTGTGTTGTGGTCTGATGTGTCCACATTTCCACAATTGTTTTTGGAAATCATGGACGTTGTGTCCTCCGGACAAAAGACCATCGAGATTGTTACCAGCTCAAAGTTCAAAAGCCTGCATTTGTGATGGTATGGGGGTGTGTTAGTGGGCAACTTACACATCTGTAATGGCACCATCAATGCTGAAAGGTACATCCAGGTTTTGGAGCAACACATGCTGCCATCCAAGCAACAACTTTTCAGGGACGTCCCTGCTTATTTCAGCAAGACAAGGCCAAACCACAATCTGCATGTGTTACAACAGCGTGGCTTCGTAGTAAAAGAGTGCGGGTACTAGACTGGCCGCAGTAAAGACCTGTCGCCCACTGAAAATGTGTGGCGCATTATGCAGCGCAAAATACGACAACAGAGACCCCGGACTGTTGAACAACTGAAGTCGTACATCAAGCAAGAATGGGAAAGAATTCCACCTACAAAGCTTCAACAATTAGTGTCCTCAGTTCCCAAACGCTTATTGAGTGTTGTTAGAAGGAAAGGTGATGTAACACAGTGGTAAACATACCACTGTCCCAGATTTTCTGAAATGTGTTGCAGGCATCCATTTCAAAATGAGCAAATATTTGCACAAAAACAATAAAGTTTATCAGTTTGAACATTAAATATCTTGTCTTTGTGGTGTATTCAATTGAATATAAGTTGAAGAGGATTTGCAAATCATTGTATTCTGTTTTTATTTACATTTTACACAACATCCCTACTTCATTGGAATTTGGATTGTAAGAGCCAAGTGGCCTCTGTGTCCGTGTATGTGTGAGTGTATGTAACTTTGATCACAGACAAACTGGGGCACGCTGACATTTGCCATTTGGAATGCTCCTGTGTTTTGGGCCAAGGATGAACGCCGCCAAAATGGAACATTGATAGGACTAATATTTTTCGAGAAACTACAGATATTAGCTAATAACAGTGAACAACGGACATTGATAATTACATTGTGGACACACTCCATTCCAGCAGGGGGCGTAAATCATCTATATATTAAAAGTGAAGTAGCCTCTGTGTACATGCATGCATGTGTGCCTGCGTGTACCTTCAAATATGGAGAAACTGAGGAGAGCTAACATTTGCCATTTGGTATGCTTATATATTTTGGGTCAAGGATGAATGCCTCCAAAATGGAATGTTGACAGGACTAATATTTCTGGAGAAAGTATAGATATTACATAACAACAGTAAACAATGGACATTGATAATAACATTTTGGACTTCCAAATCATTATTTTGGAAAAGGCAACCACATTTTCTTTCTCTCAAACGTTTGTCCTCATTTCCAAAGGTAGAGCAAAATGTTCTTAACTTCCTATTGTTAACACTGCAAAAATGTTTGACAAAAACCTTTTCACAGTTTGACAGGCGCATCTTTGCCCACACCTATACCAAAATTGAACTTTTGTAGTCTTGGCTTGGCCAAGACTGGACTGAATTTCATAATTTTGTTGTGATACCATCATGATATTTCCGAATACAACCAAGTTTATGTCATTATTTTTGTCACTATTTTAACTCTAACTGTAGCTCTTGCTATAACACCAATGTCCCACCCCCCACGTCACCCCAAATTTCCTGATACCATCATGAAATAGCTTTGTGACACGTCACAAAAATGTAACACATTTCATGATGGTATCAGGATTAAATCACTTTTCATGTTGCCAACACAAACTTGGTGTGAGATTGGCTTTGGCATGGCACATCATTTCCCCTAATACTGTAGTATTTTGATGACTATTTTTTGATAATCCAACCAACAAACAAACATGGGTGAAAACATTGCTACCTTGACTGTGAAGTAATGAAGACAAGCCTTCGTTGAAAATTTAAAGAGTCAAACCTTTGCTCCGCTTCCACCCATTCACAGTCCTTTTCCCAATAGGTCAGGATCATGGTGATAAGTTCTCCAAGTGCTGGCACACTCCATGATTGCTAAACAAGGGAGAACCGTGGAGACAAAGTACATAGAATGTCAATAACAGTGTTGACTGATGTATCGCTGTAAAATAAATAAACCAGCAATCCACTGCCGAATGTTATATGTAAAATTTCCATTCATTAACCTTTAGATTAATTGGGTTTTCTACAATGTTATGGATCAAGTCAAAGAGTAGATGGGGTAATCTGATCTCACAGCCGACATGGAAGGTATTCTCAAGGTCGGGCGTCACAATCATATTGTGTAAGACTTTCAGTGGATTGCGAAGCCGCCATGGTTCTTTTACACCACCTATTAGCTGACAACATAAAAGACAGACACATGGGAACACTGATTAAATGCACTGACTGGCTCAAATGAACAGGTACCCAGTTACCTGAGCTTCAGCTTTCAGGAAGTTGGATTTCAGTTGAAAGATAATGGCACTGTAGTTTAAGAGTTCTTTCTTTTGTCTTCCTGGATCAGATTCCTGGGCCAGTTTCTCCCAATATTCCTCACTGTCATCATCCTGAAGAATAAAAGATGATTATGATTCTAAGTGGCTGATGATGAATTTTGGAAGCAAGTTTATAAAATTTTCACCATGAAAATTTTGAGTAGATACTGACCTGCTTATGCAGTGTAGTACAACTGTCCAACTGCACTATTCTTGGTTCAACATTTACAGATGGGAACTCCTGCTCATAGTCCATGCTGATATGGCCCCTGCAGAGGAAATACCACAGATGGGGCGAATGTGCATGTATTTTATTTTCTACTGGCTTGTGGGTGGCAGCAACCAGAGCAGTCTGGTTTCACACCCAGAAAGTCAAGCACTGACTACATCCCTGCTCTGTGACTATACACTGAACGCAAGTGGAAATATCAGCAGTGCTTCTTTTCAGCCGATGTTGATGTTCGCCAAGTATTTGGTTTGGCTGCCTAGACTGTTCTCTTGGACATCTCGAGACTTTGTAGGATCCCCAACAAGTTGCTGGATATCACAGCAGGCATGTACACAGGAACCGTGAGTGCTGTATGGAGTGGATGCAGAATCTGACTTTTTCCCCAGTGAATACTGTCATTCATCAAGCTCCTACAATGTTCGATGCTTACAAGGACTGGGTGTTGGGTAGGGTTTTTGGGGTTTGCAATTGTCCTTGATCAAGACTAATATCTAGGCTTTCAATGACTTCCTGGATTGGGCGATCACAAGCTTTTCTGTGTGTGGTGAAAGTGTCAAAAGTGTAGAATCATTTATCTCAGCAGTGATATTCTTTCAACGTCACACAACAGTAAAATGCAAAAGCCCAAGAGGGGAGGGTTAATGACACTTTTTATAGGCAATGCATACCTCTGTTTAGACCTCACAGATTGATTGCCGGTATACAGGCTTTGATTGGCAGCTGTCACAACCATATGATCTGAGGACACGACTGTCTTAGTGGAAGAGGACTTGGCTCTTGTAGTAGCTGCTGTAGTATCAGCCCTTTCATTTTCCAACCCATCGGTCGGTTTCTGTTGATGAACACAGAACAACTCTCCTGAGGATTAATGACACACATACATTCCCTTACCAAAAAATAGTATTGATAAGTATATAAAAAGTAAACTGGAAGTATACTTGAAACATACTTGCATGTACTACTTTTTGGTAAGGGTTGTCAGCTCACTCTCACACTATTATTGCCTACCAGTTTCCTTTGATTTTTGCTGTTCATCTGTTTTCGGGCCATTTGCAATAATCTGCTTTCCCCAGATGTAGGTGTTGTCTTTGCTGCCACTTGCTGATATTTCAGTGCTAGCATGTCTGGGCTGGGTTTGATCGTCAGAGGGCTGAGGACACTTGCGTCTGACAACACTGCCAACACAAAATCATATTAAAAACAGTTAAAATCCCAGATGTATTTACAATTAATATTTAAAAGTTTTACTCTCACCTAGCACCCTGTCAGCGACAAATGGATGATACAGGAGGTCTGGCCATGACAACCTCCTTTGAGGATCTTTGGTCAACAGACCTTTCAGAAAACTCTGATGGAAAAACAAAAAACATGTTCTTCTGCTTGTTATACATCAGACAAAATTCATTTTGTCTTCGAGAGATCAGGACAACCTGGCTGTAAAAGTCTGATGTAGCATTGTTCAAACAAGAAGATAACCTCAGCTTGACCAGCATTAACACCATTACTGATTTTGAGGTAACACTTCACTGAAGAAAAGAACGCCTATCACAGGCATTGTCTTGTACCGTGCATGTGTCACTCATAGTGTCTGGCCATTTGATTGGGTCTCTCACGATGAGTTGCACCAGGTGAAAGATGGAGTTAGTGTAGAATGGTGGTGCCCCTGTGTAGATCTCATAAAGAATGCAGCCTAGAGACCACAAGTCAGTGGTGTGGTCATACGGCTTCTCCTCCACCAGCTCAGGAGACATGTACAACGGTGTTCCTTTGAGAGACGTCAGCACCAAAGTCGACACACTCATAGCTCTGGCAAAACTACAATGAGATTATGTTACATGCAGAATCGACAATAAATATTTCAGCAAAGTACTAAGGAAAAAAATCTTCAAAATAATCAAAAGAAATTAGGTCCATAATAGAGCCCAACTGATATATCAACTGGCCAGTAATAAATGAAATTAGCCTTTCATGAACATATCAGTATCTGCATTATTTTTTTTTTTTTTGCAATTTTATTAAAAATAAAAACCTAAGAAATCACGTGTACATATGTATTCACACCCTTTGCTCAATACTTTGTTGATGCACCTTTGGCAGAAATTACAGCCTCAAGTCCCTCTCTACTTTTAAGATTAGGCTTAAAACTTTCCTTTTTGCTAAAGCTTATAGTTAGGGCTGGATCAGGTGACCCTGAACCATCCCTTAGTTATGCTGCTATAGCAGGGGTAGGCAACCTGTTCCAGAAAGAGCCATGAGGGTGCAGGTTTTCTTTGCAGCCACTGACTCCACCAGATGATTTCACTGATTAACTGATTCCATCTGTTCAAAGTGATATTAATCAGTAAAATCACCTGGTGGAGTCAGTCGCTGCAAAGAAAACCTGCACCCTCATGGCTCTTTCTGGAACAGGTTGCCTACCCCTGTGCTATAGACTTAGACTGCTGGGGGGTTCCCATAATGCACTGAGTGTTTCTTTCCCTTTTTGCTCTGTATGCACCACTCTGCATTTAATCATTAGTGATTGATCTCTGCTCCCCTCCACAGCATGTATTTTTCTTGGTTCTCTCCCTCAGCCCCAACCAGTCCCAGCAGAAGACTGCCCCTCCCTGAGCCTGGATCTGCTGGAGGTTTCTTCCTGTTAAAAGGGAGTTTTTCCTTCCCACTGTCGCCAAGTGCTTGCTCACAGGGGGTCGTTTTGACCTTTGGGGTTTTTACGTAATTATTGTATGGCCTTGCCTTACAATATAAAGCGCCTTGGGGCAACTGTTTGTTGTGATTTGGCGCTATATAAATAAAATTGAATTGAACTGAAAGTCTTCTTGAATGATGTCACTCACAAGCTTGGCACACCTATCTTTGGGCAGATTTGCCCATTCCTCTTTGCAGCACCTCTCAAGCTCCATCAGGATGGATGGGAAGCATTGGTGCACAGTCATTTAGGCTGAGCTCCGGCTGGGCCACTCAAGGACATTCACAGAGTTGTTGTTGTGTGGGCCGCCAGAAGAGGAGGTACTGCTGGCCCACCACCAGAGGGCGCCCTGCCTGAAGTGCGGGCTTCAGGCACGAGAGGGCGCAGTCGCCTCACAGGAGCAGCCAGGGTGACAGCTGTCACGCATCACCTGCAACAGCTGTTACCCATCATCTGATCAGCAGGGGAATATCAGCAGGACGACGCCTCCACCTCTTTGCCGAGATATCGTTCTACCTGGAAGGTAACGTGCTCAGCTGACTGGTTAACAGTGATCTTTTGTGACTTTGTGAGTTGTTTAGCTGACTCCTTTTCCAACGAGTGGTGGAGGTAGTTTTCCTGCTGTACGGATTCCTGGGTGCAGACGCACCCACATTTAATTGTTCTTTTGTTCCTCGCCAGCAGTACCAGGTCCGACACGCGAAGGCAGTGGCCACCTGGGAGTTCGGGACTTGGCGGCTCCAGTATTCCCGGGGTCTGGTGGCGGAGGAAATCGTGTGGTTCCGGTTCTGCTTTGGACAGACGTCTCCTATCTTCGAGCCTGCCCACACGACACCTTTTGTGATTTGGCTTTTGTCTATTGTTGTAATCTGATTGTATTTGTTGTGCCCATTCACAACAGTAAAGTGTTGTTATTTGACCTCATCCATTGTCCGTTCATTTGCGCCCCCTGTTGTGGGTCCGTGTACCTACACTTTCCCAACAGTTGTCCTGAAGCCACTCCTTTGATATCTTGGATGTGTGATTAGGGTCATTGTTTTTGTCCAGGATGTCTCTGTACATTGTTGCATTCATCTTTCCCTCAGTTCTGACTAGTCTTCTAGTTCCTGCCACTGAAAAACATCCACAAAGCATGATGCTGCCATCACCCTGTTTCACTCTAGGGATGGTGCCGGTTTTCTCCAAACATGACTCCTGGCATACACGCAAAAGATTTCAATCTTTGTCTCATCAGATCCGTGAGTTTTGTTTCTCATGGTCTGAGAGCCCTTCAGTTGCCTTTTGGCAAACTCCAGGTGGGCTGCTATGTCCCTCTTACTAAGGAGTGGCTCCTGTCTACCCATTCTACCATACAGGCCTGATTGGTGGATTGCTGCAGAGATGGTTGTCCTTCTGAAAGGTTCTCTTCTCTCCACAGAGGAATGCTGGAGCTCTGACAGAGTGACCATCAGGTTCTTGGTCACCTCCCTGACTAAGGCCATTCTCCCCCAATTCCTCAGTTTAGATGGGTGGCCAGCTCTAGGAAGAGCCCTGGTGGATTTGAACTTCTATTTATGATGGAGGCCACTGTGGTCATTGGGACCTTCAAAGCAGCAGAAGTGTTTCTGTACCCTTCCCAGATTTGTGCCTCAAGACAATCCTGTCTCAGAGGTCTACAGACAATTCCTTTGACTTCATGCTTGGTTTGTGCTCTGACATGCACTGTCAACTGTAGGACCTTATATAGGTGTGTGTCTTTCCAAATCATGTCTAATCAACTGAATTTACCCCAGGTTGACTCCAATTAAGCTGTAGAAACATCTCAAGGATGATAAGTGGAAACAGGATGCACCTGAGCTCAGTTTTGACCTTCACAGAAAAGGCTGTAAATACTTATGTACATGTGATTTCTTTTTTTCTTTTAATAAATTTACAAAAAATCTTAAAAATATTTTTTCACATTGTTATTATGGGGTATTGTGTGTAGAATTTTGATGAAAAATTGAATTTCATCCATTTTGGAATGAGGCTACAAAGACCCTACTAGCCATGCTCCTGACATGGTTCAGGTGTACAACGAGAGTACAGGTCCCATACATACTGTATGCATTCTTGAATTTTCGCAAGACCCTTAGAATTTGCATTTGCAGGATGAAAAGTGTCCAGGGGCAGTCTGCGACCTTCTACGGCACTGTACAAGGCAAGTGATGTGCATGTCTCAGTTTTGCCATATTTTTCTCCATAGATTTGCCATAGTAGCACGTATGGCGAGTTGTGAATGAGACTTAATAATGGTATCAGCCACAAGAAATCCATATCGGCCGGGCTCTAGTCCATAGATATTTGGACATTAGTTGTTTTTTTTGTTTTTTTACATTTTCTGGCTAGCAGAGAACAGTGTAGCTGAAAGGTAATAATGAGCGTGAGCTCAAAGTGCAGACTTTCAACTTTACCTCTAAACTGAGTGAACAGTGGCTGAACTGCAACATTGATGTGTATATTTTAAGGAACCAACATTAACTTGGCTGCTCAGGCATTTGAACATCAGGTGTGTGTGTGTTATTCCCTCATATGTAGTTAAGACATAAGCAGATGTCAAGTAATTAATTTGCATTTTGGATCTGTTACTTTCAACTGCCAATGTGTAGTCAAGAGTAATGACCTATCACTACCACCCCCCCCCCCCCCCAAAAAAAATGAAGCTATTGTGAAGTTGACAAGATACAACAAAGACATCAGATAGAGAAACATTTGATGTAGCAAAATAGACTATTTTGTACGTTATTAAAATGACCTTAAAAACACCAAAAAATCCAGAAAGATCATAGATAACAAATTTGGTAATTTAGAAAAAAATACTTCATAGCTGCTGGCCAAATCAAGAACCCCCTCCAAGAAGTATGCATGTCTGTGTCAAAATCAGCAATCAAAAGAGGAACAAAGACGACAACCCTTGGCAAAAATTATGAAATCACCAGCCTCGGAGGATGTTCATTCAGTTGTTTAATTTTGTAGAAAAAAGCAGATCACAGACATGACACAAAACTAAAGTCATTTCAAATGGCAACTTTCTGGCTTTAAGAAACACTATAAGAAATCAGGAAAAAAAATTGTGGCAGTCAGTAATGGTTACTTTTTTAGACCAAGCAGAGGGAAAAAAATATGGAATCACTCAATTCTGAGGAAAAAATTATGGAATCATGACAAACAAAAGAACGCTCCAACACATCACTAGTATTTTGTTGCACCACCTCTGGCTTTTATAACGGCTTGCAGTCTCTGAGGCATGGACTTAATGAGTGACAAACAGTACTCTTCATCAATCTGGCTCCAACTTTCTGTGATTGCTGTTGCCAGATCAGCTTTGCAGGTTGGAGCCTTGTCATGGACCATTTTCTTCAACTTCCACCAAAGATTTTCAATTGGATGTAGATCCGGACTATTTGCAGACCATGACATTGACCCTATGTGTCTTTTTGCAAGGAATGTTTTCACAGTTTTTGCTCTATGGCAAGATGCATTATCATCTTGAAAAATGATTTCATCATCCCCAAACATCCTTTCAATTGATGGGATAAGAAAAGTGTCCAAAATATCAACGTAAACTTGTGCATTTATTGATGATGTAAAGACAGCCATCTCCCCAGTGCCTTTACCTGACATGCAGCCCCATATCATCAATGACTGTGGAAATTTACATGTTCTCTTCAGGCAGTCATCTTTATAAATCTCATTGGAACGGCACCAAACAAAAGTTCCAGCATCATCACCTTGCCCAATGCAGATTCAAGATTCATCACTGAATATGACTTTCATCCAGTCATCCACACTCCACGACTGCTTTTCCTTAGCCCACTGTAACCTTGTTTTTTCCTGTTTAGGTGTTAATGATGGCTTTCGTTTTGTTGTGTGGGCCGCTGAAGAGGAGGTACTGCTGGCCCACCACCACAAGATGGCGCCCTGCTTGAAGTGCGGGCTTCAAGCACAAGAGGGCGTCGGCTTTGCTGGAGGTGACAGCTGTCATCAATCAACACAAGCTGTCACCCATCATCACCACTACAAAGACCAGACTGCAACTCCACCTCCTTGCCGAGAAATCAACTACCATTCAGGTAATTTCTCTGCTGACTGACACGTTGTGTAACAATCTAATCTCATTTGCAGCCGTTGTCCTGTGGTTGTTCCCTTATCTGGGATTTTGGCGTTTGGTGTGACTGCGACGACTGCGCCTCACACTCCAAACAGATAAGTGGTTAATCAGGAGCTGCACGAGTGTGTAATTTGGAGGTGGAGGTTCTCCCTCCTAACTGTGTACAGATCGTGGACCACTGAGTGTGTGAACTCACACTCATCTGGACTGTCTCTGTTCTCTGCCAGCAGTACCGGGTCTGACTGCTGAAGACAGCAGCCACCTGGGGCGCAGGGCTTGGCGGCTCCCGTGTTCTTCAGCTCTGTTGGTGTTGGAAGCTGTGTGGGAATCCGGCTCTTCTCTCTCCAGGCGTCTTCTATCGTCGAGCCTGCCCACACGTCACCTGGTGTATGATTGACAGTCCACCATATTGTTATTGTCTGTACGTTGTTGTGCGATTCACAACATTAAATTGTTACTTTTTGGCTTATCCATTGTCCGTTCATTAACGCCCCCTGTTGTGGGTCCGTGTCACTCCACTTTCACAACACGTTTAGCTTTTCTGTATGTAAATCCCATTTCCTTTAGGCGGTTTCTTACAGTTCGGTCACAGACGTTGACTCCAGTTTCCTACCATTCGTTCCTCATTTGTTTTGTTGTGCATTTTCGATTTTTGAGACATATTGCTTTAAGTTTTCTGTCTTGACGCTTAGATGTCTTCCTTGGTCTACCAGTATGTTTGCCTTTAACAACCTTCCCATGTGGTTTGCATTTGGTTCAGAGTTTAGACACAGCTGACTGTGAACAACCAACATCTTTTGCAACATTGCGTGATGATTTACCCTCTTTTAAGAGTTTGATAAACCTCTCCTTTGTTTCAATTGACATCTCTTGTGTTGGAGCCATGATTCATGTCAGTCCACTTGGTGCAACAGCTCTCCAAGGTGTGATCACTCCTTTTTAGATGCAGACTAACGAGCAGATCTGATTTGATGCAGGTGTTAGTTTTGGGGATGAAAATTTACAGGGTGATTCCATAATTTTTTCCTCAGAATTGAGTGAGTTCATATTTTTTTCCCTCTGCTTGGTCTAAAAGAGTAACTGTTACTGACTGCCACAATTTTTTTTTCCTGATTTCTTATAGTGTTTCTTAAAGCCAGAAAGTTGCCATTTGAAATGACTTTAGTTTTGTGTCATGTCTGTGATCTGCTTTTTTCTACAATTACAATTAAACAACTGAATGAACATCCTCCAAGGCCGGTGATCCCATAATTTTTGCCAGGTGTTGTATACCACGACCTGTAAAAGACTGCTAAGCCGTACAAACAGAAACATCTGATCAGTCTGTTAAAAACATGACAGGAAGAGAAGTACACACAGCTTGTTGTGCAATGGTCAGGTCAATCACATGACCATAATTATAACCAGAAATATTAAATAGCTACAGTGGCAAAGAATCACAAAAGAAACCCACTGTTGCATGATTTCTAAAAAATTCCAGTTTCAGACAGACATTGAAAAGTTTTAAAAAATGAAAGCTTCATTTATGATTGTTAGTTTGTCTAATTCCAGTTGCGCTTTTTAAAACAGGAGACTGCATATGAAAGCACAATAATTCCTACACTGTTTACCCAGTTTGGATTTAATCCAACTCAAATTACAACTGACATCTGAACATTATTTGATTTCACTTCCAGTAGAGAGCAGTACACAATTAAAATAACAACACTGCCAATATTCTGTACTTGTGAATTTGACTGTGTACTTACCCAAAGTCACACAGTTTCATTACCCCACTTTTATCCAACAGAATATTTTGTGGTTTCATGTCACGATGAACAATACGATGAGAGTGTAAATAATACAGAGCTGAGATCAGCTGGCAGGCAATGTCACGAACCTGAAAGATCAGAATCAAAAGTTAACTGTGGGATTTACATCATTAAAACACTTATTTGACAACATGATGCAGATAATGAAGGTTAAATAATAATTTCCCCCAATACAATAATTTTGTAATTCATTAAAGGTATTGTTTCTTTGTGTACCATAGCACAGAACAGGAGAGAGAGAAAGAGTGAGACAGAGACAGAGACAAAGACACACACACACACACACACGCACACACACACACACACACACACACACACACACACACACACACACACACACACACACACACACACACATTCAACATCATTCGGGTGTAACTGTGCACTGAAATTAATTACCTGCCTTTCAGGTAAACTCCCCTGATATTGAAGAATCTGGAACAGCTGACCCTCTGCATATTCGGTTACCACCACAACCTACAGCATCACAACCACACAGGGTATTGTAGTGGTCAGTTTGTGAAACCACAGGTAGTTACATCTATGTATTTTTCAACATGAAAAATGTACAAAATTTCAACATGTACAAAATTATTTTACTGTCATAGTACAATAAAAATGACAGATTATGAATATCACCACTAATGTTGTTATTAGACAGTAATTACATACAAATTAGTTGATGGATGGAGAAATTATAGTACCTTTTGTGTGCTGTCCCAGTAAAAGCAATCTGACATAGGTGAGTGCTATTTCATAATTGCTTCACTGACAAGTCAGCAGATCGTCTACATATGATTACAAATGTCTACATTAGGGATACAACCTTTTTGCAACCCCATAGTCTTGTATCATACTCTGATGAACTTTTTACTAGTAAACAATGAAAGCAATCTTTTTTAGTATTTGATTAAAAAAACAAAGTTCACCCATGACTAACTTGGAAATTTTTATACTCCATTGCATTTGGGTGGATTTCCAAAAACTAGAATCCTGGTTGAATAATAAACAAAAAAGGGAAAAGCAATATGATGATGACTCATGATGACTCAGCAATACAATCTAACCACCACTGAAGTCCTACAAATGCTAAGAATTTAATGAAAGCCAATAGTGTGTTGCAACCTTGGCCATATTCAAACAAGTTTTGCATAAGAGTACAAACATGGGTTCATGGGGTGAACTTTTTAAAAGATAGCTCAAAAGTTAGTTCACTTTTATGCTTATACATAAAAGCTCATCTACATATGATACAGGAAATTGTTTTTGAGGAAGAAATTAAAAAGTTGTATCCCTAGTCTACATGTCCCTTGGAGTCAAATTAAATCAACACAACACATAATGGAAAGAATGTGACAATCTGGCAAGGCTCTCTAGAACAGCTCTTCCTCAAACACTGAGTGACTGTGCATGATGGACACACACAAATATAAAAGCCACCAAGATGCCCGTAACAAGCTTTAGTGGTTGTGATTGGAGAGTCTCCTTCATGCCTTCTAGCAAACTCAACCATAAACTGCATGTGTTTTCAACACATGAAACACAAATGCAAATTTCCACTGTCTAAAGATCAAAATTCCTTCAGAGTTGTTACGGGCATCTTGGTGGCTTCCCTCACTAGTCTCCAGTTTTGGATGGTGGCCTATTCCAGGTATCTGATTTTTTATCAGTCCTTTTTTTTATCAGTCCTTTATTGAAAGTCTCCTGTGTTTTTCTTGCATCTGCTGGTTTCCCAGCCTCGCACTGAAAGATAAAAACAGTTTGTATAGTATTATAAAAATATGTTCAAAGATCACCAGAGTGAAATTTAGGGATCTAACTAGTTTTTGTGACCAGCAAATTTTGAGGAAGGCAAATTGTATTTTGTCTTCTCCTGGTCACGTGCTGGCAGGTGAATTTTCCCTGTTGCCTTCAGGTTGTCGTTATATTTCACCTGTCTACAGGACGAACCGGTTGTTAAAATCTTTTATCCCCTCTGCTATTTGTCTCTTAAACTCTTTGTAGGGTCTGTATGTGTATGTATGTGTGTATGCATATGTATATGTATGTATATATGTATATATATATTAGATGGTTGTGATGACACTGTATCCCACGGTATTTTATTCTATTTTATGCTAACTTATTTTCTATGTGTTTTTCTGTATTGGGTGGTTATTGTGTTCTGTGTGCCAGTACGCAAGCTGCTGAAACTAATTGCCCCTGGTGGGATGAATAAAGTTGTCTAAGTCTAAGTCTCCATAATAATCTGCCATAGTCTTTCCAAATCTTAATGACTGATTTAACTACCTTACACTCAGTGGTAGGGATGGTACTGGATAACCTATTCCAAATTTTTCAATCCAGAGGAATCAATATGGATCTGCATACTGATTTGGCACAAGTTTGACCCTGGATGCCCTTCGTGACACTACTCCACATTTTGGAGAATGAACCTGGAAACCTCTGTTTTAGAAACAAGTGCATTAATCACTTGTCTACCACACTGCCCACCCATCAGAATTATATGCCTCACATATAATTAACTGCTCTTACTCATGCCACTGGGATTTTCTGACAGTTCAGTGTTGCAACAATCCATGTGTTATGAAATCATGTTTGATGTCATGGCCACAAACTCTGCATCTAGCAGCAAGGAAAACAGCTGCATTGACAGTGAATGAATGAATGAATGAATGAATGAATGAATGAATGAATGGATTTATTCGGCACACACACAAATCCGAAAGAACAGAAACATACCAATAATATGAATGTTATATAAACAAGCCTGTGAGTCCGAAAGGGTGTGGGCATAAGCAAAGCTTATCAACGCCCACCCCTGCTAGAATGAGAGAGAGAAAACTGACCCACCTTTCGTCAAAAAAGTGACAGCTGCCAATCAAAATCGGCCACGTCACTAAGCCCCGCCCCCTCTATGACGTCATAGCCAATCAGAATTAATGACGTCACTATGTCCCGCCCCTAAGCCCCTCCCCTAGTCCCGCCTCCAAGCCCCGCCCCTTATGACGTAACAGCCAATCATAATCGATGACGTCATTATGCCCCGCCCCTAAGCCCCGCCCCTAGTCCCACCTCCTAGCCCCCGCCCCTTATGACGTCACATCCAATCAGAGTCGATGACGTCAGTATGTCCCGCCCCTAAGCCCCCGCCCCCGGCTCCTCCCCTAGTTCCGCCCCTGGCTCCTCCCCTAGCCCCACCCCCAAGCTCCTCCCCTAACCCCGGCCAAGCACCGCCTCCAAGCCATACCTCCCCTCCCACCCAGGGTCTAATATTTTAATGTCACTTTATTTCATGAATTAAAGAACGATTAAAATACCTAGATCTTTTTAATGTATTAAAGAATTAACTAATTCTGAAATAATTAAACATAAATCAGTGTCTATTATTTAATGCCCCTTTAATATTTTTAATTCTTAAATTATTACGTTTCCTTTTCTGTTTTTTAATTCGTAAATTAAAGAAGGGGGTACAAATAGCCGTCTCTCGGCTGTAAGTCTTTGCAGCAAGACGGTCAAATACCCACGCATAGAGCTGCTCGCGGAAACATGACCCCACGGCTGTAAAACCTGTTGCAGAGCTGTGTCTGTGTGAGTGCGTGTGTGTGTGCGTGTGTGTGTGTGTGTGTGTGTGTGTGTGTGTGCGTGTGTGTGTGTGTGTGTGTGTGTGTGTGTGTGTGTGGCGGGACACCCGCTGAGCGGAGATGCTGCCCCGAGGTGATGAACCCGAAGAACAATAAACAATGCTCCTTATCACTCACGCCAGATGATGTTTTCTTTTAAGATATTAGCCGATCGATCATGGGGCGCGGGACACCCGCTGAGCGGAGATGCTGCCCCGAGCCCGAACAATAAACAATGCTCCTTATCACTTACGCCAAACGGTGTTTTTAGAGCAAAAGGTAAGGAATTACGCCCCGCGGACGAAGAAGGGTTTAAAAATCCCCTTTCGACGATAGAGTGACATACAGCATTCACCATGGCGAGACGAACTCCGATCCTCCGCTACATCTGCGAGACCCCGGTTAACATCACCATGACAACAGAAGGCTCGCTTGCCCCAAAAAAAGCGAGAATGTACGTCAGCCGTCTGAGCCAGCCGATACCGGAGGAAGATCTGACGTACAGCCTGGAGGGGCACGAACGTTTAACTTACACGTTCGACCCGTATTATGCCCAAGTAAGTTTCTTCACTCTGACCGAGGGTGAGACTGCCACTCGAGGAACCCCACGGGTGGCGCTTACTTCCGCCGATTGGGGTGTCTTCTCCGCGGCGGCGGGCTCGATGATTCGCGACACGGTCAACCCTGAACCTCCAGGAGATCGGACGCCGGAAAAGAAGAAAACACGCTTCCAACTCACCTGGCTCAGCGCCCAGGGGCCTCGCTATAGGGTGATATTCCAGCGTGGACCTCCTGACACTGTCTCTGAGGGTGAAATTAAGTTGGAGCGGGTTAGTGCCAGCGGCCACGTCAGAAGCGTCACAGCTGCGGCTGAGAGCTGGCATGAGATGTTCAACACCTGCAACGACAGGATTACGGGCCTCTTTACAAGGTGCCTGGCCTGGAGGGACGTTATCGAAGTCCGAAAAAACTTGGCCCCTCTTTTTACTTAAAAAAATAAATAAAAAAATAAAATAAAAAATAAAATAAAAAAAATAAAAAAAATAAAAAAACTCTGACGTAGCTCCTCCCCGCATGCACGGGGATTTCTATAAAAACCAGGGGACCGCATCTCATTCAAGCATCGGACGACGAACCAGCATGAGCTCCTCAACCTCTCCCATTGCAGCGGCCGACGACATCGCTTGTGACTGCGCGCTCGACTGTGGAAGAGACCGGCCCTCCCTGAGCCAGGCTTCACGGACCCGCGGTGGGTACGAGAGCCCGTGGGGAGTTCAGCTCGAGGCGGTCTGGGGCGAGATCCATCCTTCTCACGCGCTTTCCAGCCCGGGAGGCGTGGGGTCTCTTCCCGCTGTCACGGAGGCCGCGAGTCCGCGGGAGGTACAAGACCTCGAGCCGGCTGAGAAATACGCCACATCTTTCGCATCTGACCGGCCTGACGGGTTCCTGTCAGAGGAATTCCTGAAAACGGTGAAAGTCGGCGTGGCACACTTACTTTTGGCTGTGATCAAAAGTTACAGACAAAAACTCTGTTACGGGTGTGAGATCGATCACCCCAGCCAGCGCCAGCACGAGTGCCTGGACCCGTTAAATGAATATTTCTTTACCGGACATTTTGAGAGATTAATGGTGAGACTCTGGAGACCGACCTTCATCCCGGCTGTGGTAAAGCTCCTAGCCCAGCGCTTCCTCAACCCATCGGCTGCGAGGGTTCAGGGGGTGGTAGAAAACATCCTCACTGAGCTGAAATACACTGATACTTTTGAAGCAAAGATCAACGAACTGTACACATGTTTCGGTGAAGACGCAGATCTCGACCTGGAGGGGATGGTAGCCGTCTATAACCCAGACGACTGAAGAAAAACCTTTTTTTTTTTTTTTTTTTTTTTTTTTTTTTTTTTTTTTTTTAAATATCATTATATTGTTTTACAGTCATGGGTAATTGTGTGATGATTCTCTTTCAAAGCTTGCGGGAAGTTTATATTATACGTGGACTCTCGTATAAGCTGGAGCGGGTAGTCATTCGCAGGCTGGAGATCCCAGACGCCCCGCCTTTATGCGCTATGGAGAGGGTTTTCGACGTTATCAGACGTCGCCCCGGGCCCGGAGTCTGGACAGATCATATCTACAGCGCGGCTCTCCATTCATCTGAAAAATCTCTGTACAACGTATTACTGAAAATCTCTGTTTTGACCACTGACGATTTTACACGGTGTAATACGATGCATCTGCTTACATTATACACTCTGTTTGTGGATGTGATAGCGTGCCGGGTGAAACAGATGGGGGTGTCCAGAGGGGAGATTGTTCCTACACTTTTACAGCTGAATACTGAAATAAACCGTAAATGCGGGGGAGATGTATTACTGAGAGTTTTCCAGTTTTGTACGTGAACGTATGCTTTTTTCCTTCACGTATGCTGTGTTTAATAAACATGAACAATTGCTTTTTTCTCTGTGTGTGACTTTAATGAATGTAATAAAGCACATATTCTAAACCTTATACGGCCTGTGTTCTTTCCTATAATATTGTTGAAAAAGGGTGAAATGTTTTTCATATTGCAAGACAGAGTCATACAAACGAGGTTTTGGTGGAAAAAAGGTGCTCGTATGAATTAATGAGGGGTTTTAACACGGTCTCATTAAAAGCTCGAGGCTGCTCTGTGAGCGCTCTCCGCGGTGCTGAATCAGAGTTCAATTTAACGTTTCCAAGAGCTCCTATTTAAAACGTATACTTTTTTCCTTCACACATGTTGTGTTTAATAAACATGAACAATTGCTTTTTTCTCTGTGCGTGACTTTAATGAATGTAATAAAGCATATATTCTAAACCTTATACGGCCTGTGTTCTTTCCTATAATATTGTTGAAAAAGGGTGAAATGTTTTACAAATCAAATTTATATAGTGCCAAAACCACAACAAAACAGTTGCCTCAAGGCGCTTCATATTGCAAGACAGAGTCATACAAACGAGGTTTTGGTGGAAAAAAGGTGCTCGTATGAATTAATGAGGGGTTTTAACACGGTCTTATTAAAAGCTCGAGGCTGCTCTGTGAGCGCTCTCCGCGGTGCTGAATCAGAGTTCAATTTAAAACAAAAGACTAATATTTATGGTCGCTAAAACATATAAAAATGCAAAAGGACTATCCGGTTCATCATTCTGAAGAGATCCGTCTTAAAAGATGGGTGATGAGGGTTTAATGAAGGATGTATATTATAGTCCGGTAAATCCGGGGAGTTTTGGAGGGCCGGAGCGTTTACGCAGGGCTCTGCATGATCAACACAGCTCTAAAATTCGTATGAAGCATATCAGAGATTTCCTGTCGGGGGAAGATGCATACACATTACACAAACCTGCCAGGACGCATTTTCCAAGAAATAGAGTATTTGTCACAAACCCGCTTAACCAATTTCAGGCGGATTTATGCGACATGCAGGGGTTATCAGATTTTAACGACGGGTACAAGTACCTGCTGACCGTTATCGATATCTTCTCAAAAAAAGCGTATGCCAGACCTCTGAAGTCAAAGCAAGGGCGCGAAGTCTCACAGGCCTTTGCCTCACTCTTAAAGCAGAGCGGGGTGCCTCTGAAGATGCAGACTGATGCCGGGAAAGAGTTTTTTAACAAATCGTTCAAGGATTTAATGAAAAAACACCGGATTCTACATTTTGCCACCGCAAGTGATCTGAAAGCCTCGGTTGTCGAGAGGTTTAATCGCACGCTAAAGACGAGAATGTGGAGATATTTTACTGCTAAAAACACGAGAAGATACATCGACGTCCTACCGTCTTTACTCACGGCTTATAACGAGAGTTATCATAAAAGCATTAAGATGAGGCCGAATGAGGTTAATGATCGAAATGTCGATCAAGTGTTTCAAAATTTGTATGGGGCATCCACCCTACGCAGGAGGCCTGTGAAGTGTAAATATAAGGTCGGAGATATAGTCAGGGTCTCCAAGCTCAGGGGAGTTTTTGATAAAAAATATGAACAAAGTTTTACGGATGAAATGTTCACGGTGTCAGAATGTATACAACGTACGCCGCCCGTTTATAAATTGAAAGATTATGACGGTGAGATCATTGAAGGCTCATTCTATGAACCGGAATTGCAGAAGGTTAAAATAGCAAAGACAGACCGTATCAGGTTCAGAAATTATTCGTGAACGTTTTACCAAGGGAAAGAAATTTGTATTTGTCAGATGGAAAAATTGGCCCGAGAAATTTAACTCCTGGGTTCCCGCGGACCAGCTGATGGCCGTATAAATATGAGAACTTCCATCTTCAACCGACATATGAGAAATGGATCGGGATCTGAAACACGGATTTTATATGACTCTGCCTTCAAACGCCAGCCTAAAAGTATTCCCGGACAACACAATTTCATGCTACCAGGTGGACTTGGCTCGACACCTGGATCTAGAGGGTGACTGGGATGTGGCGCTGACGGAAATTTGTTATCCGCACACCTGGTTAAATATCCCGGAAAAGCCTTCCTGTACGTTCCAGGTGATGAAAATTACGGGCAAGAACAAACTCGCCGTTCACTCGCGATATTTTGACACGGGATATTATGATAACTTTGAGGTTATTGCAGGGCTGATAAACCCTCGTTTGAAGACTATAGATCCGAATCTGACTTTAAAATATGACGATATCCAGAAAAAGTTTCTGTGGGAAGGAGACGGTACCAGCCAGGTATATTTTGAAGCCCCGACGGCGTACATGCTGGGGATGCACCCTAATCAATGGCTGAGATGCGGACCCGGGGTCACGAGCTGTCCCCGCTACCCCGATATAAAAGCAGGGATGTATCACCTGTTCTGTTATACAGACGTTGTACAGCCTCAGGCGGTGGGTGACGCTTTTGCTCCTCTCCTCCGAGCGTTCGAAATTGGAGGTCGTTTCGGGGAAATAATTACAAAGAAATTCAACCCCGCTTATTACATCCCGGTCTCCAAAAGACATATTGAGACAATACGCATCGAAATCAAAAGCGATCAAGATCAAACGGTGGATTTCAGATACGGTAAAGTGGTTGTGACATTACATTTTAAACCGGCGGGATAAAAAAAAAAATGGCTGGGGCAGCGCACAAAGCCGACATTTATAGATTTGTGCCTTACTATGAAAATCAAGTCGGGAACGGCCTTCACGGCTTCCACGGCGCTCCTGTTATGTACGGGCGCGGGCTCGGGAACATATTTTCGAAACTGTTCAAATTTGTGTCGCCGCTGATTAAACAAGGATACACGATCGCCAAACCTCACCTGAAAAACGCAGCCCGAAGCATCGCTTCCGACGTAGTGAGCCGCGTTGTTGAGAGGGCCGGACGGAGTCAGGAGCCCGAGCAGCAGCGGGGGTCCGGGATCATGGTGCTCTCAAGAAGGCCCCGGAAACGCCCCCCGGGGAAACGGGTCAAAACAGTTAAAAAGCGAAAGACCCCCGGAAAAAGCAGAACAGTTCGAAGGAAGCATAAGAAGAGGAGGTTGTCCGGGGATATTTCTCTTAAACAATGTCTCTTTTGCGAAATAATTCCCCCGAATGCACCATGAGCGAATTGGATTTATTCGCCGTCCCCGGGACCCAGCTGTCCATCGAGCAAAGCCAATACGTTGAAGTCAGCCCGTTATCAGCCCTGACGGACATGGGCCCTATCGAGTTTTTTATCCCCGGAGACGGTGAGAGGTATTTAGACCTCAATAATACGCTGCTTTATCTGCGAATGAAAATTACAAACGCCGACGGGACTGACCTGGCTAATGACGCCCGCGTGGGCGTCATAAATTATCCTCTCAATACGATTTTCTCACAAGTCGACGTGACTCTGGGTGACCGGCTGATTTCCCAGTCCAGCGCGACGCACCCGTACAGGGCAATGATTGAGACGCTGCTGAACTTTTCCCCCCGCTTCATTGAAATCGCAGTTCACGGGCGGTTTGTTTTACAAGGACACCCCGGGTCAGCACAATTCGACCGCTGTGGATGACGCGGGCCCGAATAAAGGCCTCGTGAGCAGAGCCCGCTTTAGCGCCGAATCGCGTGAATTTCAAGTTCAGGGTCCGCTGCACGCGGACATATTTTTCTGCGAGAGGCTTCTTCTGAATAACATTGATCTAAGAGTTAAATTAATTCGAGCCAGCGATGCTTTCTGCCTGATGGGGCTGGCGGCCTCCACTTTCAAGCTGAAAATTCTGGGCGCATCCCTATTCGTTAAGAAAGTCACCGTATCCCCTGCAGTGAGATTGGGCCACTCCGCGGCTCTCATGAAAGGGAACGCCGTGTACCCGTTATCACGAATCAACGTTAAGACTTACGTGATCCCCAGCCATTCCAGGATATGCAACCAGGAGAACCTGTTTTTAGGAACCATGCCCAAATATGTGGTTCTGGGTATGGTGAATCACAATGCATTCAGTGGGAGAAGAGATCTGTCCCCGTTTGAATTTGCACACTATGACCTGGAGTACCTCGCACTCAGTCAAAACGGGAGACAGCTGCCGGCTAAAGCTTTCCAGCCTGAATTTAACAACGAACTCTCTGTCAGGGAGTTTTACAATCTCTACACCGCGACCGGACGACACCTCAAAGACCAGCCTCTCTGTATAGACCGGGAGGATTTTGCGCGCGGCTACGCGCTGTACGTCTTCAATTTAAACCCGGAGGAGGACAGCGGCGCTCTGAGCCCCGTCTCCACAGGCACCCTGCGACTTGAAATGAGATTCAGAGTCGCGACTCCGCATACCACCACGCTGATAGTGTACGCGTGTTATGATTCTCTCCTGGAGATTAATTCCAAGCGACAGGTCCTTGTGGATTTTTACTGATGAACACCCTGGAATTGGACGCAGTTATGAGGGGCTTAATAGGAGACCTGTTTGCCGGTGTTTTTGCGTCTGACGAGTTATTCCGGATCAAGCCGGGCCCTCCCGTATATTTCATTGTAAACACCCACCCTAGACATTTACCGGGAGAACACTGGTTAGCGCTCACCGTTGAAAAAAATGGTCGAGCCACATTTTTTGACTCGTTCGGCCTCAGCCCTGACTTTGATTACTACCCTAAAAGCATCCTGCAATATCTGGAGAATCTCCCAGATGTTAAAACATTCTGTATCACAACAAGCAGCTTCAGCACGAGTTATCCGACGTATGCGGACAACACTGCGTGTATTATCTGTATAACAGAGCCAGTGGGAAGTCGTACCGGGACGTGGTGTCTTTATACTCCGAAAATACTATCGCGAACGATGATTTGGTTTCTGATTTTGTGAAAAGATATCGTTATTGCCTTAAGAAAAGCTGCAATACCTCCTGTACCAGCTAGCAGGGCCTCTGCATGAGTTTAAATATTGTCACGGCTTGTGTTAACCGGCGTTCCTATTTTTTTATGTTTTTCCGTGTGAAAATGTAACCCCCGTCTTAGAACGCTCTCCCGATCATACCTTTAAAGTTTTATTGCGTTTGGAAAATTTAAACCCCCGTTTTTTAAATGTAGAAAGAAGCCTTGACCTTTGACCTTTGATTTTTGTATGTGTTTTTTTCGCCTGAAAACGGGGTGGATGTGTGAGAGCGGCCTTCCGATCATACCTTTAAAGTTTTAACGCGTTTGCATAATGTAAACCCCCGTTTTTAAACGTAGAAAGAAGCTTTGACCTTTGACCTTTGATTTTTTGTATGTGTTTTTTTTCGCCTGAAAACGGGGTGGATGTGTGAGAGCGGCCTTCCGATCATACCTTTAAAGTTTTAACGCGTTTGCATAATGTAAACCTCCGTTTTTAAACGTAGAAAGAAGCTTTGACCTTTGACCTTTGATTTTTTGTATGTGTTTTTTTTTGCCTGAAAACGGGGTGGATGTGTGAGAGCGGCCTTCCGATCATACCTTTAAAGTTTTAACGCGTTTGCATAATGTAAGCCTCCGTTTTTAAACGTAGAAAGAAGCTTTGACCTTTGACCTTTGATTTTTGTATGTGTTTTTTTTCGCCTGAAAACGGGGTGGATGTGTGAGAGCGGCCTTCCGAACATACCTTTAAAGTTTTAACGCGTTTGCATAATGTAAACCCCCGTTTTTAAACGTAGAAGAAGCTTTGACCTTTGACCTTTGATTTTTTTTATGTGTTTTTTTTCGCCTGAAAACGGGGTGGATGTGTGAGAGCGGCCTTCCGAACATACCTTTAAAGTTTTAACGCGTTTGCATAATGTAAACCCCCGTTTTTAAACGTAGAAAGAAGCTTTGACCTTTGACCTTTGATTTTTGTATGTGTTTTTTTCGCCTGAAAACGGGGTGGATGTGTGAGAGCGGCCTTCCGAACATACCTTTAAAGTTTTATCGCGTTTGCACGCTTTAAAACATTGTTATTAAGTACAGAAAGAAGTGTTAATCTTTGATCCTAAATTTTTTTTATGTTTTTTTTTCTCCTGAAAACGGGTGGATGTGTGAGAGCGGCCTTCCGATCATACCTTTAAAGTTTTATCGCGTTTGCATGATGTAAACCCCTGTTTTTAAACGTAGAAAGAAGCTTTGACCTTTGACCTTTGATTTTTTTTTATGTGTTTTTTGTGAAAAATGTTCCGAATGTGTAGAAAATGCACCCCCGATCATACCTTTAATGTTTTTGCATCGTTGTTATTAAGTAGAGAAGTGTTGAAAGTTGTTTTTTAAACCGTATACCGAATAAAAGTGATGAAGGCCGGAGATGAGTTTCAGTCTGTGTTTTATTAGTAACAATATACAAAAACGTGACTGACTGCGATGTATTTTAAAGAATCTTGATCATAATATCCAGTCAGTTTTTAATTCGATACCCTCCTTTTATGGTGAGAAACCTTCCCAGCGTTGGAAGTCTTTTTTTTTCTTAAGTTTCTTCCTGGCCGGCGAATCGGTTAAAAGAAGGGATTCATCCGGCGAGCTGCTCCGGCCTTTTTTAAGCTTCTGAAGCTGCTCGCGGGCTTGCGGGTTTGATACGCACGCCACCGGGATGTTCCGCTCCTGTAAAATATTGAGGAACTTCACCCAGCCTGTAGGAGGGCTCGATTTCTTGAACGAGGATCCGAGATGTTCATAAGATCTATGGCGTGAGACCCCCTCACGACTTTCCCCTTGTAAATAAATTCCCCCGACGGACTCCAGCGCGTATCACCCTTCGATAATTTCCTCATAATATATTCAGCGTTTCTACGCTCTCTGGAGGGGATATTCTTCAGGACCTCTGTGACAGTCTCATCCTCCTCCTCCTCCTCCTCCACCCCCTCCTCCTCAGGTTGCTTAGCGACGCGAGTCTCTTGCGGGGGTGAAACGCGTGATTCGAGTTCCCCCTGCTTGATCAGGGTTAAATAGCGCTGCAGCAGAGCCTCATACTTTTTAATTTTTTCATAAGGAGAGTGAGTACGTTCTTCCAGTATACCTCGCATTCGCGAGTCTAAATCATTTTCCGCCGTTTGTCTGATGTTATTTCCGCTCGGCGGAACGGAATGACTGAGTTGAAGCATCTGCTGTGGAGTGAGTAAAAACATCTTTTGCGCCGCTTTGAACGCCATTATCCTCTGGGTACTATTAGACTCGTTATAACGGGCAGGGCCGCGGCGAGCAGAGGCAGGAGAAAGCCGCCCGTCTGAATCAGCGCTCCCCGCTTCTTTTTATAACTGGTTTTTCTGTCGGCCAGAAGACGTAAAACTCTTTTTCGTTTTTTCAAGGCCCGGAATTGAGAGTCGCTCAAGGCGATATTCCCCTTTAATATATTCAAAGCGATCTCGGATAAAGTTTTCAGAAGCTCCGCCCTGCAGGTCTTCAGGCTGTGGTGACGCTCCCTCGCCCCGGCTCTGATTAGCGCTTTAAGAGCGGGGGCGTTCCTTTTTAAAAGAGAGCTCATATCCGTTTATCTTTCTGTAAATAAACTGTGGGCCACTCGTGCGGGAGTAATCCCGATCTCAGTCTGAACTGATCTGGACACTCCTGCGTGCAATCCAGTAATAAATACCCGTAAGGTACGCTCGTAGCATCATCAAGTGCCTCCAAAAAAAATTGTTTTCTGCCGGGAAACATTTGCTGAGCCAGAATGTTCATCTGTAACTTGTCTCTGGGATTTTTAAACAGCACCATATAATTACAATTCAAACTGATGGTTCGACTGTATTTCCCTTTATGAAACACGTTCTGTGTGATCATGATGACGCTCATATTCCGGTGATGTCTGTACTGGGTGAAAATTCTTACAACTTCAGGATGATCCGTTGCTTGAAAGATGAGATCGTCCAAATAACCAGATGGCTCTGACCTTCAGGGAAAAGGCTGTCGTCCAGAAATGAGTCAGGGAGTCCTCTTACAAATTTAATATTTTATTCTTCAGTTCAGAATACAGAGGTTGTTCAGACGTATACAGCCATACAATGTTGTCAGGCACATGTCTCATAGCGTGGCTACAATTTTCCAGCAATGTTTTCACAAACACAGTCTTTCCCGAACCACTCGGTCCAACGATGAGACAGGAGAATGGGAGCTGAAGTCTGGGGTCAATCTCCACCGTATTTCCAGAGTGAGACATGTTTCAAAATCCGAACGGTTCGGTTTCCCCGTCCTTTAAAAGACGCCGCTTGTCATACACCACCCTGAAGGATTTTTGAAATGACACGTTTGTCAAACTGAAACTGCTTTTATGACGTTTAATTCCCTGCTGCGGCGTTATGATAGATGCAGCGAGGGCGGGATCTTTTATATAACCCTCGACCAGATCTTTGACGCTGTCAAAGTTTATTTTCTGACAGCTTTCGTGGGTTTGAGTGATCCCCTTCACACGCATGACCGTTTTACCTCGTGCGGTTTTATATGCGTAACTTTTAGGTCCCGCCGCTGCAAACTCTGTGATGACGTCGCCGTTCAACTCGTCGGTGAGCTGCCCCAGATAATTACCGGTAGGCAGCGGGGTTTCACCCCGCCTACAAACGTAAATCAGGCTATCGGTATCATAATACAGAATCCTGTCAGGATTTGCCACAGCCTCCATAAAACCGTACAAGGTCAAACGCGCGTACGCCGTTGTAAACGCCGCGATGAAAATATTGACGGTTTTACCCGGTCGGCTGACGTGCCGCGGGCCGTACCTCCATTGAACCATAGCCGCCTGACTGCTGAGGAATGTTAGATATGTGACCTCGTACTCTTCAGAAAACAGATACCTGAACAGATCGTCAGCATTTTTAACGAGCGCGGTCTGCGTCAGATTTGCCCTCTGGGCGAATTTCCCCCAGAAGGAGTTGAGGCAGATCTTAGCCATCTGACGTTTTGCCGGATTGTGACTGATTTTTTCTGGGTCTAAACGAATCTTCTGATTCAGCCAGTAGTCCGTGATGTATTTTTCTCTGCTCTCGGAGTCTTTATCAAATTCGGGAGGGAAACCAGAGGCTTCCTGCTTGTGTTTTAAGAAGGTGTTTATGTACCCCTCAAAGATTTTATCACTTTTTTCCTCAAAATGCCAGACTTCAAAAATCTTAGCTACAGCATAGCCTGTATCCAGAGCTTTGTGGAATTCCGGGGTCGTCCAAGTCCCAGACAGAGCTCTCTGCTGCTGACTGTGTGTGCACGCTGCAGCTTGATTATTTTCATCAGCGCAGGTGCGACACAGAGTAAACACCAGTTTACCGTGAGGAGTTCTGTGTGGGAGGACGGGGAATTTTAGCCCCTGGGGCGGGTACACGATGGCTTTGATGAGCCCGAAATAAGTCCTGGGGTCTCTGAAATTTCTCTCTATAATTTCCGGATGCCCCGTGGGATATGTGAAATTTACGTTAACGTAAGGATACAGCGAGGTCACGTCGACGTAATAGACCGTCTCATCTTGCTCAGCCGTGTACCTCAGACGGGCCGCGCAAGTCCGACCGCCGTATAAAGCGTCGCGAGGTTCGAGGGGCGGCGGTAACCCCCTGCGGGCGAGGAAACACCGAACGCTCTCATCCCTCAGCCTCATTTCAAGCCATTGATGCTCCCAAATTACGTTGAGGGTGACGCCCGGCATAGCCCGCAGAAAGGCTATTTTTTTCTGACACGCTGCGTGGAGCTCTCCAAATGAGGTGTTTGTGAGAGGGTTTATTTCATGCTGTGTAAAACACCTTGCACACCCGTGGTAAAAACATCCGAGAAACTCCCACACTTTTATCCGGCCGTCAATCTGAGCATACCCATCAACATAATAACCTCCTATTTTTTTCTCGCCCCTGTTTAGAGCATGATCGATGATAATGTTTTGCGTCTCAGCAACCCATTCTAACCATTGCACGGCCACGTCCGAATATTTTTTATGCCTCGTTCTATAATTGTCGGCGGAGGGGATCGCCAGCGTTTTTGGAGCAAGAAAGTTAGTTTGGAAGACTTTCATACACGCCGAGGCGATTGTAACGCAGGTAAAAGGATCCACGAGTGTTTCAGCGATGAATTCAGACATAAATTTGGAGCAGGCTGCAGCCAAGATTTTTGTGTCGTTATCACAATACATAACGGCCTCGGCTTTAAAATCGAAAATTGCGTTTTTTTTCCGCACGTACCACGCGTTAAATTCCTCTCTTTCTCCCTCTGACATATTTGCGACCCCGTAAGCCGCTGAGTCAGGGTACGGACCGACATAGTTCAGATTTTTTTCTGAACTGAACAGGTGCGGAAAGTAACCTTTGCGGATGATTTCGTCTTTCAGCCGGATCCCCAGGGCTTTAGGCATCTGAGATAAGCGCATTGTAAGGAAAGATAACGAATCTATATATTTCTGTTTAAAGGCGGCGTCTGTCATGAGTAATAGTTTACTCCCGGTCATAATCACAGCGGGGGTTACGCCCTGCTGGACTAAATACTTTAGAAGCAAATAGCCGTCAAAACCTTTTGAGTTGTGAGCGATGAACACGTATTCTTTGAATTTTCTCGTTCTAAAATGTTTAAAGAAGCGGGCTACGCAGTCTGTCCCCCATGCGCTCCAAAAATCACCCGTCTTTGTTACAGCGCTGACGTAAAACGGTACGTGTTCCCCGTTATTATCGACATACGTTTCAAAATCATAAAAAACATATTTCTCTGAATGCGTCTCTTCAGCTTTGAGCGGGGTCATATAGCAGAGGTGACCCTCGCTCGGCTCCTGGAGAGCCTCGCCGCATATATGACACCTCTTCTGCTTACACACGTGCGGAGCGCTGTTTTTAGAAAACGCTATGTAATACTCACGTTTACATCGAGAGCATTT
Organism: Thalassophryne amazonica; assembly: GCF_902500255.1. Classification (NCBI taxonomy): domain Eukaryota; kingdom Metazoa; phylum Chordata; class Actinopteri; order Batrachoidiformes; family Batrachoididae; genus Thalassophryne; species Thalassophryne amazonica. The sequence continues at coordinate 83,494,921 of NC_047111.1, forward strand.
TTTTCTGTTATCACACACATTAACGAACTTACCGGCGGAAGGACGATACTTCGGCTGTTTATGCAGGCTGTAACAGGTGGGAGAGCGACACTCCTTGTTACATTCGCTGCAGAATACAGGGTTATTTTTCTCATAACACTGCGTGGATTCACAAATTTTACAATATGACGGACAATTATGGGAGGCGTGGTTATTGTACCCCTCAAAGCAAAACTTACATACATATTTCACTCCCAAAAATCTCTTTAAATCGATGATTCCGTAAAAATGATTATTAAACAGAAAAACGAAAAGAGTTTTCTGCTGCGCCGGTATTCCTGTCTGGAATTTTGTCAGCTTTCTCTCCCCTTCGGCTCTGAAAAACACCACAATTTTACAACCCAGAGCGTTTTCAAATTTTCCCACCTGCTCTAAAGATACCGGCGTAGCAGCCGTTAATCCGACGCTATTTTGTAACGCCAGTCCGCGCTGCTCCGCCTCGTGCGTACTCAGATGAGGATTCAATAACTGAACGAGGTTTATCGCGAAACATAAACTGTTGTCAGGATTATACACGATATTAAGGCATTTGGATTTTTCCTCAGAACCTCGTGATGGAGGAGGTCATCTATTCTGCGCTTCCCCGCGCCGTTCTGGTTGCGGATGACTTGAACCACTAATTCCAGAGACTCGTCGGCTAAAACGTTGGAATTTGATTGTATCAATCGTTCTAACAGATTTTGGAAGCCCGTCACATCGCCAGCGTCGTTATATGAGCTGATCAAAGCGGCCTCGTTGTAGACTGAGTCCCCACGAATCTCCATTTGGATAAAGTCCCCGGCCCTGGCGTGTGTTAAAGCCTTTTCGACCGAGTTATGAAGAGCCCCAACGACGTTACGGTAAAATTCCGCGTAGTCGGGAATTTCGTCGGCGCGCTGGAAATTGAGAGGCAGCCTGATTTCGATATTGTTAAAAGCAGGTCTCCTGATGACGTTAGCAGCCCCACCGCCCGTCATGGGAGAGTGCCGGCTGGACCCCGGTCGTGCATCATCTCCGTCTTCCATCAAAACAGAGATCGCCGCGTTTATCGGGGTTAAACGAGCTCTGTTTAAAATCTCTTCTCCGCGCGCATTGCGCGGGGAGGGACTTCTTAAAGGTGAAAAAGCGCGAGCGTCGTTAGGCGTTTGATTTAATTCATCCACCGCGGATTGGACGTGAGGATTAACTTCACACGCGAGGAAGTTTACGGCGTTATTTAACGGAGTCAGACGTACCTGGTTCAACGCCGCGGGACCGGACTCGTCTGGAGGTGAGGTGTGCGGGGGGTCAGGGGGCTCTTCAGTATCAGACTGGACCGTCGAATTTATAGCGTTAATCGCAGAAATGATGTAGGGGTTAATTTCTTCCGATTCTCGTTCAGCCGCTAAATTGTTAAGAGCCTCATTTAACGGTGTTAAACGAACACGGCTTAAAAGTCTCTCTCCGGACTCGATGTTATTTTGAGGCGGCGAATTTAACGCCTCGGGTAATGGACCATCTGCTCCAGGAGCGCTCCCCGCTGAGTCGATTATTGAAGCGTTTAAATCCAATACACGTCCGAAGTTATTTTCCCGATGTGAATTCTCTCCTTCCATCTTTTAAAATCTGTAGCAGGAAGAATCTACCTCAAGAAATTCAGTTAATATACCTCTTCAAAATGAATTCTCCCGTTCCATCGGAATAAGAGAAAAAATAAAAAAATAAAAACAGACTACACATTTTCAAGAAAGTTGCGTGATGAGGTTAATCCCAGCTCAGAATATCTTCGAGCCTTGCGTCTCTGTGGAAAATAGACGGTCTCCCTCCACCGCGTGCTGAAAAAAGAGAAAATCGTTAGTTATTAAATATTTAAAATAAATAAATAAATACATAAACTCCGACTCCTTACCGTGTACATCCGCGGATCGTTTTACGGGTCTCTCCCACTGACCCGCTTCTCCATGGGCTGTGACAGAAAAAATCGGGTTATTCCAGAGTTTTAATCGTGATTTAATCTCGATCGCTGTACTTACATCTGCGTGGTGAAGTCGGGGCTTCCAGCCTTCGAACTTCTTCAGGGGGCTCTGACTTGATTTCTAGAATTAACATAAATAAATGAATACAAAGCATCACCCTCGCAAGCGGATATTCTGTACTATTTCAAATATATTACCGAGGACGGGTCCGAACGCGCTCTGGACCGTCTGCGTGGTTTTGTCTAAAAAAAAATAAAAAAAAACAGTTTCAGACGGCGTGCATCATTTAAAAACACTCATTTCTATCAAAACAGATTACTTAAATCACTTACCCTGAAAGCTGATGCGGTTTTCGCACTCTGCTCGAAGACAAGAAAACTTAATTAAACAACATGGTTTTCCAGGATTTTTTCCGCAAATTTATTCTATTTTATACCCATAGCTGGGGGTCCAGGCATCTTCACTCTTCACCGGTCGTAGTGGAAATGCTCGCTGACTCGTTCCCAGGGACGTAAGTGATAAGGAGCATTGTTTATTGTTCGGGCTCGGGGCAGCATCTCCGCTCAGCGGGTGTCCCGCGCCCCATGATCGATCGGCTAATATCTTAAAAGAAAACATCATCTGGCGTGAGTGATAAGGAGCATTGTTTATTGTTCTTCGGGTTCATCACCTCGGGGCAGCATCTCCGCTCAGCGGGTGTCCCGCCACACACACACACACACACACACACACACACACACACGCACACACACACACACACACACACACACACACACGCACACACACACGCACTCACACAGACACAGCTCTGCAACAGGTTTTACAGCCGTGGGGTCATGTTTCCGCGAGCAGCTCTATGCGTGGGTATTTGACCGTCTTGCTGCAAAGACTTACAGCCGAGAGACGGCTATTTGTACCCCCTTCTTTAATTTACGAATTAAAAAACAGAAAAGGAAACGTAATAATTTAAGAATTAAAAATATTAAAGGGGCATTAAATAATAGACACTGATTTATGTTTAATTATTTCAGAATTAGTTAATTCTTTAATACATTAAAAAGATCTAGGTATTTTTAATCGTTCTTTAATTCATGAAATAAAGTGACATTAAAATATTAGACCCTGGGTGGGAGGGGAGGTATGGCTTGGAGGCGGTGCTTGGCCGGGGTTAGGGGAGGAGCTTGGGGGTGGGGCTAGGGGAGGAGCCAGGGGCGGAACTAGGGGAGGAGCCGGGGGCGGGGGCTTAGGGGCGGGACATACTGACGTCATCGACTCTGATTGGATGTGACGTCATAAGGGGCGGGGGCTAGGAGGTGGGACTAGGGGCGGGGCTTAGGGGCGGGGCATAATGACGTCATCGATTATGATTGGCTGTTACGTCATAAGGGGCGGGGCTTGGAGGCGGGACTAGGGGAGGGGCTTAGGGGCGGGACATAGTGACGTCATTAATTCTGATTGGCTATGACGTCATAGAGGGGGCGGGGCTTAGTGACGTGGCCGATTTTGATTGGCAGCTGTCACTTTTTTGACGAAAGGTGGGTCAGTTTTCTCTCTAATGAGTCCAACAATTATAACAGTCATAACAACATATACACAAATTCACAACACACTACATATCAACACAGACATACACTTCAATATTCAATTACATTTCAATTCATGTATAAGTATGTTATGTATAAAGTGCCAAATCACAACAAACTTGGCCCAAGTCACTCCATATTAACCCTGCCGACCCCCAGAGCAAGCACTAGGCAACGGTGGTGAGGAAAAACTCCCTCTTAGGAAGAATCCTCAAGCAGACCAGGCTCTAGGGGGTGACCCTCTGCTTGGGCCGTGCATATATACCTGTATACGTACATACATACACACACATTATATACATATATACACACACATATACACACTCACATATATACCTATATACATACCCACTAACACATAAATAAATATACAATACGTATATATACACATACATACATTTATACCTACACATACATATACATACCCCTACACATATACACATATATATACACGCACACATATACATACATATACACACACACATGTATACATATATACACACACATCAATCAATCAATCAATCAATTTTTTTATATAGCGCCAAATCATAACAAACAGTTGCCCCAAGGCGCTTTATATTGTAAGGCAAGGCCATACAATAATTATGTAAAACCCCAACGGTCAAAACGACCCCCTGTGAGCAGGCACTTGGCTACAGTGGGAAGGAAAAACTCCCTTTTAACAGGAAGAAACCTCCAGCAGAACCAGGCTCAGGGAGGGGCAGTCTTCTGCTGGGACTGGTTGGGGCTGAGGGAGAGAACCAGGAAAAAGACATGCTGTGGAGGGGAGCAGAGATCGATCACTAATGATTAAATGCAGAGTGGTGCATACAGAGCAAAAAGAGAAAGAAACAGTGCATCATGGGAACCCCCCAGCAGTCTACGTCTATAGCAGCATAACTAAGGGATGGTTCAGGGTCACCTGATCCAGCCCTAACTATAAGCTTTAGCAAAAAGGAAAGTTTTAAGCCTAATCTTAAAAGTAGAGAGGGTGTCTGTCTCCCTGATCTGAATTGGGAGCTGGTTCCACAGGAGAGGAGCCTGAAAGCTGAAGGCTCTGCCTCCCATTCTACTCTTACAAACCCTAGGAACTACAAGTAAGCCTGCAGTCTGAGAGCGAAGCGCTCTATTGGGGTGATATGGTACTACGAGGTCCCTAAAATAAGATGGGACCTGATTATTCAAAACCTTATAAGTAAGAAGAAGAATTTTAAATTCTATTCTAGAATTAACAGGAAGCCAATGAAGAGAGGCCAACATGGGCGAGATATGCTCTCCCCTTCCAGTCCCCGTCAGCACTCTAGCTGCAGCATTTTGAATTAACTGAAGGCTCTCCAGGGAACCCCTAGGACAACCTGACAACAATGAACCACAATAGTCCAGCCTAGAGGAAATAAATGCACGAACTAGCTCTTCAGCATCACTCCAAGACAAGACCCCTCCGATTCTAGAGACACTGCGTAAATGCAAAAAAGCAGTCCCACATATTTGTTCAATATGCGCCTTGAATGACATATCCTGATCAAAAACGACCCCAAGATTTCCCACAGTATTACTAGAGGTCAGGGCAATGCCATCCACAGTAAGGATCTGGTTAGACACCATGCCTCCAAGACTTGTGGGGCCAAGTACAATAACTTCAGCCCTATCTGAGTTTAAAAGCAGGAAATTAGAGGTCATCCATGTCTTTATGTCTGTAAGACAATCCTGCAGTTTAGCCAATTGGTGTGTGTCCTCTGGCCTCATGGATAGACAAAGCTGGGTATCATCTGCGCAACAACGAAAATTTAAGCAATACCGTCTAATAATACTGCCTAAGGGAAGCATGTATAAAGTGAATAAAATTGGTCCTAGCACAGAACCTTGTGGAACTCCATAATTAACTTTAGTCTGTGAAGAAGATTCCCCATTTACATGAACAAATTGCAATCTACTAGACAAATATGATTCAAACCACCGCAGCGCAGTGCCTTTAATACCCATGGCATGCTCTAATCTCTGCAACAAAACCCCATGGTCAACAGTATCAAAAGCAGCACTGAGGTCCAACAGAACAAGCACAGAGGTGAGTCCACTGTCCGAGGCCACAAGAAGATCACTTGCAACCTTCACCAATGCTGTTTCTGCACTACGATGAATTCCAAAACCTGACTGAAACCCCTCAAATAGACCATTCCTCTGCAGATGATCAGCCAGCCGTTCTACAACTACCCCTTCAAGAATTCTTGAGAGAAAAGGAAGGTTGGAGATTGGCCTATAATTAGCCAAGATAGCTGGGTCAAGTGATGGCTCTCCAAGTAATAGTCTAATCACTGCCACCTTAAAAGCCTGTGGTACATAGCCAACCAACAAAGATAGATTGATCACACTTAAGATCGAAGCACCAAATAATGGTAGGGCTTCCTTGAGCAGCCCGGCAGGAATGGGGTCCAATAAACATGTTGATGGTTTGGATGAAGCAACCAATGAAAACAACCCAGACAGAACAATCAGAGAGAAAGAGTCCAACCAAATACAGGCATCACCGAAAGCAGCCAAAGATAACGATACGTCTTTGGGATGGTCATGAGTAATTTTTTCTCTAATAGTCAAAATTCCGTTAGCAAAGAAAGTCATGAAGTCACCACTAGTCAAAGTCAATGGAACACTCAGCTCAACAGAGCTCCGACTCTCCGCCAGCCCGGCCACAGTGCCGAAAAGAAACCCGGGGCCGTTCCCATCCTCTTCAATCAGTGATGAGTAGAAAGATGTCCTAGCCCCACGGAGGGCTTTCCCATAGAGCAACAGACTCTTTTTCCAGGCCAAGTGAAGATCCTCCAAACTAGTGAGACGCCATTTCCTCTCCAACCCACGGGCCATCTGCTCCAAGCTACGAGTTTGTGAGCTATACCACGGAGCCAGGCACCTCCGACCTAAAGCTCTCTTTTCCAGAGGAGCCACAGCATCCAAAGCCGTCCTCAATGAGGACGCAAAACTATTGACGAGATACTCTATCTCACTTACAGAGCCTAGGTAGCCACTCTGCACTGCGCCGGTACACGGCATTAGAGAACATAAAGAAGGAATCATATCCCCAAACCTAGTCACAGCGCTCTCCGAAAGACCTCTAGTGTAATGAAACCTATTCCCCACTGCTGGGTAGTCCATCAGAGCAAATGCAAATGTCATTAAGAAATGATCAGACAGAAGGGAGTTTCCAGGGAACACTGTCAAGTCTTCTATTTCCATACCATAAGTCAGAACAAGATCCAAGATATGATTAAAGTGGTGGGTGGACTCATTTACCCTCCGAGCAAAGCCAATAGAGTCCAACAATAGATCAAATGCAGTGTTGAGGCTGTCATCCTCAGCATCCGTGTGGATGCATATACATATACATATACATATACATGTACATATACATACATATTGACTGATCATTTATTTTGAGTTTTACAAAATAAGCATTTCTTTGACATCTACATTTACCCACACTGGGTTGAAAAGAACAGGCGATACAAACATACATGCATACATACCAGCGCACTTAACCCAAAAAGGGGTGGGAAGAAGACAAACTTATTTAATCCCACCCCCAAATACCCATACGTTATTATGACTACCAAGAGTGACCAATATTCCTTTTTTATTACTATGTAATTGATATCATATATTAGTGATGAGTATCTATAATAATAATAATAATAATAACAAAAACAATTCCCACCATAATAGACAGTAATAGTGACAATAATTATTGTCAATCAAAAAAAAATTTTTTTTTATTTCTATTATTATTATTATTATTACCATTTTTTTTTAATTGCTATTGATATTGCTGGTGTCATTCCTTAAGCCATTTTCATATGTCAATAAATTCCCCTCATTTACTCAGAAAATGTTACAGTGAAAACCTGTATAGATCTATATTTTCCACACAGAAAATTGACCAAGAATTAATAAAGAATCAGACCGAGAATCAGAATCAACAATGGCATCGACAACAATAAAATCTCATCTCTTCCCATTTCTACTAAAATGGAAATTAGAAATTACATAATGAGGGAATAACAATTCTGACCATAAAACAACTTAGCAGCCAAATGTCCAATTACATCTGGTCACAGATCACCCACAAAAAGTGCTCCAACCATGACAACGCTTATCTTATGTGGAAATAGTCTGAAATTAAAACTGACAGTCTGCCTTATGAGCTCACATTCTTTTGTTTTCAACAGCCATATGCTGTAATACAGAGTGAAACACTTCCCACCCCACCTGCATATGCACCGTCCAAATATTTATGTGCCTAACTATACATTTTTTTCAAAAAAAGGAGACAAATTAATTTGTTGTTAGGTAAAATGCATTACCAGAGGCCCATAAAAGCATACCTCTTTTTCAGTCTCAAAGCTGTCAAGAAGCTGAATAATGTTTGGATGTTGAAGATCCTTCAAGATTTCAATTTCCGTGTTGAGACTTCTGAGCTCCTTTTCAGAGAGACCCATCTTTGGAAGGAACTTCAGAGCCACCTCCTGGAATGGACACATGTAGACATGGTCCAAAATATGTCAAACATCTGTGCATCCATTGGTGAAACTACAGATGGCAACATTCAACTGCCAAACATGTTCAAAACCTCAAGTCTGAGTCTGGTTTACAACTGCATCACTGAAGAGGCTCTATTCTTTATAAATTTGTTAGTTTGATTTATCTTAAAAGGGTTAAGTTGGTTTCTGGGTCAACCAAGCCCATATAACAAATCAAACAGTTCTCAGATATATAGGTTGAAGCCTGACAGTGCAGAACACATATTATAGACATGTGCAAAGGTTTTAGGCCCTTTAAAACTGCTAACATTTAGAAACAATAAAAGAGGCTACATCGCTAATATTTGTAAATTCATATAAAGAAGAAAAATGCCATTCTGCTCTGAGTGCAATTGATCCTGTCAGATCTCAGAAGTGAGGCAGAAAAGGCCCTGATTATAGCAGGCAGATATGTGGAAAATATCACTATAGTTGCACATTTTATGGTAAAAGCACAACATTTTCCAAACAGTTTGATATGTGAAACAATTTTGCTTTTTATTGTAAAAGCACCAAATAATTATTCAGACACTTATTTGGCAAAATTTTTTTTGAGTGAAGTTGGTTACCAGTTACTAGTTACTTATTCAGACACTTTTTTTTTTGGTATGAATAACACCCAATGGATCCACAGAGATGCATAACAGAGGAAATTGGACTGAAGTTGTGAATATCTGTCTGAATATCTGTCCAGTCCAATAATATTAATAATAATAATAATAATAAAAGGCAAATAAGTGCCTGAATAAGTAACTGGTAACTGAATAAGTGTCTGGACAGATTTTCAGCCCGATTTACAGTTGTAACCCAATTTTTTTTTAGTCAAAACCTATATTAATCATCTCCTTGGATGAAAACAATGCCATTTTGACCAGAAAATAAACATTTTTTTTTTTTCAGCCGAATAAGTGTCTGGACTGGACTGGACAGATATTCAGACAGATATTCACAATTTCAGGCCGATTTCCTATATTATTTATCTCTGTGGATCTACTGGATATCATTCAAACCAAAACAAAAAAAAATTGTTGAATAAGTGTCTGGACAGATATTCAGATAGATATTTGCAATTTCAGCCCGATTTACAGTTGTAACCCAATTTTTCTTTAATCAAAACCTATATTAATAATCTCCTTGGACGAAAACAATGCCATTTTGACCAAAAAAAAATAATTTTTTTGTTTTTTCAACCGATTGTGTCTGGATTGGACTGGACAGATATTCAGATATCCTCTATTATGCATCTCTGTGGATCCGTTGGATGTCATTCATACAAAATAAAAAAATAAAAAAATAGCCGAATAAGTGTCTGAATAAGTAACTGGTAACCAACTTCACTCAAAAATCTTTTGCCGAATAAGTAACTAATAACTGGTAACCAACTTCTATTTTATGACACTGGATTCGTCAGCAGCTGGGGACTCCAACTTCAGCGTAAATTTCAAAACATCAGTAAAAACAATGCTTCTTTAAATGCTTTGAAACTGGAACAATTTTCCAAAATTATATATTTGGGTCAATGATAGTAACAGTAACGTCTTTACCTGGTCACTAAACCGTTTAATTCCTTTGTAGACTCGACCGAACGAACCCTCTCCCGCCAGCTCCAACACAAGATACGAGTTCATGTTGTACTCGATGAAGGCTGCACACTTGTAGTTGAAAAGTTACCTGTTTAGGGACATTTATAAATATTAAAGAACAAACTGTTTGGTACCGTGAACTTTTTTTTTTTTTTTTTTTTGGAAACTGTAACAATGAGTAGGGAGCAGGTCGAACCGCCGGTTTATAATTTCTACACGAATATGATAATGAGAGTGTTCACAATATACACAACAAATACTACTTCTAGACTAGTCATTTTACATCCGTAAGTTAATAATAAGTTGCTATGATGACAAATATAAAGGCACTGCATTGATGAAATATAAACAGGCTTCTCCGCAGACAACCTACATTTGTGGGTCCTTATCGTAGCAACCGCTGGCGCGTTCATAGTAACAGGCTGGTAAACAAACCACAAGCTCTGTGCTGTTTAATTCTACAAACACAAAACAGATAGAAATATTATAAAAAATAAAAAAAAAGCAAAACAAGTCAACATCTCATTTTACTTCGAAAGAATTAACATCTGCAGACAAATTTTAATTTAACCTTTATTTAACCAGGTTAATCCCATTGAGTTCGAGACCTTTTTTTGCAAGGGAGACCTGGACAATGATAAAGTTTCCAGTTCACCTAACCTGTAAAATATTTCACAGGTTGTTGTTTAGGATATTTTACAGCCAGACATCCAGGAATCAAAAGAACCAATTTGACATTTTATTTTTTTTTTTATTGGAATTGTATTCTCCTTTATCAAAAAATAGGTTTTACTGTTTTAAACCACTCATATTTTTCCATTTAGTTGATGATTGTCACATTGTTCAGGGGCACACTGCAAATCTTGAAAAAGTTTCTTTCTGGAATCAAGGTGTCAGGACCTGTGAAGAAGAAAAAAAGAATGGCAAGAATATTTTTGTAGGTGTATTATTGTCAAGCCCTGCCCCATGCCTGGTTTATGTCATGGTTTTATCCCTTGTTTGTTTCAACATTGTTCATTTATCTTTGATCATCTGTTTGTTTTACTTTTGTTATATGTTGAATTATCTGTTTATGATACTTTTGCCACATGGGAGTTCCATTCTAGTTTAGTCTTAGCCTTTATTTTCTTGCTGAGGTCTTTTCAGTTTTTAATTTTTGTTCCTTCATGTTGGGTCTTCTTTATTGCATTTCTTATTTATTACCTCCGCCAAGGAGGTTATGTTTTCGGTTGTGTTTGTTTGTCTGTCTTTGTCAGCAGGATAACTCAAACATTTTGAACGGATTTTGATGAAATTTTGTGGAGTGGTTGGAAATGACAAGAGTAACAAGTGATTAAATTTTAGTGGTGATCCGGATCCCGATCCGGATCCTGATGCTAACGCGTTAGCATGTCTATGGCATTTTCAATGTTAAAAGTTAGCATTAAGCAGTTGCAGCTGTCATCACGTTCGGGTGCATTTGTTTTCAAATTGCAATATTTCTTAAATTTATTTTTGTTTATATATTAATAATCTAATGATTATTATATACAATTTTAGAGAAAGAGACAAAAACAAATAGATCACTGTGCCAAGGAGGGAATCTTTTTAGGGTCAGTGACCCTATGGCCTTGTTTAGAGAAGTGTTTCATAAATGTTAAAAAAAAAATATATTTGCAGTTTAGTTGAATAATAAATTAAATTTTGTCTCTTATTTGTTTTTGTCTATAAGCACATGCAATATCAATATCAGTGCTCAGATGACAGTAGCTTCTGGGAAAGCTGCAAGTTGCAATAAACTGTGTTGCCAAGCGCTAAGGATACATGCTATCCAGTCACAGCAGATGAAACTTTTTTTACTACTGAGCAAACATCATTGTTAGACTTTTTTAGGTTCAATGATTCCACAGCGTGTAGATGTTATGGCGTCAGTGACCCCATGGCCTTGGCAGAGGTTTGCACTCTCTGAGTGCTTCTAGTTAGGACTTGGATTTTGTTCATCTTTGGTTTTGGTATTTTATTTTGATCACTGTGATTTTAGGTTTGTCTTCTTGTCAGGTCCTGTTCACTTTGCTTTTGTCTCACTGCACTTTCTTGCACCAGCTTCTCTCACCTTCATTCTAATTCTGTTTACTTTGTCTCACTGCACTATCTTGCACCAGCTTCCCCCATCTTCATTGTAATTCTGTCTGCTCTGTCTTACTGCACTCTCTTGCCTCATCTTTGATTCATCTGGCTACACCCCTTTCCTGAATGTTTCCACACCTGTGTCTAATCTTCCCTAATTACCACCAGTACATTTAAACCCGACGTGCTTTGTTCTCTGCCAGTTCATTTGACCTTATTGTCTGCTTCCAGCCTTGTTTTGTAGCCTTGTCAAGTGTTTACTCTATTGCCTGCCAGTGTTTGACCTTGCTTTTGTCACTACCTATGAACTCTGCTGACCTGTGATTTTGAACCTTGATTGCTGTATTACCTCATCTCTGCCCGCTGATCCTCTGTACCTCTGCCTTGTTGACTGCCTATCTGTGTACCATACCATTGCTTGTTTCCTGGATAAAACCCTTTTAACAATCCTACACCTGTTTTCGAGAATCTCCATTTGTGACCACCTTCTGTTTGTGTCACATCACCCTTCTTGCTTGACAATTATAGCAGATACACTGAGGAATTTCACCAAAAAAACATAAAACCAAGGAAAGTATACAGCACAACAACAACAAAATGTTGGGTTCCCCCCAAAACATGGCACTTTAAAGTATTTTTTGCTTCAAGTCACCACAACAAATATGGATTAGATCATTGATTGAGCACAAATTTTTATCCCAGATTACCTTCCTGATGCAACTCAACATTACACATAGAACGAGCATGGGTGGTTTTAACCAGTGACTTTCTCTTCTGAAAGCAAGCACATTAGCCACTTGCACCACCTTGCTATTTTTTTTTTTTTTTATGGTTCAAGTCATAAAGACAATTTTCTTTGGCCCCACTACAAGTTTGTTCCATACTATTCAAATAAAGGATTCTATCTTATTGTGCCAGTATGATCAAAGTTGGCCTTATATGAAATTTTTTTTTTAATCATACAGGTAAAAAAAGATGCATGACATGCCATGAAACTCAGTTTCTCAGTATGCCATTTGAAAGTCAAAGGGAAGTGCTGGGGTATACATGCTAGTGATGATGTAAAGATGGAAACAGACAGCAAATGACATAGCTTATCAGGGTAGGCCACCAGAGACCCTGTTTGGAAGAACATCAGATAAAATATAGGCATCGTTCAGGTAAAACGTTTGCTGAATATCTGCTGGACAAGTAAGACAGCACTCATGCTGTCAGTTCATAATACCTATCAATGTCAGTTATTGCTTGGTTTGCCAAAACGAGTCAGTGCTGAGACTGTTTAATCCTAGAGCTGCCAAATGATCTTTTGTTGTTTTTTAAACATCTATCCATCCATTTACTATACCCACTTACGCCTTCTAAGGGTCACAGAGGGCTGGAGCCTATTCCAGCCGTCATAGGGTGTGAGGTAGGGTACACCCTGAATAGAATGCCAGGCTGTTGCAGGGGCACATATACACAGACAAACATTCACACTTGTACGTACCCCTACGGTCAATATAAAGTTTCCAGTTTACCTAACCTGCATGTCTTTGGATGTGGGAGGAGGCCAGAGCACCTGGAGGGAACCCACACAAACACAGGGAGAACAAGCAAATTCCACACAGGATGGGCGGGTTACTGTGAGGCATCAGTGCTAACTACTAAGCCACCGTGCTGCTGTTTTAAAACAAACAATAAAAAATATCCTATTCTAATAATCCAGTAATACATATATTCCAAAAAACACATTAATTTAAGCATGATTGTCTTACTTCCTGTTAATTCTGTTACCTGTTGAATTGGGTCCTGCTGGCTGTATAAGCAGAGTGTTGCTTTGGCAGCTTGTCTCACTGCATTCTGGGAATCCGTGCACGCAGCTCTGAGAAGTAGTCCAAATGTGTTCTCCTCCAACAGCACGGACACGGCACCATCAACACTGACCAGGTTTCCCAGAGCTGCGCAGCAGTGACGGCGGATAATCAGAGACGTCAACATGGCTGCTGACCTCTTGACCTCCTCTGTCCACCTGCTCCACTCCTCTTCGTCCACGCCCTGATCTGCTACTGAAGACAAGACTCCAAATGCCTCATTGTGTGCACACTCATGGTTATCCGTGTTGCTCTCACTGCCCTTTTCACTGGACCTACACATTTTAACTCCTTCCTCTGCAGTGTATCCCAACCAGTTTCCGACACACAGGAATCCTGCAGAGTTGATCAGCATTTTTAAAATGGCAGGCTGCATGATGCCCTGTGTGGTTTGTCCAAATGGATTTAAATTTTCCAGAAGTGTGCATGTGACAGCCCTGATCTGATCGTAGGTGTGAGTCAGCGCCTGCTGCAGCACTGAAGCTTCTAGCTGAAGCTGAAGTGGACAACGAGCTACTTGGGACAACAGCTGGTTCAGAAGTGACAGTGTAAATGAACAATTGCTTAAAATAAATAAATAAGTAATGCACTCATCCACCATGGCCTGTACGCACGCTCACCACACAACACTCCATTGGTGAAAAAGCATGTTGAAGCTTGTTTAAAGTTTGCTGCTCAACATTTAGGCCAAGCTGTGAAATACTGAGAGAATATCATCTGGTCTGAAGAGATCAAAATCAAACTCTGTGGGTGCCATAATACACACCATAAATAGCACTGCACATCACCCCAAAGACATTATGCTAACATTAAAGTTGGAAGTGGGACTATCATAGTGTGGGGCTGTTTTTCTGCATCCAGCACTGGCAAATGTAAAATGTACTGAGACATTCTTAATAAAAATCTGCTGCCATCTACCAGGATGATCATGAAGGTGGACATTTGAGCAAGACAATCTCAAAAACACAGTCAAGTAAACTTTGAACTAGTTTTGAGAATGAAAATTTTGATTTTGATTTAACCTTTATTTAAGGTTAAATTATTTAACTTATTATCTAAGTTGTTAAGAAAAAAAAAATTATTTACAATAACAACCTGGTGAATAAAATAACCTGGAAAATAAAGTTGCTAGAATGACCCAGCTAATCACCTGACTTAAATACAGTAGAAAATCTATGGAAAGAACTGAAGATCAGAGTTCATAAGAAGAGGTCCACAGAACCTTCAAGAGTTGAACACTGTTGGTGTTGAAGAATGGGGCAAAAATCACACCTGAGCAATGCAGGTGACAGGTTTCTCCACACAGGAGACGTCTTGAAGCTGTCATTACCAACAAAGGCTTTTGTATGAAGTATTAAATAATTTTTAGTTAGCATATTCAATACTTTTTTCCCTGTGTCATTCCATGTTATTATACATAACTTAATTTCTGTACTTACTTGTTTTTGTCTTTGTATATGTGGATTACCTGAACTGTTACTGACATCTGGTACAAAAAAAAAATCTTGTCAATAGCATCTTTAGAAATATATTTGCTGAGAAAGATGGTGATGTGTTCAATACTTATTTTACCCGCTGTACATTATCAGTATCAACAAATCAATAGATGCCAGAAAAAAGCTGAGCAAGTGCAACTAATGTTACCAGATTCAGTTATATGCTATGTTAGATTTATTCATAATTGTTGATTATTCTCAAAACCATCAAATGTTACATTTTTGTGCAAAATACAACAGGGATTTTGCATTTATAAAAATCTTTCATTATTATATATTTTTTTATCATCTGGCAGGGGGTGCTGACTGTGACATCTCCTTTTCCAGCTGGGGGTTGCAGCACCCTACAGTATTTCTCACAGCTATGCATGAAATGCAGTGCAGCTGAAGAATACATAAAAATCCTTCAGCAACAAACTGTGCCTCGTTCAACCCCCCCCACACACAGACATTTCAGGAACCATTGACACAGATGATGAAAAGGAATTGAAAACAACCATTAAAGTAATTAAATATAAACACTCACCTTCACTTCAGGCAGCTTTTGTGGCTGCTGTCCACACTCTGACAAGTTGGCGTTAATCCATTAAGTAACCAGAAAGCCACTTTCCACTCTGATTGGTTGATACTATAATAGAGTAACAACACAGCCATTCCAAATGAACACGGTAAATTCAACCCCTTTGTGACCAGCGTTGCGGTGGTGTTACCCACCATTTAAATGGCCATGTGTGCTTGCACACACCCCAAATGGGTATGCACCCTTGTTTTTTAGTCTGGCATCAAGATAGGCATGCTGACTGTTTCTGATGATGATGCCGTGATAATGCTATTGTGCCACAAACAAAAGATTGAAGGTTCAAACCCAGCCTAAGGCCTTTGTCTGTGAAGATCTGACAGGCAATGCCCAAACATAAAATATGCTCCCTGTAATATTTAAAATGCACATTTGTAAGTGATAATGTTACCACTACTAAAGAGTTAAGATTTTAATACAACTTGAATGTGTAACTTGCAACTCTGATAATATTAATTTCAGCACTGTTCACATTGAATTAACACTGATGATTTTGACAGACCAACTTGTCTGAAGATTAATGACGAATACATTGTTAACTCACTGTCACACTCTTACTATCTGCTAGATTCCTTCTGTTTTTGTTGTCCGTCTGTTCTCTGATCATTTGCAATAACCTGGAGCCTTGTGTACAATGGCTGCGTACGCACAAAAACGTGGTGTACGTCCTTCTCCATGCTAATGTTCAGATGTATCAAAAGGAAAATGACTGTGGAAAATGACGTCAAGTTCATAGCTGGTGTACGCACGTTTCTACAGCTATTGGTCCACTGGTGTCTGGTGACATATACAGGTGATGCTGGGAAACTGTTAATAATATGAAAACAAGAAGTCATCAGACTGATGTGCACATCAGAGACACACTTGTGAACAATTAACACACTCATGTGTTTGCAATTATATGGGTGATATAAAAGCATGCACAAAGTGATGCGTAAAATGGCATTAACAATGGTTGCATTACCATTATTAGAGGACCTTGCAAATGGTGCAATCCAATGTGAGCGTGTTTTCAGGAAACACAAGGATTTACTTACAAATGATAACTGGCTCATAAACCAATTTCGCTTACCAAGACCAGTGATACTGCATAACTGCACACAACAGCTGAGGCCCCTAGAGCGCAATACGGTGAGGAAGAGGAACCAAGGTTTGTCTCTGCCCACACAGGTGCTGATCACGCTGGGCTTCCTAGCAACAGGGGCATTCCAGCGTGAGCTGGCTGATCGATCAGTAGTGTGCCAGTCAACCTTGAACCAAGCCATGCCAGCTGTGTGGAACACAATCATCTGAATGTCATCCAGGTACATCACATTCCAACATTAAAGTACAATTTGCAAGGAGAGTCGGTTTCCCTAATGTGATAGGAGCTATTGACTGCACACATATTGCTATAAAGGCATCATCACATGATGAAATTGTTTTTGATAATAGGAAACTTTTTTCCATCAATGTTCAAATCATATGTGATGCGCAAATGCATCTAACTAACATCATGGCTAGGTGGCCTGGTTCAACGCATGAGTTATTCATCCTGACTAACAGAGTGGTTGGGACAGCCCAGTCTCACATTTTTTTTCCATGCTCTCGTCACAAAATGAGTAACATTTCTGACGTGTTTTTTAAAATTTATTTGTTTTGACTATTTCTACCCTAACCCCTTCTCCTAACCCTAAGCATAATGTAACTTCCCCCAGACCACCCTGTGTCATCCTGCATTTCGTGCCCCCATCTGGCATGGCACACGATGGGTGGCTACTTGGTGAGTAGTTTATTCATGTAATTGTTCCAACTGAAAACAGCATGGGCACATTTGGGCATGTGCACATTCAAATATGTTTTCTGTTATTATTATTATTATTTTATTATTTTTTTCTTTCTTTCTTGATGGTGAAACTAGAGCTTCTTTACAAGCCCCCCAGTTGTCTCCCTGTGTTCAGTATTTGTCAATAAACGCGTGTGTAAAGTTGTGATGTCACACACTATCAGGCACGGCACACCTCATTTTCGTTAACTTTAAACCCTATGTACCGGCCTGGGCTCTGTGTTCTCAAAGAAGGCACAGGACTAATTTGTGACCGTAGGGTGAATAAAAAGTCTGCAGGCCACAGAGTCTTCTATTATCGTGCACCTATTTTGTGGAATGATCTCCCTGCATCAATAAAACAGTTAGATTCTGTAAAGACATTCAAGTCTAAACGGAAGACAGCTATTCTCCCTCTCATATGGCTGGCATACTGACATAGTATGGTACTCTGCTTCCTGTCATTTTATTTATAAAGGAGCAGGTCTTGGCCTCAACTTTATCTAGATTCTGGGTCTTGTAAATTAGGGAAGCTTAGGGCTAGGTGCCAGCAATCACCTTTAGTAATTTCTTTGTTTTCCTGTCAACTTACTGTTGATGAATTATACCTTTAGGTGTAGTTTTTTTCCAGTCAACGGATTCCGCTCTTTTTCTCTCTTTCCGAGGTGAGAATGCAGGATTGATGGATCCAAACCGCAAGTGGCCAGACTAATCGTGAGATACAAGGCCTGACACAGGTGCCGCATCCGGCAGTCTGTGTTTGGGGGTGAACTTGTCGTGGGGCAGGCCCACTGACAGCGTAAGGAATGCTAGATGACCCCTGCCTGTGGTGCTGACACATGCGTGGATTTCTCATCTTCTTTATATTATTATGTTGTTTGATTTTCTGTTTCTCAGCTTTTGTAAAAACCTTTTAACTGTTAGAATGGCCAAAGCAGCAGGTCACCCCTTTGAGTCTGGTCTGCCTGAGGTTTCTTCTTCAGTATCATCAGAGGGAGTTTTTCCTTACCACTGTTGTCTGTGTGCTTGCCCTAGGGGTTGGTAAGGTTAGACCTTACTTGTGTGAAGCACCTTGAGGCAGCTTTTGTTGTGATTTGCAAGGGCACAATTTAGAACTAGAAATTGTGGGGGAAAAAGTGCGAGGTCTGCAGGGTCGAAGCACATAGGCCGGGGGTCTGGGGGCCGCTTTAGGCCCCCTGAAGCCAACGGTTTCTAGATAAGCTCAGATGCATTCTGAGCATCCAGAACAGTAATTTTAATGTTTTGAGAAGACCATAAAGTGGACACCATTTGACTTATGCAATTTGAAACAGTGGATATAAGTACTTTATTCTGTCATGTTCTCTGCTGTTTTTGGGATTTTTATTTATTTTGTCACACCTGTCCTGTGTGTGTGTGTGTGTGTGTGATGCGATGCCTGTGTCTGCTGTCAATTGAGATTTAGGGCTTTATGTGTTATCATAGACCTAGGGTTATTTCTCGCATCCATGGCTTCACAGATTATTTTCTCATTGAGTTTTTTTTTGTTATTTCTTAGTGTGTATTTTATCTGGTCTGCTTCTCACCTGCCGTCTGTCTCGTTCAGCTTTTCCCACCTGGCCTCTTGTTTCACGTCTGCTGTCCACTCTGCTTTTTTCTTCAGTTCATGCCTCTTGTTTTGGTTGTCTTGTATTTTCAGTATGCCTTTCGTTTTTCTGATTATTCTGTTTTTTGTTCTTGCTAGTTTTTATTTCTTTGTAAGTTCTGTGTGAGAGAGTGTGGGCGTGTCCCGGCTGTCAGCAGCATGACTGGTGATCGCCTCTGCCGTCTTGCTCTGTCGGTGCGAGTCTTGTGTGTGTGTGTGTGTGTGTGTGTGTGTGTGTGCGCGCATGCAGGGATTGCTTGCGCTCCTGTCGTGTAGGTGTGCTTGTCCTCGGTGTGTGTGTGTGTGTGTGTGTGTATGTGTGAGTGAGTGGTCTAGTCGTCTGGGTTCTTCTGTTTCCGGGTTTGCGTTTATGCCCGTTGTCAGGGTAACGCTTGACAGCGAGGCAGGGTTCTTGTTGTGAAAGTGTAGTGACACGGACCCACAACAGCGGGCGCAAATGAACAGCCAATAGATGAGCCAAAAAGTAACAATTTAATGTTGTGAAATGTGCACAACGAAATACAGACAATCTCAGAATATAATTACAGTCAATTCACAAAGGTGACGTGTGGGCAGGCTCGAGGATAGAAGACGTCTGTCCTGAAAAGAGCCGGAGCCACACAATTTCCGCCGCCACCGAACCTGGTGAATACTGGAGCCGCCAAGTCCCGAATTCCCAGGTGATCACCGTCTCCGACTGTCGGATCTGGTACTGCTGGCGAGAACAAAGACAGTCAAGTGTGGGTGTGTGTACACCCAGTAACAACAACGGTGGGAATGCCACCTCCACCTCTCACTCAATATTCTGATGTGTAAGCAGTGATCCCTCAGAGGAAAAGAGTGCCGTCCTGCACTCACTCAACTTCCACAAAACTAGGGACCGGTACTCCTGCAAACACTCACAATAGACAGATTATTAGATAACCACAAATGGCTGAGGATAATACCTCCAATGAAGTACGATATCTCGGCGATGAGGTGGAGATGACGTCTGGGTTTTATGGAGTGCGATGATGAAGAATGAGTGACAGCTGTCAGGAATTAATGAGTGACAGCTGTCACTCCCGGCTGTGTCTGTGGCGGCAGCGCCCTCTCGTGCCTGAAGCCCGCACTTCAGGCAGGGCGCCCTCTGGTGGTGGGCCAGCAGTACCTCCTCTTCTGGCGGCCCACACAACAGTTCTCCCCTCATGCCAATCCTCCTGCTTTTCATGTATTTTATTTTCGGTCATTGCAGTTTTTGTATTTCTGTTCTATCAGTTCATTTTTGTTCCACTCAGGTTGTCTGCTGTTATTGTCTTGTGTGTGCGCACATTGATTGTTCTTACGTGCTTCTTTAGTTCCACACCTGTATGTAATTTGTTGGTTATATAAGTCATGTCTTGATTTCTGCTTGTGCTGGTTGATTGTATGTCATACCTGAGTCCTCTGCCACGCGTCCTGTCAGTCTACACTGGTTATTCTTAATTTTGTAAGTTACTTCACTGTCACCTTTTTGACAGTCACCTTTTGTTGCATTTATTACTGTGTCTGCCTTTTTCTGGATTTTTGTCTTTTTTTGTGTGTTTAACTTTGTTCATGGACACTTATTGTATTTCTAGAGTTTTCGACTTTGCCATTTTGATGTTCTGATTTACTGTCTAATTACCTTTTTTTTGGACTTATTAAATATCTTGTTTTTGCACTTACTACTTGTGTTTTGGCTACTTTGCATTTGGGGTCCAATTCCTGTCTTGAGTGGTACCAAACCCTGACATATTCTGAGAATAGCCAGCATTGATTTTATTAACATCCTGGTGTAAATAAGGGATCACCACATGTGTAGAACTCAAAAAGAATGATAGGTTGAGTTTTCATTAAAAAAACTGCAATGTGGTAAAATGTATTCATAAATATGAAAGAACAGGCTCTTAATGATTAACTATCACATACTGTTTTTTTTTTCCTCAAGATTTGTTTTTGCATAAGTTTGAAAAAAACAGATCATAAGTTTAGGATAAATTACTTATCATGAATTTAATTTTCAAAGTGGCATTAATGACAACACTCGTACTGAACATAATTTCGCTTGCATAGACTGATTTTGGAGATCAAGCAATAATTGTAGATGGGCTTTCTGAGGTCCCAGATAGCTTTTCTGATTTCCTTTTCTGACTTTCAGAATTTCGTAAATTAGCATATGGTCCATTGATACTTATGTGTAGACACTAGTCCCTAGAGGCAACTATTTCTGGTTTCAAATCTGGGCAAATGCAGTCCCAGAAAATTCCGAATGTGACAAACAAGAAACAGGTGTTGTAAACAAGTCAATGCTGCTAAAAATACAAACTTGCAGAAACAAAGATACTATTCTGACATGGTTTGCACATAAGACTGGCATAGCATGTTTCAAGTACACACATATGTCAGAAGGTGAGGAGGACATACCATATTCTGTCCACCCTGGTTGAAAAGGTGGGGGGGGGGGACATGTCCCCCCTATCCCCCACCAAATTATGCCCATGGTGATTTGGCGCTGTATAAACAAAATAAATTATTTTACTTCACTGTGTGTGTGTGCGCGCGGCTTCTGTTTCTTGTTTATTCCAGTTGACAGGGTACCAAATAAAATATCCCTGCATATCTCCATTACATTTACATCATTTACTTCATTTACGCCACTTCATCTGTAGGTCACACTTGCAGATCACAGACATGACACAAAACTAAAGTCATTTCAAATGGCAACTTTCTGGCTTTAAGAAACACTATAAGAAATCAAGACAAAAAGATTGTGGCAGTCAGTAACGGTTACTTTTTTAGACCAAGCAGAGGAAAAAAATATGGACTCACTCAATTCTGAGGAATAAATTATGGAATCACCCTGTAAATTTTCATCCCCAAAACTAACACCTGCATCAAATCACATCTGCTTGTCAGTCTGCATCTAAAAAGGAGTGATCACACCTTGGAGAGCTGTTGCACCAAGTGGACTGACATGAATCATGGCACCAACACGAGAGATGTCAATTGAAACAAAGGAGAGGATTATCAAACTCTTAAAAGAGGGTAAATCATCACGCAATGTTGCAAAAGATGTTGGTTGTTCACAGTCAGCTGTGTCTAAACTCTGGACCAAATACAAACAACATGGGAAGGTTGTTAAAGGCAAACATACTGGTAGACCAAGGAAGACATCAAAGCGTCAAGACAGAAAACTTAAAGCAATATGTCTCAAAAATCGAAAATGCACAACAAAACAAATGAAGAACGAATGGGAGGAAACTGGAGTCAACATCTGTGACCGAACTGTAAGAAACCGCCTAAAGGAAATGGGATTTACATACAGAAAAGCTAAACGAAAGCCATCATTAACACCTAAACAGAAAAAAACAAGGTTACAATGGGCTAAAGAAAAGCAATCGTGGACTGTGGATGACTGGATGAAAGTCATATTCAGTGATGAATCTCGAATCTGCATTGGGCAAGGTGATGATGCTGGAACTTTTGTTTGGTGCCATTCCAATGAGATTTATAAAGATGACTGCCTGAAGAGAACATGTAAATTTCCACAGTCATTGATGAAAAGGCGCTGCATGTCAGGTAAAGGCACTGGGGAGATGGCTGTCATTACATCATCAATAAATGCACAAGTTTACATTGATATTTTGGACACTTTTCTGATGTTTGAGGATGATGAAATCATTTTTCAAGAAGATAATGCATCTTGCCATAGAGCAAAAACTGTGAAAACATTCCTTGCAAAAAGACACATAGGGTCAATGTCAACGAGCACATGTGATTTGATGCAGGTGTTAGTTTTGGGGATGGAAATTTACAGGGTGATTCCATAATTTATTCCTCAGAATTGAGTGATTCCATATTTTTTTTTTCCTCTGCTTGGTCTAAAAAAGTAACCGTTACTGACTGCCACAATCTTTTTGTCTTGATTTCTTATAGTGTTTCTTAAAGCCAGAAAGTTGCCATTTGAAATGACTTTAGTTTTGTGTCATGTCTGTGATCTGCTTTTTTTCTACAAAATTAAACAACAGAATGAACATCCTCTGAGGCCGGTGATTCCATAATTTTTTGCCAGGGGTTGTAGGCGCTGTCTTTTCTGCTGCTTGCTGATGTTTGTGTCAGTGTGTCTGTCCTGAGTTTGACCATCAATGGGCTGGAGACACTACCTGACAACACAAGAAATACAGCACAATCCCTCACAAATAATGTCAAATTGTAAGATATGCTATACAATTAATATTTAAATAGTTTAACTCTGTCACCTAGAACACCTTCAGTAAGAAAGGGACGATGCAGGATATCTTGCCACAATCTCCTTTGAGGATCTTTAGTCAACTGACCATTCAGAAAGCTCTGAAGCTCACTATATTCTGTTTGATATACATCAGGCATCACTGTTATGTCATCTCCTATAAATCAGAACAAACATTTCAGAGCTTTAGTGTGTCTAGATACAGAAGGTGTTGCAGTTGCTGAAAGGCAAAAACATGGTCAAATTAAAACACAAGCAAATGCAAAAAAAAAAAAAACACACAAAAGCAAAACACACGTGGGGCCTCATGTACTAAGACTTGTGTGGCTTTCCTACTGAAACATGGCATACACTAAAACCCAGAAACTATATTACGCACAAAAAGCCACATGTATCAAAGTGTGCGTACGCATGGATCTAAGCTCATTCCTTTTGCACATTCCCATCTCCACACCAGCTGCTGATGTCCAGCCGACTGGCCGTGTCCTCAGCCGAGCTGTGCTGAAATCAAAAGAGGAAATTGTGAGAGCATCGGGGCTCCTGCCTGGGCTGATATGATCTGTTTGTGTTCTCTATGTTTGCAAGCATTTGCATCAAAATGTATCTACCTGTGGTTGATTTGATGCACGTTTTTTTTTTTTTTTTTCTGCATTTGCTATTGTTGTCGTAACTTTGAAGTGTTGTGGCCTTGCTCAGCCACTTATAGTAGTTGTGTTATGGTGCACATGTCACTCATAGAATCTGGCTATTTCACTTGGCTGTTCACTATGGGTTGCATCAGGTGGAAGATGACGTTACTGTGGAAAGGTGGCTCCCCAGTGTAGAGCTCATAAAGAATGCAGCCTAGAGACCAGAGATCTGTGGTGTGGTCATATGGCTTCACTTCTACTAGCTCAGGGGCCATGTACAGCAGTGTTTCTTTGATAGAAGTCAGCAGCAACACACTCATAGCTCTGGGGTTAGGCAACGTTACACATGCAGAAAAAAAGCGTTGTTCCATATGAATCCGGATTCTGGATCAAGTTTTCACTTTATTTATGGCTTTGAAGGATTACTTCAAAACTACTTGACGGATTCTCACCAAATTTGCACCACAGATGGATATTAGGGCATGGAAGACTCCACTAAATTTTGGAGGTGATCTGGATCTGGATTGGCATAATTACACTCTACAATCGTGTTGCACTCGTGCTGGAAACCCAATCGAATGGCAGTGGAGATGAGGTCATACTGCTGTTAGACTGTGGTCGCAACAGTCGTACGTGGCTCAGACCATTCGGACTGCAGTCGAGGGGTTGCACAAAATGATCAGCCACATCGAACCGCCGAATGTTGTGAACGAGCCGAATATCGTGAACGAGCAATCCTTCACACCTGTAGCTGAATGAGGGGGAATGGTGCCCAAATGGCCATTCAACCTACACTCAGCCAGAATTGAGGTACCACCCACAAATTTCTAATAGCAGTCTTGGGAACTTACAAAATGTAGTGCCCAGGACACCACTGTTGAGGTGCAGTTGAGGTGGCAAAACCTCCCATGGTGGTCAGTATGTCATGTCCGCCCCCAAGCAACACAAATGGCGTGCAAGTGTGTTGAGTCACCCCCCCCCCCACAACACGAATGGTGTGTGAGTGCGTCATGCACCCCCAAAACCACAATCCAGCATTGTCAAGGTGCAACCCTAACCCATGATGGATGTCATTTAACACAAACATTGTCATTCCCTCCCATGGGTTAAACAATGTATATGAGACATTATGGTCATCACAGCTGTAATACAATGTGCAGAGGTGTGCATGTCGATGCACGTGACAGGCTCGGTGCGCTAACACCAAACACAGCCAATCAAGATGTGATAGCTGTGGAACACCCATCAGGCATATGATTCAACATGTCCCGCTGGAGGTGGAATGACTGGGCAGCAGTGTGCCCACGCTGCCACAACAGAGATAAAAACTGAGCAGCTCCAGCTGCGTGTCACAGTGCTGGGCAGACACCACCCACACAGCAGCCTGTGCTGTAAATCCCATCCTGCTAACAGCTCCCACCGTCAGCTCACAAAAGCGTTGTTCTATATGAATCTGGATTCTGGATCAAGATTTCACTTTATTTATGGCTTTGAAGGATTACTTCAAAACTACTTGATGGATTCTCACCAAATTCGCACCACAGATGGATATTAGGGCATGGAAGACTCCACAAAATTTTGGAGGTGATCTGGATCCAGATTGGCAGACGTCAGAAACCTCTGATTGCTCTTGTTTTTAGCTATATGTTAAGATAAGACTTTATTGATCTCACAGAGGAGAAACTCACAATTTTTTTTATTACCCTTCCAATTTTCTTTGAGAATATATTGTGAATTTAGTAAAACAGGATTGTAATGTGTCCTGCAACCGACTGGTATCCTGTCCAGGGTGTACTCTACCTCATGCTCTATGAATGCTGGGATAGGCTCCAGCCCCTGCATCCCT
This sequence comes from Thalassophryne amazonica, assembly GCF_902500255.1. Classification (NCBI taxonomy): domain Eukaryota; kingdom Metazoa; phylum Chordata; class Actinopteri; order Batrachoidiformes; family Batrachoididae; genus Thalassophryne; species Thalassophryne amazonica. The sequence goes on from NC_047111.1 coordinate 83,520,809, forward strand.
TACTTGGAGTAAGCAGCTGAAAATGAGTGAGTAGGTGAGGATTTTCATGCGAACATTTTGCTGTCTGTGCTATTGTATAAATTACAAAATGCAACAAAAACTAAAACAACCAATTTAAGATTCTGAAAGGTCTCTCATTTAAAAGTTACATATGTTCAAGTTTTAAAAATTGTATTGGCCATTGGTCTTTAATGTTCTGTTAATGTTTAAATAGGTATCACCTGTCATGTACTGTAGCTATGATTATATAATGCCTAAATAGATCCTTGTCATTTGATTGATAGTTTGTTTGCCATGTGATATGGATCATTCATCCTATTTGCCATTGTGTTCCGTTTACTGTGCAATTTTGGTTCCATACATTTTGTACCATTGCACACTGAGACCACCGCGTGCTCACACTAGCGGCGACAGCACTTAGCTTAAAAACATGCATGGCGGGGTTTGTTTTGGTGACAGACCGTGATTTGAATGAGCTTATTGATGGTACACACACACAAACAACAAAAACACAAATCCAGTACGCCGTAAGCCGTCTGGAGCCATTTGCAGTATTCTTTGGGATGTCTCTAGCTGAAGTAGAAGGGCTAGTGGATGAAGAGCTCAACACATTTCTGTCACAAAGAAGTCAATGCAGGGCATCAGGTACGGACTACATTGTCATTTTAAGACCGAGATATTAAAAAGTCTAAGTTTCATCATTTGGATTGGATTGCTGTTTAAAGTTTGTGTTGGACTGTTTGGAACTTCTTGACCTAGGATCTATTTTAGGTGTTACACTCAACAAAAATATAAACGCAACACTTTTGGTTTTGCTCCCATTTTGTATGAGATGAACTCAAAGATCGAAAACTTTTCCACATACACAATATCACCATTTCCCTCAAATGTTGTTCACAAACCAGTCTAAATCTGTGATAGTGAGCACTTCTCTTTTGCTGAGATAATCCATCCCACCTCACAGGTGTGCCATATCAAGATGCTGATTAGACACCATGATTAGTGCACAGGTGTGCCTTAGACTGTCCACAATAAAAGGCCACTCTGAAAGGTGCAGTTTTGTTTTATTGGGGGGGATACCAGTCAGTATCTGGTGTGACCACCATTTGCCTCATGCAGTGCAACACATCTCCTTCGCATAGAGTTGATCAGGTTGTCAATTGTGGCCTGTGGAATGTTGGTCCACTCCTCTTCAATGGCTGTGCGAAGTTGCTGGATATTGGCAGGAACTGGTACATGCTGTCGTATACGCCGGTCCAGAGCATCCCAAACATGCTCAATGGGTGACATGTCAGGTGAGTATGCCGGCCATGCAGGAACTGGGACATTTTCAGCTTCCAAGAATTGTGTACAGATCCTTGCAACATAGGGCCGTGCATTATCCTGCTGCAACATGAGGTGATGTTCTTGGATGTATGGCACAACAATGGGCCTCAGGATCTTGTCACGGTATCTCTGTGCATTCAAAATGCCATCAATAAAATGCACCTGTGTTCTTCGCTTGCCTCTACTGGTGGTTGGCTCTCACTGCGGTATTGTATCACTTCCTGTTCCGGAGCACAGCGGTGTTTTGCTGTATCTTTTAGCTGTTTAATCTGCGCAGTTAGATTGATCTAGATACCTAGATAACAATTTGTTTCACAGTGTAATCTTCACGTGCCTTAACTAAAGCACTCCCTCTGCTGAATCACCTCTAAATTATTTACACATTATTCACTTTGTGTGTTTTTAGGAATCCGCTAGCTTAGCGCAGCTACTAGCTCTTAGCTGGTTTAGCATGGCGGCTTCTCCTGTCTCTGCTGCACTTTTCTGCTTTGGGTGTGAAATGTTTAGTTATTCCTCGGCCTCCTTTAGCAGTAATGGTACTTGTAATAAGTGTAGCTTATTCGTAGCTTTGGAAGCCAGGCTGGGCAAATTGGAGACTCGGCTCCGCACCGTGGAAATTTCTACAGCTAGCCAGGCCCTGTAGTTGGTGCGGACCAAGGTAGCTTAGCCGCCGTTAGTTTCCCTCTGGCAGATCCCGAGCAGCCGGGAAAGCAGGCCGACTGGGTGACTGTGAGGAGGAAGCGTAGTCCTAAACAGAAGCCCTGTGTACACCGCCAACCCGTTCACATTTCTAACCGTTTTTCACCACTCGACGACACACCCGCCAAGGATCAAACTCTGGTTATTGGCGACTCTGTTTTGAGAAATGTGAAGTTAGCGACACCAGCAACCATAGTCAAATGTCTTCCGGGGGCCAGAGCAGGTGACACTGAAGGAAATTTGAAACTGCTGGCTAAGGCTAAGCGTAAATTTGGTAAGATTGTAATTCATGTCGGCAGTAATGACACCCGGTTACGCCAATCGGAGGTCACTAAAATTAACATTGAATCGGTGTGTAACTTTGCAAAAACAATGTCGGACTCTGTAGTTTTCTCTGGGCCCCTCCCCAATCGGACCGGGAGTGACGTTTAGCCGCATGTTCTCCTTGAATTGCTGGCTGTCTGAGTGGTGTCCAAAAAATGAGGTGGGCTTCATACATAATTGGCAAAGCTTCTGGGGAAAACCTGGTCTTGTTAGGAGAGACGGCATCCATCCCACTTTGGATGGAGCAGCTCTCATTTCTAGAAATCTGGCCAATTTTCTTAAATCCTCCAAACCGTGACTATCCAGGGTTGGGACCAGGAAGCAGAGTTGTGGTCTTACACACCTCTCTGCAGCTTCTCTCCCCCTGCCATCGCCTCATTACCCCATCCCCGTAGAGACGGTGCCTGCTCCCAGACCACCAACAACCAGCAAAAATCTATTTAAGCATAAAAATTCAAAAGAAAAAATAATATAGCACCTTCAACTGCACCACAGACTAAAACAGTTAAATGTGGTCTATTAAACATTAGGTCTCTCTCTTCTAAGTCCCTGTTAGTAAATGATATAATAATTGATCAACATATTGATTTATTCTGCCTTACAGAAACCTGGTTACAGCAGGATGAATATGTTAGTTTAAATGAGTCAACACCCCCGAGTCACACTAACTGCCAGAATGCTCGTAGCACGGGCCGAGGCGGAGGATTAGCAGCAATCTTCCATTCCAGCTTATTAATTAATCAAAAACCCAGACAGAGCTTTAATTCATTTGAAAGCTTGACTCTTAGTCTTGTCCATCCAAATTGGAAGTCCCAAAAAACAGTTTTATTTGTTATTATCTATCGTCCACCTGGTCGTTACTGTGAGTTTCTCTGTGAATTTTCAGACCTTTTGTCTGACTTAGTGCTTAGCTCAGATAAGATAATTATAGTGGGCGATTTTAACATCCACACAGATGCTGAGAATGACAGCCTCAACACTGCATTTAATCTATTATTAGACTCAATTGGCTTTGCTCAAAAAGTAAATGAGTCCACCCACCACTTTAATCATATCTTAGATCTTGTTCTGACTTATGGTATGGAAATTGAAGACTTAACAGTATTCCCTGAAAACTCCCTTCTGTCTGATCATTTCTTAATGACATTTACATTTACTCTGATGGACTACCCAGCAGTGGGGAATAAGTTTCATTACACTAGAAGTCTTTCAGAAAGCGCTGTAACTAGGTTTAAGGATATGATTCCTTTTTTATGTTCTCTAATGCCATATACCAACACAGTGCAGAGTAGCTACCTAAACTCTGTGAGTGAGATAGAGTATCTCATCAATAGTTTTACATCCTCATTGAAGACAACTTTGGATGCTGTAGCTCCTCTGAAAAAGAGAGCTTTAAATCAGAAGTGCCTGACTCCGTGGTATAACTCACAAACTCGCAGCTTAAAGCAGATAACCCGTAGGTTGGAGAGGAAATGGCGTCTCACTGATTTAGAAGATCTTCACTTAGCCTGGAAAAAGAGTCTGTTGCTCTATAAAAAAGCCCCCCGTAAAGCTAGGACATCTTACTACTCATCACTAATTGAAGAAAATAAGAACAACCCCAGATTTCTTTTCAGCACTGTAGCCAGGCTGACAAAGAGTCAGAGCTCTATTGAGCTTAGTATTCCATTAACTTTAACTAGTAATGACTTCATGACTTTCTTTGCTAATAAAATTTTAACTATTAGAGAAAAAATTACTCATAACCATCCCAAAGACATATCGTTATCTTTGGCTGCTTTCAGTGATGCCGGTATTTGGTTAGACTCTTTCTCTCCGATTGTTCTGTCTGAGTTATTTTCATTAGTTACTTCATCCAAACCATCAACATGTTTATTAGACCCCATTCCTACCAGGCTGCTCAAGGAAGCCCTACCATTATTTAATGCTTCGATCTTAAATATGATCAATCTATCTTTGTTAGTTGGCTATGTACCACAGGCTTTTAAGGTGGAGTTCCACAAGGTTCTGTGCTAGGACCAATTTTATTCACTTTATACATGCTTCCCTTAGGCAGTATTATTAGACGGCATTGCTTAAATTTTCATTGTTATGCAGATGATACCCAGCTTTATCTATCCATGAAGCCAGAGGACACACACCAATTAGCTAAACTGCAGGATTGTCTTACAGACATAAAGACATGGATGACCTCTAATTTCCTGCTTTTAAACTCAGATAAAACTGAAGTTATTGTACTTGGCCCCACAAATCTTAGAAACATGGTGTCTAACCAGATCCTTACTCTGGATGGCATTACCCTGACCTCTAGTAATACTGTGAGAAATCTTGGAGTCATTTTTGATCAGGATATGTCATTCAAAGCGCATATTAAACAAATATGTAGGACTGCTTTTTTTTGCATTTACGCAATATCTCTAAAATCAGAAAGGTCTTGTCTCAGAGTGATGCTGAAAAACTAATTCATGCATTTATTTCCTCTAGGCTGGACTATTGTAATTCATTATTATCAGGTTGTCCTAAAAGTTCCCTAAAAAGCCTTCAGTTAATTCAAAATGCTGCAGCTAGAGTACTGACGGGGACTAGAAGGAGAGAGCATATCTCACCCATATTGGCCTCTCTTCATTGGCTTCCTGTTAATTCTAGAATAGAATTTAAAATTCTTCTTCTTACTTATAAGGTTTTGAATAATCAGGTCCCATCTTATCTTAGGGACCTCGTAGTACCATATCACCCCAATAGAGCGCTTCGCTCTCAGACTGCAGGCTTACTTGTAGTTCCTAGGGTTTGTAAGAGTAGAATGGGAGGCAGAGCCTTCAGCTTTCAGGCTCCTCTCCTGTGGAACCAGCTCCCAATTCAGATCAGGGAGACAGACACCCTCTCTACTTTTAAGATTAGGCTTAAAACTTTCCTTTTTGCTAAAGCTTATAGTTAGGGCTGGATCAGGTGACCCTGAACCATCCCTTAGTTATGCTGCTATAGACGTAGACTGCTGGGGGGTTCCCATGATGCACTGTTTCTTTCTCTTTTTGCTCTGTATGCACCACTCTGCATTTAATCATTAGTGATCGATCTCTGCTCCCCTCCACAGCATGTCTTTTTCCTGGTTCTCTCCCTCAGCCCCAACCAGTCCCAGCAGAAGACTGCCCCTCCCTGAGCCTGGTTCTGCTGGAGGTTTCTTCCTGTTAAAAGGGAGTTTTTCCTTCCCACTGTAGCCAAGTGCTTGCTCACAGGGGGTCGTTTTGACCGTTGGGGTTTTACATAATTATTGTATGGCCTTGCCTTACAATATAAAGCGCCTTGGGGCAACTGTTTGTTGTGATTTGGCGCTATATAAAAAAATTGATTGATTGATTTATCTAATAGATTACAATTTGTTCATGTAAATGGGGAATCTTCTTCACAGACTAAGGTTAATTATGGAGTTCCACAAGGTTCTGTGCTAGGACCAATTTTATTCACTTTATACATGCTTCCCTTAGGCAGTATTATTAGACGGCATTGCTTAAATTTTCATTGTTACGCAGATGATACCCAGTTTTATCTATCCATGAAGCCAGAGGACACACACCAATTAGCTAAACTGCAGGATTGTCATAAAGACATGGATGACCTCTAATTTCCTGCTTTTAAACTCAGATAAAACTGAAGTTATTGTACTTGGCCCCACAAATCTTAGAAACATGGTGTCTAGCCAGATCCTTACTCTGGATGGCATTACCCTGACCTCTAGTAATACTGTGAGAAATCTTGGAGTCATTTTTGATCAGGATATGTCATTCAATGCGCATATTAAACAAATATGTAGGACTGCTTTTTTGCATTTACGCAATATCTCTAAAATTAGAAAGGTCTTGTCTCAGTGATGCTGAAAAACTAATTCATGCATTTATTTCCTCTAGGCTGGACTATTGTAATTCATTATTATCAGGTTGTCCTAAAAGTTCCCTGAAAAGCCTTCAGTTAATTCAAAATGCTGCAGCTAGAGTACTAACAGGGACTAGAAGGAGAGAGCATATCTCACCCATATTGGCCTCTCTTCATTGGCTTCCTGTTAATTGTTGTGAAAGTGTAGGTACACGGACCCACAACAGGGGGCGCAATGAACGGACAATAGAGAAAGGTGAATAACAAGTTTTACTGTTGTGAACAGGGCACAACCAATACAACAATTAATACTTTAGAGTTGTAAGTCGAAATCTGCTGGTGTTGTGTGGGCAGGCTCGAAGGTAGGAGACGTCCGTCCCAGTCGAACCGGAACCACCCAGATTTCCTCTGCCACCGAAAACCAGGAGTACTGGAACCGCCAAGTCCCGAATTCCCAGGTGGCCACTGCCTTCGCTCGTCGGATCCGGTACTGCTGGCGGGAAAGAGCACAAACACACAGGTATGGATGCGACAGCACCCAGTAGACGGAGAGGGGAGAAGCCGCCTCCACCTCTTGTAATAATGAAGCAGGAAGGTGAGTACTTATCCAAGCAAGGTGCTTTCTGTAATCAGCTGTCCTGAAATGGTTTAGCAAGGTTTATCAGAGTCCTCAATATATATACTAGCAAAGAAGGTTACCTTAATCTCAAGGCGATATCTCGGCACTGAGGTGGAGACGCTGTCCTGCTGATATACTCCGTCCTGAGTGCAGTCAGCTGTGTCTAGTAATGGGTGACAGCTGTCACCCTGACAGCCTTCGTCGGCGGCAGCGCCCTCTGGTGCCTGGAGCCCGCACTCCAGGCAGGGCGCCCTCTGGTGGTGGTGGGCCAGCAGTACCTCCTCTTCAGCGGCCCACACAACATTAATTCTAGAATAGAATTTAAAATTCTTCTTCTTACTTATAAGGTTTTGAATAATCAGGTCACATCTTATCTTAGGGACCTCATAGTACCATATCACCCCAATAGAGCGCTTCGCTCTCAGACTGCAGGCTTACTTGTAGTTCCTAGGGTTTGTAAGAGTAGAATGGGAGGCAGAGCTTTCAGCTTTCAGGCTCCTCTCCTGTGGAACCAGCTCCCAATTCAGATCAGGGAGACAGACACCCTCTCTACTTTTAAGATTAGGCTTAAAACTTTCCTTTTTGCTAAAGCTTATAGTTAGGGCTGGATCAGGTGACCCTGAACCATCCCTTAGTTATGCTGCTATAGACGTAGACTGCTGGGAGGTTCCCATGATGCACTGTTTCTTTCTCTTTTTGCTCTGTATGCACCACTCTGCATTTAATCATTAGTGATCGATCTCTGCTCCCCTCCACAGCATGTCTTTTTCCTGGTTCTCTCCCTCAGCCCCAACCAGTCCCAGCAGAAGACTGCCCCTCCCTGAGCCTGGTTCTGCTGGAGGTTTCTTCCTGTTAAAAGGGAGTTTTTCCTTCCCACTGTTGCCAAGTGCTTGCTCATAGGGGGTCATTTTGACCGTTGGGGTTTTTACGTAATTATTATATAGCCTTGCCTTACAATATAAAGCGCCTTGGGGCAACTGTTTGTTGTGATTTGGCGCTATATAAATAAAATTGATTGATTGATTCATCCATAACAGATGCCTGCCCATCCCATAACCCCACTGCCACCATGGGCCACTCGATCCACAACATTGACATCAGAAAACCGCTCACCCACACGACGCCACACACGCTGTCTGCCATCTGCCCTGAACAGTGTGAACCGGGATTCATCCGTGAAGACAACACCTCTCCAACGTGCCAAACACCAGCGAATGTGAGCATTTGCCCACTCAAGTCGGTTACGACGACGAACTGGAGTCAGGTCGAGACCCCAATGAGGACGACGAGCATGCAGATGAGCTTCCCTGAGACGGTTTCTGACAGTTTGTGCAGAAATTCTTTGGTTATGCAAACTGATTGTTTCAGCAGCTGTCCGAGTGGCTGGTCTCAGACGATCTTGGAGGTGAACATGCTGGATGTGGAGGTCCTGGGCTGGTGTGGTTACACGTGGTCTGCGGTTGTGAGGCTGGTTGGATGTACCGCCAAATTCTCTTAAACGCCTTTGGAGACGGCTTATGGTAGAGAAATGAACATTCAATACACGAGCAACAGCTCTGGTTGACATTCCTGCTGTCAGCATGCCAATTGCACGCTCCCTCAAATCTTGCAACATCTGTGGCATTGTGCTGTGTGATAAAACTGCACCTTTCAGAGTGGCCTTTTATTGTGGGCAGTCTAAGGCACACCTGTGCACTAATCATGGTGTCTAATCAGCATCTTGATATGGCACACCTGTGAGGTGGGATGGATTATCTCAGCAAAGAAGGGCTCACTATCACAGATTTAGACTGGTTTGTGAACAATATTTGCGGGAAATGGTGATATTGTGTATGTGGAAAAAGTTTTAGATCTCTCAGTTCATCTCATACAAAATGGGCGCAAAACCAAAAGTGTTGCGTTTGTATTTTTGTTGAGTGTGTAGAAAACAAATAATTAAAGTTTGTTCATTTGTCCAATGGTAATATTTCATGAAATATTTGTATATTCGCAAGAGTTCTTTTTAACTGACTTAATGAATAGAAGCTACAAAAACCATAAATGTCTGCAAATGTTTTCATTTATTATCTTAAGGATTTTGTTTTTGTTATTTTTATTTTTAAAAAGTGTTTTAAAATTTGATCTGCATCTTTTCCGTTTTATTTTTATTTTGTGTGTGTGGCGTGGGCCCTGTTTTTTTTTTTTTTTTTGTCAGTGTTTATGTATTCCTTTTTTGTTCAATAAAGAGTTAAAACAAGTCTCTCAAACATCGTTTGTGAAACAACTAGTTTGATTTTAAGGCAAGTTTTTTTTTTGTAACGAGGCAATCAGCTTTATTATTATATGTTGTTTGTATTGTTTTGTATCATGTTATACGCCAAAATGATTTTCCATTTAATGCGCAATAAGACTTTTTTTACGTTTAATCAATAGATTTGTTCATAATTCTGTTTGTTTCAAAATAAATTTTTAAATGCTATCAAACGTGTAGTATTGTTGGTTTGATTCAAATTAATAAACAGAATATTTCTCCCAGCATGGAACAAAAAAGTAAAGAACAGTAAAAATAAAAACACATTTTAAAAAGTGATCGCTTTGTCCACGAGATGGCGTACGCATTTTACGCAGAGGAATACTTGCTCCAAGTGAGGATTCTTTACAAATTCTGAGTTGTGGGAGAGACACTTTATGGCTGTATCCCCACAAATTTCATGGAATATTCTGTGCAGGTTTTGATGTGGTGTTTGTCCATCAAAAAAAAAGTTTAGTCCATTCTCTTTAATTTCTATGTTCGGTTTTTATTCAGTTTCATCTCTTTGTGGCTTAAACTTTTTCAGAGTTGTGCAGGATCACATCAGCCACAGTGTAACAAACTAACATCATCACTGTTTGCTCTTTTTCACAAATCTTGAGAGGGCATGTGCATTCTCAAAGACAGCCCCCCCCCCCCCCCCCCCAAAAAAAACAAAAAAAAAACGAAAGCTTGCATATATTTTGCATGAAGAAAATGCAGCAGGCACCAGTGGGGCGAGCACACACACGCACGCAGGTGGAGGATGGGATCGGGTCACGCAGGAGGAGTTTGCGCTGCGTGGACCTGCCCTGCTCTATGGACTGTCCGCGTCATCTGTGGCTCATATCGCAGACTGAAGGTCATTTTTATTTTCTTTGCCACTGTTGCATCCTCCAATGAATGACATCGTCATGTTGGTCAGAATTATTCTTCCCCTCTGCTTAGTGGCCTCACTCTCCAAAGTTGCGCTTGGCGTGGAAAGTGAGCTTTGTTTCCCGATCAGACTGGATCGTGACAATTCTGTCAGCAGCGTGGGTGCTCTCAGTGGAAAACGTGTCCTAAATATACGAGCTTTCCACCAGGATTTAGTGCTCGATTTACAACGAGACTCCAGTTTCCTCGCTCCGTCCGTTTCCAGCCGGGACGCGTTCTGGGTTTCCGGCGGCGGCGTCACCACCGACCTGAGCCGGTGTTTTTACTCCGGATATGTGAACGGTGACCGCTTCTCCTACGCCGCTCTGAGCCTCTGCAAAGGCTTACAGGGCGCGTTTGGCTTCCAAAATTGGGAATATTTTATCAGCCCGGCGCACAATGACAGTGGAACAGCAGAAAGCGCGCACATCATCCGGCGCAGAAGCAACCTAAAGTTGAACTCGACCTCCCGGTGCGCGGTGGAGGCTGACATCAGCCTCCAGGTTGCGCAATCGCTGGATAAATACAAGCCTGTCAAAAATGACAGCAACGTGGCCGAAACGATGCTGAAGAGGATGGGGAGAGCCAAAAGGTTCGCGTCAGTTCCGAGGTTTGTGGAAACGCTGGTGGCTGCGGACGAGTCCATGGCGCAGTTCCACGGAGACGACCTGACGCACTACCTGCTGACGCTTATGTCGGTGGTGGCGCGGCTCTACAAACACCCCAGCATCCTGAACTCCATCAACATCGTGGTGGTGAAGGTGGTAGTGCTGTCAGATGATGACAAAGGACCAAAGGTGTCCGGGAACGCAGCCATGACGCTGCGAAACTTTTGCACCTGGCAGAAAAAGATGAACAAACACAACGACAAGAACCCAGATTACTGGGACACAGCCATCCTCTTCACTAAGCAGGTAAACAAACATGTTTGTTTTGCTTCTTACAACCCCAAAAAAGTGCTTCATAGATTAGGATGAAAGCTCTCCCCTTTCATTTAATCGTCACAAAGTTTTTTCCTTTAATGTCACTCCTTTGTCACTTTCATGACATCAGAAAAGCCGCTGTGGAGGAGAGGGTTTGCTTTGTAACTAGAAGGGCACTCAGCAGGGTGCATACCTCTGCCAGGTTTGAATAATCCTGGAATTTAGTAAGATTTTGCAGTGTTTATTGTCATAAATGGAATATAGCACTCATAAGCATCTGTTCATTATAATAATTAATTTCAACCATGGATCAATATGTTTTCATAAGCTTAGAATGAGTCTTTTATGTTTACATGGGAGTGGGCCCCCTGATGGAGGGCTCCTTGTTGCAGTGCTATGCTGATACAACAGCCCAAAAAGGACAAACTTCCTCTGCCTTTTGCATTTTGCAACACCACCAGAAGACTGAAGAAAAAAGAAAGAAGAATCCGTGGTTGCTCCTCTGTACACTGTTTCCTATTTTGAGAACCCTCATTTTGTGAACTGGACAATCATACATATTGCTTATCGTAAGAGAAGGTGAGGGGTCATGAATCCCTGTCACCATTGAAGCAAAACAAAATCATGATGGGTGACAGCACAGTGAAATCCACAACCTCACCACTAGATGGCACTAAATCCTGCACGCTGTAGCTTTGAGGGCATCAGCTTCAGGCTCGTGTCTGGATGTGTATTTAACATGCTGTGTTTTTTTTTTTTTCCCCCCTCTGGGTCCGAGGGCATTTTTTTGGACGGTTCACTCGCCTGGCATAAATGTTTTTGTTATTGCTGTTAACAGCTCTCCCTGCATCCCACAATCAAGTTTTATGTCTCTCTTTTCAGTACAACCTGTGCTTTCAGAATATATATGTTTTTGTTGTGTTTTATAAGTGTAATAAAGGCTTACAATCAAAAATAGGCAAGGAAAAAATAAAGTGAAAAATAATTTTCCACACACATTTATTCAAAACACACAGCAAACTATAATAAACAACTGTTTTGACACTTTATAAAGGTAATTTGAGGTCTTGTGTGAAAGACTGAACAACAAAAAAGTTCAAACAAACACAAATGCACATTTTGAACAATATATACAAAATGGTCTGTGCGTTTTGTTGTCCATTGATATGGTAAACAGTGCTTTATGCAGAGAAAGCAACAGAGTTATCCAGTAACATTCACATGCAAACTAGTGGAGCAATCCTGATAGTTACACACTCTTTGTTTGAGCATGTGAGGTTGTCATCATAGGCTCTCCATCTGCTTTCACTGTCTGCTTTCATTGATTGCTGTGTGTAATGGCGCAGGGCGCACTAAGTATGTACTAATACTCATTGGAGCACCCAGGGGGGCGATTCAAACGGGCCAACTAGTAACATATCACTCCTGAAAACGATCTTTGGCTTTTCACATGAGGTAAATCTGCCCTACGATTGGATTTTGGAAAACTATGTGACGGTGAACCGATTCTGATTGGACACTCACATTGTGCGCGTCATCACACAGCTTCTATGCGGAGTATAAAGATGGCCGATGGCTGGCTCGAAAGTCCGCGGAGTTAACGTTTCAGCACAAAAAAGTAAGTTTCTATCTAATATCATTCAAAAGTTATTTATAATTTAGTAAAGCTTGGTCTTAGCCGTTGTATACTATGGCATTGACCCCAGAGGGTTAAAGGTTATGTAAGATTTATATGTTCAAAGATGGTAATAAATGGAAGTTTGTAGTCAAAACAACAACCTAAAACAAAGCTGTTGTCGGATCTCTTGCAAAATGGCCTGTTTATGTACATATAACTTTTAATGGAGGGCAGCTCCTGATGGCCACACCCCCTCAGATTTCAGAGGTGTGTTTCTCCGTCTTACTCCGTGTGTGTGTGTGTGTGTGTGTGTTGCATCTCAAAGAACAAACACCAGGCCAGTGGACGTGTCTGACAGAGAAAACAGCAGTTCTGAGAGGGGTTTTTGTGACATACATCACACTATTCCAAAATGAGCTGTTTCAATTCTAGTTTCTACATGCATAGTTATAGATTTGTGGGAATTTGAAAACGTCTAACATTAAACGTAAAATATATTTAAAAGTAAAAAGGCAGATAAAACCTGATGTTCCACAATGATTATCTTTAATTAAGATAAGTGAATTTGTTGTTGAGATATTGATCAAAAGGAGGTAATATGCACACTCACTGTGCAAACCAAACCCTGCTCCTGGAGATCACCTGCCCTGGATGTTTTCTGCTGTGTACCTGCTGCAACCACAGCTGATTTGTCACATCTGGTGTTTCCTTGCTCTTGATTGGCTGAGCACACCTGATGTAGTTAATTAGTAGTGGGAGGAGCAAAGAGACCTGGAAAACACAGCAGGTGATCTGCAGAAGCACTGTTAGTGATTCGTGACTAATAAAGGAGAGGGGAGGGGGATTACCCTTGATAATAGGGCAGGGCAGTCTCGTTTGAACCCCTACTTGATATCGCTGTGTTTGACCACTTAGTGGGACAGCCGCTCCCGTTCCGCAATAACGTCACACGGGAAAATGGTGTACTATTTTGTTTTCGTCTGCAGTCATTTAAGCAGTCGCGAAAAGTGCAGTATTTTTCTGTTCCCAGTGGAGAAGGAAAGATGAGATAAATGAGAGCGGTTGTGTCGGTATTAGCCTACACAGCTAACCAGAGTAGCTACGTTCTCTTTTCTGTACAAACGCCTCGACACGTTTGAGCTCCGGGTCATAAACAAACCACAACACATGTCCACTTTCCACGGCATCGTCACTTTTTCTTTACATTTTCACTTTGTTTGCATGTAATTTGTCCAAAAACTCAGAGAAAGTACCATCTTTCTGTCCCCGGAAGTAGAGAAATTACGTCATATTTTAACTCTTTAGTGCCTGCCCTCAAATGAGACTACGCTGCCCAATACTGAGCAATATTGATACCAAATTTGAAGGAAACCCCTGTATCTGTTTTTGAGTTATCTTATACACCAGTGGCTCCTCCCCCCCAAACACACACACGGTAATAATGTTTTCCCTCAGTCACAATCCATCTGTCCCCACAGCTTTGCAGAATTTATTTCCTTCTGCTCCAGGTGGCAGTGAATTACAGGAACATGGATTGTATAATCAATAAAACAGGACTTGTCTTGATCAATGCAGCAGACTGCACATGCAGACTTTTCTGCCAGTTCATTGTGTTGCTCTTGATGCTCGAGTTCCACATCTGCACTCATGCAGGAGACGTGAGAAAGCATCGCCTCCTCCGATCAAATCAGAGCTTTGACGCTGACATGCGCCTGTGCGTGAAATTTATCGTGCTCAACAATGTGATCGTTCCGCTCTTCCCAGATCCTCAGTGGGCCGTGTTTTAAGATCCTGTCTTGTTTTCTGAGCTCTCAACTATCTGGCAGGTCTCGGAGGGATTGATTCTTTTCCCTTAATATGGAACAGATGTTCGTCGAACACGATGAGCATCGTGAAGTCCTTTTTGATCGGTGTCTCTTGCGTGTTTGCAGCTGAAGTAAAGTAGTAGCTTCACTGATTCAGCACTCTCAGGTACGCACCAGTTGGAAGCGTCTTATTTCACTCAGCCATCCCCCTTCTCCCTCCAGCTGTGGTTTTTGTAGCTCAACTCATCTCCCTGGCTTCTTTAAACAGTTCCCTGAAGGGTGTGGAGTGGGGTGGGCAGTGATGTCACATCCCTTCATGTTTTTGCTCCAAGATAAACCCTGTGTGAGTGGATCGGTTCTATGCTGGCAGTCTCATCCATGCAGCCAGGTCTGTTCATTTCAGATCGTGACATCGCAGATGGGCAGAATTCCACCTCAGTGTAAGAAAATGCAAAATGAGTGTTGCCAGGTTTTGGGGTCACATCCCAACATGTGTTGAGAGGTCCTAAACAATGTAGGTGCTTTACAAGACTTTGTTTTTTTTTTTAAAACAGAACTAGTGCAGTGCCCATAGGAAGTATGTATTCATATAGAAAAGTGGGAGCTTTGTTGACAATCTTTGTCGAAGCTGGCGCGTGAGAACATTCCACCTTGTGATGATAAAGCAAGAAACATCTGTGTGTCTGTGGCTCGCATATCTCTGACTGTTTATGTATTCAGTCTTTCTCCCCTGAACGTGTTAGAGATAGGCTTCTTTTTAAGGCACAGAGTCACTCATCTTTGTCGAAGCTGGTGCGTGAGAATATTCCGCCTTGTGCCAATAATGATAATGACTTTAAAGGTTTTGAAAATGAATCCCCCACATTTTCACATTAAAGGATTCACATCATCATGCCAGGTGCAATCCATATCTGAAAGCTGAGGCTGATCTGACAAACAGAGATATGCGAGACACACACACACACACACACACACACACACACACACACACACACACACACACACACACACACACACACACACACACACACACACACACACACACACACCTTACTTTTGTAGATGGATGAAATTGAGTAATTTTTTAAAAATTATTTATTTAACCAGGTTAGTCCCATTGAGTTCGAGACCTTTTTTGCAAGGGAGATCTGGACAATTATAAAGTTTTCAATTCACCTATAACCAGCGTGTCTTTAAATATGGGAAGAAACTGGAGCACACAGAGGAAACCCACACAAACTCCACAGGTGGGAATCAAACCTCTGACTTTCTTGCTGTGACGCAACAGTTCTAACCACTAATCCAGCATCCTGTCATTGGTGTAGTAATCTTCTATACTGACAGAAGAAAGACTTGAGTCACTGAGTAACATCAGCTGCTTAAAAGGCCTCACGCTGTCAAAAATGGTCTTATAACTGTGGCTTGAACAGTTTAATGTGGTTAGAATTTTTTGAAAGACATCCTCAAATACAGTTTTTACAATAAACTTCCCTTCACTAATCCAAATTTAGGCCTCAAACAGTTTGAATTCCTGTTTTCTTTGTGAGACACATCCATCGAGACTTTGACACGCACCAGATCCATACTGCCTGCCAGATCCATTATCTGCACGCGCAGGCAGATGGTTTTGGATCAGCAAACGCTCATACTAATTTGTCTTAATGAATATGTCTTAACAAGACAGACTCTCGCTGTCACAAAATACTCAGTTGTTCCGGTTGGCTGTCAAATGTTTTGCACATGCAATTACACGTATTCACAGAACAGATGTGGCAGGCGGCACAGATCTGGTGCTTAACATGGACTCAACACAATCTGCTCATGTTTCAAAGCAAAAGGGGTGTGGCCAGCAGCAGCTTCTTACTATTTAAAGAGACATACACTGTGGCGGCGCCAAGAGGGGGGGCTCGGGAGAGCTTAAGCCCCCCCCATCCCCCCCAATAATTCTGCCAATAATGTGAATAGCGACTCACATATTTGTGGATCTCAACTGCAGTTTTGCGCCGAGAATGTCTCAATATTTGCTGCCAATCACCAGAACAGGCACATAGTTTTGAAGTAACGTGTTCTTTGGCTGTTTGCCTTACACGTAACTTGAGCTAGATTGTATACAAACTTCATAAAGAATCACTTTTTTGTATATTGTTTACAACTAAGTTTCTCAGGCTATATCTTTTACTTACTTTTATCAAATGGTTATGACCTTGGTGTTAAATTGGCAATAAATCTTTGATATAGACGATTTGTGTAAGGTTGATTCCATGCATTGTCTTGAGCACCATTTCAATGAATTCAGCTTGTATACCTATGTGCAAGTTTACTGAACTTGCAATCATTCTAAGTGATGTGTGTGTGTGTGTGTGTGTGTGTGTGTGTGTGTATTGATACCACATTTTAGAGGAACACGGGTGACTAAAACATATACCTTGGTATTTATAAAGCAATTTACTATATATTGTTTATTTCGATGACATTTTGTGGAGCTCCTCCAACTTTTACCCCAGCCCCCCCAACAAAACTTTCCTGGCGCCGCCACTGGACATATATCAGACATACATCAAAACAGGGTTGTTGCTGGCAAGCTGAAAAAAATGGAAGAAAAATGAAAAAAAAAAGTTTTACAAAGTGATGACTCCTGCACCGTGTTTATTTGCACTGTTGTGCATGGAAGCTTTCGCTGGTGTGAGGATCCCTCTTTTTTGTCTTTGTGTTTTCTACTGTTCATAAGAATTTACCAGGAGTGCCAAAAAACAACTAAACACACATGAACTCCACTCATTCAGGTAAAAAAAAAAAAACTTTACCATCTGTGTTTGTTTGAAAATGTGCTCAAACCTGGGCTTTAACACCTTATTTGTTACAATAAGCTGCAAAATAATTTTTTTTTTGTTTCTATTCACAACCCAATTTAGATTTAATTCAGCAAATTATTAGTCTTTTCCCTCATGCATACAATTTTGTGTCACTTTTACACTCAAACTACTTTTTACATTTTAAATAAATCTGCAACAAACCTCAAACAAGGTCAAAATAATAACAAAAATCGGTTTCAGAGTCAACCGTGGGCATCTTCTGATGGAGGATGATGAGTCAGCGGCGTTGTTTTGGTTTTAACGTGTGTGTGTGTGTGTGTTAGTGAACTTTAAATCACAGTTTACATCTGCTGCTTATTAACTCTCAGTGCATCATAAAGACCAACTCATTGCTGCCCAAAGGCAACTGCTGTTGTCCTTAAACTCTGAAGTTAGTGTGATTATCATGTGCAGTAAGTTTACTCATTGTAGGAAATTACACAGAGAGATTTACAGTATTCTGAGTGTAAGTCTGACAACTGTATTTTCATTCCCTGCTTGGGGAGCGGGCAATACTCCAATAATATGTTTGTGATCAAAGCAGATCAAAGGTTACCAAAGGAAAGAATACACCCAAATATTTTCACATTTGGCAAAGCCTGTGTGATTATTGCTGTATCTGACACTTGTTTTCGACAGTCTTTAGTCTTTACTTTGCAGTGTACAAGCTTTGAAAAGGTCTTGTTGTGAATTTAGCAAAATTAATGTTTGTAGCCTACTATATTTAAAGCTACAGTATGTAGGATTTAGGTGTGTTTATTAGCATAAATTGAATATAGCATTCATCACCATCTGGCCATTAGTGTGTAATCAATGTGTTTTCATAAGCTTAGAATGAGCACTTCATATCTATAAGAGAGGGGTCCTCTCATGTATGACTCCCATGCTGTACCACGATGTAGATACAGGAGCCCAAAAGGGACACACTTACTCAACTTTTGCGTCTTGCAGCATGGCCAGAAGATGGAAGAGAAAAAAAAAAAGAATCAGTGGTTTCTCCCTTACACACTGTCTACTTGTTGCTAGTGCGGGCTAACAAGTTTGAAAACCATTATTTTTGTGAAATGGAGGATCATACATATTGTTATCACATAAGGAGTGGGAGCATGAATCCCTGACAAAGAAGCAAAAAAGGTAACAAACTTGTGACTAGCAATAGCATAAAGAAATCTACAACCTCACCCCTAGATGACACTAAATCCTACATACTGTAGCTTTAAAATGACCCTAAAATATATAGGATTTTTAAAAATTTACCCAGAAATAATAATAATAAAAAACAAAACCATGTGATTTAAATTGTTATTCTTCATGCATCTGGCTGAGATATACAGTATGTAGGTTTGTGTGTGAAAATACAACAACTACAACGGAAAATATTAAATTCTGTGCACATCTAGAAATTAGTTTGCTATAAAAAAAACAAAACAAGTAGCAGCACAAAAGATAGATGACAGATGTAAGAAGTAGGTCGTAGCAAACGACAAACCCGGTGACACCGATGTTTCTTCTCCCTTGCAGGTTTTATTTTTTGCTCATGACTGACCCAGCGTTCACATGCCGTCTGCACACACGAGCACATCTGGAGCAGATTTGCGCTCTCCAACAATTGTGGTTTTGTGGAATGATTTGTCATAGCACTCGAGGTCTTCTCTTGGCGTGATGTTTTATCTGTAGATTTAATGCAGCGAAAGGGTTGGAGGAAGGGGATCTCCCCATACTTTATATCTAACAGCTGCACCGCCGCCGTCCTTCGCCGTTTCTGGCTGTGTCGAGTCCGTTTCGGCAGATGGGTGTTTTCTGTGTGGTGGTTACTGCACAAACTGTCCTGTGATTATGAGTTTCAGTCAACTGCTGCAAATGGGTAGGATTGGGTTTTAAGCCTTGAGGCGGAGAAATAGGTCATTTGGAAACTGTGTTTTGGCATGGAAATGTTATAATTGGGGACAGTCGCATTACCTCATAGGTGTGCTCTAAACAGTTACCCACTAAAACACTTAAAGACCGGCCAGTGGAAAGCCTTGCCTAACACTTTTCTCAATTTCTCTGTGCCATGTTTATCCTCTCTGTCTTCACCGGAGCCCATCTAAGCATTAGAGTCGCGCACGTTTGTTTTTGTGCAGGATCTGTGCGGGGCCTCCACCTGCGACACCCTTGGCATGGCCGATGTCGGCACCATGTGCGACCCCAAGAGGAGCTGCTCTGTTATTGAAGACGACGGTCTGCCTTCAGCTTTCACCACAGCTCATGAACTCGGTGAGGCCTGTGACTTTTAATTTCTGATCACTGCAAAGCGTCACATGCAAACGTCTCTAATGCGCCTCTGTTTGTTCTGGACAGGACACGTGTTCAACATGCCGCATGATAATGTCAAGGCTTGTGAGGATGTGTTTGGGAAGCTACAAGACAACCACATGATGTCTCCCACGCTCATTCAGATCAACCGCACCAGTCCCTGGTCCCACTGCAGTGCAGCTATCATCACAGACTTCCTGGATAGTGGGCATGGTAAGCCTCTGTGACCTTTGCCCCTTGTGTTTGACTCAAAACAACCAGCAGTGCCTCGTGTTAAAACAGACATTAATCCAAAGTGAAGACAGACATAAAGCTGTTTTAGTCTGAGGCATTGATTGGCTAATAAGACCCCGTCACACATAGGCTGATTGAGGCTGAATGGCGTCAGAATGACACATCTGACCACAGTCGGGAAGTGTTGAGGTGAGGTCTGAAGTGTTGACGTGCGGTCTACATATTTGGTCCCATTCACTTGGCTGTCCCGAGTGTGTTGCACAGTTCAAAACACTCTTGGCACCATCAAGCTGGGACGCACATCTGACAGCAGCCTATGAGCAGTTTGTGCACCATCTGATCTCAATCTTTATATTCTAGCATTTGAAATGATCTGATAACGGTTGAATGAACTCTGAGATGGATCGGTTATGGCAAGGCCTGCTGGCATGTCCTGCTCGTGCCACGTATGTCCACCTCCATTGGACCCTTGCCAGGGAGGGCAAAGGAAATGTTGATATGTAATAACATGTATGTGGCACACATTCATCATGTGCAGTGGGTGTGAACAGCGCACAATAAAAAACGAAAACACTGTATGCCACTACAGGTCAATGCGTCACACAGGGCACGCCGCCGCAGATCTGAACAGGCTGTTATATCCATAACAGACCTTACAGTACAGATATATTTCCATTCCTTCCATGGGTGACATAAATAATGTGACATAAATGTGTGATGGGGGTCTAAGTATCAGGTTAGGTGCTGTTTCAGCTTGTTTGTCCGCTCAGGCTTTATGGACAACTGAAGCCTCATTTTCCTTTAAAGGTGTTTTTTTTTTTTTTGGCTTAATTTTTATGTCCCATCACTGTAAATGTACGTATGTGAGACATTAAGTTGTCATACTTTAATTTCTTTGTCTGTGGACACATTCTTATGAACATAAGTCAAAATCAATATATGTTAAACCTAGATTGTGTATATATACTAACTAGATAAACCCGCTGTGATGTCACGTATAGATTTTCTGAAGAGCAAGTTTGAAGTTCAAAGCTCCAAATATCACCATCTTGGCTTTGCTTGTCTCCACTTAACTCCCAGCCAACCCATAAATCAGTAAAGAGATGAAGCATGAGCAAGACCAGCATGGTGAAGGAGGCCAGAACGTGCCCTCCTGTTTCAGTATTCCCTGAAAACCCCCTTCTGTCTGATCATTTTTTAATAACATTAACATTTACTCTGATGGACTACCCAGTAGTGGGGAATAAGTTTCATTACAGTAGAAGTCTTTCAGAAAGCGCTGTAACTAGGTTTAAGGATATGATTCCTTCTTTATGTTCTCCAATGCCATATACCAACACAGGGCAGAGTAGCTACCTAAACTCTGTGAGTGAGATAGATTATCTCGTCAATAGTTTTATATCCTCATTGAGGACAACTTTGGATGCTGTAGCTCCTCTGAAAAAGAGAGCCTTAAATCAGAAGTGCCTGACTCCGTGGTATAACTCACAAACTCGCAGCTTAAAGCAGATAACCCGTAAGTTGGAGAGGAAATGGCGTCTCACTAATTTAGAAGATCTTCACTTAGCCTGGAAAAAGAGTCTGTTGCTCTATAAAAAAGCCCTCCGTAAAGCTAGGACATCTTACTACTCATCACTAATTGAAGAAAATAAGAACAACCCCAGGTTTCTTTTCAGCACTGTAGCCAGGCTGACAAAGAGTCAGAGCTCTATTGAGCTTAGTATTCCTTTAACTTTAACTAGTAATGACTTCATGACTTTCTTTGCTAATAAAATTTTAACTATTAGAGAAAAAATTACTCATAACCATCCCAAAGACATATCGTTCTCTTTGGCTGCTTTCAGTGATGCCGGTATTTGGTTAGACTCTTTCTCTCCGATTGTTCTGTCTGAGTTATTTTCATTAGTTACTTCCTCCAAACCATCAACATGTCTATTAGACCCCATTCCTACCAGGCCGCTCAAGGAAGCCCTACCATTAATTAATGCGTCGATCTTAAATATGATCAATCTGTCTTTATTAGTTGGCTATGTACCACAGGCTTTTAAGGTGGCAGTAATTAAACCATTACTTAAAAAGCCATCACTTGACCCAGCTATCTCAGCTAATTATAGGCCAATCTCCAACCTTCCTTTTCTCTCAAAAATTCTTGAAAGGGTAGTTGTAAAACAGCTAACTGATCATCTGCAGAGGAATGGTCTATTTGAAGAGTTTCAGTCAGGGTTTAGAATTCATCATAGTACAGAAACAGCATTAGTGAAGGTTACAAATGATCTTCTTATGGCCTCAGACAGTGGCCTCATCTCTGTGCTTGTTCTGTTAGACCTCAGTGCTGCTTTTGATACTGTTGACCATAAAATTTTATTACAGAGATTAGAGCATGCCATAGGTATTAAAGGCACTGCGCTGCGGTGGTTTGAATCATATTTATCTAATAGATTACAATTTGTTCATGTAAATGGGGAATTGTCTTCACAGACTAAGGTTAATTATGGAGTTCCACAAGATTCTGTGCTAGGACCAATTTTATTCACTTTATACATGCTTCCCTTAGGCAGTATTATTAGACAGCATTGCTTAAATTTTCATTGTTACGCAGATGATACCCAGCTTTATCTATCCATGAAGCCATAGGACACACACCAATTAGCTAAACTGCAGGATTGTCTTACAGACATAAAGACATGGATGACCTCTAATTTCCTGCTTTTAAACTCAGATAAAACTGAAGTTATTGTACTTGGCCCCACAAATCTTAGAAACATGGTGTCTAACCAGATCCTTACTCTGGATGGCATTACCCTGACCTCTAGTAATACTGTGAGAAATCTTGGAGTCATTTTTGATCAGGATATGTCATTCAATGCGCATATTAAACAAATATGTAGGACTGCTTTTTTGCATTTGCGCAATATCTCTAAAATTAGAAAGGTCTTGTCTCAGAGTGATGCTGAAAAACTAATTCATGCATTTATTTCCTCTAGGCTGGACTATTGTAATTCATTATTATCAGGTTGTCCTAAAAGTTCCCCGAAAAGCCTTCAGTTAATTCAAAATGCTGCAGCTAGAGTACTGACAGGGACTAGAAGGAGAGAGCATATCTCACCCATATTGGCCTCTCTTCATTGGCTCCCTGTTAATTCTAGAATAGAATTTAAAATTCTTCTTCTTACTTATAAGGTTTTGAATAATCAGGTCCCATCCTATCTTAGGGACCTCATAGTACCATATCACCCCAATAGAGCGCTTTGCTCTCAGACTGCAGGCTTACTTGTAGTTCCTAGGGTTTGTAAGAGTAGAATGGGAGGCAGAGCCTTCAGCTTTCAGGCTCCTCTCCTCTGGAACCAGCTCCCAATTCGGATCAGGGAGACAGACACCCTCTCTACTTTTAAGATTAGGCTTAAAACTTTCCTTTTTGCTAAGCTTATAGTTAGGGCTGGATCAGGTGACCCTGAACCATCCCTTAGTTATGCTGCTATAGACTTAGACTGCTGGGGGGTTCCCATGATGCACTGAGTGTTTCTTTCTCTTTTTGCTCTGTATGCACCACTCTGCATTTAATCATTAGTGATTGATCTCTGCTCCCCTCCACAGCATGTCTTTTTCCTGGTTCTCTCCCTCAGCCCCAACCAGTCCCAGCAGAAGACTGCCCCTCCCTGAGCCTGGTTCTGCTGGAGGTTTCTTCCTGTTAAAAGGGAGTTTTTCCTTCCCACTGTTGCCAAGTGCTTGCTCACAAGGGGTCGTTTTGACAGTTCGGGATTTTCTGTAATTATTGTATGGCTTTGCCTTGCAATATGAAGCGCCTTGGGGCAACTGTTTGTTGTGATTTGGCGCTATATAAATGAAATTGATTTGATTTCATTTCATTTGATTTCAAAGATACCAAGCTAGCTGAGGCTAACATGCTAAGTCACCTGATTTTATGTGATTTATTAACATGTTTTTTGTGGGCTGGGCAGTGTTTCTCATAACAGGTGGCATGGGTGTAATTATTAAAAACTACAACCAGCAATATTGCCTCTGTAGCCATGACACTGTAGCTAATGTCACCAAGCTATCAGTACCTGCTAATTCATGCTAATGATGCTAACATACAAATTAAATAATTCTAATTCTGGAGCACCGCACCAACTTCATAGATGTTCATTATTATAATTAACCACACAGTAAGCCATGTTATCTCAGATATTTGTAATAAAAAGCTCAGAAAGGATCAATATAATCAAGTTAATAGCAGCTAGCTGCCTCTGCTAGTGGGAGCATCGAACCGGCACACTAGCTGTCACTCAAAGGTACTACGTCTTTAATTGTTCACAACTTTATGGTTTAATGTAGCTTAAACTGAAAAATACATACAGTTCATGAACAAGAAAACTTGCTATAGAGACCAAAACAATTTCTTGTACGAGGATGTAAATAAGTTTATTTCTGTGTTAAAGTTGGAGATTTTAACATGATGTTCTATTGGCTTTGAAAAGCTTTTGGACCTACTCTCAAGTGGCCATTCAAGGAATTGCAGGTTTGGGCTCTTCCACATTGGCTTCTTTATTCAGCACCAGAGGTTGCTGCTTGAGGTTAAGATTTAGAACATTGATGAGCCTTACGAAGTAGATATGGGCCGATTATCGGGCTATTCCACAGAGCGCTCGCTGTTCCTTCCCATTTAATCCCGAATAGCAAAATGGGGCCAAATTTTGAAGCATCATAGTAACTTCTTGATCCATGTTTGGCAATCTTGAACAAACATATATGTAGTAATTGCAGCCATCACTGGCACCAGATTTGAAATTGAGATCCAGTTATTGAACTGTTCAAAACATTTTTTGTCGCGATTCATGAAATGGCTGAGAGTATGTGATAACTTCCAGGTATTCATAGTCTTAATGGCTTCAGTCATGTTTGAACTTCTTTAACTGGGGTATTTATAGTGAATACCGTTTGAAGATTGTTTGATCGTACTCCACTGGGGTAAAAATGAGAAGCCAAAACATTTGTGTGTTTTTTGTTCAAAGCGGAACAGCTCGATCATGTCTGGGATGAGGCCACAGCTCCTTTCTTTAATTTTTGGGCAGGTTGCCAGGTCTGCACTTTATAAACCAGCCAGTTGACAGGTTTGCACTTTATAAGCCAGCTTGTTAGGAGACAAGCCAGATTAAGCTGCTTCATTCTGTTTTTACTTTTTTTTGGATCATGGGAGATCATAGTAGAACGGTGTCCTGTGGAATAGACCTATTAGGTTTTGGGGGAGTTCTGTGCATAAATCTGCCTGCTCATGAGTGTACCCTGGTTATTTTATTTGGTGGTGGTGGTGGTGGGGGGGGGGGGGGGGGGGGGGGCACTAAAACTCAGTAGTACTGAATGGAGGAAAATTCATATACACCACAGGTACTGCTTTTAAAAGTAGCTTTAGATGATACAAATGTTTGAGTGTAATATTTACATTAATTTACAGGATGCTATGACTTTATATCAATATATATTAGACATCTGATATTGACAACCCACTTCACCATGGATACCTTAGGTGGAGTAATTGTATAGATTTGCATAGTAATAAAGGGGGCATTATTTTTCTAATGTATTTATTTAAGCTTCTGGCTATATCTCACCAGTGATTATCTGTGGAAGCCCATATTCATATCATGACACCTCATGTGGAGTACATCATACAGCATGCCTGTTGCTTTTACATTTTCTTGACTGTGCATGGTAAATGTACACTTAAACTGTCTCTCTTATTTTTCTTTTATAGCCTACTTATTTTTGATGTAAAACATCATGTCAGTGAAATGCAGCAGAGAAATTGTGTGCATCAATAGTTTAACTGTGACATCTGCCTAACCTTTTATTGTAGCAAGTTAATATCATAGAAAGGAGTCACAAAAGCCAAAAAGAAAGACATTTGCTTGGATGCAGTTTGTTTGCCAAGCAGGCCAGACCGCAGGACTTGGCCTCAGTGCCGTGCCAAACTTTTATTTTAAAACTGCTCCACATCTGTTTGGAATTAGAGGGCTTGTTCTGTGGAGAGTCACCACAGTGGGTTGGACAGTGAGGTGGATCTGCCCAGTTTTTCCCATGCAGGTTTACTCCAAATAGAACATTTTGCTTCTTTTTCTATCCATTTTAGAGAAGAGCCGAAGAAGAAAAGTTCTCAAAGTGGCATGCAGAAAGTTACACTGAACATTTCTGACTTTATGTTTTGACAAAAACAGTATTGTAAAGTGGTTTCTCCTGTCATAAAGCAACTTTTAAAAGAAGTGTGGCAGGAAAAAAACATTGGCAGAAATCTGACTTTTTTATTTTATTTTTTTAACTTGACACCAATCTCAAGTGCCAACACCTGCAATTTCTTCAATGGGTACTTTAGGCCTGGCTCCAAGCCAAGTCACTGCCCATAGATGCCCATGTTAAAATGTCTATGTTAAAATGTAAAAGGTTGACAGACTGCCGTCAGACGACCATCAAAGGTGCTGAAGACTGCCCGATGTCCAAATGTCTGGATGGCAAACACGGGACCGGAGTGGAAGGGAGCCCTGTGTTCCTCCCTTTGCACAGTCCCTGCCGGTACTGGACACACGCCATATGCGTCCAAGCCGGTGTCACAGACAGAATGGTCCGCCCTGCCTCCATTGCGCATGCGTCATTTTGGAGCCCAGCTGCTCATCTGAGACAGTCTCTTCACCCAAAGCGATCAAATGGATTAATGAGATTATTAACCATCAGATGACAAGATAAAACCTCTTAAATCATTCTAAAGTCAGTTTTAAGCAGAAACGAGGCTGTTTAAAGCAGAAACAAGGCATCTCTTTCAAATGACCGACGCGCAGTAAATGCATTAGCTAGCAACTCGTGTAGCTGCGGCGCTCTGATCGCTTCCTCTGTCTTTTATGATGAAATAATGCTGAATTTATGTAGAAATGATTGTTGTACAAAAGCTTCAGATATCTGTTGCTGAGATAGATGACTGGAGTGCAGTTTGAAGCAGAAACAAGGTAATAATTGGTGAACCGCGACTAATGATGCATGTGCAGTGAAGCAGGGTGGACCGACTTTTGGGGGGGGGATTCGGTCAGCGAAACCGGCATCGGTGCGGTCACTCAGTCATGCAATCACACCTCTGCTTGTCCTCTCCTACCCAGTGCTACTGACCACACATGCGTGTGCTGCCAGTGGACCATGGTTTTCCATGCATCAGACGCAGCCTTTCCAGGGAACTTTTAATTTCTTTTTTGTGTTTTGGCTCACTTCAGCATTTGCTCAGGACAGCTGAGTGAATGCGACCAAATATGTAGACAGCACTGAGATGGCTGTCTGTTGGTCTTCAGACCGCACTTCAATACTTCAATACTGACTGTGGCCAGATGTCTCATTCTGATGCCATTCGGCCTCAATCGCTGTACGAGGTCTATTAGAAAAGTATCCGACCTTATTATTTTTTTCAAAAACCATATGGATTTGAATCACATGTGATTACATCAGACATGCTTGAACCCTCGTGGGCATGCAAGAGTTTTTTTTACGCCTGTCGGTTACGTCATTCGCCTGTGGGCAGTCTTTGAGTGAGGAATCGCCCACCCTCTTGTCGTTTTTTCATTGTTTAGGAATGGCTCAGAGACTGCTGCTTTGTTTGATAAAAAATTTTTTCAAAAACTGTAAGGTACAACTGAGTGGACACCATTCGATAAATTCAGCTGGTTTTCGGTAAAACTTTTAACGGCTGATGAGAGATTTTGGTCTGGTAGTGTCACCGTAAGGACGGCCCACGGCGCCTGACGGCGATCTGCGCTTCAAGGCGGCAGCGTCTCACCGTTTCAAGTTGAAAACTTCCACATTTCAGGCTCTGTTGACCCAGTAAGTCATCAGAGAACAGAGAACTTTCAGAAGAAGCTGGCATGAGGAGTTTATTCGGACATTCCATTGTTAATGGACATTTTTTAATGAAAGAACGTGCGGGCAGAGTCGCATGTCGGGCCGGACCCAACCGCGGGGGGTCGCGATAGGAAAAACACCTCCGTTGGAAACCTTAACGGGCAAGTTGGAACATGCCCAAGCTATTAAACAATTTCTCAGTTACTCACTTGTTGAAAGCCATCAAAAGCCGCCTGAATTTTACAAATGGTTTTCAACACGGAGGTGTTTTTCCTGTCGCGGCGCACACAGATTTGCCGAGTCGTCACGGAAACGACTTGGCGAATTTGCGCGCACGTCTTTCATTAAAAAATGTCCTTAAACAGTGGAATGTCCGCATAAAGTCCTCATGCCGGCCTCTTCTGAATCTTCTCTGTTCTCTCACGACGTCCTGGGTGAATTAAGCCTTAAATTAGGATGTTTTCAGGTCGAAACAGGCCGACGACGGCGCCTGGAAGCGCTGCACGACGTCCCGCACGGTGGGAAGTCCTTACACCGACAGAAACACCCCCTAATCTCTCATCAGCCGTTAAACTTTTCACCGAAAACCAGCTTAATTTCTCGAATAGTGTCCACTCGGATATTCCTCACAGGTCCAGAAAAAATGTTGATAAAGCAACGCGCGCCGTCTCGAGCAGAGTGTGAAACAAAGGAATTCAGCCGAGAGGGCAGGACCACATCTCACTCAAGGCCTGCCCACAGGGAAATGACGTCACTGACACGCATGAAAAAACTCACGCATGCGCACGAGGGTTCAAGCATGATTGGTGTAATCGCATGTCATTCAAATCCATATAGTTAAAAAAAAATTAAAAGGGTCGGTTTATTGTCTAATAGACCTCGTATGTGTGACTGGGTATTAATAACCTGGAGATTAAAGTCACTTCCTGGTGTAGTTTTGATCCATTGTTCTGTTGTGTGTATTTCTTCTCAGCTGACTGACCACATGTGGCCTTTGCTGCCATGTTATGTGCTTTGTGACACATTTTCAAAGTTGATAGATCTATGCTGCTGACAGGCCAGCACTGTTGTCGGTTGAAGAAGACCTTATCCACATGCCACCATATGCGTGCTTGAACATCAGTGGTGCTTTCACACTTGCACGTCATCTTTGGGTTGTTGACCCCCAAATCATGAATCTGCTGCAAATCGTAAATTATCCAGATTCACATTTTACTGGTCAACAGGGTATGAATGACAAACCCTGGATTTTTATTTTTCAATGCAAGCAACAATCTGGAACATCTTTATTCTCTTTGGCCCAGAGAATATGGCTTCTATTATTTTCAACATCAATCTGGAAGGTTGACTCGTCAGACCACAGCGCAGATTTCCACTGTACATCATTTTATTCCAGATGAGCCTGAGATCAGCGAATTAAGAGGATTTCTGGAATTTGTTCACATATGTCTTCTACAGTTAAATAATAATCACATTTTACTTTGAGCTTATTGACATTTTGTCAAATGATCCAGAGCTCACTTGCAGGCATTTTTGTCTTATTGATTTTATCTTGTTATTGTCATCAACACTGGGATGCAAGGAGTTGTGTTTTTTTTTGCATTTTTATTGCATGGACCTAAAAAAAAGTTTCACATGCAGAATTGAATGACTATAAATTTGCAGTCCTCAGTGAGTTGGATAACAATGCAGACACAGGGACAATAGATTAAATTCATGTGGCTTTGGGTTGTTTATGGGTTTGGAAGTCAAAGAGTTGGAAAATGGGTTGGGGTTAGGTCCATTGTATCACAAGTGGAGATGGAAATTTTGATTCATGCTTTTGTTTCATCTTGTCTTGATTTTTATAACTCCCTCTTCAGTTGCTTGCACAACACTTGTTGGATTGTTAACAAAATGTCAAAACGCTGCTCGTAAACTCTTGACCAGGTCATCTATGAGGTCACACCAATTTTAATTACTCTGCACTGGCTCCCCATTAAACTTAGAATCCAGTTTAATGTCCTGGGCTCGGTTTTACGAAGCAGTACTAAGGGAAATAGACTAAGGGTTTGTACTCGAACTTTAATCAAAAACAAAATATGGTGGCATGCAGTGGGGACAGATGAGGTAAGTTAGACAGTAAAAGTAAGTCCCTTTGGCTGCTCCCTTGTTTTCACTCAGGGTCACCACAGCAGATCCAAAGTGAATTTGCATATTGATTTGGCACAAGTTTTACACCGGATGCCCCTTCCTGACACAACTCCATGTGGCAGGTGTGGGATTTGAACTGGGAACTTCCACGCTGAAACCAAACACACTAACCACTTCGCAACCCGTCTGACTCCAGTTTAGTCTAATATTTAGACCACCCGGTTGAGGTCGTTTAAGCCTGTTAGTCCTGGTTTAAGAGCAAGATGGCCACAATTATTGTGCTTTGAGACATAGACGGGAGGTGACACTTACACTGAGAGAGGGTTTTTCCCCACAAAAGATTGCCAGAACCCTCTTAAGATGGTTACTTACTTGGCAATCAAATACAAATCTGAAAAAAACACCCATAATTTCATTGTAATTGTACCCAGTAGGCAACCAGTTAGCCATTTTATAAGATAAATTGTAATGAATTTTAACTAACTTGCTGTATATAAAAATAATAGGCATCATTTTCAGAAACTCAGCCACATGGGGTGTGCAGCCAGTACATTCTGAGTGCCGGTCCCAAGCCCGGATAAATGAGGAGGGTTGCGTCAGGAAGGGCATCCGGCGTAAAACAAGCCAACCCAACTATGCAGACTCAGAATCGAATTCCCATACCGGATCGGTCGCGGCCGGGTTAACAACGTCCGCCACCGGTGCTATTGCCCAACAGGGTGCCGGTGGAAATTGGGCTACTGCTGGGCGAAGACGATGAAGAAGAGGAGGAAAACGTTGCCACGAACAGCGGAAGAAGAAGGGTGGAAATGAGAGTGGGGACTTTGAATGTTGGTAGTATGACTGGTAAAGGGAGAGAGCTGGCTGATATCATGGAGAGGAGAAAGGTAGACATATTGTGTGTGCAAGAGACCAAGTGGAAGGGAAGTAAGAGCAGGAGCATCGGCGGTGGGTACAAGTTGTTGTACCATGGTGAGGACAGGAAGAGAAATGGTGTTGGGGTCATTTTAAAGGAAGAGTATGTTAAAAGTGTGTTGGAGGTTAAGCGAGTGTCTGACAGGGTGATGAGTGTGAAGTTGGAAATTGAAGGGGTGATGATGAATATCATCAGTGCATATGCCCCACAGGTAGGATGTGAGATGAAGGAGAAAGAAGATTGCTGGAGTGTGTTAGATGAGGTGGTGGAGAGTGTGCCCAAGCATGAAAGAGTGGTGATAGGAGCAGACTTCAATGGGCATGTTGGTGAAGGGAACAGAGGTGATGAGGAAGTAATGGTTAGATGTGGTATCAAGGATAGGAATGGGGAAGGACAGATGGTAGTTGATTTTGCAAAAAGGATGGAAATGGCTGTGGTGAATGCTTTCTTTAAGAAAAGGGAGGAGCACAGGGTAACATATAAGAGTGGAGGAAGGTGCACACAGGTGGACTACATTCTTTATAGGAGATGCAAGCTAAAAGAAATCACAGACTGTAAGGTGGTAGCAGGAGAGAGTGTCACTAGACAGCATAGGATGGTTGTTTGTAGGATGACTTTAGAGGTAAAGAAGAAGAAGAGAGTGAGAGCTCAACAAAGGATCAGATGGTGGAAGCTGAAGGAGGAAGACTGTTGTGTGAAATTTAGCGAGCAGGTGAGAGAAGCACTAGTTGGAGGGGAAGCAATTTTGGACAACTGGAAAAGTACTGCAGATGTGGTGAGGGAGACAGCTAGGGCAGTACTGGGTATGACATCTGGACAGTGGAAGGAAGTCAAGGAGACCTGGTGGTGGAATGAAGAGGTCCAGGAAAGCATAAGGAGAAAGAGGTTGGCGAAAAAGTTTTGGGATAGTTGGAGAGATGAAGAAAGTAGACAGGAGTACAAGGAGATGCGGCGTAAGGCGAGAAGAGAAGTGGCAAAAGCAAAGGAAAAGGCATATTGCGAGCTGTACAAGAAGTTGAATAGTAAGGAAGGAGAAAAGGACTTGTACCGATTGGCCAGACAAAGGGACAGAGCTGGAAAGGATGTGCAGCAGGTTAGGGTGGTAAAAGATGCACATGGTAATGTGCTGACAAGTGAGGAGTGTGTGCTGAGAAGGTGGAGGGAATATTTTGAAGAGTTGATGAATAAAGAAAATGAGCGAGAGAAAAGGCTGGATGATGTGGTGAGAGTAAATTAGGAAGTAAGAGATTAGCAAGGAAGAAGTGAGGGCTGCTATGAAGAGGATGAAGAGTGGAAAGGCAGTTGGTCCAGATGACATTCCAATGGAGGCATGGAAATGTCTAGGAGAGATGGCAGTAGAGTTTCTAACCTGATTGTTTAATAAAATCTTGGAAAGTGAGAGGATGCCTGAGGAGTGGAGACGAAGTGTGCTTGTTCCTATTTTCAAGAACAAGGGTGATGTGCAGAGCTGCAGTAAGTACAGAGGCATAAAGCTGATCAGCGACAGCATGAAGTTATGGGAAAGAGTAGTAGAAGCTAGGCTTAGAAAACAGGTGAAGATCTGTGAGCAGCAATATGGTTTCATGCCGAGAAAGAGCACTACAGATGCAATGTTTGCTCTGAGAATACTGTTGGAAAAGTACAGAGAAGGACAGAAAGAGTCACATTGTGTGTTTGTGGACTTAGAAAAAGCTTATGATAGGGTGCCAAGAGAAGAGTTGTGGCATTGTATGAGGAAGTCTGGAGTGGCAGAGAAGTATGTTAGGGTAGTGCAGGACATGTACAAGAATAGTGTGACAGCGGTGAGATGCGCAGTCGGAATGACACTCATTCAAGGTGGAGGTGGGGTTACACCAAGGATCAGCTCTGAGTCCTTTCTTGTTTGCAGTGGTGATGGACAGGTTGACAGATGAGATCAGACAGGAGTCCCCATGGACTATGATGTTTGCAGATGACATTGTGATCTGTAGTGAGAGTAGAGAGCAAATTGAGTCTAGTCTGCAGAAGTGGATATATGCTTTGGAGAGAAGGGGAATGAAAGTCAGTAGAAGCAAGACTGAGTACATGTGTGTGAATGAGAGGGAGCCCAGTGGAACAGTGCAGTTACAAGGAGTAGAAGTGGTGAAAGTAGATGAGTTTAAATATTTGGGGTCAACTGTTCAAAGTAATGGAGAGTGTGGTAGAGAGGTAAAGAAGAGAGTGCAGGCAGGGTGGAGTGGGTGGAGAAAGGTGGCAGGAGTGATTTGTGACCAAAGAATATCAGCAAGAGTGAAGGGGAAAGTTTACTAAACAGTAGTGAGACCAGCTATGTTGTATGGCTTAGAGACAGTGGCACTAACAAAAAGACAGGAGGCAGAGCTGGAGGTGGCAGAGCTGAAGATGTTGAGATTCTCTTTGGGAGTGACAAGAATGGACAAGATTAGGAATGAACATATTAGAGGGACAGCTCAGGTGGGACGGTTTGGAGACAAAGTCAGAGAGGCGAGATTGAGATGGTTTGGACATGTGCAGAGGAGGGACCCAGGGTATATAGGGAGAAGGATGCTGAGGATGGAGCCACCAGGCAGGAGGAGAAGAGGGAGACCAAAGAGGAGGTTCATGGCTGTGCTGAGAGAGGACATGCAGGTGGTTGGTGTGACAGAGGAAGATACAGAGGACAGGGTGAGATGGAAACGATTGATCTGCTGTGGCGACCCCTAACGGGAACAGCCGAAAGACAAAGAAGTAGAAGAAGGCATCATTTTCAGAGGAACACATAAAATGCAAGTATTCACCAATTTCTCTTGAAGTACTGCATGCAAAATGTGATTAAATCTATGGTTTTTGGTTGTGGAACTTTGCCCTATAGTGTTGAATGTTACTTACAATGTTCTTTAAGTGCCACAAACCACTAGTATTTGGATTTAACACGCTAAAAATTTAACCAAAGGGTAACCATGATGTAGTTTACCTTTTTTTTTTGGAAAGTTGTTTTTAAATTTTGACAGCCGTTTCACTTTCGAGTCATATTTCCTCAAGTAGTGTATGTTTTGGTGTTGGTGAAGTTTTCACTTAATCAACCTTTTCACATCTTTTCCACTTACTGTGGGTGAGGAGAGAGTTCACATCTACAGAATATGGGCTTACGAATGTGAACACAAACCACAAAAATAGTAATGTGGTTCTGGGCTATTGCACATGTGCAAAGAATAAAAAGTACTGCTGTAGTGTGTAGTGAGCGCCTTGTATGGCACCACCCTCACATTGAGGTGAATGTGAGGCATTAAAGCGCTTTGAGCATCTGATGCAGAAGGAAAAGCGCTATATAAATGCAGTCCATTTACCTGACATGGACTCGAGGTGACGTGGCACAGGAGGTTGTGGGACCCAAATGCAAAAACTCACAGACAGTGGAGTTGAAATTGAAAGGCTTTATCGGTCAAAACGAGTGGGGATTCGGTACACAGTTAGACAGTCAAGGATGCAGAGGTACAGGTAGTCGGCAGGCAAAGACATTGTCAAAAAGGCAGGCTCAGATCTTTTACACAGGCAGACAAAGTATGTGGGCAGTAGCAAGACGAGGTCACAACACAGAGCTGTGAAAAAGGCTGGTACGAGGTCTGTGGAAATCAACGAACTGGCAAGGCTCAAGTGAAAACAGAGGCCTTAAATAACCAGGGTGGAAATGAGGAAAGTGAGAACAGGTGTGTCGGTAGAATCAGGAAGGGGGCGTGGCAAACAGAAGAAACAGGAAAGTTGAGGTGGGCGTGACTAAGTGAAAAAAATACCGAAGAGCAAAACCCAAAAGATAATCCTGTTGAAGAAAAAACAGGACAAAATACAGAGACAAGTGCAGTGAGACAGAGAAAAAAGAAAACAGAAAGAGAAAAAAACAACTGAACAACATAACATGCTAATGGAAAGAAATGATCTAAAAACTAATAAATGTTAAGGTGAACAGACCAGCCAGAAAATAAGACTGAGACAAAACTAGAAAGGAACTGACCATGGCTAAAGTATAAAAACTAACAAGAACAAAATGTCAAAACAACCTATAGACTAAATAGAAAACAAACCCAGACTACAGAATAACAGGTAATGTGAAAAAATGACTGAACAGAAAAATAAGTGAGAAACTGAAAACAAAACCAGAGACAAAATTATACTTCACAGAAAAAGCCAGACTAAACCATAACACAAGAAATGAGATAAACAGAACCAAACTAAGACTGAAGTGACTAAGGTAATAATAAATGAAAACAATATGGCAAAACAGCTACTAAGATAAAACTACAAAATAAATGAATGATGAACAGAAAACAAAACCAATGAAAACATGAATATGGTGAGAATACAAATACAGATGTACAGAACAAGAAAGCAGAGATCAATGAAAAACTCATGATAAGAAGCCCATCAAGGGCAGGATCATGACATTACCATTCATTTACTATTTACTAAGACAGTTCAGGCTATTTGTACTGCAACTACTGGATACAACTGTAACTCAGTTTAATTTATTACATTTACATAGCGCCAAATCACAACAAAGCTGCCTCCAGACGCATCACACAAGTAAGGTCTAACCTTACGAACCTCTAGAGGAAGCACACAGGTGACAGTGGTAAGGAAAAACTCCCTCTGATATTGAGGAAGAAACCTCAAGCAGACCAGACTCAAAGGGGTGACCCATTTCTTAGGACATTCTAACAGTTACAAGGTTTTTACAAAGTTTAACAGTTTTAAAAAGTTTGGAAAAAACAAAACATCTGCTGTAACAATTTCAGGCATAGGATCCCGCCACTGTCCACATCCTGCTGTAATCTAGGGCTTTTTATAGACAAAGACCTTAAAAGAGCTCATAGCACAGTTCATTTTTAGTGTGAGGCTAAATTTAAGCCACTGGCCTATTGAGTTTTAGACTACGAGTTAGTCCAAGACTTCTTTAGAGTTGCTTCATAAACCAGGCTCCGGTGATCACCTACTAAGCTTTGTCAGGATCTTGCTGCAGGGATTACAGATTTCCTGCACCCTTATGTCAATAGCAGGTGTCTATGGTCCTATGATCAGAATCTGCTGGTTGTTCCAAGAACAAGGTATAAGCTCAAAGGTGACTACGCTTCCCCGTGATCCTTAACGCCTGTTGTCGCATATATGCTACAATATTTGACTCAAATATGCAACATACCAAATTGACCAGTATGCCTGTTGTCGCATATTTGCAACATACCAGTATTATTATTATAACATTATAACATAAATTATTACCAAAATACCAAAATTACTATTTATTTTTTGTGCAAAAGTGAAATTAATAATCTCAACATTATTTACCATCTACTTAAAGGCAAAAACACACAACATTTTTTTATATACAGCTATATAAATTCAGGCGTTAAGGGCTTAATTGGGGTAAACGGTTGAAGATGAGTGAGTGAATGACTACGCTTCTGAGGTTGTAGCTCCTAAACGGGGGAATTCTGTCCAGTAGGTTTTTACATCTTGTTTAAGCTCACCTTTGTGTAATTTATTTTATCTACTTTGTATTCATTTTTGCAAGGCATGTTTTAATTAATGAATTCAGTAATTACTAAATTATTATTATTATTATTATTTTTTGTAAAGCACTGATATCTGCTGTTGTAATATGCTGTTTAAATTTACCAACCTACTTACTTACTTACTTACTTTACATACTTTACTTACTAACTCCCTGCATCAAGAAACCCCAAGCACAACAGATTCAGTGGGATAACATCTGGTTTGGCCATACTAATAAATAAAATAACACAAAACAAATTTGTCAGAACATTCCACAATGAAAATGTTGCAGCTGACCAGCCTACATAGTCCAGGGTCCTGTTCAAACAGACTGAGTTGTTTCCCCAAGTGGAGGAGTTCAGTTGTCTCAGTCTTGTTCGTGAATAGGCCTCAGACAGCGCATGGATCGATAGATGAATTGATGTTGAATCTGAGGTCCTGTGCTTCTGAATGCTGCACTCAAAATTCCACAACTGCTTTTAGGTGGTCTAAAGTACAAATGTTTTATTGTAAGGGCCCCTTCACACATAGTACAAATCAGGGCGAGTCATGGCGAACAGCTCGTTTGAGGGATCCATGAAAACATCAAGCCAAGGGGCAAGTGTGAATGACCCCGCTGCAACAGTGTTGTGCGAGCAGGAACACAGTGTGAGCAGCTGGGACGTGGTGCACCACATCGTGCTGCTGATGTGGAGAACAATAAAATAAAACCAGCTGTATAACTAGTGAATATCACTGGGTTAATATAAATAAAAGGGTACGCAATACAGAACCCCGCGTTTAAATAGCCCTGATTAATTAAAAAATAAATGCCACTTACAGCATTCCATCCAATTTACAAAAGCTCTGATTAGCAGACAGAAACTTTACCACTGTGCTACAATCACTATCTTATAACAGGAGTGTGAAATGGCTAAAATCATCAAGCAGATAAACTGATTTTTTAAAAGAGAAAAAAGCTTATCTTGGTACACTGCAAATTATTTGGTTCTTACCAAGATAAAACAACTTTAGATTTAGAAGTGTTGGATAATTTATTTTGTTTAAGGGATAATTTCCTATTTTAAGTGTTCAACATTTTTATTTCTAGCTTTAACAATCTTAATTTAAGACATCTTGTCAAGTGAAATTATCTGTCCATGCAGCAAGATAATTTCCCTCAGATTTAGTGTTCTTATCTTGTTTTTAGACACCCCTTTATTGCAGTGCACTTTGATGAGTGGTGGGTATCCTGCCTCTTGCCCAATGTAATCTAGAATAAGCCTGTGACCCAACAGTATAAATGGAAAAAAAAAATCTTTACGAGCGCAGGGAGACTGTAAAGCTAATATGATAAATACTTTATCTTTGTACCTTTTTTGGTGTGTTGTTTTTTACATATCAGTGTCTGTTCTTAACTTTTATGGAGATGTATTTTTTGTGTGTGGGAAGGTGGGACTCGTGCATATTTATGTGCTTGTGAGTGGTACATGGAGTGCACTGCCTAGCATTAAGCCACACTTTTGAAGACTTCAAACAAACCAAATCCAAAG
Organism: Thalassophryne amazonica; assembly: GCF_902500255.1. Taxonomy (NCBI): domain Eukaryota; kingdom Metazoa; phylum Chordata; class Actinopteri; order Batrachoidiformes; family Batrachoididae; genus Thalassophryne; species Thalassophryne amazonica. The sequence goes on from NC_047111.1 coordinate 83,558,525, forward strand.
CGTGACACCTGCTTCACTGCCCCACTCAAGTACAAACACACACACAGACTTGATAAAAAGGATAATGGGCATAATGTGTGTATGTATAAAAATGATTGTACATGGTTAAAAAACATTTAGAGGGGGCTAAAACCTTTGCATGTCTTATATTTATAGATTTTTGTATAGCTTTTAATTGTATTCAGCCACACATTTTAGCAGAGACGTTAAAAATGTACACAGCATTGACCCAGGAAGGACAAGATGGCGGACACGGCCGGTTGCTCTAACCTGGGGGCTCCTGCGCTGAAACGCCGATGATTAAAACCAGAGATTTTTAAAACGGACGACGGCAAAATCATAGTGGAGGACGAACTTTTAAATTTCCTTGCTGTGAAAATGAAAACTTTAAGCCAGGAAGAAATTGTACTGTTGGCCACAAACACTTTTGACTCGGAGGCGATTGAAGCCTCCAAGAAAGTTCTGTTTGAAGTCTGTCCAGGGACTTTACAGCGATGCATTGCATACAAAGGACAAAACAGAGACGCTAACAACATAAAACTCTGCCTCAAAGTTTTAAATGAACGGGGGGAGGATATCCCCAGATTTGTGTCTCACTATTTGGATGAGCTGCCGCCGGTGACATTCTCGAGCCTAGATGTTTCCTATTTGCTTCAGAGAATGGAGCAGCTATGTGCGGAAGTGGGAGCTCTGAAACACATCACCCAGCTTCAGACGGGTGTTTGTGAAACTGTTCGTGTTGAAACGGCGGAGATGAACAGGTGAGTGACAGCATTGGAGTACCGATCTGCTAACTCGACAACAAGTGCTGCTGCGGTGGTTACTCCAGGGTCAGACAAGGCCTCTCGCCGTGGCCCAGGGAGCGTGATGGAGCCGTCGCTGCCGGGGGTGAGAAGAGGTGATATGTGGCACGAGCTGGGAGCCGCGGACCTGAAGGCGATGGGAGACGCAGCGCGCGCGATGGAGCCATTGACGTCGCCGTCGGATGTGAGAAGTGGCGATATGCTATATGAGGACCTAAACCAAGGCGCCGTTGGCTTCGCGGACCTGAACGCGACAGGAGACGTAGCATGCTATACCGCACCGGGGCAGTGTGGTGGAGATGAGTCTATTGCCGTGGATGTAGCTGTGAGGAGGCATACTGCTGGTTCAGTGGCTTCCAGTGGATCCCCGCAATGGAGTACCATTGTGAAAAAGGGCAAGCTGGTTTCGGTCTGGCCAAAAACAAAGGCTGCTGTCTCTACAGCCCTGGATGGGAATGTTTCCACTTCAGCGGTGCATAAAAGACCTGGCCCTGCGTCCATAGCCGGCACTGGAACCGTGAGTACTATCAAAACTGTGAAGACTAAAATAGTGAATGTGTTTGCGACAAAATTTTCCCCAGACCTTGATGCAGACACACTTGCTGATTACCTTAAATGTAAACTGAGCAGAATCGTCACCTGTCAGAAAATTAACAATGCACGTAGTAGCAGGGTTAGCTCTTTTAAAGTCACTGCTGAATGCAACGAAGTTGGTGAAATGTATAAGCCTGAACTCTGGCCTGAAGGAGCTCTGATAAGGTGTTACTATGAGCCACGCAAAGTGTCCACTGCGGTCAGTGACAGCTAGTCGCTATGGAAACGTCAATTCGGGTGATATCCTACAACTGCCGTGGGCTAGGGCAGAGTGATGGAGATAAAGCTCAGCATTCTGCTGTGGACAGTCTGCTGGCAGAATGTGACATTTTATGTTTGCAAGAGACTTTTACTGCTAAACAAGACCTGGATAAATTAAACACTCTTGATCCAAACTTTCTTGGAATGGGAGAGTCAACAGCTGACCTCAGCAAAGCTATTGTCAGAGGCACAATCTCAAGGGGGGTGGATGTTCTCTGGGACAAAAAGCTTGATGCTGTGATAAAGCCAATTAGGCTTGATGTGGACTGGTGTATTGGTTTACAATGTACTCACAAATGTAATAATTTTATTGTTTTAAATGTTTATACTCAATACGAGTCCAGTGAAAATGAGGTTGAGTATCTGAATAGACTGGCCTTTAATGCTTTTATTCAAGATAATAGCAGCTGCAGTGTACATGTGGTTGGGGATATGAACTCTGATATCTCTGACAGCAGTTCACTATTTGCTCATCATCTGACCTGCTTCTGTGATGATAATAACTTCACTCTATCAAGTAAAGTATTGTTGCCTATAGACAGTTATACATACATAAGTGAAGCGTGGCACACTACATCATGGCTTGACCATTGTTTTAGTACAGCTGATGGTCATGCTGCCATTGAGAAAATGGATATTAAATATGGGGTAGCGCTAACAGATCACATACCTTTGGCCTTCACTATTAATGTTGCAAAATTGCCATCTATAATTACCAACATTAATAATGTTAGAGGCAATGTGTCTACTAAAATAGACTGGTTAACTCTTTCTGACGAGGACTTGGTAACATATCATACAAACACAGACAATACCTGAATAATATTCATCTCCCCAAAGAAGCCATTTTGTGTAAAGATGTTCACTATCAAAATGAAGAACACAAGACTGACCTATGTGTCATGTATTATGCTGTAGTGGCTGCTCTGTATGAGGGTGGAAAACCGCTTGTTAAAAACAAGAGAATCAGGGCAAATAAAATAAGACCTGGATGGCATGAACATGTGGCCCCATATCTTGCTGAAGCCCGGGAAACTTATAAGATCTGGGTCCTGGCTGGGAGACCTAGGCAGGGCCCAGAGCTTGAGAGTAAAAAGCTGGCTAATGCCAGATATAAGTATGCTGTTCGTTTTATTTCTAGAAATGAGCAAGCCATGAGGGCTGACTTTAAGGCTAGTAAAAGATGGATAACAGTATCACTGACTTCTGGAAAGAGGTGCGGTTCCTCAATAATTGTAAATCTTCCCTTCCTTGTACTGTTGAAGGAGTCTCTGAAGATAATATTGCTGAACTATGGAGAAAACATTTTAGTTCTCTTTTTAACTGTTTACAATATGACCCATGATGAATCAATAACAATCCTGACACACGAGGTGCATGAGGCTATACAGAGACTACCTAACGTAATGTTAGCTGATGGATTTTTTTTAACTGATAGATCTCAGCGTGTTAGTGATTGTTTATCTGATGCTCTTATCTCCTCCACTGGTTCACCACAGAGCTGTGTTCTTTTTCTTTTTTTATATAGCAATATGTACCAAAGTCAACACCAAGGAGGATTTATTGTTAAATTTGCTGATGATTCTGTCATTGTGTCTCTTTTAAATTCAAATGACCTAGACCATGGCCCTGTGGTGTCAGATTTTATCAGCTGGTGTAATTTGATCCTTTTTAGACATCAGTGTGAACAAGGTCAAAGAGATGATAATTGATTTAAGGAAAAAAACAGGATGCCATCTCCCCTGTAGTTATTAATGGTATGGCTGTGGAAATTGTGCAGAATTAGAAATATCTTGGGACTGTTATTGACAATAGACTTACCTTTGAACATCAGATTGACCAGGTATGTAAGAAGGCTCACGAATGCATGTATTTTTATCATAAACCCAGGCATGTTAATGTGGACAGCACATTTATGAAGATGTTTTATTGAATCTGTTCTTACCTTTTCTTTTGTCTGCTGGTATGGGTTTCTAACTGTAAAAAAAACAACAACAAAAACATCTGCATCGCATTATAAATGAGTGTAGTGATATTGCCGGGGATGCCGTAAATGACCTGCCATCCATACATTAAAAACAGAGCTATTAAGAAGACGTGGTCAATCCTGGATGATCCCATAAACCCTTACACACAGAGTTCAAACTGCTTCCATCTGGTTATAGACAAATTGCCCCAATGAGGATAATGAAGACACCTGGATACCTTGATACATCTAGTCATGTTTTCTACGGTGATGGAGAGATTTCAGGAAAGGATCTTTTGTTACGGGCAGCACGGTGGCTTAGTGGTTAGCACTGTTGCCTCACAGCGAGAAGGTCATGGGTTCGATTCCCATGGTCTTTCTGTGTGGAGTTTGCATGTTCTCCCCGTGTTTGCGTGGGTTTCCTCCGGGTGCTCCGGTTTCCTCCCACGTCCAGAGACATGCAGGTTAGGTGGATTGGGATCTTTAAATTGTCTGTAGGTGTGTCTGTGTTTGTTTGTCTATTTGTGGCCCTGTGACAGACTGGCGTCCTGTCCTGGGTGTACCCCGCCTCACACCCTATGACTGCTGGGATAGGCTCCAGCCCCCCTGCGACCCTTAATTGGACAAAGTGGTAGAAGATGAATGAATGAATGAATGAATGATCTTTTGTTACTTGTTGTTTCACTGATTGAGTAGCCAGCACACTAACATATGAGATTCATCCAATGATCCAATATCTATGTATGCAGGTGCACAGGGTGGTCTTTATAGTATTTTAGTTTTCAGAGTTATTGTGCTTGTACTCTGATACAAAAACTGTTTGCTCTGTTAGATCCCAGTGTCACCTCAGCCTGAGACACTTTGACTCAGTTTAACTGTATCTGCTGCTTGCAAGTGCCTCTTTCTGAACTTCTCTCTGGAAATTTTTACACCTTGCAAATAGATGCCACAAAACCCAGTAACAAGACATATCATATAGGCGCATCAATGTATTATTTATCCGGTGCTCTTCTTCTAGGGGAATGTTTGCTTGATCAGCCTCACAAACCGCTGCTCCTCCCTGACGCGCTGCCAGGAGCGTCCTACAGCCTGGAGCGTCAGTGTGAGCTTGCATTCGGTGAAGCCTCCAAGCCCTGTCCCTTCATGCAGCCACCGTGTGGTCGTCTGTGGTGCACAGGAAAGTCGAACGGCCATCTGGTGTGCATGACCCGGCATTTCCCCTGGGCTGATGGCACCCATTGTGGGGATGGACAGGTCTGTGAGCAAGGGGTCTGCACTGACAAGTATCAAGTCCAACAAAAGAGGGTAAACGCTGGTTATTTATATCAACATATTACACTCAACAAAAATATAAACGCAACACTTTTGGTTTTGCTCCCATTTTGTATGAGATTAACTCAAAGATCTAAAACTTTTTCCACATACACAATATCAGCATTTCCCTCAAATATTGTTCACAAACCAGTCTAAATCTGTGATAGTGAGCACTTCTCCTTTGCTGAGATAATCCATCCCACCTCACAGGTGTGCCATACCAAGATGCTGATTAGACACCATGATTAGTGCACAGGTGTGCCTTAGACTGTCCACAATAAAAGGCCACTCTGAAAGGTGCAGTTTTGTTTTATTGGGGGGGGGGGGGGGGGGATACCAGTCAGTATCTGGTGTGACCACCATTTGCCTCATGCAGTGCAACACATCTCCTTCGCATAGAGTTGATCAGGTTGTCAATTGTGGCCTGTGGAATGTTGGTCCACTCCTCTTCAATGGCTGTACGAAGTTGCTGGATATTGGCAGGAACTGGTACACACTGTCGTATACGCCGGTCCAGAGCATCCCAAACATGCTCAATGGGTGACATGTCCGGTGAGCATGCCGGCCATGCAAGAATGGGACATTTTCAGCTTCCAAGAATTGTGTACAGATCTTTGCAACATGGGGCCGTGCATTATCCTGCTGCAACATGAGTTGATGTTCTTGGATGTATGGCACAACAATGGGCCTCAGGATCTCGTCACGGTATCTCTGTGCATTCAAAATGCCATCAATAAAATGCACCTGTGTTCTTTGTCCATAACAGATGCCTGCCCATACCATAACCCCACCACCACCATGGGCCACTCGATCCACAACATTGACATCAGAAAACTGCTCACCCACACGACGCCACACACGCTGTCTGCCATCTGCCCTGGACAGTGTGAACCGGGATTCATCCGTGAAGAGAACACCTCTCCAACGTGCCAAACGCCAGCGAATGTGAGCATTTGCCCACTCAAGTCGGTTACGACGACGAACTGGAGTCAGGTCGAGACCCCGATGAGGACGACGAGCATGCAGATGAGCTTCCCTGAGACGGTTTCTGACAGTTTGTGCAGAAATTCTTTGGTTATGCAAACCGATTGTTTCAGCAGCTGTCCGAGTGGCTGGTCTCAGACGATCTTGGAGGTGAACGTGCTGGATGTGGAGGTCCTGGGCTGGTGTGGTTACACGTGGTCTGCGGTTGTGAGGCTGGTTGGATGTACTGCCAAATTCTCTGAAACGCCTTTGGAGACAGCTTATGGTAGAGAAATGAACATTCAATACACGAGCAACAGCTCTGGTTGACATTCCTGCTGTCAGCATGCCAACTGCACGCTCCCTCAAATCTTGCGACATCTGTGGCATTGTGCTGTGTGATAAAACTGCACCTTTCAGAGTGGCCTTTTATTGTGGGCAGTCTAAGGCACACCTGTGCATTAATCATGGTGTCTAATCAGCATCTTGATATGGCACACCTGTGAGGTGGGATGGATTATCTCAGCAAAGGAGAAGTGCTCACTATCACAGATTCAGACTGGTTTGTGAACAATATTTGAGGGAAATGGTGATATTGTGTATGTTTAGATCTTTGAGTTCATCTCATACAAAATGGGAGCAAAACCAAAAGTGTTGCGTTTATATTTTTGTTGAGTGTATATAGATCATGCTTATTGCTCCTGGAAATGAGAAGCTCCTATTTGGTCTACTTCCTGCAGTCACTCACTGACGTGCATTTTCAGGAGGACGGTCGCTGGGGAAAATGGGGACCGTTTGGTTCCTGCTCACGCACATGTGGAGGTGGTATCCAGCTGTCAAAGAGGGAGTGTAACAACCCCGTTCCATTCGGTGGTGGGAAGTACTGCCAAGGTGTGCGGGTCAAACACCGCTCCTGCAACCTGAACCCCTGTTCTGGCACAGGTACCAGTTGCTATAAAGTGATAAATATTACAGATAACATCTTCCTCCCCAAGTCAGTCCCATCTTTGACTTTGTATAACCTCTGTTTGTTCTTGCCAGGTAAGACTTACCGTGAAGAGCAGTGTGAAGCCAGTGGATTTGGGTTCAGCAATAACCGTATCGCTCCATCTGTGGTGTGGGTACCAAAGTACTCTGGAGTGTCCCCTGGTGATAGGTGTAAACTCATCTGCAGGGCTAATGGCACCGGCTACTTCTACGTCCTGGCACCCAAGGTATTTTCTGTTTTTGTAAGCCAGTGAAGATAAGTTAGATGACAATGGTTGGAATGAAAGGCATTTGGGGGGAGGGGGGATAGGGTGCAGTGCATACCATGCATGTGCACACAATGTCATTTAACAATGTTTTTGTGACATCATCAAGACAACTTATTAGCTCGGCAGTATAAGCTTTGAAACAACTTTCTTGCCCTGTTGGTTGTAAAGATGTCCTGGAATATTTGGTTTTTTTTTTGGATGATGGTCTTTGATGACCTTAACATTTTTGACTGAATTAGTCCAAAAGTCAATCATCTGGAGACGCTCACCCAAGGAATTTTCCTACAAGGTTTTGTAAATCTGCTCATCCGTTTTTGGGTTAGTTAGGACATAAAGAAACAAACACTCATTTTACTCCTTATGAAAGCCCATACAAATAAAGTTCCAGGACATTCAGCAGACAGTAATTGATCCACATTTGAGAGAGTTTTAGTGTCTACGGCACCACCCATTGGTGGCTGGATCGGTCTACAAATGCCTCAGAAGAACGTAGGGCCTGCACACTGGAGGCGGGTTAAAAAAAATGATATATTTAAGACAGCTGCCTCTGTTGTAACTGAAAGGAGTAAAGGAAGGACTGCTGCAGCGTGGGAGAGAGTTTATATCTGTCAGAAACAGGGTGTGGAGCGAGCTGTAAGCAGTAGTCTGAAGACAACTAACTCATGGTTCACTCCATTATTGTGGGAAGATAAGAACGCACATCTGGCTGGACTGTTTTTAAAAAAATTCTTTTTAAAATGCCAGTAAATGGTTGACAGTATTTTATGTGCTTCATTAGTTGCTATGTTTTCCATATAATATGATAAACTACACTGCAGGGCATGGGGGATGGGGGGGGGGGGGGTGTTCCTGAGCATGTTAACATATTAGAGACATGTGTGCATACTGACTGTGGAGTTGAGCTGGTGCTGGCTCTGCTCAGCCCCCCTCGTGTTTAGAGATCATAGCGGAACAGAACCGAGGTCACATGGGTCATTAACACAACACAAAAACAGAAAAGGCCTGGTTTCCATACACAGTATTTTAAAATACTGTTCTAAGAATATGCTTTGCAATGTGACCCCAGTTTGTTATTTCCATCTGTATTTAAGGCAGGTACATTCATTTTTTTCCCCCCTCTATGTGTGTGAACACATGAGGATTATATTACAGCTGTTTACAGTCCACTAATATATGTTCTGGAGTATATGTCTCACTGGAGTATTACATAGACACAACTGTTCAAAGATGCCACTATTTCAAGCAACAAGAAGCAAAATGAATTTTATCGCAACATTAACTAATTTTTAACATAAACACTGCATTGGCAAACAAAAGCTAATTAACGTTGTTGTATGAGGCACAAAGAACTCTGGAGTGAACTCTTCTTGATGCCACTGAACAGATTAAAAGCATCAAGAAGCAGCTAAACTAAATGTAAACAAAACTTTTTAATTGATTGATTATTGTTTCCTTATTCAGATCAGTGTACAGGAGCAGGAGTCATTTGTCATGCCTCTACACGTTGCCATCTTGTGGCCATAGATGATAATGCAGTGTATTTTTGTGCCTGGCTTCCTCATAGCATATGGACTGTCTCCATAATCTTTACCATACACCATCTGGTGTTTAACACAGAGGCATTTCATTATAAAGGCTACAAGTAAGATGAGGGGTAGATTTAATGTTTTTTTTTTATCATCCAGTTGTATGAAATAAGCAAACAGAATACTATGGAAACAAAAACAACAACTAGGCTACAAATTCACATCTTATTACAGCAAAACATAATTAATATTTGCAATGTGTTCAAGGCACTGAACTACTTTTCTTTTTGCTTTGCCAAATACACTTTTTGAATGTCAACAGTCAAACAAGTGAAACAATGGCGCTAGCTTGTTAGCTTTCCAAAGCTAGCTTCCTGTCACAGCAAAAGTTGATTTAAAAAAAAATGTTCTCTAGGCAAATTTCAGACTTAAAAAAAAAAAAAACACACAAACAAAAGCCTAAGGAGGAGCTCTGCACTATATCTGATATCATGGAGGTGACCATAGAAATTAATCGGACGTCAACACTATGTACACACAAGCTATGTGGAAACGTTACCAATCAAGTAAAAAAAGCAGCAACTTTTAGTCTGGAAAATCCTGTCAGTGATTGCATTTTATATTAAGTGTTGATTAGATATTTTGACTAGAAATTATACACAGTTTAATTGGTAAGAGTTTATATTTTTAACAGCATTGACCTGGGTTAAATTCCTGGTCACGCTATCGGTCTTGTGTTGTTCCAGTCCAGCCACCTATATATGGTTCCAGGCCTTTGCTGGAGAAGTTACCAGTGATGGACTGGAAATATCATCCAGGGGGATTAACACTGGTGTCGCAGACCGAACGGTCCCCCCCAAAATTTGGCAGTGATGCCAACTCCTCAGTAAGAAAAGTAGCTATTGGCTGTCCTAGAACATGGCGTCATCATCTAATTTGCATAGTATGATGTCGTCACAGATGCTGTAGGAAAAAAAACAAAAAACGTTGTGGGAGAGAAACGTTGTGATTGAATACATTATCAACGTTTTAATATTGTTTGGCAAATTCCATATTCATAAATTCATAAGCGTATTGAAAAGGAATTTACACAGACCTCTGGCTGAACTTGAACAATATATAAGCAGTATTAAGCTTATAGACGCTCCCAAATGTCACCAAACTGCCATGCGCTATAAGGAGTTTTTTGAAGAGTATTAATGTTAAAGAATGCCTTTACTTTTGTTATTGTACAATTTATTTTTTTCTATCTTTCTATATATAATGACAATACTGTGAGCGTTACTGTGGCCTCGTCCTTTGTTCGTTTGCTGTTTCGTTTTACTGTTAATGTATTTGTTGAAAAAAATGTGACAGACAAAAAAAGTGAGTAAAAACACCTCAATAATATTGAACTACAAATAAACTTGATTGTTGGTTTGTTTATTTTACCATTAAAATTGGCTGTCACGTCTCAAAATAACATAACTTCTCAAGGCCATGGATCCTCAAAGTCCGGAGATTAATTATTCACAGCGCAGCAAACAAGGTGAAAGCTGACTGAGTCCGAGTTAGATTTGCCATTCAACGCTGGAACAGCCGTGGAGGCATTGCACGTGCGTCTTTGAACGCGGAGGATTGTAGATATCCCTCTGCTCAGTGCTTTGCAGTCGGGCTTTTCAGCAGCAGTGGAGGTGGGGAGACCCGCTGACACTTGGTGAGAACAGAGACTATAGATCTGAGTCACCAAACACCAGAAACGTCTCCAGTGATGCCAGGAAAAGTAGCTAGATTTGTTGCTAGTAGCTTTTGAGAAAATAAGTCATCAAGAGGGTTTGGAAAGTCACCAGATTTAGCGAGAAAGTCGCTAAGTTGGCAACACTGAAAATCAGTCAGCCCCACCTTCACTGCGCATGTGTCATTTTAGAGTGTCAGCAGTATTTCACCGATTATCACCTCGTTTCTGCTTCAAACTGCACTCCAGTCATCATCTATCTCAGCAACAGATATCGGAAGCTTTTGTACAACAATCATTACCTCCGCCAAGGAGGTTATGTTTTTGATCGCGTTTGTTTGTTTGTCTGTCTGTCAGCAGGATAACTCAAAAAGGTTTGAACGGATTTTGATGAAATTTTGTGGAGTGGTTGGAAATGACAAGAGGAACAAGTGATTAAATTTTAGTGGTGATCCGGATCCCGATGCTAACGTGTTAGCATGTCTATGGCATTTTCAATGTTAAAAGTTAGCATTAAGCAGTTGCAGCTGTCATCACGTTTGGGTGCATTTGTTTTCAAATTGTAATATTTCTCAAATTTATTTTTGTTTATATATTAATAATCTAATGATTATTATATACAGTTTTAGAGAAAGAGACAAAAGAAATAGATCACTGTGCCAAGGAGGGAATCTCTTTAGGGTCAGTGACCCTATGGCCTTGTTTAGAGAAGTGTTTCATAAATGTTAAAAAATTCATATATTTGCAGTTTAGTTGAATAATAAATTTAATTTTGTCTATAAGCACATGCGATATCAATATCAGTGCTCAGATGACAGTAGCTTCTGCGAAAGGTGCAAGTTGCAATAAACTGTGATGCCAAGCGCTAAGGATACATGCTATCCAGTCACAGCAGATGAAACTTTCTTTACTACTGAGGAAATATCATTGTTAGACTTTTTTAGGTTCAATGATTCCACGGTGTGTAGATGTTATGGCGTCAGTGACCCCATGGCCTTGGCGGAGGTTGTCGTAAAACGAGACTGGTTGGTTGCTGCGGTGACGCTGTGTGGCTCCTGTGTGAAGCTTAGCTAAACGTAGCATGTACATTGCAAACTTTTACAACTTTCAAGTTTTTAAAATAAGAATTTTGCAGCATGTCTGTGTCACGGAGCGACATCATACAGAGCGAAGATGGCGAGAAAGACGGTTTGAAAACGTGTGATAAGGACAAGAATCCGTGGAATTGTTGCTGGCTTCATGAACACACACCTGAAAGATAAACGGGAAAAGCGAACTGGGGAAGAGATCAGAGCACCGCAGCTACACGAGCTGCTAGCTGCTGCGTTCACAGTGCCTCCGTCATTTAAAGGTGTCAGTAATGACTCACCGATTATCGCCTTGTTTCTGCTTAAAATGGCCTCGTTTATCCTTAAAACTGACTTCTGAATGATTTAAGAGGTTTTACGAGCAGCCAATCTGCTCTGTCAGCCTGAACCCGTCAGCTCTCACAAGCTAAGCAGTGCGGGACCTGGTTAGTACTTGCATGGGAGACCTCTTTGGAACACCAGCGGCTGTGTGTGTTTCTCCAGGTAACACTGGAGTTGCATCAGGAAGGGCATCCGGCGTAAAACCTGTGCCAAAATATCAATGCGGATCTGGTTGTATCCGCTGTGGCGACCCCGAACACAAAACGGGAGCAGCTGAATGGACAACCAAACTTTGTCATCTGATAGTTAATAATCACATTATTCCCTTTGATCGCTTTGGGTGAAGAGAGTCTGTCTCAGACAAGCTGCTGATCTCCGAAATGACACGTGTGCAGTGGAGGCAGGGCAGATCAGTTTTTAGGGGGGACTGTTCGGTCTGTGACACCGGCACCAACAGGCCTCAGGACAGATATAAGACTTACTTCTGCTAACTGTTGTGTCATTTCTGTCATGAAGCTTTGTTTTTCATACATTTGATGAGTAAATGTTTCTTTTCAGTTGTTAGCAGACTTCACTTTGTTGTCACATTGTATTAAAAAGTTAAATCACGCTTGTGCACTCCAGGTTGTGGATGGAACGCCGTGCTCCCCTGACTCTACAGGAGTGTGTGTCCAAGGGAGGTGCATTAAAGCTGGCTGCGATGGAAAAATTGGCTCCAAAAAGAAGTTTGATAAGTGTGGAATCTGTGGAGGTGATAACAAAGGCTGTAAGAAGGTGTCAGGACTTTTCACAAAGCCTGTGTGAGTAAGCACGCACATTATCATGCAAAAGCCACTGGAGAGCGTCACTCTTTTTTCCACTAACGATAGCATTCTCCACCTGATAAACTCTCATGATTGCTATGTTTTTTGTATGCAGGCTTGGCTACAACTTTGTTGTTATGCTGCCAGCAGGCGCAGCCAACATAGATATCCGTCAGCGAGGCTACAAGGGAATGCCAAGTGATGACAACTACTTGGCGGTAAAGAACGCCGATGGCCAGTACCTGCTCAATGGGAACTATGTGGTGTCGGCGGTGGAAAGGGACATCATAGTCAAAAATAGCCTGCTCCGCTACAGCGGCACATTGGGCCTCTCAGAGACCTTGCAGGCTGTGCATCCTTTGGGAGAAGCACTTACTGTGGAGGTGCTGTGTGTGGGTAAGATGACACCTCCTCGTATCCGATACTCCTTCTACCTCTCCCGTCAGATCAAGAGAACAAGATTTTAAAGAAGGAGGTCCAGGAGCACTTCCACAACAGCGTCCTAGCTGAAGATGGTGTCAAAGAGAAAGAAGACCTGAAGAAGTCTTTCAGCAAGGAGGATTCTGTTCTTGTCAAGTGGATATCCACAGCGTGGGACAGGTGCTCGGTGACCTGTGGGAATGGGATCCAGAGGAGGATGGTGCAGTGTTTGAGGCTAGACGGGAAGCCGGGTTTGGACTGTAATCCAATACAACGACCCGCAGCCACCAGAGTTTGTGGAGATCCTTGTCCCATGTGGCATGTTCAGGAGTGGTCACTTTGCTCCAGAACCTGTGGGAAGGGCTTCAAGAGACGGCCATTGCAATGCCAAACAGAAACTGGGCATCTGCTTCCTAGAGAGCACTGCACTGGCATACGCAAGCCACAAGAGTTGGACTTCTGTAACCTGAAGCCATGCTAGTGTCAAAAAATGGTTGAACTTATTAAAATGACACCACCTGTAAGCATTGCAGTCTGATCCAAAAATGTCTGGTGTGGATTTTCCACTTGGATCATGAGACTGAGAAGATGATTGAAGGGCAATATTAGGACAGAAAAGCTGCAGAATGAATGCTGGAAAAATATTTTTATTGCTGTTATTGTAACTTCAAATCACATTATCTTGATCGAAATTTGATGGTAACACACAATATAAAAGATAAATCCCGTGTACTTTCTACACATATGGAATGACCTTTTTGCAAACAATCAGTCTACAGTTATGAGTCTGGAAACTATTTACTGACAGAATATTTCATATTTACAAGGTGCAAAGTTTTAAGTTTTCAGTTGAAAGATTAATCACTATATGATAAAAATTGCTGAGTTGAGTTTTTCCTGCTCAAAGATGATTTTCGTGAGAAGTGCCACTCTGCCTGTTTATGGTTGAAAAGATGTGCCGCCAGTTTTGCACAAATTATTCGAAGGTGGGCTAATTTACACTCCCAAAGCTGACCACCACTTCTGGAAGGGCGCTTCACATATCTGTATTTGTAAGGTAGCTCCAAGCCGATGCTTCATCTGTCTAGCAATGTTGCAAATTATATTGTTGTTAATGAATTAGGATTAAAGTTAGGATAAGAGCTAGGATTTATCTCTGAAGTGGAAAAAAAAGTCTACAAATTTGAACAATACTTCAGGACCCATGCAACAGCTTACCACACTTCTGGAAGTCTTGAGCAGCAGCAAAAGTCTGATATGAAATTTCTACATTCCGTACTGTGTGTTAACATGCACGTTGTTTTTTTATTTGTTTGTTTGTCATTTTAAAAGAAAAACAGTGTTCACTCATCAACACACTGATCTTTGTGGTGATGTATTGTGTACTATACTGCACTCTTTTTTTAAAAAAGTTTTTAAATCATTATCTCCTGCGACCCAATCCCAGATAAGCGGTTGAAGATGTATGTATGTTATCACCATCTCCATCAGCGCAACAACACTGTGTGATGCTAAAGTTAGCTTCTTCAGTTAAAGTGTGAAACCACTCTTAGTTTGTCCTCTGAGTGTGATGCTAATCTTAGCCTGTCCTGTCAGTGTGTGAAGCTAATTTTAGTTTGTCTTATCTTAGTGTGGCGCTAATGAGGATTTCCAGTCACAGTGTGATGCTAACGTTAGCATGTCCTGTCAGTGTGTGAAAATAGAACTATGAAAGTGTCACAGCTCATCAGGAAACTACTTTGTTAGCTGAAATTTAGAAGTAGGTTGTAATGTAGAAATTCATAAGTTGTCAACAAATAAAGCATTTTCAAAATGTATAATTATGCAGAAAAGTCAGTTGTGACAACGTTAGCAAACTGGAGTATCTGTACTGTACAATATATGGAACTGGTCCACTTCTTGAAGTGGCAAATTTGAAATTGTGCCTATTTTGAGAAATTAAACCATATTGGAAATATTACTCAAATTTCAAGACCTTATATGCATTTCAGAGAAATTTGACCTGAACCCTAATGCCGTGTTCACACCGGATGACACGCAACGCCACAAATTTGCGTGCCTCGCCTGACGATGGACGCGCCACCATCACCGGTGTGTCGCTCTGCTTTCGCTGCGAAAATTCACCCCAATGCGTCATCAAATAGGAGGAGGTTCCATTCCGCTCACCGTTAAGTCAACATGCCGGACCTTGATCACACAGAGCGAGTTGCTGTGCTCTATTTGACAAACATTGCCAGCGGCACCGTCCCTGGGTTCACAACATCCTCATGAGACATTCCCAATTCGGGGAGTTTCATTATTTGCTGCAGGAGCTGTGTCCTGGATGACGGCCGCTTTCAGCAGTACTTCCGCCTCTCCAGGACCCAGTTTGAGGACCTCCTGTCCTGTCATGCGTGTACACGTGGAACAATTAAAAAAAACTGGCTGCGGCTGAGGTGCTGCTGATCGCTCTTCCCTCAACTCTGTATAATTGTGTTTATAAACCAGTCACCATTTGTTTATATACATCTTTGTAGTTAATAAATCAAATAATCTTCACGGATGATTCGTTTGCGCGGTGCACGTGAAAAAAAAAAAACCGCTGCTGTGCTGCTGCTCGCTCTCCCCTCAACTCGGTCATAATTGTGTTAAATAAAGGACAAAAGGGACATAAGTCCTGCTCACAGGCTGGCTGCCAGAGACAGGACATGTTCACATCAAGTATAAACTCCAGACATCTCCACGGCACTACATATCCAATCGCGCGAAATCACTCAAAATCGCTTCATTTGCGCCACTTCATTCGCGTCCATTGCGTGGCTTGAACTTTTGTGGCGCCACAACGCGTCCTTCCATAGGGATTACATGGCAACCTGTCGTCGCCGTCGCTCGCATGGCGTCCAGTGTGAACACGGCGTAACTCTGAAACATCAGCTTAGAGTCTCATTTAGGTTACAGAATCATGTAGCATTCTTATAGAATTGGTGGCCAGTTTTGTAAGCACAAAAGCATCTGATTTTTTCCCCATCTTTTGATGTTGTTGAACATATTCTTTCATAGAAAACAAGCAATGTTTGGAAATTGTTTTTTTCCGCAAGCAAAATATTCAGATATGTATTTAAGTGATGTATCTAGTACAGTTATAGGTTCAAATTATTATTATTCTCAAAGCACAATTCGATAGTAGGAGTGGCAAAAAAAATTCCAATTCAATTTTTTAAAATTATTTAGCACAATTTGTGGATTACAAAAACATCATTGCAGCATATCTTTCTCACAAAGAATTACTCCACTCACTTTTCAAGAAAGTAAATGGAAGAGAATTGAGGCATATAAATACTTTCAAGATGTACAACTCCCCCAGACTCAAAAATACATTACACAGGCAGGAAAATGGAGCACATGTGGGTGATGCCAAACAATTACAATCTTTCAATACTTGTTTTCAGGAATCTTTTGAAATTGTAAATAGACTGTAAAAGAAACAGATCACATACTGTAGTTTCTGGTGTTTAGATTTAAGCCCCAGTCACACTGCTCTTACAAAGGACAACGAAGCCCAAACGAACAAGAAATCTGGACTTTTATTGACTTTCGGAGGCATCGTTTAACAGTCTTTCATCTTTGTTCCCCCCAGCTTTGGCGTCGTCAGAATTTTTAAACTGTTGAAAAATTTGAACAAATACTGCTGACAACCTCAATTCAGCCGTATTTCATTGCTTCATTGCTTTCACCTCTTGATGTTTCTTTTCATTTGCTTAGTTTTCATAATGTTAGCGTTTCATTTGACTTTCGTCCAACTTCGTTCAACTTCCCAAGTCCGACGTATTGCACGAAGGTTGATGAACGCAGTGATATCTGAGTGAACTAAAGCTTCAATGAGCTTTGAGGAGCTGAACAAAACATCCTTGCATCGCTAGTGAATCATTCATTTTTGGGACAAAAAAGGCAACGTTTCCATACAGAAACAATAACGTTAACATTTTATCAACTACTTTGAATATTTATGCACATTTCAACCATTGTGGCTGGTGTGCTTGCGTGTGCGTCTCTTCGGGAGTATAGCATTCGTCTGACACTGATGGACAGTTCGAATGGCTGATGCCATGGACAGTGACGATCGCCAGCATGGCAACAAGTTGGCTGTTCTACAGGCCAAAATTGACAATGACAAACTCATGGTCAGCATGTATCTGCAGCCCCAGCAGCGGTGGTGAAGTGGACATTGATGGAGATGATGGATGAGGCCATAGATCCAGTGCCGGAGACAGTTTTGGTTTTATACCTGCTTTTGGTCCAGTGTTCATTTTGATTCCATTTAAAGCGTGAGGTCGGCGGTTCGCTTTGTTTTTCTTTTGGTTAGTTTTGGTGCTGTTTCGTTCCTTTCATTCAAACCATCGTTGAAGACTTCGTAGACATTTTTAGCAAATTTCGTTTTTAAGTTCGGTTTGATTTCGCTTGATTTGCAGGCTTTTTGATGATGGGAAAGGTGCAGGATCTTTCGTCTTCCTTTTCCTCGATGATCTTGACGATCATTTGACTTTTTATCCTTCGTCCAGCTATCACTGTTGCTGTGTGACCGGGCTTTAGTCAGACTTGCTCTCAGAAACAGTCATAACCTTCTAAGAAGAAATCAGCAGGTCTCACACTGGACCAGAACAACCCTTCATTAGACATAGAACAGGTCATGTGTTTATGCAGAATGTGTATTTTCCTGGATTTCCCTTGTTCATGGCCCCTCAGCCTGAGCCAACACCACTCTTCTAAACATTTGTTCAAATCCTGTAACTCATTGTCTTCTTATTTTTATTAAAGGGCCACAATGTCAAAGTTACCACCCAGCTAAAAGGTGGTCTCAGAGGTGGGTTCATGTGTGTGTTGGATTCCTGTTTGTTTAGCTTTGCACTTTGTATAGCAAAAGAAATGAATGACCTACATGGACTTGTATTGTATACTATGTATACATTTAATCAGCTGTGTGAAAAAACATGTAAATATCTTTTAAGTTTTTTTTTTTTTTACTCTGGCTTTTGTAATTATCTTTGATGTTAATATATTATACCAAATAAAGTCATTCACAAAAAGTTGTTAGTTTTTATTCTCTTGAGTGACCCTGACATTTTTATATTGAGCCTTATTTTTCACTTAATTTGGGTTCAGCTTTCTACTTGGGAAAAAAAAATCAATTTGAATCAGTCCAGTAGTGAGTTAGATTGGTAGCACTGCCACTGGCTAAACGGCTATACAAATAGGTGCATGGGGCAGTCCAAAAACCCTCAACGTAAATTGCTTTTGTTACCGCTTCTTGTTGCCAACTTTTTGATAAAAGTACTATGGTAAATAATCAGATTTTTAAAGATAAGTAAAATTCATATTATTTGGGAAGTTTAAAAGCCCAATGCATTTTTCCACAAAAGACCACATACAAATAATAATCAATGATTTATGACTTGATCAACATGATTATCACAATGAAAGTGGGCAGCAATATCAGCTGTGTATTCCCACATGAAAGTAGTTCAAGCTACATAGGTCTGCGAGCATGTTGTGGCACTTCATGTCTTTGCATCCACAGCACCAAGTACTGCCCCGGGGCTGGATGGCAAGCACCAAACAAACAACTGATTCACCCGTATGACTGAAAATTAACCCTCTATTATCTGCAGCCAGGTGAAACATGGATGTTGCCTTGTCCTTCTTCACCCAGTGGAGTCCCTCAACACTGGGGCATCCTGTGCACTGGATCACACACAAATATCCCTCACAATGCAAATGATACTCCTCATTTGAGTCTCTCCAAGTAACCACTCATTTGATACAGTCATTCCAGTGGTACCCAAGGATCTCTGAAGAGTCTTAGTACCAAAGACATCTAATCTTTGCCTTTAAGTCACTGGTTAGTGTCCAAGTCTCATCCACACAGCAACAGGAAGACTTGGACCTTCATTCTCTGCAAAGGTATACGATTGGCAAATCCTCTGTCAAGCGATGCCATAAGACCTGTGAGCTCTTCCCAGGCGTCTCTGAATCTTGAATGCTGAGACCCAGAGACAGGAATTTCACTGCTGAGATAAGTGAATATCTTGAACAATTTCAAATAATTTTTTTCTGTATAGAGACAAAACTATTCACTTCATTCTGGTAAGCAGACTCATCTCCTCCAGTGATACAGACTACCACCGTGGTGTACACCGCACACATAATGAAGGTGTTTGCTAGTGTGGATAGGGGTACAGTCAGGGGTTTAGGACGGTGAAGAGCAGTGGGCTCAGCACGCAGCCTTGAGGGGAACCGGTGTCCCGACGAGATGAGCCATGCATTGAGAGGAGCTCCACCATGCAACTGTGCAGTGCACCACGCATGTGCATTTTGCGCCACGCCCGACTTTAAAACCTCTCCCCATCGAGTTTAGCTACCTCTCGCTTTACCGCACAACTGCGCATGTGCAAATCTTTCTACACAGACTTTAACACCACACCCGTGGAGTTGAGATCCCCCAGCGAAGAAAACTCACGTACTTTTTGTCTTTACAGTGGTCCCTCGCTATAACGCGATTCACCTTTAGTGGCCTCGCAGTTTCACAGATTTTTTTTTAGTGCAATTTTGCATGCCTCTTCTTTTTTTTTTTTTAACAGCACATTGTGTTCTGCGTCCTCATCAGGCAGGCCGGTCGGCATCACCACTATTGCTCTCGCTGCCTCCGATGCAGTTACCGAGTCTGCGGGCTCAGTAAGCGCTGCAGCAGGTCACTCACACGCCCCACTGTGCTGTGCGGAGTTGCGGCCAAAATCTGGCAACAGGTCCAGATACTACACTTGCTGTTTTGATGCAGAGCACTCCAGCAGCCTGCAAGGATAGAATTCTTGCGGAAAAATCCGCAGCGCTGCATGGTCTCGGTAACCGCAGCTGCAGAGCTCCGTGGCCACTGAGAGAGGTTTGTATCTTTTTAATGACTTGGATTCTTTGCGGGTCCCGTATCCGTCCAACAACAGTAACACCGGAGGCAGTGAGCGAAGAAACAGCACGCGCATTGTGTTCTGCGTGTGCCTGTTTATAATCTTCTCGTCCAGAAGAAAAAAGAGCGTCAACAACTATCCATAACTGTTCTTCACTCAGAAAAAGACACCTGCACAGAGGTGTCACTTAGTAGAAAGAGAGGCGTGGTCAGAGGAACTGTGAAATACTGGTCAGTCACTATTAATAATTTCTTATGTGTCCAACCTTGTAGGTTGATCGTTAAAATTAAATTCATGACTTCTAAAAGCCATCATAATTATTTATAGGAAAACGTTCTATTTTTATTTCTCAAACAAATGTTTGGGCCTGAAAACAGGTTTTGATCTTTGGTTTCATTCTATAATATTGGACTTATTTTTCTACTAAGGTTTGAACTTTGAGAGTGTTTACACACGAGAGAAAAGTGAGAAAATGTTAATGCCTGTTTGAGAAAAGTGTATGAAGTGTGTAGTGAGGGGTTTTACAGCCTAAAACATCTATAATAATTGTAAAAACAACACTGACTACTTCGCGGATTTCGCCTATCGCGGGTTATTTTTAGAACGTAACTCCTGCGATAAACGAGGGACCACTGTACATAAAAATACGGGTCTTTTCAATTTTAAAAAGTAAAGTTTTGCATGTATACACACTGTCTTTAAAGCAAAATATTGTCGTTAGATGACAATAGTACAACAGTCCATTTTATTGTAGGGTAAAACTAATACTTTTATTGTGATGAACAATTATGGCAATAATAAAAAAAATGGCCTCCAGGTTAAGAATACTTATCTTTTTATAGTGAGTACATTTTACACATTACTACATTTGAATGAACAATTTATTTGCCAGTCGAAGTAAGCAAAAATTTTTTAAGAATCATATATTCAGTGAGTGAAAGTGAAATGCGAAAGGGAGCTTAACTCAGCTCATCTCGACAGAACACCGGTGCTGAGTGTGACAGCTGTGGAAATTTGGGGGCCAATCCTGACTCTCTGTGAGCTTAAACCAAAGACATGTGGAATGAGGTAGACCGAGGTTCAGCAGTTTACTCACGTGGTCGTGGGGGAGGATGGTGTTGGATGCTGAACTATAATCCACGAATAGAAGACAGGCGTAGTTACTGTGTTGCTTCTTGTGGCTGTGGATAGTAACAAAGCTTTTTGTGGGTTCTACAAATTAGTTATGCTAACTTGAAACACAGATCTGGAGTATTTCAAAACATGTTTTGAACATTGTTCCGGAGTCTGTATCAAAAGCAAGACATCATGGGCTGTACTAAATGGGGCCTCAGTGCACCACCAAGTGATTTAAAACAACTGTTTCGAAACGCTCCAGCTGATTTGGTGTTGAAACATGAAAACACAGGTGAAGAATGACGTACCATCGCCTGTTTTCCAGGTTCATATTTAAATGCTGCAGTCAACGCACAGTTGTACGTTTACTGGCACGTATGTTTTTGCAAATGAACTCATCATTTATGTACATTTTCTGACCATTCCTTTGAGCACATGCTGTACTTGTAAAATACCAACACTGTGCAGCTGCTCTCACATCTGTCACTACAGGAAATGCACCAGTGAGACGGGTGGCCGGGACGTCTTGTAACACTTCACTGAAGCCTGGAAAACTGGACATTGCTGTGAATTTGTTTCAGACATGCAGCTGCAGAGGTTTTCCTCTGGCTGTGCGCTGATGTGGACTCATTCTGTCTTTGTTCATGAACAATCCAGCGATGCAGCTGTGCGCGCTGCTGAAGTGGAAATGCTGAATTGCACTGCTCTGAGTTGATGACTTAAACTTGGAGACTTATAAGACATCTCAGAGTCCAACATGGGAGGTCCTCTTTTGCACTTTTTAAAAACAGAATAATATATCAGCAAAAAAAGGAAAAAAAAAAAGGCTGAATTGTCTGACCTACATACAAACTGCAGAGGACCATACAGAGGAGGTCCAAAAGAAATATTTATTTCTTCCCTTGTTGCTTCATGTTTAAATGTTTATTTTATCGTGTCTAGTTTTGTATCTGCTTGCAGCTTGGATGAATTTAATAATGCTAGACTCTTTATCACAAAGAATGTTTATCCTGGCAGGTCTCATGCAGTCTTTTTTTCCTTCTTTTTTTGACATATCTGGGTAAACAGTTATTAAACAATAATGGTACAACTGAACATTAGGATGAAGAATAACAGGAAACTGTTATTTTTATGTTCCTTATTGCTGAGGAGTGGTATGAAACACAAAATATGTTTTTGTTTTTCTGTTACTAGATGTGAAATTAGTGCCACATTTCAACAACGCTAGCTGTGTACCCGGACAACAGTTGGGTGTGAGAGTTGTAGATATCTACAACTCAAGGATTGATGCTTTATCTAGTTCACATTAGGAAATTATATTTGCTAATTATTTGTGTGTGTTGAAGGTTGCAGTTGGCTTCTCCTTAGAAAAAAATTGCAAAAGGACCACCTCACGGAATAATCACCAAACCCACACGGTACGGTGCATCCGGAAAGTATTCACAGCACTCCAGTTTTTCCACATTTTGTTATGTTGCAGCCTTTTCCAAAATGGATGAAATAATTTTTTTCTTGAAAATTCTACACACAACACCCATAATGACAATGTGGAAATATTTTTTTTTCTTTTTTGCAAATATGCACATGCCTATATTTTAACATGAGGAACTAGTCCTCTTTTCCACGGGATGAAGGAAGCGGTGAAAAAAATCTAAGTGCCCTCTTCAACAGGCCACGGGAGCATATGGTATTTGTTTGATCCATCCAAGCATGGGGATTTGTATAGATGGACAACAAGATTTCCTCTCCAAATGTAGTATTATAGATTTCCTCCTTGGCCACTCCTCCTCAAACCATCTTCAGCTACATACAGCGAAGGAAACCTCAGTCGGAGCCTTTTAACAGTCTAAAGGTTTAATAGTCTCACAGGGCAGGACTCACATGCAATAAACATGCACATGCTGAAATCACACAACCAAAGTGTGAATGTAAACAAGACTGAAATCTCAGAGCACACAGGGAGTGTTGTTGCACACGATGCCATTAAGACTTGACATTTGTACATAGAAAATAGTTGTTGGTTGCTATATTAGTGTGTGAAATGATCTCATTCTGAGCACCTTTTAAACTTTCAATGATGTGATACCATATTTTCTTCATGATATTATTCATTCATTTTCTGTTCCTGTTTTCTTCAGTCAATAGTCAGGGGCATGCTGGAGCCTATCCCAGCAGTCATAGGGCATGAGGTGGTTACAGCCTGGGCAGGACACCAGTCTATCACAGGACTACACATGCACGCACACCTACATTCAATTTAGAGTCACCAATTCACCTGTAGTTCTTTGGAATTGGGAGGAAGCACAAACATGGGGACACAAATCCACACAGAAAGGACCAGGTGGAAAGTGATCCCATGGCCTTATTGCTGTGAAGCAACAGTGCTAACCACTCATCCACTGTGCTGCTCTGTATTCAGTCATGGCACAAAATAATACTTTTGCCGATGTGGCCCAATACGATGCAAGACAAGATTTTTGGTCATAATACAAAACAACAATGTTTTTGTTCTAAAGTCAAAACACAGTTTATTTTATTTTATTTTATTTGGTCCTGGTATAACAAGAATGTTTTAGATTTTACAAAAAGAAAACATAACCTAACATTTTCATTTTTGAATCTATATTTATGCAAAGCAACATAAGAATTCAGTCGAAACAAACACAAGTAAAAGAAACTTTGCTGTGTGAATGTAAAACTTGCAATTTGAACAACCAGACACACAACTAAGGGCCCCTTCACATAGTACGAATAAGTAGAAATCAGGGCGAATCACGGCGGAACAGTTTGTATGAGCGAACCATGAAAACATCGAGCCAACGGGCAGGCGTGAACGATCCTGCAGCGATCCCGCTGTTGTGCACACTTGTGCATGACACCCTTGCAGCGGGAACACAATGCGAGCAGCTGGAACATATGTAACCACATCGCGCAGCTGCTGTGAAAACAAAAAAGAAAAATACGAGGTCTGTGAGAAAAGTAACAGACTTTATTATTTTTTTCAAAAACAATATGGATTTGAATCACGTGTGATTGTTTGATAAAAAATTTTTCAAAACCTGTAAGGCACAACTGAGTGGACACCATTCGATAAATTCAGCTGGTTTTCGGTAAAAAAGATTCGGTAAAAAAAAGATTCGCATGTCGTGCCGGACCCGACCGCGGGGGGTCGCCACAGGAAAAACACCTCCGTTGGAAACCTTAACGGACAAATTGGAACATGCCCAAGCTGTTAAACAATTTCTCAGATACTCACTTGTTGAAAGCCATCAAAAGCCACCTGAATTTTACAAATGGTTTTCAACACGGAGGTGTTTTTCATGTCGCGGCGCAGATTGATTTGTCACGTCGTCACGGATCCGACTCGACAAATTCGTCCGCATGTTCTTTCATTACAAAATCTCCTTTAACAGTGGAATGTCGGGGTAAACTCCTGATGCCGGCTTCTTCTGAAACTTCTCTGTTCTCTGACGACATCCTGGGTGAACAGAGCTTTAAATTAGGATGTTTTCAGCTCGAAACAGCCAGACGGACGCCACCTCTGACCGCGCCACGCCGATCCGCTTTGTGAGCTGTCCTTAAAGCGAAAGAAACTCCACAATCTCTCATCAGCCGTTAAACTTTACACCGAAAACAAGCTGAATTTCTTGAATAGTGTCCACACGGATATCCCTCACCGGTCCTGAAAAATTTGATAAAGCAACGCACGCCGTCTCCCTACAGCTTCTCAGACAAAGAGATTCCGACGGGAGGGGGAGTCCACACCTCATTCAAAGCCTGCCCACAGGAAAATGACATCACCGACAGGCATGACAAAACTCACACATGCGAACGAGGGTTCAAGCTTGTCTGACGTTAAAACATATGAATCAAATCCATTTATTTTTTGAAAAAAATAAAAGGACTGCTTTTTTTTAATCACAGACCTCGTACATGCCACCCATGGAATTTGAACCTGCAATTTACAAAAGCTCTGATTACCAGATGGAAATTTTACCACTGCGCTACAATCACTGTCTTATACCAGGAGCGTGAAATGGCTACAATCAACAAAGAGATAAATGTATTTTTTAAAAAGAGAAAAAAACCCCCACTGTGATAACTGACCAAACAGCATTTGTTATGGCGTATTTCTGGTTATACATTACTGAAAGTGACAAATTTGTCGCACTCTTGGCTTGTCATATAGTTCTGCGATGCGCTGCTCACAGGACACGTGTCCTTTCAGACAGACGTGACATTCAGATCGCCTGCTGCGTGTCCACATGAACTGACATTCCGTTTCAGCTGGAACAGCCTGTCAATGCGCCCACCCCGTCGCAAAAGTGATATGTTTTCATGTATTTCCATTTGAGGACAGCAAGCGCACACGCGTGTGTCCATCAAAACATGGTACATGTTCTGCAGCTGTGACGTCCAGGACCAGAGATGTCTCAACAGCTGCTGCTGTTGGCAGCTAGCCACACCCCCTGTCCAGTCAGTGCACAGACCAAGGTGTCACTCTGTGATCAGATGAGAGGCGCCTTGCCTGTGGGGGAGGCGCAAACCACATGCACATCATATGTTGGGGGAGCGGGGGAGTGAGAAACACACGCACATGTGTTGTGGGGGTGCCGACACTCTGGCATGCCACATATGTACTTGGCAACTACGCAGTCGTGGGGGCACTGTTCGATAATATGTGTGCTAATTCAAAATTTTATGTTAGTTATCAAGTATTTGTTCCATCATGCATGCGCAAGTTTCAGATAAAGGGAGGGCTCCCCTGTCTGTGGAGAACCAGTAAGATTGAGATTGTGAGTCTAAACCACCCCCAGTGTAACGGCCACATTCATCGCCAGCTCGAAAGTGATCGTCTGCTGGCTGTTTTCGTGCTAACAGTGTGAATGGCCACACATTTTCTAAGTTCCAAGCGAGCTGTGTTAGATGTTTGTGTGTCACCTGAAATTTGGCTGACACCTGCTGCGAGAGGGGTTGAATGGGATCTCACAGGGCAAACTGTTTCTCAGCCACTGGTGTGCGCAAATAGTTGTAGCGACATGTGTATGAGGCTCCAATTTTACATGTACGAGGTCTGTCCGAAAAGTAACGGACAACTATATGGATTTGAATCGTGCGCTTGCATCAGCCAAGCTTGAACCTTTGTGTGCATGTGTGAGTTTTTTCACGCCTGTCGGTTGCGTCATTCGCCTGTGGGCAGGCTTTGAGTGAGCACTGGTCCAGCCCCCTCATCGGATTTTCATTGTCAGGGAAATGGCTGAGCGACTGACGATTTGCTCCATGAAACTTTTTTCAGAAACTGTGTGAGACAGCCAGGTGGAAACCATTCAGAAAATTCAGATGGCTTTCGGTGAAGATTCTATCCGCGTCACACAGATTAAGGACCATTACAACTGGATTAAAGACGGCCCACACTGGCGGAGGGCGCGCCGCTCCGAGCGGCCATCGTCAGGCTGAAACGACCAGATCATTTCCAAAGTGAAGGCTGTGTTGACCCAGGATGTCGTGTGACTACCAGAGAAATCGCAGAACATGTGGACATCAGCACTTTTGCGGCACATTCCACTGTTACAGGAGATTTTGTAATGAAAGACGTGCAGAGGAATTCGCGCGTCAGGACAGAGCCGCTCACCTCCGTGTTGGAAGTCTCGCAGGACATGTTGTGGCATGCCCAGCTGTTACACAATTTCTCGGATACTCACTCGACTGAAAAGCCACCGAAAGCCGTCTGAATCTTCCGAATGGTTTCCAACACGGAGGTGTTTGTTGTGCGCCATGAGCGGCTCCGTCCCGACGCGCGAATTCCTCCGCACGTCTTTCATTACAAAATCTCCTGTAACAGTGGAATGTGCCGAAAAAGTGGTATGTCCACCTCTTCTGCCATTTCTGTAGTAGTCAGACAACGTCCCGGATCAACACAGAGTTCAGTTTGGAAATGATCTGGTCATTTCATCCTGTCGATGGCTGCTCGGAGCACGGCGCGCCCTCCGCCAGTGTGGGCCGTCTTTAATCCGGTTGTAATGGTCCTTAATCTGTGTGACGCGGATAGAATCTTCACCGAAAGCCATCTGAATTTTCCAAATGGTTTCCACCTGGCTGTCTGACACAGTTTCTGAAAAAATTTTCATGGAGCAAAGCGGCAGTCGCTCAACCATTTCCCTGACATTGAAAATCCGACGAGGGGGCTGGACCAGTGCTCACTCAAAGCCTGCCCACAGGCGAATGAGGCAACCGACAGGCGTGAAAAAACTCATGCATGCGCATGAAGGTTCAAGCTTGGCTGATGCAAGCGCACATGATTCAAATCCATACAGTTTTTGAAAAAAATTAAAAGGTCCGTTACTTTTCGGACAGACCTCGTATTGCATACAATTTCTGCTTCATGCGCAATTCAGCCACATTCATATTATGTATGAAGGGGCCCTAAGGTATGATCCACAAGTGAAACTACACCAGTACACAATATTCTTTACACTAATTATTACACCTTATAGACATGCACCCACATACCCATGCTCAATGGTACTCGAAAGTCATGATATCCTTGGGCTTTTCTTCTTCTTTGTCTTTCGGCTGTTCCCGTTAGGAGTCACCACAGCAGATCAATCATTTCCATTTCACCCTGTCCTCTGTATGTTCCTCTGTCACTCCAACCACCTGAATGTCCTCCCTCAGCACATCCATAAACCTCCTCTTTGGCCTCTCTCTTCTCCTCCTGCCTGGTGACTCCATCCTCAGCATCCTTCTCCCTATATACCCTGGGTCCCTCCTCTGCACATGTCCAAACCATCTCACTCTCGCCTCTCTGACTTTGTCTCCAAACCATCCCACCTGAGCTGTCCTTCTGATATGTTCATTCCTAAACTTGTCCATTCTCGTCACTCCCGAAGAGAATCTCAACATCGTCAGCTCTGCCACCTCCAGCTCCACCTCCTGTCTTTTTGTTAGTGCCACCGTCTCTAAGCCGTACAACATAGCTGGTCTCATTATTGTCTTGTAAACTTTTCCCTTCACTCCTGTTGATATTCTGCGGTTACAAATCACTCCTGCCACCTTTCTCCACCGACTCCACCCTGCCTGCACTCTCTTCATCACCTCTTTACCACATTCTCCATTACTTTGAACAGTTGACCCCAAATATTTAAACTTATCTACTTTCACCACTTCTACTCCTTGTAACTGCACTGTTCCACTGGGCTCCCTCTCATTCACACATGTACTCAGTCTTGCTTCTACTGACTTTCATTCCCCTTCTCTCCAAAGCATATCTCCACTTCTCCAGACTAGACTCAACTTCCTCTCTACTTTCACTACAGATCACAATGTCATCTGCAAACATCATAGTCCATGGGGACTCCTGTCTGATCTCATCTGTCAACCTGTCTGTCCATCACCACTGCAAACAAGAAAGGACTCAGAGCTGATCCTTTGTGTAATCCCACCTCCACCTTGAATGAGTCTGTCATTCCTACTGCACATCTCACTGCTGTCACACTATTCTTGTACAAGTCCTGCACTACCTCATCATCATCATCATCAATTTTATTATATAGTACCAAATCACAACAAACAGTTGCCCCAAGGCGCTTTATATTGTAAGGCAAGGCCATACAATAACTACGTAAAAACCCCAACGGTCAAAACGACCCCCTGTGAGCAAGAGAGGGTGTCTGTCTCCCTGATCTGAATTGGGAGCTGGTTCCACAGGAGAGGAGCCTGAAAGCTGAAGGCTCCCTCCCATTCTACTCTTACAAACCCTAGGAACTACAAGTAAGCCTGCAGTGCCCTATTGGGGTGATATGGTACTATGAGGTCCCTAAGATAAGATGGGACCTGATTATTCAAAACCTTAAGTAAGAAGAAGAATTTTAAATTCTATTCTAGAATTAACAGGAAGCCAATGAAGAGAGGCCAATATGGGTGAGATATGCTCTCTCCTTCTAGTCCCCGTTAGTACTCTAGCTGCAGCATTTGAATTAACTGAAGGCTTTTCAGGGAACTTTTAGCACAACCTGATAATAATGAATTACAATAGTCCAGCCTAGAGGAAAAAATGCATGAATTATTGTTTTTCAGCATCACTCTGAGACAAGACCTTTCTAATTTTAGAGATATTGCGTAAATGCAAAAAGCAGTCCTACATATTTGTTTAATATGCACTTTGAATGACATATCCTGATCAAAAATGACTCCAAGATTTCTCACAGTATTACTAGAGGTCAGGGTAATGCCATCCAGAGTAAGGATCTGGTTAGACACCATGTTTCTAAGATTTGTGGGGCCAAGTACAATAACTTCAGTTTTATCTGAGTTTAAAAGCAACAAATTAGAGGTCATCCATGTCTTTATGTCTGTAAGACAATCCTGCAGTTTAGCTAATTGGTGTGTGTCCTCTGGCTTCATGGATAGATAAAGCTGGGTATCATCTGCATAACAATGAAAATTTAAGCAATGCCGTCTAATAATACTGCCTAAGGGAAGCATGTATAAAGTGAATAAAATTGGTCCTAGCACAGAACCTTGTGGAACTCCATAATTAACCTTAGTCTGTGAAGAAGATTCCCCATTTACATGAACAAATTGTAATCTATTAGATAAATATGATTCAAACCACCGCAGCGCAGTGCCTTTAATACCTATGGCATGCTCTAATCTCTGTAATAAAATTTTATGGTCAACAGTATCAAAAGCAGCACTGAGGTCTAACAGAACAAGCACAGAGATGAGTCCACTGTCTGAGGCCATAAGAAGATCATTTGTAACCTTCACTAATGCTGTTTCTGTACTATGATGAATTCTAAAACCTGACTGAAACTCTTCAATAGACCATTCCTCTGCAGATGATCAGTTAGCTGTTTTACAACTACCCTTTCAAGAATTTTTGAGAGAAAAGGAAGGTTGGAGATTGGCCTATAATTAGCTAAGATAGCTGGGTCAAGTGATGGCTTTTTAAGTAATGGTTTAATTACTGCCACCTTAAAAGCCTGTGGTACATAGCCAACTAATAAAGATAGATTGATCATATTTAAGATTGAAGCATTAAATAATGGTAGGGCTTCCTTGAGCAGCCTGGTAGGAATGGGGTCTAATAGACATGTTGATGGTTTGGATGAAGTAACTAATGAAAATAACTCAGCCAGAACAATCTGAGAGAAAGAGTCTAACCAAATACCGGCATCACTGAAAGCAGCCAAAGATAACGATACATCTTTAGGATGGTTATGAATAATTTTTTCTCTAATAGTTAAAATTTTATTAGCAAAGAAAGTCATGAAGTCATTACTAGTTAAACATAAAGGAATACTCGGCTCAATAGAGCTCTGACTCTTTGTCAGCCTGGCTACAGTGCTGAAAAGAAACCTGGGTTGTTCTTATTTTCTTCAATTAGTGATGAGTAGTAAGATGTCCTAGCTTTACGGAGGGCTTTTTTATAGAGCAACAGACTCTTTTTCCAGGCTACGTGAAGATCTTCTAAATTAGTGAGACGCCATTTCCTCTCCAACTTACGGGTTATCTGCTTTAAGCTGCGAGTTTGTGAGTTATGCCACGGAGTCAGGCGCTTCTGATTTAAAGCTCTCTTTTTCAGAGGAGCTACAGCATCCAAAGTTGTCTTCAATGAGGACGTAAAACTAAACTATTGAAGAGATACTCTATCTCACTTACAGAGTTTTTTAGCTACTCTGCACTGTGTTGGTATATGGCATTAGAGAACATAAAGAAGGAATCATATCCTTAAACCTAGTTACAGCGCTTTCTGAAAGACTTCTAGTGTAATGAAACGTATTCCCCACTGCTGGTAGTCCATCAGTAAATGTAAATGTTATTAAGAAATGATCAGTTCTACCTGAACATACTTCTCTGCCACTCCAGACTTCCTCATACAATACCACAGCTCTTCTCTTGGCACCCTATCATAAGCTTTTTCTAAGTCCACAAACACACAATGTAACGCTTTCTGGCCTTCTCCGTACTTCTCCAACAGTATTCTCAGAGCAAACATTGCATCAGTAGTGCTCTTTCTCGGCATGAAACCATATTGCTGCTCACAGATTTTCACCTGTTTTCTAAGCCTAGCTTCTACTACTCTTTCCCATAACTTCATGCTGTGGCTGATCAACTTTATGCCTCTGTAGTTACTGCAGCTCTGCACATCACCCTTGTTCTTGAAAATAGGAACCAGCACACTTCGTCTCCACTCCTCAGGCATCCTCTCACTTTCCAAGATTTTATTAAGCAGTCTGGTTAGAAACTCCACTGCCATCTCCTAGACATTCCCATACCTCCACTGGAATGTCATCTGGACCAACTGCCTTTCCACTCTTCATCCTCTTCATAGCAGCCCTCACTTCTTCCATACTAATCTCTTGTACTTCCTGACTTACTCTCACCACATCATCCAGCCTTTTCTCTCTCTCATTTTTGTCATTCATCAGCTCTTCAAAATATTCCCTCCACCTTCTCAGCACACACTCCTCACTTGTCAGCACATTACCATGTGCATCTTTTACCACCCTTACCTGCTACACATCCTTTCCAGCTCTGTCCCCTTGTTTGGCCAGTCGGTACAAGTCCTTTTCTCCTTCCTTACTATTCAACTTCTTGTACAGCTCGCAATATGCCTTTTCCTTTGCTTTTGCCACTTCTCTTTTCGCCTTACGCCGCATCTCCTTGTACTCCTGTCTACTTTCTTCATTTCTCCGACTATCCCAAACTTTTTCACCAACTCTTTCTCCTTATGCTTTCCTGGACCTCTTCATTCCACCACCAAGTCTCCTTGTCTTCCTTCCACTGTCCAGATGTCATACCCAGTACTGTCCTAGCTGTCTCCCTCACCACATCTGCAGTACTTTTCCAGTTGTCCAAATTGCTTCCCCTCCAACCAGTGCTTCTCTCACCTGCTCACTAAATTTCACACAACAGTCTTCCTCCTTCAGCTTCCACCATCTAATCCTTTGTTGAGCTCTCACTCTCTTCTTCTTTACCTCTAAAGTCATTCTACAAGCAACTATCCTATGCTGTCTAATGACACTCTCTCCTGTCACCACCTTACAGTCTCTGATTTCTTTTAGCTTGCATCTCCTATAAAGAATACCCTGTGCTCCTCCCTTTTCTTAAAGTAGGTGTTCACCACAGCCATTTCCATCCTTTTTGCAAAATCAACTACCATCTGTCCTTCCCCATTCCTATCCTTGATACCATATCTACCCATTACTTCCTCATCACCTCTGTTCCCTTCACCAACATGCCCATTGAGGTCTGCTCCTTTCACCACTCTTTCATGCTTGGGCACACTCTCCACCATCTCATCTAACACACTCCAGAAATCTTCTTTCTCCTTCATCTCACAACCTAACTGTGGGGCATATGCACTGATGATATTCATCATCACCCCTTCAATTTCCAACTTCACACTCATCACCCTGTCAGACACTCGCTGAACCTCCAACACACTTTTAACATACTGTTCCTTTTAAAATGATCCCAACACCAATTCTCTTCCTGTCCTACCCACCACAACTCGCACCCACTGCCGATGCTCCTGCTCTTACTTCCCTTCCACTTGGTCTCTTGTCCACTTGGGCTTTTACACATTTTATTTCTTTATGCCTTTTAAAAAACAAAATTGATGCTTATCTATATTGAAATGATCCCCTTTTAACTAATCTCAAGGGGGGTGGATGTTCTCTGGGACAAAAAGCTTGATGCTGTGATAAAGCCAATTAGGCTTGATGTGGACTGGTGTATTGGTTTACAATGTACTCACAAATGTAATAATTTTATTGTTTTAAATGTTTATACTCAATACGAGTCCAGTGAAAATGAGGTTGAGTATCTGAATAGACTGGCCTTTATGCTTTTATTCAAGATAATAGCAGCTGCAGTGTACATGTGGTTGGGGATATGAACTCTGATATCTCTGACAGCAGTTCACTATTTGCTCATCATCTGACCTGCTTCTGTGATGATAATAACTTCACTCTATCAAGTAAAGTATTGTTGCCTATAGACAGTTATACATACATAAGTGAACGTGGCACACTACATCATGGCTTGACCATTGTTTTAGTACAGCTGATGGTCATGCTGCCATTGAGAAAATGGATATTAAATATGGGGTAGCGCTAACAGATCACATACCTTTGGCCTTCACTATTAATGTTGCAAATTGCCATCTATAATTACCAACATTAATAATGTTAGAGGCAATGTGTCTACTAAAATAGACTGGTCTCTTTCTGACGAGGACTTGGTAACATATCATACAAACACAGACAATACCTGAATAATATTCATCTCCCCAAAGAAGCCATTTTGTGTAAAGATGTTCACTATCAAAATGAAGAACACAAACTGACCTATGTGTCATGTATATGCTGTAGTGGCTCTGTATGGGGGAAAACCGCTTGTTAAAAACAAGAGAATCAGGGCAAATAAAGTAAGACCTGGATGGCATGAACATGTGGCCCCATATCATGCTGAAGCCCGGGAAACTTATAAGTCTGGGTCCTGGCTGGGAGACCTAGGCAGGGCCCAGAGCTTGAGAGTAAAAAGCTGGCTAATGCCAGATATAAGTATGCTGTTCGTTTTATTTCTAGAAATGAGCAAGCCATGAGGGCTGACTTTAGGCTAGTAAAAGATGGATAACAGTACACTGACTTCTGGAAAGAGGTGCGGTTCCTCAATAATGTAAATCTTCCCTTCCTTGTACTGTTGAAGGAGTCTCTGAAGATAATATTGCTGAACTATGGAGAAAACATTTTAGTTCTCTTTTAACTGTTTACAATATGACCCATGATGAATCAATAACAATCCTGACACACGAGGTGCATGAGGCTATACAGAGACTACCTAACGTAATGTTAGCTGATGGATTTTTTTAACTGATAGATCTCAGCGTGTTAGTGATTGTTTATCTGATGCTCTTATCTCCTCCACTGGTTCACCACAGAGCTGTGTTCTTTTTCTTTTTATATAGCAATATGTACCAAAGTCAACACCAAGGAGGATTTATTGTTAAATTTGCTGATGATTCTGTCATTGTGTCTCTTTTAAATTCAAATGACCTAGACCATGGCCCTGTGGTGTCAGATTTTATCAGCTGTGTAATTTGATCCTTTTTAGACATCAGTGTGAACAAGGTCAAAGAGATGATAATTGATTTAAGGAAAAAAACAGGATGCCATCTCCCCTGTAGTTATTAATGGTATGGCTGTGGAAATTGTGCAGAATTAGAAATATCTTGGGACTGTTATTGACAATAGACTTACCTTTGAACATCAGATTGACCAGGTATGTAAGAAGGCTCACGAATGCATGTATTTTTATCATAACCCAGGCATGTTAATGTGGACAGCACATTTATGAAGATGTTTTATTGAATCTGTTCTTACCTTTTCTTTTGTCTGCTGGTATGGGTTTCTAACTGTAAAAAAAACAACAACAAAAACTGCATCGCATTATAAATGAGTGTAGTGATATTGCCGGGGATGCCGTAATGACCTGCCATCCATACATTAAAAACAGAGCTATTAAGAAGACGTGGTCAATCCTGGATGATCCCATAAACCCTTACACAGAGTTCAAACTGCTTCCATCTGGTTATAGACAAATTGCCCCAATGAGGATAATGAAGACACCTGGATACCTTGATACATCTAGTCATGTTTTCTACGGTGATGGAGAGATTTCAGGAAAGGATCTTTTACGGGCAGCACGGTGGCTTAGTGGTTAGCACTGTTGCCTCACAGCGAGAAGGTCATGGGTTCGATTCCCATGGTCTTTCTGTGTGGAGTTTGCATGTTCTCCCCGTGTTTGCGTGGGTTTCCTCCGGGTGCTCCGGTTTCCTCCCACGTCCAGAGACATGCAGGTTAGGTGGATTGGGATCTTTAAATTGTCTGTAGGTGTGTCTGTGTTTGTTTGTCTCTTTGTGGCCCTGTGACAGACTGGCGTCCTGTCTGGGTGTACCCCGCCTCACACCCTATGACTGCTGGGATAGGCTCAGCCCCCCTGCGGACCCTTAATTGGACAAAGTGTAGAAGATGAATGAATGAATGAATGAATGATCTTTTGTTACTTTGTGTTTCACTGATTGAGTAGCCAGCACACTAACATATGAGATTCATCCAATGATCCAATATCATGTATGCAGGTGCCACAGGGTGGTCTTTATAGTATTTAGTTTTCAGAGTTATTGTGCTTGTACTCCTGATACAAAACTGTTTGCTCTGTTAGAATCCCAGTGTCACCTCAGCCTGAGACACTTTGACTCAGTTTAACTGTATCTGCTGCTTGCAAGTGCCTCTTTCTGAACTTCTCTCTGGAAATTTTACACCTTGCAATAGATGCCACAAAACCAGTAACAAGACATATCATATAGGCGCATCAATGTATTACTTATCCGGTGCTCTTCTTCTAGGGGAATGTTTGCTTGATCAGCCTCACAAACCGCTGCTCCTCCCTGACGCGCTGCCAGGAGCGTCCTACAGCCTGGAGCGTCAGGTGAGCTTGCATTCGGTGAAGCCTCCAAGCCCTGTCCCTTCATGCAGCCACCGTGTGGTCGTCTGTGGTGCACAGGAAAGTCGAACGGCCATCTGGTGTGCATGACCCGGCATTTCCCCTGGGCTGATGGCACCCATTGTGGGGATGGACAGGTCTGTGAGCAAGGGGTCTGCACTGACAAGTATCAAGTCCAACAAAAGAGGGTAAACGCTGGTTATTTATATCAACATATTACACTCAACAAAAATATAAACGCAACACTTTTGGTTTTGCTCCCATTTTGTATGAGATTAACTCAAAGATCTAAAACTTTTTCCACATACACAATATCAGCATTTCCCTCAAATATTGTTCACAAACCAGTCTAAATCTGTGATAGTGAGCACTTCTCCTTTGCTGAGATAATCCATCCCACCTCACAGGTGTGCCATACCAAGATGCTGATTAGACACCATGATTAGTGCACAGGTGTGCCTTAGACTGTCCACAATAAAAGGCCACTCTGAAAGGTGCAGTTTTGTTTTATTGGGGGGGGGGGGGGGGGGATACCAGTCAGTATCTGGTGTGACCACCATTTGCCCCATGCCGTGCAACACATCCCCTTCGCATAGAGTTGATCAGGTTGTCAATTGTGGCCTGTGGAATGTTGGTCCACTCCTCTTCAATGGCTGTACGAAGTTGCTGGATATTGGCAGGAACTGGTACACACTGTCGTATACGCCGGTCCAGAGCATCCCAAACATGCTCAATGGGTGACATGTCCGGTGAGCATGCCGGCCATGCAAGAAATGGGACATTTTCAGCTTCCAAGAATTGTGTACAGATCTTTGCAACATGGGGCCGTGCATTATCCTGCTGCAACATGAGTTGATGTTCTTGGATGTATGGCACAACAATGGGCCTCAGGATCTCGTCACGGTATCTCTGTGCATTCAAATGCCATCAATAAATGCACCTGTGTTCTTTGTCCATAACAGATGCCTGCCCATACCATAACCCCACCACCACCATGGGCCACTCGATCCACAACATTGACATCAGAAAACTGCTCACCCACACGACGCCACACACGCTGTCTGCCATCTGCCCTGGACAGTGTGAACCGGGATTCATCCGTGAAGAGAACACCTCTCCAACGTGCCAAACGCCAGC
The DNA here is from genome assembly GCF_902500255.1 of Thalassophryne amazonica. NCBI lineage: Eukaryota > Metazoa > Chordata > Actinopteri > Batrachoidiformes > Batrachoididae > Thalassophryne > Thalassophryne amazonica. The sequence continues at coordinate 83,595,256 of NC_047111.1, forward strand.
GAATGTGAGCATTTGCCCACTCAAGTCGGTTACGACGACGAACTGGAGTCAGGTCGAGACCCCGATGAGGACGACGAGCATGCAGATGAGCTTCCCTGAGACGGTTTCTGACAGTTTGTGCAGAAATTCTTTGGTTATGCAAACCGATTGTTTCAGCAGCTGTCCGAGTGGCTGGTCTCAGACGATCTTGGAGGTGAACGTGCTGGATGTGGAGGTCCTGGGCTGGTGTGGTTACACGTGGTCTGCGGTTGTGAGGCTGGTTGGATGTACTGCCAAATTCTCTGAAACGCCTTTGGAGACAGCTTATGGTAGAGAAATGAACATTCAATACACGAGCAACAGCTCTGGTTGACATTCCTGCTGTCAGCATGCCAACTGCACGCTCCCCTCAAATCTTGCGACATCTGTGGCATTGTGCTGTGTGATAAAACTGCACCTTTCAGAGTGGCCTTTTATTGTGGGCAGTCTAAGGCACACCTGTGCATTAATCATGGTGTCTAATCAGCATCTTGATATGGCCACACCTGTGAGGTGGGATGGATTATCTCAGCAAAGGAGAAGTGCTCACTATCACAGATTCAGACTGGTTTGTGAACAATATTTGAGGGAAATGGTGATATTGTGTATGTTTAGATCTTTGAGTTCATCTCATACAAAATGGGAGCAAAACCAAAAGTGTTGCGTTTATATTTTTGTTGAGTGTATATAGATCATGCTTATTGCTCCTGGAAATGAGAAGCTCCTATTGGTCTACTTCCTGCAGTCACTCACTGACGTGCATTTTCAGGAGGACGGTCGCTGGGGAAAATGGGGACCGTTTGGTTCCTGCTCACGCACATGTGGAGGTGGTATCCAGCTGTCAAAGAGGGAGTGTAACAACCCCGTTCCATTCGGTGGTGGAAGTACTGCCAAGGTGTGCGGGTCAAACACCGCTCCTGCAACCTGAACCCCTGTTCTGGCACAGGTACCAGTTGCTATAAAGTGATAAATATTACAGATAACATCTTCCTCCCCAAGTCAGTCCCATCTTTGACTTTGTATAACCTCTGTTTGTTCTTGCCAGGTAAGACTTACCGTGAAGAGCAGTGTGAAGCCAGTGGATTTGGGTTCAGCAATAACCGTATCGCTCCATCTGTGGTGTGGGTACCAAAGTACTCTGGAGTGTCCCCCTGGTGATAGGTGGTAAACTCATCTGCAGGGCTAATGGCACCGGCTACTCTACGTCCTGGCACCCAAGGTATTTTCTGTTTTTGGTAAGCCAGTGAGATAAGTTAGATGACAATGGTTGGAATGAAGGCATTTGGGGTGAGGGGGGATAGGGTGCAGTGCATACCATGCATGTGCACACAATGTCATTAACAATGTTTTTGTGACATCATCAAGACAACTTATTAGCTCGGCAGTATAAGCTTTGAAACAACTTTCTTGCCCTGTTGGTTGTAAAGATGTCCTGGAATATTTGGTTTTTTTTTTTTTGGATGATGGTCTTTGATGACCTTAACATCTTTTTGACTGAATTAGTCCAAAAGTCAATCATCTGGAGACGCTCACCCAAGGAATTTTCCTACAAGGTTTTGTAAATCTGCCTCATCCGTTTTTGGGTTAGTTAGGACATAAAGAAACAAACACTCATTTTAACTCCTTATGAAAGCCCATACAAATAAAGTTCCAGGACATTCAGCAGACAGTAATTGATCCACATTTGAGAGAGTTTTAGTGTCTACGGCACCACCCATTGGTGGCTGGATCGGTCCTACAAATGCCTCAGAAGACGTAGGGCCTGCACACTGGAGGCGGGGTTAAAAAAATGATATATTTAAGACAGCTGCCTCTGTTGTAACTGAAAGGAGTAAAGGAAGGACTGCTGCAGCGTGGCGAGAGAGTTATATCTGTCACGAAACAGGGTGTGGAGCGAGCTGTAAGCAGTAGTCTGAAGACAACTAACTCATGGTTCACTCCATTATTTGTGGGAAGATAAGAACGCACATCTGGCTGGACTGTTTTTTAAAAAAATTCTTTTTTAAAATGCCAGTAAATGGTTGACAGTATTTTATGTGCTTCATTAGTTGCTATGTTTTCCATATAATATGATAAACTACCTGCAGGGCATGGGGGATGGGGGGGGGGGGGGTGTTCCTGAGCATGTTAACATATTAGAGACATGTGTGCATACTGACTGTGGAGTTGAGCTGGTGCTGGCTCTGCTCAGCCCCCCTCGTGTTTAGAGATCATAGCGGAACAGAACCGAGGTCACATGGGTCATTAACACAACACAAAAACAGAAAAGGCCTGGTTTCCATACACAGTATTTTAAAATACTGTTCTAAGAATATGCTTTGCAATGTGACCCCAGTTTGTTATTTCCATCTGTATTAAGGCAGGTACATTCATTTTTTTTCCCCCCTCTATGTGTGTGAACACATGAGGATTATATTACAGCTGTTTACAGTCCACTAATATATGTTCTGGAGTATATGTCTCACTGGAGTATTACATAGACACAACTGTTCAAAGATGCCACTATTTCAAGCAACAAGAAGCAAATGAATTTTATCGCAACATTAACTAATTTTTAACATAAACACTGCATTGGCAAACAAAGCTAATTAACGTTGTGTATGAGGCACAAAGAACTCTGGATGTGAACTCTTCTTGATGCCACTGAACAGATTAAAAGCATCAAGAAGCAGCTAACTAAATGTAAACAAAACTTTTTAATTGATTGATTATTGTTTCCTTATTCAGATCAGTGTACAGGAGCAGGAGTCATTTGTCATGCCTCTACACGTTGCCATCTTGTGGCCATAGATGATAATGCAGTGTATTTTTGTGCCTGGCTTCCTCATAGCATATGGACTGTCTCCATAATCTTACCATACACCATCTGGTGTTTAACACAGAGGCATTTCATTATAAAGGCTACAAGTAAGATGAGGGTAGATTTAATGTTTTTTTTTATCATCCAGTTGTATGAAATAAGCAAACAGAATACTATGGAAACAAAAACAACAACTAGGCTACAAATTCACATCTTATTACAGCAAAACATAATTAATATTTGCAATGTGTTCAAGGCACTGAACTACTTTTCTTTTTGCTTTGCCAAATACACTTTTTGAATGTCAACAGTCAAACAAGTGAAACAATGGCGCTAGCTTGTTAGCTTTCCAAAGCTAGCTTCCTGTCACAGCAAAAGTTGATTTAAAAAAAATGTTCTCTAGGCAAATTTCAGACTTAAAAAAAAAAAAAACACACAAACAAAAGCCTAAGGAGGAGCTCTGCACTATATCTGATATCATGGAGGTGACCATAGAAATTAATCGGACGTCAACACTATGTACACACAAGCTATGTGGAAACGTTACCAATCAAGTAAAAAAGCAGCAACTTTTAGTCTGGAAAATCCTGTCAGTGATTGCATTTTATATTAAGTGTTGATTAGATATTTTGACTAGAAATTATACACAGTTTAATGGTAAGAGTTTATATTTTTAACAGCATTGACCTGGGTTAAATTCCTGGTCACGCTATCGGTCTTGTGTTGTTCCAGTCCAGCCACCTATATATGGTTCCAGGCCTTTGCTGGAGAAGTTACCAGTGATGGACTGGAAATATCATCCAGGGGGATTAACACTGGTGTCGCAGACCGAACGGTCCCCCCCAAAATTTGGCAGTGATGCCAACTCCTCAGTAAGAAAAGTAGCTATTGGCTGTCCTAGAACATGGCGTCATCATCTAATTTGCATAGTATGATGTCGTCACAGATGCTGTAGGAAAAAAACAAAAAACGTTGTGGGAGAGAAACGTTGTGATTGAATACATTATCAACGTTTTAATATTGTTTGGCAAATTCCATATTCATAAATTCATAAGCGTATTGAAAAGGAATTTACACAGACCTCTGGCTGAACTTGAACAATATATAAGCCGTATTAAGCTTATAGACGCTCCCAAATGTCACCAAACTGCCATGCGCTATAAGAGTTTTTTGAAGAGTATTAATGTTAAAGAATGCCTTACTTTTGTTATTGTACAATTTATTTTTTTCTATCTTTCTATATATAATGACAATACTGTGAGCGTTACTGTGGCCTCGTCCTTTGTTCGTTTGCTGTTTCTGTTTTACTGTTAATGTATTTGTTGAAAAAAATGTGACAGACAAAAAATAGTGAGTAAAAACACCTCAATAATATTGAACTACAAATAAACTTGATTGTTGGTTTGTTTATTTTACCATTAAAATTGGCTGTCACGTCTCAAAATAACTAACTTCTCAAGGCCATGGATCCTCAAAGTCCGGAGATTAATTATTCACAGCGCAGCAAACAAGGTGAAAGCTGACTGAGTCCGAGTTAGATTTGCCATTCAACGCTGGAACAGCCGTGGAGGCATTGCACGTGCGTCTTTGAACGCGGAGGATTGTAAGATATCCCTCTGCTCAGTGCTTTGCAGTCGGGCTTTTCAGCAGCAGTGGAGGTGGGGAGACCCGCTGACACTTGGTGAGAACAGAGACTATAGATCTGAGTCACCAAACACCAGAAACGTCTCCAGTGATGCCAGGAAAAGTAGCTAGATTTGTTGCTAGTAGCTTTTGAGAAAATAAGTCATCAAGAGGGTTTGGAAAGTCACCAGATTTAGCGAGAAAGTCGCTAAGTTGGCAACACTGAAAATCAGTCAGCCCCACCTTCACTGCGCATGTGTCATTTTAGAGTGTCAGCAGTATTTCACCGATTATCACCTCGTTTCTGCTTCAAACTGCACTCCAGTCATCATCTATCTCAGCAACAGATATCGGAAGCTTTTGTACAACAATCATTACCTCCGCCAAGGAGGTTATGTTTTTGATCGCGTTTGTTTGTTTGTCTGTCTGTCAGCAGGATAACTCAAAAAGGTTTGAACGGATTTTGATGAAATTTTGTGGAGTGGTTGGAAATGACAAGAGGAACAAGTGATTAAATTTTAGTGGTGATCCGGATCCCGATGCTAACGTGTTAGCATGTCTATGGCATTTTCAATGTTAAAAGTTAGCATTAAGCAGTTGCAGCTGTCATCACGTTTGGGTGCATTTGTTTTCAAATTGTAATATTTCTCAAATTTATTTTTGTTTATATATTAATAATCTAATGATTATTATATACAGTTTTAGAGAAAGAGACAAAAAGAAATAGATCACTGTGCCAAGGAGGGAATCTCTTTAGGGTCAGTGACCCTATGGCCTTGTTTAGAGAAGTGTTTCATAAATGTTAAAAAATTCATATATTTGCAGTTTAGTTGAATAATAAATTTAATTTTGTCTATAAGCACATGCGATATCAATATCAGTGCTCAGATGACAGTAGCTTCTGCGAAAGGTGCAAGTTGCAATAAACTGTGATGCCAAGCGCTAAGGATACATGCTATCCAGTCACAGCAGATGAAACTTTTCTTTACTACTGAGGAAATATCATTGTTAGACTTTTTTAGGTTCAATGATTCCACGGTGTGTAGATGTTATGGCGTCAGTGACCCCATGGCCTTGGCGGAGGTTGTCGTAAAACGAGACTGGTTGGTTGCTGCGGTGACGCTGTGTGGCTCCTGTGTGAAGCTTAGCTAACGTAGCATGTACATTGCAAACTTTTACAACTTTCAAGTTTTTAAAATAAGAATTTTGCAGCATGTCTGTGTCACGGAGCGACATCATACAGAGCGAAGATGGCGAGAAAGACGGTTTGAAAACGTGTGATAAGGACAAGAATCCGTGGAATTGTTGCTGGCTTCATGAACACACACCTGAAAGATAAACGGGAAAAGCGAACTGGGGAAGAGATCAGAGCACCGCAGCTACACGAGCTGCTAGCTGCTGCGTTCACAGTGCCTCCGTCATTTAAAGGTGTCAGTAATGACTCACCGATTATCGCCTTGTTTCTGCTTAAAATGGCCTCGTTTATCCTTAAAACTGACTTCTGAATGATTTAAGAGGTTTTACGAGCAGCCAATCTGCTCTGTCAGCCTGAACCCGTCAGCTCTCACAAGCTAAGCAGTGCGGGACCTGGTTAGTACTTGCATGGGAGACCTCTTTGGAACACCAGCGGCTGTGTGTGTTTCTCCAGGTAACACTGGAGTTGCATCAGGAAGGGCATCCGGCGTAAAACCTGTGCCAAAATATCAATGCGGATCTGGTTGTATCCGCTGTGGCGACCCCGAACACAAAACGGGAGCAGCTGAATGGACAACCAAACTTTGTCATCTGATAGTTAATAATCACATTATTCCCTTTGATCGCTTTGGGTGAAGAGAGTCTGTCTCAGACAAGCTGCTGATCTCCGAAATGACACGTGTGCAGTGGAGGCAGGGCAGATCAGTTTTTAGGGGGGACTGTTTCGGTCTGTGACACCGGCACCAACAGGCCTCAGGACAGATATAAGACTTACTTCTGCTAACTGTTGTGTCATTTCTGTCATGAAGCTTTGTTTTTCATACATTTGATGAGTAATGTTTCTTTTCAGTTGTTAGCAGACTTCACTTTGTTGTCACATTGTATTAAAAAGTTAAATCACGCTTGTGCACTCCAGGTTGTGGATGGAACGCCGTGCTCCCCTGACTCTACAGGAGTGTGTGTCCAAGGGAGGTGCATTAAAGCTGGCTGCGATGGAAAAATTGGCTCCAAAAAGAAGTTTGATAAGTGTGGAATCTGTGGAGGTGATAACAAAGGCTGTAAGAAGGTGTCAGGACTTTTCACAAAGCCTGTGTGAGTAAGCACGCACATTATCATGCAAAGCCACTGGAGAGCGTCACTCTTTTTTCCACTAACGATAGCATTCTCCACCTGATAACTCTCATGATTGCTATGTTTTTTGTATGCAGGCTTGGCTACAACTTTGTTGTTATGCTGCCAGCAGGCGCAGCCAACATAGATATCCGTCAGCGAGGCTACAAGGGAATGCCAAGTGATGACAACTACTTGGCGGTAAAGAACGCCGATGGCCAGTACCTGCTCAATGGGAACTATGTGGTGTCGGCGGTGGAAAGGGACATCATAGTCAAAAATAGCCTGCTCCGCTACAGCGGCACATTGGGCCTCTCAGAGACCTTGCAGGCTGTGCATCCTTTGGGAGAAGCACTTACTGTGGAGGTGCTGTGTGTGGGTAAGATGACACCTCCTCGTATCCGATACTCCTTCTACCTCTCCCGTCAGATCAAAGAGAACAAGATTTTAAAGAAGGAGGTCCAGGAGCACTTCCACAACAGCGTCCTAGCTGAAGATGGTGTCAAAGAGAAAGAAGACCTGAAGAAGTCTTTCAGCAAGGAGGATTCTGTTCTTGTCAAGTGGATATCCACAGCGTGGGACAGGTGCTCGGTGACCTGTGGGAATGGGATCCAGAGGAGGATGGTGCAGTGTGTTGAGGCTAGACGGGAAGCCGGGTTTGGACTGTAATCCAATACAACGACCCGCAGCCACCAGAGTTTGTGGAGATCCTTGTCCACATGTGGCATGTTCAGGAGTGGTCACTTTGCTCCAGAACCTGTGGGAAGGGCTTCAAGAGACGGCCATTGCAATGCCAAACAGAAACTGGGCATCTGCTTCCTAGAGAGCACTGCACTGGCATACGCAAGCCACAAGAGTTGGACTTCTGTAACCTGAAGCCATGCTAGTGTCAAAAAATGGTTGAACTTATTAAAATGACACCACCTGTAAGCATTGCAGTCTGATCCAAAAATGTCTGGTGTGGATTTTCCACTTGGATCATGAGACTGAGAAGATGATTGAAGGGCAATATTAGGACAGAAAAGCTGCAGAATGAATGCTGGAAAATATTTTTATTGCTGTTATTGTAACTTCAAATCACATTATCTTGATCGAAATTTGATGGTAACACACAATATAAAAGATAAATCCCGTGTACTTTCTACACATATGGAATGACCTTTTTGCAAACAATCAGTCTACAGTTATGAGTCTGGAAACTATTTACTGACAGAATATTTCATATTTACAAGGTGCAAAGTTTTAAGTTTTCAGTTGAAAGATTAATCACTATATGATAAAAATTGCTGAGTTGAGTTTTTCCTGCTCAAAGATGATTTCGTGAGAAGTGCCACTCTGCCTGTTTATGGTTGAAAAGATGTGCCGCCAGTTTTGCACAAATTATTCGAAGGTGGGCTAATTTACACTCCCAAAGCTGACCACCACTTCTGGAAGGGCGCTTCACATATCTGTATTTGTAAGGTAGCTCCAAGCCGATGCTTCATCTGTCTAGCAATGTTGCAAATTATATTGTTGTTAATGAATTAGGATTAAAGTTAGGATAAGAGCTAGGATTTATCTCTGAAGTGGAAAAAAAAGTCTACAAATTTGAACAATACTTCAGGACCCATGCAACAGCTTACCACACTTCTGGAAGTCTTGAGCAGCAGCAAAAGTCTGATATGAAATTTCTACATTTCCGTACTGTGTGTTAACATGCACGTTGTTTTTTTATTTGTTTGTTTGTCATTTTAAAAGAAAACAGTGTTCACTCATCAACACACTGATCTTTGTGGTGATGTATTGTGTACTATACTGCACTCTTTTTTTAAAAAAGTTTTTAAATCATTATCTCCTGCGACCCAATCCCAGATAAGCGGTTGAAGATGTATGTATGTTATCACCATCTCCATCAGCGCAACAACACTGTGTGATGCTAAAGTTAGCTTCTTCAGTTAAAGTGTGAAACCACTCTTAGTTTGTCCTCTGAGTGTGATGCTAATCTTAGCCTGTCCTGTCAGTGTGTGAAGCTAATTTTAGTTTGTCTTATCTTAGTGTGGCGCTAATGAGGATTTCCAGTCACAGTGTGATGCTAACGTTAGCATGTCCTGTCAGTGTGTGAAAATAGAACTATGAAAGTGTCACAGCTCATCAGGAAACTACTTTGTTAGCTGAAATTTAGAAGTAGGTTGTAATGTAGAAATTCATAAGTTGTCAACAAATAAAGCATTTTCAAATGTTATAATTATGGCAGAAAAGTCAGTTGTGACAACGTTAGCAAACTGGAGTATCTGTACTGTACAATATATGGAACTGGTCCACTTCTTGAAGTGGCAAATTTGAAATTGTGCCTATTTTGAGAAATTAAACCATATTGGAAATATTACTCAAATTTCAAGACCTTATATGCATTTCAGAGAAATTTGACCTGAACCCTAATGCCGTGTTCACACCGGATGACACGCAACGCCACAAATTTGCGTGCCTCGCCTGACGATGGACGCGCCACCATCACCCGGTGTGTCGCTCTGCTTTCGCTGCGAAAATTCACCCCAATGCGTCATCAAATAGGAGGAGGTTCCATTCCGCTCACCGTTAAGTCAACATGCCGGACCTTGATCACACAGAGCGAGTTGCTGTGCTCTATTTGACAAACATTGCCAGCGGCACCGTCCCTGGGTTCACAACATCCTCATGAGACATTCCCAATTCGGGGAGTTTCATTATTTGCTGCAGGAGCTGTGTCTGGATGACGGCCGCTTTCAGCAGTACTTCCGCCTCTCCAGGACCCAGTTTGAGGACCTCCTGTCCTGTTCATGCGTGTACACGTGAACAATTAAAAAAAACTGGCTGCGGCTGAGGTGCTGCTGATCGCTCTTCCCTCAAACTCTGTCATAATTGTGTTATAAACCAGTCACCATTTGTTTTATTATACATCTTTGTAGTTAATAAATCAAATAATCTTCACGGATGATTCGTTTGCGCGTGCACGTGAAAAAAAAACAGCTGCTGTGCTGCTGCTCGCTCTCCCCTCAAACTCGGTCATAATTGTGTTAAATAAAGGACAAAAGGGACATAAGTCCTGCTCACAGGCTGGCTGCCAGAGACAGGACATGTTCACATCAAGTATAAACTCCAGACATCTCCACGGCACTACATATCCAATCGCGCGAAATCACTCAAATCGCTTCATTTGCGCCACTTCATTCGCGTCCATTGCGTGGCTTGAACTTTTGTGGCGCCACAACGCGTCCTTCCATAGGGATTACATGGCAACCTGTCGTCGCCGTCGCTCGCATGGCGTCCAGTGTGAACACGGCGTAACTCTGAAACATCAGCTTAGAGTCTCATTTAGGTTACAGAATCATGTAGCATTCTTATAGAATTGGTGGCCAGTTTTGTAAGCACAAAAGCATCTGATTTTTTCCCCATCTTTTGATGTTGTTGAACATATTCTTTCATAGAAAACAAGCAATGTTTGGAAATTGTTTTTTTCCGCAAGCAAAATATTCAGATATGTATTTAAGTGATGTATCTAGTACAGTTATAGGTTCAAATTATTATTATTTCTCAAAGCACAATTCGATAGTAGGAGTGGCAAAAAAAATTCCAATTCAATTTTTTAAAATTATTTAGCACAATTTGTGGATTACAAAAACATCATTGCAGCATATCTTTCTCACAAAGAATTACTCCACTCACTTTTCAAGAAAGTAAATGGAAGAGAATTGAGGCATATAAATACTTTCAAGATGTACAACTCCCCCAGACTCAAAAATACATTACACAGGCAGGAAAATGGAGCACATTGTGGGTGATGCCAAACAATTACAATCTTCAATACTTGTTTTCAGGGAATCTTTTGAAATTGTAAAATAGACTGTAAAAGAAACAGATCACATACTGTAGTTTCTGGTGTTTAGATTTAAGCCCCAGTCACACTGCTCTTACAAAGGACAACGAAGCCCAAACGAACAAGAAATCTGGACTTTTATTGACTTTCGGAGGCATCGTTTAACAGTCTTTCATCTTTGTTCCCCCAGCTTTGGCGTCGTCAGAATTTTTAAACTGTTGAAAAATTTGAACAAATACTGCTGACAACCTCAATTCAGCCGTATTTCATTGCTTCATTTGCTTTCACTCTTGATGGTTTCTTTTCATTTGCTTAGTTTTCATAATGTTAGCGTTTCATTTGACTTTCGTCCAACTTCGTTCAACTTCCCAAGTCCGACGTATTGCACGAAGGTTGATGAACGCAGTGATATCTGAGTGAACTAAAGCTTCAATGAGCTTTGAGGAGCTGAACAAAACATCCTTGCATCGCTAGTGAATCATTCATTTTTGGGACAAAAAAGGCAACGTTTCCATACAGAAACAATAACGTTAACATTTTATCAACTACTTTGAATATTTATGCACATTTCAACCATTTGTGGCTGGGTGTGCTTGCGTGTGCGTCTCTTCGGGAGTATAGCATTCGTCTGACACTGATGGACAGTTCGAATGGCTGATGCCATGGACAGTGACGATCGCCAGCATGGCAACAAGTTGGCTGTTCTACAGGCCAAAATTGACAATGACAAACTCATGGTCAGCATGTATCTGCAGCCCCAGCAGCGGTGGTGAAGTGGACAGTGATGGAGATGATGGATGAGGCCATAGATCCAGTGCCGGAGACAGTTTTGGTTTTATACCTGCTTTTGGTCACGTGTTCATTTGATTCCATTTAAAGCGTTGAGGTCGGCGGTCGCTTTGTTTTTCTTTTGTTAGTTTTGGTGCTGTTTCGTTCCTTTCATTCAAACCATCGTTGAAGACTTCGTAGACATTTTTAGCAAATTTCGTTTTAAGTTCTGTTTGATTTCGCTTGATTTGCAGGCTTTTTGATGATGGGAAAGGTGCAGGATCTTTCGTCTTCCTTTTCTCGATGATCTTGACGATCATTTGACTTTTTATCCTTCGTCCAGCTATCACTGTTGCTGTGTGACCGGGCTTTAGTCAGACTTGCTCTCAGAAACAGTCATAACCTTCTAAGAAGAAATCAGCAGGTCTCACACTGGACCAGAACAACCTTCATTAGACATAGAACAAGGTCATGTGTTTATGCAGAATGTGTATTTTCCTGGATTCCCTTGTTCATGGCCCCTCAGCCTGAGCCAACACCACTCTTCTAAACATTTGTTCAAATCCTGTAACTCATTGTCTTCTTATTTTTATTAAAGGGGCCACAATGTCAAAGTTAACACCCAGCTAAAAGGTGGTCTCAGAGGTGGTTCATGTGTGTGTTGGATTCCTGTTTTGTTTAGCTTTTGCACTTTGTATAGCAAAAGAAATGAATGACCTACATGGACTGTATTGTATACTATGTATACATTTAATCAGCTGTGTGAAAAAACATGTAAATATCTTTTTAAGTTTTTTTTTTTTTTACTCTGGCTTTTGTAATTATCTTTGATGTTAATATATTTATACCAAATAAAGTCATTCACAAAAAGTTGTTAGTTTTTATTCTCTTGAGTGACCCTGACATTTTTTATATTGAGCCTTATTTTTCACTTAATTTGGGTTCAGCTTTCTACTTGGGAAAAAAAAAATCAATTTGAATCAGTCCAGTAGTGAGTTAGATTGGTAGCACTGCCACTGGCTAAACGGCTATACAAAATAGGTGCATGGGGCAGTCCAAAAACCCTCAACGTAAATTGCTTTTTGTTACCGCTTCTTGTTGCCACTTTTTGATAAAAGTACTATGGTAAATAATCAGATTTTTAAAGATAAGTAAAATTCATATTATTTGGGAAGTTTAAAGCCCAATGCATTTTTCCACAAAGACCACATACAAAATAATAATCAATGATTTATGACTTGATCAACATGATTATCACAATGAAAGTGGGCAGCAATATCAGCTGTGTATTCCCACATGAAGTAGTTCAAGCTACATAGGTCTGCGAGCATGTTGTGGCACTTCATGTCTTTGCATCCACAGCACCAAGTAACTGCCCCGGGGCTGGATGGCAAGCACCAAACAAACAACTGATTCACCCGTATGACTGAAAATTAACCCTCTATTATCTGCAGCCAGGTGAAACATGGATGTTGCCTTGTCCTTCTTCACCCAGTGGAGTCCTCAACACTGGGGCATCTGTGCACTGGATCACACACAAAATATCCCTCACAATGCAAATGATACTCCTCATTTGAGTCTCTCCAAGTAACCACTCATTTGATACAGTCATTCCAGTGGTACCCAAGGATTCTCTGAAGAGTCTTAGTACCAAAGACATCTAATCTTTGCCTTAAGTCACTGGTTAGTGTCCAAGTCTCATCCACACAGCAACACAGGAAGACTTGGACCTTCATTCTCCTGCAAAGGTATACGTATTGGCAAATCCCTCTGTCAAGCGATGCCATAAGACTGTGAGCTCTTCCCAGGCGTCTCTGAATCTTGAATGCTGAAGACCCAGAGACAGGAATTTCACTGCTGAGATAAGTGAATATCTTGAACAATTTCAATAATTTTTTTCTGTATAGAGACAAAACTATTCACTTCATTCTGGTAAGCAGACTCATCTCCTCCAGTGATACAGACTACCACCGTGGTGTCACCCGCACACATAATGAAGGTGTTGCTAGTGTGGATAGGGGTACAGTCAGGGGTTTAGACGGTGAAGAGCAGTGGGCTCAGCACGCAGCCTTGAGGGGAACCGGTGTCCCGACGAGATGAGCCATGCATTGAGAGGAGCTCCACCATGCAACTGTGCATGCACACGCATGTGCATTTTGCGCCACGCCCGACTTTAAAACCTCTCCCCATCGAGTTTAGCTACCTCTCGCTTTACCGCACAACTGCGCATGTGCAAATCTTTCTACACAGACTTTAACACCACACCCGTGGAGTTGAGATCCCCCAGCGAAGAAAACTCACGTACTTTTTGTCTTTACAGTGGTCCCTCGCTATAACGCGATTCACCTTTAGTGGCCTCGCAGTTTCACAGATTTTTTTTTAGTGCAATTTTGCATGCCTCTTCTTTTTTTTTTTTTTAACAGCACATTGTGTTCTGCGTCCTCATCAGGCAGGCCGGTCGGCATCACCACTATTGCTCTCGCTGCCTCCGATGCAGTTACCGAGTCTGCGGGCTCAGTAAGCGCTGCAGCAGGTCACTCACACCGCCCCACTGTCTGCTGTGCGGAGTTGCGGCCAAAATCTGGCAACAGGTCCAGATACTACACTTGCTGTTTTGATGCAGAGCACTCCAGCAGCCTGCAAGGATAGAATTCTTGCGGAAAAATCCGCAGCGCTGCATGGTCTCGGTAACCGCAGCTGCAGAGCTCCGTGGCCACTGAGAGAGGTTTGTATCTTTTTAATGACTTGGATTCTTTGCGGGTCCCGTATCCGTCCAACAACAGTAACACCGGAGGCAGTGAGCGAAGAAACAGCACGCGCATTGTGTTCTGCGTGTGCCTGTTTATAATCTTCTCGTCCAGAAGAAAAAAGAGCGTCAACAACTATCCATAACTGTTCTTCACTCAGAAAAAGACACCTGCACAGAGGTGTCACTTAGTAGAAAGAGAGGCGTGGTCAGAGGAACTGTGAAATACTGGTCAGTCACTATTAAGAATTTCTTATGTGTCCAACCTTGTAGGTTGATCGTTAAAATTAAATTCATGACTTCTAAAAGCCATCATAATTATTTATAGGAAAACGTTCTATTTTTATTTCTCAAACAAATGTTTGGGCCTGAAAACAGGTTTTGATCTTTGGTTTCATTCTATAATATTGGACTTATTTTTCTACTAAGGTTTGAACTTTGAGAGTGTTTACACACGAGAGAAAAGTGAGAAAATGTTAATGCCTGTTTGAGAAAAGTGTATGAAGTGTGTAGTGAGGGGTTTTACAGCCTTAAAACATCTATAATAATTGTAAAAAACAACACTGACTACTTCGCGGATTTCGCCTATCGCGGGTTATTTTTAGAACGTAACTCCTGCGATAAACGAGGGACCACTGTACATAAAAATACGGGTCTTTTCAATTTTAAAAAGTAAAGTTTTGCATGTATACACACTGTCTTTAAAGCAAAATATTGTCGTTAGATGACAATAGTACAACAGTCCATTTTATTGTAGGGTAAAACTAATACTTTATTGTGATGAACAATTATGGCAATAATAAAAAAAATGGCCTCCAGGTTAAGAATACTTATCTTTTTATAGTGAGTACATTTTACACATTACTACATTTGAATGAACAATTTATTTGCCAGTCGAAGTAAGCAAAAATTTTTTAAGAATCATATATTCAGTGAGTGAAAGTGAAATGCGAAAGGGAGCTTAACTCAGCTCATCTCGACAGAACACCGGTGCTGAGTGTGACAGCTGTGGAAATTTGGGGGCCAATCCTGACTCTCTGTGAGCTTAAACCAAAGACATGTGGAATGAGGTAGACCGAGGTTCAGCAGTTTACTCACGTGGTCGTGGGGGAGGATGGTGTTGGATGCTGAACTATAATCCACGAATAGAAGACAGGCGTAGTTACTGTGTTGCTTCTTGTGGCTGTGGATAGTAACAAAGCTTTTTGTGGGTTCTACAAATTAGTTATGCTAACTTGAAACACAGATCTGGAGTATTTCAAAACATGTTTTGAACATTGTTCCGGAGTCTGTATCAAAAGCAAGACATCATGGGCTGTACTAAATGGGGCCTCAGTGCACCACCAAGTGATTTAAAACAACTGTTTCGAAACGCTCCAGCTGATTTGGTGTTGAAACATGAAAACACAGGTGAAAGAATGACGTACCATCGGCCTGTTTTCCAGGTTCATATTTAAATGCTGCAGTCAACGCACAGTTGTACGTTTACTGGTACGTATGTTTTTGCAAATGAACTCATCATTTATGTACATTTTCTGACCATTCCTTTGAGCACATGCTGTACTTGTAAAATACCAACACTGTGCAGCTGCTCTCACATCTGTCACTACAGGAAATGCACCAGTGAGACGGGTGGCCGGGACGTCTTGTAACACTTCACTGAAGCCTGGAAAACTGGACATTGCTGTGAATTTGTTTCAGACATGCAGCTGCAGAGGTTTTCCTCTGGCTGTGCGCTGATGTGGACTCATTCTGTCTTTGTTCATGAACAATCCAGCGATGCAGCTGTGCGCGCTGCTGAAGTGGAAATGCTGAATTGCACTGCTCTGAGTTGATGACTTAAACTTGGAGACTTATAAGACATCTCAGAGTCCAACATGGGAGGTCCTCTTTTGCACTTTTTAAAAACAGAATAATATATCAGCAAAAAAAGGAAAAAAAAAAAAGGCTGAATTGTCTGACCTACATACAAACTGACAGAGGACCATACAGAGGAGGTCCAAAAGAAATATTTATTTCTTCCCTTGTTGCTTCATGTTTAAATGTTTATTTTATCGTGTCTAGTTTTGTATCTGCTTGCAGCTTGGATGAATTTAATAATGCTAGACTCTTTATCACAAAGAATGTTTATCCTGGCAGGTCTCATGCAGTCTTTTTTTCCTTCTTTTTTTGACATATCTGGTAAACAGTTATTAAACAATAATGGTACAACTGAACATTTAGGATGAAGAATAACAGGAAAACTGTTATTTTTATGTTCCTTATTGCTGAGGAGTGGTATGAAACACAAAATATGTTTTTTGTTTTTCTGTTACTAGATGTGAAATTAGTGCCACATTTCAACAACGCTAGCTGTGTACCCGGACAACAGTTGGGTGTGAGATTTTGTAGATATCTACAACTCAAGGATTGATGCTTTTATCTAGTTCACATTAGGAAATTATATTTGCTAATTATTTGTGTGTGTTGAAGGTTGCAGTTGGCTTCTCCTTAGAAAAAAATTGCAAAAGGACCACCTCACGGAATAATCACCAAACCCACACGGTACGGTGCATCCGGAAAGTATTCACAGCACTCCAGTTTTTCCACATTTTGTTATGTTGCAGCCTTTTTCCAAAATGGATGAAATAATTTTTTTCTTGAAAATTCTACACACAACACCCCATAATGACAATGTGGAAATATTTTTTTTTCTTTTTTGCAAATATGCACATGCCTATATTTTAACATGAGGAACTAGTCCTCTTTTCCCACGGGATGAAGGAAGCGGTGAAAAAAATCTAAGTGCCCTCTTCAACAGGCCACGGGAGCATATGGTATTTGTTTGATCCATCCAAGCATGGTGATTTGTATAGATGGACAACAAGATTTCCTCTCCAAATGTAGTATTATAGATTTCCTCCTTGGCCACTCCTCCTCAAACCTCTTTCAGCTACATACAGCAGAAGGAAACTCAGTCGGAGCCTTTTAACAAGTCTAAAGGTTTAATAGTCTCACAGGGCAGGACTCACATGCAATAAACATGCACATGCTGAAATCACACAACCAAAGTGTGAATGTAAACAAGACTGAAATCTCAGAGCACACAGGGAGTGTTGTTGCACACGATGCCATTAAGACTTGACATTTGTACATAGAAAATAGTTGTTGGTTGCTATATTAGTGTGTGAAATGATCTCATTCTGAGCACCTTTTAAACTTTCAATGATGTGATACCATATTTTCTTCATGATATTATTCATTCATTTTCTGTTCCTGTTTTCTTCAGTCAATAGTCAGGGGCATGCTGGAGCCTATCCCAGCAGTCATAGGGCATGAGGTGGTTACAGCCTGGGCAGGACACCAGTCTATCACAGGACTACACATGCACGCACACCTACATTCAATTTAGAGTCACCAATTCACCTGTAGTTCTTTGGAATTGGGAGGAAGCACAAACATGGGGAGAACACAAATCCACACAGAAAGGACCAGGTGGAAAGTGATCCCATGGCCTTATTGCTGTGAAGCAACAGTGCTAACCACTCATCCACTGTGCTGCTCTGTATTCAGTCATGGCACAAAATAATACTTTTGCCGATGTGGCCCAATACGATGCAAGACAAGATTTTTGGTCATAATACAAAACAACAATGTTTTTGTTCTAAAGTCAAAACACAGTTTATTTTATTTTATTTTATTTGGTCCTGGTATAACAAGAATGTTTTAGATTTTACAAAAGAAGAAAACATAACCTAACATTTTCATTTTTGAATCTATATTTATGCAAAGCAACATAAGAATTCAGTCGAAACAAACACAAGTAAAAGAAACTTTGCTGTGTGAATGTAAAACTTGCAATTTGAACAACCAGACACACAACTAAGGGCCCCTTCACACATAGTACGAATAAGTAGAAATCAGGGCGAATCACGGCGGAACAGTTTGTATGAGCGAACCATGAAAACATCGAGCCAACGGGCAGGCGTGAACGATCCTGCAGCGATCCCGCTGTTGTGCACACTTGTGCATGACACCCTTGCAGCGGGAACACAATGCGAGCAGCTGGAACATATGTAACCACATCGCGCAGCTGCTGTGAAAACAAAAAAGAAAAATACGAGGTCTGTGAGAAAAGTAACAGACTTTATTATTTTTTTCAAAAACAATATGGATTTGAATCACGTGTGATTGTTTGATAAAAAATTTTTCAAAACCTGTAAGGCACAACTGAGTGGACACCATTCGATAAATTCAGCTGGTTTTCGGTAAAAAAGATTCGGTAAAAAAAAAGATTCGCATGTCGTGCCGGACCCGACCGCGGGGGGTCGCCACAGGAAAAACACCTCCGTTGGAAACCTTAACGGACAAATTGGAACATGCCCAAGCTGTTAAACAATTTCTCAGATACTCACTTGTTGAAAGCCATCAAAAGCCACCTGAATTTTACAAATGGTTTTCAACACGGAGGTGTTTTTCATGTCGCGGCGCAGATTGATTTGTCACGTCGTCACGGATCCGACTCGACAAATTCGTCCGCATGTTCTTTCATTACAAAATCTCCTTTAACAGTGGAATGTCGGGGTAAACTCCTGATGCCGGCTTCTTCTGAAACTTCTCTGTTCTCTGACGACATCCTGGGTGAACAGAGCTTTAAATTAGGATGTTTTCAGCTCGAAACAGCCAGACGGACGCCACCTCTGACCGCGCCACGCCGATCCGCTTTGTGAGCTGTCCTTAAAGCGAAAGAAACTCCACAATCTCTCATCAGCCGTTAAACTTTACACCGAAAACAAGCTGAATTTCTTGAATAGTGTCCACACGGATATCCCTCACCGGTCCTGAAAACATTTGATAAAGCAACGCACGCCGTCTCCCTACAGCTTCTCAGACAAAGAGATTCCGACGGGAGGGGGAGTCCACACCTCATTCAAAGCCTGCCCACAGGAAAATGACATCACCGACAGGCATGACAAAACTCACACATGCGAACGAGGGTTCAAGCTTGTCTGACGTTAAAAACATATGAATCAAATCCATTTATTTTTTGAAAAAAATAAAAAGGACTGCTTTTTTTTAATCACAGACCTCGTACATGCCACCCATGGAATTTGAACCTGCAATTTACAAAAGCTCTGATTACCAGATGGAAATTTTACCACTGCGCTACAATCACTGTCTTATACCAGGAGCGTGAAATGGCTACAATCAACAAAGAGATAAATGTATTTTTTAAAAAAGAGAAAAAAACCCCCACTGTGATAACTGACCAAACAGCATTTGTTATGGCGTATTTCTGGTTATACATTACTGAAAGTGACAAATTTGTCGCACTCTTGGCTTGTCATATAGTTCTGCGATGCGCTGCTCACAGGACACGTGTGTCCTTTCAGACAGACGTGACATTCAGATCGCCTGCTGCGTGTCCACATGAACTGACATTCCGTTTCAGCTGGAACAGCCTGTCAATGCGCCCACCCCGTCGCAAAAGTGATATGTTTTCATGTATTTCCATTTGAGGACAGCAAGCGCACACGCGTGTGTCCATCAAAACATGGTACATGTTCTGCAGCTGTGACGTCCAGGACCAGAGATGTCTCAACAGCTGCTGCTGTTGGCAGCTAGCCACACCCCCTGTCCAGTCAGTGCACAGACCAAGGTGTCACTCTGTGATCAGATGAGAGGCGCCTTGCCTGTGGGGGGAGGCGCAAACCACATGCACATCATATGTTGGGGGAGCGGGGGGAGTGAGAAACACACGCACATGTGTTGTGGGGGGAGTGCCGACACTCTGGCATGCCACATATGTACTTGGCAACTACGCAGTCGTGGGGGCACTGTTCGATAATATGTGTGCTAATTCAAAATTTTATGTTAGTTATCAAGTATTTGTTCCATCATGCATGCGCAAGTTTCAGATAAAGGGAGGGCTCCCCTGTCTGTGGAGAACCAGTAAGATTGAGATTGTGAGTCTAAACCACCCCCAGTGTAACGGCCACATTCATCGCCAGCTCGAAAGTGATCGTCTGCTGGCTGTTTTCGTGCTAACAGTGTGAATGGCCACACATTTTCTAAGTTCCAAGCGAGCTGTGTTAGATGTTTGTGTGTCACCTGAAATTTGGCTGACACCTGCTGCGAGAGGGGTTGAATGGGATCTCACAGGGCAAACTGTTTCTCAGCCACTGGTGTGCGCAAATAGTTGTAGCGACATGTGTATGAGGCTCCAATTTTACATGTACGAGGTCTGTCCGAAAAGTAACGGACAACTATATGGATTTGAATCGTGCGCTTGCATCAGCCAAGCTTGAACCTTTGTGCGCATGTGTGAGTTTTTTCACGCCTGTCGGTTGCGTCATTCGCCTGTGGGCAGGCTTTGAGTGAGCACTGGTCCAGCCCCCTCATCGGATTTTCATTGTCAGGGAAATGGCTGAGCGACTGACGATTTGCTCCATGAAACTTTTTTCAGAAACTGTGTGAGACAGCCAGGTGGAAACCATTCAGAAAATTCAGATGGCTTTCGGTGAAGATTATATCCGCGTCACACAGATTAAGGACCATTACAACTGGATTAAAGACGGCCCACACTGGCGGAGGGCGCGCCGCTCCGAGCGGCCATCGTCAGGCTGAAACGACCAGATCATTTCCAAAGTGAAGGCTGTGTTGACCCAGGATGTCGTGTGACTACCAGAGAAATCGCAGAACATGTGGACATCAGCACTTTTGCGGCACATTCCACTGTTACAGGAGATTTTGTAATGAAAGACGTGCAGAGGAATTCGCGCGTCAGGACAGAGCCGCTCACCTCCGTGTTGGAAGTCTCGCAGGACATGTTGTGGCATGCCCAGCTGTTACACAATTTCTCGGATACTCACTCGACTGAAAAGCCACCGAAAGCCGTCTGAATCTTCCGAATGGTTTCCAACACGGAGGTGTTTGTTGTGCGCCATGAGCGGCTCCGTCCCGACGCGCGAATTCCTCCGCACGTCTTTCATTACAAAATCTCCTGTAACAGTGGAATGTGCCGAAA
The DNA here is from genome assembly GCF_902500255.1 of Thalassophryne amazonica. Lineage (NCBI taxonomy): Eukaryota > Metazoa > Chordata > Actinopteri > Batrachoidiformes > Batrachoididae > Thalassophryne > Thalassophryne amazonica. The sequence continues at coordinate 83,616,353 of NC_047111.1, forward strand.
AAGTGGTATGTCCACCTCTTCTGCCATTTCTGTAGTAGTCAGACAACGTCCCGGATCAACACAGAGTTCAGTTTGGAAATGATCTGGTCATTTCATCCTGTCGATGGCTGCTCGGAGCACGGCGCGCCCTCCGCCAGTGTGGGCCGTCTTTAATCCGGTTGTAATGGTCCTTAATCTGTGTGACGCGGATAGAATCTTCACCGAAAGCCATCTGAATTTTCCAAATGGTTTCCACCTGGCTGTCTGACACAGTTTCTGAAAAAATTTTCATGGAGCAAAGCGGCAGTCGCTCAACCATTTCCCTGACATTGAAAATCCGACGAGGGGGCTGGACCAGTGCTCACTCAAAGCCTGCCCACAGGCGAATGAGGCAACCGACAGGCGTGAAAAAACTCATGCATGCGCATGAAGGTTCAAGCTGGCTGATGCAAGCGCACATGATTCAAATCCATACAGTTTTGAAAAAAATTAAAAGGTCCGTTACTTTTCGGACAGACCTCGTATTGCATACAATTTCTGCTTCATGCGCAATTCAGCCACATTCATATTATGTATGAAGGGGCCCTAAGGTATGATCCACAAGTGAAACTACACCAGTACACAATATTCTTTACACTAATTATTACACCTTATAGACATGCACCCACATACCCATGCTCAATGGGTACTCGAAAGTCATGATATCCTTGGCTTTTCTTCTTCTTTGTCTTTCGGCTGTTCCCGTTAGGAGTCACCACAGCAGATCATCGTTTCCATCTCACTCTGTCCTCTGGATGTTCCTCTGTCATACCAACCCACATGCATGTCCTCCCTCAGCACATCCATAAACCTCCTATTTGGCCTCTCTCTTCTCGTCCTGCCTGGTGACTCCATCCTCAGCATCCTTCTCCCTATATACCCTGGGTCCCTTCCTCTGCACATGAACAAACCATCTCACTCTCGCCTCTCTGACTTTGTCTCCAAACCATCCCACCTGAGCTGTCCTTCTGATATGTTCATTCCTAAACTTGTCCATTCTCGTCACTCCCGAAGAGAATCTCAACATCGTCAGCTCTGCCACCTCCAGCTCCACCTCCTGTCTTTTTGTTAGTGCCACCGTCTCTAAGCCGTACAACATAGCTGGTCTCATTATTGTCTTGTAAACTTTTCCCTTCACTCCTGTTGATATTCTGCGGTTACAAATCACTCCTGCCACCTTTCTCCACCGACTCCACCCTGCCTGCACTCTCTTCATCACCTCTTTACCACATTCTCCATTACTTTGAACAGTTGACCCCAAATATTTAAACTTATCTACTTTCACCACTTCTACTCCTTGTAACTGCACTGTTCCACTGGGCTCCCTCTCATTCACACATGTACTCAGTCTTGCTTCTACTGACTTTCATTCCCCTTCTCTCCAAAGCATATCTCCACTTCTCCAGACTAGACTCAACTTCCTCTCTACTTTCACTACAGATCACAATGTCATCTGCAAACATCATAGTCCATGGGGACTCCTGTCTGATCTCATCTGTCAACCTGTCTGTCCATCACCACTGCAAACAAGAAAGGACTCAGAGCTGATCCTTTGTGTAATCCCACCTCCACCTTGAATGAGTCTGTCATTCCTACTGCACATCTCACTGCTGTCACACTATTCTTGTACAAGTCCTGCACTACCTCATCATCATCATCATCAATTTTATTTATATAGTACCAAATCACAACAAACAGTTGCCCCAAGGCGCTTTATATTGTAAGGCAAGGCCATACAATAACTACGTAAAAACCCCAACGGTCAAAACGACCCCCTGTGAGCAAGAGAGGGTGTCTGTCTCCCTGATCTGAATTGGGAGCTGGTTCCACAGGAGAGGAGCCTGAAAGCTGAAGGCTCTGCCTCCCATTCTACTCTTACAAACCCTAGGAACTACAAGTAAGCCTGCAGTGCCCTATTGGGGTGATATGGTACTATGAGGTCCCTAAGATAAGATGGGACCTGATTATTCAAAACCTTATAAGTAAGAAGAAGAATTTTAAATTCTATTCTAGAATTAACAGGAAGCCAATGAAGAGAGGCCAATATGGGTGAGATATGCTCTCTCCTTCTAGTCCCCGTTAGTACTCTAGCTGCAGCATTTTGAATTAACTGAAGGCTTTTCAGGGAACTTTTAGCACAACCTGATAATAATGAATTACAATAGTCCAGCCTAGAGGAAATAAATGCATGAATTAGTTTTTCAGCATCACTCTGAGACAAGACCTTTCTAATTTTAGAGATATTGCGTAAATGCAAAAAAGCAGTCCTACATATTTGTTTAATATGCACTTTGAATGACATATCCTGATCAAAAATGACTCCAAGATTTCTCACAGTATTACTAGAGGTCAGGGTAATGCCATCCAGAGTAAGGATCTGGTTAGACACCATGTTTCTAAGATTTGTGGGGCCAAGTACAATAACTTCAGTTTTATCTGAGTTTAAAAGCAACAAATTAGAGGTCATCCATGTCTTTATGTCTGTAAGACAATCCTGCAGTTTAGCTAATTGGTGTGTGTCCTCTGGCTTCATGGATAGATAAAGCTGGGTATCATCTGCATAACAATGAAAATTTAAGCAATGCCGTCTAATAATACTGCCTAAGGGAAGCATGTATAAAGTGAATAAAATTGGTCCTAGCACAGAACCTTGTGGAACTCCATAATTAACCTTAGTCTGTGAAGAAGATTCCCCATTTACATGAACAAATTGTAATCTATTAGATAAATATGATTCAAACCACCGCAGCGCAGTGCCTTTAATACCTATGGCATGCTCTAATCTCTGTAATAAAATTTTATGGTCAACAGTATCAAAAGCAGCACTGAGGTCTAACAGAACAAGCACAGAGATGAGTCCACTGTCTGAGGCCATAAGAAGATCATTTGTAACCTTCACTAATGCTGTTTCTGTACTATGATGAATTCTAAAACCTGACTGAAACTCTTCAAATAGACCATTCCTCTGCAGATGATCAGTTAGCTGTTTTACAACTACCCTTTCAAGAATTTTTGAGAGAAAAGGAAGGTTGGAGATTGGCCTATAATTAGCTAAGATAGCTGGGTCAAGTGATGGCTTTTTAAGTAATGGTTTAATTACTGCCACCTTAAAAGCCTGTGGTACATAGCCAACTAATAAAGATAGATTGATCATATTTAAGATTGAAGCATTAAATAATGGTAGGGCTTCCTTGAGCAGCCTGGTAGGAATGGGGTCTAATAGACATGTTGATGGTTTGGATGAAGTAACTAATGAAAATAACTCAGCCAGAACAATCTGAGAGAAAGAGTCTAACCAAATACCGGCATCACTGAAAGCAGCCAAAGATAACGATACATCTTTAGGATGGTTATGAATAATTTTTTCTCTAATAGTTAAAATTTTATTAGCAAAGAAAGTCATGAAGTCATTACTAGTTAAACATAAAGGAATACTCGGCTCAATAGAGCTCTGACTCTTTGTCAGCCTGGCTACAGTGCTGAAAAGAAACCTGGGGTTGTTCTTATTTTCTTCAATTAGTGATGAGTAGTAAGATGTCCTAGCTTTACGGAGGGGCTTTTTTATAGAGCACAGACTCTTTTTCCAGGCTACGTGAAGATCTTCTAAATTAGTGAGACGCCATTTCCTCTCCAACTTACGGGTTTCTGCTTTAAGCTGCGAGTTTGTGAGTTATGCCACGGAGTCAGGCGCTTCTGATTTAAAGCTCTCTTTTTCAGAGGAGCTACAGCATCCAAAGTTTCTTCAATGAGGACGTAAAACTAAACTATTGAAGAGATACTCTATCTCACTTACAGAGTTTTTTAGCTACTCTGCACTGTGTTGGTATATGGCATTAGAGAACATAAAGAAGGAATCATATCCTTAAACCTAGTTACAGCGCTTTCTGAAGACTTCTAGTGTAATGAAACGTATTCCCCACTGCTGGTAGTCCATCAGAGTAATGTAAATGTTATTAAGAAATGATCAGTTCTACCTGAACATACTTCTCTGCCACTCCAGACTTCCTCATACAATACCACAGCTCTTCTCTTGGCACCCGATCATAAGCTTTTCTAAGTCCACAAACACACAATGTAACGCTTTCCTGGCCTTCTCCGTACTTCTCCAACAGTATTCTCAGAGCAAACATTGCATCAGTAGTGCTCTTTCTCGGCATGAAACCATATTGCTGCTCACAGATTTTCACCTGTTTTCTAAGCCTAGCTTCTACTACTCTTTCCCATAACTTCATGCTGTGGCTGATCAACTTTATGCCTCTGTAGTTACTGCAGAGCTCTGCACATCACCCTTGTCTTGAAAATAGGAACCAGCACACTTCGTCTCCACTCCTCAGGCATCCTCTCACTTTCCAAGATTTTATTAAGCAGTCTGGTTAGAAACTCCACTACCATCTCCTAGACATTCCCATACCTCCACTGGAATGTCATCTGGACCAACTGCCTTTCCACTCTTCATCCTCTTCATAGCAGCCCTCACTTCTCCATAACTATCTCTTGTACTTCCTGACTTACTCTCACCACATCATCCAGCCTTTTCTCTCTCTCATTTTTGTCATTCATCAGCTCTTCAAAATATTCCCTCCACCTTCTCAGCACACACTCCTCACTTGTCAGCACATACCATGTGCATCTTTTACCACCCTTACCTGCTACACAATCCTTTCCAGCTCTGTCCCCCTTGTTTGGCCAGTCGGTACAAGTCCTTTTCTCCTTCCTTACTATTCAACTTCTTGTACAGCTCGCATATGCCTTTTCCTTTGCTTTTGCCACTTCTCTTTTCGCCTTACGCCGCATCTCCTTGTACTCCTGTCTACTTTCTTCATTTCTCCGACTATCCCAAAACTTTTTCACCAACTCTTTCTCCTTATGCTTTCCTGGACCTCTTCATTCCACCACCAAGTCTCCTTGTCTTCCTTCCACTGTCCAGATGTCATACCCAGTACTGTCCTAGCTGTCTCCCTCACCACATCTGCAGTACTTTTCCAGTTGTCCAAAATTGCTTCCCCTCCAACCAGTGCTTCTCTCACTTGCTCACTAAATTTCACACAACAGTCTTCCTCCTTCAGCTTCCACCATCTAATCCTTTGTTGAGCTCTCACTCTCTTCTTCTTTACCTCTAAAGTCATTCTACAAGCAACTATCCTATGCTGTCTAATGACACTCTCTCCTGTCACCACCTTACAGTCTCTGATTTCTTTTAGCTTGCATCTCCTATAAAGAATACCCTGTGCTCCTCCCTTTTCTTAAAGTAGGTGTTCACCACAGCCATTTCCATCCTTTTTGCAAAATCAACTACCATCTGTCCTTCCCCATTCCTATCCTTGATACCATATCTACCCATTACTTCCTCATCACCTCTGTTCCCTTCACCAACATGCCCATTGAGGTCTGCTCCTTTCACCACTCTTTCATGCTTGGGCACACTCTCCACCATCTCATCTAACACACTCCAGAAATCTTCTTTCTCCTTCATCTCACAACCTAACTGTGGGGCATATGCACTGATGATATTCATCATCACCCCTTCAATTTCCAACTTCACACTCATCACCCTGTCAGACACTCGCTGAACCTCCACACACTTTTAACATACTGTTCCTTTTAAATGATCCCAACACCAATTCTCTTCCTGTCCTACCCACCACAACTCGCACCCACTGCCGATGCTCCTGCTCTTACTTCCCTTCCACTTGGTCTCTTGTCCACTTGGGCTTTTACACATTTTATTTCTTTATGCCTTTTAAAAAACAAAATTGATGCTTATCTATATTGAAATGATCCCCTTTTAACTTTTCAATATGATGTAAATTAAAAATGTCAAAGCCAATAAACAAACTACCACAACTAAATCCTGTTACAGCCAGTTTTCTGAGCATGCATACATGAACATTTCCAACTCACTGAATATGTCTTGGTCTTCATTCACATCAATCATTATGAAATGCAAATAGTATGGTTCTGTTTGTTAAATCTGTCTGGAGGAGGCAGTTCTCAAAAAACTGAGAGACTGTGCAAGAAGGAGACGAGTGAGGGAAGCCACCAAGACACCCATGACAAAGCTGAAGAAGTTACAGGCTTCTGTGGCTGTGATTGGTACTGCCTCAGTTCCACAGCTTCCAAGGTGGAGTGGCACAAGGAAGGATTTAGTTGAAAATACATGACACATTCTTTAAATATTTGACACAGGAGTCCAGATCGTCGCAGGCCGAGTTGCTTAACATTCGTCATTACACTTCCTGTTTGTTTGTTTTAACCAAGTAAATCTAAATGATTTCCTCACTTTTATAAATCTCGTACACAGAAACAGCTTACAGTAAATTAGTGGATAATTAGTGAATAACTATAAAGTCTTCAGGAATTCTGGAGGCAGATAGGGTGAGGAGCCCAATGACAAATGTTTGTGGCGTCGGCTGTCTGATCAGCAACAGATTTGTGTTTTGCAGCTATTGCTGAGTCGATGAAGTGCACACCACAGATCGGTGTAAAGATGTCCCCTCTTAGAGAAGAGCTTTGTCCACAGTCCATGGGCCGGCCCAGTGAGAGGCCTCCTAATGTTTGAGGAGGTCTGCTGACTGCAGTGGGAACAGGACATGTCAGTAAACAACTCTGATAACAGACTGAGTATTTCTCTGATGATTTAGCTCAGACGTGCACAACTGTTTTTTGACACATACATGAGGAAATAAGTATTTGAACACCCTATGATTTTGCAAGTTCTCCCACTTAGAAATCATGGAGGAGTCTGAAATTTCATCTTAGGTGCATGTCCACTGTGAAGAGACATAATCTAAAAAAAAAAAAAAAAAAAAAAAAAAAAAAAATCCAGAAATCACAATGTATGATTTTTTTTAAATAATTTATTTGTATATTACTGCTGCAAATAAGTATTTGAACACCCATGAAAATCAATGTTAATATTTGGTACAGTAGCCTTTGTTTGCAATTACAGAGGTCAAACGTTTCATGTAGTTTTTCACCAGGTTTGCACACACTGCAGCAGGGATTTTAGTCCAGATCTTATACATACAGATCTTCTCCAAATCTTTCAGCTTTGGAGTGTCAGCTCCCTCCAAAGATTTTCTATTGAGTTCAGGTCTGGAGACTGGCCAGGCCACTCCAGGACCTTGAAATGCTTCTTACGGAGCCCTCCTTAGTTGCCCTGGCTGTGTGTTTGGGTCATTGTCATGCTGGAAGGACCCAGCCATGACCCATCTTCAATGCTCTTACTGAGGGAAGGAGGTTGTTTGCCAAAATCTCGCAATACATGACCCCATCCATCCTCCCTTCAATAAGGTGCAGTTGTCCTGTCCCCTTTGCAGAAGAGCACCCCCAGAGTATGATGTTTCCACCCCCCTGCTTCACGGTTGGAACGGTTTTCTTTGGGGTGTTCTCAATCCTCTAAACATGGTAAGTGGAGTTGATTCCAAAAAGCTCTATTCTGGTCTCATCTGACCACATGACCTTCTCCCATGCCTCCTCTGAATCATCCAGATGGTCACTGGTGAACTTCAAACGGGCCTGGACATGTGCTGGCTTGAGCAGGAGGACCTTGCTGCCCTGCAAGATTTTAAACCATGACAGCATCATTGTGTTACTAATGTAATCTTTGGGGCGTGGTCCCAGCTCTCTTCAGGTCATTGACCAGGGGTCCTCCTGTGTACGTTCTGAGCTTTCTCAGAATCATCTTTACCCCACAAAGGGAGATCTTGCATGGAATCCCAGACTGAGAGAGATTGACAGTCATCTTGTGCTTCTTCTTCCACTTTCTAATAAATATCATAACAGTTGTCTTCTACAAGCTGCTTGCCTGTGGTCCTGTAGTCCATCCAGCCAGCTTGTGCAGGTCTATATTTTGTCCCTGGTGTCCTTAGACAGCTCTTTGGTCTTGGCTATGGTGGACAGGTTGGAGTTGTTGATTGATTGAGGTGAGACGAAGCAACCTTTAACAAAAGGGCTATACCAGCACCGCAGAGAGGGCACCAGTGGACCTCAGTCTGCAGTTCAGCTCCACCTTAAAGACACTAACCACACGTTTGAGGACAAGGAAGTTAAAATATTAGCCAGAGAGAAGAAATGGTTTGAGAGAGGGGTCAAGGAGGCATTCTTTGTGTAACGTTTGAAACCCAGCCTTAACCGGGGAGGGGGTCTGAGACACGCTTTATCCCCTGTTTACAATGGGGTACTCAGGTCAAAGCAGTTTCAGTCTTTTGTTCATGGTAATGAGTCATTCACGTCATCAGCAGAGTCGACAAGGAGGGTGCTAACTAGAGCACAATAGGTTCTAATTAGAGCTATTGTTTAGTCACTAGCCTTAGCAGTCTGCCTCTCGGTAGGAGGGGTCTGGTTAGGTTTAAAACTCCAGCTTTTGTGACTTCGGATCATTCTTCTCGACAAGAGTCAAGACAGAAGTCAGACCACCAGAGCAAGAATTTTAGCTGAGGAAACTTCTGTGATTTGAAGTGAAACGTCTTCGCGTCAAGCAACCTAGTCCAGTCGAAGATTCAAGCTTCTCTACTATGGAAACCACCTGGACAACTGAGAGCCTACACAGAAACATTGATTGAGAGTGTGAACAGGTGTCTTTTATACAGGTACCAAGTTCAAACAGGTGCAATTAATACAGGTAAAGAGTGCAGAATAAGAGGGCTTCGTAAAGAAAAATTAACAGGTCTGTGTGAGCTCCTTTTTGTCTGATCATTTCTTAATAACATTTACATTTAACTTTAATGGACTACCCAGCAGTGGGGAATAAGTTTCGTTACACTAGAAGTCTTTCTGAACTAGGTTTAAGGATATGTTTCCTTCTTTTTATGTTCTTCAATGCCATATACCAACACAATGCAGAGTAGCTACCTAAACTCTGTGAGTGAGATAGATTATCTCATCAATAGCTTTACATCCTCATTGAGCACAACTTTGGATGCTGTAGCTCCTCTGAAAAAGAGAGCCTTAAATCAGAAGTGCCTGACTCTGTGGTATAACCCACAAACTCGCAGCTTAAAGCAGATAACCCGTAAGCTGGAGAGGAAATGGCATCTCACTAATTTAGAAGATCTACATTTAGCCTGGAAAAAGAGTCTGTTGCTCTATAAAAAAGCCCTCCGTAAAGCTAGGACATCTTACTATTCATCACTAATTGAAGAAAATAAGAACAACCCCAGGTTTCTTTTCAGCACTGTAGCAAGGCTGACAAAGAGTCAGAGCTCTATTGAGCTGAGTATTCCTTTAACTTTAACTAGTAATGACTTCATGACTTTCTCTGCAAATAAAATTTTAACTATTAGAGAAAAAATTATTCATAACCATCCCAAAGACATATCTTTATGTTCGGCTGCTTTCAGTAATGCTGGTATTTGGTTAAACTCTTTCTCTCTGATTGTTCTGTCTGAGTTATGTTCATTAGTCACTTCCTCCAAACCATTAACATGTCTATTAGACCCCATTCCTACCAGGCTGCTCAAGGAAGCCCTACCATTAATTAATGCTTTGATCTTAAATATGATCAATCTCTCTTTATTAGTTGGCTATGTACCACAGGCTTTTAAGGTGGCAGTAATTAAACCATTACTTAAAAAACCATCACTTGACCCAGCTATCTTAGCTAATTATAGGCCAGTCTCCAACCTTCCTTTTCTCTCCAAAATTCTTGAAAGGGTAGTTGTAAAACAGCTAACTGATCATCTGCAGAGGAATGGTCTATTTGAAGAGTTTCAGTCAGGTTTCAGAATTCATCATAGTACAGAAACAGCATTAGTGAAGGTTACAAATGATCTTCTTATGGCCTCATACAGTGGACTCATCTCTGTGCTTGTCCTTAGACCTCAGTGCAGCTTTTGATACTGTTGACCATAAACTTTTATTACAGAGATTAGAGCATACCATAGGTATTAAAGGCACTGCGCTGCAGTGGTTTGAATCATATTGATCTAATAGATTACAATTTGTTCATGTAAATGGGGAGTCTTCTTCACGGACTAAGGTTAATTATGGAGTTCCACAAGGTTCTGTGCTCGGGCCGATTTTATTCACTCTATACATGCTTCCTTTAGGCAGTATTATTAGACAGCATTGCTTAAATTTTCATTGTTACGCAGATGATACCCAGCTTTATTTATCCATGAATCCAGAGGACACACACCAATTAGTTAAACTGCAGGAATGGCTTTCAGACATAAAGACATTGATGACCTCTAATTTCCTGCTTTTAAATTCAGATAAAACTGAAGTTATTGTACTTGGCCCCACAAATCTTAGAAACATGGTGTCTAAGCAGATCCTTACTCTGGATGGCATTACCCTGACCTCCAGTAATACTGTGAGAAATCTTGGAGTCATTTTTGATCAGGATATGTCCTTCAATGCGCATATTAAGCAAATATGTAGGACTGCTTTTTTGCATTTGCGCAATTTCTCTAAATTATAAAGGTCTTGTCTCAGAGTGATGCTGAAAAGCTAATTCATGCATTTATTTCTTCTAGGCTGGACTATTGTAATTCATTATTATCAGGTTGTCCTAAAAGTTCCCTGAAAAGCCTTCAGTTAATTCAAAATGCTGCAGCTAGAGTACTGACAGGGACTAGAAGGAGAGAGCATATTTCACCCATATCGGCTTCTCTTCATTGGCTCCCTGTTAATTCCAGAATAGAATTTAAAATTCTTCTTCTTACTTATAAGGTTTGAATAATCAGGTCCCATCTTATCTTAGGGACCTCATAGTACCATATCACCCCAATAGAGCACTTCGCTCTCAGACTGCAGGCTTACTTGTAGTTCCTAGGGTTTGTAAGAGTAGAATGGGAGGCAGAGCCTTCAGCTTCCAGGCTCCTCTCCTGTGGAACCAGCTCCCAATTCAGATTAGGGAGACAGACACCCTCTCTACTTTTAAGATTAGGCTTAAAACTTTCCTTTTTGCTAAAGCTTATAGTTAGGGCTGGATCAGGTGACCCTGAACCATCCCTTAGTTATGCTGCTATAGACTTAGACTGCTGGGGGGTTCCCATGATGCACTGAGTGTTTCTTTCTCTTTTTGCTCTGTATGCACCACTCTGCATTTAATCATTAGTGATTGATCTCTGCTCCCCTCCACAGCATGTCTTTTTCCTGGTTCTCTCCCTCAGCCCCAACCAGTCCCAGCAGAAGATTGCCCCTCCCTGAGCCTGGTTCTACTGGAGGTTTCTTCCTGTTAAAAGGGAGTTTTCCTTGCCACTGTCGCCAAGTGCTTGCTCACAGGGGGTCGTTTTGACCGTTGGGGTTTTTCTGTAATTATTGTATGGCTTTTGCCTTACAATATAAAGCGCCTTGGGGCGACTGTTGTGATATGGCTCTATATAAATAAAATTGATTTGATTTGATTTCATTTGTTTAGATTATGTCTCTCACAGTGGATGTGCACCTAAGATGAAAATTTCAGACTCCTCCATGATTTATCAGGAGGAGTCTGAAATTTATGGGTACACAGTAGGAACTTTTTTGTTGTTGTCTTCACTGATCTATCTTGTAATTGTTGTTGTATCAAATGTTCGAAATAAACAGTTTTCATTCATTTTCATTCATTTCTAAGCGGGAGAACTTGCAAAATCGCAGTGTTCAAATACTTATTTTCCTCACTGTAACTTTATAGTATGGTTTTAGGTTTGTTAGCCAATAAGCCAAAGCATTTAATCCTGTGTATTCCAATGTGTGACCAAACACAAGCTGATGTTCACTTTTGGCCTTTCTAAAAGTTACAGTGTGTAGGATTTAGTGTCATCCAGTGGCGAGATGGGAGCTTGCATTATGACATTGTCAGTCACAAATTTGCTTTCCTTCAATTTTTTGTGTATTTGGCAACAGAGATTCACGCTCCCTTGTCCTCTCTTGTGATAAACAATATGTATGATTTTCCATGTCACAAAATGAAGGTACTCAAACTTGTGCGCGAGCAACCACTGAGTCCTCTTGTTTTGTTTTTTTTTCGTCTTCCAGCCTTGCTACTGTATCAGCATGGTGGTGCAAACTGAATGTCACTGCTGAGATAAGTGAATATCTCTTCAAGCTCAAGGTCAAGGTTTGTTTATTGTCATTTCAAACACATGGTATGAGAGAAACAAATTGCCAGTAGTCAAGGACTGGTGAAATCATGAAATGTAATTAATATATATATATATATATATATATATATATATATATATATATATATATATATATATATATATATATATATATATAGTTTTGACAGTGCTGAATGCTTGGTCTCCAAAGTAAAGGTCAAAGAAGGTCAATGTCCATTGGATTCTATGACATGTGACACGTTACCCTGTAACATGAACTAAGTATGACACATGATGCAAACTGTTACTTTTTAAAACCCGATCAACTCAACCAATAATTAGTATAATTTTTTTACCAAAATTGGAGCAACTTTGACTTTTGACCCCTGTACAGACTGAAACTGACCTTTGTCACCATTCTTTCTATTTTTACCTCATAACTCCATAACATTCAGTCACAGATAGCCCAAACTATATCTTTTTGGAATCTTTACGATCAGGCAAATAATGTGGTGTAGTTTTCAATATGATTGGAGCATCTTTTAATTTTGACCCCTGTGTAATTCTTCAATTGACCCTTACCAGGCTGCCTATTGACAATTCAAGTGGCCAATCAATTTTTTTCAAAACATTCATGTCTATGGATTGTGCTGAATTTGATGCTTGTATCACTATTTGCAGGATTCCACTCTAAATATTCTCTTATCTGATGCACTATATATGAGATGTAAGATGTTGCTCCTCAGTGTTTCTCAGTTGCCCTCAAAAGTATTGGCACACTTGGTATTTCACACATTTTAATTTGTTCATTCCATTTCAAATACATTTTTTTCCTAAAATTATCTTCCTTAACTCAAAGTGTAAAGCAAATATCTACAACATGACATAAATTAATTAAAAATATAAAACCCAGATTCCTGAAGAAGTGGTGTAGAGGATAATTTTCTTAAAAAGAAGCTGCAATTTGACAGAAAGTACATTTGAGATGAATGCCTAGATTTGATGTTTTGGTGAAAGAAACTTTTGTATTTCTTCATAATTGATGTAAATAAAGTCCAAAACATATTTAGTAACTTGGAAATGTTCATGTTTCCATCCCCTGACTTGTCTGAAGAAAACTGGCAATAAAAACGATTATTATTTACAGGTATCGTCTCGTTTTAGAGATTTGCTTTCAGTTTGAGTTTGAGAAAGATAATTTTATACATTTTTATTTATTTTTTTGTATTTCTTGTATTTAAAATGGCATAAACAAATTAAAATGTGTGAAATTCCAAGTGTTCCAATACTGTTGGATGGCACAGCATCCTAACCTTATGATGAGTACAAAATGAGTGTGGTATTATTATGTTTTGTTTAAGAGTGTTTAATTTTCACTGTTGCTGCACTTTGTGTCAAATCATAGTCATATCATATATCATATTGAGATTTGGCCATATTGTACAGCCCTACTGTCAACTAGCTGAAAACTTTGAATGTCAATTTACATCTACATTAAAAAATGCTTAAAGTGACAGGGGGTTAAGAGGGCTGCAATTAGGGGGGCCAGCTTTAAATGCAAAAAAAGAAAAATGCTTAAAAAGGCGAGGGGTCTGAAGCTGAAAGGTTGTAGTCATGCTCATGCTCCCAAGAACCATTTTACTGAAACAAGTCTGAAGGACCTAAAGGACATGGTTAGATGGTGAGGAGCTTCCAGGCATGTGAGAAGCAGAAAAACTCTTAAAAAGGGGGGGGGGTTGCAGAGCTCTCCCCAGAAGCTGAAAGAATGCTCCCCTGAAGCATTTACTCAAAAAAGTCTGAATGACCTAAATGACATGGTGAGATTCTGAGGAGCTTCGCTCGTTCATGTCTGTGACATATACATATTACTTAGAATTGGCCCACATGATTTTTGTTTCTCAGATTTCATGAGAAGAGATTTCATCTTAATGAAGACAGTAGTGTGTTGACATCACAGTAGGGCAAATGATTCTGAGACAACAGTAATGATAAATTATTGTCTAGTTATTCTGGTATTTGGAATGCTTTGTGCTGGTTCTTGTGGTGAACTTGTTAAAGCTTCTTAAAGGTTATTAAAATTATGTCCATAACCCCTCGCTCACAATGCCTCCGGTGTTACCGTTGCGGGGTACGGATGCGGGACCTGCAAAGAATCCAAGTCATTAAAAAGATACAAACCTCTCTGAATGTGCATGGGCATGGTGGTTTAGAACATTTATAACAAGGAATTATAACAGCTGATACTTACTGATGTGCGTGTGAAAGGCAGGCACCTGTCTGCTCAATATGGATTTTTTTTTTTTTTTTTGTATTTACACACATACTAATTTTTGTTTGCACTATGGCATTTAGAACCTTATGTGCACAGTTTGATAAATGAGGTCCCTAGATCTTAGTCTTGAGCAAAGACAATTGCAAATCTGAACATTCCACCATCTCATTCAACTTACTGCAATCAGAGCATCTGTTGATTCTGCTGGGATCACAGCATTGTCCACAAAGTTAAATTGTAGAAAAAAACAAAACAAAACCCTTTGTTGTACTTTAGACCAGGTTTTTGCTGGTTTTTGGAACAGTCATGTTCTGCTTTTACACAGTATCAAAGCAACACCAGTACGAATGAATACACCTTATTTTTAGATCAACTCACCCTTGGGCACACAGATGAGCACAATTACAATGAGTATTTAGATGACGTGGGCAAAACCATAACTACGTCTGGCAGAAACTACAAATAACTCTTTTGCTGCTGTGTAGTGCTGGATGGAAGATAGGGCCCCTTATGGTCACAGCTTTTTCTGTTTATCGGTGCAGTCTGACAGCTATACTTTAAGATGTTACACCAAAACTTGTACAGGCAAAAATAAATGATTAAGCAATCATATGTACAGCCTGTACAGTGCCTGTTAGCAGAATGAAAACACTGATGAAGCAGAACAGTGAGAAAAGCCTATCTATACCTATGAAAATCTCTGTACCAGCCTGGCTGGTAAAAAGCGTACCACATCTGCCATAGGAATAAACCTGGTGTGGGCCTGAAGTGAAGCAGAGTGTAAATATGCTTTTGAGTTGTGCGCAGCTGCAATATTGTTGAGCTAGCAGCAAGTACTGAAATTGTTGTGTGTTAAGCCTAGTAGTGCAGCAGATAACAGAATATTTGCAGAGGAATACTTCAAATCTGGTTACAAGCACCAAAGTTTGACTGTGTATACCTTTTGGTACATATTTTAGAAAAATAATGTTAGCCATTTGAATTTTCAATAGGGGACCAAGTTGGGGTCAATTGAAGAACTGCATAGGGGTAAAAAAATGTTCCAATCATATTGAAAGCGATACCACATTATGTGTCTGATCACAAAGATTCAAAAAAGGTATAGTTTGGACTATCTATAACTGAATGTTCTGGAGTTATGGGGTAAAAACAGCAAGCATGGCGACAAAGGCCAGTTTCAGTTTGTACAGGGGTCAAAAGTTAAAGTTGCTCCAATTATGGTAAAACATGATGCAAATTATTGGTTGAGTTAGTAGGATTTTAAAAAGGAATAGTTTGTACCATGTGTCATGCTTAGTTATGTTACGGGGTAACATATATCACTTGTCATAGAACCCAATGGACGTCGACATTGTTTGACCTTTACTTTGGAGACCAAACATTTAACACAGTCAGAACTATTCCATTTGTTAATCCTATTAGTTCAACCAATAATTTGCAACACGTTTTACCAAAACTGGAGCAACTTTAACTTTTGACCCCTGTACAAACTGAAACTGGCCTTTGTCACCATTCTTGCTGTTTTTACCCCATAACTCCAGAGCATTCAGTTATAGATAGTCCAAACTATACCTTTTAGGAATCATTGTCATCAGATACATAATGTGGTATCACTTTCAATATGATTGGAACATTTTTTTTAATTTTGACCCTGTGCAATTCTTCAATTGAGCCGTACATTGGCACTATTGAAAATTCAAATGGCTAAAATCATTTTTCTACAATATGTACCAAAAGGTATACACAGTCAAATGTTGGTGCTTGTAACCAGATTTGAACGATTCTTACATCTGCTGTACTATACTCTCCACATGTTCCCGTTAGTTTCCAGGCAGACTCCAGATAGAAATCGGGAAGCAAACGACATCCGAAGCAGCAAAAATGGGTGGAGCTGAAGCTAGCAGTGATCTTGCCACTGGTGACATTCGTGGGATAGAATATTTCACCGTCTGCTTGCTGCAGAGTGGCAAGCTGGGGTGGTGGTCCCCATATTTAAAAAAGGGGACCAGTGTGTGGCAATTACAGAGGCATCACACTACTCAGCCTCCCTGGTAAAGTCTACTCCAGGGTGCTGGAGAGGAAGGTTTGGCTGATAGTCAAACCTCAGACTGAAGAGGAACAATGCTGGTTCCGTCCTGGTCGTGGAACAACCGACCAGCTCTTCACTCTCAGGAGGATCCTGGAGGGTGCCTGGGAGTATGCCCATCCAGTCTACATGTGTTTTGTGGACTTGGAGAAGGCGTATGATCGGGTAACCCGGGAGATACTGTGGGAGGTGCTGTGGGAGTATTAAGTGAGGGGGTCCCTCTTCAGGGACAATGCAAGAGCTGAGTTCGGGTTCTCTGCAGTAAATCTGACTTGTTTCTGGTGGGGGTTGGGCTGCACCTTGTCACAATCCTGTTTGTGAAATTCATGGACAGGATATCGAGGCATAGTCGGGGGAGGAGGGTTTCCAGTTTGGTGGGCTCAGGGTTTCATCACTGCTGTTTGCAGATTATGTGGTCCTTTTGGCTGTTGATGAAAAAGGAGCTGGTCAGTCTTCATTCCTACTCTCACATATGGTCATTAGGGTTGGGTCATGACTGAAAGAACTGGATCATGGGTAGAAGCAGCCAAAATGGGCTTCCTCAGGTGGCTGGTGTCTCCCTTAGAGATACAGTGAGCAACTCTGTCATCTGTGAAGTGCTTGGAGTAGAGCAGCTGCTCCTTTGCACTTGGAGTTGCCAGCTGAGGTGGTTTGGGCATCTGGTAAGGATGTGTCATGTGGGACTGTGTTCATGTTTGTTTTTTGTATTGCTTGTTTTTTGTTTGTGTTCATGTTCACTATATGCTCTTGTCTTGTGTCTGAGGTTTGGGCCTGGATGTGCCATTCCCCGTTCCTGAATTTCCCCTCACACCTGTCCCTCATTTTCCTCCATCACCACCTGCACTATTTAAGCCCTCCATTTTCCTCATGTCTCTGTCAGTTTGTCATTCCTTTGTGTAGTCATTCCAGCCTTCCTCATAGTCCTTTGTTTTGTCACACTGTGTTTTAGTAATAGTAATAGGCTTTATTGTCATTGTACAAGTAATACAACGAAATTACCAGAGACTCATCACAGTGGCATAACAACACACACACACACACATACCCATCGCAGACACACACACACACACATGATGACACACTCCCACACACACACAACACAATAATAACAGTCGCAATAAATAATACAGCCTTAAATATCAATACATGATTAAACATACACTCAACAAAAATATAAACACAACACTTTTGGTTTTGCTCCCATTTTGTATGAGATGAACTCAAAGATCTAAAACTTTTTCCACATACACAATATCACCATTTCCCTCAAATATTGTTCACAAACCAGTCTAAATCTGTGATAGTGAGCACTTCTCCTTTGCTGAGATAATCCATCCCACCTCACAGGTGTGCCATATCAAGATGCTGATTAGACACCATGATTAGTGCACAGGTGTGCCTTAGACTGTCCACAATAAAAGGCCACTCTGAAAGGTGCAGTTTTGTTTTATTGGGGGGGGGATACCAGTCAGTATCTGGTGTGACCACCATTTGCCTCATGCAGTGCAACACATCTCCTTCGCATAGAGTTGATCAGGTTGTCAATTGTGGCCTGTGGAATGTTGGTCCACTCCTCTTCAATGGCTGTGCGAAGTTGCTGGATATTGGCAGGAACTGGTACACGCTGTCGTATACGCCGGTCCAGAGCATCCCAAACATGCTCAATGGGTGACATGTCCGGTGAGTATGCCGGCCATGTAAGAACTGGGACATTTTCAGCTTCCAAGAATTGTGTACAGATCCTTGCAACATGGGGCCGTGCATTATCCTGCTGCAACATGAGGTGATGTTCTTGGATGTATGGCACAACAATGGGCCTCAGGATCTCGTCACGGTATCTCTGTGCATTCAAAATGCCATCAATAAAATGCATGTGTTCTTCATCCATAACAGACGCCTGCCCATCCCATAACCCCACCGCCACCATGGGCCACTCGATCCACAACATTGACATCAGAAAACCGCTCACCCACACGATGCCACACACGCTGTCTGCCATCTGCCCTGAACAGTGTGACCCGGGATTCATCCGTGAAGAGAACACCTCTCCAATGTGCCAAACGCCAGCAAATGTGAGCATTTGCCCACTCAAGTCGGTTATGACGACGAACTGGAGTCAGGTCGAGACCCGATGAGGACGACGAGCATGCAGATGAGCTTCCCTGAGACGGTTTCTGACAGTTTGTGCAGAAATTCTTTGGTTATGCAAACCGATTGTTTCAGCAGCTGTCCGAGTGGCTGGTCTCAGACGATCTTGGAGGTGACATGCTGGATGTGGAGGTCCTGGGCTGGTGTGGTTACATGTGGTCTGCGGTTGTGAGGCTGGTTGGATGTACTGCCAAATTCTCTGAAACACCTTTGGAGATGGCTTATGGTAGAGAAATGAACATTCAATACACGAGCAACAGCTCTGGTTGACATTCCTGCTGTCAGCATGCCAATTGCACGCTCCCTCAAATCTTGCGACATCTGTGGCATTGTGCTGTGTGATAAAACTGCACCTTTCAGAGTGGCCTTTTTTTGTGGGCAGTCTAAGGCACACCTGTGCATTAATCATGGTGTCTAATCAGCATCTTGATATGGCACACCTGTGAGGTGGGATGGATTAACTCAGCAAAGGAGAAGTGCTCACTATCACAGATTTAGACTGGTTTGTGAACAATATTTGAGGGAAATGCTGATATTGTGTATATGGAAAAAGTTTTAGATCTTTGAGTTCATCTCATACAAAATGGGAGCAAATCCAAAAGTGTTGCGTTTATATTTTTGTTGAGTGTAGTAAAACTAATAGGTTAAAAAAAAAACATTATTGCACAGTCCCTGCTCTGTATTATCCCAATGTTGTCAGTGTAATTGTAATTTATTTAAATGTTGTATGGCTCTAGGGTAAAAACTATTCAAAAGTCTATTCGTATGTGTTTTTATGGCTCTGTACCGCCTGCTTGAGGGCATAAGGTTAAATATTTTTTGTCCAGGATGTGAAGAGTCTTTTAAAATGTTTTTGGCTCTGGAAAGGTATCGAGCACCTGCGACTTCTTCCAGGGAGGGAAGAGGACAGCCCTCTTTGAACCTTTGCCTGTTTTTTGACCTAATTCTTTGTCTCATGAGCTGGATACTGCTGCTGGTTATTACCTGCCTTGCCCGGTACCAACCTCCGCTTGGCTTTGTATTAAACCCTTTTTCTCACATTACGCACCTTTGTGAGTCTAGCAGTTGTGTCCTGCATTACTGTGTCCAAGTTCTTGACAAGTATACCCCCTGGGCGCCTCCCTTGGGAGGTGTTCCAGGCACATCCAGCTGGGAGGAGACCCCAGGGAAGACCCAGGACTAGATGGAGAGATAATATCTCCACACTGGCCTGGAACACCTCGGTGTCCCCCAGTCAGAGGTGGTTAATATGCGGTTGAAGATATATGTATGTATGCTGCTTACTGCACTGCCACAGTTAGGAAAACAGATCAGGTACAGATCTGCATCAGTGTTTGGTACAAATCAAATGCCATCAGCTGGCAGCAGGGTTCCCGGGACGTTGCAGACGGCTAGTTAAGCTGCCGTGAGGTTCCTGATGATTTCTATCGGTGTTGAAATTTTGAACTACCCACAATTTTGTTCCATCACGATGATCCCAACACTCCAGATGCTGGATGACCATGTATGCTTGCAGATGGATTGTAGCAGGGTTGGTGATTATCCACTGAATATGCAAAACGTCAAATTCAAGGGATAAGACCACCGCAACCTAACAGGACGCATTTGGACAGGTGGTTTTAGTTTCAACAGATTGGTATTAGACCCAGACTGATCGGTGTGAGACCCATGTTTAATAAATCCAAAGGTGAGCCATTGAAAATTAGCTAGATTGAGCTACACTCTGATTGTTGCCATCAGATCTGGACATCGTACTTCATATAGTATAACACCAATGAACAGCAGTGATCTTTGTGTCCTGTCATGCAGCCTAACCTGTTTTGCTTCATTGCAGCTGTACGAAAAATAATTTTATGTTTCGCTGGAGTTCCACATCCAGAGATGCAGCAACTACAGAGCAACAGGCCTCAATGCGGGTTTTCTATTCCATTTACTCTAATCAAGGGGATTTTTAAGGGTTCACAATGAAGACAGAGATTAAGTGAAACCATATGTCTTTATGGTAAGTCCCCAAAAGTGTGTGTGTGTGTGTGTGTGTGTGGGGGGGGGGGGGGGTGTGTGTGCTTGCTTTAGAGAGCTGACATTTACTCTTCACACTATAATTTGGATCACAACCACAAAAATCAGGCAGCTGAAGAATATGGTATCAATCACGGAGCTGTGAGTGATCAAAGTCCCAGAATGTATACAGCACAGTGAGGACGTAGGCTCAAATCCTCTCTGAATATTTTTGGGTGGTCCGACTGCTTTGACTTCTTTGTTTTTAACCCCAGATCACAGTCAGCTCTGCCGGTCTGTAATATAGCCTGGCAATACTGCAGTGGTGCTAAGTGAGGAAAGGCCTATGCAGTTATATGCATTACATTATTAATGTCCCAAATTTCAAGAGTGTCCAGGGGAGTAATTTGAAGAAGAAGAAGAAGAAGAAGAAGAAGAAGAATCAGAAGAAGAAGAAAAGTACATTGCATTTGTGTAGTAATGCTGGTTTCACCTGGAAATGGTAACGATACTCACAGGTCATTTTTGGAGATAAAAAATAAATAAATGAACTTATTACATTTTAAGCTTGTTCCATGTATATATTTTCATATGAATGAGGATCAAGTGATTTCACTTGCAAATATGATTGATGCTACTTGGTATACACATGATAGTTGTGCCATATGTACTCCGTGTGGAGTAACTCCTTACTTTTTAGGGTTGATTTTATTGCATGTATTTGCATAGTAATAAGAACAAGCAACAGTGACCTCCAGTGTTCACCAGCAAGGTGCAACTAGGCTAACAGCTAGGCTTCACAAGCAACTTGATTGGCCTGTCTGCCTTTATTTTATTTTGCATGTTAAAAGTCCACAATAGGAGGTTCGCTGGTCCTCTCTTGTATCTATCAGATCCCAAAATTTTAAAGCCAAATATGCAATAGTTTTTATTGGAGGTGACTGACTGATTCATTCCAATGCATGCCCTACTAATCACAACGAATTAAGTGATTTCTCTTGTGAACACAATAACCCAAGGGTATAAATGGATGGTGTACACTTAATACTTATACCATAGGTAACCCCCTGTGGATTAGATGAGCTGATTACATTTTGGAGCTAGAGTTATTGTTGCAGAATGCTTTATGATACAAGCATTCTGCAACAATATGCTTAGATAGTATTGTAACACAGAGTAACATATACAAATACACTTATTACAGTGCTAATTTGCACAAGGGATTCCTGTAAACATAACTCCAACATGCATGAATGCAGACTTCATCTTCACATCATGTATACTGTATATGATGCCATAGGTATTAAAGGCACTGCGCTGCGGTTGTTTGAATCATATTTATCTAATAGATTACAATTTGTTCATATAAATGGGGAATCTTCTTCACAGACTAAAGTTAATTATGGAGTTCCACAAGGTTCTGTGCTAGGACCAATTTTATTCACTTTATACATGCTTCCCTTAGGCAGTATTATTAGACGGTATTGCTTAAATTTTCATTGTTACGCAGATGATACCCAGCTTTATCTATCCATGAAGCCAGAGGACACACACCAATTAGCTAAACTGCAGGATTGTCTTACAGACATAAAGACATGGATGACCTCTAATTTCCTGCTTTTAAACTCAGATAAAACTGAAGTTATTGTACTTGGCCCCACAAATCTTAGAAACATGGTGTCTAACCAGATCCTTACTCTGGATGGCATTACCCTGACCTCTAGTAATACTGTGAGAAATCTTGGAGTCATTTTTGATCAGGATATGTCATTCAAAGCGCATATTAAACAAATATGTAGGACTGCTTTTGTGCATTTACGCAATATCTCTAAAATGAGAAAGGTCTTGTCTCAGAGTGATGCTGAAAAACTAATTCATGCATTTATTTCCTCTAGGCTGGACTATTGTAATTCATTATTATCAGGTTGTCCTAAAAGTTCCCTAAAAAGCCTTCAGTTAATTCAAAATGCTGCAGCTAGAGTACTGACGGGGACTAGAAGGAGAAAGCATATCTCACCCATATTGGCCTCTCTTCATTGGCTCCCTGTTAATTCTAGAATAGAATTTAAAATTCTTCTTCTTACTTATAAGGTTTTGAATAATCAGGTCCCATCTTATCTTAGGGACCTCGTAGTACCATATCACCCCAATAGAGCGCTTCGCTCTCAGACTGCAGGCTTACTTGTAATTCCTAGGGTTTGTAAGAGTAGAATGGGAGGCAGAGCCTTCAGCTTTCAGGCTCCTCTCCTCTGGAACCAGCTCCCAATTCAGATCAGGGAGACAGACACCCTCTCTACTTTTAAGATTAGGCTTAAAACTTTCCTTTTTGCTAAAGCTTATATTAGGGCTGGATCAGGTGACCCTGAACCATCCCTTAGTTATGCTGCTATAGACGTAGACTGCTGGGGGGTTCCCATGATGCACTGTTTCTTTCTCTTTTTGCTCTGTATGCACCACTCTGCATTTAATCATTAGTGATCGATCTCTGCTCCCCTCCACAGCATGTCTTTTTCCTGGTTCTCTCCCTCAGCCCCAACCAGTCCCAGCAGAAGACTGCCCCTCCCTGAGCCTGGTTCTGCTGGAGGTTTCTTCCTGTTAAAAGGGAGTTTTTCCTTCCCACTGTAGCCAAGTGCTTGCTCACAGGGGGTCGTTTTGACTGTTGGAGTTTTACATAATTATTGTATGGCCTTGCCTTACAATATAAAGTGCCTTGGGGCAACTGTTTGTTGTGATTTGGCGCTATATAAAAAAATTGATTGATTGATTGATTGATTGATGTTGTTGACACTGATAATTGATTCAGGTGTTAATTTGCAAACACTGCATTTTTTTTTTAAATCGACATTCGATGATACGTAAAACTTGGTGGGCATGTGGTAATTGTTCTGTGTTGTATCTGTGTCTGGTTGTTGCAGTGCAATACAGAACAACAACAACAACAAAAATGTGGCATTCTGGGGGGAAAAAAAAACTTGTCCAAAGTCTCTAATAGCCAAACGAGCAGTTGAGATTGAGTACTTCTAATTATAGGTCATCATTTACGAACAAGAGCAATCAAAGACAAGTATCCCACTAATCTGAACCTGCTGTGGGCAAACACTTAAAAACACGCCTGGAAAATGCATCGGGTCTGGTCCTGTCCTGTTCAAAGGATGTTCAAACACTGCGTAATATTCATATAAGTGGCTGCAGATGCAGTCCTGTTCTGTTTGCTGAGATGTTGTGCAACAAAGCTGAGCACGTGTCTTTTAAATTGATGTATGTCATAGTTACAACATCATTAAGAGGAACAAAAATTTGTGCACTTCAAACATTTTCTTTTTGTCTTGTTCCCTAACACACACACTTTTGTGTGCAGCTAACAGAAATCTGACATTGAAGTCATATAGGTATTCTCACAGTATTACTAGAGGTCAGGGTAATGCCATCCAGAGTAAGGATCTGGTTAGACACCATGTTTCTAAGATTTGTGGGGCCAAGTACAATAACTTCAGTTTTATCTGAGTTTAAAAGCAGGAAATTAGAGGTCATCCATGTCTTTATGTCTGTAAGACAATCCTGCAGTTTAGCTAACTGGTGTGTGTCCTCTGGCTTCATGGATAGATAAAGCTGGGTATCATCTGCATAACAATGAAAATTTAAGCAATGCCGTCTAATAATACTGCCTAAGGGAAGCATGTATAAAGTGAATAAAATTGGTCCTAGCACAGAACCTTGTGGAACTCCATAATTAACCTTAGTCTGTGAAGAAGATTCCCCATTTACATGAACAAATTGTAATCTATTAGATAAATATGATTCAAACCACCGCAGCGCAGTGCCTTTAATACCTATGGCATGCTCTAATCTCTGTAATAAAATTTTATGGTCAACAGTATCAAAAGCAGCACTGAGGTCTAACAGAACAAGCACAGAGATGAGTCCACTGTCTGAGGCCATAAGATCATTTGTAACCTTCACTAATGCTGTTTCTGTACTATGATGAATTCTAAAACCTGACTGAAACTCTTCAAATAGACTATTCCTCTGCAGATGATCAGTTAGCTGTTTTACAACTACCCTTTCAAGAATTTTTGAGAGAAAAGGAAGGTTGGAGATTGGCCTATAATTAGCTAAGATAGCTGGGTCAAGTGATGGCTTTTTAAGTAATGGTTTAATTACTGCCACCTTAAAAGCCTGTGGTACATAGCCAAGTAATAATGATAGATTGATCATATTTAAGATCGAAGCATTAAATAATGGTAGGGCTTCCTTGAGCAGCCTGGTAGGAATGGAGTCTAATAGACATGTTGATGGTTTGGATGAAGTAACTAATGAAAATAACTCAGAACAATCTGAGAGAAAGAGTCTAACCAAATACCGGCATCACTGAAAGCAGCCAAAGATAACGATACGTCTTTGGGATGGTTATGAGTAATTTTTCTCTAATAGTTAAAATTTTATTAGCAAAGAAAGTCATGAAGTCATTAATAGTTAAAGTTAAAGGAATACTCGGCTCAACAGAGATCTGACTCTTTGTCAGCCTGGCTACAGTGCTGAAAAGAAACCTGGGGTTGTTCTTATTTTCTTCAAGTAGTGATGAGTAGTAAGATGTCCTAGCTTTACGGAGGGCTTTTTTATAGAGCAACAGACTCTTTTTCCAGGCTAAGTGAAGATCTTCTAAATTAGTGAGACACCATTTCCTCTCCAACTTACAGGTTATCTGCTTTAAGCTGCGAGTTTGTGAGTTATACCACGGAGTCAGGCACTTCTGATTTAAAGCTCTGTTTTTCAGAGGAGCTACAGCATCCAAAGTTGTCTTCAATGAGGATGTAAAACTATTGATGAGATACTCTATCTCACTTACAGAGTTTAGGTAGCTACTCTGCACTGTGTTGGTATATGGCATTAGAGAACATAAAGAAGGAATCATATCCTTAAACCTAGTTACAGCGCTTTCTGAAAGACTTTTAGTGTAATGAAACTTATTCCCCACTGCTGGGTAGTCCATCAGAGTAAATGTAAATGTTATTAAGAAATGATCAGACAGATTGGAGTTTTCAGGGAATACTGTTAAGTCTTCAATTTCCATACCATAAGTCAGAACAAGATCTAAGATATGATTAAAGTGGTGGGTGGACTCATTTACATTTTGAGCAAAGCCAATTGAGTCTAATAATAGATTAAATGCAGTGTTGAGGCTGTCATTCTCAGCATCTGTGTGGATGTTAAAATCGCCCACTATAATTATCTTATCTGAGCTAAGCACTAAGTCAGACAAAAGGTATGAAAATTCACAGAGAAACTCACAGTAACGACCAGGTGGACGATAGATAATAACAAATAAACTGTTTTTTGGGACTTCCAATTTGGATGGACAAGACTAAGAGTCAAGCTTTCAAATGAATTAAAGCTCTGTCTGGGTTTTTGATTAATTAATAAGCTGGAATGGAAGATTGCTGCTAGTTAGTGTGACTCGGGGGTGTTGACTCATTTAAACTAACATATTCATCCTGCTGTAACCAGGTTTTTGTAAGGCAGAATAAATCAATATGTCAATCAATTATTATATCATTTACTAACAGGGACTAGAAGAGAGAGACCTAATGTTTAATAGACCACATTTAACTGTTTTAGTCTGTGGTGCAGTTGAAGGTGCTATATTATTTTTTCTTTTTGAATTTTTATGCTTAAATAGATTTTTGCTGGTTATTGGTAGTCTGGGAGCAGGCACCGTCTCTACGGGGATGGGGTAATGAGGGGATGGCAGGGGGAGAGAAGCTGCAGAGAGGTGTGTAAGACTACAACTCTGCTTCCTGGTCCCAACCCTGGATAGTCACAGTTTGGAGGATTTAAGAAAATTGGCCAGATTTCTAGAAATGAGAGCTGCTCCATCCAAAGTGGGATGGATGCCGTCTCTCCTAACAAGACCAGGTTTTCCCCAGAAGCTTTGCCAATTATCTATGAAGCCCACCTCATTTTTTGGACACCACTCAGACAGCCAGCAATTCAAGGAGAACATGCGGCTAAACATGTCACTCCCGGTCTGATTGGGGAGGGGCCCAGAGAAAACTACAGAGTCCGACATTGTTTTTGCAAAGTTACACACCGATTCAGTGTTGATTTTAGTGACCTCCGATTGGCGTAACCGGGTGTCATTATTGCTGACGTGAATTACAATCTTACCAAATTTACGCTTAGCCTTAGCCAGCAGTTTCAAATTTCCTTCAATGTCGCCTGCTCTGGCCCCCGGAAGACAATTGACTATGGTTGCTGGTGTCGCTAACTTCACATTTCTCAAAACAGAGTCACCAATATCCAGAGTTTGGTCCTCGGCGGGTGTGTCGTCGAGTGGGGAAAAACGGTTAGAAATGTGAACGGGTTGGCGGTGTATACGGGGCTTCTGTTTAGCACTACGCTTCCTCCTCACAGTCACCCAGTCGGCCTGCTTTCCCGGCTGCTCGGGATCTGCCAGAGGGAAACTAACGGCGGCTAAGCTACCTTGGTCCACACCGACTACAGGGCCTGGCTAGCTGTAGAATTTTCCACGGTGCAGAGCCGAGTCTCCAATTCGCCCAGCCTGGCCTCCAAAGCTACGAATAAGCTACACTTATTACAAGTACCATTACTGCTAAAGGAGGCCGAGGAATAACTAAACATTTCACACCCAGAGCAGAAAAGTGTGGGAGAGACAGGAGAAGCCATCATGCTAAACCGGCTAAGAGCTAGTAGCTGCGCTAAGCTAGCAGATTCCTAAAGACACACAAAGTGAATAATGTGTAAATAATTTAGATTTGATTCAGCAGAGGGAGTGCTTTAGTTAAGGCACGTGAAGATTACACTGTGAAGCAAATCGTTATCTAGGTAACTAGATCAATCTAACTGCGCAGATTAAACAGCTAACAGATACAGCAAAACACCGCTGTGCTCCGGAACAGGAAGTGATACAATACCGCAGTGAGAGCCAACCACCAGTATAGGCAAGCAAGAGCCAAATAACTAATTTCTTCCTGTTAAAAGGGAGTTTTTCACAGGGGGTCGTTTTGACCGTTGGGGTTTTTACGTAATTATTGTATGACCTTGCCTTACAATATAAAGCGCCTTGGGGCAACTGTTTGTTGTGATTTGGCGCTATATAAATAAAATTGATTGATTGATTGATAGGTATTGTATTTGTAATGTGCACTAAAACTGGCCCCTAATCCAACATGATCGTCCATGTATATTAAGCACACTAGTTGTATAATTTGAGAATGTTTTTGTCTTCGTCTATATGCTTCCCTGCTGATTTTCACAATCTAGCAACTTGCTTCTGACGGATTGTTTGTTGCTGTGACGCCACTCTGAACTTCACACGGTTGTATACGCTTCTTTTATTTCTGTTTAGCACTCTTCTGGTTATTAATTGTATCTACTCTGAACGTTATTTAACAACAGTCCTGTTGTGAATCGCTAGCAGTTAGCATTTGCTAGCAGTTAGCATTCGCTAGCTAGGTCGACCCCTCCCCTCTACGTAGTTACTTTTTATTGTTTCTTTTCTACCCGTTTAATACTTCTGTTCGTTTTTCGGTTGAACTGCTGTGAATTTTAAGTAATTATTTTACTCCTGTGTAAAATCTTAGGAGCGGCTAGCATTTTCACTAGCGGTTAGCTTGCGTTAGCTATTTCGGACCCCGTCATAATTTTTTCATTTCATTTTTTTACACTCCTGTTAGTTAATTAACTGTTTAGTGTATTTTATAGCTGCTGTGTTTTTACCTGTTTAATACTTCTGTTAATTTTTCAGTGTAACTGCTGTGAATTTTAATAAATTTATTTGCGTCTGTGTGAGCCTTAGGAGTGGTTAACTTATCCATTATTGGTTAGCTCGTGTTTGCTTGGCTACATTTCTTGAATTTCTTAGTGCACAAAGTACACTACTAATTCTACTTTACACCCTCCGTAATCCTGCGTGATGTTGGAAGATAGGGTGGCTCTCTCTTAGAGAACCGCGTCTGTAAGTTAGAGCAGCTTCTTAGCGCAGTGGAGTTCGATGTTACGGGCACTCCAGATTCAATTCAATTCAATTCAATTTTTTTTTTATATAGCGCCAAATCACAACAAACAGTTGCCCCAAGGCGCTTTATATTGTAAGGCAAGGCCATACAATAATGATGTAAAACCCCAACGGTCAAAACGACCCCCTGTGAGCAAGCACTTGGCTACAGTGGGAAGGAAAAACTCCCTTTTAACAGGAAGAAACCTCCAGCAGAACCAGGCTCAGGGAGGGGCAGTCTTCTGCTGGGACTGGTTGGGGCTGAGGGAGAGAACCAGGAAAAAGACATGCTGTGGAGGGGAGCAGAGATCGATCACTAATGATTAAATGCAGAGTGGTGCATACAGAGCAAAAAGAGAAAGAAACAGTGCATCATGGGAACCCCCCAGCAGTCTACGTCTATAGCAGCATAACTAAGGGATGGTTCAGGGTCACCTGATCCAGCCCTAACTATAAGCTTTAGCAAAAAGGAAAGTTTTAAGCCTAATCTTAAAAGTAGAGAGGGTGTCTGTCTCCCTGATCTGAATTGGGAGCTGGTTCCACAGGAGAGGAGCCTGAAAGCTGAAGGCTCTGCCTCCCATTCTACTCTTACAAACCCTAGGAACTACAAGTAAGCCTGCAGTCTGAGAGCGAAGCGCTCTATTGGGGTGATATGGTACTACGAGGTCCCTAAGATAAGATGGGACCTGATTATTCAAAACCTTATAAGTAAGAAGAAGAATTTTAAATTCTATTCTAGAATTAACAGGAAGCCAATGAAGAGAGGCCAATATGGGTGAGATATGCTCTCTCCTTCTAGTCCCCGTCAGCACTCTAGCTGCAGCATTTTGAATTAACTGAAGGCTTTTTAGGGAACTTTTAGGACAACCTGATAATAATGAATTACAATAGTCCAGCCTAGAGGAAATAAATGCATGAATTAGTTTTTCAGCATCACTCTGAGACAAGACCTTTCTGATTTTAGAGATATTGCGTAAATGCAAAAAAGCAGTCCTACATATTTGTTTAATATGCGCTTTGAATGACATATCCTGATCAAAAATGACTCCAAGATTTCTCACAGTATTACTAGAGGTCAGGGTAATGCCATCCACAGTAAGGATCTGGTTAGACACCATGTTTCTAAGATTTGTGGGGCCAAGTACAATAACTTCAGTTTTATCTGAGTTTAAAAGCAGGAAATTAGAGGTCATCCATGTCTTTATGTCTGTAAGACAATCCTGCAGTTTAGCTAATTGGTGTGTGTCGTCTGGCTTCATGGATAGATAAAGCTGGGTATCATCTGCGTAACAATGAAAATTTAAGCAATACCGTCTAATAATACTGCCTAAGGGAAGCATATATAAAGTGAATAAAATTGGTCCTAGCACAGAACCTTGTGGAACTCCATAATTAACTTTAGTCTGTGAAGAAGATTCCCCATTTACATGAACAAATTGTAATCTATTAGACAAATATGATTCAAACCACCGCAGCGCAGTGCCTTTAATACCTATGGCATGCTCTAATCTCTGTAATAAAATTTTATGGTCAACAGTATCAAAAGCAGCACTGAGGTCTAACAGAACAAGCACAGAGATGAGTCCACTGTCCGAGGCCATAAGAAGATCATTTGTAACCTTCACTAATGCTGTTTCTGTACTATGATGAATTCTAAAACCTGACTGAAACTCTTCAAATAGACCATTCCTCTGCAGATGATCAGTTAGCTGTTTTACAACTACCCTTTCAAGAATTTTTGAGAGAAAAGGAAGGTTGGAGATTGGCCTATAATTAGCTAAGATAGCTGGGTCAAGTGATGGCTTTTTAAGTAATGGTTTAATTACTGCCACCTTAAAAGCCTGTGGTACATAGCCAACTAACAAAGATAGATTGATCATATTTAAGATCGAAGCATTAAATAATGGTAGGGCTTCCTTGAGCAGCCTGGTAGGAATGGGGTCTAATAAACATGTTGATGGTTTGGATGAAGTAACTAATGAAAATAACTCAGACAGAACAATCGGAGAGAAAGAGTCTAACCAAATACCGGCATCACTGAAAGCAGCCAAAGATAACGATACGTCTTTGGGATGGTTAGTGATGAGGTTAGTGTTGGGCCGGCTAGCGAGCCCATTAGCATCAGCTTAGAAATGCCGGCTGTGGAGGACCGCTTTCGGACTGTGGCTAGGCAGAGGAAGCCCCGTAGGGCTTGGTGCCTGGTTGTGGCACCCCGATCACACTCGCCAGTGAGAACTGTGAATCGGTTCTCCCCTTTGGATTTGCCAGATGTGAATTCTCTGAGCCCACAAGTGACTTCCACTCCTGTCTCCAGGCCGAAACACCGGACTTTAGTGATAGGGGATTCTATCACCCGCAAAGTCAGGTTACAGACGCCGGCTGACATTAAATGTATTCCTGGGGCCAGAGCTCTCGACATTGCATCTCATCTTAGGGTGCTGACACTGCAGAAGGGAAGACAAATGAAGGAACATGACATGAGATATAGTCACATAGTTATTCACATTGGCACCAATGGTATCAGGATGAAGCACTCAGAGGTCACAAAAATGGACATAGAGAGGACGTGTGACCTTGCCAGAAAGATGTGTCGGCATCAATTAATAATCTCTGATCCCCTCCCCTCCTGGGGTACTGATGAGGCGTTTAGCAGGCTGACATCGTTAACTAGGTGGCTGGCGCAGTTTTGTAGACAGCAAGGCTTTAGCTTTATTGATAACTGGCCTTCGTTCTGGGGCCACCGTGGCTGATCCTGCACGGCCTCCACCCTACTGGGGAAGGCGCTGCCATCTTGTCTGAGAACATAGATAGAGCTCTACAGGAAGGGTAACATTAGGAATCTACAGCAGGCCACGGAGCAGGTGATTAGAGACCCTGCAAGGCTTATGACAAATGTGGGTGTGGAATCCATTAGCTTAGCGGGGAATTTAGTGCAGAAAATCAACTATGGTGATAGTGCAGTTTATTTGCCAGGGAGGGAATTTCAACAAGTTGAGACTGTGGCCTGCTTCCGTAGTCGTGTCCATAAAAATCATAGAGGGATATGCTTTCCAAACTTAATACACATTACTATATTGGATGATGGTGAAATTGAAGATGGCCCACTGGTTGTTCCAGCAATAGCAAAGATTTCGTGTCTGCTACCTACAACGTGCATGGAATGTCTTAAACCTAAACCTACTTCTAGGCATCTTATATATGCTACTCTGGAACCACCCCTAAACCCAAACAGTTCAACTGTCAACCCCACTGAGGTCCTTAGACTGGGTCTCATTAACATAAGATCACTGTCCTCAAAATCATTGTTGATCAATGATGTAATTATTGATCATCACTTAGATATGATTGGGCTATGTGAAACCTGGCTTAAACCTACAGCTGTCCTCCCCTTAAATGAGGCCTGCCCACCAGCATATACATTTAGTCACGTCCCTCGTGATGCGAAGCAAGGCGGGGGTGTTGCTCTTATTTTAAATCTAGGTTTAGCTTATTAGCTGGTGGGGGTTACAAATATCACTTGTTTGAGCATCTGATTCTCCGCTCAGGATACTACAAATTGCCAAGGTCAGAAGAATAAAAATCAGTCGTATTACTTTGTCACTGTATATAGGCCTCCTGGCCCATATTCTGAATTCTTAGATGAATTTGGTGCGTTCATCTCTAACTTGTCAACTAGTGTAGATAACATTCTGATCATTCTTGACTTTAACATTCATATAAATAAGCCTTCTGATCCCCTCTGCAAATCATTTATGGAAATTGTGGATGCATTAGGATTTCGGCAATGCATTCGGGATTCGACGCACATTAGTGGAAATACCCGGGATCTGGTTCTCGCACGTGGTATTGCTGTCACGGATATTGACATCATCCCTCTTACATCAGTGGTGTCTGATCACTCACTTATTAAGTTTACAGTTTCGCTGCCGTGTTTAGTGGAACAACAACCTTATATATCATTACGGCGATGCATCAACTCCTCAACTAAGACTGAACTCGAAGCTAGACTGCCTGATGTCTTAGCTTCACATATGACAAATACCCAGTCAGTAGACAGACTTGTGGATAGTTTAAACTCAGTGCTCAAAACTACACTCGACATGATTGCACCACCTGTGTTAAAACCGCGCTCCCCCAAATCACAGTCACCTTGGTTCAATGATTATCTGCGTGACCTCAAGCATAAAGCAAGAGGTCTAGAATGGAAATGGCGTCATTCAAAATTAGAAGTATTTCACCTTGCGTGGCGTGATGCTATCTTATAAGCATGCATTATTGGCTACAAAGCGGACTTACTACTCTAATTTGATCAACAAAAACAAGCATAACTCAAAGTTCTTGTTCGACACGGTGGCAACACTTTTGCATGGACAACCACCTGTAGTTTGCTGTCCTTTTACAGCACAAGATTTCCTAGATTACTTTGAGAAGAAAATAGAAGACATCAGGTTAAACATATTCTGGCATGCCTCAATCCAGCCACTACACCCTGCTATTGATGTGGGCGCCACTACTGAGGTATTACCTAGATTTACAGAATTTGACAGTATCTCACTAGACAGACTCTGCTCTCTTCCACAGCATGTCTTTTTCCTGGTTCTCTCCCTCAGCCCCAACCAGTCCCAGCAGAAGACTGCCCCTCCCTGAGCCTGGTTCTGCTGGAGGTTTCTTCCTGTTAAAAGGGAGTTTTTCCTTCCCACTGTCGCCATGTGCTTGCTCACAGGGGGTCGTTTTGACTGTTGGGGTTTTTCCTTAATTATTGTATGGCCTTGCCTTACAATATAAAGTGCCTTGGGGCAGCTGTTTGTTGTGATTTGGTGCTATATAAATAAAATTGATTTGATTTAGACATGCTGACAAAACTCGTCAACAAAAAGCACAACCTGTTTATTTGATCCTATACCAACAAAACTGTTTAAGGACTTGTGGCCCACTCTTGGGCCGACTGTGCTGGAAATTATGAATCTTTCTTTAACTTCTGGATCTGTTCCTAAATGTTTCAAATCTGCAGTGATTAAACCATTACTTAAGAAACCTAATCTTGACCCGAGTGTATTGACAAACTATCGGCCGATATCAAATCTATCATTTTTCTCTAAAATTCTGGAAAAAGTGGTGTCACGGCAGCTCATAGACTATCTTACTGAGAATAATCTCTTTGAGCCACTGCAGTCTGCTTTCAGAAAATATCATTACACAGAGACGGCTCTCACTAAAGTGGTGAATGATCTTCTGCTTACAATGGATTCGGACACCACTACGGTTCTGTTGCTGTTAGATCTCAGTGCTGCATTTGATACAGTGGATCATCATATTCTACTTTAGTGCCCTTGCATGGCTGACGTCATACTTGACCAGTCGTTCTCACTGTGTTTTGTACAATAACACTACCTCTAACCTTAGTGACATGAAATTTGGGGTTCCACAGGGGTCTTAGGCCCCCTGCTTTTCTCTATAGGGGTGCTATATACAGTCCCCCTTGGGCACATATTGCAGCGTTTTGGGATTACCTTTCACTGCTATGCAGATGATAGTCAGTTATACATGCCGATAACTGCTGGTAATCTCATTCACATAAAATCCTTAGAAGATTGCCTTGCAGCAGTGAGAAGTTGGATGTCTAGAAACTTCCTACTTTTAAACTCTGATAAGATTGAAATGATGGTTCTTGGTCAAGTGAGACATCGGCATCAATTTGACCAGTTAATGCTCAGCCTCGGCTCATGTGTCATACATCACACTGACAAAGTGAGGAACCTTTGGGTAATTTTTGATCCTTCATTGTCCTTTGGCCTCCACATTATTACTAGGACTGCTTTCTTCCACCTGCGAAATATAGCGAAGATTCGTCCCATCCTGTCTATGGCTGATGCTGAGACCCTGATACATGCATTTATCTCTTTTAGATTGGACTACTGCAATGTTCTATTTTCTGGTTTACCGCAATCTAGCATTAGGGATCTCCAATTGGTGTAGAATGCTGCAGCCAGACTTTTGACACGAAGCAGAAAGTTCGACCACATTACACCCATTTTAGCATCCCTTCACTGGCTTCCAGTGGTGGGCACAGATAACCAAAAAATGAACTTCGATAACAGATAAGATAACTAAAAAGTTATCTTTGATAAAGATAAACCACCCAAAAATTTATCAGAATTTGCAGTTACTAAAGAGCTGAAATTGATTCTTAACACGGTCACTTTTGATGCTTTCAAAAGTGGTAAAAGACCTAAAGAATAAGCAAGAATATTTGACCATACTGCCCCCTGCAGGAAGCAGCACACACAAATCCTGACAACACCCACAAAATCAATTCACTAATCATAATCATTTTTCTTTCAACATTCTACCCCTGCTGGAAACTCTTGTTTACAACAGCACCCCCACCACAGAGGCACACCAAGAGCAGCCATAAGGCTAGCTCCCTATCAATTTCAACACGCCGTTCAGGCGGAGGTCTTGAAAAATAAAGTCATACTAACTTATGGTTTTTTGAAAATACTGATAGAATAACTCCATTAATGTCAATTCTGTCATTTGTACAAAGTTAAAATATAACATATATCTTTTAATGTTGAATAAGGCACAAATTCTGAGGTTTTGTAACAAACACAGACCGCAAAGCATTCTGGGTAAAAGTGCTAAACAGTGATTCAGATTCAGTTCAGTAATCCATTATGTAAACCAACACGTTAATGTGACGTGTGTCGTGTGTTGGTTTAAAAATAAATGTGCTTTTGTAAAATATTCCATTTTTATTTGTAAAAACAGGCATTTTTATGGAGCCCTGGAAGTGTCATCGCAATTGCATGTTTTAAAACTTTGATGTTGTAACATGTGCACTCAATATTAGTAAGTAAGTAAGTAAATTTATTTATATAGTGCCTTTCACAGACATAAGGCCATGTACACACGTTGTCGGGTATTTGTAAAACCGAATGGTTTTCATAGCCTTAAGAGCGTGCATATCATGAATGCTTGGTCTTGTTGGATTTGTGAGAATCTACTGAATCTACTGGTACCTTGTTTCCCATGTAACAATAAGAAATATACTCAAAACCTGGATTAATCTTTTTAGTCACATAGCACTACTATTATTCTGAACACTACTGCACATTTTTACACTTTGTTAGCGCTCCTTTCCATCACTATGTCACTAGCTAGGTAGCTTACTTAGTGAGGCAATGGAGCAGCACCATTTCTCTGTGACAGCACCCAAAACTATCTGCTTCACTTCCATGTCATCGGGGAACATTCATCTATGTTTTTTAAGCCTAGGGTTAGGGTAGCATGGTGGCTTAGTGATTAGCTCTGTTGCCTCACAGCGAGAAGGTCATGGGTTCGATTCCCTCCTGTGGTCTTTCTGTGTGGAGTTTGCATGTTCTCCCCGTGTTTGCATGGGTTCCCTCTGGATGCTGATGGAGACATGCAGGTTAGGTGAACTGGAAACTTTAAATTGTCCGTAGGTGTGCATTCGGGTGTGATTGTGTTTGTTTGTCGACAAGGTTGGGTAGGATTACTTTGAAATGTAATCCAAAAGTAATCAGAGTACAAGTAATCCAAATGTATGTATATACATACATGTAATCCACATGTATTCTTTCAAAGTAATCCTACCCAACCTTGTTTGTCTATATGTGGCCCTGTGACAGACTGGTGTCCTGTCTGGGGTGTACCTGCTGGTATAGGCTCTAGCCCCCCGTGACCCTTAATCGGACTAAGTGGTTGAAGATGAGTGATGAGTGGGTTAGGGTTGGGGTTAGGGGTCACGTTTCCCCGGGTGTCACAATCCAACTCATCACCTATTGATGTTCAAAACCTGATGATTTGAGTGTAAAAACATGATTGCTATGGCCATACTAACAAGGCAAAACAAGAAGATTGACATTAAATACAAAGACAGAAATGTTTCAGTTAAACAGCCATATACAGTTCCATGTGTGGAATGATGAAATTGTTGAAAACATAACAATGAGGTCCCAGTCAAATATTCTGTTTTAGTAAATCAGTTAGTGTATTGATGCCAGATTGCTGAGGTATTAAATTTCCCATACACTCTTATTTTTGTACACTTCCATATCAGTGTGTCCCAAATCTGACCAGCACCAAGTGCAAAGCTCTTGATATCATGTTTTTTTGGGGGGTGGGGTGGGGGGGGTGGTCTTATTTGATTATTTCCTGTATTTCATGCCAAAGAGCGGCTGTTATTTGTCCAGACCCAGCCTTGACTGTTCTCAGAAGACAACAGAGCCACAACACCAACAACTGATATGTGCAATTTTCAAGTCTATTAGTTTATTAGTTTGAGGGACACAGCCAGACACACAGACCTGATTACAACATCCTTACCACTGAGTGTTGGCTGATGTTAGTAAGCATGAATGTGAGAGAAAACAATACAACAAAATCCTCCAAGACAATAGGCCCATAACACAGTGATGCAGTTATCTGAAGCAGCTGCTGGCAGAGTGATAATTGGTCTTCTGGGTAATCTCTGGAAATTCAAAGTGAATATGGATTCTGACTCTTGGTAGATGAGGAGAGGTAGAGTGATGATTACAAACAGAAATATTAACGCTAACTTTTCTGAAGGTGGCCTCATGCTGTTATATTCTACTCATCACTTTGCAGCCAAAACAGCCGTCAGCTCTGTTCATTTGTCAGTCAGTCTGACACGTTGATGAGGTCGTGCTGTGCAGCCGCTGGCAGCATCCAAAAGAAGAAGGCCAACTGAACGTGAGCCCAAACATTTTGCATTATGATCCTGTTGCTCGAAGGGTTGTCATGAAAAGAGCTCAGTCTGCCAAAAGCATCGCCGAACAGAGCACAAAAGAATCCAACTACATAATTGATCATTTCCCGATGTTTTAGGACTGAAAAATAATACATCAGAGGGACCCAAAGGGGCAGAGGGCTTTTTCACATTTAGTGAGCAGGTTAATAAAACATAAACAAATGTTCTATGAATATGATAAAATAAAGTAGTTGCACCTGATTAAATATGCCATATAATAGTGAAACGCCACACAGCGGCGTGAACCTTGCTCTATGGTACAGGGAGTCCCAAACAGGAAGTGCCAAATTTTGAGTCCAAAGTGAAACAGGAAATGTCAAATGTTGAGCACTTCCTGGCATGGGTGGAGCTATAGTGGAGGCCAGGGTTGCACTGGACTCCCCTGAAATCTGATTGGACACTGATAATTGCATGTCACAGCACCGCACTTTTGGTTGAAAAGCGCTGCATTTTGAAATCAGTGAGTCACATTGACTGCTAGGTTCCTCCTGTCCAGACGTTTGTGCTGTGTACCACAAAACGTTCTAATCCACCTTAGTAGAAGAAAAATGTTTGCCTCACATTTGAACTGAACACGTTGTTTAATAATAATAATAACACTAAAGCTATATTAGTGAGTAAACGACCGTATTTTATGCCAGAAATGAGGTCCAGGTTGTTAAAAGTGGCATTTCTCCTTTCCATAAATCCTTACATATGTGTGTATCTCCAGTGATTTTTAAACAAGCAGGCAGCTGTTGATTTTACTCTCTGAAGGACTTAAATAAACTCTTAATTTTGCTCTGTGAGTGACACCAGGATGATGCATTTCACTTAAAAATACACATGCCATGGAGTGTTTCTCAACTGTACTCAAAAGTATTGGAACACTTGGCACACATTCTAATTTGTTTATGCCATTTCAAATACAAATAAATAATTAAATCTAAAGTTATCTTTCTTAAATGCAAACTGAAAGCAAATGTCTACAACTTGATATAAATTATTCTAATCCAATTGCATTTTTCCATGAATCTGATTGGTTAAGTGTGTGAGATTTCCGACTGTATAATATCGGGGTAACAGTAGCAAAATATTCAACCGTTTCACATTTGAATGTATTACTCCGCGCACTGACCAGTGTTCTGACGAGATGTCATTCCTGTGCACGCATGAGCAATATTGTCAGGATGCGGAACTGCCAATTTATGCGATGAAACGCACAATTCGACAGAACACCGGCTGCGTGCACTGCTAGCTGTTAGCTGAGAGTGGGAGAAAGTCGCGTACAGCTGCCGAAATCAGTGAATTTAAGCTACCATGCGAAAGTATTGATGTGGATTCTGATACAGATTTTACCATTTCACATTTGATGGATTACTCCTCGCCCTGACCGCTGTTGGAGCGACGCTGCCTCGGCTTGACAGTAAGCCTCGTTGACCAAATTAAACCGTGCAAATGATGGAATTGAATTAGAATTGTTGTGTGTTGCCCTAGTACCTGCTCCACTGCTCTCTCTCTCTCTCTCTCTCTCTCTTCCAGGTGGCATTCTTTGTGGAGCTGATGAGCACACCTGTCTGCAATCAACCTGCCTCCATAAAAACCCTGGTCCAACAGCTCATCGGCACCAGAAACTCAGTGTCCACGACCTGGTACCTGGCCTCTCTATTTCTGAATAGAATCTTTCTGTCTGCATTCCGTCGCATTTATATCTGGACTCTCTGTTTGGCTATCTGCTTGTTTTTGACACCTGTGCTATTTGGGTCTGAGCAATTGTAAACTGCCACCCTCATACAGTTTCTCCTCCTCTGTAGTGACACCGCTCTCCGTCAGCTCCACTGGGGGCCACCTGGACCATGGACCAGGTGGCCCCCAACTCCATACCTTGGAACTCCACCTGCACACCGGATCTAC
Source organism: Thalassophryne amazonica (assembly GCF_902500255.1). Lineage (NCBI taxonomy): Eukaryota > Metazoa > Chordata > Actinopteri > Batrachoidiformes > Batrachoididae > Thalassophryne > Thalassophryne amazonica. Next base: position 83,655,605 of record NC_047111.1, read on the forward strand.
TTCCACCGCAAACCTCCAAAGTAGTATTCACCATTCACACAGCATTTGTTCTTGTACCATCCTTGTACAATAAATCTGGTTTTCTTTATCCATTCAGCCTCCCTCCACTGGGGTCTAACCCAGGTGTTTGGGGATCAAATCCATAACAAGAATGGGAATAACCCCTTTGTGTCTGATGATTTGCAGACGTTCATGCTGTTATACGGTCGCAACTAGCCTTTTTACCGTAAAACTCCTTTTTACCGGCTCTGCTTGCGCGTCGCCCGTAAAGCTCAATTTGTGACCGTATAACCAGCATGAACGTCTGCAAATCATCAGACACAACAGGGTATTTCCGTAAATAAAAAAATATGAAATCCAGCTTCCTGATGAAGTTGTGTCGAGGAGGATTTTCTTAAAAAGAAGACCTGAAGTTACAATTTGCCAGAAAGTACATCTGAGATGCAAGCCTAGATTTGATGTTTTGGTGAAAGATATTTTTTGTATTTCTTCATAATTTATGTAAATTAAGTCCAAGAAATGGCATAAACAAATTAAAATGTGGGAAATACCAAGTGTTCCAGTACTTTTGGAGGGCACAGTATCCTAACCTTATGATGAGTACAAAATGAGTGTGGTATTATTACTGTTTGTTTAAGAATGTTTAATTTTCACTGTTGCTGCACTTTGTGTCAAATCATAATCATATCATATATCATATTGATATGAAAATATTGAGATACAATAATTTGGCCATATTGTACAGCCCTACTGTCAACTAGCTGAAAACTTTGAATGTTAATTTACATCTACTTAAAGTGGCAGGGGGTTAAGAGGGTCTGTGGGGTGGAGCCCCCCTCCCCCCAGAAGCTGAAAGGTAAAAAAAAAAGAAAAATGCTTAAAAAGGCGGGGGGTTTGGGAGGAGGAGGAGCGGAACCCCACAGAAGCTGAAAGGTTTTAACCATGCTCATGCTCCCAGGAATAATTTTACTGAAAAAAAGTCTGAAGGACCTAAAGGACATGGTTAGATGGTGAGGAGCCTCGAGGCATGTGAGAGGCAAACAAAGAAAAATGCTTAAAAAGGCAGGGGGTGGGGGGGAGTCACACCCCCAGAAGCTGAAAGGTTTTAGCCATGCTAATGCTCCCCTGAAGCATTTACTCAAAAAAAGTCTGAAGGCTCTAAATGACATGGTGAGATGTTGAAGAGATTCGCTTGTTAATGTCCATGACAAAAATATATTATTATTTTTTAACAGAGAGGAAAATTTGAAATGCACTAAAGATAACATATGGTTCAGTTTAAAACCCCTGTAATTTTAATTATGTGGTCATCTGTGTCTGTGCTTTGCATTTGCTGTATGTTTTGCATTATATCTTAGTGAAAAGTGTCTCAATCACTCTCATTTGTGGCAATGAGGTGCAAACTGGCACTCTCAATTCACAGACTATTTTTGATCCACATCTGATCCGTGTTGTGGATGTAGCAGATATTTGATTTTAACATTGAAAAGCCCCTTTGATCTATATTTTGTATTATATAATGGCTGAGTGGATCCTTGTCATTTGATTGGTGGGTTTTATGTCACATGACATGGATTATTCATGCCATTTGCCATTGTGTTTCATTTACCGTGCAACAGTTCCTTGTAGTGTGCAATTTTGATGCTGCTTGAAGTGCTATTGCATGCCCCGACCACCGCGCATGCTCACACTACCGGGGGTGATGTTTAGCTAAACATGGCGGAGTTTGCTTTGCTGGCGGACGCTGATTTGTAGGAGCTAATTGATGCTGCTAATTCTTCTAACACACACACACACACACACACACACACACACACACACACACACACACACACACACACACACACACAAAACAAACAAATCCACTGCGCTGTAAGCCGTCTGGAGGCAAGAAGAGCTGTTAGGATGAAGAGGATGAAATTAGGATGAAAAGTTGGACACATGATTTTTCACTGGAGTGAGGAAAGCAGATGGAAGTCTTTACTGAATTTGGCACAACAACGGCGTCATGGAGTACATCATCAGGATTGTTTTTTTTTTTTAAGTTGACTGAGAACAATTTTGGACTCCTATTTAAGTTCAGGTTGGACTGTTAAGCACCAGAGACGAACACCAAAATGTAAGTCCTTTTTCTGTTGTTTATTATACAAATAATGAATGTTTATTAGTTCAATGGTACGAATATTTCACCGGATTAAATATTTGTTCCACTGAAAGAATGTAAAAAAAAAAAATTCATTATTTGTTCTATATAACGGCTAAAATAGATCCTTGTCATTTGACATTTTATTAATTTAAAAACAACAGAAAAAGGACTTATATTTTGGTGTTCCACTGCTGTTAAAGTCCAAATTGTGATGAGTAGTCCAGTGATGCTGTGTACTGACTTCAGACTTCCATAAAAAAAAAGACTTTGTGTACTTCCTCAGTCCAGCCAAAAATCACATCAGCATTTCATCTGAACAGTTCATGCATCCAGATGGCTTACAGCGGAGTGGATTTTGTGTGTATGTGCGTACAAGATGGCACCACGTGAAGGCGCCCTGGTATTCTGGTGCTCCCTCTTTTGTCTGTTTTTGTGCGTGAATCGTGTGTCATCGTGTCCCTACACCCGCGAGGATCTTCTAAACATCAAATCATCAACACCCACGGACATTACGCCAGTTTTTTTAGTGCCTGCAGCTGAACTGGTTCACCTTTTGGCCAAAAAAGTGAGACGACGGCGGAGAGGAAAACGAGCTGGAGCTCTCGTGCGCCTCAGACGAAGGGGCACGCGCACGCCCCTACCTGGGATATTTCTCTCCAATGTCCGCTCACTCCACAACAAGATGGATGAGCTGGCACTGCTGATTAAGAAGAATAGAGATTTCTCCTCATCTTGTGTTCTGTGCTTCACGGAGACGTGGTTAAATGCACAAACACCGGACTGCGTGCTCCAACTAGAGGGATTCCGACTCCTCCGCGCAGACAGAGACCGAGCACTCTCTGGTGGAAAAACAAGAGGTGGAGGACTCTGCTTCTATATCAACAACACCTGGTGCTCCGATGTGACTGTGATCTCCCAACACTGCTCTCCCTCTCTGGAATATCTCCTCATAAACTGCAGACCGTTCTACTCTCCATGTGAGTTTAACTCTTTCATACTTTGCTCTGTGTATATTCCACCGAGCGCGGATGTGCACGAGGCCGAGCACGCACTTGCGGATCAGATTATGAGCGTGGAGAGAGACTTTCCGGACTCTTGTTATAATTCTCTGTGATTTTAACAAAGGGAATCTCAGTCAGGAATTACCAAAATACAAACAGTTTGTTAAATGCCCGACCAGAGAAGGGAGCACGTTAGATCATTGTTACACGACAGTGAGCGGCGCCTACCGTGCGGTGGCCCGTGCAGCTTTGGGACACTCAGATCACGTGATGGTCCACTTGATCCCCACGTACAGACAGAGACTTAAACTCTCTAAACCTGTTGTGAGGACGTCTAAAGTGTGGAGCAATGAAGCTGTAGAGGAGCTACGCGCGTGCTTGGCCACCACGGATTGGGATATGTTTGAAGCTTCAACAGACAGTCTAGATGACTACACGGACACTGTGACGTCATATATTCATTTCTGTGAAGACAGCATCATCCCACAGCATACCAGGGTGAGATATAACAATGGCAAGCCCTGGTTCACACCTAAACTCCAGCAGCTCCGTCAGCAGAAAGAGGTGGCTTTCAGAGAAGGAGACAGAGACAGCTATAGAGGTGCAAAGTACAGATTTAGCAAGGAGGTGGCAAAGGCTAAATCCATGTACAGTTCACGTCTGCAGCAAAGGTTCTCTGCCAACGACTCGGCCTCTGTGTGGAGGGGGTTGAAAGAGATCACCAACTACAAGCCCAAAGCACCTCGCTCTATTGACGACCTGAAGCTGGCCAATGACCTGAACGTCTTCTATTCACGCTTTCAAGACAAGGACTCACACCTCCCCACCCCCCACACAACTGGATATTCAAACACTCTGGACCTCCCCCCCTCACTGCTGCCCTCCCCACTCCCCCTGTTGCCCTCTCGGTCCAAGAGGAGGACGTGAGGAGACATTTCAAAAGGCTGAATCCATGTAATGCCCCAGGCCCAGACTGTGTCTCTCCTGCCACCCTGAGACACTGCACTGATGAGCTGGCCCCAGTCTTCACGGGGATCTTCAACACCTCCCTGGAGTCATGCCATGTTCCAGTCTGTTTCAAGTCCTCAATCATAGTTCCAGTCCCCAAGAAACCACGCTTCACTGGGCTTAATGACTACCATCCTGTGGCTCTCACGTCTGTAGTCATGAAGACCTTCGAATGCCTGGTTTTATCCCACCTGAAGTCCATCACCGACCCCCTCCTGGACCCCCCTGCAGTTTGCCTACAGAGCCAACAGGTCTGTAGATGATGCCATAATCCTGGCCCTGCACTCCATCCTGCAGCACCTGGACTCCCCAGGAACCTACGCTAGGATCCTGTTTATAGACTTCAGCTCTGCATTCAACACCATCCTTCCAGCTTTGCTCCAGGACAAGCTTTCTCTGCTCCATGTGCCCAACTCCACCTGCAGGTGGATCACAGACTTCCTGACGGACCGGAGCGTGTGAGGCTGGGAAAAAATGTCTCGAACACTCGGGCTCTCCGCACAGGATCTCCACAGGGCTGTGTCCTTTCCCCTCTGCTCTTCTCCCTCTACACTAACTGCTGCACCTCCAGCCACGACTCTGTAAAGCTCATCAAGTTTACGGACGACACCACCCTCATCGGACTCATTTCAGATGGGGATGAGTCTGCCTACAGGAGGGAGGTAGACCGGCTGGTGACCTGGTGCAGCAGCAACAACTTGGAGCTCAATGCCCAGAAAACAGTGGAGATGATCATGGACTTCAGGAAAGTCACAGCCCCCCCCCGCCCTCCCTCGCCCTCACCAACAGCCCCATCACCACTGTGGTCTGTCACTGCTTCCTCGGCACCACCATCACCCAGGACCTCAAGTGGGAGTCAACCATCAGCTCCCTCATCAAGAAGGCCCAGCAGAGGATGTACTTCCTGCGGCAGCTGAAGAAGGCCAAGCTGCCTGTCCAGCTGATGGTGCAGTTCTACACGGCCATCATCGAGTCCATCCTTTGCTCCTCCATCACGGTGTGGTACGCCGGGGCCACAGCCAGGGACAGACACAGACTGCAGTGCATTGTGGCCTCTGCTGAGAAGGTGATCGGCTGTAGCCTTCCGTCTCTCCACGACCTGCACCTCTCCAGGACTCTGGGCCGAGCAGGTCGGATCACAGCTGACCCTTCTCACCCTGCACACGGTCTATTCAAACCACTCCCCTCGGGCAGGAGGCTACGGTCCATCCGGACCAGAACCTCCCGCCATAAGAACAGTTTCTTCCCCTCTGCCGTTAGACTCATGAACACCTCATAACTCAGTCACCTTAAGCTTAACTCTGTCACTTTATCATTTTATCACGGGTCACTTTAGACAATGTACTTTGGTTTTTAATTGCACTCCTCCCACTGCACTGTTTTTTCTGTTTCTCTGTTTTTCTGTTGCACACAGCCTTTCATATTTCATATTTCTTTTTTTTTATCTTATATTTTATCTTATTTTGACACTTATGTTATATTTTATCTTAGCATTTTATCTCCTCTTAATGTTGCACCATTGTACCGAAGCAAATTCCTAGTCTGTGAATCCTGTTCACTGGCAATGGCAATAAACTTCTTCTGATTCTGATTCTGGTATGTGTGTGTGTGTTACAAGAATTAGCAGCGTCAGTTAGCTCAATCAAATCGTCCTCTCTGTAGAGTCGTTGTCCCCCGCGCGGGCACACACATCCGGTTCAGCGCTTGTGCGCACGTGTACTACCAAAAAATAGACTGTGTACATCCTTAGTGCAACAAAAAAAAATCACATCAGAAATTAGTCCAGCTTTTCATTCCAACTTCCTGCTAACAGCCTCCAGACAGCACAGTGGATTTGTTTTTTGTGTGTGTGTGTGTGTGTGTGCGCGCACATGCATGTGTGTGCATGCGTGTGTGTGCGCGCATGTGCAGAGTGCAGTGGTACCAAAAGTATGGAACCAAATTTGCACTCTAAATGCAATGCAACACAAATGGGACGAATAATCCATGTCATGTGACATACAAAGCACCAATCAAATGACAAGGCTCCACTCAGCCGTTATATAAAATTAATAATAAATGTTTTTTTCATTCTTTCAATGGAATGAATGTTTAATTGGGCGAAAGATGGAATGTTGAATGGTACTTTCCATCTTTCACCTCATGAAATATTCATACCATTGAACTCATAAACATTCATTATTTATATATTATATAACAGCTGAGTGGAGCCTTGTCATTTGATTGGTGCTTTGTATGTCACATGACATGGATTATTCGTCCCATTTGTGTTGTATTGCATTTAGAGTGCAAATTTGGTTCCATACATTTGGTAGCATTGCATTCTGCACACACACACCTACACAACGTGCGCGCACGCACACACAAAACAAATCCACTGCGCTGTCTGAAGGCTGTTAGCACGACATTAAAATGAAAAGCTGGACTAATTTCTCTGGACAAAAGACCATCGAGTTTGCTACCAGCTCAAAGTTCAAAAGCCAGTATCTGTGATGGTATGGGGGTGTGTTAGTGCCCATGGCATGGGCAACTTACACATCTGTGAAGGCACCATCAGTGCTGAAAGGTACATCCAGGTTTTGGAGCAACACATGCTGCCATCCAAGCAACGTCTTTTTCAGAGACGTCCCTGCTTATTTCAGCAAGACAACAGCGTGGCTTCATAGTAAAAGAGTGTGGGTACTAGACTGGCCTGCCTGCCGTCCAGACCTGTCGCCCATTGAAAATGTGTGGCACATTATGAAGCACAAAATACGACAATGGAGACCCCGGACTGTTGAAGAAATGAAGTCGTTCATCAAGCAAGAATGGGAAAGAATTCCACCTACAAAGCTTCAACAATTAGGGTCCTCAGTTCCCAAACGCCTATTGAGTGTTGTTAGAAGGAAAGGTGATGTAACACAGTGGTAAACATACCACTGTTGCAGCTTTTTTGAAATGTGTTGCAGGCATCGATTTCAAAATGAGGAAATATTTGCACAAAAACAAAAAAAAAATTGTCAGTTTGAAGATTAAATGTCTTGTGGTGTATTCAATTGAATATAGGTTGAAGAGGATTTGCAAATCATTTACATTTTACACAATATCCCAACTTCACTGGAATTGGGGTTGTACTTTCCTAGAATACTACTATATGTCATACCAGGTGAATATGTTATGAATTTGTCAGTCCATCCTTCTGCCACATAAAACACAAAGTTTTTTTTTATTTTATTTTAAATGTGAAACAACTTTGAAGTTATCAAAACATATCCTTTTCATCAACTTTTAATTACATTTATATACTTTCTCATACATATATTCATAACAAGCATCTTTCCCAACAGAAGGATGCCTGAAAGACGTGAAGCTGCAAGATACACAACAGAAGAAGCACTGTGAAGCATTACTGAAGACAAACTGATTCAGAGTGCTCAGACTGTTCTAGAGAGAAGTATTTTCCTCCAAGACAAAGTACTGTCATTTGTTTTAATGTGTGTTGAAGAATTCAATGTATAGAATTTTGCTTTATTTGTACTTTGCAAATAAAAAATACAGTGGGGCCCATTAGGAGCCCACACAGAAAAACTCTACTTTCTTTGTATTTTTAACCCATTTATTCAACCTTTTTGTTGTGTGGGCCGCCCGAAGAGGAGGTACTATTGACCGTTCATTCCTGTGTGGGTCCGTGCATTACACTTTCCCCAACAGGATAACTCGGCCAACATCATGGATCCTGAGGGGCACAACCCACCCGTTGAACACTCAATGGAGACGCAAGGTGCACAGGCAACAGCAGGAGGAATAATGGGTGAGTTGCAGCAGATCTTAACCGCCTTCACTGATTGGTTGGATTTGGTAACCGAGCAGAATGTACTACTCAATCGTAGGATGGAGGCTCTCACCGCACAGGTGGAAGCATGCGCACAGGGCGCGGCTGCTGCTCCTCCTCCTGTGGAGCTGTTGCTGAACAGGGATCCTCCTGTGGTCGTTCAACGAACCCCCCCATCCCCTGAAGCATACATTAGCCCCCTGGAGCCATACAGAGGTTGTGTCGAGACGTGCACAGACTTCTTAATGCAGTGCTCGCTCGTCTTTGCACAACGTCCTGTCATGTACGCGTCAGACTCCAGCAGGGTGGCTTATGTCGTAAATTTGCTTTGACGTGAGGCACGCGCCTGGGCTGTGGCGCTTTGGGAGCAGAATTCACGGCTCCTAACGACATACACTGGGTTCATAAGGGAGTTCAGACAGGTGTTTGATCATCCTAATCGAGGCGAAACTGCTTCTACTGTGCTGCTGTCCATTCGACAGGGGCGTCGAAGCGCTGCGGAGTATGCGGTCGACTTACGCGTCGCGGCTGCGAGGGCTGGCTGGAATACTGTAGCGCTCCGCGCCGAATTTGTAAATGGACTGTCTCCGGTCCTGGTGGCTAAGGATGAGCCGCGGGATTTTGACAGGCTTATTGATCTCGTTATACGTTTAGACAACCGATTAGAGGAACGTCGACGGGAGCGAGACGAAGGACGTGGCTGGGCACGCGCCGCCCCTCTCCCTTCCCGGTCCGAAGCAGCGCCGCCTTCCCCACGCTCCAGAGCCAGAGCGCTCTGTGTGATGACAGCTCCCCCTGCTGACGAAGCTATGGGCACGAGCAAGGCCAAAATGAAATCAGCTAACAGACAAAGGAGGCTGGCCCGCGGAGAGTGCTTCTTCTGCGGCTCTAATGAGCATTTGCAGAAAAATTGCCTCAAATGGTTAAACACCAACGCTCGCCCTTTAGAGACTGGGCTAAGGGTGGGCCATAACACACACGTGGGCAATGCCTGAAAATCCGCACGAATCCCAGTTGTGATCCTCTGTGGGGATTTAACCCTTCAAGCCCCAGCACTAATCGAAACGGGGTCAGAGGGGAATCTGCTTGATAGCAGATGGGCTAAGGAAGTAGGGCTCCCTCTAGTGGCCTTTCCTTCACCAGTGAGGGTACGGGCACTAGATGGCACCCTTCTTCCACTAATAACACACCAGACACAGCCCTTAACATTGGTTGTGTCTGGAAACCACAGGGAGGAGATTGTGTTCTTTGTAACACCTTCTACCTCCAGAGTTATTTTGGGTTATCCATGGATTAGTAAACACAATCCCCGGATTGATTGGCCGACTGGGGTTGTGGCTCAATGAAGCGAAACCTGCAACCCGGAGTGCTTAAGATCCTCGTTTCCACCCGGTGCGACTGCTAAGGAGGAGATCCGTGTTCCCCCCAATCTGACAGCGGTGCCGGCTGAGTACCGTGATCTCGCTGACATTTTCAGCAAAGATCTGGCACTCACGCTTCCCCCGCACCGACCGTATGATTGTGCCATTGATTTGATACCGGGTGCTGAGTATCCGTCCAGTAGGCTGTACAATCTCTCACGCCTTGAACGCGAATCAATGGAGACCTACATCCGGGACTCTTTAGCTGCCGGGTTAATCCGGAACTCTTCCTCCCCGTTAGGTGCTGGTTTCTTTTTTGTGAGTAAGAAGGACGGCGGACTCCGTCCATGCATCTATTATAGAGGGCTGAACGAGATCACGGTTCGCAACCGATACCCATTGCCCCTATTGGATTCAGTGTTCACGCCCCTGCATGGAGCCAAAATATTTACAAAACTGGATCTTAGCAATGCTTATCACCTGGTTCGGATCCAGAAGGGAGACGAATGGAAGACGGCATTTAACACCCAGTTAGGTCACTTTGAGTATCTGGTCATGCCGTTCGGCCTCACTAATGCCCCCGCGACATTCCAAGCATTGGTAAATGACGTCTTGCGGGACTTCCTGCATCGGTTCGTCTTCATATATCTATCAATCAATCAATCAATTTATTTTTATATAGCGCCAAATCACAACAAACAGTTGCCCCAAGGCGCTTTATATTGTAAGGCAAGGCCATACAATAATTATGTAAAACCCCAACGGTCAAAACGACCCCCTGTGAGCAAGCACTTGGCTACAGTGGGAAGGGAAGGGAATATCTAGACGATATTCTCATCTTCTCCCCAGATCCTGAGACCCATGTTAAGCATGTACGTCAGGTCCTGCAGCGGTTGTTGGAGAACCGGCTGTTTGTGAAGGGCGAGAAGTGCGAGTTCCACCGTACTTCTTTGTCCTTCCTGGGGTTCATCATCTCCTCCAACTCCGTCGCACCCGATCTGGCCAAGGTAGCGGCAGTGAGAGATTGGCCCAACCGGTAAGCCGTAGCAAGCTGCAACAGTTCCTTGGCTTCGCATATTTCTATAGGAGGTTCATCAAGGGCTATAGTCAGGTTGTTGGTCCCCTTACAGCTCTGACCTCCCCAAAAGTCTCCTTCACCTGGTCGGATTGGTGTGAAGCCGCGTTTAGGGAGTTGAAACGCCGGTTCTCTACTGTGCCAGTTCTGGTACAGCCCGATCCTAATCGCCAGTTTGTTGTAGAAGTTGATGCCTCTGACTCTGTGATAGGACCCGTGCTGTCCCAGAGTGGGGAGTTCGATAAGGTTCTCCACCCTTGTGCCTATTTTTCCCGCAGGTTGACCCCGGCAGAGCGGAACTATGAAGTCGGCAATCGGGAGCTCCTGGCGGTGAAAGAGGCCCTGGAGGAGTGGAGACATCTGTTGGAGGGAGCTGTGGTTCCATTCACGGTTTTCACTGACCATCGGAACCTGGAGTATATTCGGACCGCTAGGCGTCTGAACCCCAGGCAAGCCCGTTGGTCTCTGTTTTTCGGACATTTTGACTTCAGGATCACCTATCGCCCCGGGACGAAAAACCAGCGGTCTGATGCACTGTCCCGGGTGCATGAAGAGGAGGTCAAAACTGAGCTGTCGGATCCACCAGAAACCATCATCCTGGAGTTCAATATCGTCACCACCCTTACGTGGGACGTGGAGAATATCATCAGGGAGGCCCTGACGCATCACCCAGACCCCGGCAGTGGACCATCTAACTGTTTGTACGTCCCACCAGATGCTAGGACTGCAGTTTTGGACTTCTGTCATGGTTCCAAGCTCACCTGCCATCCAGGGGTGTGAAGAACTGTGGCAGTGGTCCGGCAGTGGTTCTGGTGGGTGTCGATGGAAGCCGACGTCTGGGAGTATGTCCGGGCCTGTGCCACCTGTGCCAGGGGCAAGGCCGTCCACCAGACCGAAAGAGGACTCCTCCAGCCGCTTCCTGTGCCTCGTCGCCCCTGGTCCCACATCGGCCTGGACTTTGTCACGGGTCTCCCTGCATCCCAGGGAATGACAACAATCCTGACGATAGTGGACCGGTTCTCCAAGGCTGCCCACTTCGTGGCCCTCCCGAAGCTCCCGACGGCCCAGGAGACTGCAGACCTCCTGGTCCACCATATCGTACGTCTGCATGGTATCCCTGCGAACATTGTCTCCGACCGTGGTCTCCAGTTCTCCTCTCAAGTCTGGAGGAGTTTCTGTAGGGAACTGGGGGCCACCGTGAGCCTCTCGTCCGGGTACCACCCTCAGACCAACGGACAGGCAGAGCGGGCAAATCAAGAGCTGGAGCAGGCCCTACGATGTGTGACCTCCGTGCACCCACCAGCCTGGAGTCAATATCTGGCCTGGATCGAGTACGCTCATAACATCCAAGTCTCGACAACAACCGGCCTCTCCCCGTTTGAAGTATGTTTGGGGTACCAGCCCCCATTGTTTCCGGCTGTGGAGGGAGAGGTCGGGGTTCCCTCAGTCCAGGCCCACCTCAGGAGGTGCCGTCGTGTGTGGCGAACAGCCCGCTCTTCCCTGCTGAAAGCCCGGACGAGGGCGAAGAGCCATGCAGACCGCCGACGCACACCGACCCCTGCATACCAGCCCAGGCAGGAGGTTTGGCTGTCAACCAAAAATATCCCACTGAACATGGAGTCACCGAAACTCATGGACAGATACATTGGACCCTTCAAGAGTCATCAGTCCAGCTGCAGAGAAGCTGAAACTCCCAGCTTCACTGCGGATCCATCCAGTGTTCCATGTCTCCAAACTGAAGCCATACCACACCTCGGACCTTTGCACCCCTGGACCAGCGCCACCTCCTGCCCGCATCATCGACGGCGAGCCTGCGTGGACAGTCCGCAGGCTCCTTGATGTTCGACGGAGGGGTCGGGGTCTCCAATACCTGGTGGACTGGGAGGGTTACGGACCTGAAGAACACTCCTGGGTGAAGAGGAGCTTCATCCTGGATCCGGCCCTCCTGGCCGAGTTCTACCAGCGACACCCCGACAAGTCCACCCACCACTTTAATCATATCTTAGATCTTGTTCTGACTTATGGTATGGAAATTGAAGACTTAACAGTATTCCCTGAAAACTCCCTTCTGTCTGATCATTTCTTAATAACATTTACATTTACTCTGATGGACTACCCAGCAGTGGGGAATAAGTTTCATTACACTAGAAGTCTTTCAGAAAGCGCTGTAACTTGGTTTAAGGATATAATTCCTTCTTTATGTTCTCTAATGCCATATACCAACACAGTGCAGAGTAGCTACCTGGTTACAGCAGGATGAATATGTTAGTTTAAATGAGTCAACACCCCCGAGTCACACTAACTGCCAGAATGCTCGTAGCACGGGCCGAGGCGGAGGATTAGCAGCAATCTTACATTCCAGCTTATTAATTAATCAAAAACCCAGACAGAGCTTTAATTCATTTGAAAGCTTGACTCTTAGTCTTGTCCATCCAAATTGGAAGTCCCAAAAACCTGTTTTATTTGTTATTATCTATCGTCCACCTGGTCGTTAGTGTGAGTTTCTCTGTGAACTTTCAGACCTTTTGTCTGACTTAGTGCTTAGCTCAGATAAGATAATTATAGTGGGCAATTTTAACATCCACACAGATGCTGAGAATGACAGCCTCAACACTGCATTTAATCTATTATTAGACTCAATTGGCTTTGCTCAAAATGTAAATGAGTCCACCCACCACTTTAATCATATAATAGATCTTGTTCTGACTTATGGTATGGAAATTGAAGACTTAACAGTATTCCCTGAAAACTCCCTTCTGTCTGATCATTTCTTAGTAACATTTACATTTATTCTGATGGACTACCCAGCAGTGGGGAATAAGTTTCATTACACTAGAAGTCTTTCAGAAAGCGCTGTAACTTGGTTTAAGGATATGATTCCTTCTTTATGTTCTCTAATGCCATATACCAACACAGTGCAGAGTAGCTACCTAAACTCTGTAAGTGAGATAGAGTATCTCGTCAATAGTTTTACATCCTCATTGAAGACAACTTTGGATGCTGTAGCTCCTCTGAAAAAGAGAGCTTTAAATCAGAAGTGCCTGACTCCGTGGTATAACTCACAAACTCGCAGCTTAAAGCAGATAACCTGTAAGTTGGAGAGGAAATGGCGTCTCACTAATTTAGCAGATCTTCACTTAGCCTGGAAAAAGAGTCTGTTGCTCTATAAAAAAGCCCTCCATAAAGCTAGGACATCTTACTACTCATCACTAATTGAAGAAAATAAGAACAACCCCAGGTTTCTTTTCAGCACTGTAGCCAGGCTGACAAAGAGTCAGAGCTCTATTGAGCCGAGTATTCCTTTAACGTTAACTAGTAATGACTTCATGACTTTCTTTGCTAATAAAATTTTAACTATTAGAGAAAAAATTACTCATAACCATCCCAAAGACGTATCGTTATCTTTGGCTGCTTTCAGTGATGCCGGTATTTGGTTAGACTCTTTCTCTCAGATTGTTCTGAGTTATTTTCATTAGTTACTTCATCCAAACCATCAACATGTCTATTAGACTCCATTCCTACCAGGCTGCTCAAGGAAGCCCTACCATTATTTAATGCTTCGATCTTAAATATGATCAATCTATCTTTATTAGTTGGCTATGTACCACAGGCTTTTAAGGTGGCAGTAATTAAACCATTACTTAAAAAGCCATCACTTGACCCAGCTATCTTAGCTAATTATAGGCCAATCTCCAACCTTCCTATTCTCTCAAAAATTCTTGAAAGGGTAGTTGTAAAACAGCTAACTGATCATCTGCAGAGGAATGGTCTATTTGAAGAATTTCAGTCAGGTTTTAGAATTCATCATAGTACAGAAACGGCATTAGTGAAGGTTACAAATGATCTTCTTATGGCCTCAGACAGTGGACTCATCTCTGTGCTTGTTCTGTTAGACCTCAGTGCTGCTTTTGATACTGTTGAGCATAAAATTTTATTACAGAGATTAGAGCATGCCATAGGTATTAAAGGCTGCGGTGGTTTGAATCATATTTATCTAATAGATTACAATTTGTTCATGTAAATGGGGAATCTTCTTCACAGACTAAGGTTAATTATGGAGTTCCACAAGGTTCTGTGCTAGGACCAATTTTATTCACTTTATACATGCTTCCCTTAGGCAGTATTATTAGACGGCATTGCTTAAATTTTCATTGTTACGCAGATGATACCCAGCTTTATCTATCCATGAAGCCAGAGGACACACACCAATTAGCTAAACTGCAGGATTGTCTTACAGACATAAAGACATGGATGACCTCTAATTTCCTGCTTTTAAACTCAGATAAAACTGAAGTTATTGTACTTGGCCCCACAAATCTTAGAAACATGGTGTCTAACCAGATCCTTACTCTGGATGGCATTACCCTGACCTCTAGTAATACTGTGAGAAATCTTGGAGTCATTTTTGATCAGGATATATCATTAAAAGCGGATATTAAACAAATATGTAGGACTGCTTTTTTGCATTTACGCAATATCTCTAAAATTAGAAAGGTCTTGTCTCAGAGTGATGCTGAAAAACTAATTCATGCATTTATTTCCTCTAGGCTGGACTATTGTAATTCATTATTATCAGGTTGTCCTAAAAGTTCCCTGAAAAGCCTTCAGTTAATTCAAAATGCTGCAGCTAGAGTACTAACGGGGACTAGAAGGAGAGAGCATATCTCACCTATATTGGCCTCTCTTCATTGGCTTCCTGTTAATTCTAGAATAGAATTTAAAATTCTTCTTCTTACTTATAAGGTTTTGAATAATCAGGTCCCATCTTATCTTAGGGACCTCATAGTACCATATCACCCCAATAGAGCGCTTCGCTCTCAGACTGCAGGCTTACTTGTAGTTCCTAGGGTTTTTAAGAGTAGAATGGGAGGCAGAGCCTTCAGCTTTCAGGCTCCTCTCCTGTGGAACCAGCTCCCAATTCAGATCAGGGAGACAGACACCCTCTCTACTTTTAAGATTAGGCTTAAAACTTTCCTTTTTGCTAAAGCTTATAGTTAGGGCTGGATCAGGTGACCCTGAACCATCCCTTAGTTATGCTGCTATAGACTTAGACTGCTGGGGGGTTCCCATGATGCACTGAGTGTTTCTTTCTCTTTTTGCTCTGTATGCACCACTCTGCATTTAATCATTAGTGATTGATCTCTGCTCCCCTCCACAGCATGTCTTTTTCCTGGTTCTCTCCCTCAGCCCCAGTTTTTACGTAATTATTGTATGGCCTTGCCTTACAATATAAAGCGCCTTGGGGCAACTGTTTGTTGTGATTTGGTGCTATATAAATAAAATTGATTGATTGAATTGATTGATTGAAGTCTTGATGTGTCAGTATGTATCACTGTTTGACCTGCATATTTAATGCTAATGAATATATTGCTTACTTTAAGAACGAGTTCTAAACACTGAGGGTAAAAAGTCATTGTTGTGCACACAGCCATTTCCCGTAATACACTGAAAAAAAGTGAAATTTTGAATCAGCTAAACAAATTTATCTTATTTTTATATACCTGATTTTATTAAGTTTTTACCCAAATATATTTGTAATATGGTTGAAACCTTAAACTAATAAATTTACATGTCACAAATTAGAATAAATTTTAAAAAGCTGATTCAACGTTTGACTTCCTTCAGTGTAGGTGAGGTGTGGTCACAGGGTGCCATGCAGGATGAAGACCGTGCAGGTTTTCCTTGCAAAAGAATGCCTCAGCTGGTGGTTTTTCTAATGCACTCCTTCCATCAATTAAAATTTCTGATCATCCTTGACATCACCTGATGATGTGATCAATAGCAAGGTTAAACCTGCACCATTTTACCTCCAAAATCCTGGATCCAGACCTGGAATGCTGCATAATCTAATAGCTTGTTACCAGGGCCACACCTCTGTATACACTCAGTGCTGCATTGGGCTTCGCTAATAAAGAAAGATCTTACCTCCCCCTCATGACATGATGAAAGTCAATGACTTAATGGTAACAGCTTTGACGCCAGGATGAGACTAAACTATCCTTTAGGCACAAAAAAGGAAAAAAGAAAGAAAAAAAACAACCACCACCACCAAAAAAAACAAACAAAAAAAAAACAGTGAGATTGAGTTTTGAGAACAGTAGTCCGGTAAACATGTTCTCTTAATTCTCTGGCTCTGATGCTCCAGATAGCAAAGTCAAATGACATCTCAGATAACCCATGTTCTAAAGGTAAATAAATGGACTGCATTTATATAGCGCTTTTCCATCTGAATCAGATGCTCAAAGTGCTTTACAATTATGCCTCACATTCACCCCGATGTCAGGGTGCTGCCATACAAGGTGCACACTATAGGGGATTAAAGACCTTGCCCAAGGGCCCTTAGTGATTTTCCAGTCAGGTGGGGATTTGAACCCATGATCTTCTGGACTCAAGCCCTCCCTACAATGACTTTTACTGTGAAAGTCATAGTGCCACAGTTACTTGCGATCATGGCTTTGAACCTGAATTTTTTCCCCAAAAGGTTCGTTCCAAACAAAAATGGTATTTTAATTTTTCCGGCTTTGGGTTCCACCCAAAATGGACGTTCCTGAACCTGTTAGACGAAGAAGAAGAAGAAAAAAAGGCATCGTAAAACCGTCATCATATTAACCAGATACTTTGGGTCCCAGAGTGGTAGGACACCTGCCTGCTACCAGTTCTCGGTCCTACACTTATAGACAAGACTTTCATAAAAGTCCACGCATGAGTATGGTGGAGGTTACTCACCTCAATCTGGACTCTTTTAAACTTGATTAGTTTATTTTCTACTATTACCTCTGCATGTAGCTTAATAAGAACAAAGAGAACAGCTGTTTGATTTGTGAAATCTTTCCACTTTGATCCATTTTATATCTATTGATAAAGTCTCGTCTAAACCTTTACTGGTAATTATAACAATAATGAGCAATTAATAACATCTGTGTCCAATCAGAGCCTGACAGTGACCGAAGCATTTGATTACACCGACCTTTGAGATAAAATTTAATGGGATAATTGCTCAATCGGAATCAAGCCAACTAGTCCAAATAGTGCAAGGGAGAGCTCTGTTTAGCTCCAAAACAGGTGTGATTGAATGTTTTGTGGCGAAGGGGAATACAATATCATCTATAAAACTCCACGATGACAGTGGCGTTATTTGTCGAGAATGAATTCGCCCAAAGCGAGGTTCACTGGCTGAACAGTTTGTACACAATTAATCTTGACAAAGAACATAGAACAGAGTACAGCTGTGTTCTTTGTTTTGGCCAGGTGACACTGAGATAAAGTTCCATCAGGAAGCAAAATCAGATTGTACGATTTATCCCTGCATCCTGAAGTGAACTCCAAAATGATACCACGGAGCAAAAACAAGGTCAACAATCCGACACAAGCTGCAAATATCAAACACGTCCTCCGTTTCACCTCATGAAGTCAACTTACCCAATGTTTCTGCTTTTCTCTAAAGCATCCAGAAGTATCAACGGTATGAGATCTGTCTTAAATTCTTAATTATTGTAGAGTGGCTGATAAAGGGAAGATTACAGCAATAACTTCAGTTTACGCCAAGTTGTCAGCAGTAAAAAATCTGTTACTCACGGAGAATTGAATCTAAAGCCAAAGACGGATCACAAATGTGAATCATGAGATGAGACCTGATGTTTATCCCTAATGTGCTATAGAATGTGAGTGGTGGTTTGACCATCACAGCCACATTAAAGATTCTTTATTCTGTGTTTCAGTGTGGACCTTTGCTGGCAGCTTATTCTGTGTAAAAAATGCAAAACTCCCAAGAGACACCAAGACTCCAGAGGTTTTTCAGTCTGTATCAACTGTGATTGATGCTCTTCATTTTGGCTGTACTCTGGAGTTCAGGTTGTGACACAGTGTGTTATTGAAAAAGGAGTCAATCTCATTGCAACCAAATTCTTGGGGAATTCTTGTGAAGTGTACGACTCTATTACCAGGGAACACTTTGTTGTATAAGATGCTGCTACAGTGAACTGGTCATTTTGGTCGCTGAATTCTTGCTTTGGTCTCTGTCTGACATCCTGCCTGAAGGAGGAGCAATCAGATGAAGATGGAGAATGGAGGTGAGAAGGTGCAACCAGGACCAGGAGGTTCCTCTACTGTATTCCAGGAACGTGGTGGTAGGTGGCACATCTGAGGGATCCATCCATCCATCCATCCATCCATCCATCCATCCATCCATCCATCCATCCATCCATCCATCCATCCATCCATCCATCCATCCATCCATCCATCCATCCATCCATCCATCCATCCATCCATCCATCCATCCATCCATCCATCCATCCAAGAGAGCTGTTTGAAATCTGAAGCATGTCTATGGTTTGGGGCCATCATGTAGACAAAAACTGGGGAATGTCCTCTTTCATGACTGATCTGGCATCAGTACAACTTAGCATCCTAGCAGGAGCCTTGCAGCAAAGCAGTAACCCTGCAGCCTAACATAACCTCTGCAGCATAGTAGAACCCCTGCTTCCAAACAGGAGTCCTGTAGCACAAGACTGCCCCTCCCTGAGCCTGGTTCTGCTGGAGGTTTCTTCCTGTTAAAAAGGAGTTTTTCCTTCCCACTGTCGCCAAGTGCTTGCCCACAGGGGGTCGTTTTGACCGTTGGGTTTTTACGTAATTATTGTATGGCCTTGCCTTACAATATAAAGTGCCTTGGGGCAACTGTTTGTTGTGATTTGGCGTTATATAAATAAAATTGATTGATTGATTGATAGCCAAGTCGACATCACACAGCTGAGAGATGGTGGTCGAGACTAGAAGTCAGAGCAGCATGCTCGTGACCACAGGATCAGCTTGCAGAAATACTAAGATCCTTTGGGCAAGGGCCTTAAGCTACAATTTGCTCCCAGTGTGCAGTTGAGTACCTTGCATAGCGGAACCCTGACACTGGAGGGTAAATGTGAGGCATCATTTTAAAATACTGAGAGCATTTTCCTCCTATGGAAAAAGCACTATATAAATTTACCCACAGAAGAAGGTCCCCATCATTTAGCATATCTTATAGAGATCTCCATTACAATCCATCAACCGCTGCCTGTAGCAGATGTTCTTTGGCCCCTTTTCTTGCATTAGCTGACATCTTGAGCCTGTATCTTTTGTGTTGTGTGGAGCTATCTAAAGAATTCTGGAGAGCTTGTCGTGATGATGATAGCTTTTTGCTTTGTGGCCCAAAAACCTGAATTAGTAATAATGGTCAGTAAGTCATTTGGTTGAATCCTACACTTGTGCACTTGGCATCCCCCTGCCAGTAATTTATACAAAAACATTCAATTGGCTTAGCATCAGCATAATCACTTTTGTAAATAGATTAGGATGTATTCAATTAGTATGTATTTTGTCTTCTGATAAGGCATTTGTATGTAAAACATCCAGCTGTGTTGGTGACCTCACCAAACTACCACGCTGGAATTTGGATGCAACATGCACATTTAATAAAGTGAACTGTGAACAATCTGAGTGACACAGGAACAGAATATGGGCCTCGTGTTTTGATAATTATTTTCTTTCAGCTTAAGTCAAGAAGTTGCCACCTACATGAATGATGTAGAGACAGAAAAGTCATTCAGTGTCTCATTGTTTCTTTGTTTGATTAAAAACAGATTTTGATGTCATGAGCAGATGTTCCTGTGGAGACTTCTTGGATGCATTGATCATCCAGCTGTGCAGAGGAGAGCCAGTTCAACTGACCATTTAAAGAAGCTGAGGTGAATTTCTTGAATGTTAGTGTTTGGATGTGGAGTAACAATGAAATCAAAATCATGTTGGGAAGTCACTAAATAAATAAAGTTATTATAGTGCTTCCTCTTTGGCTATCTTGCAGAGCAGTTAGTTCACTGGATACTAGGGTTGAGACGACTAATGAAAATCATTAGTTGACTAGTCAGGTACCATTAGTCATCAACTAGTCGGTGACTAAATTTTACATTGAAGGAATTAAGCCAATTTCAAATCTCCATTGAGGCTTTTCAGGTTTCAAATCCCACAAAACCTCGGAGAGGTCGCCGCGCTGTGAGATCTCAGTAACATTGAGAACTGCATTGAGATGCTCTGATCACGCTGCACTTTAACCGCTGCACATGGACAACACAATTAACATTGCAACATAAAACTATTTTTATATTGTGCCTAAAACTCTTGTGATATTCTCTGGGTTTGTAGATGTTGTTACTGCATTTGTTTTATGTAAACATGCGAGAATCACAGGCTGTCTCTCCGTTATTTTCAATGGGAGCTGCTGTGAGCTACACTCGCTTCCTGATCATGTCGTTCTGGAGGAAAGTGAAGTTTGCTCTTTAACGTCTTGATTATTGTTCTTTACAACACTGTTTGTCCTCTTTGTTCCAGACTAATAGATATAATATGTCTGAAATTCGGTTTGCGCTTATTAAATTCCACGCAGATTAAACGTAGCAGACACAGATTTTTTGTTATAATTGTTTTAGCAAGTTTTCAGGGTATCATGCAGCAGTCTCTTATTAACGTGATGAAAAGCATAAAAAAATGACATTTTTGGAGTATAATATTCATTTACAATTGTCATCGTGTGGATTCTCTATGTTGTTTTGACTGCAGCGACTCTCTGGCATGCAAGGGATTATGGGATACGTGAAAACCCCGAATGGTGAAACAAATATGCAACAAATATAAGCACAAAATCACAAATACAAAAAAGAGCATTAGCATGAAGACAATACCTGCATTCATTTACTAGGCACAGATGACCCATTTGAGCTGACTAATTGACCTGCCAAGGTTCACACACTTTCTTCACCAAGTGAAGGGAATGGTGGCAGCTCCAGCAGGTCTGTACTTTTAAGGGTTAAATGAATTTAATAAATGGCTTTCGACTATTGACTAATAAAAAATAGTCGACTGGTTGGATGTTAGCTAGTCATAGTCGACTATTATGACTAGTCATCCCATCCTTACCACTGATCTGTATATATTACCGGATAGCTCACTGGCCCACACACTCCGTACAATCTGCTGAAGCAAACTGGCGGCCATCTTACCACTCCCAACTTACGCAGACTGCACATAGACGGCTTATTAGAACGTCAACAATTTCAAGTAATAACTGAGTTCATTCTCTCATTTACTTATTTTTCTTTGGATAATGTGAGATTGATCCCTCCTAATCTATGCCTGCCATGATTAGCTATTTGATTTATTTTCTTTCCTTCTTTTATTATTTTGACACTTTCTTCCTTTCTATTCTCAATTACGCAGATCTCACTGGGACAAATATTCAGTTCTAAAAATTAGCATTCTTTAATCAAAGTTTTTACAAGTGTTGTGGAATCATCAGCAAGCTAATATGTGTGTGTGTGTGTGTGTGTGTGTGTGTGTGTGTGTGTGTGTATATGTATGTATTGGTACCATATAATGAACAAAAGTGGATGGATAACAAAAGTCATGATGGATAATACAGAAATAGTGGATTTTTTTAAATAGTTGCACTAAAAGAATAAAACACCACTTAACTAGCTACAGGAGAATTAGTTTTCCCTGCAATGGCAACATTTATTACACACAGCTCTATGAGCTTCAGCCTTACATAAGTATGAATGAATGAATGAGTAATAAAGCTCATAAGCAACAACACCTAAATGTCCAAAACTCATGTTGAGTTAATAAGCCACTTATTTTTTATTATTATTATCTTTGCCTATATGTTGGAATAAGGGATAGAACTCTTCAAATTATTGTTCATTATTTCCCATTCCAATCATACTCACAGGTGAAATGTTCATCCACAGCCTTTGACCTGGTGATTTGCACAGTTTATACCTGCAAATGAAGGTGTTTTTTTTTTAGCAAAATTACAAAAAACAAAATTCAATTCAATTCAATTCAATTTTTTTTTTTTTATATAGCGCAAAATGCTTGCACCTCATTAAAGATCAATAGAAACCAGCGTTCAGGAGCGGGACATTGGAGTGGTAATATGGCGGCCACTTTTTTCAAAAATATTGGCCAGTGAACTATCCAGTATTTTATAGAGATCAGTGATCCCTACTGGATATGAATTGGGATTCCAATCTGTAGACCTCAGTTGGACTCCAGTTTTCCTGAGGAAAAACAAAACAAACAAACAAATACTCCATTTGGATTGCGCCATTCCACCCAGCTTCAAATGGGTACTGGGCTTGGCTGGGGAAGGGATCTGCGACGGACTACTGTCCCATCCAGGGAGAATTGTAGACTGTCATCTGTTTCATGCTATGGAATCCTGGGATAAGCACTGGCACCAATGGACAGCAGGGCCTATATAAGACTTCTTCCTCTCCAAGATGACAGAATCTTTGCAGAAAGAAGGAAAAGTGTGGCAGTGAAAAATAATTTCTTGGGGTTTGAAGCTATTCCCAATAATTACAGAGATCCTTCCCACACTCTAAATGAAATGAATCACTTCAGTGGGAGTCAGTGACTGTAACTGCACCGAGATTTCCAATAACTTTGAAATTCAAACCCACATTAGCCTACAAATGGTGCAAATTGAAATGCTGTTGAAATGCTAATGTTTTTCTTGGTAATCGTAGCCTGAACAACATATAATTATGAAACAGGTGCTTGTTCCTTTTCTGTCATTGCCCCCCCCCCCCCCAAAAAAAATCACAGATCAGAAACTTGATAACCAACCCTCTCATGTTAAGTGGAAAAAATACAGTTATCATCACAGCTGTTTTTATTGAAATCACACTCATCTGGAAATTTCTGAACACACATAGTTAAACATAAGATCAGTTCCTGTGCCTGTCTTGCCTTGTGGTTGGATTCTAAACTTGCAATTGCATGAAAAAAATTAAATCAAATTCTAATGCCTTTCCAGTCTGATCAGGGACAAGTGTTTGCATTATCATGATAGGTGAAGGATCCACATGCAAATGACTCTTCAGAAAATTAAAACTTAGAGTATTCATTTTAAAGTACTCTCAGAATGTCTGACTGTAGTTGAATGAATAAACATGAACTAAGTGACTTATTGATGGATAATGAGAGTCAGGTCCACATTTGTTTTGGAACTCACCAAAAAATAAAAAAAGGGAATATTATGAGGATAATCCCTTTCACATTTGTTTAACTTTGGTGCACCAGATCAGTAGAAACAACAACAAACAAACAAATAAACAAAACTAAACAACAACAACTTTGCTTTGGCTATGTAATATCCCACAAACATATCTGCCACATACTGAGTAACTGTTAGATGCTGGATTGATGATGGATTAGGACCAGGTGTGGGTTGGGTGCTGGCCCACGCTCCCTTCCGGCTCCTCCCTTGCGGGGCGCGGGTGTGCCTCTGTGCATGGGGAGGGGAAAGGGGAGGCTGGGTGGCTGGCCGGCCCACCAGTGGGTGCTGCGCCATGGGGCTTCTGGTCCTATTGGCAGTGGGTGTGGTGGTGACAGGGGGGATAACTGGGGACCATCGTTCCTTTTCACATTGGGTCTGTCTGCTCTGCCGTTGGTGGGCTGGGGTGTGGTACCTGGGCGGGAGGTGGTGTCTCTCCTCAGGGCTCAGGTCATATGTGGCCCTCCATGCCCCTGCCTCTCCCTCTGGGTTTGTGGGGCCCGCCAGTCTCCCTATGGCTCCTCGGCTGCCCCTGCCACTCCAGGGTCTCATCTCGCACTTCCCTGGTTTGGGGACTACCATCTCTGACTCCCTGTCTCCCCCCTGTTGGTTTATTCCTCTCCTGGGCTTCTGGTGCTCCTCTGGGGCTGCTCCCCCATCTTGTGGATTCCCTGGCACCTCCGGCGGGTCTGGGGTTGGGCCATGGGGCCCGGTGGGGCCGGTGTATGTGGCCTGCTCCCTGCACCATGCCTGTCCTTCCTCCAGCTGCTTGGGGTTGGGCCTCACATGTCACACCCTTTTAATACACTTCACCAGCTTAGTACATGCACACACATCATATTGGGTTTTAAGTAGCACATTATAGGGTTCAAATAGTTTTGCAGTCAGGTGTTGGGGATGGGTTTGCAGGGCAGTCTGTGGCACAGCTGTGCACTGCAGCCTCCCACTGTGATCTCCATCCACCACTCCTGCCCTGCCATTTTAATGCACACACTTTATTTCTACATATTTAGTAAACACATGCCTTGGTGGTCCCTGCCCGTGCTTGGATTCGGTTGCAGTGACTCCTTTGCCCCTGTCCTTGCTGCTGCTTGCTCCTGCCTTTGGGGGTCATGGCCCTGGTGGTGTGTTTCTGGGGCCCCCCTATTGGTCAGCCCATGCTGGCACCCTGTGTGCTTCCCTTGGGTATGGGGCTCTCCCGTGCCTCCGTGGGGGGGTAGTGTTGGGGGTGCATTCCGGCGCCGCTGGCCGCTCCTCTGTTGGTTCGTCGTGCTGCCCCGGTGGCTCTAATGGCTGCCCTTCCTGGCCCCTGTGCTTTTCCGCTGCCCTTTTTCTTCTGGTTTCTCCTGGGGCCCTGCATCCTGGACCCATTTCCGTCGTTGCTCGCGGCCGGCCGCATGGCTTCTGATATGCCGGAGTGGTCCATGTCATATATGGTAAGGTTCTGTACTTTTGTCTTGGCCCAACACACCAGCCACAGTAGTGATCAGATATTTAGCTGTGATCTGCTTCTCTGTGTGTGGATGGTTGCATGTTTGTGGCCGTCACCACAATTTGGTTTTGGGTGCTATCAAGGGGATCAAGACGCTGGTGTCCTAGATTAGGGTATGGATGCTCACTAATTAGACAACAGACTGTTGCTGTCACCACTTGTTCATGTGTGGTTGTTTGTCCTGGTATGTTGTATGGTTGGAGCCCTGTCTGCTCGATGTCTCTCACAGGTATTGTCTTCACCACTTGTCTTTCGTTCTTGTCTGTCTTTGTGTTGTTTTGGTGGTTGGCCCTTCCTGTTAGAAGTTCTCGGTTGGCTTTGAGTAGGATGTTGTAGGCTGATCAGGAAGGGCGGATGGGGGTCACACACACACACCACGTTCACTCACACACTACATACCTTCTGTCTTGCAAGAATAAATTGCATATATGTGTAATAATGTTCATAAATGGTCCTGCCAGTGTGGCATTTACCATTACTATATATGCAGATGGGGGGTGGGGGTGGGGGGGGGGGGGTGGAGCAGGTGTGGTTATAAGTGTCAGAGTCAAACCATTTCCACATAGAAAAGAATCAAAGCAGAGAAGTGAAAAATTATTTACTGATCTCTTCATAATAGTTTTGTTCTAAAATTCAAATAACATTCATTCCATTGACACAAGCCTTCAGAAAATATTTTTGTATCAATTTAACCACAAAAGAAAAAGAAAATGAAGGAGCTGTTTGAACAAGATATACAGTGAATGGGGTTAGTGTGAAGTCAGGAAAATAAACTACTACTTTCTGATTGATTCACAGTGGTTACATTCCAAAACTCTAATAACATGGTCACATACAGTGCTCTCCAAAATTATTAGAACACTTGGTATTTCACACATTTTAATTTGTTTATGGCATTTCAAATACAAAAAATACAAATAATTAAGACTTTCTAAAATGATCTTCCTTAAACTCAAAATGAAAGTAAATCTCTACAACTTGATATAAAATTAGTTAAAAATATAAAAGCCAAAATGATGGGTTTCATAAGTAATAGAACACTTTGGTTTAATAACTGTAAATAATCAGTCTTATTGCCAGTTTTCTTCAGACAAGTCCGTGGATAGATACATGAACATTTCCAAGTCACTGAATATGTCTTGAACTTTATTTACATCAATTATGAATAAATACAAACAGTATGGTACTCTTTGGTAAATCTGTGTGGAGTAGATAGTTCGTAAAAAACTGTGTGACTGTGCAAGAAGAAGAAGAGTGAGGAAAGCCACCAAGTCACCCCAGAAGAAGTTATAAGCTTCTGCAGCTGTAATTGGAGAAATTGTGCACAGTGCATGTTTTGCATTTGGTATCCCCAGTTATACAGTGTCAAGATGAAGTGGAGCAGAGAAGGATTTTCTTTCACCAAAATATCAAATCTAGGCTTGTATCTCCTATGTACCTTCTGACAGATTGTAGCTGAACTTTCAGGTCTTATTTTTAAGAAAATCCTTCTTGGCCTATATTAATACCAAGTCTTTCAATACTTTTAGACAAGACTGTATCCACACAATGATGAAGAAAGGACATTGATGTTGTACGAATGTAGGCAAAGCAGACACTTCTTCCTTCTCTCTCTCTCTCTCTCTTTCATTTTATTCATTTCCAAAGACTTGGTTTGGTGGCTAGCAAGGCCACTGCCGCTTGTTATTAATTAAAGCAAATATTACACAACATAACCATGGCTTTCTGCTCTCTTGTTGCATCTACAATACGCTGTAATCATTGGCTTTGACAATATTCTCCATTTTCTCTTCTGACAGTTTGATGACATTTTCCAACTATATAAACAGACAAACCTGCATGTAGTGAAATAAACCTTTAATGTAGAGTAAATACTTGGGAATACTGCACACACAGATGTATGCACTGCTGAAAGCTGTGATGTACATATTCTCCAACTTCCCAAGCACTTTAAATAACCAAAAAGCACCTGGCTGTTCATGTTCTCAGCCAGCTGATGGTGAGCCAAGTGGACATAAATTTCATTCAAAGCCAAAGCTGCCAACATAAGAGGAACTTCCCATAAACATCCCTGAACAATGGTCAGTATTAATAATAGAGCAATAATATTAATATTCAACCTTAGTCTTGACTAATGAGCTATAGTTACAACAGGAACACATGGAAAACATGCAGGGATTTCCATGTTTGGTATGGCTAAATATTCGTCTCTAAGTTTATGTTTAATTGGGATATTGAATTTTACATTAATTCGCATGTAGAGTTGAGTATCATCATCATAACACTGACAAGTAATCCTGTGTTATGGTTTGTGTTCTGTTTTATTTTTGTCATTTCATTTTGTTTGAATTTATGTTATCTTTTATTTACCTTGTGTACTTTTATTCTGATGTCTGCTCTGTTTTCTCTCTCTGTGTAATTTTACTTCTGTGTTTTGGCATTTCCGAGCTTTTTAGGCACAGCTGAGACATTCACTAATCATCAGATTTCCCAAGTTTGTTTTCTACTGGCTTTTCCCTTGTCTTTGACTAGTTTGTTACCAACCACACTATGTTTTTTTTCAACCACTGATATATATATATATATATATATATATATATATATATATATATATATATATATATATATATATATATATATATATATATATGATCTGTCTGCCTGGTGTGTTGTCTCTTTGTGTTATGACCTTGGCCTGTATTTTTGGATTAGCATGTTTGCACCTGCCTTTTGAAAAACTTGATAGCTTGTATTTTGACTCAAGGCCTGTACCAGTGATGACTCCCTGTCTGCTACCAAAACGCTCTGCTGGATAAATAAACCACTTAATTTTTAGTCCTACTTTGTTTAGTACTCTGTTCAGGGTCAAAGGCTAAGATGTTGCAACCTGTAGCTTCACAATATCTGTCCAAGAGGTGCTATATAAAAAGAAACTAGTAGAGGACCTAATACAGAGCTTCACAATATCTGTCCAAGAGGTGCTATATAAATAGAAACTAGTAGAGGACCTAATACAGAATCCTGTGGTACTCCATATTTGACATGTTTAAATTTTAAATGTTAACAGCAAAACCTTAAAATCTGACTTCACATGAACATGACACTCGTGAACTCACGGCTCTATGCATCCTTGTACTGTTGCATGCTGCACGATTGTCCTTGGATATTTTCTCATCCAGACTCTGTTACCATGCCATTTGATTGATTGAATAAACTTTATTGTCCCCAAGGGGCAATTTGTCTTGGGCAAAGTACTACAGAGTTGCATTAAAAGACATTGATAAAGACAAACACAAACATAAAAAAACAAAACAGTTTTTGGGCGAGTAAAGTGCTAATGTGCTTTTGTGTTTAAGAGTTTGATAGAGGCTGCTACAAAGGAGAGTTTCAGCCTGTTGTTCCTGCACTGAGGCACTCTCAGTCTCCTCCCTGACGGCAGCAGCACATATTCAGGGAACAGCAGGTGATCTGGGTCGGTGGAGATGATCTTGGCCCGCCTCATTTGCACAATCCCCATGACAGATCCTCAGCCATGCTCCTCTGGTTACCCAGCAACCTTGGTACTTTCTGGGGTGACTGGCATACACCTGTATTGGAGCACTCCTTTGTGAATAGCCAGAGTTGCTCGTATCTCGAAAGGATCAACACATTATTTTGTATACCTTTTGAACTGTTATTAAGCTGCTCATTTTGTGTTTGCTATTGGAATTCTATTTTTGTATTTCTGAATTGAGATAAAGCAGATCATTTCTTGGAACACTATTTTTGCATTTTATGAGCTTTGCTTCAGCTGATGGTTTAGATTCCTCGTCAGCTCATTATTTTGGTAATGAACAGAGACAAACTGATCGTTTTTTTTTCATCATGAGGATTTTGTTTGGACTGAGAGTTTAACAAACTTATGTTCTAAGCAGACTGTACTGACCTCTGTGTGGCCTTCTTTAAGACTGGTAAAGCCTGTTGTGTGACCAAAGAAGAGGATTCCTTGTCGATGTGACCTGACTGTCCTTTCCACAGACTTTGTTTACGCTCAAGTACATCTGAAAATAAAGACTTGAACTGTTTTCCTGACTGTGCATTTGCATTGGGGTTATTATCTGGTTCCAGACAGACTAAAACTGGGGTAATATGGTCAAATAGTCTTATAAATGGTGAGTTTATGTTTAACTGGGATGTTGAATTTTTGCCTGTTGTTTTCTGATGCCTCTTTCTCCTTTATCATTATCATTATTATTAACTGTTAAATTATCCGGACAGCGGCTGTACCAATATGTGAGGTCGCCCAGACTAACCATAATTTCTCTCCACGCTTGCTAGTTAGCATTTATCTTATTTAGGGGCAATTCTGTTGACATTTTTTAAGAGCAAATTATGAATTATTCTAATACATGAAGAAATAACAATTTGCTGCTGAATAATTTAATGTTTTAATGTTAAATTTTTGACTTCAGATATTTGCGTGGGGCAGCAGAGTGTCTTAGTGGTTAGCACTGTTGCCTCACAGCAAGAAGGTCATGGGTTTGATTCCCACCTGTGGCCTTTCTGTGTGGAATTTGCATGTTGCCCCCATGATTGCGTGGGTTCCCTCCGGGTGCTCTGGCTTCCTCCCACATCCAAAGACATGCAGGTTAGGTGGATTGGAAACTTTAAATTGTCCATAAGTGTACATGCGTGTCTGTTTGTCTATACGTGACCCTGCGACAGACTGACGTCCTGTCCAGGGTGCACCTCCCCTCATGCCCTATGACAGCTGGGATAGGCTCCAGCCCGCTGTGACCCTTAATTGGAATAAGCAGGTATAGAAAATGGATGGATAGATGGATATTTGTGCGACATAATGTAGCTTCAAAAAAGAAAGTTCAAAGCTGTAAGCATTTTACTGATTGTTACAATGTGAATGACTTTAGTGTTGACATTCTTGGGCTGTGTGTGCAGAACAACCAAAATGAACAGACGTGAACAACAGGTAGGTGCATACTAGTATTCGGACACACGGCACATGCCGATAGCTGAACAAAGGAAAAAAGTCACAAAGTCACAAATCGTCCAGAAAAGGTGGACAAATAATCCTGCACTTCTCCCATCACCGGAAGGAAACAAAAGAAAAACTAAAAAAAAAAAAAAAAAAAAAAGCGAATGGTGACTTTGACGCTTTAAACAAAATCAAAACGAAACATTGATGATGACGTGACGACAGCGAGTATCAGACAGAGTTCCAGACTGTGATTATTTCTGCAGCTAGCCTGTACTTGTGTCCGCAGCACCTGCAGCTGCGGGATCTGGTTGTCCTTACAACAGGTTTGTCTTCACAACAACATGTGCGCACACGCATGTTCCAGCCACAAACAGCTGGACATGCATAAATAGTTAAGCAGCTGATAAATCATTGTTGCCGCTATTGTTTCTGTATGTCAATGTTGCTTTTCGTCCCAGACATGGACGAGTCATCAGCGATCCAAGGATGTTACGTGCAGCTCGCCTGAGCTTTAGTTATCGATCCGTTCAGTTATCATCAATGTTTGTGCAAGGCGTCAGACTTGGGAGGTTGGATGAAGTTAGATGACAATCAAACGGAACGCTGACGGTACGGGAACTACGCAAACGATGAGGAATCGGCAAGACAGAAAGCAAAACGGAATATGGGTGAGTTAAGGTCGTCGTTGGGATTCGTTCACATTTTTCAGCAGTTCTGATGAAGTGCCAGCTACAGGAACGCAGGTGGACGACGGTTAAACGATGTCTCTGAAAGTCGACGTAAGTCCAGATTTCGTATTTCGTTTTGGCTTTGGTGTCCTTCGTTAGTGCCGTGCGACCGGGGCTTTAGACAGGAAGGGGTGTGTTTGACATTTGGTCCTGCTCCTGAAGTCAGGCTTAATTTATGCCCTTCATTTTTTTCATGTTTGGCTCCTATTCTGCAGTTTGAGCCTGATTCTGCTCACCATGACCCCAGCCTGAGGACAACTGAAGCCCTCCTACACACTGTTCACTCTGCGGGCCGGACATGCAACCAGGGGAGGACTGAAATGTGTTTAATAGGTCATGCACACTGTAAAAAAAAGAAAAAGAAAAAAAAAACAGCTTTTAAATTTATTCTTATGCTTGTGTGCATGTCAGCATGCAGTCGGAAGAGCTCGGGTCCAGAAGGCCCCAGTGATCCTGATGGTGCCCCCCCAACCAAACAATCTCTCTCTCTCTCTCTCTCTCTCTCTCTCTCTCTCTCTCTCTCTCTCTCTCTCTCTCTCTCTCACCCTCTCAGCTGTGAAGACTCGGCCGGCATCACTCCGCACCCCGTGACTCATTCACAGAAAATTCTGTTTTCCCTACTCATTTCTTTTCTTCCCCCCAAGGCTAAAGCTATCCATTATATTTTGCAATGGCCTTCAAACAGCTGTGGTGTAACACAGATTTATTCTGCAGAAACTCGCACATCATCCGCACCGTAAGATTTACATGTATGACAGACTGTCTGACTCTTTACTTCACATCCTCTCGCATGCAGGTTTTGGGTTTGGCGCTTTATTCCTGTTCAAACCAGGTTGTCCAGATATAAATAAAACAATAAAAGTTTTTTAAATTTTTCATCCCAAGTAGTCCTAATGGGGAGTGAGTTGGAAAAGGTTTGATCATAAAATCCTCATGGAGCACATTATGTCTACTCTGTTGGGATGGTTACATCAGCCAAACTATCTGCTGTCTGTTACTAACTTGTAACACGCAACAATTCTAACACCTGTAGAACTCATTAAGTCACAACACATGGGTTGCACATGGAGAGATGCACTCCCATAAATGATGTCACATAAAATCTACAGTGTATCAATAAATAAATAAATAAAATAAACCCTGAGAAAAACCTGTTATAACTGACACATGCTGCACAAAATCCCCACAGCTGCATGTCTGTATGGTTCTCTGTAAAGATATCATGAGTGTTATAAAAAAAAATCTGAAAAATTAAGCTTAAATGGTTTTCTGCAATAGAACGGTACTCATTCAAGGGTATATTTCCATTGAAGGCCTGCAATAAGCTACAGCCAAGCAGCATAAGCATTGATGGCCTCAGATGATGCCCTACTGGAAGAAGAAAAAATTGCAGTTCTTTGACTGGCCCCTAAAGTGTGGCTCCAATATAGAGCAACTTGCCATTCATTCATACATTTATTTTAAAATGTTCACCTTTAGAGCAGAATTGAACATGTTTATAGCCTGGTACAAACAAAAAAATAATTTTGGTATTTGTAAATAGTTTCCGCCTCCATGACAATTGTATGGGGGGGACAATTGGGGGGGACAATTTTTTATCTGAGAATAGGCTGCACAATACAGATTTTTGCCCAGCTTTAATTTTGGTGTTTTCTGACACTTTCATCTGTTAAACAGTAACACTGTAAGTGCATTTTCAACACTGCATAGACTAACTGTTCTAATTTAAAAGTGTACATACCTTTCAACATTTGTATTTACCAATATGGGACACCCATGCGTGGCCACGAACCCCAAAGGTGTGAAGCATAACTAGGGGGGACCGGGGGCACAAATGCGGGACTAATTGGCATCCAACACACACTCATGCCCGATGCGGGATACAGGGGTTAATACCGGGACAGTTCCGCCCAATGCGGGACTGTTGGCAGCGATGAGTGTAAATTTTTGGCCATTGTTTTGGGAATTGTTTGTTGCCTCAGTTGGCTCCTTTCAATGTGAAGGAGCAGCGGCTCTATTCTGAATGACTGAATGACTGAGCTTCTCACCCTATCTCTAAGGGAGACACCAGCCACCCCCCTGAGGAAGCCCATTTTGGCTGCTTGTACCCACGATACAGTTCTTTCAGTCATGACCCAACCCAACAAAGATTGACTGGTAGGTCGAGCGCTTTGCCTTTTGGCTCAGTTCCCTTTTCGTCACAACAGTACGATAAAGCAAATGCAATACCATGACTGCTGTAACGATTCTCCGGTCAGTCTAATGCTTCATTGTCCCCTCACTCATGAACAAGACCCTGAGGTACTTCAACTCCTTCACTTGGGGCAAGACCTCATTCCCTACCCGGAGTAGGCAATGTATCAGTTTCCTTCTGAGAACCATGGCCTTAGATTTAGAGGTGCTGATCCTCGTCCCAGCTGCTTCACACTCGGCTGTGAACCGATCCAGTGAGTGCTGGACGTCACCAGCCGATGAAGCCAACAGGATCACATCATCTGCAAAAAGCAGTGATGAGACCCTGAGCCCACCAAACTGGAAACCCTCCTCTCTCCAACTATGTCTCGATATCCTGTCCTGTCATGTCAAGCTATGACACACATATTCACTCTTGTTCATTGCTGTTAACTAAGCTGAGTTCTGAGGCTTCCCAAAATATCCACTAAAAACGATATCCTCTACAACACATTTACGTGCTCTTTCTCTGTTGTACATACTGTATACACATATATGATATTATAGCTTTGGAGAAAACAACAATTTTTCCCGCTTTACTCTGGTCAAAAGATATTGTTCGTCTCATTGAAACCAAACATTTGTTTTAAAAGTACAGCTGTTTTTGCTTTAATATGATTTTTTTAAAACAAGGAAAAGAAAATAAGTTAGTAGTTTGTAAAATTGCATTATTCATCTAGTATACATAATTTTCCAACTATGCAGTTCACTTGTGGGTTTTTCTTTTAACATTTCAAAAAAAAATGTTTTGTTCTACTTTCTGTTGACTCAGTCACAGTATAACAATGGCTAGATCTTTTGAAATAATTTTCTTTGAAAATAAAACATATAAACTTAAAATATAATTATAATAAATATAATTTCAGCAATTAAACACATTTTGAATTTAGGCCTTATAATACAGCTTGGTCACTGTGAAATTACTAGACTGGTGCCAAAATGAAGAAAGGGCTTTATTTAAAGAAATACATGTAAATGTGTGAAAAAGTTGGCAAATGGTCTAGCTTTGTCCATTTGGCTGTGCTGATTCCAAATTTATCATTTGCCAAACTGTATCTGTCCTCTGGTGACCCTGAGAGGTCATTAAACTTTGTACCTGTTGACCCGACTAAAAATCCCACTTTGAGCATGAATTATTAATCTCAGATCATTCAAAATCCACAAAATACATACAAATTGTCCAGTTTTCTAGATTTGAATATTTTGAATTCTAATCACCAACTTTCCAGGATTGACCTCTGGTGACGTTGAGAGGCCATTGACCTTTCAGATTGCTCAGTTGAAATTTGAGTTCCTCATCATTTTTCAAAATGTGTCTCAAGTTTAGATATCTTTTTTTAAATATTATGTCTATGAAAAATACCTTATCTGACCTTTTGTGATCTGACCTTTTGTGACCTTGAATGATTACGAAATTATTCCTGCAGGTATGATTATTAATCCAGGCTTGACCATGTTTTCAATGTGTTTCAGTCTGAATCCTTGTGCAATGGACTTTTCTAGAACTTTATTTTATTTATATACTTAGGTATTTCACAAACCAATCACGAAAATGTCATTCTGCACATCAATGAGCTTTCGTGACTGCACTGCTTTGGAACATCAAACTGATAAACAGAACATTAAATCTTTTTTGTCCTGTTCTAAATTGGAATATTTGTTTGTTTGTCAATGCAGGGATTTTGTAATATGCTGCAAAATAATCACAGACTTTACCTCCCTGTGCACCATAAGGTCAATAATGACCTTCCCATTTGTGACCCAATTCATTTCTGGAAAATCCTTATGGAGTCTGCTGCTATTGTTGGCATACCACAAGGGATCAACTGCTCTGAACATTTTCCAAAATGTACATGATAATGCGTGGTAACTGCTTTCATTGAGTAGCTAAGAAATAGCCTAGTTCAGAAGGGCTTGGGATTATCACTTCATAGCTAGACTAAAGTCTCTCACAATAGTAGAAATGACAAATGGCCTAGTCAGTATAGGTCTGTGACTTTCATTTTGCTGGAGTACTGTGGATATTTACCTCCAGTACTCTTCATATGTAATATGAGTATTAAGGCTTTGTTATTAGTTTGTGCACTAAATAGCAGGTGTGTATGATATATGTCATTGTATGTATATGCACGTCTTTCACAATAGTAGAAATGAGAAATAACCTAGTCAAAATGGGTCTGTGATTTTAATTCTGCTGTAGTAGTGTGGGTATTTTGTCCAGTACTGTACATATGTAAATATGTATATTGGTAGTTAGGTTTTGTTTATATGTACTTTATACCCTCAAAAAATAACATGCTCAGTGAACATAAAAAAATTATGTAAAGTATTTCCACTCAAGTAAAATGCCTTAACCTAGCCAGAAACAATTTTGCTGAGTGACCTAAGTGTAAATTTGTTGGGTCAACATGATGAATTTGCATTATTGTTACCTAACTGCCATGGTTCAGGCCAACTAGATTTGAAAAAGTAAATGAAGACCTAAATGTAAATGTGTTGGGTCAACATGATGAATTTGCGTTACTGTTACTCAATTACCATGGTTTAGGCCAACTAGATTTGTAAGGGTAAATGTAACAAAAAATAAAATGTAAGTCCCTTCAGCTTTTCCCTTGTTTGCGCTCAGGGTCACTACAGCAAATCTATGCTATGGTGGATCTGCATGTTGAATTGGC
This sequence comes from Thalassophryne amazonica, assembly GCF_902500255.1. Taxonomy (NCBI): domain Eukaryota; kingdom Metazoa; phylum Chordata; class Actinopteri; order Batrachoidiformes; family Batrachoididae; genus Thalassophryne; species Thalassophryne amazonica. Next base: position 83,691,193 of record NC_047111.1, read on the forward strand.
ACAGGTTTCACACCAGATGCCCTTCCTGACGCAACTCCACATTACATGGAAAAATGTGGCAGGGGCGGGGTTTGAACCGGGAACCTTTCGTACTAAAACCAAGCAGACTAACCACATGGCCACCACCCCTGCCCTGTAAGTAGTTACAACTACTTTTTAAATAGTACAGTTATATGTCAAATGAACTTGCTTTGTTTGATCAGCACAATTTATGCAGATCCACCTTGGGTGGGACTTACTATTTTTTTGTTACATTTACCCTTACAAATCTAGTTGGCGTAACCCATGGTAATTTAGTAACAGTAAGACAAATTCATCATGCTGACCCAACAAATTTGCTTTTAGGTCAGTCAGCAAAATTGTTTCTGGCTATGTTAACGCATTTTACTTGTGTGGAAATACTTTCCATAATTTTATTATGTTCACTGAGCAAGTTAAATTTTAAGTTGTTGCATGTTATTTTAAAACTACATGATTTGAATGTGTTCACCCATAAAACTTGATTTTATATGGTAGAAACTACTTGTTAGACTTACGTTCCTGTAACATAAAAACCAACACTCATGTTGGATTTTTTGAGTGTACAGTGAATAGCTGGTGGCTATAATATATAGCATTGTATACAGTGGTCCTTCGTTTATCGTGGGAGTTACGTTCTAAAAATAGCCCGCAATAGGCGAAATCTGTGAAGTAGTCAGCGTTATTTTTTTTACAATTATTATAGATGTTTTAAAGCTGTAAAACCCCTCACTACACACTTTATATGTACACTTTTCTCAAACAGGCATTAACATTTTCTCACTTTTCTCTCCTGTGTAAACACTCTCTTTTTTCTTCTGGGCGAGAAGATTATAAACAGACACACGCAGAACAAAATGCGTGTGCTCTCCCTTCGTGCACTGCTCCCGGGGGTACAGATGCGGGACCTGCAAAGAATCCAACAGCTTGCTCACACTGCCTCCGGTGTTACAGTTGCGGGGTACGGATGCGGGACCCGCAAAGAATCCAAGTCATTGAAAAGATACAAACCTCTCTCAGGGCCACGGAGCTCTGTGGCTGCGGTTACTAAGGCCGTTCGGCGCTGCGGATTTTTCTGCAAGAAGTCTATCCTTGCTGGCTGCTGGAGCACTCCCCATTCAAAACAGCGAGCGTAGTCTCCGGACCTGTTGCTGGAGCTGGCCGCAGCTCAGCATAGTAGACAGGGGGGCGGTGTGACTGGCCCGCTGCAGTGCTTACCAAGCCCGCACACTCTGTAAGCGCATCGGAGGCAGTGTGAGCAAGGCGCAAGTCATGGCCACGGAGCTCTACGGCTGCGGTAACCGAGACCATGCAGTGGGCGCTGCGGATTTTTCCACAAGGAGCACGCCGCATCTAAACAGCGAGCGTAGTCTCTAGACCTGTTGCCAGACTTGTCTGCAGCTCCACACAGCAGACAGGGTGCGGTGTGAGTAGCCGCCGGGGCGTTTACCGAGCCCGCAGACTCAGTAAGTGCATCGGAGGCAGTGAGAGCAATCGCGGTGATGCCGACCGGTGCCGCGGCCGGCCCGCGTGATAAGGACTCAGAACACAATGCGCTGTTAAAAACAAAAACAAAGAAGAAGCAGCATGCAAAATTGCACAAAAAAAAATCTGTGAAACTGCGAGGCCGCGAAAGGTGAACTGCGTTATAGCGAGGGACCACTGTATCTCATAGCAAATTGTTGTTGCATCACTCATTCACTTGCTCACTCACTTCAACAAGATGTCCTTCAAGACGGTTTAGATGAAAACGGGAACAGCGAAGAAACTGAAGTACATCCCAATTAACGTATTAGCAGCAAGTCTTGGAGATGATATACTTTCAAAAACCTGATGGATTTGAATCACGTGTGCTTGCATGAGCCAACCTTGAACCTTTCATGCACATGCGTGAATTTTTCCATGCCTTTCGATTGCGTCATTTGCTTGTAAGCAGTGTTTGTGTGAGGATGGGTGGAGTCTCTCGTTGTTTTTTCTTTGCAAGGAAATGGCGGAACGACTGGAGCAGCGCAACTGCATCAAATTTTGCCAGAAACTGGGCGACAGCCAGGTGGAAACTATTCGGATTATTCAGACAGCTTTCAGTGACGATCCTCTGGACATCACACAGATTAAGGAGTGGTACAACTGGTTTAAAGACGTCCGCACAACGGTGGAGAGTGAGCCACACTCCGGTCGGCCATCAACACGCTGAAATTACCAGATCATTCCAAAGTGAACGCTGTGGTGATGCGGGACCGTCATGTGACTATCCGAGAAATTGTGGAAGAGGTGGACATCAGCACTTTTTCGGCACATTCCACTGTGACAGAAGATTTTGCCATGAAAAGAGTTGCAGCGAAATTCATGCTGATGGCTTCGGCACAAAGCTGCCGACGGACCAAAAGCGCCTTCGTGTTGAAGTCTCACAGGACTTGTTGGGACATGCCCACCTCTTCCACCATTCGGAAGATTCAGACGGCTTTCAGTGGCTTTTCAGTTTTGTGACTATCTGAGAAATTGTGGAAGAGGTGGACACGTCACAACATGTCCTGTGAGGCTTCAACACGGTGGCGCTTTTGCTCCGCCATCAGCTTCATGCCGAAGCCATCGGCATGAATTTCGCTTCAACTCTGTTCATGGCCAAATCATCTGTCACATTGGAATGTGCTGAAAAAGTGCTGATGTCCACCTCTTCCACAATTTCTCAGATAGTCATACGATGGTCCCACATCACCACAGCGTTCACTTTGGAAATGATCTGGTCATTTCAGCGTGTTGATGGCTGACCGGAGCGTGGCTCACTCTCCACCGTTGTGCGGACGTCTTTAAACCGGTCGTACTGCTCCTTAATCTGTGTGATGCCCATAGGATCATCACCGAAAGCCGTCTGAATAAGCCAAATGGTTTCCACCTGGCTGTTGCTCAGTTTCTGGCAAAATTTGATGCAGTCGCGCTGCTCCAGTCGTTCCGCCATTTCCTTGCAAAGAAAAAACGACGAGAGACTCCACCCGTCCTCACACAAAGGCTGCTTACAAGCAAATGATGCAATCGACATTTGTGAAAAAAATTCACGCATGTGCACGAAGGTTCAAGGTTGGCTCATGCAAGCACATGTGATTCAAATCCATCAGGTTTTTGAAAAAAATACAAAGGTCAGATACTTTTCTAACAGACTTCGTACTTCCAGCATTTCATGCTATCACAGGTTGTGACACCACATCATTTGTAGTTGGTCACAACAAGAAATCCTGCTTTAAGACATTCAAGGAGTGTTGCAACCTACTGTCAAACCTTGGCAAAGGGAACCTCAGTGACCACACCTGTGCAGGTGCAGAGGCATTCATCTGCAAAGTCTTTAAGACTGACTACATTTCGTTAGATAGACCTTTGCTCAGACTCATTTACTGGAAACCTTACCACCAGCTCATGACGCCCTGTCTTTTCACATACAGACACATTACCAAGCATCTGTGTGGAACTAAGCAGACCAACAGCAACCTGTGCTGCCTCCGCCACAGACCACGTGATGGAAAATTGAGAGTGGTGCCTTGGTTCCAGTACTGACCTCAACACCTTCTGTACCACAAAGGCTTGTCAGTTTGGTTACATGTCAATGCACAACTCATTGCATATTTGGGAATTGTACATGCAAGAAAAACAAGCTTCAGTGCACCGCTGCATGTAGTTGCCATGTATCTGTATGTAGAAACAAGGCAGAGGAAATGTAACATAGTCAACTGCTACATCAGCTTCAGTTGGGTGACCTCTCAAGGTCTCCACGGGGTAAATAGGGTTTCACAATGATGAAATGATAGATTGTGTGTTTAAAATACATGATACTAAAATTGTGCGATAGTTAAACAACATTTTGATAATAAAAATATTTTACTGTCGCAACCACATATTAAATTGTAACACAGCAATCTTAAAGGTCAATGACCTCCCAAGGTCACCATAGCTCAAGTATGTCCTGGAAAGTTGGTAATTAAAATTTGAAATATTTAAATATAGAAAACTGAACAATTTTGTAGGCATTTTGTGGATTCTGAATGAGCTCAGATTGATCATTCATGCTCAAAGTGGGATTTCTAGTGGGGTCAACCGGTACAAAGTTCGATGACCTCTCAAGGTCGCCAGAGGAGATACAATTTGGCAAATGGCAGATTTGGAATCAGCACAATCAATTTGACAAGGTAAGACCATTTGCAAACTTTTTCTCACATTTGCCTGTTGGTGTCAACATTTCCAATTTTGGCACCAGTCTATACCTGTAAGTCCTTTTCTTTATTTCTTATTTAACTTGCAGACAGGGTTGAAATCGCACCTTCAGACTTAAATTACATTGACTGAAGGTGCTCGCCATTGGTGTGACTGTGTGATATGGAAGTGATTGCTCTTTCCCAGACGGACTGCCTCCTCAGCAACCGGACTAAACGGCGCTCTTATACAAGGTTGTAATCGTTTCTTTTATTTGTGTTACCTGTCTATCACAAATTAATGTCATTCATTTTGGAATAAGGCTGTAACATAAAAAAATGTGGAACAAGTGAGGCTCTGTGAATATTTTCTGTATGCATTGTATTTGTTACTGAGGTCTGTGAGGATGAAAGGGAATATGGAGCTCAACTTTTCCCAAATTGTTTGTTCCTCAGCAGGACAAATGAGTCACTTACCCCTTGTGATGGTTTGTTCAATCATTTTCTATAACCACCCGCAAAGCCCATAGAAACTCACTGTGCTGAAACAATCATTTCTTTTGGCAGCAACAGAAACACAATTCCATAAATGATGTTAATGTAGCTGACAGTGTCTACACTCATTTTCTTATTCAGGATGTGACACATCAACCCAAATTATGTAGCTGGAATGGGAAATTTATGTCAACAGCTGCAGCTGCTGTTGGAGACGTCTCCAAAAGATTCCCATAAGTAAAAAGTCTATTTGGCATCGCGGTTGAAAATTACCCACTGCTGTGGTGTCTCATCTCATTTGGTGAGAAATAATAATTGCTCAATGCTGGAAATGAGTTGTCTGTGAAGCACAGATTGTGATGTTTATTGGTCAATTCATACCTGGGTGAGCTGTGTGGTTGTCAAACACAACGGTCTAGGATTGAAATCTTAGCAATGGATGACTAGAAGTCCAGTGAGACAGATCTCATGGTTATGTAGACACCAGGATGGAAAGTTGCAACACAGAACTAACCATGATTCAGAATCATAGCTTTCCACTGAAATAATGTAAAATTTTCAGACTTTTTAGATGAAAGAACAAGTCAATCAAACAAATATACATCAATTTTGAAAACAGAGAACATCAGGCGAAGGGCACTGCACACCCACATCACAAGAATAATACAATAACATGCTTTTGGAGGGTGGTATGCATTTTCAGAGGCCTGACGTTTATGCCCAGTCACCAAAATGACATGACGATCCTAGGATGTTCTTGCTGTGAGGTAAATTACAAAGTAACCACCCAATGAACGTTATGCAAAATCAAGTGATTTCTCTCACAATTGCCTTTTGCACGCTGTTGCAACCCTGTGAGATAGGACCACCAACATCGAACTGTTCAAAAATCGGGCGAAATGCAAGCGACACACTGCGGCTCATGGAAGGGAATGGCGTCACACAGGGAATGTCGCACGAAATCTTGCGAAATCCCTCGCAAATGCCGTTTGCTAGGTGTCACAGCCCAGTGACATAGTACCCTAATAAAAGTAGAACAACTTTTTCAGGATAAAGTGAAACAGCAGAAGCAATCTACATGTGAAATTAAGTGCTGTGCAGTTCTATGACATATGACAAACGAGGGTGATTGAAATATTTTGAGCCATATCAAGAAGAAACCACAACAGCATTAATGTAATGGTTTATTGTTTAACAAAATTTGCTGCTGCTTTTAGAAAACTCAGCAAAAGAGCATGGGAAAAGCAGAAATGGATGAGAAAAACAAAGGTCTTGATTTACAGTAGTGTTCAGAATAATAGTAGTGCTATGTGACTAAAAAGATTAATCCAGGTTTTGAGTATATTTCTTATTGTTACATGGGAAACAAGGTACCAGTAGATTCAATAGATTCTCATAAATCCAACAAGACCAAGCATTCATGGTATGCACACTCGTAAGGCTATGAAATTGGGCTATTAGTAAAAAAAAGTAGAAAAGGGGGTGTTCACAATAATAGTAGCATCTGCTGTTGATGCTACAAACTCAAAACTATTATGTTCAAACTGATTTTTTAGCAATCCTGTGAATCACTAAACTAGTATTTAGTTGTATAACCACAGTTTGTCATGATTTCTTCACATCTGCGAGGCATGGAGTCAACCAACTTGTGGCACCTTTCAGCTGTTATTCCACTCCAAGATTCTTTAACAACATTCCACAATTCATTCACATTTCTTGGTTTTGCTTCAGAAACAGCTTTTTTGATGTCACCCCACAAATTCTCAATTGGATTTAGGTCCAGGGATTGGGCAGACCACTCCAAAACATTAATTTTGTTGGTTTGGAACTAACATTTTGCTTGTTTACTAGTGTGCTTGGGGGTCATTGTCTTGTTGAAACACCCATTTCAAGGGCATGTCCTCTTCAGCATAAGGCAACATGACCTCTTCAAGTATTTTGACATATCCAAACTGATCCATGATACCTGGTATGCGATATATAGGCCCAACACCATAGTAGGAGAAACATGCCCATATCATAATGTTTGCACCACCATGCTTCACTGTCTTCACTGTGATCTGTGGCTTGAATTCAGAGTTTGGGGGTCGTCTCACAAACTGTCTGCGGCCCTTGGACCCAAAAAGAACAGTTTTACTCTAATCAGTCCACAAAATATTCCTCCATTTGTCTTTAGGCCAGTTGATGTGTTCTTTGGCAAATTGTAACCTCTTCTGCATGTCTTTTATTTAACAGAGGGACTTTGCGGAGGATTCTTGCAAATAAATTAGCTTCACACAGGCGTCTTCTAACTGTCGCAGCACTTACAGGTAACTCCAGACTGTCTTTGATCATCCTGATCAATGGGTGAGCCTTTGCCATTCTGGTTATTCTTCTATCCATTTTGATGGTTGTTTTCCATTTTCTTCCACGCGTCTCTGTTTTTTTTTGTCCATTTTAAAGCATTGGAGATCATTGTAGATGAACAGCCTATAATTTTTTGCACCTGCGTATAAGTTTTCCCCTCTCCAATCAACTTTTTAATCAAACTACGCTGTTCTTCTGAACAATGTCTTGAACGTCCCATTTTCCTCAGGCTTTCAAAGAGAAAAGCATGTTCAACAGGTGCTGGCTTCATCCTTAAATAGGGGACACCTGATTCACACCTGTTTGTTCCACAAAATTGACAAACTCACTGACTGAATGCCACACTACTATTATTGTGAACACCCCCTTTTCTACTTTTTTTTTTACTAATAGCCCAATTTCATAGCCTTAAGAGTGTGCATATCATGAATGCTTGGTCTTGTTGGATTTGTGAGAATCTACTGAATCTACTGGTACCTTGTTTCCCATGTAACAATTAGAAATATACTCAAAACCTGGATTAATCTTTTTAGTCACATAGCACTACTATTATTCTGAACACTACTGTACAAAACATGTAAATCAATTGAAATGTAAGACAAATCGTGAAGAAATTCAGTTTTGCTAGATATGCGTTCATGTTTCGTGAAATATTTTTTCAGTATTCACATTTTGCAATTCATGGTTTGTGGATAATTCACGGTTTGCAGTATGGTAGATGTTCCTACGACTGTACTCTTTTGGACAGAACTCTCTGATGTTGTGCCTGGAATCTGCTGATCCTGCTCTTCCAGTTTGGGGTTTGCAGCTCCTAATGTTCCTAATACCACTGTGACCACTTTACCTTCCACATCTGCTCCAGTAGATCCTTCAGCTCTGGTATTTCTTAATTTTCTTGTGCCTCTTCTTTCATTTTGCCACATCTATTATGACTGTGGTCTTCTTTTCTCCTTTCCTTGTCAACCACTACTGTATCTGGTTGGTTGGCCAGACCAACCAGAACCAGCCACACACACGCACACACACACATAGATAGATATCACTCACTCATCTTCAACCGCTTACTCCAATTAAGGGTCCCAGGGGGCTGGGGTCTATCCCAGCAGTCATAGGGCATGAGGCGGGTACACTCTGGACAAGACGCCAGTCTGTCGCAGGGCCATATATAGACAAACAAACACATTCACATGCACACCTACAGATAATTTAAAGTTTCCAATCCACCTAACCTGCATGTCTTTGGATGTGGGATGAAGCCGGCGCACCGGGAGGGAGCCCACACAAACACAGGGGGAACATGCAAACTCCACACTCTAAAAAAATGAACCGCTGTCTCACCTTTTTGGAACCGGAAGGGGGAGGGACGGCTCATGCCCGGTCATGCCCCCCGGCCTGCTCCCGACGATGCTCGTTTAAACGGTTGTCTAAGCGTATAACCAAATCGACAAGCCCGTCAAAATCCCGCGGTTCCTCCTTAGCCAGCAGGTGCTCCTTCAGGACCGGAGACATTTACGAAGGCGGCGCGGAGCGCAACGTTATTCCAGCCGGACCTCGCTACCGCGATGCGGAAGTCGACTGCATACTCGGCTGCGCTACGGCACCCCTGTCTCATTGACAGCAGCACGCTCGAAGCGGTCTCGCCTCTGTTGGGATGGTCAAACACTTGTTTGAACTCCCGTACAAACCCAGTATAAGACGTTAGGAGCCGTGAATTCTGCTACCAAAGCGCCGTAGCCCAGGCACGTGCCTCTCCTCGAAGCAGATTAATAACATAAGCCACCCGGCTGGCGTCTGACGTGTACATGACAGGGCGCTGTGAAAAGACGAGCGAATACTGCATGAGGAAGTCTGCGCATGTCTCAACACAGCCCCCGTACGGTTCCGGAGGGCTTATGTATGCTTCAGGGGACGGTGGGGGGGGGTCGTTGAACGACCAGTGGAACGTCTGTTACAGGCTCAGGACCAGCCAGAGGAGTGGCTGCAGCAGCGCCCTGATCGCGCGCTTCCACCCTGGCGGTGAGAGCCTCCACCCTCCGGTTAAGGAGAACATTCTGCTCGGTCACTAAATCTAACCGAGCCGTGAAGGCGGTTAAGATCTGCTGCAACTCACTCAACACGCCTCTTGCTGACGCCTGCGCTCCTGGCTCTTCCATTGGCCGTTCAAGCTCGGGTTGACGCCCCTCGGAATCCATGACGATGGCCGAGAAATCCTGTTGGGAAGGTGTCGTAGCATGGACCCACAACAGGGGGCGCAAATGAACGGACAATGAATTAAGCCAAAAAGTAACAATTTAATGTTGTGATGATACACAACGAAATATACAGAATTAGCAAAGTCAATTGACACCAGGTGACGTGTGGGCAGGCTCGAAGATAGAAGACCCCCGACGAGAGAGAAGCCGCGTCCCACACGGCTTCCACCACCAACGGTCTGAAGAACACCGGAGCCGCCAAGTCCCAAGTCCCCAGGTGGCCTCTATCTTCGGCTGTCGACCCTGGTACTGCTGGCAGAAAGCAGAGACAAGATGAATGAGTGTGAGTCCGCACACTCAGTAATCCACAGTCTGTACACAGTTAGGAGGGAGCACCTCCACCTCCAATCACACACTTGTGCAGCTCCTGGTTAACCACTTATCTGGTTTGGGGTGTGAGGCGAAGCCGTCGCTGTCACACCAAACGCCAATCCCACAGACAAGGCAAAACACCAGGAAAACGGCTGCAACAGAAGTTCAGATTATTACACAATGTGTTAGTCAGCAGAGAAATTACCTCTTCAGTAGTCGATTTCTCGGCGAGGAGGTGGAGCTGCAATCCGGCCTTTATGGTGATGATGATGATGATGATGAACGAGTGACAGCTGGTGCAGAGGATGAATGACAGCTGTCACTTCTTCTGGGTCTGGCGCCCTCTCGTGCTTGGAGCCTGCAGTCCAAGCAGGGCGCCCTCTGGTGGTGGTGGGCCAGCAGTACCTCCTCTTCAGCGGCCCACACAACAAGGGTAATGCCATCCAGAGTAAGGATCTGGTTAGACACCATGTTTCTAAGATTTGTGGGGCCAAGTACAATAACTTCAGTTTTATCTGAGTTTAAAAGCAGGAAATTAGAGGTCATCCATGTCTTTATGTCTGTAAGACAATCCTGCAGTATAGCTAATTGGTGTGTGTCCTCTGGCTTCATGGATAGATAAAGCTGGGTATCATCTGCGTAACAATGAACATTTAAGCAATGCCGTCTAATAATACTGCCTAAGGGAAGCATGTATAAAGTTAATAAAATTGGTCCTAGCACAGAACCTTGTGGAACTCCATAATTAACCTTAGTCTGTGAAGAAGATTCCCCATTTACATGAACAAATTGTAATCTATTAGATAAATATGATTCAAACCACCGCAGCGCAGTGCCTTTAATACCTATGGCATGCTCTAATCTCTGTAATAAAATTTTATGGTCAACAGTATCAAAAGCAGCACTGAGGTCTAACAGAACAAGCACAGAGATGAGTCCACTGTCTGAGGCCATAAGAAGATCATTTGTAACCTTCACTAATGCTGTTTCTGTACTATGATGAATTCTAAAACCTGACTGAAACTCTTCAAATAGACCATTCCTCTGCAGATGATCAGTTAGCTGTTTTACAACTACCCTTTCAAGAATTTTTGAGAGAAAAGGAAGGTTGGAGATTGGCCTATAATTAGCTAAGCTAGCTGGGTCAAGTGATGGCTTTTTAAGTAATGGTTTAATTACTGCCACCTTAAAAGCCTGTGGTACATAGCCAACTAATAAAGATAGATTGATCATATTTAAGATCGAAGCATTAAATAATGGTAGGGCTTCCTTGAGCAGCCTGGTAGGAATGGGGTCTAATAGACATGTTGATGGTTTGGATGAAGTAACTAATGAAAATAACTCAGACAGAACAATCTGAGAGAAAGAGTCTAACCAAATACCGGCATCACTGAAAGCAGCCAAACAGAAAAATTATGACACTCATCTGGCTTATCAAATTTAAAGGCTATTCCTTGTCAAAGTGGCTATCACTCGACAAAATTCCTTTGAAATTCCTCTATGCATTTCTGACTTAATAAAGGTGCTCGTATAACCTCCATCCCTCATCTGTGGAGGATGGATACACCTCTGCACTGCTCTGGTGGTTGGTGCAGCACTTTAGAACAGATGTGGCTGGACTTTGCAAGTGTGAAGGACAACAGTTTAATACCATGCAGAAGCATCTGTCAAATGCTTGGGTGTTTTTTGCCAAATGCAGTCCAGTGGGGCTTTAAAATTTTGATTACATTGAGTGCTTTTGAAAGAGGTAAATTTCACAACTGTAAATGCTGCATGTTGTGTTCAGAGCTCTACTTTAATAAATGCCCCAGGTCTGCTAGCTTGTGCACTAATGATTTCCAGTTGGCACTGAGGTTAATAATTGGCTCTTTAGTGTTAGTTTCATCTCACACTGAAGATGGAATCATCTGTGGAGGTCCTGACAGACACCGATGTTTGCTGATGTTTCCACTGAGCCGCACGTACAACAGCTTTAACCAGAGGACCTGACAGCTGGACAGATGTTGATGTTCATCCCTTTGTTCATCTTCATGCCTCATACACATTTCCAACTGCACACACACTCTGTGGTTACATAGTGAGCAGACCTCAGAGAGTAACTGACTCACACATCTAAATACTGGTCTGGATAGTGGAGACAGTAACCACAGCTGTAATGAACGCCTGCTGCAATAAGCAGACCTTTTCTCAGAACTGGATTTTTCCTATGAAGTTAAACCACATCTATAGACAATCTGGACAGGAGAAGCATGATAATGCCACATACAAAGGATGTGTTGAATCATCACTGTCACCAGCAATCCGTCAGCTCTGGGTACCCCCAGCTTTTCTCAGGCAAAGGTGATTTATTATGATTTCAAAGAATAAGTTTGGTAAATGGACTGCATTTATATAGCGCTTTTCCATCTGCATCAAAGCGCTTTACAACAGTAATGCCTCACATTCACCCCGATGTCAGGCTGCTGCCATCTAAGGCACCCACTACACACCGGGAGCAACTAGGGGATTAAGGCCCTTTCCCAAGGGCCTTTAGGGATTTTCCAGTCAGGCTGGGATTTGAACCGAGGATCCTCTGGTCTCAAGCCCAGCGCTTAACCACTAGACCATCACCTCCTCTGGTACTTATAGAGATTTTATGTGATGGTGTGAGAAGGTGCATTTTACACATTTACCCAGAAATTCATGGAAATGTTGAACGATTACACATATTGCTATGGAAAAGAATGCATTGAAATGATCCAGATGATCCATGAGTTTTTGGATTGTTCCACCAACTGCCATTGAACGCGTGATAAAAGCTGAAGGAAAAGTAAAGAAGAAGTAGAAAGAAATAAGTTCGATGGAGGCCTTGAGGCCCAGTGGTGCCAATGCTTATCCTCAGATTCCGTAGTGTGAAGTAGATGAATGTCCATGACTGCCAATAGACAGGATATCTTTACATTGCAGGTTACTTCCTGAGCTATATCTGGTACCCATGGCTTGGGAAGTGATGGGCAGTTCATGGTCTAGTGGTTAAGCGTTGGGCTTGAGACCAGAGGATCCTCCTTTCAAAACCCAGCATGACTGGAAAATCACTAAGGGCCCCTGGGCAAGGTCCTTAATCCCCTAATTGCTCCCGGTGTGTAGTGAGCACCTTGCATGGCAGCACCCAGACATCGGTGTGTGAGTGTGTCTGGGTGAATGTGAGTCATCATTGTAAAGCTCTTTGAGCTTCTGATGCAGATGTAAAAGTGCTACATAAATGCAGTCCCTTTACCATTTACCCAATTACTGTTGCGTGGAGTGGCACAATGCAGATGAAGTGTCTTGTTCAAGGACACAGACTGGTATCATGACCCAGAACCAGACCCAGATCTAGATGTTGGTAATGCAACTCCAACTCTACTGAGCTCCCTATCATATATAGTCCTTGAGGCATGTTCGTGGTGGTGCTTATCCCCAATACCATAGTATGAAGCAGATCAGCATATCAACTCTGCATGTCATGCAAGTACTCTGTGTAATGTCACGAACAGGCCCAGAGGCCATTGGGGTCCATGCTTAACCCCAGATTCCACAACATGGAGCCGGTAAACGCACTTGCACGCAGGAGACTAAACTCGTCAGAAACCATTGCAAACCATTGTAAGTTGTTATAAACTGTGTGCGGCTTCGTGAAAATGAGCAAAGAAAATGTTAAAATGCTCAAAATCTCTGTCACACATCAATTAGGTGAACTTCATGTGAACGTTGCACAAACATTTAAAAAACACTGCGTGTGAAATGTGAGTGATCGCTTCAGCGCACCGCATCACAGAGCAGCTCATCTGATCAATTATAACGAGATGTTAAATCTATCATAAACATCATTTTACAGGTGCTCATAAGAAGGAATGAACATGCAACTGTTTTACCAAGCTATTACAATCTAAACATTACAAATAATTGCCTTTTAGACATTCTTCATTCAACTTCTCCACCATTCTGAAGCACAGGAAAGAGACAAAGACAGAAAAAAGCTCCAGCTGAAATGGTCCTCTGTGATTCCGGAAGCGATTAGAGGGATTTTCAACAGCCAAACTCGGAGAGAAAATAATTAATCCACTACAAAATAATTATTTATATACTCAGCGTTCAGCACACAAAGCGCGGCATCTAGCTGGGAACACAGTGGGTGGCATTGTCACAGCGAAGTGTGCAAGAGTGCAGAGCCAAAATGCGTGCAAGTGTCAAGGCACCTTCAAGCCCCTTTCACAACCGGGCCAAAATAGAGTTGCGTATTGTGGCGTACTGACTACACCAAGTTAAGCAGCTCTGTGCTGAGTTTAAGCAGCTTTACACAGTTTTTGCTCCTCTATGCAGTAGTATGCTGAGGGCTACGGGAGGTGGACACAAAAAAATAAACATGTTCAATTTTTTCGACGTAGAGCACTGGATGCAGTAAGTATTCAGTTTTTAAGCAAGTCTACACAACACTGCGCTACTGTACACCAAGCCTCCGCAATTCTACACACTGGGGCAAAAAATTGTTTTATCAGTACAAACCTGCATTGATAGATTTTATTCATCCCGCTGGACTTGGCTGGCAGTGAAGCTTCTAATCCACGGAAGAAGATGAGGCGAGCCAAGCTTCCACGTTCAGAGGACATGTCCACGTCCACTCCTCATGGACAGATCACCAGTGAGAGTACATGTCCACCGTCCACTCCTCACAGATGGATCGTGCGCAACCGCCAGATGCATCTCAACTTTGCTTTCACCTCCTCCAGTTCTCTCAAGATTGTGGCAAATTAAATCAAGTCCATTAACTCCTGCTCATGGACAGATCACCAGCAAGAGGACATTTCCATGTTCACTCCTCAAGGACAGATCGCGCGCGTGACCGCCAGATGCATCTCTGCTTTGCTTTCACCTCCTCCAGTTCTCTCAAGGTTGTGGCACATTAAATATAGTTCATTAACTCCTGCTCATGGACCGATTGCCAATGAGAGGGCATTTCCACGTCCAGGTTAACTCCTCACGGACAAATCACTAGTGAGATGACATGTCCACTGTTCACTCCTCATGCACAGAATGCACGCAACCGCTGGCTGCAGATCCGTACACTTTCACCTTCTTAAGTTCTCTCACGATTGTGACACATTAATAAAGTGTATTAAGTCCTGGAAATAATGTCTTCTGACATTTTCCAATGTATGAAATCCATCTGCATGTCAGTCTGTAGCGTCATGCAGCCAACTTCTCTCTGCACGCAAGGATTCTTTCTCTCTCTCTCTGTCTCTTGTTGTGTGCAACAACGCAGACGTAATGAGCAGCTTCTCTCCCGCTGTACCTCTGGAAACATCAAGTACTGTTTTGAGAACGGAGTGCATTTCCACAATGTAAAAAAAAAAGTGGACAGAAAAAGGGGCAGAAAAATAGCGGCGAGGGCTACATACGTGGCAGTAAGCAACTGAAAGCAAGACTAGGTACGCAACCACACACAATCACATAACAGCCTACACAGGGACTACACCAAAGCTGCGCAATTTTCCAGCATACTCCATACGCATCACAAATCAACTCTATGCAAGCCCAGTGTGAAAGGGACTTGAGAGTCCACAGTTCCCCTTGGATGGGGGAATGGTGTCCATTTACAGCTGGGTGAACTGGAACAATGTAGATGGAGTGTCTTGTCCAAGGCCGCAGACAGAATCAAATTAAACACCTGTTTCTAAAGTGAATTTGTCATCAAGAGCCCAATTTTAAGGATCTCTAGTGCATCTGGGGGTGTCCACAGTGCAAAGTTTACTATTTTATTCTTTCACAAAGGCTGTTTTTGCTCAAACCTTTTTCTTCTGACCTCTCTTTCACTACTTCACTCTCCATATTAGTGTCTTGAATGTTGATCTTCTCAGTGTTAGTGGATGGACACCAACCCTGGCTTTGAGGTTTGACTGTGACATCTACAGAATCATTATCTCCTGGGACACGTGGATGTGGTCTTTTCTGAACAGTCCCTGTTTTAAGTTTTGATTTGCTTCTTGCATGTGTTTTCTTGGAGCCTTCTCATCCCGTGTAAGAGTCCAAGAGCAGACCTAATTCTTATTTTATGAACCACTGACAACGCTGGCGCATTCTGTGACTTCGGGCAAAAGTCTAAAATGAATTGGAAAAGCAGGGTATTAAAACAACAAAAAAAAAACCTTTGTGTAAGAAGATGATCAAATGAAAATGATGACATAACTGCACACAATAAAGCTTTTGAATTAATTTCCGGAATACTTTGTTCAAAATTAAGCCGGCTGCATGCCAACCTGTTCTGTTATCCTTTACGTTCATATTTTCAAAGACAGACACACTGTGCTGTGGTTTAACAGTTCACATCACAGTCTTACAATCCTTTAAAAATGCTGCTGCTTTTTGAGCACGCAGAACATAATGGTTGTGGAAATGAGCCAGTCCTTCCCCTTTGTATCCCAGAGTGCTAGTTAAAACTACATGTTTTACAATATGAAGGGCAGCTGCCAGCATTGATGAAAATTTAGGAGAAAATTGGGGCTATTAAACGAGCAGTGCGGCTGAAAATATTTTAGTACATTAAGCTATTCTGGAGAATGATGGCTGGGATTTATTGTCTTTTGATTTTTAACAATTATTGAAAGTGTAGCTATACATCAAAAAGGATGACAATTCACATTACAGAATGTAGATCGTATAAATATCCACTGTAATAACAACAGTCATAAATAGATGACATATCCCGCCGTTCTCCACAAATCAGACATAAAGTGGGGCCGGGTCCTCGCAAACAAGTAATACACAACGAAGCAAATAAAGAAGAAACTTCACATAATCTAGAAATAAGAGACCTATAGCATTGAAAATGAACTAGTGTATTGCTCGTGGGCATCCACAGGCTCTAGATTAGGTAGTGTTTTTAAAATAGGTAGTTGAGATTGTTCAAGGGTGGTAACAAATTGTGCAAAGTTTCTATTATGAATTGGAATAGTGTGTCATGGCTGATTTTCCCTCACAATGCAAGTTGCATGCCTAATTTGAGTTTCCTCAACTCAGGGGTCTAAGTTGGGTCTAATAGTACCCAAGGATCCTCTACAGTGACCAAGTTCCAGAGTTGTCCAGTGTTTGCCTTAGGTCACTGGTTAGCATCGAAGTCTCACAATCATACTGTAAGATAGGAAGCACCAGGATCCAAAAGTCTTGGACCTTTGTTCTCCTGCAAAGGTATCAACATCACCAAACCTCTGCCCAGGAGCCTCTTGAGCTCTTCCCAGGTGTCTTCCCTGTCTCTCTCCATGTTCAGCACTTTGCCACATACACATATATTCAAATACACTCAAAAGTGTCATAGGTTTATCTTTATGAAGCCACTGAAATTGTGAGGTTTCTAAACTCTCTTGATGGGGCATTCTTGCTGAAAGGGAAGATGTTAAATGCACCCACCAACATGAGCCACCTTAGGTTTGGACCTGGACACTATCATACAGTGGATGAGCCATCGCTATGTTTCGCACCTCCAGATAAAATGGGACAAAATCAAAGTGGTAGGTAGAGTTACAGGATACTGGGGAAGAAAATAAAAACATCAGCAACATTGAAAGACAAGAGCAATCGGAGATTTCTGATGTCTGCCAATCGGAGGCTTCTGACATCTGCCAATCGGGAGCGGGTTCACCTCCAAAAGCCAGTGGAGTCTTGCATGGCCTAATATCTATCTGTGGTGCAAATACAGTGAGAATCTGTAAAGTAGTTTTGATGTAATCCTTCAGAGCATATATAAAGTAAAATCTTGATCCAGAATCCTGATCTGGATCACCTCCAAAATTTAATGGAGTCTTCCATGGCCTAATATGTATCTGTGGTGCAAATATGGTGAGAATCCATGAAGTAGGTTTGACATAATCCTGCTAACAGTCAGGCAGACAGACAGGCAAATAAATAAGTAAATGCAGATGATTTTATTATGTCCTTGGCGGACGTAATGATGGACAAGCAATACACTGAGACTTATTAGTTAGTGAAGCTGATACCTCAGGTTTATAGATGAAGCATCATCTATCACAGTTAATGCATTGAACATCCAAACGTTTGCACTCACTGACCTTCAAGACTGAGATGTCACCCTTGTTTTAATGAACTTAAACATCTCTGCAGTCACTGCACTTCTGTGATTTAGCCAAAGGCGAGCTGGAGTAAATTCTGTCAGAGGATGTGGTCCACACTGCTCACTGTCCTCATCCTGCTCATGAAACCTGTCAGCAAGTCGGCTGATGGGACAGAAGCTGCTGTCATATAATGGAAAACATCCATCGGAGCCAACAAAAAGCACAAAAGCTGCCTGAGTTTTGGAAAAATAAAGCGCCTTAAAGGATTTGAAATAAAATGTTGCTTGGGCATAAATCTCCAAAGTATTTGAAGTTATGTTTTAGACTTGATGCAGAGTTTTTGCCAACACTTCACAATGGTTTCTGGAGATATGCAACTTATCAAGTTCAAAGAAAATAATCATTTAGCGGTAATTTTCTGTGGAATGTGGCTTCACGATTCTACAAAGCTGAGAGGTTTTGTAATTATAGATTTCATAGTTAGTGTCTAATTTTGTCATTACAGACAATCATTGATTACTTAACAAGATTTCAAACAACAATCAGACAAACAGGATAGAGGAAGGCGATCTGAAGGCACGGCCTTTGATTGCGGCCTGTTTCACATGCAACAATGTCACAAGCACTTGCAACAATAAATAAATCATACAAAATCCAAATACACATGGCAGGTTCAATTTGTCAACAGGACAGTTGATTGGAATGGCGAGAAAGCCACGATAGACATCAAAAAGATGATCTAGCAAAGTGCTGAAGGAAGCTGACTGGTGTAAATACAGATGTGTAACACGTGTGGAGCCCGGCAATATGTAACAACTGGTAGGAACCTGAAATCAGAAATGATCAAATAAATTATTAAAAACTTTACAAATGAATGAAAAATATTGCTACATGAATATAATGAGAGCTATACCATTCAGGGAGAAATATTTTCTGTGTAGTTGATTATAACAAGAGTGTGACGACAATAAAACACACAATGAACAGGATCAATTATTTTGTCCTTAATATTTACTACTTTTCATTGCATAACACACTGACTGGGAGAATTACAGCTGGCGGCCAGTTTATGGAGATGATAAATCTTTTCTCATCTGCATTCATCTGACAATCAGAATATAAACCACAACCCATAGTAAATAATAAACACAGGAAGGTTGTACTAATGGTTAATTTAAGTATCATACAGAGTGATGTTAAATTACACAGATGGTGAGTCCTCCATCATTATTTCACTTTCACTTTTGATCCTCTGTGTGCTTCTTACCCTTTGTACTGCTATACATTGCTGCTGGAACCTCAATTTCCCTGAGCGTGTTTTCCCAAGTAATCAATAAAGTTCTATCTAATCTAATCTAATCTAATCATAATGTGACTGACAGATCTGATTATTTGACTTGTTTAAAAGCATCTATTCTTATAATAGACATAGTTCTCAACATGTCATGTTGTCATGATGACACCATACATACAGGTGGTCTCCCCTCTAAACTGACCAATCACATCTTGCAACATAGCCATTCCTTTTATGTTAGAAAAAGAAAGCGAACAAACATCTGGTAACATTATCTCTGTATTTTACTTCTTAGACATTTTCAAATCAGACATCATTTGGCTTAATCTGTTGGGATTTAAAAGATCTGAGACCAAGTATCTTTTTTTTTTTCCAAAAGCCAATTTCAAGCCATTTTTAGCAAAGGATTTTTCATTTATACCTGTAAATATATGCTGTAAATTACACAAATTATGGTTTATATAGAAATAACTCTTAGTGTTGTAATGATACACAACAACCACACCTTGATATACACTATATGATATAATGATATAAGACATCACTTATAGATGAGTAATTTATTTGTTAACTAAAATAGAACACTTGGCAGGTTCCCATTACCCTTCAAATTGCACAATTTGAAGCAACACATTCAAAATACACTTTTTATACCCAAATCCAAAAGTGTTTTTCTCAAATAGAAACACTTTTTTGCAGTCATAGGTCACATGATGTACAGAAAGATTCACATTGCATTCTCAAATGCATAGCACTCATCCATTATTTTAAAGATTTGTCTTTAATTTGATTCCAAGCTTTGACCCATGTATTGCATGGGTAAGCAGATGAAAAAGAAACAAGTTATATATAATTCCTGAGGCCCACTGGTGCCTGTTCTTATTCCCACATACTCCAGCACTATCAGTAACTCCCCTCTGTACAGATAGTAAATCCATGGCAGTCAAGGCTGGTAAACAAGTACAGCTGGGTGGACTGTGCCAATAATGCAGATAAATTGTTGTGTGTTGGGAGGTGTGGCTGGATATTTTGGTGTTCTTTTCTTTGCTCTTCAGGTGGCATGGAAACTGATTCTTCTGTGGAGAAGGTGCTGGCTGAAGAGTCCTCACCCTCATCAACATCATGTGTAGCACCTGTGACGGGTGCTCACATGCAACCTTAAAGACTTTCAGCTGAAGCAGATAATTGGATGGCGTTCTGCATTTAAGTCATGTGTGATTCAAGCAGAACTGCCGGGAACTCGACCTTGTGATGTCCGTTTGTGAGACGCTGAGGACCGCGCCTGGGTTTGACACATCGAGCCCGTGAAGCAAGGAAGGGTGAGGGACACATGCTGTCAGCACACATCAAAGGTGATTAAGTGTACGACTAATTGTTGATAGTAACTTGGTGTTTTGTTATGCAGTATACTGGAATTGTGATGAGAATTGTGCAGTTTGCTTCTCACTGCTGTGGCGTGCAGGATAATTGATCCTCCACTTGTTGTGAGAAGCTGCTCATTTGCATAAAGTTAAAAAAGATACAGACCTGAATGTGTTGCTGATAGCGTGTGTCTTTTGAAAGATATTGTTGTAACTGCTGACTCACCTCTTCTTTGCTTCACAGAGAGTCGGTTTGTCGTGTCCACCTGGGGGGTGTTTGGCGGTGGTAGTGAGTCCAGGAGCGCCGGGCTTTGATCCTTGCGGGCGCTGGAGAGCGTGCTAACAGTCACTCCACCAGAGGGACGCTGTTTTTGTTTTTACACCTTTTATGCACAGTGGGTGTAATAAATATTGTTTTTGGAACCGCTTTTCTGGTTATTTGTAGCGCTGGGTTCCGTCTGACGCAGGTTCGCTCCTCAACCCGCGTCGACACATAACATAAATTGTCTTAAGCCCAAGACATAAACAGGTAGCATGACCAAGAATCAAACCCAGGTCTACGTATTGATAGCACACACCTTATCTCACTGAGCTACAGGTTCTGCCATATAATACTAAGCAGGGTTTCTCAAAGGGGTTTAAAATTAGACACATGCACTTTCCATGATTTATGTAAAATACTCAGATTGTATTTGGTCAATAAAAGTGACTTAGTGGGCTTAGTGTATGTAGGCAGTGTTTTATGTTTTATATGATCTGATTTTTGAAAATACCAAATTATCATAATAGCTCAAAAATATGACTCTTTCTTACTTCTTGGAAATACAGTCCATATGAAAAAGTGTGCTTGCTTTATTGTTCTATTCAGAAAAAACTAGACTTAGGTCATATACAACAGATGTTATATAAATCTGCAACAGTAAATGGCTCCAAATACCTGTGAAATGAATGCATGACTATTATATGGCTGTTTTGACATGTTCATAAATTAGCTCTTGTTGTCCCCCCTGCAATTTTATTTCAACAAAGCACCCATGTTAATCTATTTTCACTGTTCAAACTACATCAAGAAAGATCTTATCATATTATAGAGAACAGCAGAATCACACTACACCGTGCATGTTTTACTTCCATTTTCTCTGCCTCGGACCAGTTGCCTGAACAAGCACTGGTCGTTCATGCATAGTACAGAACAAGTCTTCCTTCTGTTTTTGTCTGGCCATCAAAAAAGAATTTCTGTAGTCGCTTCCCTCATTCTTCACCAAAATATCTCCTAACTCCCTAACTCTTCAGGCATTAGCACAACCACAACCAAACCATTCTCAGAAGATGTCACCAGTCCCACGCCATTATACAGCTGCTGATCATGTACAGAAAGTTATGCCTGTGGCGACCTGACGGACTGATATGGTATAATGACTGAGGAGCCAGCGTTGGCCAGTTTATAGGGTTTATCGCATTACTTTTTTTTTCCAGTTTTTTCCAAAAACATATTTTGAAAAAGTGGGGTCGTCTTTTAATTGAGGTCATCTTTGGGCCAATGTAGTAACCTATAATGCTAACATATTCTGAAGGTAACTGAAGCTAAGTTTAATAATTAAATGTCAAGCTAATTAAACATAAAACAAATTTAACATATAGATAACACAAATTAAGGTAACTGAAAATGTAACTGAATTAAACTGAACATGGTAACTAAATATAATGCTAACTGAAAAACTAACTCAGTTTAACTGAACATAAACCAACTGAACTTAAAATGAACTGAATATTATGCTAAGTAAAAAGCTAGTTGAATCCAACACAAACTGAATATGAAGCTAATTGGATCTAAGTATAACTGCATATAAAATTGATTTAGTAAGCTTATTCCACAATAAAATTAATCAGAAGTCAGCACTTGTCTGTTTTGTGTTATTTTGTGTTTTGTCCAGTAATTTGTTTCTTCCCTGTATCCTTTTGTTTTTAACCGTGTTTTGATGCAAAAAACATATTTGATGTGCACCGGTGAAACGTTGATTCATGTATTTGTGACCAGATTTGGGTTCCTGTTTTCAAGATGTATCGTCTTGTTGTTTATAAAGTCAAGGTATTCTGAGATCCTCAGTTCGCAGAAATAAAAAAAGATCTACCAAGAAATCATTTCAACACACTGTGGAAGAAGATTACACAAATGCAACACAGCCACATGGGTGCATAATACAATGTGCTTAGCTTTATTTTTCAGTGGAGTTATTGTGAGATTTGTGTTTCAAGAAGATAAATTAAATGATCAAAAGTATACTCAACAAAAATATAAATGCAACACTTTTGGTTTTGCTCCCATTTTATATGAGATGAACTCAAAGATCTAAAACTTTTCCACATACACAATATCACCATTTCCCTCAAATATTGTTCACAAACCAGTCTAAATCTGTGATAGTGAGCACTTCTCCTTTGCTGAGATAATCCATCCCACCTCACAGGTGTGCCATATCAAGATGCTGATTAGACACCATGATTAGTGCACAGGTGTGCCTTAGACTGCCCACAATAAAAGGCCACTCTGAAAGGTGCAGTTTTGTTTTATTGGGGGGGATACCAGTCAGTATCTGGTGTGACCACCATTTGCCTCATGCAGTGCAACACATCTCCTTCGCATCATCCGTGAAGAGAACACCTCTCCAACGTGCCAAACGCCAGCGAATGTGAGCATTTGCCCACTCAAGTCGGTTACGACGAGGAACTGGAGTCAGGTCGAGACCCCCATGAGGACGACAAGCATGCAGATGAGCTTCCCAGAGACGGTTTCTGACAGTTTGTGCAGAAATTCTTTGGTTATGCAAACCGATTGTTTCAGCAGCTGTCCGAGTGGCTGGTCTCAGACGACCTTGGAGGTGAACATGCTGGATGTGGAGATCCTGGGCTGGTGTGGTTACATGTGGTCTGTGGTTGTGAGGCTGGTTGGATGTACTGCCAAATTCTCTGAAACGACTTTGGAGACAGCTTATGGTAGAGAAATTAACATTCAATACACGAGCAACAGCTCTGGTTGACATTCCTGCTGTCAGCATGCCAATTGCACGCTCCCTCAAATCTTGCGACATCTGTGGCATTGTGCTGTGTGATAAAACTGCACCTTTCAGAGTGGCCTTTTATTGTGGGCAGTCTAAGGCACACCTGTGCACTAATCATGGTGTCTAATCAGCATCTTGATATGGCACACCTGTGAGGTGGGATGGATTATCTCAACAAGGAGAAGTGCTCACTATCACAGATTTAGACTGGTTTGTGAACAATATTTGAGGGAAATGGTGATATTGTGTATGTGGAAAAAGTTTTAGATCTTTGAGTTCATCTCATACAAAATGGGAGCAAAACGAAAAGTGTTGCGTTTATATTTTTGTTGAGTGTATGTCACCACTGCGCACTCGTCCAAAATAAAAAGGAGAAAAAACTGAAACAGTGTCTCCAGACATCTTATTTAACCTGGCTCAGAGTGCTACTATTAACTGTTTAAGAAATTACATTTATTCATATTCATTAATACATAATGAAAAGATTGATTTGTGATAAAGGCATCACTATATGACAGACGTGATAATATGCAAAACAGCACATAATGGAAAGTTTTTTTTCTGGCTGAAGAGCACACATGGATGTGATGATCCAACTAGAAACACCTGATGTTGTTTGCTCACATAAAAATATGCATTTTTAAACTTTATAGGCTGCAGCAATATAACGCAAAAGAGATAAAAGTCAAATGGGATAGCTGTAAACAGATGGCGAATGTGTTACATCACCACATGATTGTTGGCAGAGAAGAAATGAATGTGGTGGTACTTAGGCATAATGTATGTTTTTCTTTTTTCTTTTTGTGTACTGTTGCAAACGTTCATCATTACCTCCTTTGAACACCCCAAAAACTGATTTCCCCTGAAGGCGCCTTGACAAAAGTGCCTCGGTGTCCATCGTGTAGAGGAGAATACTCTTATAATTAAAGCCAAAAGGCTCAAGAGTTGCCAGTGTTATGGAACTCGGTCTTGCCAGACCTTGGCGCCTGTGAGTTCAGCACAGCCTGCAATTTGTGTTTCATCTGCAGCATCAGAACAAAATGAAAACATCAGTTCGGCCATGATGTATGAATAAAATATAAGAGTTGGCCTGCAAGTAACTGTTGTCAACATGAAGAGTCATCCGAAATGTATGACTGACAATTTAATCAAAGATATATGAGCACTGGTTTGGTAATGAGAACAATAGGAGTCCTACCTGAATACAAATAAATATATTCAGTGGAAAGGTAGTGTACAATTAGTTATTTACATTTGTGCTCAAAAGTATGCATACCCTAGCAGAATTTTTTATTTTCTTTTTGGCCATTTTTCAGAGAATATGAATGATAACACAAAAACTTTTTTTTTTTCACTCAGGGTTAGTAGTTGTGTGAAGCCATTTATTTGCCAAACATCTGTGTTTACTCTTTTTATACCACAATGACAAAAGCACTACCCAAATGACCCTGATCTAAAGTTTGCATATAGTGCAGCAGATAAGTGAAACAATCATGCAAATGGTGATAAAAGCGTCAAATTTGGCAGAAAAGGTATAGTTTGGACTATCTGTGACTGAATTCTATGGAGATAAAAACAGCAAGAATGGTGACAAAGGTCAGTTTCATTTTGTACATGGGTCAAAAGTTAAAGTTGTTCCAGTTTTGGTAAAAAGTGATGCAGATTATTGGTTGAGCTAACAGGATTAATAAATGGAATTTTTTTGACAATGTTGAATGCTTGGTCTCCAAAGTAAAGGTCAAACAAAGTCTATGTCTGTTGGATTCTATGACATGTGACATATGTTACCCTGTAACGTGATAAGTAAGGATGATACATGGTCCAAACTATTCCTTTTTAAAACCGTGTTAACTCAACTAGTAATATGCATCACTTTTTTTTTTTTTTACCAAAATTGGAGCAACTTTAACTTTTGACACATGTACAGAATGAAACTGACCTTTGTCACCATTCTTGCTGTTTTTATTCTGTAACTCCATAGAATTCAGTCACAGATACTCCAAACTACACCTTTTTGGAATCTATGATCAGGCAAATAATGTGGAATATTTTT
Organism: Thalassophryne amazonica; assembly: GCF_902500255.1. NCBI lineage: Eukaryota > Metazoa > Chordata > Actinopteri > Batrachoidiformes > Batrachoididae > Thalassophryne > Thalassophryne amazonica. Next base: position 83,716,645 of record NC_047111.1, read on the forward strand.
CAATATGATTGGAGCATCTTTTAATTTTGACCTCTGTGTAATTCTTCAGTTGACCCCTACCTGACCACCAATTGAAAAGTCAAGTGGCCAATTATTTTTTCTAAAGAGGACTGTCTGAGGAGTATTTCTGCCGAATTTGATGCTTTTATCACCATTTGCAGGATTCCCCTCTAAATATTCTCTTATCCGCTGCACTAATACCCCACTTCATAATACTGTGTATTGCCCCCTTTAACATCACTGACAGCTTGGACTCTTTTGAGGTAGTTGTGGACGAGGCTCTTTATTTTCTCTGATGATAAAGCTGCCCATTCATCTTGGAAAAAAGCCTCCAGTTCCTGTAAATCCCTGGGCTGTCTTGCATGAACTGCACATTTGAGATCTCCCCAGAGTGGGTCAATGATATTGAGGTCAGGAGACTGAGATGGCCACTCCAGAAGCTTTACTTTATTCTGCTGTAGCCAATGACATGTCAACTTGGCCTTGTGTTTTGGACATGTCCTTTAAAATGTTTAGGAATCCTAACCAAGATTAAATGTATTTGGGGTATTTTATGATTTCGCAGCCCAGTCTCACATTTTTTTTCATGTCCCCATCATGAAATGAATCAAATTTTTGTGAAGGTTTTTTTTTAACTCACTATTACTAATCCTATTCCTACCCCCAACCCTTACCTTAACCACCCGACCCCCCACTTCACTTTTAATGTCATGCAGCCATCACGTAATGAAGTAGAATGAATTTGTGCTGCCGTGATGAAAATGAGGCGATTTTCGTCACAATATCACGAACCAATAGATTAATGTATATTTTATGCTGCTGAATCACAACATGCTGTGAGACTGGGTTATGATTTCGGTATCATGATGTATGAAACTGCACCAAGACATTTCTACAGCATACTACATAGGCTGAAATAAAATATGAACAAATAAAATTTATAAGGATGAAAACTATAAAATTAAAAGATAACTACTTATCAGTTCACACTTTTCAAGAAACCCTTGACAGTATGTGAAACTGACAACACAAAGATGACAGCTGTTTTTTAGTAAAACATGCAAGATTGTTGGTGTGACAATAGTCCATTTACTTTATTTATTTCTACTCAGTTCGTTTATGTAAGATTCTTCCCCTTACCAAAAACCAAACCATTGTATTCCTCATTTTGAGTTTATTCAAGGTCACATTAGAAACCAGGCCTGGGACCCTCACAGACAGTAACCATCTTGTGAAAGGCCCCTAAAATGAGTCATACAACACGTTTTTTTTACCTTGTGGCTGTTAACATGGGTGTGGTTTAGTCTCCCATTTCTAATGTTACTGGCTGTCACCAACAGGGGAAGATCTCCCTGTGTCTGAAACTTGGACACATGATGGAAGTGAAACTTAACTTGTATTTCTCAGAACTTCCAAACAAATAACACAAATAGTTGATAGCTAACATAAAATAAAGAATTAGCACAGATATTATCTAACACCACCAAAAATTACACAAAACAATGAAGACTTTTATCATTCTGAATTGAATCAGACCTACTGTACAGTTTGTTTTAGATGATGTGCATTTCAGTGTTCCCTTTTATCTGTCAGTGCAAGGAGAGGGGAGCTTTATGTCTTGGAGGATTTTGAGATATTTTGTCCAGATCAAATCAAATCAAAAATCAAATCAATTTTATTTATATAGCGCCAAATCACAACAAACAGTTGGCCCAAGGCGCCTTATATTGTAAGGCAAAGCCATACAATAATTACAGAAAAACCCCAACGTTCAAAACGACCCTCTGTGAGCAAGCACTTGGCAACAGTGGGAAGGAAAAACTCCCTTTTAACAGGAAGAAACCTCCAGCAGAACCAGGCTCAGGGAGGGGCAGTCTTCTGCTGGGACTGGTTGGGGCTGAGGGAGAGAACCAGGAAAAAGACATGCTGTGGAGGGGAGCAGAGATCGATCACTAATGATTAAATGCAGAGTGGTGCATACAGAGCAAAAAGAGAAAGAAACACTCAGTGCATCATGGGAACCCCCCAGCAGTCTAAGTCTATAGCAGCATAACTAAGGGATGGTTCAGGGTCACCTGATCCAGCCCTAACTATAAGCTTTAGCAAAAAGGAAAGTTTTAAGCCTAATCTTAAAAGTAGAGAGGGTGTCTGTCTCCCTGATCTGAATTGGGAGCTGGTTCCACAGGAGAGGAGCCTGAAAGCTGAAGGCTCTGCCTCCCATTCTACTCTTACAAACCCTAGGAACTACAAGTAAGTAACTACTAGGAACCCTAGGAACTACAAGTAAGCCTGAAGTCTGAGAGCGAAGCGCCCTATTGGGGTGATATGGTACTATGAGGTCCCTAAGATGAGATGGGACCTGATTATTCAAAACCTTATAAGTAAGAAGAAGAATTTTAAATTCTATTCTAGAATTAACAGGAAGCCAATGAAGAGAAGCCAATATGGGTGAGATATGCTCTCTCCTTCTAGTCCCCGTCAGTACTCTAGCTGCAGCATTTTGAATTAACTGAAGGCTTTTCAGGGAACTTTTAGGACAACCTGATAATAATGAATTACAATAGTCCAGCCTAGAGGAAATAAATGCATGAATTAGTTTTTCAGCATCACTCTGAGACAAGACCTTTCTGATTTTAGAGATATTGCGCAAATCCAAAAAAGCAGTCCTACATATTTGCTTAATATGCGCTTTGAATGACATATCCTGATCAAAATGACTCCAAGATTTCTCACAGTATTACTAGAGGTCAGGGTAATGCCATCCAGAGTAAGGATCTGGTTAGACACCATGTTTCTAAGATTTGTGGGGCCAAGTACAATAACTCAGTTTTATCTGAGTTTAAAAGCAGGAAATTAGAGGTCATCCATGTCTTTATGTCTGTAAGACAATCCTGCAGTTTAGCTAATTGGTGTGTGTGCACACAGTTATCACTGCAGCTCTGTCTGAGCAAAGATTCAAGTTAAAAAGGGAAACGGGAGATCATAAAACGAGCAACAACACAAACATGATAAGGATGAAAATTGTTATGCAGTTCTATCATATACGCGTGTTAACTTTCAAACAGTTCATGCACTCTCCTTCCACTGAGCCTCCAATCCAGTAAAACAGCTTGTGTGTGTGTGTGTGTGTGCATGTGAGCAGTTAGGTGCACTGTGCTAAGAACAGACAGAGACAGAGATTATCAAGCAAAGCGACATAGTGTTTTCTTCTCCCATCACGGACAGCATTGTGTTAAAAACAAAGAATCAAACAAACAAAAACCAGATTCTGTAATAATAAAAATAATAATAACAAAATACAAAGATACTACTATGGTACAGAATAAATAATAACTCATTTCTCATTTCTCATTTCAATTCATGTGGGCGAATAGTTCAAGCACAAACTCCTCCCATCATTAAGATGTACCACAAACAATGTTCTTCATTTATTAGAGAAATGTTTTGTTTCATGGTCTGATATTTCTCTCAGCAATTTTTATTGTGGATAACATTAGTCAGAGAAAGTAGAAATGAGTAAAAAACAAAGAAACAAAAAAACAACAAAAGACATTTTTGTCTTTTCCTACAGTGGTCATAAAATGCTGTCATCTTAATATGCTTGTTATCCTCAACCCAGTCTCACGGCAGTTCATGGGACTGGGTTACAAAAAGTACAATAATCTATGGGTTTGTGACGGGGGTACGAAAATGGTGCGCTTTTAGTGACGGGGGCACATAAAAAACGTGAGACCGGGCTTATCCTCATAATAAATTTGCAGTAAAATGTATCAAAGTAAGACACAAAAATGAATACATCCCACATATTCAATAGCAAGCAGACAGTTTGTGTCGTTGCACATAGCCTTTCATATTTCATATTTTATCTTATATTTCATCTTATTTTAGCACATATTTTATCTTATCATTTTATATTGCTCTCTGTTTAATGTTGCACCATTATACCAAAGCAAGCTAGCCCTAACCAAAACCCTAAAACGACTTTCTTAATGTTAAATCTGCAATGTGCTTTGCAAGCATGCGTTGTGCATGCACTTGGAAATTACAATGAATATGCAGTAAAATGGTGCTGTACTTTTCATATGACATCAATACGAAAAACATCATGGAAATACATTGTAATACTACACTGCTGCAGGTGACTGAGGACCAGTGGCGTCTACTGGTCTTTCAAAGAGGGGAAGCTTATTGTTGGCTTCCATCATAAATTTGGCATTTTATTTATACATAAATTCTGCCCTCCATTCCTTTTCAAAAAAATTAGATTAGATTAGACAGAACTTTATTAATCCCTGGTGAAGACTCCCTCACTGAAACTGAGGTTCCAGCAGCATTGTACAGCAGCACACAGAGTAAGAAGCACACAGAGCATCAAAAGTGAAAGTAAAAAAAAAAACAAAAAAAAAAAACTATTTGCAAATATAAATATCAATATGAGACATACTGAACCTCTGTCTTCCCTGTTATTCCTCCTTCCCCTGAGGAGTTGTCTGTGACCCTATTGTACCAAGTTCACAGTAAATTTGCAGAGTAATATTACTCTGCCAGGATAACATTTGTTCCCAGCCCAAATAGAGTTAAATACACTCTATTATAGAATGAAATCAGCTCTACCATCTTTTCAAATCAAGTTTTTCCTTCTCCAATAGAATAATTCACAGCATGATGGAGTTTGATTTAGCACTGGGATAGAGTATATTTAACTCTATTTGGACTGGGATCAAATGTATCCCGGTAGAGTATATTCTACTCTACAAAATTTACTGTGTTTCCAGGGATTTGACCAGTGTCCTCTCAATGGCCAGCTTAACCCTCCACATGCACTCATATGCTCATTGCTCTTTTCATGCCGTTTATATCCCCAGTCAAATTTAGACAGATCCCCAAAACCCAATTTTGACCAGACAAGATATCCCTGAGATGGTTTCATCAAGAGGCCAACAGTACATGTTCTTGTCACAGTCAACTTCCGTCAGCCAGCTAACTGTCCACCTATTTGGTGAAAACAAACAGTCATGGGGAGTGCGTTTGGTTCCATTTTCTTCACCTCTGGAACTGATGCCGATGCCACTCAAACAACTTGCAGCAGGTTTTGGCACTGCAGTTTCATCCTTCATTAGATCTGATTGTCATCCTGGATAAGTGCAATTCCCTCGCTCAGCAACATCATTGACAGCAGCAACGTTATCCAGGACCTGCTGTGACCGACTGGAATGATGGGTCATACTCCCACTTTGAGGGTCCTTGATGAGGAAGTCCATGTTGACACTGAATGCCTCAAAATACGACCTGAGGCAGATGTAACAAAGCTGCCACTAATGAACTAATGTATCCAGTCCATAACTCAAATGTCACTAGCACCTCACAGCACAGGGTTAATATTTTTCAAATCTCGTGAAAATTTCACCCAATTTATTGTTACTCCTAAAGGAAACCAAAAATGAAGAAGCACCTTGAAAAAAATTGAAAGTTTGTTCTTCAGGACCACCCTAAGGGACCCTTCACACATAGTGTGAATAAGTACATCTCAGGGGAAACTCACGGCGAAACAGCTTGAATGAGCGAAACACGAAATCGTGCCAAGGGGGCAGGTGTGCACGATCCAGTGCAATGGTTCATTCATGTGATGGTGTCTTTTCAGCAGGAACACAGTGTTCCATGGGACGAGGTGCACCACATCACGCCGTTGATGTGGAGGAAAATTAAAAAACCCAGCTGTATAATTAGTGAATATCACTGGGTTTGATATAATGATACATAAAACGAGACAATACAGAAGCCCGCGGTTAAACATAAAAAGAAAAAAAATGCCACAGGATTCAAACCGCACTCTCTGATGACAAAGTCCAGAAACTTGTAACCACTGGTACTAACAATCACTGTCGTGTAACAGTGAACGTGAATGCCAAAAGTGGTGTGGTGGCCCGCTGAAGAGGAGGTTACGGCTGGCCCACCACCACCAGGATGGCGTCCCTGCGCGAAGGTGCGGGCTTCAAGCACGATGAGGGCGTCATAGCAACCCGAGAGTGGAACAGCTGTCACTTGTCATCAGCACCACTGGCACTCATTCACACATCACTTGACTTTCCTTGCTAATAAAATTTGAACTAATTAGAAGAAAAATACTCATAACCATCACAAAGACGTATCGTTATCTTTGGGCTGCTTTCAAGTGATGCCGGCATTTGGTTAGACTCTTTCTCTCAGATTGTTCTGTCTGAGTTATTTTCATTAGTTACTTCATCCAAACCATCAACATGTCTATTAGACCCCATTCCTACCAGGCTGCTCAAGGAAGCCCTACCATTATTTAATGCTTCGATCTTAAATATGATCAATCTATCTTTATTAGTTGGCTACAGGCTTTTAAGGTGGCAGTAATTAAACCATTACTTAAAAAGCCATCACTTGACCCAGCTATCTTAGCTAATTATAGGCCAATCTCCAACCTTCCTTTTCTCTCAAAAATTCTTGAAAGGGTAGTTGTAAAACAGCTAACTGATCATCTGCAGAGGAATGGTCTATTTGAAGAGTTTCAGTCAGGTTTTAGAATTCATCATAGTACAGAAACAGCATTAGTGAAGGTTACAAATGATCTTCTTATGGCCTCAGACAGTGGACTCATCTCTGTGCTTGTTCTGTTAGACCTCAGTGCTGCTTTTGATACTGTTGACCATAAAATTTTATTACAGAGATTAGAGCATGCCATAGGTATTAAAGGCACTGCGCTGCGGTGGTTTGAATCATATTTATCTAATAGATTACAATTTGTTCATGTAAATGGGGAATCTTCTTCACAGACTAAGGTTAATTATGGAGTTCCACAAGGTTCTGTGCTAGGACCAATTTTATTCACTTTATACATGCTTCCCTTAGGCAGTATTATTAGACGGCATTGCTTAAATGTTCATTGTTACGCAGATGATACCCAGCTTTATCTATCCATGAAGCCAGAGGACACACACCAATTAGCTAAACTGCAGGATTGTCTTACAGACATAAGGACATGGATGACCTCTAATTTCCTGCTTTTAAACTCAGATAAAACTGAAGTTATTGTACTTGGCCCCACAAATCTTAGAAACATGTCTAACCAGATCCTTACTCTGGATGGCATTACCCTGACCTCTAGTAATACTGTGAGAAATCTTGGAGTCATTTTTGATCAGGATATGTCATTCAAAGCGCATATTAAACAAATATGTAAGACTGCTTTTTTGCATTTACGCACTATCTCTAAAATTAGAAAGGTCTTGTCTCAGAGTGATGCTGAAAAACTAATTCATGCATTTATTTCCTCTAGGCTGGACTATTGTAATTCATTATTATCAGGTTGTCCTAAAAGTTCCCTGAAAAGCCTTCAGTTAATTCAAAATGCTGCAGCTAGAGTACTGACGGGGACTAGAAGGAGAGAGCATATCTCACCCATATTGGCCTCTCTTCATTGGCTTCCTGTTAATTCTAGAATAGAATTTAAAATTCTTCTTCTTACTTATAAGGTTTTGAATAATCAGGTCCCTTCTTATCTTAGGGACCTCATAGTACCATATCACCCCAATAGAGTGCTTCGCTCTCAGACTGCAGGCTTACTTGTAGTTCCTAGGGTTTGTAAGAGTAGAATGGGAGGCAGAGCCTTCAGCTTTCAAGCTCCTCTCCTGTGGAACCAGCTCCCAATTTGGATCAGGGAGACAGACACCCTCTCTACTTTTAAGATTAGGCTTAAAACTTTCCTTTTTGCTAAAGCTTATAGTTAGGGCTGGATCAGGTGACCCTGAACCATCCCTTAGTTATGCTGCTATAGACTTAGACTGCTGGGGGGTTCCCATAATGCACTGAGTGTTTCTTTCTCTTTTTGCTCTGTATGCACCACTCTGCATTTAATCATTAGTGATTGATCTCTGCTCCCCTCCACAGCATGTCTTTTTCCTGGTTCTCTCCCTCAGCCCCAACCAGTCCCAGCAGAAGACTGCCCCTCCCTGAGCCTGGTTCTGCTGGAGGTTTCTTCCTGTTAAAAGGGAGTTTTTCCTTCCCACTGTCGCCAAGTGCTTGCTCACAGGGGGTCGTTTTGACCATTGGGGTTTTTACGTAATTATTGTATGGCCTTGCCTTACAATATAAAGTGCCTTGGGGCAACTGTTTGTTGTGATTTGGCGCTATATAAATAAAATTGATTGATTGAAAATTGATTGACATCGCCATCACAATAAAGGCCGGACTGCAACTCCGCCTCCCCGCCGAGAAATCAGCTACCACTTAGGTAACTTTCTCTGCGGTAATTGTCTGTGACTAAACATTGTTCTGTGTGCAGCCGTTTTCCTGTGGCTACAGTCTGAAGCTGGATTGGCGGCAAGTGTGAGCGCGACGTCTTCGCCTCTCACTCCTTCCAGGGAAGTGACTGACAGGTGCTGCACGGGTGACTCTGTTTCTGGAGGTGGAGGTTCTCCCTCCCAGAGGAACTGAGTATGGAGAGATTACTGGGTGTGTATCCACACACCCACCATTAACTGTTTCTGTTTCTGCCAGCAGTACCAGGTCTGACAGCTGGAGACGGTGGCCACCTGGGACCCAGGACTTGGCGGCTCCGGTGTTCTTCAGATCCGTTGGCGGTGGAAGCCGTGTGGGATCCGGCTCTTCTCTGGACAGACGTCTTCTATCCTCGAGCCTGCCCACATGTCACCTTGTGTATGATTGACTGTACTCCTCAACTGCAATTGTCTGTATTCCGTTGTGCAATTCACTACATTAAATTGTTACTTTTTGGCTTAATCCATTGTCCGTTCATTACCGCACCCTGTTGTGGGTCCGTGTCACTACACTTTCACAACAGGATTTCTCGGCCAGCGTCATGGATCCTGAGGGGCGTCAACCATCGCTTGAACAGCCAATGGAAGAGCGAGGTGCACAGGCTCCAGCAGGAGGCATGTCAGGTGAGCTGCAGCAAATCTTAATCGCTTTTACTGCTCGCTTGGACTTAGTTACCGAGCAGAGCATTATTCTCAATCGGAGGATGGAGGCTCTCACCGCCCAGGTGGAAGCGCATGCTCAGGGCGCTGCTGCAGCACCTCCTCCTGCTGACCGAATGCCAGAAACAGACATTCCACTGGTCATTCAACGAACCCCCTCACCTTCCCCTGAAGCATACATAAGCCCTCCGCAGCCGTACGGAGGCTGCGTCGAGACGTGCGCGGACTTCTTGATGCAGTGCTCGCTCGTCTTTTCACAGCGTCCCGTCATGTACGCGTCAGACGCTAGCCGGGTGGCTTACGTTATAAATTTGCTTCGTGGAAAGGCACGCGCCTGGGCTACGGCGCTCTGGGAGAAGAATTCACGGCTCCTAACGACATATGCTGGGTTTGTGAGGGAGTTCCGACAGGTGTTCGACCACCCTCATAGAGGCGAGACCGCTTCAAGTGTGCTGCTGTCGATAAGACAGGGGTGTCGGAGCGCAGCGAAGTCACCTCGTCCACAATTTCTCGGATAGTCACAAGACTGAAAAGCCACTGAAAGCCATCTGAATCTTCCGAATGGTGCAAGAGCTGGGCATGTCACAGCATGTCCTGTGAGGCTTCATCACGGAGGCGCTGTTGCTGCGACATCAGCGTCGTGCCGATGAATTTTGCCGCCACTCTTTTCATGGCCAAATCTTCTTTCACAGTGGAATGTGCTGAAAAAGTGCTGATGTCCACCTCTTCCACAATTTCTCGGATAATCACATGACGGTCCCACATCACCACAGCGTTCACTTTGGAAATGATCCGGTCGTTTCAACGTGTTGATGCCGATTGGAGCGCGGCGCACTCTCCGCTGTTGTGCGGACGTCTTTAAACTGGTTGTACCGCTCCTTAATCTGTGTGATGGCCAGAGGATCGTCACCGAAAGCCGTCTGAATAATCTGAATAGTTTCCACCTGGCTGTCGCCCAGTTTCTGGCAAAATTTGATGAAGTCGCACTGCTCCAGTTGTTCCACCATTTCCTTGCAAAGAAAAAACGACGAGAGACTCCACCCATCCTCACACAAAGGCTGCTTACAAGCAAATGACGCAACCGACAGGCGTGAAAAAAATCACGCATGCGCACGAAGGTTCAAGGTTGGCTCATGCAAGCACACGTGATTCAAATCCATCAGGTTTTTGAAAAAAAATAAAAAGGTCCGATAGTTTTCTAACAGACCTCGTACAATTTTACATGTTTTGCATACGATTCCTTCTTCATGCTCACTTTATGTGCAAGGATGGACCTTCATTACTTTCCCCCTTTCAGCCAAAAATACTGAATACCGAGACAGTTATTCCAATGTTTTTTTTTTTGACCCGCTTGTTATAGAAGAAATGCATGTCCTCGTAAAATCTGAAAACTGGCAATCATAAAATGTTTTATATTGTCATTTTTGAAAGGGAAAAATAGTATAATGGCAATGCTTTGCGGGCTCAGTCAAATGCCATACAAGGACATTTCAGTCTGAGATGGTGATTAAAAGCACCTGGTTGCAAGAGCAACAGACAGGTTGTCAGACTATTCTGGAACAACGAGCCAACAAATGAGCTCTAAACGTGGCCTCTCTAAAATTAAGCATCCATCCTTCCGTGAATGCTGCATTAACCTGTTTAGATCTGCACATAAAACTCTGATTTTGTCCCACTGAACAAATGTTGTCTAGAAATCTCACGTTTATGATGATGTCTCTCAAACCCATCATAGCAATTAGTGTTGCAATGGATTAAATAATTTTCTGCAAATACCTGCACTAATTTTTCTTGACATGGTGCATCATCATTTCCCCCAAACCAGGAGAGATGCATTAATTAAACAATTTTATTGTAAATATAAACCAACCTTGCCGATTTTAAACAAATCATATTACAAATCACAATAACTTTTATGATGCTATTTTGAACATTAACAAAATGTATGAAATGTTTCAGCTGATTTCCTATCAATGTTTATTGTCAGTAGTGTGACCAGTCAGTCACGTTCCTTCACTTCATCTGCATAGTTCAGCTGTAAATGGGTGCCAGCTTTGTCTGGAGAAGTAACCTGCAATGGACTGGCGTCCCATCCAGGGGGAGTTGCAGAATTTCATTAATGCTACTGTATCCAGTAGGGGTGCCACAGTTTTGGATCGGATCATTTTTCAGATCAGTCAAAAACAACAATAAAAACAGAAAAATACTACTTTGCTTTCCATTAAAAAAAAAAAAAATGAGCAAAGAAAAGAAGGAACTTTTGTCTGTGATGCTGAATGAAAACAAGGTATCCAATGTTTTACATAACATTTTAAAATAAAAACACTTGATAGGGTGAAACCTTCCTCCTGCCCACTTGATATCAACCTCACCTCATTATTCCAAAAAGGTTATCCACACCACTGGCCTGTGTGTTTTATCAATAACTCTGGTCAACATGATTTTTCTTGCATGGACTTTTTCAATGGATTTTGGGTAATTTGGGGGCGCTGAATCCAAATCTGGTTAGTTTTTGCTAATCACATCACGTTTTTGAGATATGAAAACATATTTCTTGTATCAAGCACTGAAGCAAAAGCTGCAGTCTCGCACACCTCTGCGGCACCATAAATGATATTATGGCTCTTGTTGACATTTTTGAACCTGGTTTAAAAGCTATGCTTTTGAAGCTGCTTTTGTGCATGATTAGTGGCTTCAAACCCGTGAGTGAATGGGAAACGTCTGTGTAATCCATCAATAAGGAACATGCAGATTGCAAAAAATGTGATGTAATAGAGGAAATCAGAGTTCACATTTGTATTCAGCACCCCAAAATTACCCTAAATCAGTTCTCAAAGTCCGTGCAAGTTTTTTTTTTTTTTTTTGACCAGAGTTATCAACAGATCACTGATTTCTGGCTGTGGCCCTCACTGTTTTAAACAGGCTGTTATTCACCCTCTTTTAAAATAGTCTAATGCTGACCCTTCTCTTGCTCAGAATTTTAGACCGATTTCAAAATAGTCTTTTTCCTCCAAAATTTTAGAAAAAGTGGTGGCCAAACAGCTTAATGAGGTCTTAGCTGAACACAGTATTCTTGACAAAATTCAATCTGGGTTCCATCACTTGCACTCTACTGAAAGAATCAGAATCAGAATATCTTTAATTGCCATTGCACGTTGTACAACAAAATTAAGATAGAGACTCTCATTTCATTGCTGTTTAAGACACACTAAAGATAAGAATAAATCAAATCAAACAGATAACAGACAGACATAATATAAGTTAAAAATAAAAAGTTTAAACGATATAATTAACACAAAAGATATTGCACGGGCAGCATGGTGGATTAGTGGTGGATTAGCAATGTTGCCTCACAGCAAGACGGTCATGAGATCAATTCCCACCTGTGGCCTTTCTGTGTGGAGTTTGCATGTTCTTGCCATGTTTGCGTGGGTTCCCTCCGGGTGCTCCGGCTTCCTCCCACAACCAAAGACATACAGGTTAGGTGGATTGGAAACTTTAAAATTGTCCGTAGGTGTGCATGTGGGTGTGAATGTGTTTGTTTGTCTATATGTGGCCCTGTGACAGACTGGCGTCCTGTTCAGGGTGTACCCCTACCCCAGCCCCATGACTACTGCGATAGGCTCCAGCCCCCATGACCCTTCATTGGAGTAAGCGGTTGAAGATGAGTGAGTGAAAATATTTCCCATCTGTATTGAGTGTTCAAGATGAAGTATTATCAGGTTTGTTCAGTGCAATAACAGGTCTGGAGTAAAAACTGTTCTTCACTCAGCTATAGTGGTTAGCACTGTTGCCTCACAGCAAGAAGGTCATGGGATTGATTTCCACCTGTGGCCTTTCTGTGTGGAGTTTGCATGTTCTCCCAGTGTTTGCGTGGGTTTCCTCCAGGTGCTTTGGGTTCCTCCCATATTTAAAGACATGCAGGTTAGATGAATTGGAAACTTTATAATTGTCCAGGTCTTGCTTGCAAAAGAGGTCTCGATCTCAATGGGACTAACCTGGTTAAATAAAGGTTAAATTAATTTTCACCATGATGGTTCTCAAGCGTCTCCCTGAGGGTAACAGTTCAAACATGTGATGGCCAGGGTGGGATAAGTCTCTGAGGATGCTGTGGATTCTCCTGAGGCAGTGGAACCTCTAGATGGCCTCAAGAGAGGGGAAAGGGCAACCAGTGAGTTTTTGGGTGATGTTGATGACCTTCTGGAGCACTTTCCTCTCAACAACAGTACATCTGGCAAACCACAGTACAATGCCACAGTTTAGGACCAGCTCAATAGAGCACTGCTAGAAAGACACCAACAGCCCCTCTGACAGTTTGTCCTTCCTGAGAAGTCTCAGAAAGTACAGTCTCTATTGAGCCTTTCTCAGGAGTACAGTGGTGTTTGCTGTCCAGGTCATGTCCTCCTTCATGTGGCTGTCCGGTAACCTGAAGTCTGAGACCCGCTCCACATATTCTTTGTTTATGCAGTAGTCTAGTTCTTTAGTCTAAGAGGTGTTGAGGATCACATTGTTCTTGCACACCATACTGACCAGCTACTAGGACCCCTCCCGGTATGTAGTTTCCTAAACAGCTAAATCACCTAAACAGCATGTGTTTGGAAGTGGGAGGAAGCCGGAGCACTCCCTCAGGGGAAGAACATGCAAACTCCAGACAGAAGGGACCAGGTCAGAAATTAATCTGGAAGCTTCTCGCTGAAAGGAGGAAGTGCTAACCACTAACCCACTGTGCTGCTCATGTGCAAAAGCAACTCGTAAACATATACACATGAAAAAAAAAATGTTTTGGGGCCTACTTCCGACTCATCCTTTTGACTCTGCCTATACATGATTATCCTCAGCAGCCCTCCGTCCATACATTTGAAGGCTCCTGGGTGCATAGTTGGTGTCCACTCAGCTAACAACTACCTGCTGAGAATGCATTGCCATTGACATTCATCAGCCATGAAGTCAGGAGGCTTCAAATGTATGGATGGTACATATGGCATATGAAGAGTACAAGAGTCTCAAATAGCAGGTTCACAATGCAAATACACTGTGCACACAGTGATGTGCAATAGTACATCTTAGAACCATGAAACTGAAAAGAAAAATGAACAATGATATAACAGTAATAACTCATAGAAAATAAATGTTTTGCTTTGACTTATAAATCATTTCTATACTACATTCCTAGATCTATTGCAGTATAGACCTAGGAATGTAGCATAGATCTGGGTTCAATTCTGGGGAATCGGTCTGGGCTCTGTGTTGTCAACTCCTCCCTTCTGTGTTTCTCTGCCAGTGAAGTTGATTGTCTACACGGGTGGCTGCAGCGCACCTGCATCAATCAGCGGTGTCCTACTTAAGCCAGGGCTGAAAAGGAGGACGCCCCAGATCTTTCCATCTGTAGAAGTGGAAATCTGGCCTCACAGTGTTCCTTGTCGTCTCAGTTTGTTCTTTCCTCACGTGTTTTGGGCTATACTCTGTTTTTTTCTCATCGTCTGTTTCCCTTCTCTTGCTGTATACGCAGCCACCACCCGCTCCACTGGCTCACCTGGCTTCCTGCACCTTACGGTCCCTTCATACATAAAACAAAGTTGGGCGAAAGAAGCAAGAACTGGCCAACAATCAGCAAACAAAAAACAAAATGGGGAACTGCAAAACATTCCACCTGCTGTTGGGAGGGACACATGGTCGGACAGGCGTGCATGATATTGCGGCGATGGTTTCATGCATGTGCACGAGCATGCACAAACAGTGTGAGCAGCTGGAATGTGATGCACCAAATCGTGCTGCTGCTGTGGAAAAAAAAACCCCACACACACACCATGAAAAACACAGCAATTTCTAATATTTAATTTATTTCGAGTGGACAATACAAGTATGATCCTTCTGTTCCTCTGTAGATGACCTATGGTCACAGATGTACAGTCATGAAATATGTCATGAAGCAGTGTGTTTTATTATGTCCACATCTGCTGGCCCCGTGTCCAGCTGGCCCTGTGTGTTCAGTGAGCGGCGGCGCCGAAGGACGGACACCGCGTCATGTGGACCATAATTCACATGGGTGATGTGACATTCAGATCATCAGCTGAGTGTACACATGATCAGACAGCCCTTTTCACCTGGCACAGCCTGCCAATGTGCGCTCTGTGTGCTCGCTCTAGCCTGTTGCCAAGGCGATATATGTTTTTATGTATTTCCACATGAGGACAGCAAGTACATGCACACGGTTCAGGGTGTAGAGTTCTAATGTCATGTCCTTCAAAACACGGCATGTGATCTCCAACTGTGACTTCCACGTCCAGAGATCCAGAGATTTTAGTTATTTGTTATGTAATTGTGTATGGAGTTATTGTAGTAATTATTTATATAATTGTCCTGGCTGTGTTCTCTGTGTTTTTATTGTAGCACGTCGTACTGTATGCATTGAGCCTTCATTTCCAGCTGTCAGTGAGTGGCTGGCCGGCGATCAGCTGAGAGGCACATTGCGGTCAGACGTGCCTGGCTGCTTCCGATGTGATCTGCCCCCCCCATGCCACGTGTTGCGGGGGAGGGGTGCGATACACACACACTCCACATGTCTTGAGGGGGGAGCCGACACACTGCCATGCCACATGTATGTGTGTGTGTGTGTGGGGGGGGGTTCGTGTGCGGCACCTGGAATGTGGCCGACACCTGCCGAGACGGGGATCGAATTAGCACTCACAGAGCACTCACTGTCATTCAGCCGCTAGTGTGTGCAAATGGTGGTGGCAACAGCTGTACGAAGCATTTGAGGCGGCGTAGATTTTTCACGAGTGGCATGCGATTCTTCCTTTGTGTGCCAGTTGGATTCAGTTGTGTTATGTGTGAAGGGGTATTAGACCTGTCCTCCAGTGTCCTCTCCTCCTGGCTTTACCTTATCCACACCATTACTATTTTCAGGGTTGGGTAGGATTACTTTGAAATGTAATCCAAAAGTAATCAGATTACAAATAATCCAAATGTATATACATACATACATACATGTAATCCACATGTATTCTTTCAAAGTAATCCTACCCAACCTTGACTATTTTTTCAATAAATCTGTTACTTTTTTTCATCATTTAACCTGCCTCATTGCATTTGGGTCTCTTTTCAGTTCCTGGTGTTATACAACAAAACCAACTGTAAATGGGTACTGGCCTTGGCTGGAAACAGTTGTTTAATTGTTGCCAAAATACAAATATGTAATGCAACATGCAGCTAAATCCATGAACACATTAAATAGCCATGAAGATGGACATGAAACAAAAAGCAAAAAAATCTATGATGGTTACAAAGGCAAGTGGTTCTGTGGAGAAGAAAATAAGGCATTTTAAAATCTCACAGAAAAATGTGAGAGACGCTCATGAGGGACTTTGATTCTCATGCATAAATGACAAGCAACAATGACCTTAATGGCCACAAGGGACATGTGACTTTACAAGCAACTTCATAGGACAGTCTGTCTTTACTTAATGCCTCAGTTATTTTGCACACTAAAAGACACCAACATGGAAAAACAGATTAGTGGATCTCTTAGAACTCAAAATTTTAGATCTGTATAATAAAATGGTTTTATGGAGTTACTTAAGGCCCCATTAAAAAAAAAACCCTTAGTTTATCATCCCTGCTCGCATGCCGAAATGGGCCTGCATCAATTTTATTTATTTTTTTTATTTTGCAGAATTTCATTGACGGTGGTCCAGCTGGTGCAAGAACCAGCACGTCCACTAGGCGGTGAGTATGCTTTGGCCAAAGACAGTCATTGACAACCACACAACCAGTTGCTCTGTCTCACTCACACACAGTATGCATGTCTGTCACAGTACTAGTGTGTAGTTCACTGACTGTATTCAACATGGAAACAAGATTTATTTTAAAAATATCTGATATTTTCAGTTCCTCACTTGGTATGCAGGTGCTGTATGTGTCATTTTTCAGGTTTGAAATGATGTTGTATGTACTTGTTTCTAAGAAGAATAAAAAATCTGCCCGCCCTCACCACTTTTTTCTGATGTCAAGGATGATAAACTAATGTTGTTTCTTTTTTAATGGGGCCTATGGAGTTACTTCAGGAAATTTTAAATTACGAAACTTACTGCTAGATATCTCTGAAAACCACTTTTTATTCATGACTTGAGACGACATGACTGATTTTTTTTCATATGATGGGACTTTCCTCCTTGCACCTGATAGTTCTTTGGAATCAAGAAAGGAAACATTTTCATCTGCCTGTATAATTTTATGTGCTTTATGCATGCATATGAAGTCAGGTCCAAGCCTTTATGGGGCCTTAAGCAGAATTTCATTTGGGGCCCCCCCTACCATCACCTCAGCACCAGATGCCTCATTATTCCATAGGCTACATTGTTATGTGTGTAACGTACCCACAATCATTAGCATTATTTGTAATTATCTTACATCATACAGGTGTCATTCTTGTTTTTAACTTTAAAGGGGTAGCAAACTCATAAATATGTTTTAATTAACTTCTACATACAGAGTGATGTATAAGTATGGCTCATTAATTTAACTATTTGAAAGTAACATCAGCAGGCAGGAGACTGCATTTATAGTAAACACGTTAAATAGTTTAATTTCTTTCAGATGTGCAATGGTGTGCAAAATGTTCAATATCCAAATACAAAATAGAATCAAATGATATTCACATTATCTTACAGAAAAATAAAGTTGTAATCAAAATTAAATAAATAATAAATACAATACTTAAATAATCTCCAAAATGAACATAGAAATCCACAACATAACGGCAATGTGTGTGCATAGAAATGCACAAACATTGCACTGGGGGCTATTGCTTTAACTTTGGCCTGCAAACTATTGAGTGCTGAGCTACTTTTCCCCACCTTTTGCACCAAATTAATCTGAGGAGTTGATCTGCCCTGCTGTTTAACTCGAAGTTTTTCTTCGTAAGGAAGACTATCAAATGGCTTCGCCAAAATCCGGTCCACAACATTCAAATTGTCCGCCATTATGTGCAGCTTGCTACCTAGCTAGCTCACTAGCTGGGACTGGCGCGAGGCTAGTGTGACGTGTGTCCGCCTGTGAGTGCTTTGTGACGGTGGAGGAGCTCAGCAGCACCCGCTGCTCGGTAGGGACAGAAACTGCGATAGAAGTCAGAAAGAGTGATAGAAGTCAGTCTCCAAACACAAGCAGCTACAAAAAACACACCAGAAATAGAAGCTCGATTTGTCGCTAGTCGTTTTTAACAAAGAAAATGCCGCTAAGAGGATTAGGAAAGTCTCCGGTTCAACTCAGAACACAATGAAAATGCTCCCACGGATGTTTACACCAAAAGATCGCTGATTCGCTCATTTCGCTGTCAATCAAAAAGGGATTCAGCCTCAGACAGATCATCCAATCATCATGCAGAAGCTGAGCGTCCGGGCCGCCGAGGCCAGCCCACTGCCCCATAGACCCCCAGACACGCTGAGCGTCCGATGGGCGGGACAAAGCCCAGCATTTATCCAATGACTCGTCTCGTTTCGCTGCAGTCTTTGTGTCGCTATTGAAGTCTGTGGACGCTGTTTAAAGCACTGTGAAGCTGCGGGTTTGAGTGAGAGGAAAGCCGCGTCATTACCAGTGATAAGAAGCTGATTCTGAACAAAAGTTGAGCGCGTTGTAGCGCATATTTAGTCAATGACATGTACACACAACAGTATATATTTGATCACTTATTTTTTGACATTTTAGGGGAAGCTGAGCTTCCCTATGCCGCGTTCACACCGGGCGCGACGCGAGCGACTGCAGCCACAGTTTGCCATGTAATCCCTATGTAAGGACGCGTTTTGGCGCCAAACCGCGCAGCCCGACGCGATGGAGGCGAGTGAAGCGATTTTGAGCATTTTGCGCTTTTGTGGCACGATATTGCGTCGCGTTGCCCTCCTTCCCAAGTTCAAAAATCTGAACTTTTTCGTCTTGTCGCGCCGCGATGACCAATCAGGGACTGAATATGTAGTGACGTGGAGATGTCTGGAGTTTGACTGAAGATGTGAACATGTCCTGTATCTGGTAGCAGCCTGTGAGCAGGACTTATGTCTCTTTTGTCCTTTATTTCACAATCATGACAGAGTTGTTAGAGGAACAGCAGCACCACAGCAGCAAGGAGCGGAGTTTCTTTTTATTTTTATTTTACGTGCACGCGCGAATCATCCTGGAGATTATTTTACTTATTAACTACACACCTGTATAAAGCAAATGGTGACTGGTTTCTAAACACAATTATGACAGAGTTTTTGGAGCGAGCAACAGTCCTACTTGCAACAGCGGGAGCAGAGCTTTTTCCTTTTCTTTTTTCTTTTACGTGCGCGCGCAAGCGAATCGTCTGTAGAGAATATTTTATTAATTAACTACACAGATGTGACTGGTTTCTAAACACAATTATGACAGAATTTTTTGGGGGAAGAGCCAGCTGCAGCAAACAGGGGAGTTTTATTTATTTATTTATTTATTTTATTGTTTACATGTGCGCGTGCGAACGGGACAGTTGGTCCTCAAACTGGGTCCCACAGAGGTGGAAGGATCGCTGAAAGCGGCCGTCACCCAGACACAGCTTCTGCAGCAAATAATGATACTCTCTGTATTGGGAGCTTTTCACAACAACTCGCTCCGTGTGATCAAGGTCCATCATGTTAGCTTGACTGACAACCGGAGCCGGCGAGCGGAATGGAAGCTCCTCCTATTTGATGACGTACCGGGGTGAATTTTCGCAGCAAAAGCAGAGCGACACACCGGGCGAAGGAGGCGCGTCCGTCGCCTGGCAACCCACGCGAATTTGTAGCGTCTAATCGCGCCCGGTGTGAATGCGGAGAGACACCTAAAGCACTTTACACTAAACGAACGGATAATGACAACAAAAATTGTAATATTGCAAACCTAACTTTGTCTTGTTTTTTTCTCGTCTTGCAGTTTCTTTTTTCTTTTCTCCGCTCCAGAGGGATAATTTCTTTTCTCTGCTCCATGACTTGCACTCACTTCTTTCCTCACGATTAGTCATCGACCACCTGACCCAGCGGTGCATCTAAATTTGCCCAACGGTGGCAGCAGCCAACAGGAGGCATCAATTAACCTACTATTGGTATTTTGTCAAAATGAATTTTTTTTTCGGGTGTAATACAATTTCATTTAAATTATTCAATATTATTTTAATTTCATGTATATACTTACTTTTTTATCATAACGTCTCGGTGCTCTCGGGGCCCCCTGGTGGCGTGGAGGCCCTAAGCGACCGCATAGTTGGCGTATGCCTTGGGCCGGCTCTGTATGAAGTGACATTTGAAGTGTGGTTTGGTATAAGATCTCACTGAAGGCCACCCAGTAGGGTGAAAACAGGTCACGCTTTACAGCACACGCTACATTATTATTACGCATGGCCAACGTCATTATACAATGCATACGGAAAGTATTCTGTTATGTTACAGTCAAGGTTGGGTAGGATTACTTTGAAATGTAATCCAAAAGTAATCAGACTGCAAGTAATCCAAATGTATGTACATACATACGTGTAATCCACATGTAT
This sequence comes from Thalassophryne amazonica, assembly GCF_902500255.1. Classification (NCBI taxonomy): domain Eukaryota; kingdom Metazoa; phylum Chordata; class Actinopteri; order Batrachoidiformes; family Batrachoididae; genus Thalassophryne; species Thalassophryne amazonica. The sequence goes on from NC_047111.1 coordinate 83,737,135, forward strand.
TCTTTCAAAGTAATCCTACCCAACCTTGGTTACAGTCTTATTCCAAAACCCAGTAAGTCCCTTTGGCTATTCCCTCATTTTCACTTGGGTTTGCCACAGCAGATCCAAGGTAGAGCTGTGTGTTGATTTGGCACAAGTTTTAAGTTGGATGCTGTTCCTGATGCAACTCCACATTACATGGAGGAATGTGGTAGGGGTGGAGTTTGAACTGTGATGGATAAAATATACGAGGTCTATTAGAAAAGTATCCAACCTTATTATTTTTTTTCAAAAACCATATGGATTTGAATCACTTGTGATTACATCAGACATGCTTGAACCCTCGTGGGCATGAGAGAGTTTTTTCACGCCTGTCGGTTACGTCATTCGCCTGTGGGCAGTCTTTGAGTGAGGAGTCGCCCACCCTCTCGTCATTTTTTCATTGTTTAGGAGTGGCTCAGAGACTGCTGCTTTGTTTGATCAAAAGTTTTTAAAAACTGTAAGGCACAACTGAGTGGACACCATTCGATAAATTCAGGTGGTTTTCAGTATAAATTTTAACGGGTGATGAGAGATTTTGGTCTGGTAGTGTCGCCGTAAGGACGGCCCACGGTGCCTGACGGCGATCTGCGCTTCGAGGCGGCAGCGTCTCGCCGTTTCAAGTTGAAAACTTCCACATTTCAGGCTCTGTTGACCCAGGAAGTTGTCAGAGAACAGAGAACTTTCAGAAGAAGTCGGCATGAGGAGTTTATTCAGACATTCCATTGTTAACGGACATTTTGTAATGAAAGAACGTGCGGGCAGAGTTGCATGTTGGGCCGGACCCGACCGCGGGGGGTCGCGACAGGAAAAACACCTCCGTGTTGGAAACCTTAACGGGCAGGTTGGAACATGCCCAAGCTGTTAAACAATTTCTCAGTTACTCACTTGTTGAAAGCCATCAAAAGCCGCCTGAATTTTACAAATGGTTTTCAACACGGAGGTGTTTTTCCTGTCGCGGTGCACACAGATTCGCCGAGTCGTCACGGAAACGACTCTGTGAATTTGCGCGCACGTCTTTCATTACAAAATGTCCTTAAACAGTGGAATGTCCGCATAAAGTCCTCATGCCGGCCTGTTCTGAATCTTCTCTGTTCTCTCACGACGTCCTGGGTGAATTAAGCCTTAAATTAGGATGATTTCAGGTCGAAACAGGCCGACGACGGCGCCTGGAAGCGCTGCGCGACGTCCCGCTCCGTGGGAAGTCCTTACACCGACAGAAACACCCCATAATCTCTCATCAGCTGTTAAACTTTTCACCGAAAACCAGCTTAATTTCTCGAATAGTGTCCACTCGGATATTCCTCACAGGTCCAGAAAAATTTTTGATAAAGCAACGTGCGCAGCGTGTGAAACAAAGGAATTCAGCCGAGAGGGCGGGACCACATCTCACTCAAGGCCTGCCCACAGGGAAATGACGTCACCGACACGCGTGAAAAACCTCATGCATGCGCACGAGGGTTCAAGCATGATTGGTGTAATCGCACGTCATTCAAATCCATATAGTTTTTTTTTAAATAAAAGGTAGGATACTTTTCTGATAGACCTCGTATTTAATTAATTTTTCATCAAATGTCTACATGCAATACCCCAGAATTACAAAATGACAAAGTGCAAATATATATATAAAAATACTACAAAATCATATTGCCCATAAATATTCACAGCCTTTGCTATGAAGCTCAAAATCGAGCTCAGCTACATCCTGTTACCACTGATCATCGTTGAGATGTTTCTACAGCTTAATTGGAGTCCACCAGGGGTAAATTTAGTTGATTGAAGATGATTTGGAAAGACACACACCTGTCTACATATAAGGTTGCACAGTTGACAGTGCATGTCAGCACAAACTAAGCATGAAGTCAAACTAATTGTCTGAAGACCTCCTAGACAGGACTGTCTCGAGGCTCAAATCTGGGGAAGAGTACAGAAACATTTCTGCTGCTTTGAAGGTCCCAGTGAGCACAGTGACCTCCATCATCCATAAATGGAAGAAGTTCAGATCCACCAGGACTCATTTTGGCACTGGCCACCTATCTAAACTGAATAGATGGGGAAGAGGGGTCTTAGTCAGGGAGGTGACAAAGAACCCGATGGTCAATCTGTCAGGGCTCCAGCATTCTTTTGTGGAAAAAGATGATTGTCCTTCCAGAAGGACAATCAATTATCTCTGTAGCAATCCACCAATCAGGCCCGTATGGTAGAGTGGCCAGATGGAAGCCACTCCTCAGTAAAAAGCACATGGCAGCCCACCTGGAGTTTGCCAAAAGGCACCTGAAAGACTCTCAGACCATGAGAAACAAAATTCTCTGCTCTGATGAGAGAAAGACTGAACTCTTTGATGTGACTGCCATACATCATGTTTGGAGGAAACCAGGCACCATCCCTACAGTGAAGCATGATGGTGGCAGCATCATACTGTGGGGAAGTTTTTCAGTGACAGGAACTGGGAGACGAGTCAGGATTGAGGGAAAGATGAATGCAGCAATGTACAGAGAAACCTGGATGAAAACCTGCTCCAGAGAGCTCAGGCTGGGATGACTGTTCATCTTTCAGCAGGACAATGATCCTACACAGTAAAATTACCAGTGTTAAATTAACACTGACAGTGTACATATGGTCCCACTCTGACTAGAGTAGGACCACCACACACTGTGAGTATTAATTTAACACTGTCAATGTTTGTTTTTCACTGGTGATTTTACTGTGTAAGCACACAGCCAAGGAGTGGCTTCATGACAACTCCGTGAATGTCCTTGAGTGGCCCAGCCAGAGCCCAGACCTGAATCCGATTGAACACCTCTGGAGAGATCTGAAAATGTCTGTGCACTGACGCTCCCCATCCAACCTGATGGAGCTTGAGAGGTGCTGCAAAGAGGAATGGACAAACTGTCCAAAGATAGGTGTGCAAAGATTGTGGTATTATATTTAAGAAGACTTTAGGCTGCAATTGTTACCAAAGGTGCATCAATAAAGTATTGAGCAAAGGGTGTGAATACTTACGTACACGCGATTTCTTTTTTCTCATAAATTTGCAAAAATTTAAAAAACTTTTTCATATTGTCATTATGGGGTGTTGTGAGTAAAATCTTGAGGAAGAAATATTCATTTAGTCCAGTTTGGAATAAAGCTGTAAAATAAAATGTGGAAAAAGTGAAGCGCTGTGAATACTTTCCGGATGGACCGCATAAGGTCCCACAGTTGACGGTGCATGTCAGAACACAAACCAAGCGTAAAATCAAAGGAATTGTCTGTAGACCTCTGAGACAGGACTGTTTCAACGCACAAGTCTGGGGAAGGGTACAGGAACATTTCTGCTGCTTTGAAGGTCCCAACGAGCACAGTGGCCTCCACCATCTGTAAATGGAAAACGTGCAGATCCACCAGGACTCTTAGAGCTGGCCGCCTATCTAAACTGAGTGATCAGAGAGAAGGGCCTTAGTCATGGAAGTGACCAAGAACCCGATGGTCACTCTGTCAGAGCTCCAGCATTCCTCTGTGGAGAGAGGAGAAACTTCCAGAAGAATAACCATCTCTACAGCAATCCACCAATCAGGTCTGTAAGGCAGAGTGGCCACTCCTTCATAAAAGGCACATGGCAGCCCGCCTGGAGTTTGCCAAAAGGCACCTGAAGGATTCTAAGACCATGAGAAACACAATTGTCTGGTCTGATGAGACAAAGATTGAACACTTTGACGTGACTGCCAGGCGTCATGTTTGGAGGAAACCAGGCACCGTCCCCACAGTGAAACATGGTGGTGGCCGCATCATGCTGTGGGGATGTTTTTCAGCAACAGTAACTGGGAGACTAGTCAGGATTTAGAGCAAAGTGAATGCAGCAATGTACAGAGACATCCTGTTCCATAGCACTCTTGACTTCAGACTGGGGTGATGGTTCATCTTTCAATAGGACAATGACCCTAATTACACAGCCAAAATATCAAAGGAGTGGCTTCAGGACAACTCTGTGAATGTCCTCGAGCCTGGACCTGAATCCAATTGAACATCTCTTGAGAGATCTGAAAATGGCTGTGCACCAACGCTCCCCATCCAACCTGATGGAGCTTGAGAGGTGCTGCAAAGAGGAATGGGCAAAAGTGCCCAAAGAAAGGTGTGCAAAGATTGTGGCATCATATTCAAGAAGACACGAGGCTGTAATTGCTGTCAAAGGTGCAACAACAAAGTATTGCATTTGCTCAATACTTTGTTGTTGCAAAGAACTTGCAACAACAAAGTACTTTATTGTTGCAGGTACTTTGTTGTTGCAAAGGGTGTGAATACTTATGTACACATGAATTCCAAGTTTTTTATTTTTAATAAATTTGCAAAAAAAAAAACTTTTTGTGTTGTTATTATGGGGTGTAGTGTGTAGAACCTTGAGGGGAAAAATCATTTACTCCATTTTGGAATCAGGGTGTAACATAACAAAATGTAGAAAATGTGAAAAGCTGTGAAGACTTTCCAGATCCACTGTTATCAGTTACATGAAAATCATATTGAATGCAGAAGAAAATGATGAGCTCCAGCTGTTCATTAGGTCATAAAGTGCATCACTGATTTTTAATTAATTTACAATTGGACAGTGTTTGCAATAATGACCACTACCTCTGTTTTGGTGCAACTGTTATGACTGCATGTTTTTTCTGGAGCACATTAATATTTAATGTTGAAGCTTACGTACATCTTGATTCACTTATTCTATCGTGTATACCAGAAAAACTTACTGACACCCGCAGAGTCAAAGTAAAGCAGTGACGACATCCATGATCCGTATAATTGTTCACTTGTTCCAGCGACTTTAATTTCAACATTTCCAGGCACTGGCATGTCTCAGAAGGAAATAATGGGCTGACCTCTTGAATCAACTGTTGTGTTACTCAATCGGCGTGTTGTTGTTACAGATTGATGATGACCTGCACTGTGTCCCGGGGATTTGTGTAGGTTGACTCAGCTGTGGTGCAAAAGATTTACCAACACATCACAGAAACTCCGTCAACACATTCACATATAAATGGGCGGGGGGCAGGGGGTGGTGGTATATGGGCTCCTCCTGTTGTAAAAGCAACCAAAAGTTTGAGGAAACCATTTAAATTAAATAATTTAAAGGACAAGTTCACCCTCATCATACAACCATAGTCATATTAAAATCTTGTGAGCAATCAAGCGTTTGCATGCTGTAGTCGACTTTGACAGTCACGTTGTATGAGAAAAAAAACACTCATTACATACAGTTGTATGTAAAAGTTTGGGCACCCCTGATGATTTCCATAATTTTCCTTTATAAGTCATTGGTTGTTTTGATCAGCAATTTCAGTTATATATATCATATAGCAAACAAACAGTGATATTTGAGAAGTGAAATGAAGTTTATAGGATTTACAGAAAGTGTGCAATAATTCTTTAAACAAAATTAGGCAGGTGCATAAATTTAGGCACCCCAACAGAAAAAAAAAATATATATTTAGTAGATCCTCCTTTTGCAGAAACAACAGCCCCTAAAGGCTTTCTATAGCTTCCAATGAGAGTCTGGATTCTGGTTGAAGGTATTTTGGTCCATTCTTCTTTACAAAACATCTCCAGTTCAGTCAGGTTTGTTGGTTTTTTGAGCATGGACAGCCCGCTTAAAATCACACCACAGATTTTCAACAATATTCAGGTCTGGGGACTGAGATGGCCATTCCAGAACGTTGTACTTGTTCCTCTGCTTGAATTCCTTAGTAGATTTTGAGCAGTGTTTAGGGTCATTATCTTATTTAAAGATCCAGCCCCAGTGCAACTTCGACTTTGTCACTGATTCATGAACATTGTTCTCAAGAATCTGCTGATATTGACTGGAATCCATGTGACCATCAAAATCTCTGAGATAGCTTTTTGTATCCTTCCCCTAAACCATGATGTTGAATAACCTTTGTTTTCCGGTCATTTGAGAGTTGTTTAGAGGCTCCCATGTTGCCACTCATTACAAGATATGCAAAGGGGGCAACATTTGCAAATGGCCACCTTAAATACCCTTTCTCATGACTAGATTCACCTGTGTAAGGAGGTAAAGGGTCAATGACCTTACCAAACCAATTTTGTGTTCCAATATTTAGTGCTACATGTATTCAAATCAATAAAATGACTATGGTGCTCAAATTTATGCACATGCCCAATTTTGTTGAAATAATTATTACACACTTTCTGTAAATACTAGAAACTTCATTTCACTTCTCAAATATTAGTGTGTTCATCTGCTATACGATATATTTAACTGAAATTTCTGTTCCAGACAACCAATGATTTATAAACGAAAATCAAGAAAATTGTCATGGGTGCCCAAACACTTGCATACAACTGTATTGTCTGATCAGATGAGACCAAAATAAAACTCTTTGGATGCCATAATACACACCATAAACAGCACTGCACATCACCCAAAAAAAACACCATACCAACAGTGAAGTTTGGAGGTGGGAACATCATGTTGTGAGGCTGTTTTTCAGCATATGACACTTCCAAACTTTATATAATTGCAGGACGGATGAATGGAAAAATGTAATGAAACATTCTTAATAAAGATCTGCTGCCATTTACCAGGATGATGAAGATGAAACGAGGGTGGACATTTCAGCAAGACAATGATCCCAAACACACAACACAAACAAACAAAATGCTGCCAGAATGATCCAGACAATTTCCTGACTTGAATCCAATATAAAATCTATGGAAAGAACTAAAGAGAGAAGACGTCCACAGAACCTTCAAGATTTGAAGCTCGTGTGGAAGAATGGGCCAAAATCATACCTGAGAGATGCATGTGACTACTTTCTAAATACAGGAGGCATAAAAAAAGCTTTTGTATGAAGTACTAAATAAATTTCAGTGAACGTGTTCAATATTTTTGAGCACGGTTTTGTGGTGCTTTTGTGGTGATGAAGATCTTTGAGCACCTTGTCCTCACACACCTCAAGGTCATCTCTGACCCACACCTGGATCCCCTGCAGTTTGCCTGCAGATCAGGTCTGTAGACAATGCTGCCAACTCAGCCCTCCACTTCATCCTCCAGCATCTGGACTCCCCAAGAACCTTTGCCAGGATTCTGTTTGTAGACTTCAGCTCTGCTTTCGGTATGATCATCCCAGCCCTGCTGCTGGACAAGCTCTCTCAGCTTGGGGTGCCTGACTCCACCTGCAGGTGGATCACTGACTTCCTGTCCAACTGGAGGCAGGATGTGAAGCTGGGAGGACAAGTCTCCAACACATGGTCCATCAGCACTGGATTCCCCAAGGCTGCGTTCTTTCCCCCAACAGCTGCACCTCCAGTCACCAGTCTGTGAAGCTCCTGAAGTTTGTGGACGATACCTCACTCACTGGACTCAACTCTGATTGGGACGAGTCTGCCTACAGATGGGAGATTGACAACCTGGTGTCCTGGTGCAAGCAGAACAGTCTGGAGCTCAACATCCTAAAGACAGTAGAGATGGTTGTTCACTTCAGAAAGAACCCAGTCCTGGTCAACCCCATCACCCTGTGTAACTCCCCAGTCGCCATTGCGGAGTCCTTCCATTACCTGGGGATCACTATCACTCAGGACCTCAAGTGGGAGCTGAACGTCAGCTCTCTCTCATCAAGACAGTACAACTTTCTGATGTACTTTCTGCGGCAGCTACGGACATTCATCCTGTCAAAAACAGTGTTGGTGAACTTCTACACTGTCATCACTGAGTCCATCATCTCCTCTTCCTTCACCCTCTGGTACGTTGCTACCACTGTTAAGGACAGGAGCAGACGGCATATCATCCATGCTGCAAAGAAGGTAATCTATACTGCAATCTGCCATCCCTAAAGGACCTGTATATCTCCAGGGCCCTGAAGCAAGCAAGGACGATTGTGGTTCAGCCCTCCCATCCAGGTCACAAACTTTTTGTCACCCTCACCTCTGGAAAGTGGTTGACATCCTTCAGGACCAGTTCCTCAAGACACTAAAATAGCTTCTTTTCATCCACAACTAGACTAATAAATAAAGCCAGAGACCTTATCCTGCCCCCCACACACACTCTACCATAAAGTACAGATTGGTCATCCCTGCACTGAAAGGTACTGTATATCTGTACTTCAATCACCTGTTTTCGCACAGTCCCATTTAATTACACTACATTTATTTAACAGTGAATATACGAGGTCTGTTAGAAAAGTATCCGACCTTTGCCGACCACCACAAATCCAAAAATCAATCATTTGTGACTGACCTGAAAAGACATGATACGGTGTTGTTTGAATCACTATAATAAAGTTTCCTCAACTTGTCTTCTCAAGTTTAAACAACTTAATATTTTAATATAGACCAGACAATAATTTCAATTTTTAAGCTTTTTTTTTTAACAGTGATCATTTATGACCATTTTGTCACATCCCTTCATTTCTGTTGTAGCAAATCATCCCACACTTCCCTGTCCTCAGTCAAGTCCCGTAGGTCTTCCCACACTGTCCCAAGGCGTTCCCAAGCCATCTGGGAAATATAATCCCTCCAGCATCTCCTGGGTCTTTCCTAGGGCCTCTTCCCAGTTGGATGTGCCTGGAAGACCTCCCTAGGGAGCCGACCAGGGGGCATCCTCACCAGAGGCTCGGACCACCTCAGCTGGCTCTTTTTGATGTGAAGAATGAGTGGCTCTAATTCGAGTCCTTCCTGAATTGTCAAGCTTCTCACCCATCCAGGAGTGTAACCCAGATATCCAATGGAGGAATCTAATTTCCGTCACTTGAATCATGATCATCTTCTTTCAGTCATTACCCAAAGGTCATGGCCATAGGTGAGGATAGGAGTGTAAATCCACTGGTAAATTAAGAGCCTCGCCTTCCAGCTTGACTCTTTCTTTACTACGACACTCCGCTACAACGTCCATAAAACATCAGACAGCACCCCAATCCGTCTAATGAGCTCACACTCCAACTTACCCACCCCATGAACAAGACCCCAAGTTACTTAAATTCCTCCGCTTGGGGTAATAACTCTTCCGTGACTCAGAGGGAATAAATCACCATTTTTTGACAGTTTGGGACTAGGGGCGCATCTCTTCAGTCCATGCAAAATGGATTTGGAACCATTGTGATTCATGATTTTAGGATAAATGTGCCAGTTATGTGTAATTGAAAACTGACTCAGGATCTGTCAGCTCAACTTCAAAATCACATTTTGACAGGTTTCAACATGTTGCATGGTGCAATTTCAATTTTATCCATGTGATTGCAGATGACTTGCTGGATATATTGCTTATCTGTTTGCAGAAACACAATAGTTTTGGAGTCTTTGACAGTAATTTTTCTTTTTCATGTGGTTGTGCTGCCTTCTACAAGCACTGTAAGTACACACAAATGAACCTCAGGTGGTTCCTTTCTACACTAGGTTTGTTTTAAAAGTGAAAATTAGACATTCAGTCATGTGAACAATAAATAAAAGCATAAGAAAATAATCATCATAAATTGCCATAGAATGTCTTGAAACCAGCATCCTTTTAAATTTTGACACAGCTGATACAGATTTATTGGTCCAAAAGGCACATTTGGTCATCCAGAGGGCTGCGTTGTTCTTCTGTGTTATTTTGACAAGAGTCTGAAGTTTCTCATGATCTGTGCAACCTTTATAATCACAAACAGACACACTGCCTGAGGCCTTTTACTAAGTACCTTCATAATTCCACATGGCACACTGAGCTATTTACAGCACCAATCAGTGTTTCAGCAACATGACCTCTTTGTGGATTTTTTTCACACATGAAAGTATCTGCACACGTATGTAACACGAGAGGAAAATGGCCCCAGAATGTGTTCTTAAAGGGCATATTAATCAGTAAGCCAATTACAGCATGTGTGTTACTATGTTGGGCATTTAAATGAAAATGAATTCTTCTTTGTAGTTGGTAATGAGCAGTTACAAGATCCCTCTGGAGAGTTCTGTACAACTCCTTAAGACTGTGTGATCTGGATCATTTCATCCAGATTTATAAATATCAAAGGTAAAATACATTTTCTACAATCTGGTTGTGGATTTGGCCCTGTGATAGACTGGTGTCCTGTCCAGGGTGTACCTTGCCTCATGCCCTATGACTGCTGGGATAGGCTCCAGCCCCGTGTGACTCCCTTGACTGGAGTAAGTGGCTATAGAACATGAATGAATGAATGACTGAATTGTTGTGGATTTAAGGAAGGTTGAGGTGTTGCATTGTAACATGAATAGACACAAAGAACTTTTCTACTCTTTTACGGTCAGCAGACACGATCAACATTTTCCAATTTCAGCCACTGGATTAAATGGATTTCATTTATATAAGGCTTTTCTAGCTGCATCAAATGCTCAAAGCGCTTTACAATAATGCCTCACATACTCCCCAATGTCAGGCTGCTACCATGCAAGGCTCCCACTACACACCGGGAGCAACTAGAGCAGGGGTGGGCAATCATGTGCCATAAAGGGCCGAGACACTGCAGGTTTTCCATGCAACCAATCACCTCAGCAGGTGATTTCATTAAAGATCAGGTGTTTCAGCAGGTGATTTCATTGACAACCAGGTGTTTATGTTCAGAGCAGAAGCTCATCAGCAACCCACCTGCTGAGGTGATTGGTTACACGGAAAACCTGCAGTTTCTCGGCCCTTGACGCCCACTCCTGAACTAGAGGATTAAAGACCTTGCCCAAGGGCCCTTAGTGATTTTCTTGTCAGACTGGGATTTGAACTGAGGATCCTCTGGTCTCAAGCCCAACGCTTAACCACTAGACCATCACCTCCCCTGAGTATCAAAAATAAGACTTGGAACAGAAATAAATTCTTCCCCTTGTCATGTAAACAACAGTCATTAAGCTATATTAAAGCTACAGTGTTTAGGATTTAGGGAGCTGAGCCAAAAGTCGAAGCTCTCGATCTATTGGTCAGTCTTCATTCCTACCCTCACCTATGGTCATAAGGGCTGGGTCATGACCAAAATAACTAGATTGTGGGTAACAGCAGCTGAAATGGTTTTTTTCTCTTAGAGATGAGGTGAGAAGCTCGGTCATCTGTGAGGAGTTTGGAGTAGATTTGCTGATCCTTCATTGTTGAAAAGAGCCAGCTGAGGTGGTTCGGGCATCTGGTAAAGAAGCCCCCTGGGAACCTCCCTAGGGAGGTGTTCCAGGCACGTCCAGCTGGGAGGAGACCACGGGGAAGACCCAGGCCAGTGTGGAGAATTTATCTCTCCACACTGGCCTGGGAACGCCTCAGAATCCACAAGTCAGAGGTGGTTAATGTTGCCCAAGAAAAAGAAGTTTGTGGTCCCCTCTTGGAGCTGTTGCCCCCGTGACCCGGTCTTGGTGTCAGGGACTCAGTACTTTCCCAGACTGAGCACCCCGTGCCTTCACTGCACATGCGTCATGTCGGAGCGTTGGCAGCGATTAACAGATTATCTCCTTGTTTATGCTGAAAACTGACTTAAGAAGAAGAAGAAGGTTTTACTTTGTCATCTGATGATTAATAATCACATTATTCCCTTTGATCGCTTTGGGTGTAGAGAGTCAGACTCAGAGAGTCAGTCTCAGACGTGCTGCTGTGGTGCTCTGATTGTTTCCCCTTCTTTTACTTTGAAAGAATGCTGAATTTATGTGGAAAGGATTGTTGTACAAAAGCTTCAGATATCTGTCGCTGAGATAGATGTTGACTGGAGTGCTGTTTGAAGCAGAAATTAGGCGATAATCTGTGAATCGCTGCTGATGCTCCCAAATGACACATGCATAGTGAAGACAGTGATGAGATGAGATGTTTAGGATTTAGTACCATCTAGTGGTGAGGATGCAGATTGCATTTTGCCATTGCCAGTTGTGATTTTGGCTCCCTTCACATTTTCGCATCTTTGGTGGTGGGAATTCGTGCTTCCCTGCTTTCTTCTGTGATAAGTCACAGGACCTTGCAAACTAGTAAAAAAAAAGCTAATACAGAAAATATGATATGCCCCTTTTGGGATACTGTATGAACATGGCAGTGCAACATGGTGGCGCCCATGTGGGGGTCCACACCTATGTAGATATGAAGGGCTTATGAAAACACATTGAAATGTTGTGGGGAATTATACTCTAATCAGTAGATGGTTATGAATGCCACATGTCATTTCTATGAATAAACAGTCCTACATTATACACACTGCAGCTTTAAAATATACTTTGTCAGCTAAAAGCAATTATAAAAGTAATATGCTTCTGAGCCGACACCAAGGTATAAAAAAAGCACAAAGGCTAAAGTGTTTTTATTTAGATGACTGCATGACACAGTTAAGATATTTGATAGTTAAGTTATTTCCACTGCTGAGAGATGAATCACTATCCGAGCCAGATTTCCCATCGTTAATACGCCTCAAACCGCAGCAGTTGTCAACAGCTGCAACACACATAAAGACTTTGGCAAGACTGAAACATCTGGACATTTACCAAATATACTGTACAAATGATCAATTTGCAAATTAAAATATGATGTTAAGCAACTCAGAGTGTTTTAAACAAATATATAATTTGTAAGAATGGATTTGTAGCAACACATTTTTAAAACTACCTCAATGTTCATAATGAAGTCTGATTTCTACACATTATTAAAATTAATATTAATATTGTAAGTAATGGCACAAAATAAGTCAATTTATTTTTTGCCAAGTTTGTGGTTTTGTTTATAAGTGATGTGCATCTGGTTGAAATGTGTTGTCGACTCGTTCAAAGTCTCTAATAACATTTGAGACAAACTGCAAACACTGAAATTTTAATGGATGTGAAAGTCAACAGCATGACAGTGGAGGTCCATCAGCTTCACTTTCAGCTCTTCAAAAACATGATCCTCCTCTAGCTGGCAGATTTGCTGCTGCAAAGCAGATCAAAGGCTTTTCACATCCCGTTTACAAAGTTCAGGCTGGTGTCTTGGCCCAGAAACGAAGCCTGAGATTTACCTCCAGATGTCAGAGCTGCTTTCTTTCTTTGTCCAGCCGACTCAGTCTCACTGTGTTAAGTCCTCACGCTTTAAGTGTTGCCCACTGCAATACAAATAATAATGAAACAAATTTCTTTAACGGCTCGCAGGTCTTTAGCTGAGACCATCTTGAAACTGTTAAAATTTTCTCACAGAGGCATATAAAAGTATTTATTTGCTTGAGGCCCTGACCTAAACCCACACATTTGACCTCTGATTTTGGCTTCCATCAGACCACCAAAGCAGTGGGGTCAAGCTAACTGATCGTACCGCAGACACACTGTGAGTGTGTAGGTTTGTAGAAACCTTCTGTCTGTTCTCTGTCCAGAGGATGAAGTTGCACAGATGGAGAGAATAACAGAGTTTCCACTGACCCACTGTAGGTATCTGCTAGTCAACCCAGTGACATCAGCTGACTCCACTCAAGGATTCCTATGAATACTATAGATCTAAATTTTTAATACATACACTGAGTGTATTTTAAAGCTCTCTCTCTCTCTCTTGTGTGTGTGTGTTGTTTTTTGTCTCTTCTCACTTGTTAGGAGGGGGTTAATTTTCTGCCTCACTGGTGGATAAATGTTCTTTTTTCATATTCTGCTTTGTGTGTCTGTTGGTGTGTTAGTGCAGTAGTAGCCTTCTAGAAAGTTTAAACCACCCCTCCTACCCCAATTTTCAGTTGTATCTGGTGTAAAATGTGCGCCAAATCAACATCCAGACTGACTGCAGAGACCAAGAGAAGCCAAAAGAAAAACGATTAATTTATGTTCTTCTTCTGCGGCTTATGTTTTATTTTGAACACCACATTGAATTTACTCAGTATAATGAAATCTACTTTTATTTAATGGTCTTGTCCTGATGTTAAAAAATCCTTTGGCAAACACAAAGATCTTATGGGACTCTAATGGAGGTCTGATGGAGCTCTGAAATAGCTCCCGATACAGACTCACTAAGCTTGGTTCATTGGAGCTTTTTGGCCCTAATATGCATCCTGATTCTAAAATTGAGGAAATCTGGTCCAATTTGCTAAAATAGCAGGTAAATTCATATTTCTACTATTATAGGTCTTACAAATAACTGCAATGATGATTGCCAAGTATTGGTCGTTTTTGGCAATCACCTGAGCATGGACCGAGTCCTATTGACAAGTGCTTGTGTGCATTTATCAGGGGTGCATGTGCACAATGATACTCTATACAGTTTATTTGCTACTCCAGCGTTATTATGGCTATTACTACACTTTTCCACAAAGTTCCTGTTTTATTGCCACCCTTTTCCACAAAGCTAATATGTATCTGTTAACATCTCAGAAGTGTCTTCTCTTGAAGAGCACAACATAGCTTTCATTCATTTTCTGTCCCCACTTACTCCAGTCAAGAGTCACAGAGGTCTGGAGCCTATCCCTTTAGGGCGAGAGGTTGGGTACACCCTGGACAGGATATCAATCTTTCTCAGGGCCACATACAAACAGACAAACATAACCACGCTTTGACTTACATCTACGGTCTATTTAAGTTTCCAGTTCACCTAACCTGCATGTCTTTGGAGCCCACGCAAACACAGGGAGAACATACAAACACCACACAGAAAGGCCCAGGTGGGAAGTGATACCATGATCTTCTTGCTGTGAGGTAACCTTACTAACCACTTACCCACCATATTGATTTTGTGGTATTTATTTTGCAGAGGAGAATGAGATGGAGGCTTCTGCTCAGAGAATGGTAAGTCCCTATGACTGCATTTTGTAGCCAGATGTCCACCATCACCTACTTTAGCCACATAGATATCATACATGTGTAAAGGTGCGCTGACACTTGCACGAGTTTGATGCATGCACTTGCACAACCTGTGTCATGCAGGAGAGTAAACTCATCTTTAACAGGTGTGGACTGAATATGAGAGGAGCGCTGGTGCGCGCGATTGCGCAAAGACAAATTTGAAATGTTCAAAAAATCTTTGACACATAAATGTCATGTGGTGTGATCTGCTCACCAACACGATGTGTAGCTCGTCGAGTGGAGGAAAGAAGAAGTGAACAGAGCGAGTGGTTGCATCAGTGCACCTCATCAGAGCGCAGCTAGTCTGAATGATTATATACTCAACAAAAATATAAACGCAACACTTTTGGTTTTGCTCCAATTTGTATGAGATGAACTCAAAGATCTAAAAACTTTTTCACATACACAATATCAGCATTTCCCTCAAATATGTTCACAAACCAGTCTAAATCTGTGATAGTGAGCACCTTCTCCTTTGCTGAAATAATCCATCCCACCTCACAGGTGTGCCATATCAAGATGCTGATTAGACACCATGATTAGTGCACAGGTGTGCCTTAGACTGCCCACAATAAAAGGCCCTCTGAAAGGTGCAGTTTTATCACACAGCACAATGCCACAGATGTCACAAGATTTGAGGGAGCGTGCAATTGGCACGCTGACAGCAGGAATGTCAACCAGAGCTGTTGCTCGTGTATTGAATGTTCATTTCTCTACCATAAGCCCTCTCCAAAGGCATTTCAGAGAATTTGGCAGTACATCCAACCAGCCTCACAACCACAGACCACGTGTAACCACACCAGCCCAGGACCTCCACATCCAGCATGTTCACCTCCAAGATCGTCTGAGACCAGCCACTCGGACAGCTGCTGAACAATCGGTTTGCATAACCAAAGAATTTCTGCACAAACTGTCAGAAACCATCTCAGGGAAACTCATCTGCATGCTCGTCGTCCTCATTGGGGTCTCTACCTGACTCCAGTTCGTAGTCGTAACCGACTTGAGTGGGCAAATGCTCACATTCGCTGGCGTTTGGCACGTTGGAGAGGTGTTCTCTTCACGGATGAATCCCGGTTCACACTGTCCAGGGCAGATGGCAGACAGCGTGTGTGGCGTCGTGTGGGTGAGCGGTTTTCTGATGTCAATGTTGTGGATCGAGTGGCCCATGGTGGCGGTGGGGTTATGGTATGGGCAGGCGTCTGACATGGACGAAGAACAAAGGTGCATTTTATTGATGGCATTCTGAATGCACAGAGATACCGTGATGAGATCCTGAGGCCCATTGTTGTGCCATACATCCAAGAACATCACCTCATGTTGCAGCAGGATAATGCACGACTCCATGTTGCAAGGATCTGTACACAATTCTTGGAAGCTGAAAATGTCCCAGTTCTTGCATGGCTGGCATACTCACCGGACATGTCACCCATTGAGCATGTTTGGGATGCTCTGGACCGGCGTATACGACAGGTGGTACCAGTTACTGCCAATATCCAGCAACGTTGCACAGCCATTGAAGAGGAGTGGACCAACATTCCACAGGCCACAATTGACAACCTGATGAACTCTATGCGAAGGAGATGTGTTGCACTGCATGAGGCAAATGGTGGTCACACCAGACACTGACTGGTATCCCCCCCAATAAGACAAAACTGCACCTTTCAGAGTGGCCTTTTTATTGTGGACAGTCTAAGGCACACCTGTGCACTAATCATGGTGTCTAATCAGCATCTTGATATGGCACACCTGTGAGGGTGGGATGGATTATCTCAGCAAAGGAGAAGTGCTCACTATCACAGATTTAGACTGGTTTTGTGAACAATATTTGAGGGAAATGGTGATATTGTGTATGTGGAAAAAGTTTTCGATCTTTGAGTTCATCTCATACAAAATGGGAGCAAAACCAAAAGTGTTGCGTTTATATTTTTGTTGAGTGTAAGAAGTTAAATCTAAGCATAAACATACTTTTACAGCTGCACAGAACATGCAACTGTTTTACCAAACCATGACAATGTAACATGACAAGTAATTACCTTTTTAGATGGCTCCAAATACTTTCTCCAACTCATTCAGCGCACATGCCCACGCTAATGGCTGCTGCTGGAGCAGTCCTCTGTGATTCCGAAAGTGATTAGAGCCATTTTTCAGCAGCCAACTTGCAAAGAAAATGATAATCTGCTACAAAATATGCAGCATCCAGCGCAGAGCGTGTGGCAACCAGTGGAACAAAGCATGGCATCCAGCTGGGAATACAGTGGGTGGGATTGTCACGACTACGTGTGTGCAAGTGCGTGCATCAAAGTCGTGCAACTGTCAGCACACCTTAAGATATCTATGCTTTTGCCAGAGCCTGTCAAAATGCATCCCTGCTCACAGCCATCACAGACCACTCCACTCATTATCGTTCTCCCCTCTGGTCAATTTTCACCCTGCACTAATGAAATTGGTCACCACTCCAAAAAAAAAAATTGTATTGTATTTTCATTTTAGCTTAAACTGTAGCTTGGCATTAAAATAACCGAACAGATTAATCCACATTCAAGCAGAAATGATTTATTTCAAGATACACACACACACACACACACAAAAAAAAATGAAATTAACAGATGGTATGAGCGGATCTGGTAACACTCTGATATGTGAAAGTGGAGAGAGATAATGTGAGCTCCAGTTTTTTCTAATATGTTGCTCCCCACTCTGGTCAAAACCCTTCACTTCACTCACATGTGCTAAATATTACCCTCTCTCTGCAAATTATATCTGACTATTCACTATTTTGGATTACATTGTATTTATTTATTCTAGAAAGGTACTTTTATCATTTCACCTGACATCAGGCCAACATTGGGTATCCAATTACAAAAACATAGCCAGTAGGGCATCATCATACATCGGCAACAGAATAGAATAGAATAGTCTTTACTATTATTGTATTGAATCGTGCTGTGATGGTTGGAACACTGTTGTGGAACTTG
Organism: Thalassophryne amazonica; assembly: GCF_902500255.1. Lineage (NCBI taxonomy): Eukaryota > Metazoa > Chordata > Actinopteri > Batrachoidiformes > Batrachoididae > Thalassophryne > Thalassophryne amazonica. The sequence continues at coordinate 83,754,855 of NC_047111.1, forward strand.
TATACTGCTGTCATGCTAAAACATCTGCTTTTTTCATTTGTGCCAATGGCTTCAACAAAAATAAAACATTTTGTAGTAATAAATGTACCAGTCGAAATGTTGAGAGTCAGAACTACAAGTATTTGAGCAGTAACACTTTTGCTTCTGTGATTCCTGGGCTTGTGCTCAACAAACTTATTGATCAAACCAAAATGACTAACTTCACACCATAACTGATGATATAGCTGTCGTCTGTGCCGCTGATTTGGGATTTCAAGTATGATTATACTTAGAAAATGAAAGGGGCGGAAAGCCTCAGAGTACTGGTGAAAACTGAAACAAGTGGTAACATAAAACATCAACATAATAAAATACAGTTTGACCACACCCATATTTGTCTTGATTCAACATGTTTGCATGATAAAGCCCCCTTTTACTTCTTTCTACAAGAGCTTAATTGCTTTTTGTTCTGTTTGTGAACTGCTTTTTGTTATTTTACAGAGTGAAATCCACATAACATTAATTATTGAGATTGTCATAATACTGTTTGGTGAACAAAATGAAAATTACGATTCAAAATAGACAGTATTCACATTCTAACCAAAGAAATACAGAAACTACAGCAACATTTGATGACTTCACTTTTATTAAGATACTAGCACATTGCCCGTGGGGATCCATGGGCTCAAGATTGGGTAGTATTTATAAAATAGGTAGCTGACATTTTTCAAGGGTGCTATAAATATGCAAAGTTTTCTATAATGAGATGGAATGGTGTCTGAGTTCAGAATGGTATTAGACTGTATACCTCAAGAGTGTTTAGAAGAACTCAACCCTTTGGTTTCCTTTTAATTATGTAAATTTTTAATATTAATTTGCTGTCTTAATGTATTTATAAACTGTTTAGGTTCTTGTTATCATGTACACACTATTATTATTATTATTATCAATGTTATTATTTTATTTAGGGAATAACCCTGTTGTGTCTGATGATTTGCAGACGTTCATGCTGGATTTTGCGACCGTAATCCAGCATGAACATCTGCAAATCATCAGACACTACAGGGTTATTCCCTTTCTAATCCAATTCCTTCATTTGCACGGTTTATTTTTCTGTAAGTAATTCGGTCGGTGAATCGTTATGAAAGGGTTTGGTCGGCTTGTCAAAGCTTACTGTAGCAACAGCGTCTTCATGCCAAACTGGAAATTCTGTGAGCAGTCCCACAGATTTCTCCATCTCATCAGCTGCACTGAGTTAAATCCACGCATTTCGGCATTGTCGTCACTGCACTAGTTTCTGTCGCTCTCAGCTGACAGCCCCATTTTTGACACCTGCACAGTCAAGGTGTGGAGTTATACATCAAATGTGAAACGGTCGAATATTGGCGCAAGTTTTACACCAGATGACCTTCCTGATGCAACTCCACGTTACATGGAGAAATGTGGAAGGGGTGGGGTTTGAACAGGGAGCCTTCCACACAGAATGCAAGTGCACTAACCACTTGGCCACCACCTCTACTTGAACTTATTAAATAAAAGCATGCACGCTTTTAATATATAGATGATTTACCCGCCCTGTGCTGGACTGGGTGTGAGTCCAGTAATGATCAAATAGGCCATTGTCAGTGATGTAATAATATCCATTTGGTGGCATTCATCCCTGACCCAAAATACCTAAACATGCCAAACAGCAAATGTCAGCTTTCCCCCAGTTTGTGGTCAAAATTGCACGCACGCACCTATTTTACACACCTATAAACAGAGATGGGGCGAAAGACATCAAATGGCACTAAATTTCTCACTAATGGTCAATGGCAACATGACACTAACTAAACCGACCAAACCAACTGAACTACAAAAACACAATAAATCAGTCACACTGACAACCACTGTTAAACTCACAGAAACCACAGTAACATTTAAAATCCCCCAAACCGTAGAAGTCCCATGGTGGCATTGCTGCACAATGTCCATTGTCACTGTGGTAGCTAATATTGCTAATTTCTCCAAAAAATGTTTCATCCTATCAACTTTCCGATTCTTGCAGTGTTCATGCTTGACCCAAAATACATAAGAATACAAATGGCAAATGTCAGCTCTTAAACCGGTTCCCAGTGATTGAAACCATACACATGCACGCAGGCCACTTGGCTATTATCATATAGATAGTTGAAGAATTGAGTTTTGTAAAATGGCATCGGTTTAGGATAACAATTTATGTTTAAAGAGTTTTCTGAACAAACAAGAGGTGGCCAAACAATCTCAGGAGTTGGGACATTTTTGTGATCGCTGGATCTTCAGATCCAGACATGGAAATCTCCTGGTTCTGTCTTTGGTTCTGTCCTTCCACAGATGGGGCCTAACCGGCTTGCAGTTTCCATAAGAACAAAACAAAAACGGTGAGACATGGAGAGGAAAAAGTGATTGCAAACACAAATTTAAGTAAGTTTGGGTCCCAAGCTGTGGGTGTTTTCAATGGTGATGTGATTAACAGGGAGATGCTGAGCTGTTCACTTAACCAAGGCCAACAAGCAGCTGAAGTCTGCTTGGTAACAAGAGGGAAATTCAACCCTTAAATGTGGTGTTTGAGCTCTGATTGTGCAAGAGGCTCATGCTGCTTTGTGCAGAGTATGCTTTTTCAGAGTGTGAACTTCCAAAAACAAGACGAGCTTCAGAAAGTCCCTTCACAGTGCAGCCAAGCGTTAATGCAAACCCTTTGACACGACAGGAGGCAGCAAAACCGGCTCCAGAGCAGCACGAAGATATGACATCATTTCTTTGTGTTCTTCATCCCTGCATGAAACATTTGTGATCAGCATAAAATATAATAAAATATAAGCTTTGCTCATGTGGTCCAGTTTAACCACTTAGACACTCGTATATTAAACTTTACACAAATCTCACCATTAGCAAATCTACTCTTATTTGTTCTTCAAAATATCAGATGAGTTATTTCACATCTGCATGGTATGAAGTTAATCATTTGCATGTGTTCAACATTATGTTGTGGTTTATGTGGGGAAAATGAAACCAAAAGCAGGGACACTTGGACAAAATAACAGGTTTAACTGAGTTATTGAGTACAAAACTGACATTTCCTGGGTGATAATGGAATCTGAAGATTTGATGAGAGGTCGTGACTATTGTGTAGATCAGGTGTGGTATGCATTGGTGATATAACAAAAAGATTGGAGGTGATGTTGTTGCGTTACCATTTAATGTGGAGCAAAGCCTGGAAGTGGAGTGGATTATGTGGATCTCATAAGAATTGTTGAGGCTGATGAGACATGATGTCAACATCATGAATTGATTCATGAATTGACGAGGAGTCTTGAAAATACGTGGCTGATGGCACAGCTTGGCAATTCCCTGTGGCATGGTGCCTTGAGATGGTGTATGTAGACTCAGCATAGCATGATGATTCAAGATGGTGAGGAGACAACGTGATGAGGATTGTTGATAAATGATCAGATAAATGATCATAATTAATCACTGACAGAAAATAACCAAAGACACAAATTCAGATAGGCTTCTCAGAGAAACCAGGACGTTTGTCACCCTACCCTCTGTCGTCAGCATGCTTCCTCTGTCACACCAACCACCTCTATGTCCTCCTTCAGCATAACCTCCTCTTTGACCTCCCTCTTCTCCTTCTTGGTGGCTCCATCCTCAGCATCCATCTCCCTATGTATCCTGGCTCTTTCCTCTGCACATGTCTAAACCAGTACTAGTCTCGCCTCTCCAACTTGTCTCCAAACCATCCTACCTGTGCTGTCCCTCTTGATGTTGTCATTTTTTAATCTTATCCATCCTTGTCACTCCCAAAAAGAATAAAACAAAATGCAGAAAAAAGAAATAAAATGGGAAACTAACATAGTAAGACAATTGAAGTCAGAACAGAGATGGGTGTGTGATTACCAACACTGCACAGTTGTGTGAACATCACAGACTAAACAGACACAACACAGGGGAAAGACCAATAGATTGCAACATGCAGGGAGAACAAGGTGCAAGAAATGAAAGCGGTGATACTGAAACAACTAGTGATGCTGCACATCTGGAGGGCTACCAGGAGCATCAGCAAGGGAGAGACATCGTGAGAGAGGTGGGCAGTCTGCAACAAAGCCAGATGTTCGGGTGATGGCAACATAACATGAGGTTGAGGGGTGAGCTGTATGGTGGAACTTAAGATGGTGTGTAGATGAGACAGTATATACTATGTACTAAATTCTTCAGAGAATTTTTCAGATCTCCTCATATTAGCATTTGTACAAATATTGAAAAATATGTTAATATTACAATATGATATACAATTCATAATACACAACACAGTTCCAGTGAAGTTGGGGGTGTTGTGTAAATGTAAATAAAATAGAATACAATGATTTACAAATCCTCTTCAACCTATATTCAATTGAATACACCACAAAGGCAAGATATTTAATCTTTCCAAACTCATAGACTTATTGTTTTTGTGCAAATATTTGCTCATTTTGAACTGATGCCTGCAACACATTTCAAAAAAAGTTGGGACGGGGTAACAACAGACTGGAAAAGTTGATGAATGCTCAAAGAACACGTAATTGGAAACAGGTGAGTGTCATGATTGGGTATAAAAGGAACATACCCAAAAGGCTCAGCTGTTCACAAGCAAAGATGGGGTGAGGATCACCACTTTGAACAACTGCCTGAAAAAATAGTCCAACAGTTTAAGAACAATGTTTCTCAACGTTCAATTGCAAGGAATTTAGGGATTCCATCATCTACAGTCCATGATATAATCAGAAGATTCAGAGAATCTGGAGAACTTTCAACACGTAAGCGGCAAGGCCAAAAACCAACATTGAATGCCCGTGACCTTCGATCCTTCAGGCTGCATTGCATTAACACTGCATCGCTACATTTACAAGTGCAGGTTAAATCTCTACCATGCAAAGCAAAAGCCATACATCAACAACATCCAGAAATGCTGCCACCTTCTCTGGGCTTGAGTTAATTTGAAATGGACAGACGCAAAGTGGAAAAGTGTGCTGTGGTCTTATGAGTCCACGTTTCAAATTGTTTTTGGAAATCATGGAAGTCGTGTCCTCTGGACAAAAGAGGAAAAACACCATCCAGACTGTTACCAGCGCAAAGTTCAAAAGCCAGCATCTGTGATGGTATGGGGGTGTGTTAGTGCCCATGGCATAGGCAACTTACACATCTGTGATGGCACCATCAATGCTGAAAGGTACATCCAGGTTTTGGAGCAACACATGCTGCCATCCAAGCAACGTCTTTTTCAGGGACATCCCTGCATATTTCAGCAAGACAATGCCAAGCCGTATTCTGCACGTGTTACAACAGGGTGGCTTCGTAGTAAAAGAGTGTGGGTACTAGACTGGCCTGCCTGCAGTCCAGACCTGTCGCACATTGAAAATGTGTGGCGCATTATGAAGCGCAAAATATGACAATGGAGACCCCAGACCAGACTGAACAACTGAAGTTGTACATCAAGCAAGAATGGGAAAGAATTCCACCTACAAAGCTTCAACAATTAGTGTCCTCAATTCCCAAATGCTTATTGAGTGTTGTTAGAAGGAAAGGTGATGTAACACAGTGGTAAACATACTACTGTCCCAACTTTTTTGAAACGTGTTGCAGGCATCCATTTCAAAATGAGCAAATATTTGCACAAAAACAATAAAGTTTATCAGTTTGAACATTAAATATCTTGTCTTTGTGGTGTATTCAATTGAATATAGGTTGAAGAGGATTTGCAAATCATTGTATTGTTTTTATTTCCATTTTACACAACGTCCCAACTTCATTGAAACTGGGGTTGTACAACAAAATGTCATTGAGTAGGATTTGATGATGATGTTGCCCCCATGACCCAGTTCCGGATAAACAGATGAAGATGAGTGAATGAGTGAGTATTCTGGCAACTGCAACTGCCAGTTTTTCCACAGTAAAAACAACACATTTATTTATTCACTTATTTACTTACTTACAGTGTAGAAGGAACGTCGAATGGACTTAATCAATCAATCAACTTTTTTCTTGTATAGCGCCAAATCACAACAAACAGTTGCCCCAAGGCGCTCCACATTGCAAGGCAAGGCCATACAATAATTATGAAACACAGTCTACGTCTAAAGCAACATAACCAAGGGATGGTCCAGGGTCACCCGATCCAGCCCTAACTATAAGCCTTAGCGAAAAGGAAAGTTTTAAGCCTAATCTTAAAAGTAGAGAGGGTATCTGTCTCCCTGATCTGAATTGGGAGCTGGTTCCACAGGAGAGGAGCCTGAAAGCTGAAGGCTCTGCCTCCCATTCTACTCTTACAAACCCTAGGAACTACAAGTAAGCCCGCAGTCTGAGAGCGAAGCGCTCTAATGGGGTAATATGGTACTATGAGGTCCCTAAGATAAGATGGGACCTGATTATTCAAACCTTATAAGTAAGAAGAAGAATTTTAAATTCTATTCTAGCATTAACAGGAAGCCAATGAAGGGAGGCCAACACGGGTGAGATATGCTCTCTCCTGCTAGTCCCCGTCAGTACTCTAGCTGCAGCATTCTGAACCAACTGAAGGCTTTTTAGGGAACTTTTAGGACAACCTGATAATAATGAATTACAATAGTCCAGCCTAGAGGAAACAAATGCATGAATTAGTTTTTCAGCATCACTCTGAGACAAGACCTTTCTGATTTTAGAGATATTGCGTAAATGCAAAAAGGCAGTCCTACATATTTGTTTAATATGCGCTTTGAATGACATATCCTGATCAAAAATAACTCCAAGATTTCTCACAGTATTACCAGAGATCAGGGAAATGCCATCCAGAGTAACGATCTGGTTAGACACCATGCTTCTAAGATTTGTGGGGCCAAGTACAATAACTTCAGTTTTATCTGAGTTTAAAAGCAGGAAATTAGATTTTAATTTAAAAAAAAAAAAAAAAAAAAAGCGTTCTCTTACAATAACATGTCTGAAGTAACTGCCATAAAGTGAGCCAGTATCCTATAGTATATCAGCATGAGCTGGAAATATGATCTTGATAGTTGGCTGATCCCAGCCAAAGTGAAATCACTTCGACCATCCACAGGCTTAATGTAGCTCCCACATTTGATAAACATCACATTAGACTTTCTGAAGATATGATAAATGTTACAAAGAGACCAATGTGATCACAGGAGCACACATGGCAGCTGGTGTCACCAGTGAATAAACACTTTTAAACTGAGGCAGAATCAGACCGCTCTGATTATAATTTATGAACTGCAAATGTTCGCTGTATGAGCAGTGGGTAAATTTGACAGTTTGGTGGATTTATAATTTCCTCTCCTGCCAGGATCTTTCAACCAAAATGTTGTGTTTCCTGTGAGCAGCCCACAAAATTGTCAAATGACTTTCGTTGTTCCGTTTTGTCAATAACATTCAGATAAATGTTCATAATTAATCACTGCCAGAAAATGAGGTGAGTGCAGTTGGGTGTCAGAGTTTGGCTTCAGTGTCGAGTTTCTGTATTATATCAGCTGTCACACAACCCTCAGCACTCCACTGCTGCAGCAGCTCCATGCACCACCTTTCTTCTGTGCACACACTGCTGCTAACACGTCCAGCTTCATGTTTTAATGTAACTGGTGCTTTATGTTCTGCCCACCTGACCATCACCAGCACCACCATCACCACTGCCATCAAAAATATAGAAAAAATATATACAATTTATGATAAGCCATCTCTATAACTGTATTGTGTAAGAATGGTTAACACTGATAAAAACCTGTATATTATATCATAGTAACACTCCAAGTGCAAGAACTTTAACACTGTTACAACCTGTATGTCATACTTAACATCATACTTAACATCATAACATGGCAAGTCTAAGAAGGTTAGCGCGAGTGAAGACCTGTATGTCATACAGTAAAACTCGCATATAATTAGGTGACCAGATGTCCCACTTTGTGCAGGCAAGTCCCACATTTCCATTACCTTTCACAAATTGCAATGGAGTCCGGCATTGTTATTGACAGTCACGAGTTCAGTTCTGAATGTTTTATGATCTGACAAATGGGCCATTTGTCAGATCATAAACACGCATGTCAAAGTGGGACATCTGGTCACTCTACATATAATGGATTCAGGTGGACCAGCAAATTTTGTCTGTTATAATCGAAATCCGCTATATGTATAAAATGGACAAAATCTGTTATATGTATAAAACAAACAAAATCCGTTTACATGTATGTAACGGATTGGTTACTGTCAGGCGGTGCCGAACAATCTATGGGGAAGCCCAGCACCAATTAGGCTTATTTATTTCCTTGTGTTAAATGCCTGACCTTCAACAGGGGACTGCCTCATTTAATGGCTGGGTCAAAACTTTGTCTGAAAAAAATAGACATCTGCCTTAAATAAGCGCCGGGCATTATGTGCATTAAAAAGATGACATTTGGTCGAGTCACTCTTTTTTCTAAGTCTGCTGGTGACTGGTGCCTTAAAATCCTAAGCCTGATTTATGCTTCTACTATCAGACTGTCGGACCAAGAGGGTTGGAGACAAATGCAGGACTCGACAATGTAGCTCTGGTTCAATGAGGCGTTTACTGAAAGGTTCAGCAGGGTTCGGTACACGAGAGACAGTCCAAGAGAAGCAGACAAATCAAAAAACATCAGGCAATGGCGTGGTCGATATAACAGGCAGGTGGTCAAAACACAATGTGGAAACAGGACTTAGAATAAACAAGGAACAGAGCTAGAAGCGATGGCACAGGGCACAACGATCAGGCAAAAAACCAGTGCAACCAGTAGTGTTCAAATACTCCCAGTTATAAGCTGTAGATAGGAAACACGTGTGGAAAGATCCAGAACAGGGCGTGACCCAACTGGAGTGAAACGCCCCCACCAAGCTTGAAGAAAGGTAGACAAGAGAAATGGGGACCAGAAAACCCAAACAAGACACACCCAGCCAGACAAATAACATAATCCAAAAAAACAAAACCTAACAGTACAAAATACGACAAAACACAATACATGACATCTACAACTCCATAACTCTGTGGCCATGCAATGACATTGACATGAGTGTGATCCTTTTAAAGTTCTCTGTCGCATTGGTGGGCATGTTATTGCAATTTACCACAGGAACAGCGGCTTGTTCTGGATTAATTTGTCCCTCTATGAGCTCCACTTCTTTATGCAATCATCAACCTCCAAACAAATGTTATGGTACATACAATTTCCCTTCATGAATTGTAGGACATTTGAGTGTCTTTGTAGTTTAGACTCCGTGTTGTAAACTGGGTCATATTTGCGAACTCTTTTGCCAAACGTATTTGACCCATGATTGAAATATAATCTGTGCACACTGCAAAACTATTAAAATATGATGGGAAAGGAAGGACTGAAACTGGAAAAGTGACTAATCACAGCTATGTCGATCTCTGTTGTTTCAATAGGGCTATGGAGAGGTTTCACAGCCACACAGAGGGCTCTGATCTAAAGCGATTGTCTTTGTTTTGCCACACCTTGAATAAAGGCCTTCCTCATTTAGGTGGTGGGTCTGAGCACAGTTTGAAACTAATAAACTTTCAGGCTTTTAATCAAGGACATATGGTTCTGCACTTTCTTCGAAACGGCAAATCTCAGTGCTGGATTTTATTTTGTACCTTTGTTGTGGCTAGCCACTTCCAGACTGCTCTGTCCGGTACACGCAAGGGGTGTTTAATGGAATTCAGTGCAATGGGGTGGGATGGTTTGTCTGATGTGAGTGAAACTCCATTATAGAAAATCCAATATATATGTGTTTATTACATAGAAAACCATACAAATGCATTGGGACATTTTCTTTCGTTCGTGAGTGTGAATATGCGGTTTATACGTTGATGGTTTAGGCAAGTTTTACTATATATAACATCATAACACTACAATTGCAAGAACGTTAACACTGATGAAGACTTGTATGTCATATATAATACATTAACACTGCAAGTGTAAGAAGGTTAACATGGTTGAAGATCTGTATATCATATATAACATTTTAACACTGCAAGTGTAAGAATGTCAACACTGTTAAAGACCCGTATGTCATATATAACACTGTAACACTGCACAGGGTAAGAAGGTTAACCCTGTTAAAGACTTGTATGTCATATATAACATCGTAACACTGCACAGTGAAAGAAAGTTAATGCTATTAAAGACTTGTATGTCATATATAAAGTATAACACTGCAAGTGTAAGAAGGTTAACACTATTAACTCATTCGATGCCATTGACTCTAAAACGCGTCTTTTCCGATAGTAACGCCCCCCCGCCAAAGACGCGTCATCGAGCCAATTTCTTTTCTTCTCTTTTCTTTTCTTGTGGTATGTTTGTTGTTGACATGGACATAGAACTCAATTTTCTATGGGTCTTGAAAAAACACTCAAATGCTGAAGAAATCCTGGCACTGGGATGTTATGAACTTTGAAAATGGCTGGCACTCAATGAGTTAAGGTCCCGTATGTTATACAAAACATCATTACACTGCAAGTGTAAGAAAGTTAACACTATTAAAGTCCCGTATGTCATACATAGCATCGTAACACTGCAAGTGTAAGAAAGGTAACACTGTTAAAGTCCTGTATGTCAATCATAACATCGTAACACTGCAAGTGTAAGAAAGTTAATGCTGTTAAAGTCCCGTATGTCATACATAACATTGTAATACTGCAAGTGTAAAAGGTTTGTCTTAAACCTAACAGTGTTAACAGTGTGTATGCCATATAAACAGTAACATAGTAATGCTGCAAGTGTCACAAAGTGAACACGGTTAAAAAGTTAATATTAATTTCTGTAAACTCAAGGATAGTGTTAATTGTAAAACTACATGAGTTGAAATTAGTATGAGTATTTTGCGGTGTACGCTGTGAAATCTTCTTTGTGACATGAAGTCATTCAGCCTCAACAACACTGTGGAGGTATTCACAGTGTTAACTGTCACATGCCAACAAAACAGGTTGTGATTATTTCTGCCAGAGCACATTTGCAGACATGTTGTTGGGGTTTGGTTGAGCCTGATCCTGTCAGATCTCAGAAGCTGCGCAGAGTGGGTCCTGGCTAGTACTTGGATGGGCGACCTCTTTGGAAGGTCAGGTGCAGTGCCTATTTCTCCAGGTAACACTGGAAAAAAGTCAGGAACGGCATCTGGTCTAAAACCTGTGCCAAATCCCGATGTGGATCTGTGCTGGTTTTGCTGTGACGACCCTGAACTAATGGGGGCAGCTGAAAGACAAACAACATCTGTGGCTCCCCAAACTCCCATTAATGTCAGACCTCCTCCTACTCAAGTCAGTTAGCAACCAGAGAAGTGAGGACCTCTGGAACCACATATGCAGTTTGAAAGTAAAGCTTTCAGTCATTTGTTGTAAACATCACAATTGGGGGAGAGGGTGAAGAACAGGGCAAGTGTACAGTCGCATATGTCATGTTCACATCCAGTGCTAGACCCACACACACAAATGATCCAGCACAGCTCTGCAATAAACAATTAAAATCAAATGTGCCACACTCTGACTGGAATATTGAACAAATATTCCAACAGTGTGTGATGTATTTCAGTCAAAATTTTGGGTTTATGTTCCTGATTTGTCCACTCTGTGGGCTCACCATCCACAGGAGGAACCACTGGGCTCGGGTGTGCTGTCCCATAGATGGCAGTTAAAGTCAAGTGCCTCTACAGACCAGACCCAGGAGGCAGAGGCTAGCTCTGGGGGCGTGGAACGTCACCTCGGTGTGGGGGAAGAAACCACAGCTTGTGCAGGAGATGGAGCTCTACCTGTTAGATCTGGTGGGCCTCACCTCCACACACAACCTAAGCTCTGGAGCCACTCTCCTTGATAGGGGTTGGACCTCTCTGGAGGTGACCAGAATGTGAGGCGCCAGGCGGGTGTGAGGATATTCATGAGTCTTTGGTTGAGCACCCCTACGTTGGAGTTTACCCTGGTAGATGAGAGAGTCACCTCCCTGCATCTTGGGGTGGTGGTGGTGGTGGGGGTGGGGACTTTGTTGTTTGTGCATATGCACTGAACAGCAGTTTGGAGTATTCAGCCTTCTTGGAGTCCCTGACTGGAGTCCTGTATGGGGTTCCAGTGGGGTACTCCATTGTTCTGCGGGGGGACTTCACCGCACACTTGGACAATGACAGAGACACCTGCAGAGGCATGATTGGGAGGAACAACCTCCCTGGTCTAAACCCTAGTGGTCATTTGTCGTTGGACTTCTGTACTAGTCATGGACTGTCCATAACGAACACCATGTTTAAACATAAGGATGCTCATAAGTGTACATGGTGCCAGAGCACCCTAGGCCGAAGATCGATGATCGATTTTGTGATTGTATCATCTGATCTGGGGCCGTATGTTCTGGACACTCAGGTGAAGAGAGGGGCAGAGGTGTCAACTGATCACGATCTGGTGGTGAGCTGGATCAGTGGGTGGGCAAGGACTTTGAACAGACCAGGTAAGCCCAAATGGATAGTGCGGGTGAACTGGGAACGTCTGGAGGAGCCCACTGTCAGAAAGATGGACAATGTTCAAACTTTGCATTGCTGAAGCTGCAGCAGGGAACTGTGGCTTGAAGGTCTTGGGTGCCTCAAGGGACAGCAACATTTTTCATGTTGTCATTATGGGGTCTTGTGAGTACAGGGTTGAAGAGGAAAAATGAATTTACTCCATTGTGGAATAAGGCTGTAACATAACAAAATGTGGAAAAAGTGAAGCGCTGTGAATATTTTCTGGATGCAGTGCAAAAATCACTGTTTTTAACTGCATGCGCTGACATGCACTGTAGTGCATCGTAGCATCACTTCACCTGGATGTATAATTAAATTTGCTGCACTGCAGCAAAAGCTGCATGTTTAACATGGACAGTGCAAAAATTGTCTCTTTGAATGTCATCCTGAAGTTAAATTCTGTCATATGGCCTTATGAGACTCTGGACCACAATAGTGTCATGGAACCACACAATCAAAAGCAGAACACTGGCCCTGACAGTGATTTTCTCAGAAACCTCCACTACACCAGGAACACAGCGGTTGCAAATTAATGTTGGATTTGTCGTAAATGGCCATATTATAGTTCAAGGTCCCAGGTGTCACAGTTACTGTATCAGCCTTTGAGCGTTATTGTGTTCCAAAACTAGCAAGGAAAGAAATTTAAAGTGTGGTAATGTTAATAAAATTGCCTTCACTTTATTTTTGACATATTTGGGGCTGGGTATGCTGAAAAATGCGTATTTAGCCTTTTTGAAGGACTAGGTGAAGGACCAAAGGTCAAATCAACTTTTGTGTGGCAGTGGACACACCCAGGGATTTAAATATTTCCCCAGCAGAGACCTTTCATCCTCCAGGATAAATACAAAATATACACATTTTGCACGTGAAGCCCTGGTGAGACTTTCTATTTGGCCACATTGTGCATGTATCATATCTTATTCTGCACCACATGTTACTGACATTATTTCTCTACATGGAGCTATGGTACAATGCAAAAGTGCACTCTTCTGTAATATTATCCTGGCATAACTCAGTGAGATGTGACAGGATTGATTTAGACACACAGCACTGTTCGCATACCTCCATCTGCTCTCTGCAGAGGTCCCACTCAGTAATGGTGACCTGTTGTAATACCTGGACACAAGCCAAATCATGAGTTTCTCTCTAAACTGAACGTGCGGCTGTATCATCTGTGCAACTGATCTGTAAAAACATCACCAGTCTCTGTCTGTGAAGTACACTGTATTATACTCACAATTATGTAAAATAGGATTCTCCTATAACAACAGTAACAATGATGATGATGATGATAATGATCATTTATTTTATTTGAATAGCAATTTGCAAAAACTGATTTCCATAAACTGATTTACACCATCGTAAAAAACAAAACAAATAATAAAAAAAAACAACAAAAAAACTTATTCCAAGACTTCCCCGTAAAATGCAGTGAGGCATGAGATAGACCTGCATTCACAACCTTTTAAGGTCACATACTTATGTATACATCCTGACTACGTTTGCACACTCCTTGCTGCCGTTGACCCCTCCCCTGCCCCAATAACAATAACCATCATTTTGCCATTTCACACTTCATAAGAACTTATTACGGTTGAACCAATGGAACCAACTGTAGGACACCAAATGCGGGAAGCTGGGATGAAAGACAAAATACAATTTTGTTAAGAATTGACCAAGACAACAAGTTAGGACTCAAATGCAGGGAGTCCGTTATGGAAAATAAATAATTTCTTATAATGCTGAACACAAAATGAAAATGTACAAAGCCAGGATTATGGCACTGGAGGAGGAGATGCTGACTGGGCCAGAATGCGAACCATAGCTGGATGGTACATAGTCACATAACCAACACCAGGTGACTGTGATGGAGCTGACAGGATGCTGGTGGAACAATTTATTGGAATAATGTGGTACAGAGTATTTTTGAATGTGCAATGCTGGTGGAACAATTTATTGGAATAATGTGGTACAGAGTATTTTGAATGTGCAAGAGTCCCAGACTGGACCAGAACAAGTAGAGTGACTTGAGATCAGAGCCGGATGGCCGCCCACAGAGTGACTGGAAACAGGTTCACTAAGATAGACAAAAAACAGTGTCGGATCAGAGCTGAGTACACACAAGAAAACTTTACTAAACAAGGTAGAGGGGCCAGGTACCACGTAGTGACAACTGAGTTTCTGGCGAAGGTGGAACTGCTGAACCAGGGCTGTAGATGATGGGAAGCAGGTGAGGTAATCAGCTCTGTGGCATGCCACCTGGCAACAACAGGAGGGGAGGGGAAGCAGAACACAGCAAACACCGAACCGGATAATCGCTGAGGAAGTGCTCCTTCGCGCTACAACAAATACACTCTCTGACAGTAATCCTATGCTGTCTTTCCTGAGGGGTCAATTTGGCCCTGCTGAGCTGCACAGGCTCATCAGCAGGGTGTGCAGTAGGGCCGGGGAGTGCACTCCCTCAACCAGTTGTCAAACTGAATGACTAAAGCAGTCAACTGTTCCAGGGTTTCGGGTCCGTCCCGGACCACCGGTTTGTCCTTTAAGGACTCAGAGAGTCCATTAACAGAAATGCTTTGTAGCACCGCAGGATTCCAGTCGGCTTCTGCCGAGAAGACACGGTGTCATCGACCAAATAGTCCCCCCTAAAAATTGGTCCACCCTGCCTTCGCTGCTCATGACCAGAGTGCACAGCAGCACGCATGAGAACTGACTCTCTGAGTCTGAGTCTCTACACCCAAAGCGATCAAAGCAATAATGTGATTATTAACCATCAGATGACAAAGTAAAACCTCTTAAATAATTCTAAAGTTCATTTTAAGCATAAATGAGGCAGTTTTAAGCAGAAATTAGGTGATAATTGAATATTAGAATTTTTTGAATGAGAATAAGTGACTTTTGCCGTGTGAAAACACTTTCTGGATTGTTTGGACTTGTGACCAAATTACAGAATTGAGGCATGTTACTGTCACCCATTAAACAATGCAAGAAGGAAAGAAACTTAATTAATTTACCTAATTAAACCTTATTTTTTCATTGTCAAAGATAAAACAGCATCCATTTTGTATGTTTCTGTGGCAGGCAGCAGAAGAAAATATTTCCCTTTCGACATCAAGTGCTGTGAAATTGCTCACCACTCACTCCAAAAAAGAAAACAAAACATTCAGGGAGAAAGGCCCCTACATTTATTTATATATTATTTTTTCCACCCTTGCAAATTTTCTCAGAATAGCGCCTCCCTATTTAGCTGACCTACAACCCCAATTCCAATGAAGTTGGGAAGTTGTGTGAAATGTAAAAAAAAACAGAATACGATGATTTGCAAATCCTCTTCAACCTATATTCAATTGAATACACCACAAAGACAAGATTTGTAATGTTCAAACTGATAAACTTTATTGTTTTTGTGCAAATACGAGGTCTGTGAGAAAAGTATCCGACCTTTTTATTTTTTTCAAAAACTATATGGATTTGAATCATGTGCACTTGCATCAGACAAGCTTGAGCCTTCGTGCGCATGCGTGAGTTTTTTCACGCCTGTCGGTTGCATCATTCGCCTGTGGGCAGGCTTTGAGTGACCACTGGTCCACCCCCCTCGTCGGATTTTTATTGTTTAGGAATGGTGGAGCGACTGCCGCTTTGTTCCATGAAAATTTAGAATCTTCAAATCTGAATCTTCCAAATGGTTTCCATCTGGCTGTCTGGCAGAGTTTCTGAAAACTTTTCATGGAACAAAGCGGCAGTCGCTCCGCCATTCCTAAACAATAAAAATCCGACGAGGGGGGTGGACCAGTGCTCACTCAAAGCCTGCCCACAGGCGAATGACGCAACCGACAGACGTGAAAAAACTCACACATGCGCACGAAGGTTCAAGCTTGTCTGATGCAAGCGCACATGATTCAAATCCATATAGTTTTTGAAAAAAAAAAATAAAAAGGTTGGATAGTTTTCTCACAGACCTCATATTTGCTCATTTTGAAATGGATGCCTGCAACACATTTCAAAAAAGCTGGGACAGTGGTATGTTTACCACTGTTACATCACCTTTCCTTCTAACAAGACTCAGTAAGCATTTGGGAACTGAGGACACTAATTGTTGAAGCTTTGTAGGTGGAATTCTTTCCCATTTTTGCTTGATGTACTTCAGTTGTTCAACAGTCCAAGAAACATTTATTCTCCCTCTTGTATGGCTAGCATACTGGCATAGTATGGAACTATGCTTCCCGTGCTTTTAAATTCAGATTAGTAATGGAACAGCTCTCTACCTCAACTTTATCTAAATTTGGGGTCTGTTAGTGAAGCTTAGGGCTAGCGGTCGGTGATCACTTTAGTATTTTCTCCGCTTTCCTGTTGATTTAATGTTAATGAATTATACCTTAGGTGTGTTTTTTCTGGCCGACTGAGTCTGCATTTTTTTTTTCCTCTGGCATCGGTGAACAGCAGGATGCTGGATTGATGGCGGGATCCCATGCCTGAAATTGTTGCAGCTGATCTTTTGTTTTTCCAAACTTTATATAACTTTGTAAAAACCTTGTAAATGTTACAATGCCCTAAGCAGTTGGTCACCCCTTTGAGTCTGGTCTGCTTGAGGTTTCTTCCTCAATATCATCAGAGGGAGTTTTTCCTCACCACTATCACCTGTGTGCTTGCTGTAGGGGTTGGTAAGGTTCGAACTTACTTGAGGCAGCTTTGTGTTGATTTGACACTATATAAATGAAATAAATGTAAATGTAACACAAAAACAAACCATTTTATTATGTGAGAAACTAACTAAAATGTTGCAAAACTTTGATGCCGCATATCAGCTGTAATATCCTACACTCCTGTAATATCCTACAGACATGTTTAAACAGCTGGATGCTTTGTGGGTGTTGGAGAGGGAAGAAAACTATTGCAAGGAATAGGGAGCATGACCATCCCCTCAGGGGGCTACCACCCAGTTTGGGAACTGCTGCCTTTAATGTCAACATCCAGAAATATACACTATCGACTTCATTAGGGACACGAACACACTGCTGAGAATGTGCTTTTTCTCTCTCTCTCTTTCTCAACAAAAAGGGATCGAAGCTGCATTATTTACCTTATATGGACCATTGTAGGGCTGTTCTCTGTGAATTATTGGGAAAAGGAAACCAGCTTCTTTCCCCACTCCAAGTCCAGTTCTTTAGTGTTTTTACTCTGAGAAGTAGAATATACTCCCTCGTAAATCCAAAAGTAAAGATCTGTTGAGTGGGCCAATAAAACTCCCAGCAAAGACAAAATCTGAAAAAAATCCAAATGTCCACGTTTCAAACTGCACACTCACCGACTAGAGTCACACCTGTAAGAAACTCCAAGTTGCCACACGCTGTTTTTTGCACAACTCTTTCAGTCGCAGTTTCTGTTGCCATTTAATTTGACATAGTCATTGTTATTGTAAGAAGGGCAAATGTTTTTCTATGTGTGGTAGAAACGTGCATGTGCAGATTTGACGCCGTCAGTGAGCATCATGCTGATGACAGCGTGAACCACCTCCTCTTATATGTCTGTGTAAACGCTGACCGCAAGCATCACTAAAACATTGGCTGGTTTGAAAATCACTGCAGGCTAAACTTGTGCTCCAAACATTCAAAACACGTTTTAGCCTGTTTTGACTGCAAACACTTTACTGTGGTTTAGCCAAATGTTGCATCCTCCCAGCTCTCCAGTGGAGAAGCCTTCAGCTCCGACCTTCTGACCTCCCTGTAAAAATGAGAAGAAGAATCCAGAGGATAATTTTCCCATCAGAGGTTGAGGACAAAACTGTAGGGTCGGAATATTAAAAATATCTTTACTTGATGATTTATGCACAAAAATGCACAAAGGCATGCTGTAAGAAACTGATGTAAAATACACAGCAAAATTATACAGCAATGTACTTACTGTTTTATATTTAAACTGTATGTTACTGCATATTGCTGTACACTCTCTGAGTTCATATGACCGTGCTGCAAAAAAAAAAAGAAAAAAAAAAAAGAAGGGAACCGTGCAGTGCTGCAAGAAGCAATCACAGTGAAATCTTGCTTTACATATTGTAATTTTGCAGCTGTACCATGCCTGTGAGAAGCTGGGAATGCAATGTAAGTACCACGGTATTCATTAGCCACGTGTCAACCTCCACCTGGAACATACTTGCATATCGTGCAGTGGAAGACGTTGGCCGGAGATATGCACTGCACTGTGGGATGAAGTCTCTTTGCAGAGGTTCTCAGTCCTTGGTGTTAATTCTGCATGACTAAATAAAGTGGTGCAGAATCAGAATCAGAATCGGATTTATTGCCAAGTAACACCTAACACCACTCACATGGCACTTAGAAAATGTGTGGCCAGTCGCACTCTTGGCACGATAACAGACTGCAGACGACCACTGTCGTACTGCTGTGAAATTTGCCTAAGTTCCCCATGAGTGTGACTTTGCAAACACACACACTGATAAGTGGGTGTGTGCGCTCGACTCACAGGAGGCATGGCTTCCAACAGAAGCAGCTCTGGTGATCAGTCATTCTGAACATCCCAGTTATACAACACCTACTGTGTTTGGACAGTCATGGACTAACAACTGTCCACTGTGAGGCGCGTGTGTCTGATTGCTGTACTTATGTGGACATAAAAAAAAACATATATCACTGTGGTGGCGACAAGCTGCAGCAAGCGAGCACACGCACAGAGCGGACACTGACAGCCCCCCCAGGTTGAAAGTGACCATCAGATCAGAACACGCATTGGGCCTGACCGCGCGGCAGACTGGATGCACCTGACCAATAGATGTGGACATGATCAGAGCACTTCATCATGTCCTACCTACGCAATCCTACCTGCGGAAGGATTGCGAGCTCTTGCTTGCCTCTACTGGTGGTTGGCTCTCACTGCGGTATTGTATCACTTCCTGTTCCGGAGCACAGCAGTGTTTTGCTGTGTCTGTTAGCTGTTTAATCTGCGCAGTTAGATTGATCTAGTTAACTAGATAATGATTTGTTTCACAGTGTAATCTTCACGTGCCTTAACTAAAGCACTCCCTCTGCTGAATCACCTCTAAATTATTTACACATTATTCACTTTGTGTGTTTTTAGGAATCCGCTAGCTTAGCGCAGCTACTAGCTCTTAGCCGGTTTAGCATGGCGGCTTCTCCTGTCTCTCCTGCACTTTTCTGCTCTGGGTGTGAAATGTTTAGTTATTCCTCGGCCTCCTTTAGCAGTAATGGTACTTGTAATAAGTGTAGCTTATTCGTAGCTTTGGAGGCCAGGCTGGGCGAATTGGAGACTCGGCTCCGCACCGTGGAAAATTCTACAGCTAGCCAGGCCCCTGTAGTCGGTGTGGACCAAGGTAGCTTAGCCGCCGTTAGTTCCCTCTGGCAGATCCCGAGCAGCCGGGAAACCAGGCCGACTGGGTGACTGTGAGGAGGAAGCGTAGTTCTAAACAGAAGCCCCGTGTACACCGCCAACCCGTTCACATTTCTAACCATTTTTCCCCACTCGACGACACACCCGCCGAGGCTCAAACTGTGGTTATTGGCGACTATGTTTTGAGAAATGTGAAGTTAGCGACACTAGCAACCATAGTCAATTGTCTTCCGGGGGCCAGAGCAGGTGACATTGAAGGAAATTTGAAACTGCTGGCTAAGGCTAAGCGTAAATTTGGTAAGATTGTAATTCACGTTGGCACTAATGACACCTGGTTACGCCAATCGGAGGTCACTAAAATTAACATTGAATCGGTGTGTAACTTTGCAAAAACAATGTCGGACTCTGTAGTTTTCTCTGGGCCCCTCCCCAATCGGACCGGGAGTGACATGTTTAGCCGCATGTTCTCCTTGAATGCTGGCTGTCTGAGTGGTGTCCAAAAAATGAGGTGGGCTTCATAGATAATTGGCAAAGCTTCTGGGGAAAACCTGGTCTTGTTAGTAGAGACGGCATCCATCCCACTTTGGATGGAGCAGCTCTCATTTCTAGAAATCTGGCCAATTTTCTTAAATCCTCCAAACCGTGACTATCCAGGGTTGGGACCAGGAAGCAGAGTTGTAGTCTTACACACCTCTCTGCAGCTTCTCTCCCCCTGCCATCCCCTCATTACCCCATCCCTGTAGAGATGGTGCCTGCTCCCAGACCACCAATAACCAGAAAAAATCTATTTAAGCATAAAAATTCAAAAAGAAAAAATAATATAGCACCTTCAACTGCACCACAGACTAAAACAGTTAAATGTGGTCTATTAAACATTAAGTCCCTGTTAGTAAATGATATAATAATTGATCAACATATTGATTTATTCTGCCTTACAGAAACCTGGTTACAGCAGGATAAATATGTTAGTTTAAATGAGTCAACACCCCCGAGTCACACTAACTGCCAGAATGCTCATAGCACGGGCCGAGGCGGAGGATTAGCAGCAATCTTCCATTCCAGCTTATTAGTTAATCAAAAACCCAGACAGAGCTTTAATTCATTTGAAAGCTTGACTCTTAGACTTGTCCATCCAAATTGGAAGTCCCAAAAACCAGTTTTATTTGTTATTATCTATCGTCCACCTGGTCATTACTGTGAGTTTCTCTGTGAATTTTCATACCTTTTGTCTGACTTAGTGCTTAGCTCAGATAAGATAATTATAGTGTGCGATTTTAACATCCACACAGATGCTGAGAATGACAGCCTCAACACTGCATTTAATCTATTATTAGACTCAATTGGCTTTGCTCAAAATGTAAATGAGTCCACCCACCACTTTAATCATATCTTAGATCTTGTTCTGACTTATGGTATGGAAATTGAAGACTTAACAGTATTCCCTGAAAACTCCCTTCTGTCTGATCATTTCTTAATAACATTTACATTTACTCTGATGGACTACCCAGCAGTGGGGAATAAGTTTCATTACACTAGAAGTCTTTCAGAAAGCACTGTAACTAAGTTTAAGGATATGATTCCTTCTTTATGTTCTCTAATGCCATATACCAACACAGTGCAGAGTAGCTACCTAAACTCTGTAAGTGAGATAGAGTATCTCGTCAATAGTTTTACATCCTCATTGAAGACAACTTTGGATGCTGTAGCTACTCTGAAAAAGAGAGCTTTAAATCAGAAGTGCCTGACTCCGTGGTATAACTCACAAACTCGCAGCGTAAAGCAGATAACCCGTACGTTGGAGAGGAAATGGCATCTCACTAATTTAGAAGATCTTCACTTAGCCTGGAAAAAGAGTCTGTTGCTCTATAAAAAAGCCCTCCGTAAAGCTAGGACATCTTACTACTCATCACTAATTGAAGAAAATAAGAACAACCCCAGGTTTCTTTTCAGCAATGTAGCTAGGCTGACAAAGAGTCAGAGCTCTATTGAGCCAAGTATTCCTTTAACTTTAACTAGTAATGACTTCATGACTTTCTTTGCTAATAAAATTTTAACTATTAGAGAAAAAATTACTCATAACCATCCCAAAGACGTATCATTATCTTTGGCTGCTTTCAGTGATGCCGGTATTTGGTTAGACTCTTTCTCTCCGATTGTTCTGTCTGAGTTATTTTCATTAGTTACTTCATCCAAACCATCAACATGTCTATTAGACCCCATTCCTACCAGGCTGCTCAAGGAAGCCCTACCATTATTTAATGCTTCGATCTTAAATATGATCAATCTATCTTTATTAGTTGGCTATGTACCACAGGCTTTTAAGGTGGCAGTAATTAAACCATTACTTAAAAAGCCATCACTTGACCCAGCTATCTTAGCTAATTATACGCCAATCTCCAACCTTCCTTTTCTCTCAAAAATTCTTGAAAGGGTAGTTGTAAAACGGCTAACTGATCATCTGCAGAGGAACGGTCTATTTGTAGGGTTTCAGTCAGGTTTTAGAATTCATCATAGTACAGAAACAGCATTAGTGAAGGTTACAAATGATCTTCTTATGGCCTCAGACAGTGGACTCATCTCTGTGCTTGTTCTGTTAGACCTCAGTGCTGCTTTTGATACTGTTGACCATAAAATTTTATTACAGAGATTAGAGCATGCCATAGGTATTAAAGGCACTGCGCTGCGGTGGTTTGAATTATATTTATCTAATAGATTACAATTTGTTCATGTAAATGGGGAATCTTCTTCACAGACTAAGGTTAATTATGGAGTTCCACAAGGTTCTGTGCTAGGACCAATTTTATTCACTTTATACATGCTTCCCTTAGGCAGTATTATTAGACGGCATTGCTTAAATTTTCATTGTTACGCAGATGATACCCAGCTTTATCTATCCATGAAGCCAGAAGACACACACCAATTAGCTAAACTGTAGGATTGTCTTTCAGACATAAAGACATGGATAACCTCTAATTTCCTGCTTTTAAACTCAGATAAAACTGAAGTTATTGTACTTGGCCCCACAAATCTTAGAAACATGGTGTCTAACCAGATCCTTACTCTGGATGGCATTACCCTGACCTCTAGTAATACTGTGAGAAATCTTGGAGTCATTTTTGATCAGGATATGTCATTCAATGCGCATATTAAACAAATATGTAGGACTGCTTTTTTGCATTTACGCAATATCTCTAAAATTAGAAAGGTCTTGTCTCAGAGTGATGCTGAAAAACTAATTCATGCATTTATTTCCTCTAGGCTGGACTATTGTAATTCATTAATATCAGGTTGTCCTAAAAGTTCCCTGAAAAGCCTTCAGTTACTTCAAAATGCTGCAGCTAGAGTACTAACGGGGACTAGAAGGAGAGAGCATATCTCACCCATATTGGCCTCTCTTCATTGGCTTCCTGTTAATTCTAGAATAGAATTTAAAATTCTTCTTCTTACTTATAAGGTTTTGAATAATCAGGTCCCATCTTATCTTAGGGACCTCATAGTACCATATCACCCCAATAGAGCGCTTCGCTCTCAGACTGCAGGCTTACTTGTAGTTCCTAGGGTTTGTAAGAGTAGAATGGGAGGCAGAGCCTTCAGCTTCAGGCTCCTGTCCTGTGGAACCAGCTCCCAATTCAGATCAGGGAGACAGACACCCTCTCTACTTTTAAGATTAGGCTTAAAACTTTCCTTTTTGCTAAAGCTTATAGTTAGGGCTGGATCAGGTGACCCTGAACCATCCCTTAGTTATGCTGCTATAGACTTAGACTGCTGGGGGGTTCCCATGATGCACTGAGTGTTTCTTTCTCTTTTTGCTCTGTATGCACCACTCTGCATTTAATCATTAGTGATTGATCTCTGCTCCCCTCCACAGCATGTCTTTTTCCTGGTTCTCTCCCTCAGCCCCAACCAGTCCTAGCAGAAGACTGCCCCTTCCTGAGCCTGGTTCTGCTGGAGGTTTCTTCCTGTTAAAAGGGAGTTTTTCCTTCCCACTGTCGCCAAGTGCTTGCTCACAGGGGGTCGTTTTGACCGCTGGGGTTTTTACGTAATTATTGTATGGCCTTGCCTTACAATATAAAGCGCCTTGGGGCAACTGTTTGTTGTGATTTGGCGCTATATAAATAAAATTGATTGATTGATTGATTGATGTCATTTCATGACTGTATGTCTGTGACCACGGGTCATCACCAGAGGAACAGACGGATCATATTTGTATTGCTCGCTTGATAAATGTGGTGTTTTTATATTGTGTGGAATTTTAGGGTTTTTTTTGTAATACTTCCATGTCCTTCCTGATATGAGGCAGCTTCCCACAACTTTCAAAGAACAGCTCTCTAGCTCAGTGGTAAAGTCTCTGACTGGGAATCAGAGCTTTTGAAAGGCGCGAGTTCGTGTCCCGGTGGTTTGCTTTTTTCTTTTATTTTTTAATTATTCCACATAAGTGGCATGATGTGGTCCCACAGGTACCAGCTGGTTTTTATTTCTTCCACATAAGCGCCTCCATGTGGTGCACCTCACACTGTTCCTACTCAACGGACACTGGCGCATGCACAAACTGTTGCACCAGGTTCGTGCACGCCTACCCGTCTGCACGATGTTTTGTGTGCGATGTTTCGTGTGCTAATTTCGAACTGTTTCGTGCTGTTTCACTGTTTTCGTCTAAATGCCGTCCAAACTTTGCATGATGTGTGAAGGGGCCATAAGTTTACTGTCAAATAAAAATAGTGCAGGCATGCAGGCATGCAGATGAACAGTTAGGGCAGGGTAAATCGGGATCTCTGGCATTATTTATAAGTCAAGCTGCGGATGGAAAAAGCTGTGTTTTTGTCTTGAGTATACATATATAAATATTTTTTAAATTTCCGCAGGGGTTGTGGCCCAGTGGTTAAGTGCACTTGTTTCCAAGTGCGGAATCTATTGGTTCGTGAATATTGTGATGAAAAACACCACATTTTCATCATGGCAGAACAAATTCATTCTAATACATTCCATGATGGCTGCATGAAATTAAAACTGAAGCGGGGGTGGGGGGGGGGGGGGTGGTTATGGTTAGGGTTGGGGGGAAGAGTAGGGTTGAATAATTTCATGACGGGAGCACAAAAAACTGGGCTTTATATATATATATATATATATATATACACACACACACTCGCATAAATAAATAAAACTTTTAGAGAATGAAAATAAAGCTGTTAGAATGTTCCAGCCAGTCACCTGACTTGACTGAAAGAACTAAAGATCAGAGTTCATAGAAGAACCTTCAAGATTTGAAGACTGTTTATGTGGACGAATGGGCCAAAATCACACCTGAGCAATGCATGATACTAGTTTCTCCATACAGGAAGCATCTTGAAGCTGTCATTACCAACAAAGACTTTTGTAAGAAGTATTAAATAAATTTCAGTTAGCATGTTCAATACTGGGAACGACTGGTGGAACCCTCTGTCAGCAAGGTCTTCAACTCCCACCTCCGGGAGAGCTTCTCCCAGATCCCTGGGGAGGTTGGAGACATGGAGTCCGAGTGGACCATGTTCTCCACCGCCATTGTCGATGCGGCCGTTCGTAGCTGTGGTCGCAAGGTCTCTGGTGCCTGTCGTGGCGGCAATCCCCAAACCCGGTGGTGGACACCGGAAGTAAGGGATGCCGTCAAGCTGAAGAAGGAGTCCTACTTATCTTTGTTGGTAGGTGGGACCCCAGAGGCAGCTGACAGGTACCGGCAGGCCAAGCATGCCGCAGCCTGTGCGGTCGCAGAGGCAAAAACTCGGGTCTGGGAGGAGTCTGGGGAGGCTATGGAGGAGGACTATCGGTCGGCCTCGAAGAGATTCTGGCAAACCGTCCGACGCGTCAGGAGGCGGAAGCAGCTCTCCACCAGCACTGTTTACGGTGCGGGTGGGGAGCTGTTGACCCTGACTGGGGATGTTGTCGGGCGGTGGAAGGAGTACTTTGAGGATCTCCTCAATCCCATAGTCACGTCTTCCGAAGAGGAAGCAGAGACTGGGGACTCAGAGGCGGACTCATCCATTACCCAGGCCGAAGTCACTGAGGTGGTTAGAAAGCTCCTCGGTGGCAAGGCTCCTGGGGTGGATGAAATCCGTCCTGAGAACCTTAAGTCTCTGGATGTTGTGGGACTGTCTTGGTTGACACGCCTCTGCAACATCACATGGCAATCGGGGACAGTGCCTCTGGATTGGCAGACCGGGGTGGTGGTCCCTCTGTTTAAGAAGGGGGACCGGAGGGTGTGTTCCAACTATAGGGGATCACACTCCTCAGCCTCCCCGGTAAGGTCGTTTCCAGAGTACTGGAGAGGAGAATTCGACTGATGGTCGAACCTCGGATTCAGGAGGAGCAGTGTGGTTTTCATCCTGGTCGAGGCACACTGGACCAGCTCTACACGTTCCATCGGGTGCTCGAGGGTTCATGGGAGTTCGCCCAACCAGTCCACATGTGTTTTGTGGATCTGGAGAAGGCATTCGAACGTGTCCCTCGGGGCACCCTGTGGGGAGTGCTCCAGGAGTACGGGGTCCGGGGTCCTTTGCTAAGGGCTATCCTGTCCCTGTACGACCGCAGCAGGAGCTTGGTTCGCATTGCCGGTAGTAAGTCAAACCTGTTTCCAGTGCATGTTGGCCTCCGCCAGGGCTGCCCTTTGTCACCGGTTCTGTTCATTATTTTTATGGACAGAATTTCTAGGCGCAGCCAGGGTGTAGAGGGGGTCTGGTTTGGGAACCACAGAATCTCGTCTCTGCTGTTTGCGGAGATGGGGTTCTGTTGGCTTCGTCAAATCAGGACCTTCAGTGTGCACTGGGGCGGTTTGCAGCCGAGTGTGAAGCATCCAGGATGAAAATCAGCAGCTCCAAATCCAAGGCCATGGTTCTCGACCGGAAAAAGGTGCTTTGCCCTCTTCAGGTCGGTGGAGTGTCCTTGCCTCAAGTGGAGGAGTTTAAGTATCTCGGGGTCTTGTTCACGAGTGAGGGACGGATGGAGCGTGAGATTGCTAGACGGATCGGTGCAGCATCTGCAGTGATGCGGTCGCTGTATCGGACCGTCGTGGTGAAGAGAGCGCTGAGTAGGGGGGCAAAGCTCTCGATTTACCGATCGATCTACGTTCCGATCCTCACCTATGGTCATGAGATTTGGCTCATGACCGAAAGAACGAGATCGCGAGTACAAGCGGCCGAGATGAGTTTCCTCCACAGGGTGGCTGGGCGCTCCCTTAGAGATAGGGTGAGGAGCTCGGAGTCGAGCTGCTGCTCCTCCACGTCGAAAGGAGTCAGTTGAGGTGACTCGGGCATCTTTTCCAGATGCCCCTGGACGCCTTGCTGGAGAGGTGTTCCGGGCACGTCCTATTGGGAGGAGGCCCCGGGGAAGACCCAGGACACACTGGAGGAACTACATCTCTCGGCTGGCTTGGGAACGCCTTGGGGTTCCCCCGGAGGAGCTGGGGGAGGTGTGTGTGGATCGGGAGGTCTGGGCGGCTTTGCTTGAGCTGCTGCCCCCGCGACCCGACTCCGGATAAAGCGGAAGAAAATGGATGGGTGGATGTTCAATACTTTTTTCCAGTGTCATTCTGTTTTATGGACATTTATGGTTCAATTTCTTTCTTTGTGTGGGTTAGGTGGGTTGTTAATGACATCTGGTGAAAATTTCATGTCAAGATTACCTTTAGAAAAGTATTTACTAAGAAAAATATGTAAATAAAAAAATAAATATAGGTCAAGTCTCATTTTCTCTGTTGTCCCACTTTTTTCTTTCTTTGTTGCATTTATGAAGAATTAATTATTTTATCTTGTAATACAGATTTGATATAATATGGATTTAGAAACCCCTCTGTGTGAGCCTTCCAGGTTGTTGTTGTTGTTGTGGGGTCAAAGGTCATTATATGTAGACAGTTACCAGAGCTGACCGATGATGTAAGTGTGGCTGTTCCTTTGTGGAGGCAAGAAGAGGTCAACATCAACATTTGTGCTCCTGCTATGCTTGAGGCGTGTTCCTCCCTTTACTTATCACAAGTCAAACTTTGAACTCTAAATCACATAACACCATAAAACATAAAGCTCTAATGAGACGTTTCAGTTTGTTGATGTATCGTCAGTGAAATTTGTCTCCAAGCACATTCATGACCTCTTAGTTCTCTCTGGTGCAGGTGAGGCTCTTTCAACAGACTAATGGACACATAAGACTGGCTGGGGTTGATTATACAAGGCATTACTGCAATTTGTGCAATTAGATAACATATTATTGAAATAAACCCTGGGGTAATTTTCCCAGGAGCTACTTTAAGTGTAAGTACATAGAAGTAGACCACTGAGGCAAAGTAAAAATCACTTTTTTACAACCCTACTTACTTTAAAACATTGTGAGCAATCAAATCCCAGAATGTTCTACTTACAACCCCAATTCAAATGAAGTTGGGACGTTGTGTAAAATGGAAATAAAAACGGAATACAATGATTTGCAAATCCTCTTCAACCTATATTCAATTGAATACAACACAAAGACAAGATAGTTAATGTTCAAACTGATAAACATTTTTGTTTTCGTGCAAGTATTTGCTCATTTTTAAATGGATGCCTGCAACACATTTCAAAAAAGTTGGGATGGGGCAACAAAACACTGGGGAAGTTGATGAATGCTCAAAGAACACCTAAATGGAAACAGGTGAGTGTCATGACTGGGTATAAAAGGAGCATCCCCAAAAGGCTCAACCATTCACAAGCAAAGATGGGATGAGGATCACCACTTTGTGAACAACTGTGTGAAAAAAAATAGTCCAACAATTGAGGAACAAGGTAATCCTCCTGTAATTAGCGCTTCTTTTTAATTTGTAAAATCAAGATGACAACTCACTTCAAAATTCTAGTTCTTTAGTAACGTTAGCGAAACATTGCAGGGACGTTTTAAATTATGGATTATAACAAAACTATATATATATATATATATATATATATATATATATATATATATATATAGTTTTTTTTTCTAAAGGAAATAATTGGCTCTTATTTAAGCATGGAATCCATTATATTGAAAATATAAGATATGCAGGAATTAATATCTATAATTTGATCTGTATGTCCGTCTGTTTGTCTGTCTGTCTAGCTAAACTGTCTTTTTCTTTCGTTCTTGCTATCTAAATTGCTTGCTTGCTTATTATTTTATACAATTTAAAAGTTTCAAATTTATTGTAAATTTGTGTTGTTTTATACATTTCTTAGTAACATCCCAAGAACATTGTTGGAACGTTTCAGTTCTCTTTACCGTGAAATTATATGTATGGGGGCTTGTGAATTATTCTTCAACATTAACCAGTCCTAGATCAAATCACTATAGACATTTGACTTTATATTTGATATTTTCGTGTTCTCTTGTAACACACTGGAGCTTTTGTAGCTTTAAATAAAGGCCTCTAACAAGTGCACTGCAGTGACACCATGCGAGCAACGTGAGAACTTTAGGCGTCTAAACTAGCATGCTACCGTAAGCTTTGCACATGCACATGAAATCAAACAGCGGCTGCAAGGGTAAATGCTGTCGTAGCCTGTCGTGATCGCCCTCTTTCTACCTATATTACTGGAACCAACAAAGCTAGGTATGTACTATACGTGAGTTTATGTATCTATGTATATTTAATATGTAGATGTATGATGTAGCATAAATGTACAGATCGTGGGAGAACATCCGTACCGAGAATGAAGCCGCATGAAGCCGGGAATCAAGACTATGCAACGCAGCGGTGTGGTACATGAGCTGAGGTATGGCTCGTGAGGGACACCCATGATGCCAGTTATTGATGGGGCTCGGATCATATAACACACATGTAAAATATGTAGACTCGACCTGTTTTTTTGTAGTATACAGATTTTGTGTATTGGTGTTCATGATTTCATGATGAAAAACAGATTGTTGCCCGTTCTTCCACTTCGGGCTTGCACTCAATGTAGATCTAGGTCACAGCCGTTTATAGGGCCGGTAGAGGCCATGACGCTTGCACGTGAAAAGCCGGTTGGCCTTGTATGTGGACCCATATTTACTGCGTATTTTGCATGCACGTGTTTGGGGGGAGTGGGGAGTAACACGCAACACATGCACACGTGTTGTGGAGCCGACGACACGCCACATCTTGGCAACTCCACAGCCTCCCGTGAGTCAAGCACACACACCCACTTGGCCTTGTGTGTGTTTGCAAAGTCACACTCATGTGGAACTTAGACAAATTTCACTGTCAGCACGACAGCGGTTGTCTGCAGACTGTTGTCGTGCCATGAGTGCGACTGGCCACATTTTCTAAGTGCCATATGAGTGGTGTTAGATGTTCGTGTGTGTCAGCTGGAATTTGGCTGACACCTGTTGCGAGAGGGTTCGATGGGTTTGCGCAGCGCACACTCTATCATTCAGCCGCTGGTGTGTGCAAATAGTTGTAGCAACAGGTGTACGAGGCGTTGGATGCAGCTACGATTTTACATGTTTTGCATGAGTCCTGCTTCATGCGCACTTTATGTGCAAATCGACCAAATTCACACAATGTGTGAAGGGGCCTTTAGGGTTTTTAAAGATATAAGTCAATAAAAGAATTTTCTTTGACCACTATCATTTTATTTCTTGATATTTAAGTAAGGGATTTATAATATGATATTGCCAATATGATCAAAATGCCATGACCTACAGTTGGTAGATCATGGCATGATCATGGATCAATGTCCGATCACGTAGGGCTTTCCCTGACCTGCACAAGGGATGCTGGAAAGGATATGGCGACTGCCAGTCAAAGAAATGCAGCATGATGTCGTCTTCCTTCAACAAAATTAACCAAGATGTCGGAAAACCCTCAAAAACAGCTTTAGTTTGTATAAACCTAATATCTTTATCAAATATTTGTAAAGGTTATCAAGAAATAAAACACTGTTTTTGAAACCAGATGACACCTGTGAAGTGATTTACAAGACATCTTACGGCACCCTGCTCAGAGTGCCGCTCTCGTTGTAGCGACAACACACAAAATGTGTTTCTTCCCAGATAGATCTCTTTCAGTGCAGCTTCTTGTTCTGACTTTAACACGAAGTTAACACCCAAGTCTTTCATTGCCAACTGTAAATGGTAATCAAAACATTCCAATTGTATCTTTCTGAACTCTTCTGCATCAGATTCCATCACGTCAATGTTTACAATGCTCATAAACTTGAAGTTTCTTAAATATTTATTATGGCCACTCTTAAAACTCTTTATAATTTTATTACTGGGAAATTTTAGAATTGATTTAGATTAGATATACTCATTATCTCACAGGAATATATCACAATTATCTGGGAATTACTTTTTGCGCAGGAATTCATCAAGCACATGGGCCGCAGGCGCGCACTAACACAGAATCCCCAGAAACTGTGGAAAGTTGTTTGCCCATAATGAGAGCGTCCACTTTTAGCTTGTCATAAGCTAAGCTAGTGGTGCTCGTGAGAGTGTGATCTTACGGATGTTACCATGCAACTCCTGGGAAATTTGAATTACAGCTTTAACACCACATCGCCCTCCACTGGATGTATAATGAACTGCAGTAAACTACATTTCAGTATTTTAAAATGCTAAGTTCTACTTGCGCAGTTATTTTGGTGAAAGTAACTCAAAGTCATGCAGGAATCATGTAATTGCCTCAGCCACAATCAGGGTTGCAAACGAAATTGAATCCTGGTGTGTAGTGAGCAACTTGCATGGCAGCACCCTGACATCAGTGTGTGTGTGTGTTTGTGTGAATGGGTGAGTGTGAGGCATCATTGTAAAGCGCTGTGAGCTTCTGATTCAGATGGAAAAGTGCTATATAAATGCAGTCCATTTACACAGGTGGATTCCATAATTTCCCTGGCAAGGTCAGCCAGAGGTCAAAAAGTTGTATGAAGGTCAAGGTAGTTCCAGGTAAAGATTTCTGTAGCTCTTACTATATTTATACCCATGGCTACTGTTACCTAGGTGTATCATCAGTAATGATCAAACCACACAAATGCATCACATTAAAAACTTTCCTTTGAGCACAACAAGCTGTATTTGCTGCAGCACAACTGTAACAGATTGTGATAGAGTGTCAGTTTGTTGCTTTATATGTTAACAATGCACTCTTGTTTTCTCTTACACAAGGGACAAACAGTTCAGGGACATCAGATCCATCCTCCTGCTTACTTCCCACGCACATTTATGAGAAATACAATGGTATAAATGGCTTTTTTCCTTTTTTTGTTTATGAGAAAACGTCACCACAGTACTTAATCCAGCATCATTATATCTCAGTTTGTACAGGACAAATGCATGCTGCTGCCAGGAAATCCACTAAATAAACTCCACTAACCACTAATCTAATGTTTTGCATTGAACAAATACCTACGCAGATATCTCTTTGAGTACTATTTCTGTAAGAGCCAGTTAATGGGGAATTCATATAGAATAATAATTTTGTTTAAAAATGTTTAAATATGCTTAATTTTATTTTAAGAAATTCATAATGAGTATATTTTCTAGAATGCATAACTTAGTAATGTAGAACTTATACTGTGAAACGTAAATTTGGCTTCCACTACGTAATGCGTCATTTTAACATTGCATGTACGCACGTTAAGGTCAGATTGCAGCGAGATACGATGGAAGCAACACAGTTTTTTGACCGATCTGTACCGAGCCTTTTTATTTCTTCTGTAAATGTATTATTTGAGTTCTCTAAGTAAACATTATAAAAGAAGACTTGGTTTCAGTCGAGTGATTCAAATACTGGTTGTTAGACAAGTTGCAAAGGTGGTATAACAAACTTTGAAGACACAGAGTGCCACTACAATTTCCAATCTCAAATACGACTTTTCCATCGCTCGTTCCCTTTTGTGTTTGCTGACAAACAGCCTCTGAACTTTTATCTGATAGCAATTATTTCATATCCCAGTCGTCTTGTTCAGAATAAAATGATCTATTGATGTTGGCAGCAGCCTAGATTTTCCATCAGTGTCTTTGGGGAACAGGAACGATCACACATGCACCCCAGCCCTCCCTCTGAGTGGTTGTGAGCAGTTATTTTACAAAATGTGCACAGAATAAAGGATAAACAATATCTATCTTCTGTGTCTGAGTGATGACAAGTGCTAGAACTGAAGGTCTAACACAGAGAGAAATTATTAAATCACTTATATTTTGGTCCACTTTCAAATAGCGGATTACAGATGCACATCACAGGTTTCCATTGTGAAACATTAATCTCTGCCTGCAGGTCTATGAAGTCCATACAGCAAAGAAGAGCATCTGTGACCTGCAGGCCTTCACAGCATCACCTTCTGTGCACATAAAACAGTGCAAGACACAATGGTGTTTAGATCACTTCAAACAATTTCTGTCAGCTTGAGAGGGAGGTTAGTAGTCTTCTATAATACAGATAGGGATGTTAACAATCCAATCGCTGAGATCATACCAGATTATATTTACTTGATCTGATTGCAGATCATACGTTTTACTCGTATATCAAATTCAACAAGTCACACATATCACTCTGTACTCCATCTTGTACTGTATTGTGCTGTATTGACAGTGCTTTCTGTTGGCACACCACCAGCACCGCAGCATGGATTTTAAAACAGTATATTTACACTCTGCTTCACTTCAAATATGCAATAAGTCTATTTGTGGTAGATATAACGTGTACATTTCATACAGCCAGGTTGTGCCCATAACCAGAAGGGCAATGGGTTGCAAGGACCCAACCCTCACACCCTTATTTTCTGAGTGAAGATCCACTTTTGATGGCACTTTTTAAAGATGTTTTTACATACTACATTAATGTTTAAGTGTAATATCTAGAAAAGTACAGGTATAGGATCAAGACTCATTACTGGCAAATACTCAGTTGTAATTCACTTGGATCAGGTGCAAAAATCTTGACTGGGACCACACCCGTCGCTATGGGCGGGCCCTAGGGGGCATTGCCCGCCTACTGATATGCCGGGGCCCGCCCACGCAAGCCAGATCACAGTCACAGATCTCAAATAAATAAATAGATAAATAAAATCCTAATTTTCTTTTATTGTACTTGCTTTTGGTTAAAACGGCCAGTGTTGCATAATCAGTAAGACATTAAATATATTAAAACCGTGTGAGTTTGTTGGAAAGTTTGTCTACGTATCACGTCAGTGTTGCCCAGCAACAAGTTACCGCGTTTATGGGAGAAAAGGAAGTGTGAGTTTTTGCCAGCAGACATCAGCTAGTTTTTGTGCTTTCCTAAATATGGATATACGTAACTGGTTTAAAACCCCAACATCGGTAACTTCGGATAAACAAAGAAAACCCTGGACCCATTTCTACCTCCGTGGATCCTGTACTGACAAAGGGTGGACGAAAGAGAGGAGTACAGCGCTGGCACTCTACTCAAAGTAGGTCCAAATTTTTATTGTGTGTGTGTGTGTGTGTGTGTGTGTGTGTGTGTGTGTGTGTGTGTGTGTGTGTGTGTGTGTCAGAGGCGACTGCAAGGGAAGCTCAGCTTCCCCTAAAATGTCAAAAAATAAGTGATCAAATATATACTGTTGTGTGTACATGTCATTGACTAAATATGCACTACAACGCGCTCAACTTTTGTTCAGAATCAGCTTCTTATCACTGGTAATGACGCGGCTTTCCTCTCACTCAAACCCGCAGCTTCACAGTGCTTTAAACAGCGTCCACAGACTTCAATAGCGACACAAAGACTGCAGCGAAACGAGACGAGTCATTGGATAAATGCTGGGCTTTGTCCCGCCCATCGGACGCTCAGCGTGTCTGGGGGTCTATGGGGCAGTGGGCTGGCCTCGGCTGGCCCGGACGTTCAGCTTCTGCATGATGATTGGATGATCTGAGGCTGAATCCCTTTTTGATTGACAGCGAAATGAGCGAATCAGCGATCTTTTGGTGTAAACATCCGTGGGAGCATTTTTTAATTTTCCATTAGTGTTGTGACGTTCGCGAAAGAGCCGATTCTTTTGAACGGCTCTTTAATATGAACGAAGGGAGCCGAGTGGCGGCTGCGCGGGAGCCGTTCTTTTTTTTTTTTTCATGCGTGTTTGTTTCACACAGCTCCCAGGAACATCCAGTTGCGGTTGCGGCTGTGGCTCCCCCCGCATAGAAAGCGAGCAGCTACGGGGGGAGGGGCACAGGCAGCATGTGCCTTCACATGAGTATTCCTGCAGTGGGGAGGGGGGTTATGGTGGCGTGAAAATATTGTACCACCTAGTGGAATATTTACAATGAATTCAGACCAAAATTATTTTCAACATATTATTATGGGGTTATAATCAGTATTTCCAAATAATTCAAACTCAGATAATGGTTGATAATGGCTGTGATATCAGATTTAAAGTGAATAGAAAAAAGAACATGTGTAATACAAAAACTTTAAAAATCAAAAAATATATGGAAAGAACAAAAACAAATGGTGTTGCTCTTAATGACCTTTCATTCATTTTTGTGTTTCTCAGTATGGGTTTCCTTGGTTAATTACAATGCGTTAACGCCATCTACTGGCTACTGTAAGCAACAACAGGTTTGGTTTAACCCCTTAATGCCCGAATTTATATAGCTGTATTATAAAACAATGTTTTGTGTGTGTTTTTGCCTTTAAGTAGATGGTAAATAATGTTGAGATAATTAATTTCACTTTTGCACAAAAAATAAATAGTAATTTTGGTATTTTGGTAATAATTTATGTTATAATGTTATAATAATAATAATGGTATGTTGCAAATTTGCGACAACAGGCATACTGGTCAATTTGGTATGTTGCATATTTGAGTCAAATATTGTAGCATATATGCGACAACAGGCGTTAAGGGGTTAATGTCAGGTTTCTATTCCCTGTTCTCTTCTCGTTTGGAACGAGATTTCAGTCAGTCAACACCAGTCTTTTGCCTGAGCATGCTGTTCTCCCCAAGGATTCATGTCGATGTCCACTGCTGGCATTAAAGGTAGGGAGACAGAATAGGGGAGCAAATTTGAAAAGTGACATTGAGATGGCTCATTTCTCTCTCTCTCTCTCTAAATATTTTTAGGCTTAATTATCAATTTATGTCACAAATGGCGCTAGGAATTTCTAACCAGAATGCATCGTAATGGCAAAGGGCGCATGCACGCTACAGCATGCACCACCACGAATGCGCACATGGTGGAAATTGATAATTAAGCCTAAAATACTTCAAAAAAAAAAAGAGCCATATGAGCCAGTTTTTTGAATGGCTCTTTGAAAGGAACGAGCCATAAAGATCCGGATCCCCCCAAAGAGCCATAAATCCCATCTCTATATTCCATTCTGTTCTGAGTTGAACCGGAGACATTCCTAATCCTCTTAGCAGCATTTTCTTTGTTAAAAACGACTAGCGACAAATCGAGCTTCTATTTCTATTTTTTTTTTTTTTGTAGCTGCTTGTGTTTGGAGACTGACTTCTATCACTCTTTCTGACTTCTATCGCAGTTTCTGTCTCTACCGAGCAGCGGGTGCTGCTGAGCTCCTTCACCGTCACAAAGCACTCACAGGCAGACACACTTCACACTAGCCTCGCTCTATTTCTGGTGGGTTTTTTTTTTTGTAGCTGCTTGTGTTTGGAGACTGACTTCTATCACTCTTTCTGACTTCTATCGCAGTTTCTGTCCCTACCGAGCAGCGGGTGCTGCTGAGCTCCTCCACCATCACAAAGCACTCACAGGCAGACACACTTCACACTAGCTTCGCTCTATTTCTGGTGTTTTTTTTTTTTTGTAGCTGCTTGTGTTTGGAGACTGACTTCTATCACTCTTTCTGACTTCTATCGCAGTTTCTGTCCCTACCGAGCAGCGGGTGCTGCTGAGCTCCTTCACCGTCACAAAGCACTCACAGGCGGACACACTTCACACTAGCCTCGTGCCAGTCCCAGCTAGCGAGCTAGCTAGGTAGCAAGCTGCACATAATGGCAGACAATTTGAACTTTGTTTTTGCTGTTTCGTTGTGCCTCCTTTTTGTTCCGTGCACAGGTGCTCCTGTTTAAGCCATTGATTGTGGTGGTTATTATAAAAGCTGGGCGCAGGTGTGTGCTGGGAGTTCCAAGCTGCTTTTCCAGGTCCAGTCCATGCTTGCTCTCCATCACCGCCGTTGCTGTGACCACAAGGGCTGTTCCAGTGGGCCCTGCAGCTGACACCAGACTTCTTTCATCTTTTTAAATCCTTTTTTCTAATAAATATTGTTAAAACGTTTGGTCTGGTGAGTGGTCTCCCCTCTTTTGTTGCGACCTCTTGAGCCGGGTTGTAACACAGTTTACTACAAAAAACAAATACTTTTGTATTACAAATCAAATTCATTACTTTGCAAGACCTGAAAATACCTGAACATGTACAAATTCACATATCACCTTAAAACTTGATAAGCGTAAACCTAAAATACTATGTGAAGAAGCATCTCTTAAGTAAAGAGGTTCTTAAGCTGTTGATGGTTTTTGTTGACCCAGAGGCAGTGGCAGGTGACCCATACGGGGTGCTAGGGCACAACCCTCCCAGATGTGGAGGGGAAAAATTATAAAATATATATTTTTAAAAAGTATTATAAATGTCAGTTTTACTTAATAGTATGTGCCTACATGTAATCTGAATTATTAAAACAACATTTCCACCAACTGACTCTCCATCAACAGTGCATTTCCACCGACAGAAACACAGAACGTATCATTTCTCTTCTTGGGCGCTCACTCATCAGCCCCTTGAAGTGCAGCAAAATGACCAATTGTGTATGTTGATAAGCAGATTAATAAATATTTGGCCAACCAGCATTGCCACATTTAATGGCTTGTGGGCGCCAGAGTTGGCGCCCATGGGGCCAATTGTGTGTGGTTGCTAAGGAAATATAATAAATATTTGGCCAATCAGCATCACCAAATTTAATGGCTTGGGTCGCCCGTGGATTTATCAAAGTGCTGCTGTTTTTGGTGGAAACAGAAACCACACCGACATTTGGGTTATATTTATTTATTTATTTTTGTATCCATGTGTTTTGCTGGAGTAAGTTGAAGAACTTTGGGACTTTATAATTGCTGCTCCTCCTGGTCATTATGTCCTCGGTGGTTTTCGGCTCCGGATTCACCTTCGGACACTTCAGCTCAGGTGAGCTGACGAGCTGTTAGGATTTACTCCCGAATGTTGCTCCTGATGTGGAAATGAGGATGAAAATTTAAGATGAATGAGTGATGTTTGTTTGTTTGTTTTAGGGGGTCAAAGCTGTGATCTTTATTGGCACAGCGGACCAGTTATAACATTTAGGGGAGACCGGGGCTGTTTGTAATAGTGTTCAAAGCTGCAGCCATGCTGGCATTTTGATTTAAGTTTACACATAATGAGGATCAGCCCACAGAAGTAAAATATTATTTGGAGTATTCCACAGTCTAAAGCAAATTATTTGCTCAGTTTAAACAAAAAACAAAAACAAAACAAAATACTAAAATAGCAATATGCATGTTTTTTTTTAAAGAAATTCTAACTCAGCCACTGAGTTCACACAAGACACTTATAGTCAGACTAACTCAAGTTTAGGAAAGCATTTAATTACATGGTTTTGTATACTTGAATTTAATTTTAACCTTCTTCTTCTTCTTTGTCTTTCGGCTGTTCCCGTTAGGGGTTGCCACAGCAGATCAATCATTTCCATCTCACCCTGTCCTCTGTATCTTCCTCTGTCACACCAACCACCTGCATGTCCTCCCTCAGCACATCCATAAACCTCCTCTTTGGCCTCCCTCTTCTCCTGCTGCCTGGTGGCTCCATCCTCAGCATCCTTCTCCCTACAACCCCTGGCAAAAATTGTGGAATCACCGGCCTCAGAGGATGTTCATTCAGTTGTTTAATTTTGTAGAATAAAAGCAGATCACAGACATGACACAAAACTAAAGTCATTTCAAATGGCAACTTTCTGGCTTTAAGAAACACTAAAAGAAATCAAGAAAAAAAGATTGTGGCAGTCAGTAACGGTTACTTTTTTAGACCAAGCAGAGGAAAAAAATATGGAATCACTCAGTTCTGAGGAAAAAATTATGGAATCACCCTGTAAATTTTCATCCCATCATTCAGAGTGGCCTTTTATTGTGGACAGTCTAAGGCACACCTGTGCACTAATCATGGTGTCTAATCAGCATCTTGGTATGGCACACCTGTGAGGTGGGATGGATTATCTCAGCAAAGGAGAAGTGCTCACTATCACAGATTTCGACTGGTTTGTGAACAATATTTGAGGGAAATGGTGATATTGTGTATGTGGAAAAAGTTTTAGATCTTTGAGTTCATCTCATACAAAATGGGAGCAAAACCAAAAGTGTTGCGTTTATATTTTTGTTGAGTATATATATAAAATTAACTGTTGTGTCACGTTACCAGACCTCAAACTGCACTGTGTGCTCAGTGTCCCGCTGCTCCGCACCCAACATTAGAGTCCCTTGATTGAGAGAGTAACATGACGAGTCGTAACTCTCTCAATCAAGGGACTCTAAGGGAAAGCGTGTGTGTGTGGAGTTCACCTGCAGCTCATGCACAGTGACATGCACTAACATACAGAATGAGCGCATGAGCTATATCCTCTATTCGGAGTTAATACTCTTGCAGTGCATTTGAGCAGGAATATATATCCCTGTCTGAATTATCTGAATTAATGTATGATAAATCTAGAAGTCTTTCTGAAAGCGCTGTAACTAGGTTTAAGGATATGATTCCTTCTTTGTTATGTTCTTCAATGCCATATACCAACACAGTGCAGAGTGGCTACCTAAACTCTGTGAGTGAGATAGATTATCTCGTCAATAGCTTTACATCCTCATTAAGCACAACTTTGGATGCTGTAGCTCCTCTGAAAAAGAGAGCTTTAAATCAGAAGTGCCTGACTCCGTGATATAACCCACAAACTCGCAGCTTAAAGAAGATAACCCGTAAGCTGAAGAGGAAATGGCATCTCACTAATTTAGAAGATCTTCATTTAGCCTGGAAAAAAGTCTGTTGCTCTATAAAAAAGCCCTCCGTAAAGCTAGGACATCTTACTATTCATCACTAATTGAAGAAAATAAGAACAACCCTAGGTTTCTTTTCAGCACTGTAGCCAGAGCTCTATTGAACTGAGTATTCCTTTAACTTTAACTAGTAATGACTTCATGACTTTCTTTGCAAATAAAATTTTAACTATTAGAGAAAAAATTATTCATAACCATCCCAAAGACATATCTTTATGTTCGACTGCTTTCAATAATGCTGGTATTTGGTTAGACTGTTTCTCTCCAATTGTTCTGTCTGAGTTACTTTCATTAGTCACTTCCTCCAAACCATCAACATGTCTATTAAACCCCATTCCTACCAGGCTGCTCAAGGAAGCCCTACCGTTAATTAATGCTTCGATCTTATATATGATCAATCTATCTTTATTAGTTGGCTATGTACCACAGGCTTTTAAGGTGGCAGTAATTAAACCATTACTTAAAAAGCCATCACTTGACCCAGCTAACTTAGGCCAATCTCCAACGTTCCTTTTCTCTCAAACATTCTTGAAAGGGTAGTTGTAAAACAGCTAACTGATCATCTGCAGAGGAATGGTCTATTTGAAGAGTTTCAGTCAGGTTTTAGAATTCATCATAGTACAGAAACAGCATTAGTGAAGGATACAAATGATCTTCTTATGGCCTCAGACAGTGGACTCATCTCTGTGCTCGTCCTGTTAGACCTCAGTGCAGCTTTTGATACTGTTGACCATAAAATTTTATTACAGAGATTAGAGCATGCCATAGGTATTAAAGGCACTGCGCTGCAGTGGTTTGAATCATATTTATCTAATAGATTACAATTTGTTCATGTAAATGGGGAGTCTTCTTCACGGACTAAGGTTAATTATGGAGTTCCACAAGGTTCTGTGCTAGGACCGATTTTATTCACTTATTAGAAAGCATTGCTTAAATTTTCATTGTTATGCAGATGATACCCAGCTTTATCTATCCATGAAGCCAGAGGACACACACCAATTAGTTAAACTGCAGGAATGTCTTTCAGACATAAAGACATGGATGACCTTTAATTTCCTGCTTTTAAATTCAGATAAAACTGAAGTTATTGTACTTGGCCCCACAAATCTTAGAAACTTGGTGTCTAACCAGATCCTTACTCTGGATGGCATTACCCTGACCTCCAGTAATACTGTGAGAAATCTTGGAGTCATTTTTGATCAGGATATGTCCTTCAATGCACATATTAAGCAAATATGTAGGACTGCTTTTTTGCATTTGCGCAATATCTCTAAAATTAGAAAGGTCTTGTCTCAGAGTGATGCTGAAAAGCTAATTCATGCATTTATTTCCTCTAGGCTGGACTATTGTAATTCATTATTATCAGGTTGTCCTAAAAGTTCCCTGAAAAGCCTTCAGTTAATTCAAAATGCTGCAACTAGAGTACTGACGGGGACTAGAAGGAGAGAGCATATTTCACCCATATTGGCTTCTCTTCATTGGCTCCCTGTTAATTCCAGAATAGAATTTAAAATTCTTCTTCTTACTTATAAGGTTTTGAATAATCAGGTCCCATCTTATCTTAGGGACCTCATAGTACCATATCACCCCAATAGAGCGCTTCGCTCTCAGACTGCAGGCTTACTTGTAGTTCCTAGGGTTTGTAAGAGTAGAATGGGAGGCAGAGCCTTCAGCTCTCAGGCTCCTCTCCTGTGGAACCAGCTCCCACTTCGGATCAGGGAGACAGACACCCTCTCTACTTTTAAGATTAAGCTTAAAACTTTCCTTTTTGAAAAAGCTTATAGTTAGGGTTGGATCAGGTGACCCTGAACCATCCCTTAGTTATGCTGCTATAGACTTAGACTGCTGGGGGGTTTCCCATGATGCACCCAGTGTTTCTTTTTTTACCTCTTTTTGCTCTGTCTGCACCACTCTGCTTTTAATCATTGGTGATTGATCTCTGCTCTCTTCCACAGCATGTCTTTTTCCTGATTCTCTCCCCTCAGCCCCAACCAGTCCCAGCAGAAGACTGCCCCTCCCTGAGCCTGGTTCTGCTGGAGGTTTCTTCCTGTTAAAAGGGAGTTTT
This sequence comes from Thalassophryne amazonica, assembly GCF_902500255.1. Lineage (NCBI taxonomy): Eukaryota > Metazoa > Chordata > Actinopteri > Batrachoidiformes > Batrachoididae > Thalassophryne > Thalassophryne amazonica. The sequence continues at coordinate 83,796,783 of NC_047111.1, forward strand.
CCTTCCCACTGTCGCCAAGTGCTTGCTCATTGGGGGTCGTTTTGACCGTTGGGGTTTTTCTGTAATTATTGTATGGCTTTTGCCTTACAATATAAAGTGCCTTGGGGCAACTGTTTGTTGTGATTTGGCACTATATAAATAAAATTGATTTGATTTGATTTAAATATTTATTGTTGAAAATTAATCGTAGCATTTGTACTGGGCACAGCTCATTTATACTGGGGCATGTGCCCCCAGTAAAGGGGGTCTGGTCACGCCCTAGTTTGTGAGAGTGGGTTCAATTCGCAGTCACACTAAAAAGACATTTCATCTACATTGTCCCAGTCCACGTTGTTGTAAATGAAGACTCGCTTTTTCTGGAGAAGTAACTTGCAGTGGACTGGCTTCCCATCCAGGACGAATCATAGACTCTCATTTGCTTCATTCAGTGGTATTTTGTGATGAGGACAGACACGAATGAGTCTCAGTATCGAACCACTTTTTATTTTTAGTGTTTAGGTCCAAATCAATTTTTGCGCATAAAAACAGTGAAGCTGCAGCACTGCTATTCAATATCCATTTTTAGTTGCTTTACCCACAGTGTTTGAAGGTGTGCAAGTAAAGAAACAAGTCTAGGGAGGCATCATTGTCAGTCCATGGGAATGAACAAACATGCACGTAAACAGAACTTGAAATTTAGTTTAAACTGCATATTTGCACATTTGCTACAAATTCTGTTGCCTCTTCACTAAATAATAATGCGCCTATAAAGAAAGAAAACCCTCTGGAGCCGCCACTGGCATTTCACCAACTGCACAGTGTCATTACTCCTTTGATATTGTTGCTATTCTTGGCGAACATCAAACCAAAATGCTGCACTGTTGGACACGAAAATATTTCCGTGACCTGAAATTTTCCAAAGCAAACTACTTAGGAGTGATTAGTCAACATTCACAAATCGGTGTCATTTAGAAAAGAGCTGTAATCCAAACAATTATATTGTTCTTCTGTTTAGTCTTCATACATAACATTCTTGAGGCTAGATTTCCAAAATCAGATTTAAACCATAACTAATGCAGAATTTGGACGGGTAAAACAATGTTTCTTTCTTATAATATCTTTCTGAGACATTTTAAATTTGGATGAACTAATTCTCTACAATCAGTGACAGAATTTCAAAACAACACACATCTTACATTGAATTTAGTTCACAAAACCTGAACCAGGTTTCAAAAAGCAAATACTGATAGTATTCATTGTGTGTAAAGTATGTATTACTTCTTCTAAGATCATTTACTTGATAATACATTTACTTTATAATAAAAATAAATCGCGTCATTGATCTTTTAAAAATAAATAGTTAAAGCTGATCCGTCTGATCCGGATCGGTTCAGACGGATCAGTGCAGCATCTGCAGTGATGCGGTCGCTGTATCGGACCGTCGTAGGGAAGCAAGGCTCTCGATTTACCGATTGATCTATGTTCCAATCCTCACCTATGGTCATGAGATTTGGCTCATGACCGAAAGAACGAGATCGCAGGTACAAGCAGCCGAGATGAGTTTCCTCCGCAGGGTGGCTGGGCACTCCCTTAGAGATAGGGTGAGGAGCTCGGTCACTTGGGAGGAGCTTGGAGTCGAGCCGCTGCTCCTCCACGTCGAAAGGAGCCAGTTGAGGTGGCTCGGGCATCTTTTCCGGATGCCCCCTGGACGCCTCGCTGGAGAGGTGTTCTGGGCACGTCCCATTGAGAGGAGGCCCCGGGGAAGACCCAGGACACGCCTGAGGGACTACGTCTCTCGGCTGGCTTGGGAACGCCTCAGGGTTCCCCCGGAGGAGCTGGGGGAGGTGTGTGTGGATCGGGAGGTCTGGGCGGCTTTGCCTGAGCTGCTGCCCCCGCGACCCAACTCCGGATAAAGAGGAAGAAAATGGATGGATGGATAGTTAAAGCTGAGAAATTTAGATTTTCAGATTTTTTTGACACTGTCTTTGCATGTCATCCACTCATTAATTTTCTAAACCCCCTTATTCCAATTTAGGGTCACGAGGAGCGCTGAAGCCTATCTCAGCGGTCATTGGGTGAGAGGCAGGGTGCACTCTTGACAGACCCACCAGTCTATCGCAGGGCCAACACATTTAGAAAAACAAATACCTTCACACTCTCACTCACAACTACAGTCAATTTAGAGTCACCTGCATGTCTGGAAATGGGAGGAAGCCAGAGTACCCAGAGGGAAGCTACACAAACACGTGGAGAACATACAAACTGAACACAGAAAGCACTGATAATCACTAAGTCTGACTGTCAGAATGCACTGATTCTCCTCATACCTGCACAGAGGACGTAAATCTGTCATTGGGTCGTGATCAACTAAGAACAGCTCATGATATGAGCGGCACACACACACACACACTGCTTAGTCCAATTAAGGGTCGCGGGGAGCTGGAGCCTATCCCAGCAGTCATAGAGCGTGAGGTGAGGTACACCCAGGACAGGACATCAGTCTGACACAGGGTCACATATAGACAAACAAACACATTCACACCCGCACGCACACCTACAGACAATTTTAAAATTTCCAATGTGCGAGGAAGCTGAAGGGAACTCACACAAACACGGGGAGAACATGCAAACTCCACACAGAAAGGCCACAGACAGGAATCATACCCATGACCTTCTCCCTGTGCAACAGTGCTAAACACTAAGCCACCGTGCTGCCCAATATGAGCAGCAAAATCAGAAATTTTTAATAAATCACAAACTTGTTTATTTGACTTGATTTATTTTTGTTTGTTTTTTTACGTACAGTTTAGTCACAGTACAGAAAGTATTAATCGAATAAGAAATTTTAATAAATACAAGTACCCATGGGAAATAATATTAATAATTAAATTAAAGCATTTACTACACATGGAAAATAATATTAATAATCTACTTAAAGCATTTACTTTGTTTTGACTTCCAACCAGCCTTCTCTGTGTAAACCTGATCCCGTCAGATCTCAGAAGGTAAACAGTGGGTCCTGGTTAGTATTTGGATGAGGGACCTCTTTGGAAGATCAGGGACTGTGTGTGCTTCTCCACGTGTGTGCATCTCCCAAAGCAGATGTGTGACATATCCGCTGTGGCAACCGTGAACAAATGGAAGCAGCTGAAAGCAGCTTCCATTTGTGAGCAGACTGCAGTGTGGGCAGACTGCATTTGTGGGCAGTGTGCATTTGTGGGCCCCCAGGGGCCCACACTACAGTCTGCATCCCTCGACGACTAGACCTTCACGGTGCAGACACAGGAAGTGAGGAGAGTCCTGAGGGCAGTGAACCCCCGTAAAGCTGCTGGACCTGACGGTGTGACTGGAAAGGTGCTGAGGGACTGTGCAGACCAAGTGGCGGGGATCTTCACCATCATCTTCAACCAGTCCCTCTCCCAGTGCTCCATCCCACCCTGTTTGAAGTCCTCCACCATTTTCCCTCTGCCTAAACAGAACAACATCACCAGCCTCAATGACTACTGGTCAGTAGCACTCACCTCCATCATCATGAAGTGCTTTGAGAAACTGGTACAGAGTCATATCATTTCACGTCTGCCCCCCACACTCGACCCCCACCAGTTTGCTTACAGAGCTAACAGGTCCACAGAGGATGCCATCGCCACTGCTCTGCACATCATGCTGACCCATGTGGAGCAGCAGGGGAGCTACGCCAGCCTGCCTTTAACACCATCATCCCGAGCAGGCTGGTGAGCAAACTGAGGGACTTGGGTCTCCCCGACAGCACCTGTTTTTGGATTATGGACTTTCTGACGGACCGCTCCCAGAGGGTGAGAGTAGGCCACCACCTGTCCTCATCACTGAGGACCAGCACCGGCTCTCCTCAGGGCTGTGTGCTGAGCCCCCTGCTCTACACCCTCTACACCCATGACTGCACCCCCACCCACCCGAGCAACACCATCATTAAGTTTGCGGACGACACCACGGTGGTGGGGCTCATCTCAGAAGGAGAAGAGACTGCCTACAGGGTGGAGGTGGAGCATCTGTCTGTCTGGTGTACGGATAATAATCTCACCCTGAACACCTCCAAGTCAAAGGAGCTTATCGTTGACTTTAGGAAGTGTAAACCAGACATTCAGCCCATCACCATCAATGGGGATAGGGTGGAGATGGTGCAAGACTTCAGGTTCCTGGGCACCTACATCAGCGAGGATCTGACGTGGACTGTTAACTCCACAGTGATCCTGAAGAAGGCGCAGCAGAGACTCTACTTCCTGAGGACTCTCAGGAAGAATAATTTGAGACCTGAGATCCTGCTGTCCTTCTACCACTGCTCTGTGGAGTCTGTGCTGAGCTGCGGCATCTCGCTGTGGTTCTCCAGCTGCACTGCAGTAGAGAGGAAGCAGCTTCAGTGGGTCATTAACAACTCCCAGAGACTGATTGGCTGCACTTTCCCATCTTTGGAGGAGATTCACCACACACGCTGCCTCAGGAGAGCCCGCAGCACTGTCAGGGACTCCTCACACCCCGGTCACCACCTATTTGAACTCTTACCTTCTGGGAGGCGCTTTAGAACAATAAGGAGTAAAACAAACACACTGAAAAACAGCTTCTTTCCAAGAGCTGCTGTACCAGTAGATTCAGTAGATTCTCACAAATCCAACAAGACCAAGCATTCATGATATGCACACTCTTAAGGCTATGAAATTGGGCTATTAGTAAAAAAAAAGTAGAAAAGGGGGTATTAAAGGAAATTATTTTAGATAGTCAAGAACAACCCAGGTGCTTTCTACAATCAAGTAAGTTTTACACTGTCATAGACTGAGAGGTTGCTGTTTAAGAAAGATTGGTTAATCGTGTGAGATTTCAGACCATAAAATACCGCGTTGACGGTGGCAAAATATTCGACCATTTCACATTTGATGTATTACTCTGCGCCCTGACGACGCGCGTTGCTACGCAGGTGTCAATAATGGCGCTATCAGCTGAGAGCGAGAGAAATTGGCAGAGCGACGATGATTGATGTGGATTACTCAATGCACTCGACGAGCTGGAAAAATCTGTGGGTCTGCTCACAGAATTTCTAGTTTGGCATGAAGACACTGTTGCTACGCTAAGCTTTGATGAGCCGACCACACCCTTTGACAACGATTCAGAAAGTGGCCAGGTGGAGAGGCATCTCATCGTCATCTATGTCGAATTACTTACAGAAAAATAAACCGTGCAAACGATGGAACTGGATTAGAATAGGAATAACCTCCTTATGTCTGATGATTTGCAGATGTTAATGCTGGATTACGGTTGCAAATTGAATATTTGCGACCATAAAATCCAGCATTACCATCCGCAAATCATCAGACACAACAGAGTTATTCCCTAATGCAACTTTTGCAGTTGACCACATCTAGAAAAAGAAAAAGCCTCTGGAGGAAAGATTATGTTCAGATTAGGCAAAGACTGTCTCATGTGCCCACAACGACCAGTGGTTGGTTTGTGGAGGAGTAAAAGTGAGATTTACCAGTATTTAATTATGACGGTGGTGCCATAATCCTGGGGAATGTTTTGCTGCCACTGGAACTGGTGTGCTGCACAAACTCGTTGGAATACTGAAGGATGACCTCAGAAGTCTTCGGCAAAATCTCAAACCATGAGCTAGCAGATGGTTCATAGTCTTGGACACAGTTGGGTATTTCAACAGGATTTGATCCCAAATACTTATCAAAGCTATTTGTGGATAAAGCATGGTAACATTAGGCTTTTGGAATGCACTTCCCAATGTCCTAACATTAACCTGTTCAAACTCAAGCATATGCCAGAAAACCAGCATATTTCATTGAACACTACAAGTTCACAGTGGTGAAAAAATCCAACCAGATTACTTCGTTTTTTTCCCGAAACTTGTTGATGGCTACTGCAAGTATTTGGCCAATGTGAAACGTGAGAAAAGACATTCAATGAGACTGTAGGTAATAACAAAAAGAACAGCCATAATTATAAAACTGAGTGATACTTTGGCAAAATCAGCATTTAACATGTGCATGCTGCAGTGCAAGATGACAAAAAGACCCCTAGATGCATGTTATTTGCACATTTCTCAACCTACTTTAAAATCAAAAGTACAAAACATGTGGGAGGTAAGGTCATTCATAGTGGTGGAGACACGCATCCTGGTGATGAATCAGGTAATGCTGCAGCTTCAGCCTCTGGTCAAATCTATTGGCAGATCATCATGAAAACATTGTACATAACTGCACCCCATTCTTACAACGCTGCCACATCAGTGTTACCATGTACTGTTCATAAGCGGAGGTTCTCCTCATTTTTAGCCACACTTTGCAGCAGAGACCTCTGGAAGTCCTCATCACAGGATTCAGGTATCAGGAACTCCAGAAGCAGGTCACAGATGCAGTACAGGAGATGTCTGCACCCAATCACACAATCAGGAATGATACAACAATTATGAAAACACACTGAAATGATTCATAAAGTAATATGGAAACAAAGTACTTTTTTGGGGGGGCACAGTCTAGAGAACTATACGTCTGTCTGTCTGTCCGTACGGACTAGGTCCAAATATTTGCCATTATGTCTCCAAGCCTTTTGGACCCAGTCTAACTAAACCTGGGATAAGGGTAGTCCAATTTGGGAGATCACCAAAGCAACAGTGATCTGATTTGTGGGAAATGCATGTTTTTAGAATGTTCTACCAGATAAAATAACAATTACATAGGCTAGTCCTCCTTTAATTATGTCATGGGATCAGTAAGTGTAAAATCATATTTTGGGTGCCAGTTGCCATTACTATTTAGGCAAAAGGGGTCATCCAGTGCAAAATTTTACCCAAAGATGACAATAGGATTTGCCAGTTCACGGCTTCTTGTATCATTCCTAATCTATTTTCCTTGGATCGTGTAAGACCAGCTGACCTATCGCGGTACAGTAGTTGATGGTCCTTGGTTGTTGACTCACTTGTTGATGTGATGGTCTTGTATAGAGTCAAGCATCACTTCCAAGCTCAGCCGGTACTTCTCCGAGCCCAGCATGTCAGTGACAAACTCTTTTTGGAAACAAACCAAAAACAAATCACCTTCAAGACCCATACAAGTTAAAATGTTGAACTCACGTTAAAACCAAACCATCTTCCAGATGCTACACACCTGGAAGCAGCTGCATAAGACATTCCAGACAATGATCCTTGGTTTCCTGTTTTAGCATGGCACTACGCTCTGGCCGTGGCTCAGCTGGCAGGACACCACCAGGCCATACAGCTTCTTGAATCACTTGTAGGTAAATCACCCAACAGGGGGCGCTGGTGAGGTGGGCAGCTCTAACATCCAACCATCTAAAACACAAATCAGTCAGTTTGGTCTTTACTGTGGCAATCAGAAACCTTGAGTTTCTGACAAACTACAGTGTTTGAGACCTGGTTGACATGGTGCAGCTGTATGTACAGTCATGAAAGCGACACAGGGATCCACTGTACCTCTCTATGAAGGTGCCAAAGAGGAGTCTGATTGTTTTCTGTATGTTCTCAGTGCACAGCCACGTCAACTGGTCCTTCATCAGCAGGCACAAGATGTTTAAAGCAACATCTGCCACAGCTGTGTCTGCAGCACAAAACACACAATTGATCACATGACCACACAGCACATTTACAGGATGGAGGGTCACAAAACACACCAATTGTACAAATACATGCTGGATGTGCTTCCATAAAAGAAGAGTTTTGCTGCACTCAAGTGGTTGCACAGTGTTATTCCACAGACTTCCCCACAACTAAAATAAAGGTGCAAATATGGACAGGTCTCCAAAAAGTCAACCTGTGCCGTGAGTTTTTTCAGAAGTTTTCTTGTCGTTGCTGGGCTGCTCTCTGCTCTGCACGGCTGCTCCCGTCTCCTCACCTGACCTACACAAAAGCCTTTCCTGCTCCCGGATAAAACTCTCCAGGCCAGAGAGTGACATGCCATTCAGCATCTAAACCAGTATAGGAAAGGATTGCATTTGTTAAGAAAATTTTTATTTGTTTCTAACAAAATGTGCATCACATGCTGAGGACTTACAGTGCTTCCTTCACTGAAGCAGTACGAGACTTTAGGGTGCAGGTCAGGTACATTGACAGATGGTGAAACTTTGCTTGGAAACACAAGCCTCCTCATGTCAGAGTTTGAGTAGAAAAAATAACAAGCAAAACATTAATTAATTTAACATAAAACAAGACAAAAAACAAAGTGTGACATTTCAAACATCTTGCATGTTTGAACAGACTTTTATACAAATAATGAATGTTTATGAGTTCAATGGTATGAATATTTCACAAGGTGCTTTCACTTAATTAAATATTCGTTCCATTGAAAAAATGAAAAAAAAAACCATTCATTATTTGTTTTATATGAGGCTAAAATAGATCCTTGTCATTTGATATTTTATAAATTTATAAACAACAGAAAAGGGACTTACATTTTGGTGTTCCACTGGTGCTTAACAGTCCAACACAAACTTTAAATTGGAGTCCAAAATTGCGACAATGTAGTCCGTGATGCCATCCACCGACTTCGTTTACTTCCAAAAAAAAAAAGAGGCTTTGTGTAGTTCCTCAGTCTAGCGAAAAATCACATCAAATTTGTCCAGCTTTTCGTCCTAACAGCTCATCATGTGTTAGAAGAATTAGCAGCATCAATTAGCTTCTCCAAATCATCGTCCACAGGCAAAACAAACTCTGTCATGTTTAACTAAATGCCGCCCCCAGTAATGTGAGTGTGTGAAGTGGTCAGGGTGTGCAATAGCATATTTCATATAGCACCAATATTGCATGCAAAAAAAAAAAAACAACAAAAAAACTATTGCACAGTCAATGAAACAATGGCAAATGGTATGAATAATCCATGTCACGTGACATGCAACCCACCAATCACATCCACTCAGCTGTTATATAAAATCAGTTAGTACTCATCTAAGTCATTGTTAACTACTTGGCTTTTTAAGAAAAATTATTGTATATCTTATTTTAATTATGGTGCAAACACTTTTTGGTGATGGAAGATATAAACACTCCAGCTGCCTGCCCACACCTCATATTTACACCAGCACACCCACAGGAGTGCAAGTGGAATTGTTACCACATGAAAATGACAACTGCCTCAGGCGGAAATTAGCAATGGCACCGGCACTGGGATCTGCACTGCTTTGCACCGGGTATGGGGTCAAAATATTTGGTTAAACACTGAATTACATGCTAAATATTCCAGTAAATATTTCTGTAAAATATTGACATAAATAGCAACATTATTTCTTGTGGCTTCTCCCATTTTTGCTCTGGCTCGCCACAGTGGATCTGGTGTGGATCTGCTTGATGATTTGCACAGGTTTTACCACATGCCCTACCTGATACCTAACTATTAAGTTAAATATTTAAGTAAACAGTTAAGTAAATATTGAGTTGAATATTTAGCTGTACCTGCACATAAATTCTGCTAATGATTTAGACAAATGTGGAATAAAAGTTTGGTGAAATGTTTTGTAAAAGTTTGGTGAAATGTTTTGTTAAATATTTAAACACTTAGTAGCTGTTTAAATATCTTTTACTTAAAGGACATGTCTCATGTGTTTCTGCACACATGTGCTAATAATTACTGATTCCTGATATATTTTATTTTATTTCTCTCACTCTGAGCATTAGCAGGTGCATTTCTGGAAGACATCTCGCTCAGCAATTCTCAGCATTTTTCAGTGTGTGACATCCTAATTAGCAAAACAGAAACATCTCAGTGACTGACAGAGAGGGAAATGAACCTACTCCGTACAAAAACGAGGCATTTAAGCTGCTGTTCGAAAGTGATGGCTCATATTTGCAAAGAGCAGACGACACGCTTCTCCCTGAAACTCTTAACTTTTTCAGAGAGTCAGATTTTGGAGCTTAAAGTGTGTTGACGTGCTGTTTGTGTGGATGCTAGTTTACTGAAGCTGTGGACATGGACGTGGGACATCTGACACTGTTTTTAACAGACTGCATGGACACGGAGATGGATTTATTACATTGGAAAAAGTCAGAATACATTATTTCCAGAAGTTCTTGGACGTTATTTTATGTGCCACGACCGAGAGAGAGGCAGAGCTGCAGCCGGCAGCTTCTTTGATCATGTGAAGTTTACATTTGGAAATTAATTGACATCATGACGATCAATGTGGCATGTTCCCCTTTTGTGTTTTGTGGCTATATTTCCTTTTTTTTTTACTGTGAGAGTGTAAATTTGGAGCTGTGTATGTGTGCTGTGAAGCTTGCTCTGTGTGTGTGTGTGTGTGTGTGTGTGTGTGTGTGTGTGTGTGTGTGTGTGTGTGTGTGTGTGTGTGTGTGTGTGTGTGTGCGCGCGTTGTGCAGCTGACGAGACACTCGCTTTCCCCCAGGCAGCAGATGTTTTTTTTTTATTTTATTTTATTGATAAGAATACTCAATTAATTGTTCACAAAGCTGATCCTGGAACAGAGATGGTTATTGACAGGCTGCGTTTATGACTCATGGCAGTGCAGGTGCACAAAAACCTTCTTAGAGCCGCAGCTTTTACCGTGCCTCCATCAAAATTTACACTGTTAAACCAAACACTCCATTTTATACAGTAATTAAGTTAATGTAACTCAAACTTTGAAAAAAGTTATAGTCACTCATCTCCATTAATTAAACTAACTCAAAAATGAATTGTTGTCAGTTCCTTTAAGTGCATTTAGGATTTTGGGGCATTTAATTGTTGGTGATGTATTTCCAGTGCATTCCATTCACTCATTTCAACTGAGTTTCTACCATTATGAAAAACTGCAAGTTCTGGTCATGGGCTGCCATTTATCATTTTTCATTCTGTTGTAGTCCTTATATATATATATATATATATATATATATATATATATATATATATATATATATATATATATATTAGAATGCAGATTACTGTCAACAAGTAAACCAAAGAATGCATCCAAAAATTTAATCCAAAATACAATGCAATTTTTTTTAGGTAGAAATTTATTTGTCACTTTTAATTGAAAAACATAAACTAGATTTATGTAAGTTTAATTAACTGTAAATTGTTAAGGTAATAAAACTTTAACAATTAAATTTTTGAAAATGATTTCATTTAATAAGTTGGCAAACTCAAATGGTTGAAGGCAATCGGTTTCCTCAAATGGTTCGAGTTCAACTGACTCATTGGGTTTTACAGTGATCACTTAAAAACGAGTCATCATAACACAACATCACACTTATGTCAACTTTGGAATTAGTCAGTGCCTCCATTCTTAATGTTAGCAGCTACATTCCATTGAAGCGCACACTGGGAAGCGTCAAGTTGCAATGTTACTTGTCGGAAACACCAGAGAACTCACAAGTACTTAGTTTGTTGTAAATGGTGTATACTTTGAAACCGCTCACGGAAGTGCACAAAGTAATCCCGGTGGATCACTGGATGGTCACTAACAGCCTAAATGTAAATTATGATTTTGTCTTTTAACTAAACATTGAGCTACTATGTAATTTGTATATGAAGTAAATATTTTGAAACCTTTGCAATAAACAATGATTAAAATTACATTAAAGATTTTTAGCCCCAAAAAAATAATAGTTCTTCAACTTAAATGTTATGAAACAGTGAGTATAAATCCTGTGAGACATTTTGCCCACATTATCATGTGGGCCTCACAGCCTATGTAGAACTTACTTCATACTAATATAAAATCTGAACCTTTGATTTGAAATCATGCCTGATACCCACCTATACTTTCTGTTGTCCATTGTTCTTCCATCAGTGTCTCCTTCGAGGTCCTCTGTTGGACTGAAGATCTCAGGCTGAGGGAATGCTGTCTTCAAAGTATCTAAAGCATTTTCCACCATCTTTAATGATAAAGCCATAAAATAATAATTTCCCTTTTTTAACTTGTCGTATGCATGTCCTTAATGTACCTCAGTCAACAATCCAAATCTGTTCTTCAAGCAAAATTACATTGAAGTGTGATTTTTAAATAAATATAGTATGTTCTTCACAATCACATTGATTGTTCTGGCAACCAAAACCTTGTTTACTCTTAAGCAATATATAGGGCATGATTTATGAATAATTATGCTTCATTCTGCCAGTAGAATACACAGAGAACTGTATGCACAGCTGTCTGTGTGCATTCCACCATTAGAATGCAGTATAAGTATTCACCAGTTTGCAAAAATATCATGATGGAACTATAATTAAATGTCTGAAATAAAAAGTTTTTTTTTTTTTGTAATGGCCAGTGCGTGAACTTGCTCATTTATGTGGCAGTGTTAATGCGTAGTGAAGCACAAGGCACATAACCTGCAAGTGACTGATTCAATGTCATTTTATGCTTACGGCCTTTAACGTGCAAAATCCTCATTTACATACTGCTGTCTCTTCACGCTATCATCCCTTATTAACTTGTGTACTAATCATGGTGTCTAATCAGCATCTTGATATGGCACACCTGTGAGGTGGGATGGATTATCTCAGCAAAGGAGAAGTGCTCACTATCACATATTTAGACTGGTTTGTGAACAATATTTGAGGGAAATGGTGATATTGTGTATGTGGAAAAAGTTTTAGATCTTTGAGTTCATCTCATACAAAATGGGAGCAAAACCAAAAGTGTTGCGTTTATATTTTTGTTGAGTGTTTATACAGTGGTGGGCACAGATAACCAAAAAATTTACTTTGATAACATAATCAGATAACTGAAAAGTTATCTTAGATAAAGATAAAACGATAAACCACCCAAAAATGTATCGGAAGTTACAGATAACCGATAAATTCCAGTATTGTCTCTGGTACATTTGCAACTACTAACAAGCTGAATTTGAGTTTTAACACCACGATCACTTTTGGAAGCATCAAAAGCTACAAAAGACCCAAACAATGAGCCAGTACTTCTATGTTTGAACATGCTGCCCCTGCTGGAAGCTACATGACTACAGCACAGAAGCACCCTAAGAGCAGTCACAAAGCCAGCTCTCTACCAATCACAATGCTCCGGTCAGGCGGAGGTCTTGAATAATAAAGGCATGCTGACTTATGGTTTTGTGTGAATACTGATAGAATAACTCCATTAATGTCAATTCTGTCATTTGTACAAAGTTAAAATATAACATATATCTTTTAATGTTGAATAATGCACTAATTCTGAGGTTTTGTAACAAACACAGACAGATCGCAAAGGATTCTGGGTAAAAGTGCCTCTGCTAAACACTGATTGGTTCAGTCATTCATTATGTAAACCAACACGTTAATGTGACGTGTGTCGTGTGTTGGTGTTTACAGATAAAAGTGCTTTTGTAAAATATTCCATTTTTTATTTGTAAAAACAGGCATTTTTATGGAGCCCTGGAAGTGTCATCACAAAATGCTTTGCATATGGAGAGAATGTGCGCACGTTTAATTAGTGCCGTGCACATGTTTTATGATGTGCGCATGTTTTATGATGTTGTAAAACGTGCACTCAATATTGTCTTGACACATAAATGTTGGCTTTACACTGTGCGAGTTTTGGCCCTTTTTCAGATGATTTTTCATTTGTGCGAGAATTTTTTGGACCGAGTTTCAGGTTAATCGCGCATCCTGCATCGTGTAGTGTACATGGAGTAACAAGCTGCGTTCAACATCTCACGACCACCTCCTGATCGCCGATCGTATGGTCGAATGAAAATCAAACCTGTTTGATATTATTCTGGTTGGCCGTCGTGAGTGTATCCTGCTGCTGAAGAGCTACAAGCATCCAACCACGTGCACTGTGCATGTGCAAACACCGCAGAGCTGTCTTCTAATGTTTTTGTTGTTGTTGTTGTTGTTTTGTTTTGTTTTTAAACTTAATTTGTAAAAAAAATAAAATAAAATCCATTTGCAAAGCCAAAAAGTTGATTTGATAACCATATGATATAACCTAGGTCAAAATAAATAGAACACTGCCATCTACTGGTGCCCAGATGCTTAGTACTTAGGGCGAATACTGCCATGAACACTACTGGCCAGTAGATGGCAGTAGAGGCCTTGAAAACTTGCCAAAACAAAATTCCTGATAATCCGTGTCTGCTACATTTAAGATGCGTGGAATTTAACAAACGCAAATACAATAATGTCTATAAACCCAGAGAATATATTCACAAGCGTTTTAGGCACTAGAGTTTAATGCTGCTGTCCGTGGAGCCTGAACAGAGTGTCTGAGATGCATTTGTCCTGTCGTGAATGTACTGAGATTACCCTATCCTATCCATACTGCACTGCTGGGCACAGCATGTGCTCACAAAACCTTAAAAATTAGCACATTACTTTAAAACTAAAACATATATCTGATATTTTCACTTTATAAAACTTCAGACATGACAGTAATTTTAAATAACTTGTCCAAAATTAGTTTGGTTAAAATTTGAACCATAAGTTAAAAATGTATGCCTCTGGATGACTTGGGTGATATTGCCAGTGTATCAGTATGGTGTTAAGAAAATGATTTTTTTTTTTTTTTTTTTTTTTTGTGACCAGTTCTCCTTTGCCTGCAGAGGATAGAGTGGGTTCTCCTAAAAGCAGCTTTCTTCTGTTTGCAGAGGGTAGAACTATACATCTCTTAGGAAAATTTTAACAGGTAGGTCTCAACTGATTTTAAATTTTCAAAATGTTTGCTGCTGTTCAGCTTGGTTTACTACGTTATTGGTCTAAAAGTTATCGGACGACAATTTATCGGAAGATAATTAGTCCAATAATGGTTTTTAAAGTTATCTAAAAAGATAATCCGATAATGAAAACATTATCTTCGATAATTATCTGTTATTGGATTATCGGAAGTGTGCCCACCATTTTATATATATATATATATGCCCATATATAGAGGGGGTTCAGGGGGTTCAACCGAACCCCCCCCCCCCCCTGAGAATTCTGCTGATTTTTTTCTGATCTGGATATCAACTTTATGTATTTTCTTTTCATTGATAATAAGCAACAAACACTAACTGTTACACAGCTATTATCACACACCCTCAAATTTCAATTTCCTCTGCCAGAGTAATCCCTTAAGTGATGAAAGGGGAAACTGCTAGATAAACTTTTCCCATGGGGGTTGAGAATTTTTGCTCCCTGGTCCCTATCCTCCTCTGATATCAAACAGATTAGTAGGCTTGTAAATACCCATGTAGACACACAATTACACTTGTCTGGTTTGTAAAAACATGTTTGTATGTATAAGCTGAGAAATAAAGGGAGCTTCTCCTTCCTGTTGCAAATACTGTAAAGGTGCAAATATTCACGTGGGATTTATTATGCGAATTTCGCGAGTTAAACAAGGTCACCAAATTAAATACTGCTATTTTAATACATAACGTACATATACGTACATATTCATAATGTAAACGTGAATATTAATACCGCTAAATACAAGGTCTGTTAGAAAACTATCCGGCCTTTTTATTTTTTGCAAAAACTATATGGATTTGAATCATGTGCACTTGCATCAGCCAAGCTTGAACCTTCATGCGCATGCGTGAGTTTTTTCACGCCTGTCGGTTGCGTCATTTGCAACCGACAGGCAGATATAAAGTTTGCATTAATGTTATCTTGGTTCTTCCTGGGTGGTTCTTATGGCAACTGATCCAATCCCAAGCAAGGACTATTTGTATATAAAAATGTATTTCCTAAAATGATATATTTTGGGTTTCAAATGAAATTTATGTAGCTTTTTACCCCTTGAAATCCTCAAAAAGCTTCTGCAGTTCACAATCGCTACAAGATCTACACATGAATCCTTGCTTACCTTATCAATTCTGGACTTGACAAAAGGCTTCCTTCCAAAATATGTGCAAACACCTGAGTTCAGAGCCAGGAACTCCTGCATGTCCTCACTGGCAGCTGTCTCAGGGATGCTGCTTAGTTGCTAGACAAAATAATAATAAGAAAAAGAATTCAACCAAACTACAAGATAACACAAATTCTTATCAATAATTGCATAGTGAAACTGTGATTTCAGGACCTACTTTAAGGAAAATATCCAGTTGGGTTTTACGGGCTTCTACCTTCTCGCTATCTGCACTGCTAAATGGAAGATCAGGGAAAAGTTTCTTTGGGCCTTTGACACCTGAAATACACCATTTTCAGAAAATGGCTGTCTTGGTAATGAGCTTACTTAAGTTGTATATCAAAGAAAAAAGATAACTTCTTACTCTTTATTAATTTCTTGATTACTGGTTTCTCCTCTAAACGAGTTTGCAAGTTGAGGAATTCGCTATATCTCCTATGAACAGTGTGAGAGGCCAAACGTGGTGGAGCATCACAGTTTCCAGAGCCAACTGCCATCTCAAACTGTGAAGTATATAGTGTAATCATTACAATCATAGGCAGTTATTGCAGATAATGGACATTCATTCATTCATTCTATAAAAATGTTCCAATTAAAGGTTGCAGGTTGCTGAAGCCTATCCCAGTAATCATTGTGGATTAGGTGGGGTACATCCTGGACAGCAGGGCCAACACATATAGACAGACAAACACATTCACACTCTTCCTCAAACATACAGTCAATAGTTCATCTGAATTACATGTCTTTAGAAGTGAAAGGAAGCCAGAGCACTTTGAAGAAAGCCATGTAGATACAAGAACATGCAAACAACACACTAAAAGGACCAGGTCGGAAGCAAACTTGGGACCTTCTCACTGTGAGGTGACAGTGCCAACCACAAAGTTATGTGAATAATTTCAGAAATAATCCAAACTTTGATGATAAAATATGTACTGCATTCAAAATGCAGAGTTTCATAATAAATTATTAAAATTACCTTTCCTGATACTGATATTATGACAAAAGTCTGGAGGTGGGCGAGACACATCTCATTTTGGTGAGACGCCCTGTGCTCTTCCATGGACATTCATCCAGGAGCACCTTAGGGGAAAATACACACTTTGTGTATGATTACAGTGTGTTATCATCAGCTAACCTTAGCCCGCTTCTTTACTGAGGGACTGGAAGTACGGAAGATATATATATATATATATATATATATATATATATATATATATATATATATATATATATATATATATATATAACATAGACACCTGCTCATAATTACGAGATCTTTTTGTAATTATGCTGTAATTATGAGATCTGCTTGTAATTATGAGATCTTTCCTCATATTTACAAGATCCTGATCTTGTTATTCTGAGATATTTTCTCGTAATTATGAGATCACCAGTCTAATTTTGTTTTTTATCCAGTGAATGTAATGTGATTCTGTAAACATGTGAGCTACAGTGGGTTAAATAAATATTGAACACGTCACAGAAATTTTAACCACATGGCAGTAACAACCCAAGTAATCCATATGCAAAGAAACCAAAGCAAATAAGTCAAAAAATTAAGTTAATGTGTAATAAAATCAGTTGACACAGGGAAAAAGTATTGAACACATTTATTGAAATTTTATACTTCATCCAAAGCCTTTCTTGGTAATGACAGCTTCAAGACACCTCCTGTATGGAAAAAACAACTAGTCACATGCATTACTCAGGGATAATCTTGGCCCATTCTTTCACGCAAATCAGTCTTCAAATCTTGAAGGTTCCATGAACCTCTTATATGAACGATGGCCTTCCATAGATTTTCTATTGGATTCAAGTCAGGTGATTGGCTGGGGCATTCTAGCAGCTTTATTTTCATTCTCTGAAACCAAGTGAGAGTTTCCTTGGCTGTGTGTTAGGGATCATTGTTTTGTTGAAATGTCCACCCTCGTTTCATCTTCATCATCCTGGTAGATGGTAGCAGATTTTCTTTATCCAACATGTCTCAGTACATTTTTCCATTTATCCTTCCTTCAATCATATGAAGTTTGCCAGTGTCATATGCTGAAAAACAGTACCACATCATGATGTTCTCACCTCCAAATTTTACTGTTGGTATGGTGTTTTTGGGGTGATGTGCAGTGCCATGAGACCTCCAAACATGGTGTGTGTTAGGGTGGTCCTTATTTTGCAAAGTTTTGAAATTTAATATTCTGGTCCGCTGAATAGGTTCCAATTGATGAGAAAGCATGCTGTGTAAAATTTTGTCTGTATAAATAAATTTTTAGAGGTAGCTCAAAAGCATTTCATGTTATACAACGCTATCCTAACTAAAACTTGAAAATCACCTGTGGAGACAATCTTGAATTTCTAAGTCAGTACCAGGAGGATTCATCAGGACTTTTGATGTTTAGGATAGGTTGGGACACCGTTAAGCTTTAGTTTGTATGGCATTATATAGCAGAAAATCATTAAAATTCAATGCTTTTGAGCTACCTCTAAAAATGAATTATACAACGTAACAAAACTTGACACATTTTTGTTCTCAATTGGAACCTATTCAGGGGGTCAGAGTATTAAATTTCAAAACTTTGTAAAATAAGGACCACCCTAATGTGTATTATGGCTAGGGTTGAGCCGGATACTCATTTCAGAT
The DNA here is from genome assembly GCF_902500255.1 of Thalassophryne amazonica. Classification (NCBI taxonomy): domain Eukaryota; kingdom Metazoa; phylum Chordata; class Actinopteri; order Batrachoidiformes; family Batrachoididae; genus Thalassophryne; species Thalassophryne amazonica. Next base: position 83,815,204 of record NC_047111.1, read on the forward strand.
GAGAATCCGGTACGGATGAAGCATTTTTGTCGAGCATGATCCAAATAAAACTCATCAATATCTGTGCTCGTGCTGAAGGAAAATTCTCATTGGCTAACTGACTGTCTTCACGCTCTGTGATTGGCCAGTCTCACACACAGTGCCCACCCCTCCAACCCTCCCTACACAGACACGTCTCTCTGCAGCTTCTCTCTCTCTCTCACACACACACACGCACGCACGCACACACACACACACACACACACACAGGATCTCTCTCTGTGCTTGGCTGGATTCTGCCTCACGTTGCTCTGTCACTACTCTAAGTTTTCTTCAGCTCGCCTCTTTTTCAGTTTGTCTGATATTTAAAATTACTCGGTGAAGTTGTTTTGTATCGTACGCAGTGCTTTTGACAAGACAGAGCTGAAAACAGCTCCTGTCGCATTGGTCACTACCTCCAGTATGGTCGGGTTTATTTATTTATTTATTTATTTACCGTTTGTTTGCTCTTCGTTTAGTTTGGTGATATAAAGTCAGCTGGAAAACTTTGCTCCTACTGAACGCGGTGCTTTTGAGAAGAATACAGTGAACAAGGCTGACACATTATTTCCTTGTTTGCTATCACTGGATGTTTGCATGAATCACCAAGTTCACACAGATCATTAAAAAATAAACAGTCTTACAGACCACTTACACACATGTAGCTGAACACTCAAAGTAGCTTATATTAATATTTTTATTGAATATGGCTGCATGCACTATCTGACACTTTATCACTGCTATTCATAAAAATAAATTGGTCAGTCGAACAACCTCTCTCTCTCATAGAGTCACTCAGTCACACACGCACACACAGACAGACATGCACACATATAGCTGAACACACAAAGTAGCCTATATTAATATTTTTATTGTATATGGCTGCATGCAGTATCTGACACTTTCTCACTGCAGTTCATAAAAATAAAAATAACTAATTGAAAAAAAAAATCACAGTTTGATCATAAAATTTAAAAAAGAAAGTTGTGTTGAGTATGACAACTCTTGTTCATGCATACTTGGTTCATAATTTCCTACTACATTGAATGTCAATTCTGAGGCTGTTCTGTTACTCATTCATACACTTAAGAATATTCATATTCTGAGTTTATAAAAAACTTGTTCTGTAAATAGTTCTCTTACTTTTGTGATCAAAAACATTGATTTGAATCTCAATTTTGAGGCTGTTCTGTAAAGTTTTCAAATAAACAATAAATATAGCAACTTCTGATCAATCCATATCAATTTCAGACTTAAAATAATGTACTGATTTAAGCCCTAGCCATTTTGGGTTAAACCACGCCCACTTCTGGTTTAGGCCCTGCCCACTATGATTACAGATACGGATACTGATAATTTAGATGGTTGAACAGATACAGATACAGATAGTGGTGTACTCGCTCATCCCTAATTATGGCATCCAAAGAGTTCAATTTTGGTCTCATCTGACTAGACTATATTCTCCTAGTATTTCATAGGCTTGTCTAAATGTTGTGCAGCAAACTTTAAAAAAGCTTCAGCGTGCTTTTTCAAGTCTTGTGTGGTGAGTGTGCATATAGACCATGGTGGATGAGTGCATTACTTATTGTTTACTTTGAAACAATTGTACCTGCAAATTCCAGCTCTTTCTGAAGTTCTCCACAAGTGGTCCTTGGCTCTTGGACAACTCTTCTGATAATTCTTTCCACTCCTCTGTCAGAAATCTTGTGAGTAGCACCTGGTCATGGCTGGTTTATGGTGAATTGATGTTCTTTCCACTTTCAGATATTGGCCCCAACGGTGCTCACTGGAGCATTCAGCAGTTTACAAATCCTTCTGTAACCAATACCATAAGTATATTTTGCAACCACAAGGTTGCCATGATCTTAAGAGAGCTCTTTGCTTTTACCCATGATGAGATGTTTCTTGTGTGACACCTTGGTAATGAGACACCTTTTTATAGGCCATCAGTTGGGACTGAACCAGCTGATATTCATTTGCGCTGCCAAGGAGCAGGATTGTTTTCAAATTACTGATAGATTTCAGCTTGTGTCTTGGCTTTCCATGCCTTTCTGCACTTCTCTTTCTTCAGGTGTTCAATAATTTTGTCTGTCACAGGGCCACATATAGACAGACAAATATATTCACACCCGAACGCACACGTACGGATAATTTAACATTTCCAATCCACCGAACCTGCATGTCTTTGGATGTGGGAGGAAGCTGGAGCACCCAGAGAGAACCCACGTAAACATGGGGACAACGTGCAAACTCCACATAGAAAGGCCACAGGTGGGAATCAATCCAGCAATCTTCTTACTGTGAGGCAGCAGTGCTAACCACTAATCCACTGTGCTGCTGTCAATAGCATCTTTAGAAATACATTGACTGAGAATAAGTGTGACTTGTTCAATACTTATTTTACCCGCTGTATATTTTTATTCCATAATAATAATAATAATAATAATATTATTATTATTATTATTATTATTATTATTATTATTAATAATAATAATAATAATAATAAAATACTACTACTACTACTAATAATAATAATGGTTTCTTTGTACGTTTACTGGCCAGTAGAATACCACTCAAACACAGCTGCAAATGTTCATGCAATATTAAAATGATTGTAAAACGCAGTTACTCATACTTTGTCATGCTTTTCTTAAAATAGTTTTTGAGGTCCTGCAACTTATACTCTGGTGAGACTTATATACTGAAAGATCACACATAATTAGAACTGAATTTTAATATTGATGATCATTAAAGTTGAAATTCACACATTTAATTTATTTCTGAATATTTATCAGGTGTTCATAATTTTTAATGCTTTTACCTTGCATTAAGTGTGCCTAAAACATTTCCACATTACTGTAGATGTTAGATCTTTGCTGTTTCATGGAACAGATACAGTAGGTTCAGCCTGTGTGTTTTTTAGCTGTTGGTTTGCTAGCAATAGGAATGACTAAGGAGGTATTACCTTTATGATGTACAGCGTATAGGCATGCGTTCCAGAGCCCCGCTGCTCCACAGCAGTGGCATTTCCAGCAATCTGGATATTCTGTATGTTTGCAGGTGCAACTGGGTTTGCTGTATTATTAAAATTGTAAGAGGTCAGATGAAACCGTCTTGGACGACAAGCTGGTGATTGTTCATGGGCCATTTCTGTTGGCCACTGTGACTCCATCGGCACCACCACCTTCGGACCAAGAGTTTTCAAAGGACCAAAGCAGCCCAAGCCCTCATCATCCTTTAAAGCGCTCATGGTACATATGTTGGTTGGAGGGCCACAATCACATAAGCTTCCTGACAAGTCATCTTCTGAGTCTGACTGAATTAGAGAGTCTGATGAAGCTGTTTTAGACTCTAATGCATTGGAACAATGGCCTGATTTTCCATAACAGCAGGTCATTCTACACGGGATGAGCAGACCTGCACTGCAGCGCTCTACCTTTCCATCAGATGTCAGGCTAACAGTGCTGCTCTGCAAGGACTCCTGGCTGTGCATGCCATCAAGATCTAAAGAACTTTCACTGGTGACATCTGCTTGATCAGAAGAGGAAAGTGAATTGCAGGTAGTCCAGGACTCGTTGTGGATCTGAGATCCGTTCAGATTATCTTCAGAGAACTTGTCCATGTTGATTTGCTGTGGTTCTCTGGACCTGGTGAATATTTCTACAATGGTCTGGTTGAGCAAATCTGGATCTGATACCCTACTTATGAGCGGCAATAGCACATTATAAGTGATGAGTTCAGTTACCATGTAACTTCCAGTCCTGGTTTCCATTTGAGGGTATGGAACAAGCACATGTAAGATAAGGTTCACTAGAGTACTGGCATATGTAAGCTCTGCAGCTGTGCTCCTCACGGCAGGGTGAGGAACATCTACGTCACTGTAGCACTGCCATAGACTAAAGCTATCTATTTGTGTCCCTGCTGCATCCAAACACATCTGCTTTGCGGTCATGTAGCTCTGCAGGTGACAACCATAAAGCTCCAGAAGCCTTTGAACCAGCACCTTTCTGTCCAGTTTACGTGCACGTTGTTTTAGTTCCATTACCACCTCCAGCATCGAATCACGCACTGTTTGCTCAAACTCTCCTTCCTCCCCTGGCAGTAGAGTCCGAGACCATGAGGAGACAAAGTCTCTCATTGCTTTGTGGACTATACTGTGGAGCTCATGGTTCAACCTCTGTTCATGTTCAGGACAATAGAGTGGAGGATTATGTTTACCAAGAGGCAAAAAATGCTCGAGATGGAGAAGGCTGTTCGCATCCAGTAGAGCACGGCACCCGAGCCAGCCACCCAGAACCACCAAGAGACTGGTGAAGATGCAGAGGAGCCAAACGTTCACAAGAAGATGGAAGAGGATGAGCCACGCTACCACAGCTCCAACTCCTAACAGTCGTTGCAGGCCAAAAATGTCTGACAGAGCCCAGAGTTTGGAGATCTTTGAGGAGGGCATCGTGATCAACAGGTCAGATATGTGTCCTGTAAAAACTAGTAAAAAAGACAGTAACAATGACGTGGAAATATGAAATAATATGAGAAAGGTCGACAACTACAATCATATGTATTTTTCAAACTATTTCACCCGCATTAATTTTAATGTTAATATTATGTATCAACCCTTCTTATACATCTAAAAAGGCAAATAACCTGTTATATCTTCAATATGTACTGGAGAAATGTTCTCAGTTGTTCCTTTGTAATATTTAAAATCTTTTATTAATATGTTTCTATTACTTTTTTATATTTAGGTGATTCTTAGACTACGGGCACTTATGTCCTTTGATCATATTGTATGAAAAACAGTAAAAATGGGAAATTTCACACTTTTATAGTTATCTTTACAATGAAAGTGTGTTAAGAAATTTGTTCTAGTAGTCTATGATGACTTTTTCACCTTTTTTCAGCATCATTATATGCAAATATTGCCGTTTTGTGCTTGTCCCACACCCAGACTTTTGATCTTCAATGATAAAAATTAATGGTAAAGAAACGTTTTTTCTAATGTTTTAAAATATCTCTGAATAAAATATCAGTAAAATAAGCAAAACATAATTGGGGTATTCAATGTCATACAACTGTTGTGATTTTTTTAAACAAAATGTAGTTGTCCCACACTATTGCCGTAATTTCCACCACAACACTAATGTCCCTTTAAACAGTTTGTATGAAAGATTGTTTGGGTAGTTTCTATGGAGATAAACAGTGACATCAGAGCACATGTATATAGCGCCAAATCACAACAAACAGTTGCCCCAAGGTGCTTTATATTGTAAGGCAATGGTGTGGTGGAAATTACATTTACAAGGCCAATAGTGCCCGTAGTTAAAGAATCACCCATATATAATATTGTTGCATTTTTACAGTTGTCGATGGGGCCACATCCACATCATGATACAACAACTTGATCCTACCGCCTATGCTCCTGGCCTTACTAATCTTCCACTTGGTCTCTTGCACACGTGGTATGTCTACTTTTCTAATCTCCATCATATCTGCCAACTCTCTCCTTTTACCAGTCATATTGCCAACATTCAAAGTCTGACTCGCACTTCTACCCTTCTAGCTTTCCTCCTCTCCCCTGTCACTTGACACATTCTCCTCCTGTTCTTCTTCTTTGCCAGCAGTAGTCCAATTCCTGGTGGCAACATTTTGGGCAACAGGAGTCAATCCATCTGGAAATTCAATTTGTGACCTGCATTAATATGGTGACTTTTTTATGCCGGATTCCCTTCCTGACACAACCCGAGGCATAAGTCCGGTTTTTATCATCTACGCCGGTTAGCAACTGTGAAATCTTTCTTGTCTAGACAGCACTTTGAAACAGTGATCCATGCTTTTATTTCATCTCAGATAGATTACTGTAATGCACTTTATGTGGGAGTCAATCAGTCATTATTGCTGCATCTGCAGTTGGTTCAAAATGCTGCTGCTTGGCTTTTGAGAGGAACTGGAAACCGAGTTCATATATCTCCTGTATTGGCTGCCTGTATGTTTTACGGTACATTTTAAAATTCTTATATTCGTTTTTAAATATCTTCATATTGTTGCCCCACCTTACTAGTGCAGTGGATAAGAGAATATTTAGAGGGGAATCCTGCAAATTGCTAGTTGAGTTAACACGGTTTTAAAAAGGAATAGTTTGGATCATGTATCATCCTTACTTATCACATTACAGGGTGACATATGTCACATGTCATAGAATCCAATAGACATAGACTTTGTTTGACCTTTACTTTGGAGACCAAGCATTTAACAGTCAACACTATTCCATTTATTAATCCTATTAGCTCAACCAATAATCTGCATCACTTTTTACCAAAATTGGAGCAACTTTAACTTTTGACACCTGTACAAAATGACACTGACCTTTGTCACCATTCTTGCTGGTTTCATCCCATAACTCCATACAATTCATTCACAGATAGTCCAAACTATATCTTTTTGGAATCTTTATGATCAGGCAAATAATGTGGAATATTTTTCAATATGATTGGAGCATCTTTTAATTTTGACCTCTGTGTAATTCTTCAATTGACCCCTACCTGACCACCGATTGAAAAGTCAAGTGGCCAATCATTTTTTTTCAAAAGAGGAGTGTCTAAGGAGTATTTCTGTCGAATTTCATGCTTTTATCACCATTTGCATGATTGTTTCACTTATCTGCTGCACTATACCTCTCTGAGCGTCTTCATCCTTATGTACCATGTCGTCACACTGTTGCACTATACCTCTCTGAGCGTCTTCATCCTTATGTACCATGTCGTCACTTAGGTCAAGTGACCAGCTGCTCCTGGAAGTACCGAGATCCAGAAGGAAGCTCAGAGGGGACAGGGCCTTCTCTATTGCTGCTCCTAAATTATGGAACAGCTTGCTCTTGTCTGTGAGAGAGGCCCCTTCACTGCCCAGTTTTAAAGTTTGTTTAAAAACCTATTTCTTTCCTTGGGTTTCGGCCCCAGTAAGACTTAGTTTTAAAATTGTGCTTCTTATTTATTTATTTAAATGTGTTTTTATGGATGTTTTATTGTACAGCACTTTGTGTCAGCTGTGGCTGTGTTAAAGTGCTTTATAAACAAAGTTGGTATGGTATGGTACTCTTTTGGTATCAGCACTCAGTGTGTACCGGCTGCACACCCCATGTGGCTGAGATTTGACAACATTTATGGTTAATACCCTGCCTCCTTGCACCCTCCTCATTTATCTGGGCTTGGGACCGGCACTCAGAATGCAGTGGCTGCACACCCCATGTGTTTGACAGAACTTAGGGAGAAACAGCTGTTTGTACACTTTGTATTGAGAAGCTTTGCAAAGCATTTCTGGGATTGGATGCATTGTGTGAATTTGCAACAGACAAATTATTAAATTAAATTGTTGCATGTGCAATTTGTTTTCAGTTTGAAAGATATTTTTGATGCAAATATTTGTTATTCAGTTAAAGCTGAAACTTCTGTATTTGTAAGTTTTCTGCCTTTTCTGGTGTTGACTTAATTTGGAAGTGTTGTTGCCCCCATTGACCACCATACATTTTAATAATTCCATTAGCACCACACTGGGTGAGAAATGACTCATTTGAATCCTCATTCTGAACTCTGTCAGTGTGTTTATGTGGATGGACAAATCTTTTTTTTTTTAAATGAACACACACACACATATACGAGGTCTGTTAGAAAAGTATCCAACCTCTTTATTTTTTGCAAAAACCTGATGGATTTGAATCACGTGTGCTTGCATGAGCCAACCTTGAACCTTCGTGCGCATGCTTGAACTTTTTCACACCTGTCGATTGCATCATTTTCTGGTGTGAGGACGTGTGCAGTGCGCTCGGCGGATTTTCATTTCAAGGAAAAAGACGGAACGACTGGAGCAGCACCGCATCAAATTTAGCCAGAAACTGGTCGACAGCCAGGTGGAAACCATTCGGATGATTCAGACGGTGTGACTATCCGAGAAATTGTGGAAGAGGTGGGCATGTCACAGCATGTCCTGTAAGACTTCAACATGGAGGTGCTTTTGCTCCGCCGTCAGAAGCAGCATGAATTTCATAGCCACTCTTTTTATGGACAAATCTTCTGTCTTCTACAGTGGAATGTACCGAAAAAGTGCTGATGTCCACCTCTTCCGCAATTTCTCGGATAAGTCACACGACGGTCCCGCTTCCCCACAGCATTCACTTTGGAATGATCTGGTCATTTCAGCGTGTTGATGGCTGACCGGAGCGCGGCTCGCTCTCCACCATTGTGCGGATGTCTTTAAACCGGTTGTACCGCTCCTTAATCTGTGCGATGCCCATAGGATCGTCACTGAAATCCGTCTGAATCATCTGAATGGTTTCCACCTGGCTGTCGCCCAGTTTCTGGCAAAATTTGATGCGGCGCTGCTCCAGTCGTTCCGTCTTTTTCCTTGAAATGAAAATCCTCTGAGTGCACTGCATACGTCCCACACAAAGGCTGTTTACCAGGAAATGTCACAATCGACAGCCGTGAAAAAGTTCACGCATGCGCACGAAGGTTCAAGGTTTGCTCATGCAAGCACACGTGATTCAAATCCATCAGGTTTTTGCAAAAAATAAAAAGGTCGGATACTTTTCTAACAGACCTCATATAAATATATATATATATATATATATATATATATATATATATATATATATATATATATATATATATATATATGTATGTATGTATGTTATTCAGACTCATGCCAAACAGCAGTTTGAAAGGTTTAATGACTAACTTTTTCAGAAATATAACCTCTGATTTACTGCTGACACTCTTCAACAGATCCAATACTTCAGCCTGAACAGAAACCCAAAACTCTGAGTGAACTATTTGCTGTATGACCATCTGATGATGTCCAGTGGAAATGTGACACCTGTTACCCCTCAGGGTATCAAAGTTATAGTGGACATGTCCGATCAAAAATAACAAATAACTGCTGTGTGAACTAAGTATAGTAAATACACATATGGATATAGAATTAATCTCTAATGTCTGGTTAGGCATACAGAGTGCAAGAAGCCACATAATAATAGTAACATTCATGATATCACTGTGTTGTAGACAGAATAAAAGATAAAAGAAACACTACCTGACAGGTTACAGCAGCGTTAAAGCACAAACACCTCCTCCACCAGGACACTGCTCTGATTAATCCTCCCACACAGATTAGCAATGTAAGCCTGCCATTCAACACACCACATGACCCTTACGGAGGATGGATGAGTGAGTGAGTGAGTGAATGCTACATATATCTTTTAGAAACACACACAGGTACACACGCACATGGTGCATCCAGAAACTACAATCCCTGGCAAAATTTATGGAATCACCGGCCTCGGAGGATGTTCATTCAGTTGTTTAATTTTGTAGAAAAAAAGCAGATCACAGACATGACACAAAACTAAAGTCATTTCAAATGGCAACTTTCTGGCTTTAAGAAACACTATAAGAAATCAGGAAAAAAATTGTGGCAGTCAGTAACGGTTACTTTTTTAGACCAAGCAGAGGGAAAAAAATATGGAATCACTCAATTCTGAGGAAAAAATTATGGAATCATGAAAAACAAAAGAACGCTCCAACACATCGCTAGTATTTTGTTGCACCACCTCTTGCTTTTATAACAGCTTGCAGTCTCTGAGGCATGGACTTAATGAGTGACAAACAGTACTCTTCATTAATCTGGCTCCAACTTTCTCTGATTGCTGTTGCCAGATCAGCTTTGCAGGTTGGAGTCTTGTCATGGACCAATTTCTTCAACTTCCACCAAAGATTTTCAATTGAATTAAGATCCGGACTATTTGCAGGCCATGACATTGACCCTATGTGTCTTTTTGCAAGGAATGTTTTCACAGTTTTTGCTCTATGGCAAGATGCATTATCATCTTGAAAAATGATTTCATCATCCCCAAGCATCCTTTCAATTGATGGGATAAGAAAAGTGTCCAAAATATCAACGTAAACTTGTGCATTTATTGATGATGTAATGACAGCCATCTCCCCAGTGCCTTTACCTGACATGCAGCCCCATATCATCAATGACTGTGGAAATTTACATGTTCTCTTCAGGCAGTCATCTTTATAAATCTCATTGGAACAGCACCAAACAAAAGTTCCAGCATCATCACCTTGCCCAATGCAGATTCGAGATTCATCACTGAATATGACTTTCATCCAGTCATCCACAGTCCACCATTGTTTTTCCTTAGCCCATTGTAACCTTGTTTTATTCTGTTTAGGTGTTAATGATGGCTTTTGTTTAGCTTTTCTGTATGTAAATCCCATTTCCTTTAGGTGGTTTCTTACAGTTCGGTCACAGACGTTGACTCCAGTTTCCTCCCATTCCTTCCTCATTTGTTTTGTTGTGCATTTTGGATTTTTGAGACATATTGCTTTAGGTTTTCTGTCTTACGCTTTGATGTCTTCCTTGGTCTACCAGTATGTTTGCCTTTAACAACCTTCCCATGTTGTTTGTATTTGGTCCAGAGTTTAGACACAGCTGACTGTGAACAACCAACATCTTTTGCAACATTGTGTGATGATTTACCCTCTTTTAAAAGTTTGATAATCCTCTCCTTTGTTTCAACTGACATCTCTCGTGTTGGAGCCATGATTCATGTCAGTCCACTTGGTGCAACAGCTCTCCAAGGTGTGTTCACTCCTTTTTAGATGCAGACTAACGAGCAGATCTGATTTGATGCAGGTGTTAGTTTTGGAGATGAAAATTTACAGGGTGATTCCATAATTTATTCCTTAGAATTGAGTGAGTCCATATTTTTTTCCCTCTGCTTGGTCTAAAAAAGTAACCGTTACTGACTGCCACAATTATTTTTCCTGATTTCTTATAGTGTTCCTTAAAGCCAGAAAGTTGCCATTTGAAATGACTTTAGATTTGTGTCATGTCTGTGATCTGCTTTTTTTCTACAAAATTAAACAACTGAATGAACATCCTCCAAGGCCGGTGATTCCATAATTATTGCCAGGGGTTGTATTCACAGCGCTTCACTTTTTCCACATTTTATCTTACAGCCTCATTCCAAAATGGATGAAATTAATTTTTTTCCTCAAACTTCTTTTCACAACACTCCATAATGACAATGTGAAAAAGGATTTTTTTTTTTTTTTTAGATTTTTGCAAATTTATTAAAAATTAAAAAAATAAGAAATCACATGTACATAAGTATTCACAACCTTTGCCATGAAGCTCAAAATTGAGCTCAGGTGCATTGTGTTTCAACCTATCATCCTTGAGATGTTTCAACAGCTTAATTGGAGTCCACCTGGGGTAAATTCAGTTGATTGGACATGATTTGGAAAGGCACACACCTGTCTACATATAAGGTCCCACAGTTAACAGTGCATGTCAGAGCACAAACCAAACATGAAGTCAAAGGAATTATCTGTAGACCTCTGAGACAGGATTGTCTTGAGATACAAATCTGGGGAAGGGTACAGAAACATTTCTGCTGCTTTGACGGTCCCAGTGAGCACAGTGGCCTCCATCATCTGTAAATTGAAGAAGTGGGATCCACCGGGACTCTTAGAGCTGGCTGTCTGTCTAAGCTGGGGGATTGTTGGAGAAGGACCTTAGTCAGGGAGGTGACCAAGAACCCAATGGTCACTCTGTCAGAGCTCCAGCTTTCTCTGGAGAGAAGAGAACTTTCCAGAAGGACAACAATCTCTGCAGCAATCCACCAATCAGGCCTGCATGGTAGAGTGGGCAGACGGAAGCCACTCCTTAGTAAAAGGCACATGGCAGCCTGCTGTGAGTTTGCCAAAAGACAAAGATTGAACACTTTGGTGTGATTGCCAGGCGTCATGTTTGGAGGAAACCAGGCACCATCCCCAGCATTGTGGTGGCAGCATCATGCTGTGAGGGTGTTTTTCAAAGGCAGTAACTGGGAGACTAGTCAGGATTGAGGGAAAGATGAATGCAGGAATATACAGAGACATCCTGGATGAAAACCTGCTCCAGAGTGCTCTTGAACTCAGACTGGAGTGACAGTTCATCTTTCAGCAGAACAATGACCCTAAGGGCCCCATCACACTTAGTATAAATGAGCACAAACCAAGCCAAATCAGGCAGAATGTAAAAACAAACAAACAAACAAACAAACAAAAAAAAAACAGTTTGTGCCATATCTGGGAGGGAATAAAAATTGAGTTGAACTGAATACCCAGACTGCGCTCTGACCTGCCCCGACTGATTCGTTCACATTCTGTGTGAATCAGCTCTCGACTGCAGTACAAATGTATTTGGAACACATATGAATAGCAAAAATGCTGTTAGATTACAGTAATAATGTTACAAATGCACCTCGAACACTGTACCACAGCAGTTCGAGCGCCACCCGATATCTGGGTGAAGGGCAATTAAGAGAGGGCATGACAAGCGAGTGCTGCAGTCCGCTATCTTTTGGAGACCTGCCGTGTGTCATGACATCCAACCTATGAATTGATGACATGTAAACAAGGGTCCTCTGACTATCACATCACTGTAGTGCATGTACACCCATGTGATCAGACTACTACGGCCATCAGAGCACCGACGTGCACACGCATCATTACCGTTGCGGCAGTGATAGCCCCCAGCCCGTGATGCATTACAGTAAACCCACAATCAGGAGAACCTGGACTACATGTATCAGGCCATATATTGGATATCATTTGTACGGTAATTCTGAGAGGTATCAAGGCAGGTGCTGATATGAAAGCATCACACAACGGCTGGCCAGTTCCTCCGTTGCTCGCATGCTCTCCCTGTGTCACTCACTCCCTCGCCCTGCCTCTCACAGCCTTCCCCACACCAAATATAACTGTGCCAATCAGTCAGTGCTGCACATGACAAACTCTCTGAACCGTGTGATCGGGTGTCACGTGCCATGATCACGCATAGCGGACTGTCCTGCCTTCTGGCTGCTGGAAGCAGTGATGGGGCAGATGGTCCTGTGTGGGGGATCCGTGATGAATCAGTGTTTTTGGATACAACTCTTTAGATCCCTACTGCCGGTCCAGAACTTTCCGTCCCCATTGCCGCTTGTAGCTGAGAGACAGTGGGAAGGTCTGCTGTCCACTAAAGGGCTGATGTCCTGGAGAGAGTAAGAGGGAGAGAGGCAGAAACAGAAAGAGAGAGGGTGAGCGAGCAAGCGATGAGCACTGTCTGGATGTGGCGTCATATGAAATAATTATTTCGTAGTGTACGGCGCATCTGCCCTCGGATCATAGTGGATGCCACGATCCCACTTTGCACCCATGTCACATGGATGACATGACAGCTGATGGCATCAGCGTGGCTGGTGATCACTGTGGAAGTATGTCTGGAGCCGTTCCAAAGGTGATTACTAACTTGGTGACATCAGATTTTGGTCAAGATACAGTCATGTCAAGCATGACATCAACATGATGCCACCTTAACATCAACAATTGATGTCATTTAATGACATCTGTAATCAGTTGCCATCCCTGGTTCTCAAGACCAGGCACCTAAGTGGCTCTGCTCTACTCTTTTCTACTCTTCTATTTTACTCGTCCTTTTTAGATATTTTGATATACCTTAGTATACTAGCATAGTTCCACCTTAGAATTGGAATATAATATATAAGATATACATTACTAAATTTTCATGTGACATCATTTGGATGCATTTTATGGATCATCCTGTGACCTCCACTTGATGACGTAACTGGGAGTCTACACAATAACGTCATGTTCACCAACAAGTGACATCACAGCAACGTGATGATTTATACGTGTTGTACTAAGGGGTGTACATGCTTGTTAGCTTTGATCAGTGGCATATATCATGGTAATTTAAAGGATGATATTTTACAAGTTTGAGGGTTTGTTTTTTAATTTTATGTTGTCTAAAAATTATAAAAGACCAAGCCTTCAAAAAACCTTTGCCTGCCACTGTTTATGCAGACGAGTCTCTCTCTCTTTCTCTCCCTCTCTCTCTGTCTCTCTCTCTCTGTCTCTCTCTCTTCTTGTACAACCGGTTATATAATAGCCGTGTTGTGTTGAAGGTAGAGGGCTGTGATGAGCGGTGTTTTACGGTCCAGCAGAACCCTGATGCGACACAGAGGATCAGTTTGTCCATGTTTACGCCATCATGCCGCGTGTGAAGCCAAGGACTGCAGGTGAAATTTTATTTTATATTTTTATGGATTTACAGGGGGCGCAGCTGTACACACCTGCTGATGAATTAGACCACAGTTTTGACAGGCACAGAGTGAACCGATCCATTCACAACACTACAATAGACTTAGTCCTATTATGTGCGGTATGTAAAGTGACCTGTTGGCACAGCGTCGTGGTCTGGAAGGACTCAGATGACGTGGCTGTACACAATGTTCTCTGCAATGTCTGTTTTCATTTTGGCTGCTGCCATTTAAACGGGTTCTAGCTTTGCGGCGAAGGGCGATCATCTCAATGTTCATTGTTTGTTCACCATACATCACATGCAGCACTGAAGACTTAAGGTTGGCAAATATTTTTGGCATTGTGCAAACACCTTAAAGGGGATATAATGTTTAAAACCTGATGTATATTTCTTTTGCAATTACCCATGCTGAAAAATATCTGTGTACATAGAAACCCTGCTATAAGGAACATTTTAAGCCTAAAGCATATGGCATAATTATTATATTTTCCAGAGCATAGGTTGTGGTTTTTTTTGTTTTTTTTTACTTGTTTGGGAGACCTTGGGACTTATACTCTGGACAAAAAAAAAGTTGTTCATTGCTAGTATTCAATTCAGTTCAGTTTATTTATACAGCACCAAATCAAAACATAAGTCACCCCAAGGCACATCACAAGAGTAAGGTCTAACCTTACCAACCGCCCAGTGCAAGCACATAGGCAACACGGATAAGCAAAAACTCCCTCAGGCCATTTTTGAGGCAGAAACCTCATGCAGACCAGACTCAGAGGGGGTGACTCATGTGGTGTCTGGAAGAGACCAGCAAGGGGCACTCGCCCTATAGGTATAAAATCGACAAGTTTGCCATTTTTCTGTGCAGTTGTTAGTGAGCAGGCAGGCAAGAGACTGTAAGGTTGATCTCAGCGTGTAATAAAGTTCATTGTGGTCTTCCTAAAGCACAGCCTTATTTTGGACGACCCACACACACTTTCTTCAGTTTTCTGTTGAAACACAACAACCCACTGTTTAGGCATTCTCACAATAATTATCAAAATACAACAAAGAATTTTCAAATATGCAAAACAAGAACAGAAAAAAGGCTGATTCTAATTAGTTAAAATCTTCCCAGATGACATGAATGTTCATATGGAGATTCCTCAAGCTTCATCCTCAGTAAGGATTGCGTTCTTAGGTAGGCTGTATCCTCCGACAAGGGTCCGATAAACAGGAGCTACTACTAATAAATAATTATAACTATTTATTCCCCGTTTACACCAGACTGAGACCTATATAAGACCTACATCATGACATTTTGTCAACTCTCACAAGTCTTGGATGGACTCCATTTTGATCTGTTATTTGCGTTTACACTAAACTTGCATTGCGACTGACTTGTGCAAGTGAAAAACATGCTCGTGATCATTGATGCAACCCCATGCAGAGTTAATTGAGAGTCTCTTATGGCCCATAGAATCAAGTTGAGATTGAGTTGAGACACGTGAGAGTTTATCAAGACCGATGATGAGACTCATGTATCTGTTGACTGGTCACACAAGATTTTCTGAAGTTTTACCACCATCCCAGCTTTTTTGAAATGTGTTGCAGGTATCCATTTCAAAATGAGCAAATATTTGCCCAAAAACAGTAAAGTTTATCAGTTTGAACATTAAATATCTTGTCTTTGTGGTGTATTTAATTGAATATAGGTTGAAGAGGATTTGCAAACCATTGTATTATGTTTTTATTTACATTTTACACAACGTCCCAACTTCATTGGAATTGGACTGTAGATTTGCAAGCAAATATTAAGGGTCCAAGCACCTCCATCACCACTGCGGAACCAGGCAACACCATACTGGCAACTGGTGGATCCAGACAGCCACATACTGGTAAGGGCAGAATGCCACTTTCCAACCTGACATTAATAGAACTGGTTCATTTTACTTTTTCTTTAGAAACATGAACCTAAAAGTGAAGCATACTGATATGTTGAGTCACTGTCCCCGTATGAGGTCGGTCCAATTTTGAGTTTACACAGAAAATGCCACCAACCATCATAAAAGTTGATGTTTTGTATGAATTAGTGTACAATTTCATGGATGAGATCTTCGTTGAATAGCCACACTGTATACAATGATTTAAAATCTGTACAAAGAGAAGTTTTATAAGATGCCGTCATATGTGTAAAAAAGTAAACAAACTTAAATTGACAAAATTTTGAAGGGAGTCAGGCTCCCCATGTTGCGTAACATCTCACGCAATCATCTTCAACTGCTTAGTCCAATCAAGGGTCGCCAGGGGCTGGATCCTATCACAGCAGTGATAGAGCGTGAGGCAGGGTACACCCAGGACAGGACTCCAGTCTGTCACAGGGCCACAAACAGCCAAACAAACACATTCACACCCTCTCGCACACCTACGGACAATTTAAAGATTCCAATCCACCTAACCCACATGTCTTTGGATGTGGGAAGAAACCGGAGCACCCGGAGAAAACCCACGCAAACACGGGGAGAACATGCAAACTCCACACAGAAAGGCCACAGGCGGGAATTTAACCCGTGACCTTCTCGCTGTGAGGCAACAGTGCTAACCACTAAGTCACCGTGCTGCCCATTGTTGTGTAATATAAAAACAACAAAAACCAAAACACTTAACGCAGTGTAAATTCATCCCATTGTGAATGACAAGAGATGGAATCCAATTTTGAAACATTTAATGAAAAAAGAAAGTTTACATTTACACTCTGTCTCAGTGTTGGTGACTGACAGGAGCTCTCAAGGTGCTTACAGATTAAAGCTACTGCATGAAAAACTGAACTCTTACTGAACCATGACATCTAACCACAAATATCAATCAATCAATCAATCATTCAATTTTTTTATATAGCGCCAAATCACAACAAACAGTTGGCCCAAGGCGCTTTATATTGTAAGGCAAGGCCATACAATAATTATGTAAAACCCCAACGGTCAAAACGACCCCCTGTGAGCAAGCACTTGGCTACAGTGGGAAGGAAAAACTCCCTTTTAACAGGAAGAAACCTCCAGCAGAACCAGGCTCAGGGAGGGGCAGTCTTCTGCTGGGATTGGTTGGGGCTGAGGGAGAGAACCAGGAAAAAGACATGCTGTGGAGGGGAGCAGAGATCGATCACTAATGATTAAATGCAGAGTGGTGCATACAGAGCAAAAAGAGAAAGAAACAGTGCATCATGGGAACCCCCCAGCAGTCTACGTCTATAGCAGCATAACTAAGGGATGGTTCAGGGTCACCTGATCCAGCCCTAACTATAAGCTTTAGCAAAAAGGAAAGTTTTAAGCCTAATCTTAAAAGTAGAGAGGGTGTCTGTCTCCCTGATCTGAATTGGGAGCTGGTTCCACAGGAGAGGAGCCTGAAAGCTGAAGGCTCTGCCTCCCATTCTACTCTTACAAACCCTAGGAACTACAAGTAAGCCTGCAGTCTGAGAGCGAAGCGCTCTATTGGGGTGATATGGTACTACGAGGTCCCTAAGATAAGATGGGACTTGATTATTCAAAACCTTATAAGTAAGAAGAAGAATTTTAAATTCTATTCTAGAATTAACAGGAAGCCAATGAAGAGAGGCCAATATGGGTGAGATATGCTCTCTCCTTATGAACTGAATGGTGACACCCCTAGTCAACATTATTATTATTTCTTATTTACAGTGTCACCTATTTCACCTATATATTTGTTTGTATACAGGTAGAGGGTCCTGACCTCTACCAGTCCTGTAAATTTCACATTTCAACTCAGCCTTGTTTAGTCTACCCAAGGACCGGTGTCGCAGACCAAACGGTCCCCCCCCCCCCCCCTTCACTGCACATGCGTCATTTTGGAGCATCAGCAGTGATTCAGAGATTACAAGTATGTCCTCATCTCTGCTTAAAACTGACTTTCAAATGATCGCCTGATGGTTAATAATCACATTATTCCCTTTGATCACTTTGGGTGTAGAGGGTCAGACTCAGAGAGTCAGACTCAGACGTGCTCTGTTACACTCTGGTTGATCCCCCATCTTTTATGCTGAAATAATGCTGAATTTATTTGGAAAAGCTGTAAAAAAAAGCTTCAGATATCTGTCACTGAGATAGATGATGACTGGTGTGCAATTTGAAGCACAAACGAGGCGGTAATTGACGATATGCTGCTGATCTCTGAAATGACTCATGCAATGAAGACGGGGGGACTTATTTTTAGGGGCACCAGCTTAGCTGGTGCTTTGAGCCTAAAAATCAGCACAAAAATAACAGGATCCTTTGAAAGGTTTCGCTGACTTTTGCATGAAATTCTTGATTCTGTTATAAAACATTGTATGTTGCAGAATCATTTTTCCTCAGGGAAACAAGAATTCAAAGAAATCACTGAAATCCTCATATTTGCCGTGGCACTCAACTCCATGATGAGTAGAATGAAATGTGTAAAAGAGTTCTCAATCAGATGTGAAAACATTTTTGGAAGGTACACTATTGAGACAATTACTGTATTGAATTGATTCTATTTTACATGGTAAATTGCTGATTAATTTTCTTATCACACCAGAAAATATTCAATCTCAACAAAGTGTCCTGACCGAACAACTAAATATTGGCCAAAGCATATCTGGTTAAAGCACATATGGTGTATGGATGTGTACAGATGAGGCGGTTGATGGTGAGAAAGAGCCCATCGGTACACTAATGAAGGGGTTGGACACCATCGCTCCTCTGATCTGCTCTATACAAGAGACCCCTGATCCTATCCCTACTGATGTACAAGGAACCATTCCCTCATGGATCAATGGCAAGCTGCTCCGCAATGGCCCAGGGAAGTTTGAGTTTGGAAACACACAGTGAGTCATGCAAAAAAAAAAAAAAAAAAAAAAATCTGACAGTACAGAAGAATTACAAGCATGTGAAGTATGACCGATCAGCAAAAATGTTTTCTTATAACTTGCAATGAACCATGAATCTCTGCTTCACTGCAGCTACAACCACTGGTTTGACGGGATGGCTATGCTGCACCAGTTTAACATTGAGAAAGGTCATGTGACATACATGAGTCGGTTCCTGCACAGCGATGCCTACAAGATGAACACTGAAAGAGATCGCATCATGATGTCAGAATTTGGAACCCTCGCTATGCCTGACCCCTGCAAAAACATTTTCCAGCGTTTCCTGTCACGGTTTGAGATGGACAGTAAGTGACTAAATCAGATAATATAACAGCAGCTGTTCTTGATAGTGAGAGTAGTGTTAGGGTTAGTCATACGCCAGTGTTTTTAATACAGTCGGCATACGAAGGCTAAATTGTAAAGGTGTGACAGGGCCTTTACGCTTTGCCTTTCCCTTTCCTTGTGTGTCTTGTCATTTTCCCTCCCTTGTGTTTAGTTTAGTTTAATTAGCTTATAATGCACCAAATCACAGCAAAAGCCATCTCAAGGCGCCTTACATAAAACAAGTCAACATAAAATTGAATAAATAATTAAAAATGAATAAAAAAATTCAAATACATAAATAAAAACAGAAGTAAAAGAATAAAACAAATAAAAATAAAAACGATCCATAAGAAAGAGAATAAAAATAGGTTTTGAGTCTTGACCAAAAAATGTCCACAGACTCAGACTGCCTCACAGTCGCAGGAAGACTGTTCCACAGGGTGGGTGCACAATACGAAAAGGCTCTTTGACCTGCTGACTTCTTCTTCACCCTGGGAACACAGAGAAGTCCCGCATCCTGCGACCACAAAGCCCGGGCCGGCACATAGAGTTCCACGAGATCAGCCAGATAAGATGACGCCAGTCCATGAACAACCTTATAAGTCAATAACAAAACCTTAAAATCTGCTCTCACAGAGACAGGGAGCCAGTGCAAAGATGCCAAAATGGGTGTGATATGTTCAGACCTTCTGCTACGTGTCAGAAGTCTGGCGGCAGCGTTCTAAACCAGCTGAAGACCCCTAATGCTGGACTGTGGTAACCCTGAAAATAGAACATTACAATAATCTAGTCTAGAAGAAACAAAAGCATGAATCAGGGTCTCAGCATCAGCCATGGATAGGATGGAGCGGATCCTCGCTATATTTCTCAGATGGAAAAAAGCAGTCCTAGTAACATCCCTGATGTGGAGGTCAAAAGACAACGTGGGATCAAAAATTACCCCAAGGTTCCTCATTTTGTCCATATGATGTATGACACAGGAACCCAGGCTGAGCGCCAGCTGGTCAAACTGATGCCGATGTCTCGCTGGACCAAGAACCATCATTTCAGTCTTATCAAAGTTTAAAAGTAGGAAGTTACTAGACATCCAACTTCTCACTGATAGAAGACAGTCCTCCAGGGATTTTATGGGAGTGAGATTTCCCGCAGTTATCGGCATGTACAACTGAGTATCATCAGCATAACAATGAAAGGCAATCCCAAAACTCCGCGGTATACGCCCAAGGGGTGCCACATACATGGAGAAAAGCAAGGGGCCTAAAACAGATCCCTGTGGAACCCCAAATCTCATGTCAGCAAGGTCAGAGGTAGTGCCATTCTACAAGACACATTGAGAACGACTGGGCAGATATGACGTCAACCAGGCAAGGGCACTTCCAGTAATCCCAATAAAATTCTCCAACCTATTGAGAAAAATATGATGATCCACGGTATCAAACGCAGCACTGAGATCTAATAACACCAAAACCGTAGTGGTGTCTGAGTCCATTGCTCGCAGTAGATCATTCACAACTTTAGTGAGTGCTGTCTCTGTGGAGTGATATTTCCTAAAAGCAGACTGCAGCGGCTCAAAAACATCAGTGAGGTGGTCTATGAGCTGCCGTGAAACCACCTTTTCTAAAATTTTGGAACAGAATGATAGATTTGATATCGGCCTGTAATTTTTCAATACACTAGGGTCAAGATTAGATTTCTTAAGTAATGGTTTAATCACTGCAGATTTAAAACATTTCGGAACAGATCCAGAGGTTAATGACAGATTAATCATTTCCAGCACAGTCGGCCCAAGAGTGGGCCACAGGTCCTTAAACAATTTTGTTGGTATGGAATCAAATAAACAGGTTGTGCTTTTTGTAGACGCCACAAGTTTCGTCAGCACGCCCAATGAAATACTATTAAATTCTGTCAATCTAGGTAACACCTCAATGGTAGCGCCCACCTCCATAGCAGGTTTTAATGGCTGGGCCGAGGCGTGCTGAGATATGCTCAGCCTAATATCTTCTATTTTCTTCTCAAAATAATCCAAGAAATCCTGTGCTGGAAAGGGAGAACAACTAACAGGCCTGTGAATAAGAAATGTGACCATGTCAAACAAAAACGTTGAGTTATGTTTGTTTTTACTGATCAAATCAGAGTAAGAGGTCCGCTTCATGGCCAGTAGTGCATGCTTATAATCTAAAATAGCATCCCGCCACACAAGGCAGAACACCTCTAATTTGGAACAATGCCATTTCCGTTCCAAACCTCTAGCCTTCTGCCTGAGGTCACGCAAACATGACACACTTGTGTGTCATGTTTGTATCAGTCTGTCTTTGTGTTGCTGGGTGTGGACTCTGGATTCTCTCCTCCGGCCTGCCCATCTGATCCTCTGCAGCTGCTGAGTCTGTTCACCTGCAACTGATCTCCATTCAAGCCACTACAGGATTTAACTGCAACACAGGCATCCAGACATGACCAGATCTATCTGTCTCCACTGTGATACAGACATATTGGCCTTATCTTTGAGAAGTTTTTTCATGGTTTGTATTTTTGGTTTGTATTTTTGTATTCATGGTTTGTATCTCTTTACCTCTTTTCTCTGTGCCTCAGATCCTCCACACCTGATCAATCAGAATTCTAGTTGCCATCTGATTTGTTTCCGTCATCAGCCACCTGTTTGATCCATTCATATTTGACTCCTCTGCCTGCCCTGCTCAGCTGTTCCTGTCCTCCATTGTCAGACCACTCTAGCCAAACCTACCCCTTTAAAACAAGGGGTAAGGTGAAGGGGTATGTCTCTAGCCCTATGAATTGAGACACCTCTCTGCCTTAGGGGAAAAAAACTGCCCATCTGACATGAGTTTGACGTCATCATGTTGCGTCGCTTAAAGTGCCGTCTTTACTGTTTGTCAACATGGCAACCGAAGCGCAACTTGTTGCAGTAGCCTGTTTGCTCTTTTTATTTTCTCGCCTTTCTGCGTCAATGCAAAGAAATAGAATAAGTCGCGGATTTCTTCGATGCATCGCAATCATGTCGGAGAATTTTGTGGTATTAATAATGAATGTAATTAATTAGTAAATAATAATAATAGATAGTATTAATAATTAATTAATTAATTGGTAATCAACTAATGTTAATAATACCACTACTAATTAAGCATTAATAATAGTAATAATATTGTTAATTGATTAATCATTAATTGATTGATTAGTAATTAATTAATTAATTAATTAATTAGTAATTAAAATAAATAAACACTTGAAATATATCAGTCTGTGTGGAATGAATGTATACATTATATAAGTTTCACTTTTTTGAATGGAATTACTGAAATAAATCAACTTTTTCATGATATTCTAATTATATGACCAGCACCTGTATGTATGTTATGGGCTGCATCTAGTTCTGTTAACCTTGTATTTCTTTTTCAAATTCTCCCATTTTTTTACATCCAGCTCTATTTCCTTGACAAATAATATCAGTCTATTAGGACGTCAGGTTATGTGTCACGTGTTACAGACCTTGAAATCCAACAGCAGGGGTCGCTATTATCTCAAGATTTATGAACAAACAAATTAACGTGCTTATCTTTTATCATGATTTTCTCTATTGTGAGATATAAAAGTGTCTTATCGTAGCGTTCATGTGTATGCGCATTCTAACACCTCAGCGCACGAGTGAAGTTACGATATTCTTCAGAACGACAATATACGCAACATACATCCAGCAGCATATATGTTGCTGTCATAGACAATTGCCTGTAAAGTTTTTTGGTAAGTTATAACTTTCTAAACAGTGTAGTTTGTAATGAAAGCCACTTAAATTTGTGCGGCTCTTTCGGCGCCATGTTTGTTTCTGTGGAGACAGCGGTAAGTTCCTCCTAACCCTCTAAACAGAGTGTGCATCCAGATTCACTCCGTTTGAAGGGGTTTGACGAAAGACTCGAGTCTTTCATTGGATTCAGGTGTGTTGGAGCAGGGAGACAACTAAGAGTGTCAGGAAGGTGGTTCTCGAGGACTGAACTTGGCCACCCCTGCCCTAATGTAATCAGAGCTATTGACTGCACACATAAAGGTGCCATCACATGATGAATTTGTTTTTGTGAACAGGAAAACATTTCCATTCCATCAATGGTCACATCATATGTGATACGCACATCAGCCTATAGGCTGCCATGGTGCGTAATGCGTAATGGGTGGCTGCTTGCTGTGTAAATAGTTTATTCATGTAATTGTTCAGAACACATTTGGGCATGTGCGCATTCAAATGTGTTGTTTGTTATTATTATCAATGTGTTTTCTTTTTCTTGATGGTGAGACTGGAACAGTAGAGCTTCTTAACTGATTGTCTCCCTGTGTTCAGTATTTGTCAATAAATGTGTGTGTAAATTTGTGAATGTCACACCTAGTCAGCGGCGGCACACCTCACGCTTTTAACTTCTGTGTATGTGCACTGTTCTGAGCGTTTACGGCATCACACACACGCTCCAATGAACATTTTTCTAGTTTTGTGATTATTCCGTTTAATAGGGTACCACATAAAGTATCCCTGCATGTCTCCATGTAATTTCCAGTCATCTGTAGCACACACTTGGTATAATTTATTTTATGTGTTCATTTTGTCTGATGTGACAGTGTGGGGAATCCCAGCTCAAGGACCTATTCACATGGATTTGCATATTTAAATAGAGGTGTGGCCAGGGCAGAATTTGGTGCATGTGCACTCAATTCCATGTTCAGTGGGATGTACAAATGGAATGTGCTTGGATCCATGCGTACACAGACTTTGATACATCTGGATATTTTGTGCTCACGCCAGTTCCTGGGTTTTGGCGTTTCAGTAGGAAATCCACACAAGTCTTTGTACATGAGGCCCCAGGACATTTTCCGCAGCCATCTGCTTCTTGTTCTCTGCCCTCAACTCTCATGAGAATCCGGCCAGCTGTGAGTTCTTCTGTTATAGCCACTGTTTCACCTCCTGAAGAGGAGCCCATGCAGTTGGGTCATGCCCATCTGACTCCAGAAGAGTGTCTTCAGAGAATCGGGGCTGGTGAGTATTGTGGCTATACAGGCCACCTTCTGGCAACTTGCTCCCTTCGGCCAAAAGACAGGGCCCCATTAGTAGATGTGGGGATACTGTTGGGCCAGATTAAGTCTTCCTCTCCGTCCATGTCACAATTACAAATACAAGCTGCAATCTGTTGTTGCCAACTCGCCTTGCCATTTTTAGCCTGAGTGGATTCTGGTGCTAAGGGGAACTTTCTGGATCAAGAAGTAGCTATTCAGTCCAGAATAGCCTTTGGAAAGACCGCTCATTTTCAGGGCCCTGGATGGAAGTTTGCTGGCCCGTGTCACCCATCAAACTGAACCCATCTCTCTGGTACTCTCTGGAAATTAAAGAAACAATCAGATTCAATGTGATTTCCACTCCCAAGGCACCATTGCTAATGGGATATCCATGGTTAAAGTGTCATAACCCCCACCTTGCTTGGTCTGCTAGGAAGGTTGTAAGTTGGAGTTAATTTTGCCGTCTTCTTGTTTACAGTTTGCTTTGTCTCCCACAGAGGTGTTGTTGGCTTAACCAGTCCTGTGCCACAATATTTGTCCTCTGTACCAGCTGATTACCATGACCTGTGTGAGGTTTTAGTAAAGCGGGCGCTTTCTCTGCCTCCCCATAGACCACACAAATGTACCATTGATATTCCTCCTAGTGCCCCTTTGCCTTCTAGTCTCTTGTATAACCTGTCTTGACCCAAAAGAGAGGCCATGGAGAAGTATATCATGGACTCCCTGGCAGCTGGCCAAATCTGCCCTTCCTCCTCCCCTCTTGGTGCTGGCTTTGTGGCTAAGGACAAGACCCTACACCCCTGCACTGATTTCTGAGGGTTGAACAATATCACAGTACAGAATAAGTACCCCTGCTGTTACTCACTTCTGTTTTTGAATCTCTCCAAGGTACAACCACATTCACGAAAATGGAGCTAAGGAATGCTTACCACCTGGTTCACATAAAAGAAGGAGATGAATGGATGACAGTCTTCAACACTCTGCTGGGTCATTTCAAATATTTGGTGATGCTATTTGGTCTGACAAATGCACCTGCTGTTTTCCAGGCTTTAGTGAATGATGTTGAGAGATTTTCTCAATCGTTTCATCTTCATCTATCTCAGAGATCTCAAACTGTTTCCAGGGCCAAGAGGGTGCAAATTTTCTGATTAACTGATTCCATCTTCTCAAAGTGATGTTAATCAGTGAAATCACCTGGTGGAGTTGGTGGTTGCAAAGAACATATGCACCCTCTTGGCCCTTTCTGGAATCACTTTGTGACCTCCGGTCTATCTTGATGACATTCTGAGTTTTGCAAGAACACATTTCCCAGATCGGTCACGTTCTGCAGCAAATGGACAAGTGTGAATCATAATCTAGCTCCGTGAGCTTTCTTGAGTACATTATTGAGAGCAGGCAAGAGAAGTCAGATCCATAAAACGTCAGAGCAGTTGTTGAATGGCCACAACCCACCACCAGGAAACAGCTTCAGAGATTCCTGGGCTTTGCTAATTTCTACTGGAGTTTCATTAAGGATTTCAGCCATGTTGCTGCACCACTTACCAGACTTACCTCCTCTTCAATTCCATTGTCCTGGACTCCTGAGGCTGAGTTTGCTTTCCATGAATTAAAGACTCTTTTCATCTCTGCACCTGTCCTGGTGCAGCTGGACCCACTCTGTTAGTTTATTGTGGAGGTGGATGCATCCGACACAAGAATTGGGGTGGTTTTCTCTCAGCGCCTTGAACCTGATCAGAAGCTCCATTCCTATGCCTACTTTTCTCGATGCCTATTTTCGGCTGAGAGCAACTATGATGTTGGTGACTGAGAAGTTCTGGTTGTTAAACTTGCTCAACAGCCATTTGTGGTATGGACTGACCATAAAAATCTTGCGTCCCTTCAATCAGCTAAGTGTCTGAACCCATGCCAAGCCCGTTGAACTCTGTTTTTCAGTAGGTCTAATTTCATCCTTAGCTATGGCCCTGGCTCCCATAATGTAAAACCGAGTGTCCTCTCACACCATTGCATGGTGGAGGACACCAACTGCAGTCCAGACACTATACTCCCTGCTAACTGTGTGGTTAGCTGCTATAACTTAGGAGATTGAGTCAACTTTAAGAGAGGCTCAGCAGGATCAGCCAGATCGAGGAACTGGTCACCCTAACTGTCTGTTTTCCCAGATTCTGTCTGTTCACAGGTCCTGCAGTGGGTTCATGCTTCACGGTTCTCCTGCCATCCTGGGATGAATCGTACTGTTGCTACTCAAAAGATACTTCTGGTGGCCCACTATGGACTCAGACACCTGTGCCTGTGTCACTGCTTGCACTGTTTGTGTCTTCCCTCCAATGGTAATACCGTGATACTTACCATAGTTGACCATTTTTCCAAGGCCGTTCATTTTGTTGGGTTGCCTAAATGGTCTTTTGCCAAAGAAACTGCTGACCTGTTTTCCATCTCCATGGTATCCCAGTAGACACTGTATCAGATCGAGGTTCTCACTTTATCTCTCAAGTCTGGAGAGCCTTCTGTCAAGCCCTGGGTGCATTGGTTAGCCTCTCCTCTGGTCTTTACCCTCAAACAAAGGGTCAGGCTAAGAGAGCTAATCAGGATCTGGAGTCAGCTCTATGCTGTGTTGTGACATCAAATCCTGCTGTCTGGAGTACTCACTTAGCTTGGGTTTAGTATGCACAAATATTGTTGTGTGGGTTTAGGCTTTGCATTTCAATTTCATTGTATGTTTTGTCATTTTCTGTACTTGGTGTGTCATGTTTGTCTCAGTATGTGTCTGTGTTGCTGGGTGTGGACTCTGGGTTCCCTCCTCCAGACTGCCTGTCTGATCCTTACCAGCTGCTGAGTCTGCTCTCCTGCAACCTATCTCCAATCAAACCACTACAGTATTTAACTGCCACTCAGGCATCCAGACCCTGCCAGATCTTACAGTCTCCATTGTGGTACAAAAATAATTGCCTTATCTCTGAGAAGATTTTTCTTTTCACGTTTGTTTACTTCTTTTCTCTGTGCCTCAGATCCTCCACACCTGATCCCCGGGAATCCTAGTTGTCATCTGCCTTGCTTCCGTCTTCAGCTGCCTGTTTGATTCACTCATTTGACTCCACTGCTGCCCCACTCAGCTGTTTCTGTCCTCCGCTGTCAGACCACTCCAGCCAAGCCTGCCTACATCTCACCTAAATATACTGTAAAAACCAATTCTGTCTCCATGTTGTGTCTGTATTCAGGGTCCGATTGCCAGCTCCTGGGTCAACCATAAAAAGTAGAAGGAGACCATTTGAAATGTAACTTTTTTTAAGTATTTATTTTTAGTCTGGAGATGCTAGGTAATGATACCTGTGTGTGTATATAGACAGGAACAGATAAGGCAATGTGACATTTGACCACGGTGTCCTTGACTTTCATTAAATGATTGATCTGTGCTTGAACCTACTGAGGCAATTCTGGAATCTACCTGTGCATGCCTCATTTTTTAATAGCAATTTTGGGCCACCTTTCATTGCCATACCATGTTTGGTAGAAATCAGCAAAAGGACCTTGGGCGAGTCAGCCAACAAATACATGCAGACATGACTTCCCCAATGATTGACCTTTGGCAAATTTGACCTTGTTGGGTAATTCCATAACCCTGCTCCATGTATGTGGCAAATTCAATACAGATCTGAGTGAAAGACTTAAATTGTGACCTTTGAAACTAATGAACTTGACCCCATTGATTTACCTTTGGCAAGTTTGACCTAACCTGGCAGACTCCAGAGCCCACCTGTGTATGTTTGGCAAGTTTGGTACAAATCAGAATGAAAAACTTACATTTTTATATTTGACTCATAGCCTCCTGACTACCAAGACTTATATATAAGTCCTGGTAGTCAGGAGGCTATAACAGACCTTTGGTAAATTTGGTGTCACCTAGGCAGTGCCAGAACTTACATATATATGTGTACCAGGTTTGGTGGGCACTCGACTCACTCCCCCCCAAAAGCATAGTTTGACCTTTGACCCCATTGACCTTAAACTTTGCTAAAACAAACTCTTTAAGGGCAATTCTGGTGTTTGACTGGCATCTACATATCAATTTCTGTGAAAATTGGCCCAGAGACTCAAAAGGAGTAGGGGAACAAACAGATAAACCAAATTTTTGACTGTTGATCCCAGTGACCCTGACCTGAACTCCTTAAGGGCAATTCTGGGGTCAAGCTACATGCACAGCAAGTTTGGTGGAACTTGGTCCAAGTAGGAATAGTGGAACAAGCAGACACTTAAATGATTCTTAAATTATACTATGATGTGCAGAAATAAATGAAACACAATATCTCATTACTTGTGAAATAGGCATTGATCAGACTGATAATATGGGAAGAAGCAGGTCATCCACAGAAAATAATTAAATAGTTATTATTCAGCTGTATACCATGGTGATGACTGGGTTTTTCACTGGCCACAGTGAGTCAATAAAGACAGAAAATTTCCAAATCCCAGCAACTTCAATTAAACATTTAACCAGTTGCCCTAACAACTCTGTCTGATTGTGATGTGGCTGAACCATTGAAGTAAACTACAAGAATACACAGTAACATTCTTAAAATCAGGAAGCACAATAGCCAGTATTGTTATCTGCAGAGTTTGACGGTGTAAGTGCAGTGGATTCAGATTATAAGTAAGAAATCACATGTATGTATTCAAGCCACAGTGTCACATAGACTGGTTTAAAAAGGGAATGCTTTTCATTGGGTGACACAGCGATGCAAGCACCATCAAGGACATCTGGTACTGCTGCGGTGGCCCCAAACTATCAATCAATCAATCAATCAATTTTTTTTTATATAGCGCCAAATCACAACAAACAGTTGCCCCAAGGCGCTTTATATTGTAAGGCAAGGCCATACAATAATTATGTAAAACCCCAACGGTCAAAACGACCCCCTGTGAGCAAGCACTTGGCTACAGTGGGAAGGAAAAACTCCCTTTTAACAGGAAGAAACCTCCAGCAGAACCAGGCTCAGGGAGGGGCAGTCTTCTGCTGGGACTGGTTGGGGCTGAGGGAGAGAACCAGGAAAAAGACATGCTGTGGAGGGGAGCAGAGATCGATCACTAATGATTAAATGCAGAGTGGTGCATACAGAGCAAAAAGAAAAAGAAACAGTGCATCATGGGAACCCCCCAGCAGTCTACGTCTATAGCAGCATAACTAAGGGATGGTTCAGGGTCACCTGATCCAGCCCTAACTATAAGCTTTAGCAAAAAGGAAAGTTTTAAGCCTAATCTTAAAAGTAGAGAGGGTGTCTGTCTCCCTGATCTGAATTGGGAGCTGGTTCCACAGGAGAGGAGCCTGAAAGCTGAAGGCTCTGCCTCCCATTCTACTCTTACAAACCCTAGGAACTACAAGTAAGCCTGCAGTCTGAGAGCGAAGCGCTCTATTGGGGTAATATGGTACTACGAGGTCCCTAAGATAAGATGGGACCTGATTATTCAAAACCTTATAAGTAAGAAGAAGAATTTTAAATTCTATTCTAGAATTAACAGGAAGCCAATGAAGAGAGGCCAAACTAAAGGAAACTAGTTTAAGGAATTCTCATCATTTGTTAAAAAGGCTTTTTATTTATGTTTATTTCTTGTTTACAGAGCCGACAGACAATGCAAGTGTGAGCTTTGTCAAATATAAGGGTGATTACTATGTCAGCACTGAGACAAACTTCATGCATAAAGTAAACCCAGAGAACATGGAAACATTGGGAAAGGTAATAAATGACCATCCTGCAATGAGCACAATGTCTATAATCTTTCTGTAATTGTGTGTAATACTTATTGTGATTATACAAGGCAAAAGCTAATTCAGGCGGTCAGCTACTCTACGCTACGCAATACACATTCGGAGGAATTTTAAAGATTATACGAGGTCTATTAGATAATAAACCGACCCTTTTATTTTTTTTTAACTATATGGATTTGAATGACGTGCGATTACACCAATCATGCTTGAACCCTCGTGCGCATGTTTGAGTTTTTTCACGCGTGTCGGTGATGTCATTTCCCTGTGGGCAGGCCTTGAGTGAGATGTGGTCCCGCCCTCTCGGCTGAATTCCTTTGTTTCACACGCTGCTCGAGACGGCGCGCGTTGCTTTATCAACATTTTTTCTGGACCTGTGAGGAATATCCCAGTGGACACTATTCAAGAAATTAAGATGGTTTTCGGTGAAAAGTTTAACGACTGATGAGAGATTATGGGGTGTTTCTGTCGCTGTAAGGACTTCCCACAGAGCAGGACATTGTGCAGCGCTTCCAGGCGCCGTTGTCGGCCTTTTTCGACCTGAAAACATCCTAATTTAAGGCTTAATTCACCCAGGATGTCGTGAGAGAACAGAGAAGATTCAGAAGAGGCCGGCATGAGGACTTTATGCGGACATTCCACTGTTTAAGGACATTTTTTAATGAAAGACGTGCGCGTAAATTCGCTGAGTCGTTTCCGTGACGACTCGGCAAATCTGTGTGCGCCGCGACAGGAAAAACACCTCCATGTTGAAAACCATTTGTAAAATTCAGGCGGCTTTTGATGGCTTTCAACAAGCGAGTAACTGAGAAATTGTTTAACAGCTTGGGCATGTTCCAACTTGCCCGTTAACGTTTCCAACGGAGGTGTTTTTCCTATCGCGACCCCCCGCGGTCGGGTCCGGCCCGACATGCGACTCTGCCCGCACGTTCTTTCATTACAAAATGTCCGTTAACAATGGAATGTACGAATAAACTCCTCATGCCGACTTCTTCTGAAAGTTCTCTGTTCTCTGACGACTTCCTGGATCAACAGAGCCTGGAAGTTTTCAACTTGAAATGGTGAGACGCTGCCGCCTCGAAGCGCAGATCGCCGTCAGGCGCCGTGGGCCGTCCTTACGGTGACACTACCAGACCAAAATCTGTCATCAGCCGGTAAAATTTTTACCGAAAACCAGCTGAATTTATCGAATGGTGTCCACTCAGTTGTGCCTTACAGTTTTGAAAAAATTTTGATCAAACAAAGCAGCAGTCTCTGAGCCATTCCTAAACAATGAAAAAACGACAAGAGGGTGGGCGACTCCTCACTCAAAGACTGCCCACAGGTGAATGACGTAACCGACAGGCGTGAAAAAACTCTTGCATGCCCACGAGGGTTCAAGCATGTCTGATGTAATCACACGTGATTCAAATCCATATGGTTTTTGAAAAAAATAATAAGGTCTGATACTTTTCTAATAGACCTCGTATAAGATGTCTGAACACTCACTGGTGTGTACGTGCTGCTGCAAACATGTGAGCACTCACACTGTTGCTGCAAATCAGCATTTATTCTCCACCTTCATCTCAGCATCCACATGTAAGCTTTGACTCTATGAGAAGTTACCACCACCTCCCCCCATCCTCCTCTGTGACAAAGAATACAGAGCAAAACCTCCAACACAACACTTTCAATTGAGCTTTATGTACAGTAGTGTTCAGAATAATAGTAGTGCTATGTGACTAAAAAGATTAATCCAGGTTTTGAGTATATTTCTTATTGTTACATGGGAAACAAGGTACCAGTAGATTCAGTAGATTCTCACAAATCCAACAAGACCAAGCATTCATGATATGCACACTCTTAAGACTATGAAATTGGGCTATTAGTAGAAAAAAGTAGAAAACGGGGTGTTCACAATAATAGTAGTGTGGCATTCAGTCAGTGAGTTTGTCAATTTTGTGGAACAAACAGGTGTGAATCAGGTGTCACCTATTTAAGGATGAAGCCAACACCTGTTGAACATGCTTTTCTCTTTGAAAGCCTGAGGAAAATGGGACGTTCAAGACATTGTTCAGAAGAACAGCGCAGTTTGATTAAAAAGTTGATTGGAGAGGGGAAAACTTATACGCAGGTGCAAAAAATTGTAGGCTGTTCATCTTCAATGATCTCCAGTGCTTTAAAATGGACAAAAAACCAGAGACGCATGGAAGAAAACAGAAACCAACCATCAAAACGGATAGAAGAATAACCAGAATGGCAAAGGCTCACACATTGATCAGCTCCAGGATGATCAAAGACAGTCTGGAGTTACCTGTAAGTGCTGTGACAGTTAGAAGATGCCTGTGTGAAGCTAATTTATTTGCAAGAATCCCCGCAAAGTCCCTCTGTTAAATAAAAGACGTGCAGAAGAGGTTACAATTTGCCAAAGAACACATCAACTGGCCTAAAGAGAAATGGAGGAATATTTTGTGGACTGATGAAAGTAAAATTGTTCTTTTTGGGTCCAACGGCCGCAGACAGTTTGTGAGACGACCCCCAAACTCTGAATTGAAGCCACACTTCACAGTGAAGACAATGAAGCATGGTGGTGCAAGCATCATGATATGGGCATGTTTCTCCTACTATGGTGTTGGGCCTATATATCGCATACCAGGTATCATGGATCAGTTTGGATATGTCACAATACTTGAAGAGGTCATGTTGCCTTATGCTGAAGAGGACATGCTCTTGAAATGGGTGTTTCAACAAGACAATGACCCCAATCACACGAGTAAACCAGCAAAATCTTCGTTCCAAACCAACAAAATTAATGCCTCGCAGATGTGAAGAAATCATGAAAAACTGTGGTTATACAACTAAATACTAGTTTAGTGATTCACAGGATTGCTAAAAAAGCAGTTTGAACATAATAGTTTTGAGTTTGTAGCATCAACAGCAGATGCTACTATTATTGTGAACACCCCCTTTTCTACTTTTTTTACTAATAGCCCAATTTCATAGCCTTAAGAGTGTGCATATCATGAATGCTTGGTCTTGTTGGATTTGTGAGAATCTACTGAATCTACTGGTACCTTGTTTCCCATGTAACAATAAGAAATATACTCAAAACCTGGATTAATCTTTTTAGTCACATAGCACTACTATTATTCTGAACACTACTGTACATGATATGCAAACATTTTCAGTTTAACTTGATAAAGTTAATTGCGAATCCTTATAATCTGACAAGGAACTTGATTACTGTACAGAGAATTTTCACATTCGCAAACTTGAAATATTACTGTAATAGGAAAGAATTGTCCCTGAGGCTCACTGATGCAAGTGATGCATGCTGGGTGTACTGGGGCAGGGCAGATGAAGTGTCTTGTCCCAGAACTCAGACAGGAAGCATGATCACGAGATGTGTGATGCTCGCCCATTATGGGTTGTTTATGCCATGTTGTCTGTTTCACTATGGAAATTGTATTTATTTATTTATTTATTTTAAATGGAGATTGTTTTTACTTTTTTAATGTACTGGGAATGCAGCACATGAATCTAAGACAAATTGCCTATGGGACAGTAAAGTATATCGTATCACATCATATTGTAAACTTTGTGATGCAGACTCGTAAACAACGAGTTAATTGTTATCTACAGCGTGTCCTTTTGAAGTATCTTCCTGTCAATGAGGTTTAGTAGCGAGGTCGCGCTTATGCCAAGAAAGGTATGGATTCAATTTTAGTATGGATCCGGATCAGTGGATGGCTGTCATCTTTGATTCTTTTCAGTTTTGACCCTGATTACTTTGAACCTGATCCTGACTTCAGTTTTTAATCCTGATCTTGATTACAACAATCCTGATTAAAGACATATTACAACAAATACATAACCTCCTTGGTAAGATTAAAATATCAAAGTTCAGGATCAAAGTTGAAAAATACATACAAATATGTACTTATTTTGTGGATTACTTTTTGTACATTTTATTATGAATTTATTTTAGGATGGGCTGTTATGATATTCTCAACAATATTTTGTAGGTGGACTGGAGCAAGTTCATTGCAGTAAATGGAGCCACTGCTCACCCACATTATGATCCTGATGGCACCACCTACAATATGGGCAACTCCTATGGTAGCAAAGGTTGGTTAAACCGTGTACATCACTCTGCATGCAGTTTGCATGTCGTGTGCTAACAAGTGAATTCTCACACTCGAGTATAACAAAGGCAGAATATCTACTCAAATATGAAGAACTGCTAGTCTAACAGATATAAAATCTGCAAAAACACACACTGTTCATTGTTGTCAAATTGATATAAAGAACTGTATTCCAGGAGCGCTGTACAACATCATCAGTGTGCCTCCTGAGAAGACAGATGCCGAAGACACGCTTCAAGGAGCCAGAATCGTGTGTTCTATCGTGCCTGCAAACAGGTCTCATCCCTCCTACTACCACAGCTTTGGTAAACCAGATAGTCTGGCTCACTTTCATACTGCTGTTTTTTGATGCACAGCACGACTACAATCTCCTCTCCCTCCAGCTATGTCTGAGAACTATGTGGTGTTCATTGAGCAGCCAATTAAGATGGACTTGCTGAAGATAGTCACATGCAAGCTGAGAGGTAAAGCTCTATCCGAGGGAATCTACTGGGATCCAAGGCAGGAAACAGTCTTCCATCTTGTTAGCAAGCACACAGGCGAGGTGGGATGTGAATGTGACCTAGGAGGAGACATTTTCACATCAAGTGTGGGTTTAACGGAGTCTAATTATTGAATCTGTATCCCATAGGTCAGCTCAGTGAAGTATCACACCAAAGCCATCTCTGTGTTCCATCAGATCAATGCCTTTGAGGAGGATGGTTTCTTGGTGCTGGATATGTGCTGTTCAGACGATTGCCGAGCTATCAAGAACTATCTCCTCCAAAACCTGCGCAAGACAGGAGATGGACTAGATGAGGTCTGTTTATGCGCATGCACATTACAGGAGTAAAGTTGGCAATGCCTTTGTCTGTTAGCAGGATTACATGAAAAGCTCTGAAGTCAGTTTTACTAAAACTAACTGAAATAGTCACAGCAAGCCAAGTCTTGGAGCATGCACTGGAGCCACATCCAGGAAAACAACTGGTATATCCCCACTTCTTCATAACAACCATCTATCACTGCAGCCAGGTGAAATGTGGGCATCCATTTGGTCTTCTCCAGCCGCGGGATCCTCAACACTGAGGCAAGGGTGTGCTGGATCATACACAGAGAAACACAGCACATGTCCCAAATGTTGTAGCTGATGTCCCCTCAGAATGCAAATCCTCATCTGAGTCTACCTCAGTACCACTCATTTGAGACAAAGTCATTCAAGTGATTCTCAAGGATCTGCCAAACAGACTTAGTACCAAAGACTTCCAGACACTGAAATAGTCAACAGTCTACAAATATTTGGTCAGAAAATAAGGATCAAGTCAAACAGATTTTTTTTTTTTTTTTTTTTTTTGTCTCCAGCTACCATGGCTGTAAGATTTATTTGTAGATATATGGAGTAAAGTTCACAGGAAGTAAAATGGTTTTCATAGAAGGTTCTCTGTTGAAGTGAAACATCATGATGTTTTACACCCCAAATTAACCTTCCTATGTGTCTGATCATTCAGTCTGAACAGCTTGAATGTTGGTGCCCATTCTTTGACTGATAGATTCCAGTCTGTCTTATTCTGACAACACCTTATTTTCTCCTTCCTGAGCACCTTTTCAGAGCAAACACTTTCATAATTTCAGGTTACAGCAAGACTTAATTTACAAATCAACATTCTACCAAACACACTCACAGCTAATATTCCTGACATTAAACATAGGAAACCTGTTGTGAAAGTGTAGTGATACGGACCCACAACAGGGGCCGGTAATGAACGGACAATGGATTAAGCCAAAAAGTAACAATTTAATGTTGTGAATTGCACAACAGAATACAGACAATTGCAGTTGAGGAGTACAGTCAATCATACACAAGGTGACGTGTGGGCAGGCTCGAGGATAGAAGACGTCTGTCCAGAGAAGAGCCGGATCCCACACGGCTTCCACCGCCAATGGATCTGAAGAACACCGGAGCCGCCAAGTCCTGGGTCCCAGGTGGCCACCGTCTCCAGCTGTCAGACCTGGTACTGCTGGCAGAAACAGAAACAGTTAATGGTGGGTGTGTGGATACACACCCAGTAATCTCTCCGTACTCAGTTCCTCCGGGAGGGAGAACCTCCACCTCCAGAAACAGAAACAACCGTGCAGCTCCTGTCAGTCGCTTCTCTGGAAGGAGTGAGAGGCGAAGACGTCGCAACCCACACTGTACGCCAATCCAGTAGAAGACTGTATCCACAGGGCGAACGGCTGCACACAGAACAATATTCAATAAATCACAGCAGAGAAGGTTACCTGAGTGGTAGCTGATTTCTCGGCGGGGAGGTGGAGTTGCAGTCCGGCTTTTATGGTGATGTGGATGATGATAGTAGAATGAGTGACAGCTGGTGCTGTTGATGAGTGACAGCTGTCACTCTCTGTTGCTCCGACGCCCTCTCGTGCTTGAAGCCCGCACTTCAAGCAGGGTGCCCTCTGGTGGTGGTGGGCCAGCAGTACCTCCTCTTCAGCGGCCCACACAACAGGACCCCCCCCCCTCAGCGGGCGCCTCCTGGTCGCCCGACCAGGCTTGTCAGGGTGTCGGGTGTAGAAATCGGCCAGGAGGGCCAGGTCCAGGATGAAGCTCCTCTTCACCCAGGAGCGTTCCTCAGGTCCATACCCCTCCCAGTCCACCAGGTACTGGAACCCCCGACCCTTCCGACGGACGTCCAGGAGCTGACGCACGGTCCATGCCAGCTCCCCCTTGACGATCCGAGCAGGAGGCGGCACAGGTCCGGGGGTGCAGAGTGGTGAAGTGTGGTAGGGCTTGAGACGTGACACATGGAAAACAGGATGAATCCGCAGTGAAGCTGGCAGCTTCAGCTTCACTGCAGCCGGACTGAGGACTTTCAGGATGGGAAATGGGCCAATAAACCTGTCCTTGAGTTTGAGGATGGTACCCGGACGAGAGACTCACGGTGGCCCCCAGTTCCCTGCAGAAACTCCTCCAGACTTGAGAGGAGAACTGAGGACCACGATCAGGACGATGTTGTTCGGGATCCCATGCAGACGCACGACGTGGTGGACCAGGAGGTCTGCAGTCTCCTGGGCCGTCGGGAGCTTCGGGAGGGCCACGAAGTGGGCCACCTTGGAGAACTGGTCCACTATCGTGAGGATGGTGTTCATGCCCTGGGATGGCGGGAGGCCCATGATGAAGTCCAGGCCGATGTGGGACCAGGGGCGATGAGGCACCGGTAAAGGCTGGAGGAGACCTTGGGTCTTTTGATGGTCCGCCTTGCCCCTGGTGCAGGTGGTACAGGCCTGGACGTAGTCCCGGACGTCGGCTTCCATAGACGCCCACCAGAAGCGCTGCCGGACCACTGCCACGGTTCTTCGCACCCCAGGAGAGCTTGGAACCGTGACAGAAGTCCAAAACCGCAGCTCTGGCCTCTGGTGGGACGTACAATCTGTCCTTCAGGCCGGTCCCCAGGTCCGGGTTTCGTGCCAGGGCCTCCCGGATGGTCTTCTCCACATCCCAGGTGAGGGTGGCCACGACAGTGGACTCGGGGATGATGGTTTCCGTTGGGTCTGACAACTCGGCCTTGGCTTCCTCTTCGTGCACCCGGGACAGGGCGTCAGATCGTTGATTCTTAGTCCCGGGGCAGTATGTGATCTGGAAGTCAAAACGCCCGAAGAACAGTGACCAGCGGGCTTGCCTGGGGTTCAGATGCTTGGCAGTCCGGATGTACTCCAGGTTCTGATGGTCCGTGAAAACCGTGAATGGTACCGTCGCTCCCTCCAACAGGTGTCTCCGCTCCTCCAGAGCCTCTTTCACCGCCAGAAGTTCCTGATTGCCGACGTCATAGTTCCTTTCAGCTGGGGTCAACCTGCGGGAAAAGTAGGCACAAGGATGGAGAACCTTATCGGACTCCCTGCTCTGGGACAGCACGGCTCCTATCCCTGAGTCAGAGGCATCCACTTCAACTATGAACTGGTGATTTGGATCAGGCTGCACCAGGACTGGTGCAGTCGAGAACCGGCGTTTCAACTCCCTAAACGCGGCTTCGCACCGATCCGACCAGGTGAAGGGAACTTTAGTGGAGGTCAGGGCTGTCAGGGGGCTAACTACCTGACTGTAGCCCTTAATGAACCTCCTGTAGAAATTTGCAAAGCCAAGGAACTGTTGCAGTTTCCTACGGCTTGTTGGTTGGGGCCAATCTCTCACCGCCGCAACCTTGGCCGGATCAGGGGCGACGGAGTTGGAGGAGATTATGAACCCCAGGAAGGACAAAGAAGAGCGGTGGAACTCGCACTTCTCGCCCTTCATGAACAGCTGGTTCTCCAACAACCTTTCTGATTTTAGAGATATTGCGTAAATGCAAAAAAGCAGTCCTACATATTTGTTTAATATGCGCTTTGAATGACATATCCTGATCAAAAATGACTCCAAGATTTCTCACAGTATTACTAGAGGTCAGGGTAATGCCATCCAGAGTAAGGATCAATCAATCAATCAATCAATTTTTTTTTTATATAGCGCCAAATCACAACAAACAGTTGCCCCAAGGCGCTTTATATTGTAAGGCAAGGCCATACAATAATGATGTAAAACCCCAACGGTCAAAACGACCCCCTGTGAGCAAGCACTTGGCTACAGTGGGAAGGAACTGGTTAGACACCATGTTTCTAAGATTTGTGGGGCCAAGTACAATAACTTCAGTTTTATCTGAGTTTAAAAGCAGGAAATTAGAGGTCATCCATGTCTTTATGTCTGTAAGACAATCCTGCAGTTTAGCTAATTGGTGTGTGTCCTCTGGCTTCATGGATAGATAAAGCTGGGTATCATCTGCGTAACAATGAAAATTGAAGCAATACCGTCTAATAATACTGCCTAAGGGAAGCATGTATAAAGTGAATAAAATTGGTCCTAGCACAGAACCTTGTGGAACTCCATAATTAACCTTAGTCTGTGAAGAAGATTCCCCATTTACATGAACAAATTGTAATCTATTAGACAAATATGATTCAAACCACCGCAGCGCAGTGCCTTTAATACCTATGGCATGCTCTAATCTCTGTAATAAAATTTTATGGTCAACAGTATCAAAAGCAGCACTAAGGTCTAACAGAACAAGCACAGAGATGAGTCCACTGTCCAAGGCCATAAGAAGATCATTTGTAACCTTCACTAATGCTGTTTCTGTACTATGATGAATTCTAAAACCTGACTGAAACTCTTCAAATAGACCATTCCTCTGCAGATTTTTGAGAGAAAAGGAAGGTTGGAGATTGGCCTATAATTAGCTAAGATAGCTGGGTCAAGTGATGGCTTTTTAAGTAATGGTTTAATTACTGCCACCTTAAAAGCCTGTGGTACATAGCCAACTAACAAAGATAGGTTGATCATATTTAAGATCGAAGCATTAAATAATGGTAGGGCTTCCTTGAGCAGCCTGGTAGGAATGGGGTCTAATAAACATGTTGATGGTTTGGATGAAGTAACTAATGAAAATAACTCAGACAGAACAATCGGAGAGAAAGAGTCTAACCAAATACCGGCATCACTGAAAGCAGCCAAAGATAACGATACGTCTTTGGGATGGTTATGAGTAATTTTTTCTCTAATAGTTAAAATTTTGTTAGCAAAGAAAGTCATGAAGTCATTACTAGTTAAAGTTAATGGAATACTCAGCTCAATAGAGCTCTGACTCTTTGTCAGCCTGGCTACAGTGCTGAAAAGAAACCTGGGGTTGTTCTTATTTTCTTCAATTAGTGATGAGTAGAAAGATGTCCTAGCTTTACGGAGGGCTTTTTAATAGAGCAACAGACTCTTTTTCCAGGCTAAGTGAAGATCTTCTAAATTAGTGAGATGCCATTTCCTCTCCAACTTACAGGTTATCTGCTTTAAGCTACGAGTTTGTGAGTTATACCACGGAGTCAGGCACTTCTGATTTAAAGCTCTCTTTTTTAGAGGAGCTACAGCATCCAAAGTTGTCTTCAATGAGGATGTAAAACTATTGACGAGATACTCTATCTCACTTACAGAGTTTAGGTAGCTACTCTGCACTGTGTTGGTATATGGCATTAGAGAACATAAAGAAGGAATCATATCCTTAAACCTAGTTACAGCGCTTTCTGAAAGACTTCTAGTGTAATGAAACTTATTCCCCACTGCTGGGTAGTCCATCAGAGTAAATGTAAATGTTATTAAGAAATGATCTGACAGAAGGGAGTTTTCAGGGAATACTGTTAAGTCTTCTATTTCCATACCATAAGTCAGAACAAGATCTAAGATATGATTAAAGTGGTGGGTGGACTCATTTACTTTTTGAGCAAAGCCAATAGAGTCTAATAATAGATTAAATGCAGTGTTGAGGCTGTCATTCTCAGCATCTGTGTGGATGTTAAAATCGCCCACTATAATTATC
Source organism: Thalassophryne amazonica (assembly GCF_902500255.1). Lineage (NCBI taxonomy): Eukaryota > Metazoa > Chordata > Actinopteri > Batrachoidiformes > Batrachoididae > Thalassophryne > Thalassophryne amazonica. The sequence continues at coordinate 83,855,854 of NC_047111.1, forward strand.
TTATCTGAGCTAAGCACTAAGTCAGACAAAAGGTCTGAAAATTCACAGAGAAACTCACAGTAACGACCAGGTGGACGATAGATAATAACAAATAAAACTGGTTTTTGGGACTTCCAATTTGGATGGACAAGACTAAGAGTCAAGCTTTCAAATGAATTAAAGCTCTGTCTGGGTTTTTGATTAATTAATAAGCTGGAATGGAAGATTGATGCTAATCCTCCGCCCCATGCTACGAGCATTCTGACAGTTAGTGTGACTCGGGGGTGTTGACTCATTTAAACTAACATATTCATCCTGCTGTAACCAGGTTTCTGTGAGGCAGAATAAATCAATATGTTGATCAATTATTATATCATTTACCAACAGGGACTTAGAAGAGAGAGACCTAATGTTTAATAGACCACATTTAACTGTTTTAGTCTGTGGTGCAGTTGAAGGTGCTATATTATTTTTTATTTTTGAATTTTTATGCTTAAATAGATTTTTGCTGGTTATTGGTAGTCTGGGAGCAGGCACCGTCTCTACGGGGATGGGGTAATGAGGGGATGGCAGGGGGAGAGAAGCTGCAGAGAGGTGTGTAAGACTACAACTCTGCTTCCTGGTCCCAACCCTGGATAGTCACGGTTTGGAGGATTTAAGAAAATTGGCCAGATTTCTAGAAATGAGAGCTGCTCCATCCAAAGTGGGATGGATGCCGTCTCTCCTAACAAGACCAGGTTTTCCCCAGAAGCTTTGCCAATTATCTATGAAGCCCACCTCATTTTTTGGACACCACTCAGACAGCCAGCAATTCAAGGAGAACATGCGGCTAAACATGTCACTCAATTGATCAACATTATGTTCTTGCAAAATGTGAGGTGAAATGTAAAAAAAAAAAAGAGAGAGAAAAAAAAAAAGAATGGTTCAAAGGCACAAATGAGCTAAAGTTGTTTAGGATGAGCCTGAAGCCTGGTGACAACAGATTTTGCTGTTGTCAAAACTCTTAATTTATTTCCATTTACACAGCAGCAAATCACAACAAAGTTGCCTCAAGGCACTTCACACAAGAAAGGTCTAACCTTACCGACCCCTAGAGGAAGCACACAGGTGACAGAGGTAAAGAAAAACTCCCTCTGATGATATTGAAGAAGAAACCTCAAGCAGACCAGACTCAAGGGGGTGAACCACCGCTTAGGCCATTCTAACAGTTACAAGGCTTTGCAAAGTTTTACAGAGCTGAAGAAACAGAAAGTAGAAAATCAAACAACATAAAAATAACTCTGCTAAAACGTAGCTGTGTTAACAGGTGTTCTGCCAGCATGAGGATCTCCATGGAGATGATCTCCACGAGTACGGTAGCCTGGAGTTTCCTCAGATCAACTACAGTCAATTTAACACACGGCCGTACCGCTACTTCTATGGCTGCGGCTTTCGCCACCTGGTGGGAGACTCTCTGCTGAAAATGGACCTCCAAAACAAAACACTCAAGGTGAGTGTGTGCTTGTACTGCCTAGAACTTTGTTTTGAATTCAACCTTGTTGCTCAGGGTTGCCACAGTAGGTGTGATATGGATCCACATTGATTTGACACATTTGATGGTGGATGTCCTTCCTGACCCAACTCTAGATGTAAATGGAGAATAAGCACATGGTCTTGAATACTGGACATCTGTATAGTAAGCAAGCACACTAGAACAAATGCCAAATTTGCTTTACCTTTACATAATGACCTCTGTTTTCAAAGTGACCCTACAACCTGTGCAAGTACTGAAATTGCTCCTTTCTATTTTTCTGCTGTTTTTGTGTGTATGTACTGTATACTGAAAAAATTCCTACATTGTACGTATAACCTCGTATAACCTTTTATGGCTAATTATATGTGGTACATTTCAGGTCTGGTGCCAGAAGGGTTTCTACCCATCAGAGCCTGTGTTTGTGCCATCACCTAACGCCACGGAGGAGGACAATGGAGTCATTCTGTCTGTGGTTCTCACCCCGTCTCAGGTAAAAGACAAAGTTCAGCTCACACAATGGAAACTCTGATAACTCAGCTTGGAACCACTTCTGTGGAAACATCTAGAGGTCTGCTTGACTGGATGAATCTTCAAGATGTTTTTTCACTCATCCAAATGATTTCTTCAGTTCTGAAGCTGAAGATGTCACTTGGATAAGTGCCAACATGTTGCAGCTTTAAGACATACTGCTCTTCCAAACAGATACATTGCTGTGATTTGAGAAGTGCTTAGTACAGAGAAGCAAATCAGAAAGACTGACATTAATATTTCAGTTGGACTGTCAGTGATGTTGATTAGAAGGTTGTTTTCGTGCAGTAACTGCATTAAACTCTTCACTTGCAGGATAAAGGAACATTTCTCCTGTTTTTGGATGCCAAGACTTTTGAAGAGCTGGGACGAGCCAGTGTGCCTGTTAATATGCCCTATGGCTTCCACGGCACCTTCACTGCCTCTGGATAAAGTCTTTTCATTCATGATGAAAGAATACCACATAGTGTTTACTGCGCAGCAGCTCCGTGGTGGTATAATTACAGCTGCAACATTAGCAGATGCCGATGATGCCCTTTTAGTGGCTGAAAACTAACGTTATGTTACATCAATCTTCTGTTTGAGCAATAACTTCTAATAGTAATGGCATTAATAATCTTCTAGCATTTTAATTATGAATCACTTTCATTCTGCAACCACATGTAACTGACAGAGATATAGAGCACCAACAGGAATACGTGACTTATCACGGGCACTAAACCATCTCAACCAAGTAATAAAGACTCAATAAGGTGCCCTTGAGCAAGGCTGTAATCCCCAAGTTGTTAGAGTCCCCAAGCAGTTGAGTGCCTTGTATGGTATGGTGCCTTGCGTGTGTGTGAATATGAGGGATCATCCTTAGCACTTTGAGTGTCTGTATCAGATTTAAAAGTGCTGCAGAAATGCAGCCCTTTTACCATTTAAGTGCCAAGAAATGTTTTATACCGTTTCACATATACTTCACATGTACACATGTAATGTTTTTTCACATACAGTACTTTTCTGATCATGTTACATTAACACCACAACAATGCCCACAAACTTACAGTGTGTTCTGCACACATAAAACCTCAACCAAGCCAAGACAATGCTCCAAAATATGTTGCATATCCAATATATTCAGTAGCTACTTTATAAAAAACTTTGAAAACTAGAAGCACTCAGAGAGTGCAAACCTCCGCCAAGGCCATGGGGTCACTGACGCCATAACATCTACACGCCATGGAATCATTGAACCTAAAAAAGTCTAACAGTGATGTTTGCTCAGTAGTAAAAAATGTTTCATCTGCTGTGACTGGATAGCATGTAGCCTTAGTGCTTGGCATCACAGTTTATTGCAACTTGCACCTTTCCCAGAAGCTACTGTCATCTGAGCACTGATATTGATATTGCATGTGCTTATATACAAAAACAAATAAGAGACAAAATTCAATTTATTATTCAGCTAAACTGCAAATATATGAATTTTTTTTAACATTTATGAAACACTTCTCTAAACAAGGCCGTAGGTTCACTGACCCTAAAGAGATTCCCTCCTTGGCACAGTGATCTATTTCTTTTTGTCTCTTTCTCTAAAATTGTATATAATAATCATTAGATTATTAATATATAAACAATCAAAATTCCTCCTATCCCGCAATGGTGAAGAATCCTTTAAAAAATTCCTGCATCCGGATCATGATCCGGATCACCACTAAAATTTAATCACTTGTTCCTCTTGTCATTTCCAACCACTCCACAAAATTTCATCAAAATCCGTTCAAAACTTTTTGAGTTATCCTGCTGACAGACAGAGGGCTAAACCTAAACAAAATAAATTTAAGAAATATTACAATTTGAAAACAAACGCACTCAAACGTGATGACAGCTGCATCTGCTTAATGCTAACTTTTAACATTGAAAATGCCATAGACATGCTAACGCGTTAGCATCGGGATCCGGATCGTGATCCGGATCACCACTAAAATTTAATCACTTGTTCCTCTTGTCATTTCCAACCACTCCACAAGATTTCATCAAAATCCGTTCAAAACTTTCTGAGTTATCCTGCTGACAGACAGACAAACAAACAAACAAACGCAACCGAAAACATAACCTCATTGGCGGAGGTAAAAACATAGGACCATAGATATAATATGTTGTGTCAGCTTGCTGTGGCTTTTCAATAAAGGATTTATGAACATAGAAAAGCTGTATTGTTTTGTCTGCTTTTTTTTTCATCTCGAGTCTTTCCTTGAGATTCTTGCAGAGCAGATAGTTCAGTAGCATAAAGAGCTGGGCAACCAAGTTTGATTCATGCTACCTGTCTGTGTCCATGGACGTGGCACACTGTCTGTATCGTCCCACGCCACTCAGCTGTAAATGGGTGCTGGCTTTGGCTGGGGGTAGTGACTTGTGAAGAGCTGACATTCCACAATGTCTATGATCCCTTCCAGAAGAAATCAGAGAGTCTCATCTGCATCATATTTCCTTTTTGCTAAAGCTTATAGTTAGGGCTGGATCAGGTGACCCTGAACCATCCCTTAGTTATGCTGCTATAGACTTAGACTGCTGGGGGGTTCCCATGATGCACTGAGTGTTTCTTTCTCTTTTTGCTCTGTATGCACCACTCTGCATTTAATCATTAGTGATTGATCTCTGCTCCCCTCCACAGCATGTCTTTTTCCTGGTTCTCTCCTTCAGCCCCAACCAGTCCCAGCCGAAGACTGCCCCTCCCTGAGCCTGGTTCTGCTGGAGGTTTCTTCCTGTTAAAAGGGAGTTTTTCCTTCCCACTGTCGCCACGTGGTTGCTCACAGGGGGTCGTTTTGACCGTTGGGGTTTTTACGTAATTATTGTAGGGCCTTGCCTTACAATATAAAGTGCCTTGGGGCAACTGTTTGTTGTGATTTGGCGCTATATAAATAAAATTGATTGAATTGATTGATTGACTGATGTTTCTATTACTTTTTATATATAGGTGATTCTTAGACTACGGGCACTTATTATGTCCTTTGATCATATTGTATGAAAAACAGAAAAAAGGGGAAATTTCACACTTTTATAGTTATCTTTACAATGAAAGTGTGTTAAGAAATTTGTTCTAGTAGTCTATGATGACTTTTTCACCTTTTTTCAGCATCATTATATGCAAATATTGCCGTTTTGTGCTTGTCCCACACCCAGACTTTTGATCTTCAATGATAAAAATTAATGGTAAAGAAACGTTTTTTATAATGTTTTAAAATATCTCTGAATAAAATATCAGTAAAATAAGCAAAACATAATTGGGGTATTCAATGTCATACAACTGTTGTGATTTTTTTTAAACAAAATGTAATTGTCCCACACTATTGCCGTAATTTCCACCACAACACTAATGTCCCTTTAAACAGTTTGTATGAAAGATTGTTTGGGTAGTTTCTATGGAGATAAACAGTGACATCAGAGCACATGTATATAGCGCCAAATCACAACAAACAGTTGCCCCAAGGCGCTTTATATTGTAAGGCAATGATGTGGTGGAAATTACATTTACAAGGACAATAGTGCCCGTAGTTAAAGAATCACCCATATATAAATAATATTGTTGCATTTTTACAGTTGTCGATGGGGCCACATCCACATCATGATACAACAACTGTCCTACCGCCGAGGTTTCTTCCTGTTAAAAGGGAGTTTTTCCTTCCTACTGTCGCCACGTGCTTGCTCACAGGGGGTCGTTTTGACCGTTGGGGTTTTTACGTAATTATTGTATGGCCTTGCCTTACAATATAAAGCGCCTTGGGGCAACTGTTTGTTGTGATTTGGCACTATATAAATAAAATTGATTTGATTTGATTTGATTCATATCACTGAGTCTAGTGAGAAACACGATCACCACTGAGCATCAAGGCCTACATAAGGTTTAATTCCCCAATCCAGCCAGATGGGACGCCAGTCCAATGAAGGTTACTTCACTAGCGAAAGAGGTCATAATGGAAGCTATGTTTCACGACATGGATTTAGTTTAAATCTGGATTCTGCTGCACAATGTGATTACAGTGTTAAATCGTCTTTTAAGTAAACATACACCGAAGATTTAATGCTGAGAGTTGTTTTACTGCAAACAATTATTACTGTTACAGTAAATGCAGAAAGTGTTCACAGCACTTTACTTGTTCCACATTTTGTTATGTTACAGCCTCATTACAAAATGGAGTAAATTCATTTTTTTACTTCAAAATTCTATGCATGACACCCCATAATGACAACATGATTTTTTCTTTTTTTTTGCAAATTCATTAAAAATAAAAGAAATCACGTGTACATAATTACACAAATTCACACCCTTTGCTCAATACTTTGTTGATGCATCTTTGGCAGCAATTACAGCCTCAAGTCTTCTTCAATATGATGTCACAAGCTTGGCGCACCTATCTTGGAACAGTTTTGCCCATTCCTCTTTGGAGCACCTCTCAAGCTTCATCAGGTTGGATGATGAGCATTGGTGCACAGCCATTTTCAGACCTCTCCAGAGATGCTCAGTCAGATTCAGATCTAGGCTCTGGCCGGGCCACTCAAGGACATTCAAGAGTGCTGTGGAGCAGGTTTTCATCCACAATGTCTCTGTACATTGCTGCATTCATCTTTCCCTCAATCCTGACTAGTCTCCCAGTTCCTCACCCTGAAAAACATCCCCACAGCGTGATGCTGCCGCCACCGGGCTTCACTGTAGGGATGGTGCTTGGTTTCCTCCAAACATGACGCCTGGCATTCACACCAAAGAGTTCAATCTTTGTCTCATCAGACCAGAGAATTTTGTTTCTCATGGTTTGAGAGTCCTTCAGGTGCCTTTTGTCAAACTCCAGGTGGGCTGCCATGTGCCTTTTACTAAGGAGTGGCTTCCATCTAGCCACTCTACCATACAGGCCTGACTGGTGGATTGCTGCAGAGATGGTTGTCCTTCTGTAAGGTTTTCCTCTCTGCACAGAGGAATGCTGGAGCTCTGACAGAGTGAGGTCTACATACAATTCCTTTGACTTCATACTTGGTTTGTGCTCTGACATGCACTCTCAACTGTGGGACCTTCCACACTGTCAACAGGTGTGTGTCTTTCCAAATCATGTCCAGTAAACTGAATTTACCCAAGAGGGACTCCAATTAAGCTGTAGAAACATCTCAAGGATGATCAGTAGATACAGGATGCACCTGAGCTCAATTTTGAGCTTTGTGGCAAAGACTGTGAATACATGTGATTTCTTGGTGCTTTTTAAAATAAATTTGCAAAAATCTTATAAAAAAAACTTTTCAGATTGTCATTGTGGGGTATTGTGTGTAGAAGGTTGAGGGGAAAACTGAATTTCATATACTTTGGAATAAGATTGTAACAAAAAATGTGGAAAAATGCAGCATTGTGAATACTTCCAGGATGTGCAGTAGAATCAATCTGCTTATTAATTGTACAAACACTAACAATTGTATATGTTTATATCATTTCTTGTATAAAAATCTGCTAATTTACTAAAACTATCCAATATGTATGGCACAGGAGTGGAAAACAGCTCATTTCAGGCTTAAAAGACAATCCATGCACATACAGCCATCCATCTCTGAGGACATTTAGCAGAAAACGCCACACACAGATTTGATCTGTTTGTTTGTTATTATGCATAACCTTTGTGTCCATTTTTGGCAACAAAGATATATATCTGTTTTTTGAGCACCTGACTTTGCCGAATATGACTCCTTTAAGTGACTCCTTTTTACTCCTGCAAGAACTTCACACAACATCCACTAGGTGTCAGGATGTGATGAGGTTTGTGGTTGTGCCCTGTCAGTGTGCACAGTGAGAATGACTTGTATTCACCACCTGAGCAGGATCTTGTGCTTGTGAGAACATTTTCAAAGAAAAGAGAAATGGAAGATGCAAACAGTGTCACCGTGCAGCTTTGTGTTGTTTGGCTTTGTGAGCAGCAGCAGTGAAATCATAGCGAGCACTTGGCTCGCTCTCATGCTGCTGGATAGAGTGTACAGAGCCACTTACTGGCTCATACAACAATTTCAACAAAGGCATAAAGATGGAGCAAAGTTTCTCCAGGAGACAGCTTCTCCAGGGGACCACTGGCTGTAACAACTTTGATCCTACAGCAATCAATCTGCATCTGACACCCTAAATATTACTGCACATGCTGCAAGACTGTGGAACTTGATCTCAATTTCCAAGTGACATGCAAGATGAGGCCCCATGAACCTTGATTGGTAGAAAAATTAAATGAATGTATGTAGGATGATGATGGCACATGAGACCGAGTGTAATCAAAAAGCAAATGCATGCATTTCAATGAAAAAACTTATTTTGAAGATTGAGAATGAAATCAGTGAATAAAAGTCGAAGAGTAACGGCAGCGTGTGTGGCCCAGAGAACAGACGTACATTTCCATAAAGGAGTGAACAAAAGGGATGAGGGGGGGGGGAAAGAAAAGTAGTCTCTGTGTGTGTTCCTGACAACAGAGTAAAACGACAAAACCCAACGCTCTGAAAGAAAGGCTGTAAATACCCCCAGACACACAAAATGCACGTTTGTAATGTTTCATGTGCACTATCAAACCACTGTGCATGTTTACATGATTGTAGATGACATAAAACACACAGAACATGAGCAGTGCTGGACATTAATGTCAAACTTTGAAGATCATTTAAAATGTGCATGTGTGTGTGATTTTTGAGGCTGTTTAAACATTTGTTTAATCCGAAGCTTTTAAAAAGCATCTCACTTGCCGTTGTTGTTGCTGGTGCTACACAGAGCTCTAAAACCAGTCAGCTGATGTTTCCACTGTAGTTTGTGATCAGGTGTGCCAGAAGAAGCATAAGTTTTATTTTTAGCATGTTTTCATCTGTCATAATAATAATAATATAATAATAATAATAATGCTGAAAGGTCAAAGCATTTTGTGTAAATTAAAAAGACTGACAAAAATATCTGAATTCACTCAACAGACAGAGCTGATGAAATCAATATAAAACTAGGACTGCAAGCAGTCATGGAGGAGCCCTCGTGTCCTCGCGCCACCATCTCCCTGGGCCATCGATTTCTCTTCAGGGGCCGACCTTCATCACACATGTGAAGTTTCAAGTCAATCAGACAAAGAATGAAGGAGTTATCATGACTTGATGTTCCATGGCGAAGGGCCAAAATGGCGGCACCATAGTGGCCACACCCTTTGACATAGAAAAAAAACTTTTAAGAACTTTTGATCAGTATCGTCTCTGGATGATCTGAAAGAAATTTGAAGTGCATTGGGCAAAATCCCTAGGAGGAGTTCGTTCAAATACAACTAGGGTTGGTATTGAGAACCGGTTCTTTTGGGTATCATTAAGAAATTATTCGATCCACCGACATCAATAGTCTTTTTGCTTAACGATTCCCTTATCAGTCCTTCAGAGCGGCCATTGTTTTTGAGGGTGTTTGTCGGGAAAATGATCATTTCTCTACGTCGATTACAGACCCTGCAGCAGGTCTCCAATCAATTGCTTTTGCAGCTTGACTCTGATTTGAAGCTTGAACCAATGAAGCAGTGCTTTGATCCGCTGCTTTATTGGTTCAATGATTCACTGCTCTTCAGAAGCGGCAAGTCCATTTCTTAACCCCTCTAAAAGCCATTAAAATATATCAATCATGAGTCACTTTTGTGCAAGTCACACATGTATACCAATTTTCATCTCCAAAAAACCCCTATGGTGAGGGGTCTGTGCAAGTTGCAAGGGGGCACTATAGAGGCATTTTGCCCCGCCCATGGGCAATGCCCCATCACATGTAAGAGGTTGTCATTCTTGACCTGTGTATCAATTTTCATGATGATATGACAAAATTAAAGCCATCAAAAGGAAGAACGTAATTTCATGGCAAAGGATCGATATTTGGCACACCGCCACACGGACGCCATTACTCGTAGCTTCATCGCAGTCATCATGCACTTTCACCAACTTGTTCTGCATGTTTTAGCAGTGGAATAAAGTTGATGGGGTTAACTATGTGACATCAGTACCTGTTAAAGTATAAATAGGACATTTCCTGTTACCACCGGGGGCATTATGAGTTAGGTGGGACGTTCATGTATGGAGACATTCAGGGCAGAGCCCTCATCATGTCCAGAAAGTTTGAAGGATATACGATGAAGTATGTGGGCGTGACAGCCATTCAAAGTGAAACGACGTGCTCTGAAACACTCGCCAATGTTTGATGAACCTTAGCAGCCACACCTTTTGACCTACAGAAATTATTTTGATAAATCTTGATCAGGATGGGGTCATGATGATGTGTACCAAATTTGAAGACGATTGGATGAAATCCATAGGACGAGTTCGTTCAAATGTAAGTAGTGGAAATGGCCAAAATGACCTCAAAATCAAAATGGCCAACTTCTTGTCAACATTTCACCACATTCAGAGACTTTTTTTTGTATGTCCCAGCATGGTAAATATGTGTAACAAATTTTGTGATGCTATGACAAAAAAAAACCCAATGGGGAGGGTATTTTGAAAATTTGTAGGGGGCGCATTTTGTTATGAGCATGTGCACAACGCCCAAAATATCAAATTTCGTATCCGGCCGAACGACTTTGCAAAGTTTGGTGAGTTTTTGAGCATAGGAAAGGGGTGAAATTGGGACTTGAAAAGTGTAGTGAAAACATGAAAATTTGGAGGTGCCGCCATTTCACTGCGAGCATGTACATAACTGCCAAAGTATTGAATTTGATACCGGACAAATGACTTTGTAAAGTTTGGTGAGTTTTTGAGCATGGGAAAGGGGCGAAATTGGGGCTTGAAAAGTGTAATGAAAACATGAAAATTTGTAGGGGGCACCATTTCGCTGTGATTATAACAGGGTCCTCGTAGGATGACTTCATCGTCACTCGGGCCCTAATTAAATTCTTGTGAGGATAAGTTGCATTTTAGGGTTAATACATAGAGGTGATATCAGCATGTCTGTGGACAGTAGCTCTTTAAGAAAATAATATAGCTTTTAAATGTTTTACGAGGTCTGTTAGAAAAGTATCCAACCTTTTTATTTTTTTTCAAAAACCTGATGGATTTGAATCGTGTGCTTGCATGAGCCAACCTTGAACCTTCGTGCGCATGCGTGATTTTTTTCACGCCTGTCAGTTGTGTCATTTGCTTGTAAGCAGCCTTTGTGTGAGGATGGGTAGAGTTTCTCATCGTTTTTTCTTTGCAAGGAAATGGCGGAACGACTGGAGCAGCGCGACTGCATCAAATTTTGCCACAAACTGGGTGACAGCCAGGTGGAAATCATTTGGATTATTCAGACGGCTTTCGGTGACGATCCTCTGGGCATCACACAGATTAAGGAGCGGTACAACCGGTTTAAAGACGGCCGCACAACGGTGGAGGGCGCGCCGCGCTCCGATCAGCATCAACACGCTGAAACGACCGGATCATTTCCAAAGTGAACGCTGTGGTGATGTGGGACCATCGTGTGATTATCCGAGAAATTGCAGAAGAGGTGGACATCAGCACTTTTTCGGCATATTCCACTGTGAAAGAAGATTTTGCGATGAAAAGAGTTGAGGCGAAATTCATCGGCACAAAGCTGATGGCACAGCAACAGCGCCTCCATGTTGAAGTCTCACAGGACATGTTGTAACATGCCCTGACATGTCCAGCTTGTCCACAATTTCTCGGATAGTCACATGACTGAAAAGCCACCGAAAACCGTCTGAATCTTCCGAATGGTTGACGAGCTGGATCCTATTACTGATGTATGCACCATCTCTGCTACAATACTGAGACTTAGCAAATTCCAAATGATTTCTCTGGATATGCTGTTGCAACTCGTGAACTCTGCTCAAAGCACAACTCGTCTTTTCACCTACACTTGGGCCCATTATGCTGAAAATGATGAATCTCCCACTAACCTTAGGTTTGGTTCCGCAAAGTTTAAATCTGCTGTGTGCACCATCTCTGCTACAATACTGAGACTTAGCAAATTCCAAATGATTTCTCTGGATATGCTGTTGCAACTCGTGAACTCTGCTCAAAGCACAACTCGTCTTTTCACCTACACTTGGGCCCATTATGCTGAAAATGATGAATCTCCCACTAACCTTAGGTTTTGTTTCCGCAAAGTTTAAATCTGCTGTGATCAAACCTATCCTTAAAGAACATGTTGCACAGAATTCATAACAACTAAGATTTTGGCTATTAGAGGTCATGTGTTGATATTCCTGTATTAATTTGTGCATGTCTATGAACAGTTTGTAAGCATACAGCAGTCAAAACAAACAGCTAAGGACACTGCCAAAAACAAAGCAGTCTTTACTACTCATTTTCCCGAGTGTCTGAGCAAACGCCCCAGCACTATCCCGGATTAATTGCAAAGTTTACATAAGTGTGATTTTGTGTCATGATGACTAATTTTTAAAGTGATAACTGTGTTCATTCCGATACAGTCCTGTAAAAAAAAAAAAAAAAAAAAAATTAAAAGAATTGGGGGTGAAGTGTATCGTCTCCTCTCTGTACAGAGTGCACTGAATGAACCGTGCGGCACACACAGCGCCCGTGCAAATTCGCAAGCTGGTAGAAAGTGCATATCTCTTGAAAATAACATACTCCCAAATAGGGATGAGCGAGTACACCACTATCTGTATCTGTATTTGTATCTGATTAACCATCTAAATTATCTGTATCTGTACTCGTAGTGGGCGTGGCCTAAACCAGAAGTCGGCGTGGTTTGACCTGAAATGGCTGGGGCTTAAATCAGTACATTATTTTGTGTCTGAAATTGATATGGATTGATCAGAAGTTGCTATATTTATTGTTTATTTGAAAACTATTTACAGAACAGCCTCAAAACTGAGATTTGAATCAATGTTTTTGATCACAAAAGTAAGAGAACTATTTACAGAACAAGTTTTTTATGAACTCAGAACACGAATATTCTTAAGTGTATGAATGAATATTTACAAAACAGCCTTAGAATTGAGATTCAATAATTTTGATCACAATAGTAAAGGAACTATTTCCAGAACAAGGTTTTTATAAACTCAAAACATGAATATTCTTAAATGTATAAATGAATAACAGAACAGCCTCAGAATTGACATTCAGTGTAGTAGGAAATTATGAACTACTAAGTATGCATGAACATGGGTTGTCATACTCAATACAACTTTCTTTTTTTTATTTTATGATCAAGCTGTGATTTTTTTTTTTCAATTATTTCTTTATTTTTACTACCTAACGTTCTTGGCATTTTTTTCCCACACAAAGTTAAACAATATTGATTAAGGTGTGTGTGTCTGTGCATGTGTGTCTGTGTGTGCATGTGTGTGACTGAGTGACTGTGTGAGAGGGAGAGAGAGGTTGTTCGTCTGATCAATTTATTTTTATGAACTGCAGTGAGAACGTGTCAAATACTGCATGCAGCCATATTCAATAAAAATATTAATATAGGCTACTTTTTGTGTTCAGCTGTGTGTGTGTGTGTGTGTAAGTGGTCTGTAAGACTGTTTATTTTTTAATGATCTGTGTGAACTTGAACTTAATGATCTGTGTGAACTGGAAGTGTAGCCGCTGCTGAGCCTTCTTGAGGATAGAGGAGATGTTGTCGGACCAGGAGATGCTGCCTGAGATGAGAACGCCGAGATACCTGAAGGTGTGGACCCTTTCCACACGCTCGCTGTTGATGAGAAGGGGGCACGGTCGGTGCAGTGTTTCTTGAAGTCAGTGATGAGCTCTCTGGTCTTCCTAGTGTTCAGAGCGAGGTTGTTCTCTGAGCACTAGGCTGCCAGCTGCCGGATCTCCTCTCTGTAGGCAGCCTCATCACCTCCGGAGATGAGACCGACCACTGTGGTATCGTCTGCAAACTTGACGATAAGGTTGTTCTTGTGGGCCGGTCTGTAGTCATAGGTATAGAGGCAGTAGAAGAGGGGGCTCAGCATGCAGCCCTGTGGAGAGCCGATGCTCAGCGTGCGGGTGGAGGAAAGGTGGGAGCCGAGTCCGGGATTATTGTGTTAAAGGCAGAACTATAATCCACAAAGAGCATTGAGACGTAGCTCTTCGGCTGCTCCAGGTGGTTTAGAGCAGAGTGGAGAGCTACAGCGAAGGTGTCCTCTGTGGATCTGTTTGCCCTGTATGCAAACTGGTGAGGGTCGAGGTCTGGAGGGAGGTGGTCCTTGATGTGCTGAAGAACGACTTCAGGAATACTGGAGTGAGGAGCACCGGGCGGTAATCATTCAGGCTGGTGATGGGAGACTTCTTCGGCATGGGGATTATGGTGGAGGTTTTCAGGCAGGACGGGATGACTGCTTGGTCCAGGAAGAGGTTGAAGATCCTGGTGAAGGTGGGGGGTGAGCTGGTTGGCACACGCTCTAAGCACCTTGCCAGGTACTCCATCTGGGCCAGTAGCTTTCCTGGGGTTCACTGCGAGGAGCACTCGCCTGACATCATGCTCTTTTACAGTGAGTGGAGTGGTGCGGGGACCAGGTGGGGGTGGGGGGAGGGCAGGAGCAGGTGAGTGCAGCTGGGAAGATGCGAACCGAGCAAAGAAGCTGTTTAGCTACTCTGCCAGTGGTGCACTCAGGTACGCTGTTGGAGCATCACAACCCCGGAACTTTGTGATGTCATGTATTCCCTGCCACACCCTCCGTGCATTGTTGCTAGACAGATGGGACTCTATCTGCATCCTGTGGTCCGCCTTTGCTCTTTTTATTCCTCTCTTCAGGTCAGCTCTGGCAGCACTATACAGAGCTCTGTCACCTGACCTGAAGGCAGCGTCGTGGGCCCTGAGGAGTGAGCGGACCAGGCTGGTCATCCAGGGTTTCTGATTTGGGAAAGCCCGATGCAGAACTGAATGTAGTCCAGAACTGAGCTGTATTCAGCTCTGTCTTGTCAAAAGCACCGCGTACGATACGAAACAAGTTCACCAAGCAACTTTAAATATCATACAAACCAAAAAAGAGGTGAGCTGAAGAAAACTTAAGCAGTAGTGAAAGAGCAACATGAGGTAGAATAAAGCCAAGCACAGAGAGAGAGATCAGTTCTTGTCTATGTGTGTATCTTTATCCAATGTAAGAAATACATCTGCATTTTCAGGCAGCCTGTAAAAACAGCATTGTGGCAGAGTTTCAGATACACATCCAAACAAAAAGAGTGTCATGGATAGTTTCAGCTGCGTGTTCATTTTGGCAGATATAACAGGGTTAAAACAGTGTCGTCTTTTGGTACAGACAACAGACTCAGCACACATTTGGATCCTAAATCCAACAGACTCTCTCCAAAATTAAAGGAGTTGATAGCAAAGTGTGTTGTCTCCTCTCTATATGGAGCACTGAACCGGGCGGCACGTGCACATCCACAAGCTGGTAGAAAGAGCTACTGAAAATAATTCCCTACTTTTCCATGTGTCTGCTTGCAGGTCCACTGAGCTAAATAAACACTGAGGCATCACTTTCAAATGAATGGTTAGTTGTTTCATGAATTGATGTTGCAAGAATCGCTTCACTCTGTGTGTTACATCTTATGCTGTTTCTGCATTTGCTCAGACTGACATCACCTGCCAAAAAATGCAGAGTAATGCATTTTCCAGAAATGCACCTGCTGACTCACAGAATGAGAGGTTTAATTACCAATAAAGTGCATAAGCAACCACTTGTGCAAGGACAGACTCACAATCATGAATATTTGTGTTGTTGAACAGCACGTTAAATAACATGCAACATGCCCTTTAAGAAACCTAGCTTATATACAATAGATATTTAATATATACTTCTGCTCTAAAATTCTTGAAAAAGTGGTTTCACTGCAGTCTGTAAATTATCTTGCCAAAATAACCTCTTTGAGCTGCTGCAGTCCATGTTTTGCACATACCACGCCACACAGACAGCACTTACTAAAGTGGTGAATGATCTTCTGTTTGTAATGGACTCTGACACCACCACGGTGCTGCTATTGTTAGATCATAGTGCTGTGTTTGATACAGACAATCACTGTATATTATTGCGTAGGCTTAGGAATTATTTTGGAGTTAATGAAAATGTTCTAATGTGGTTGACATCGTATTTACACAGCTGCTGTCAGTGCCCCGATGAACAATATTACTTCAAATCTTTTTCCAGTAAAATACGGGGTACTGCAGGGGTCTGTACAATGCCCACTACTACTCTCGCTCTTTTTAGCACCACTTGGTCAGATATTGCGATACTTTGGAATTACTATTTATTGCTATGCTAATGATACTCAGTTGTACATCCTAATAATTGCAGATATTCTCACCCACACTAGGACTTTAGAGAACTGGCTTCAGTGGAAAAACGATGTGCACAGCCACGTCTTACTTTTAAATTCTTACAAGACCAAGATGATGGTCATTGCTCCTGTGAGACCTAAGCATCAGTTTTACCAGCTAACTTTAACCTTGGACTCGTGTTATTCATCACAATGATAAAATGAAAAATCTTGGGATAACCTTTAATCCCACAGTTTTTTTTTATTTTGTTTTTTTTACATAAACATTACAGAAATCTCTAAGAATGCTTTCTATCACCTCCCTAATAATGGCTGATGCAAAGTCAATGATTCATGTCTTTGTCTGTTCTAGATTTGATTACTGCAATGTCCTGTCCACCATAAGAGGTCTCCAATTGCTTCAAAATGCTGCTGCTAGAGTTCTGACTAGGAGAAGAAAGTTTGATTGCATTACTCCAATTTTGACCTCCCTTCACTGGCTTCCTGTTGTGTGTAAGGTCAGATTTTAAGGTTTTGTTATAAACATACAAAATCCTTCATGAATGTGCACCTCCCTATATGATCCAATTAAACCTTATCAGAATGAATGAATGAATTTATTCAGCACACACAGACCAAAAATATAACAAAGACAACAATCCAACAATGCACCCATGCGCCCGAAAGGGTTTAGGGAGAAGCAAGGCAGAAGCAGAAGCTTATTAACGCCCACTCAACAAAAATATAAACGCAACACTTTTGGTTTTGCTCCCATTTTGTATGAGATGAACTCAAAGATCTAAAACTTTTTCCACATACACGATTTCACCATTTCCCTCAAATATTGTTCACAAACCAGTCTAAATCTGTGATAGTGAGCACTTCTCCTTTGCTGAGATAATCCATCCCACCTCACAGGTGTGCCATATCAAGATGCTGATTAGACACCATGATTAGTGCACAGGTGTGCCTTAGACGGCCCACAATAAAAGGCCACTCTGAAAGGTGCAGTTTTATCACACAGCACAATGCCACAGATGTCGCAAGATTTGAGGGAGCGTGCAGTTGGCATGCTGACAGCAGGAATGTCAACCAGAGCTGTTGCTCGTGTATTGAATGTTCATTTCTCTACCATAAGCCGTCTCCAAAGGCGTTTCAGAGAATTTGGCAGTACATCCAACCAGCCTCACAACCGCAGACCACGTGTAACCACACCAGCCCAGGGCCTCCACATCCAGCATGTTCACCTCCAAGATCGTCTGAGACCAGCCACTCGGACAGCTGCTGAAACAATCAGTTTGCATAACCAAAGAATTTCTGCACACACTGTCAGAAACCGTCTCAGGGAAGCTCATCTGCATGCTCGTCGTCCTCATCGGGGTCTCGACCTGACTCCAGTTCGTCGTCGTAACCGACTTCAGTGGGCAAATGTTCACATTCGCTGGCATTTGGCACGTTGGAGAGGTGTTCTCTTCACGGATGAATCCCGGTTCACACTGTTCAGGGTAGATGGCAGACAGCGTGTGTGGCGTCGTGTGGGTGAGCGGTTTTCTGATGTCAATGTTGTGGTTCGAGTGGCCCATGGTGGCGGTGGGGTTATCGTATGGGCAGGCGTCTGTTATGGACGAAGAACACAGGTGCATTTTATTGATGGCATTTTGAATGCACAGAGATACCGTGACGAGATCCTGAGGCCCATTGTTGTGCCATACATCCAAGAACATCACCTCATGTTGCAGCAGGATAATGCACGGCCCCATGTTGCAAGGATCTGTACACAATTCTTGGAAGCTGAAAATGTCCCAGTTCTTGCATGGCCGGCATACTCACCGGACATGTCACCCATTGAGCATGTTTGGGATGCTCTGGACCGGCATATACGACAGCGTGTACCAGTTCCTGCCAATATCCAGCAACTTCGCACAGCCATTGAAGAGGAGTGGACCAACATTCCACAGGCCACAACTGACAACCTGATCAACTCTATGCAAAGGAGATGTGTTGCACTGCATGAGGCAAATGGTGGTCACACCAGATACTGACTGGTATCCCCCCCCCCCCCCAATAAAACAAAACTGCACCTTTCAGAGTGGCCTTTTACTGTGGACAGTCTAAGGCACACCTGTGCACTAATCATGGTGTCTAATCAGCATCTTGATATGGCACACCTGTGAGGTGGGATGGATTATCTCAGCAAAGGAGAAGTGCTCACTATCACAGATTTAGACTGGTTTGTGAACAATATTTGAGGGAAATGGTGATATTGTGTATGTGGAAAAAGTTTTAGATCTTTGAGTTCATCTCATACAAAATGGGAGCAAAACCAAAAGTGTTGCGTTTATATTTTTGTTGAGTGTATGTATATAAAAATATACATATGATAATTAATACAAAATATAAATTATCACTGAAATAAAATTTCAAAACACAAACATGCAAACAGCAGTGCACCAAAAACAAAACTAAATCAATAAACCTAATTCATCATGCTATAACAAGTTATTAAATAATTTTTGTAGAGCCTTTTAAAGCCAACCAAGTTACCGAGTGATTTTATGTTATCCGGGCTTTTATTCCAAATATTAACACCTTTAACAGAAATGCAATGACTTTTTGCAGTAGTCTTAATCTTTGATTTTTGAAATAATAATGTTCCTCACAAATTATACCTGGAGTCTCTCATTTTGAACAGGTCCTGGACATGTGGTAAAAGTTATGTACCAGCATGTGTTCTGCATTGTCAGGAGTCAAGATTACTGTGTTCCAAAGGTTAGAAAGACGTCAGTAGGCCACACAACTTTTTACTGTTGTGCACTTGTTCACACATTCACAAGTCTGCCTGATGAGATAAAACAGTCTGATTCTCTGGAATTATTCAAATCCAGATTAAAGAGCCATCTGTTCTCTTTTTATATGACTCTGATTAACTGATTCCATCTGCTCAAAGTGATGGTAATCAGTGAAATCACCTGGTGGAGTGGGTGTTTGCAAAGAAAACCTGCATCCTCTTGGCCCTTTCTGGAAATGGTGAATACCCCTGGTTTGGAGGCACCACTTCACCAAATCTGCATGTTAGGTCTGGAAACGATGTAATGATTTCCAAGAGCACAGTCTTTAAATATTGTTTTGGATAACCAACAGTCCAAATGAAAAAGAGACCCAGTTTAGAAAAAAAAGCAGAGGACAGCAACAAATCCTCTCGGGTGTGAAGTTGGAACTTGAAAATTATTGACATTTTTGCTTGATAGATAAACTAAGTAATTAATCAATTATCAAACAGTTGTTAACATCTCATTTTCTGTCATCTGATGACTTAATTATTTGTTGTAAGTACACTTTCTGGAAATGTAGTTATGAAAGTGTTTGCTGTCTTAAACAGATACGATCGACATCCTTACTGTGATGGTGGGGTTAGACCTAATTTAATGTTTAGAAATATTTCTGACTGAGTCAAAATAAACTAGAAATAAACAAATCAATAAATAATGTGCCATTTGAGCCCAACTGGGTGCTCCACCACAATAATTTTCTGACATGTTTCCTTAACAAACTTGGTATACTGGTCTTTTTTAGTCATTCTCAATCAACATCTGTTGAGGTTAAATGTGGGCGGAGCCTCAGAATATTACAAATACATCTGTGTCATGGCCGGCATTTGTGTGACATAAATAATAGCTGCAATTCACTTAGACGTGTCAGTTAAAGACTGATGTGTACTTTGCCCGTTGATGAAAAACACTTAATAGTCTATTGTTATCTTCGTCCTGCCGGAGGGCCGGAACAGTGAGCGGTCCCATGTGTCTGTCGGCGTCTGCTACTATAACTTCAAAATTATTGCTTCAGCTAAACTGCATAAATTTTCAAAAAATAGATTGTGAACATGGCGCCATACCTCAACAAGACTATCTGTATACAGTTCCAGACCAGTTTCTGGAAAGTGAATTTTGTTTTTTACACAAGGTAAGTGATTTCCCTGAGTCTCCGATAGCTTACTCTAAGTCTAGACCAGATGTATAAGCATTTTTAGGATCTCTTCTCTGAGAAGAACATCCACAGAAAAACAGGAACTGGCCTCCAACAAACACCTCATCTCTGGGCTATGATCCAGACTGGTTGATTTATCTGGTTTTGCTGGACGTGTGTGTCCATAGATGACATAGACTTATTGTGATACCATGAAATGGAGAACTGATCTGGTGAGCGAGGGTACAGAATCGCTTATCGCACTTCTTAATGCTATTCATCCTTGTTTTATGTAGTAACAATTAGGTTATCAAACTTATTGACAATCATAACACAGAGTTTATCGTGTTGCGAGTTCGTGGATCATCAAGACAGGTTTTTTATTTTTCAAATGTGCTTTTATTCTAGAACACATATAATATATATTAATGTTCATTTTACATATCTGTTGCTGACCTTTGTAGGTCAACATTACACCTACTGTTATTACCGGCACTGGAGTCACCTGATCATCACACCTGCCAGCAGTCACTTCATCAACCCCAGTATTTATACAGCATGTCAGCCATCACCCATTTTCTAGTGATTAATGTGCACTGCTGCCTTCCAGCCTTGCACATAGATCTCCTCTGGTATCAGAAACAAACTGCTGCCTGTATTGTGTTTTTGGATCCAGGCTTTTATCCCAACATTTTGCTTGGTAAATCTGAGATCTTGGCCTGTTCTTTTCTATCGAGCCATTTCAGGAAGTGTGTCTTCACTGTTTATATCATCTGCACCTTTACTCCAGTAAAATTCTTTTACATCTGTCCCAGAGTTGTTTTGGTTCCTCTACCTTGCCTGCTTTGTTTCACTGTTTCAAAGTTGAACCTATAAGACTACAGAGCAGAGGCTGATCACAGAGACAGAGAGAGAGAAAGGGGAAAAAAAAACACCTGCAGAGGCGTACAGACAAGCTACTGTGATTTCAGCAAAGTAAATATACATCTCCAAATCAGAAAAAGAAGTTGGGACTGTATGAAAAATACAACAAAAAGCCACAGTGATCCTTACATTTACTTTTTCTATTTTAATGCAGACAGTATGAACATAAGACAATGCATGTTTTGTGTGGTCCAATATGCTGCAAGCCTTAAATGCTGGCAACATATTCCAAAAGGTTTGGGACATGGGCAATTTAGGGCTATCAATGAGGTTACGGTGCATCCAGAAAGTATTGACAATGCTGCAGTTTTTCATGGCCTTATTCCAAAATAGATGAAATTCATTTACCCCCAAAATTCTACACACAATACCCCATAATAAGAAAGTAAAAAGGCTCTCTTTTTTTAGATTTTTGCAAATTTATTAAAAATCAAAATCCACCAGGACTATTCTTAGAGCTGTCTGCGTCTCTAAAATGGGTGATCAGGGTAGATGAGCCTTAGTCAGTGAGGTGACCAAGAACCCAATGGTCACTCTGTCAGAGCTCCAGCATTCCTGTATGGAGAGAAAAGAACATTCCAGAAGGACAACCATCTCTGCACCAATTAGGCATGTATGGTAGAGTGGCCAGATGAAAGCCACTCCTTAGTAAAAGGCACATGGCAGCCCACCAGGAGTTTGCCAAAAGGCACCCGAAGGACTCTCAGGCCATGAGAAACAAAATTCTCTGGTCTGATGATTGACCTCTTTGGTGTGAATGCTAGGTGTCATGTTTGGAGGAAACCAGTCACCATCCCTACAGTGAAGCATGGTGGTGGCAGCATCATGCTGTGGAGATATTTTTCAGCAACAGGAACTGGGAGACTAGTCAGAATTGAGGCAACGATGAATGCAGCAATGTATAGAAACATCCTGGATGAGAACCTGCTCCTGAGTGCTCTTGACCTCAGACTGGTATGACGGTTCATTTTTTAGCAGGACAATGACCCTAAGCACACAGCCAAGGTATCAAAGGAGTGGCTTCAGGACAACTCTGTGAATGTCCTTGATTGGCCCAGCCATAGCCCAGACCTGAATCCTCTGGAGAGATCTGAAAATGGCTGTGCAGCGACGCTCCCCATCCAACCTGATGGAGCTTGAGAGGTGCTACAAAGAGGAATGGGCAAAACTGCCCCCAAAGATAGGTGCGCCAAGCTTGTGCCATCATATTCAAGAAGACTTGAGGCTGCAATTGCTGCCAAAAGTGCATCAACAAAGTATTGAGCAAAGGGTGTGAAACTGAAAGTTATCTTTTATATAGCTAAACCGATAAACCACCCAAAAATTTATCGGAAGCTACAGATAACCAATAAGTTCCAGTATTGTCTCCGGTACACTTGCAACTGCTAACAAACTGATTTTGAGTTTTAATATCACGATCACTGCTGGTAGCATCAAAGGCGACTACAGACCCAAACAATAAGTCAGCACTTCTGTCTTTGTGCACCCTGCCTACTGCTGGAAGCTCCTGTTTAATACATGGCTTCCAGCAGAGAAGCAGTTGCAAGGAGCAGCAAAGCTCAACTCTCTACTCAATAACAGCGTTGCCGTGAGGCGGAGGTCTTGGAAAATAAAGCAGTGCTGACTTATTGTCTGGTTTACAAATAAAATTAATACTGATAGAATAACTCCATTAATATCGTCAATTCAGTCATTTATACAAAGTTAAAATATGACATATATCTTTTAATGTTGAATAATGCACTAATTCTGAATTTTTGTAACAAACACAGACAGACGCCAAAGGGATTATGGGTAAAATGTGCCTCCGCTAACACTGATTGGTTGACTCATTCATTCTATGTAAACTAACACGTTAATGTGAGATGTGTCGTCTGTTGGTTTTTGCAGATAAATGTGCTTTTGTAAAATATGTAATTTTTTTATTTGTAAAAAAAGCATTTTCAAAAAAAAAAAAAAAAGGCAAGGTGTAATTAGATAACTCTGATATAACCCGTGTCAAAATTAATAGAGCACTGCCATGATCTACTGGAGCGTCTACTACTAGACGCTCAGTACCTAAGCTGGGCTTACACCGTGCAATTTTTGGCTCTTTTTCAGCCGATTTTTCACTCATGCAAGAATTTTTTTGGATCGGGTTGAGTTTCAGCTTAATCGTGTGTCCTGCATCATGCAGTATACATGGAGTAACGAGCTGCGTTTAAGGTCTCACGACCACCTCCCAATCGGCAATCGTATGATCGGATCAAAATCAAACTTGTTTGATATTCTGGTTGGCCGTCGTGAGGGTATCCCGCTGCTGAAGCGCTACAAGTGTCTAACCTCTCGCACTGTGCCTGTGCAAACACTGATGCAGAGTTGGAGAGGGCATAAACACTGATCATCTCTTTGGGAGAGCAGCTTCTGCCCCCCCCCCCCCCTTCTTCAACTCATGTAAAGTCTTGTATTGTTTGTTTGTTTGTTTTTTTACTTTGATGTCTCCCATCGAGACTTTTTATAAAAATAAGAAATGTAAATAAAGTTTGAAAAAAAAGCTTCTGTTTACATTTTACTTCTGGAAACACGAGTCCAACGTGTGGTTTTTCAACATACAATGTGAGCAGTTAGATCACATCAGAGCATCGGGCCGTATAGTGTGAGAACATAAATCGTGCGCTCTGAACTTTTACACCTTGCGGTTTTGTCGTACAGTTTGAGCTGGAGCCAAGTACAATGATTGAAATACAGTGTCTGCCCAGCTTTAGGGCAAATACTGCCACTGAACACTACTGGCCAGTAGATGGCAGTAAAGACCGTGAAAACTTGCCAAAACAAAATTACACATAATCTGTGTCTGCTACATTTAAGATGTGTGGAAGTTAATAAATGCAAACTGAATTTCAGACATCTTATATATATTGCTCTGGAACAAAGAAGACAGACAGTGTTTGACATAAGCAGGACTCTAAATAGCAAACAGGAATCGATTGCAGTGATTCCAATTGAAAATAATGCAGAAGCAACCTGAGCTTCTTCTGGCATTTTTACATAAAACAAACACAATAACAACGTCTATAAACCCAGAGAATCATTCATGAGAGTATTAGGCACAATATACAAAGAGTTTAATGCTGTTGTCCATGTGGAGCCTGATCAGAGCTCTCAAATGCATTTCTTCTGTCGTGAATGTACTGATATTACCCATAATGCACTGCTGGGCACAGCATGTCCACACTAAAACTTTCAAAATTAGTGCATTACTTTAAAACTAAAACATATATCTGATGTTTTCACTTTATAAAACTTCAGACGTGACGTTAATTTAAATAACTTGTCCAAAATTAGTTTTGTTAAAATTTTAACCATAAGTTAAAACTGTATGCCTCTGGATGACTTGGGTGATATTGCCAGGTATTAGTATGGGGTCAAAAAAAAAAAAGAGAAACCCCCCCCCGTGACCAGCTCTCCCCTGCCTGCAGAGTAGAGGTGGGCGATACCAGGTTTTGGTATTGATCCCATACCAAGTAAATACAGGCCCAGTATCGCCAATATCAATACCTATACTTTTTCATATTTAAGCTTCATAGATACACAACTTAAAACAAAATCTCCTGAGGTAGAGGGCTGACAAACCACAATACAAGGGTGCGCTGCTCCGTGTTGTGTGACACAGCACAGCGCTGCTCATACAGACAGAGAGTAGACTTTGATGAATCTGCGTGCGCAGCAGTCAGTGTGTGCGGGAGAGAAAAAAGCTTGAGTATCGATCTTTTTACGCGAGGATCGTTCAATATCAATACCAGCATTGCTATCAATATTATCGATATTAGGATCGAGCCGCCCTCCTCTACTGCAGAGGATAGAGCAGTTTCTTTTAGAACCAGCTCTCCTCTGTTTATGGAGGATAGAACTGCACATCTACGACAAAACATTTAACAGATAGGTACTCAACTGATTTTAGATTTCATAAATGTTTGTAACTGTTCAGCTTTGTTTACCACGTCTGCAAAAATACGTTAGCGGTCTAAAAATTATCGGACCAAAACTTATCGGAAGATAATTAGTCCGTTAATGGTTTTCAAAGTTATCTGAAAAGCTAATACGATAATGAAAACATTATCTTTGATAATTAGAAGTTAGCAGAACTGTGCCCACCACTGTATGCATATATATATATATATATATATATATATATATATATATATATATATATATATATATATATATATATATATATATATATATATATATATATATACAGTTGTCATTATGGGGTGTTGTGTGTTGAAGTTTGAGGGAAAAATGAATTTACTCTATTTTGGAATAAGGCTGTAACATAAAATGTTGAAAAAGTAAAGCGCTGTGAATACTTTTCAGATGCACTGTAAGTTAAAAAAAAAAAAAAAAAGGAATAAATGGGCAGAGGATCTCCAGTTTATCAACAAATACATGAGAAAATCATTGAAATGTTTAAAAATAATGTTCCTCAAAGAAAGATGGGGCGGGATTTGCATAGTTCTCCCTCTACATTGCATAATATTATTAAACGATTCAAGTCTTAAATGATTAAACAATTTGAATTTGGAGGAATATGAGTGGACAAAAGCCAAGAGTGCAAACCTAAGGTGAACACCCTCGATCTCCGATCCCTCAAATGGCACTGCATCAAGATCCATCAACCATCAACAGCTGATATACACTCAACAAAAATATAAATGCAACACTTTTGGTTTTGCTCCCATTTTGTATGAGATGAACTCAAAGATCTAAAACTTTTTCCACATACACAATATCACCATTTCCCTCAAATATTGTTCACAAACCAGTCTAAATTAGACACCATGATTAGTGCACAGGTGTGCCTTAGACTCTGAAAGGTGCAGTTTTGTTTTATTGGGGGGGATACCAGTCAGTATCTGGTGTGACCACCATTTGCCTCATGCAGTGCAACACATCTCCTTCGCATAGAGTTGATCAGGTTGTCAATTGTGGCCTGTGGAATGTTGGTCCACTCCTCTTCAATGGCTGTGCGAAGTTGCTGGATATTGGCAGGAACTAGTACACGCTGTCGTATACGCCAGTCCAGAGCATCCCAAACATGCTCAATGGGTGACATGTCCGGTGAGTATGCCGGCCATGCAAGAACTGGGACATTTTCAGCTTCCAAGAATTGTGTACAGATCCTTGCAACATGGGGCTGTGCATTATCCTGCTGCAACATGAGGTGATGTTCTTGGATGTATGGCACAACAATGGGCCTCAGGATCTCGTCACGGTATCTCTGTGCATTCAAAATGCCATCAATAAAATTAACCTGTGTTCTTCGTCCATAACAGACGCCTGCCCTTCCCATAATCCCACCGCCACCATGGGCCACTCGATCCACAACATTGACATCAGAAAACCGCTCACCCACACGACGCCACACACGCTGTCTGCCATCTGCCCTGAACAGTGTGAACCGGGATTCATCCGTGAAGAGAACACCTCTCCAACGTGCCAAACGCCAGCGAATGTGAGCATTTGCCCACTCAAGTCGGTTACGACGACGAACTGGAGTCAGGTCGAGACCCCGATGAGGACGACGAGCATGCAGATGAGCTTCCCTGAGACGGTTTCTGACAGTTTGTGCAGAAAGTCTTTGGTTATGCAAACCAATTGTTTCAGCAGCTGTCCGAGTGGCTGGTCTCAGACGATCTTGGAGGTGAACATGCTGGATGTGGAGGTCCTGGGCTGGTGTGGTTACATGTGGTCTGCGGCTGGTTGGATGTACTGCCAAATTCTCTGAAACGCCTTTGGAGACAGCTTATGGTAGAAAAATGACCATTCAATACACGAGCAACAGCTCTGGTTGACATTCCTACTGTCAGCATGCCAACTGCACGCTCCCTCAAATCTTGCGACATCTGTGGCATTGTGCTGTGTGATAAAACTGCACCTTTCAGAGTGGCCTTTTATTGTGGGCAGTCTAAGGCACACCTGTGCACTAATCATGGTGTCTAATCAGCATCTTGATATGGCACACCTGTGAGGTGGGATGGATTATCTCAGCAAAGGAGAAGTGCTCACTATCACAGATTTAGACTGGTTTGTGAACAATATTTGAGGGAAATGCTGATATTGTGTATGTGGAAAAAGTTTTAGATCTTTGAGTTCATCTCATACAAAATGGGAGCCAAACCAAAAGTGTTGCATTTATATTTTTGTTGAGTGTATATAACCACAAGGGCAAAGGATTACTTTGGGAAACTTTTTCAAGCACAACACTATGGAGTCACATTCACAAATGGCACTTAAAATGTAACTACAAAAAAAGAAGCCTTGTATTAACCTTGTCCAGAAGTGGTGTCAACTCCTTTTAGTTCAACGGCTTCTGGGTTTGACCATCACACAGGCGAAACGTGTATTGTGTTCAGACAAATCAGTATTCTAGTTTTTTCAAAGAAATGTACACAGTGTGCTCCAGGACAAAGATGAAAAGGACCATCCAGATTATTATCAGCAACACGTCCAAAACCCAGGGTCTGCAATGGTATGGCATTGTGCCCTTGGCAAAGGTAATGTACGAGGTCTGTCCATAAAGTATAGGTCCTTTTTATTTTTTTCAAAAACTATATGCATTTCATTCATATGTTTTTACGTCAGACATGCTTGAACCCTCGTGCGCATGCGTGAGTTTTTCCACACCTGTCGGTGACGTCATTCGCCTGTGAGCACTCCTTGTGGGAGGAGTCGTCCAGCCCCTCGTCGGAATTCCTTTGTCTGAGAAGTTGCTGAGAGACTGGCGCTTTGTTTGATCAAAATGTTTTCTAAACCTGTGAGACACATCGAAGTGGACATGGTTCGAAAAATTAAGCTGGTTTTCAGTGAAAATTTTAACGGCTGATGAGAGATTTTGAGGTGATACTGTCGCTTTAAGGACTTCCCACAGTGCGAGACGTCGCACAACGCTCTCAGGCGGCGTCATCAGCCTGTTTCAAGCTGAAAACCTCCACATTTCAGGCTCTATTGATCCAGGACGTCGCGAGAGAACAGAGAAGTTTCAGAAGAAGTCGGTTTCAGCATTTTATCCGGATATTCCACTGTTAAAGGAGATTTTTTTAATGAAAGACGTGCGGACGGGTCCGCGCATCGGCTCGCAGCCGCCGCAATGCTCCGCCACACGAAAAACACCTCTGTTGGAAGCCGTAAGGACAAGTTGGAACATGTCCAGCTGTTAAACAATTTCTCATATACTCACTCCACTGAAAGCCATCAAAAGCCACCTGGATTTTACAAATGGTTATCAACACGGAGGTGTTTTTCCTGTGCCGCCGCTCCACGCCGGCTGCGTCCCGACGCGTGGACCCGTCCGCACGTCTTTCATTAAAAAAATCTCCTTTAACAGTGGAATATCCGGATAAAATGCTGAAACCGACTTCTTCTGAAACTTCTCTGTTCTCTCACGACGTCCTGGATCAATAGAGCCTGAAATGTGGAGGTTTTCAGCTTGAAACAGGCTGATGATGCCGCCTGAGAGCGCTGTGCGACGTTTCGCACTGTGGGAAGTCCTTAAAGCGACAGTGTCACCTCAAAATCTCTCATCAGCCGTTAAAATTTTCACTGAAAACCAGCTTAATTTTTCGAACCATGTCCACTTCGATGTGTCTCACAGGTTTAGAAAAAATTTTGATCAAACAAAGCACCAGTCTCTCAGCAACTTCTCAGACAAAGGAATTCCGACGAGGGGCTGGACGGCTCCTCCCACAAGGAGTGCTCACAGGCGAATGACGTCACCGACAGGCGTGGAAAAACTCACGCATGCGCACGAGGGTTCATGCATGTCTGACATAAAAACATATAAATGAAATCCATATAGTTTTTGAAAAAAATAAAAAGGACCTATACTTTATGGACAGACCTCGTACGCTCCTGTGATGGCTGCATTAATACAGAAAATTATATAGAGATTTTAGCACAACATATGCTGCCTTCAAGACAACATCTTTTCCAGGGGTCCATGCATTTTTCACTAAGACAATGCAAAAACACATTCTGCACACACTATAAAGGCATGGCTGCAGAAGAAGAGGAACAATTATAACTTCATACTGAATGGGACAAAATGACACCTCAAATGCTTCTTCATTTGGTATCCTCAATGCCAAAACATATTTTAACCTTCTGGAGTCCAGGGTATAATTGGCCGTTTTTGAGTACTTTTGGTTTTACCTTTATAATTTACCTTTAAAAAATGTTTACATGGCCTTGTTTGGTGTCATTTTTTTCAGCACAACCTCACCTGTGTGACGTTACAGTTTCTCATTCATTCTGATGTACTGTATTAACACAGCAAACCTAAAATCACACAAAAACATAAAATCCAAGTAGAAAAAGTTTGGGTGTTTTTTACTGTGAAAACCACAAACTTGTTTAACAAACCATTTTCATAACTTAAAATGTAAATATAAATTGTAAATTTCAAAAATGTATGCACAAATGTAGCAAAAAACCAAAACAAAACAACTATTTACAGCTATTTACATAAAAGCAGGAAATGCTTCAGGCATTTTTTGTACAATTATTTAGAAAACAGTCTGATATCACAATAAGATTTAGAATGTAAATATAAATTGTACATTTTAAACACATATCAAATTTCAAATTCAAATTCAAAATTCAAATATCATGCAGGAAATACTAATGCTAAACTATTTACAAAACAATCAGATGTCAAAATAAGATGCAACACAAATTATTTGTGCCACTCAAAAAAAAAACACCTCCTGTTCAACACAACACAGAGGGGCACATCGCAGGCCTGACACCTCCACAGTGTGCCACTCCTCTTGTTGTCCACCTGAAGGCACCGTTGGCACCTCAATTTGCCTTTTGTGGCTTTTTGGTGAGGATCCGTGCCTATCACAATTGGCACAGGAACGTGGTTCTGGCTCCTGTTTTGTGGGACACCTGTTTTGTCTGTGCCACACAGTTGACACACCAGCTCCACCATATAGTCCTTGTGTGTCATGGGCTGCACTTGCTTGACACTGCTGATCTCACAATGCAAGATGAATGCATTTGTGGTTGCAATGTCAAGGAAGTGCAGCAACACTGTCCTGTACCAACGTGCAGTTTTCCGATGGGTGTAGTTGTACTGGATGAGCTGGTCAGATAGGTCAACTCCACCCATGTTTTTATTATAAGCTAACACTGGCGTAGGACAGGGAATGTCTTTCACCATCCAGCGTCCATCCTTCACCTTTCTCTGCACTGTCTCATGCGAAATCACATGATGGATGGTGGAGCACACAGACACCTCCCGTGTGTCCATCCACTTTACAAACACCAGAGGCCCCTCTCTTATCCATCTTATAGATCCTCTTTCAGATTTTTTGTGAGAGCATTTGCCCTCCCCCTGAGGCATCCTTGACTGTTCTCCCTGTATGTGCCACATGCCCCAAACTTCATGTTAGCCAGGTCCATAAACAGTTTGGGACTTGTGTAAAAATTGTCCATGTAAATGTGGTACCCAGTACCAAGCAAAGATGGCTGGAGCAGGTTCATGACCACATCATATGACAGCCAGTACTCACTTGTGGTCACAGTCTTGTCAGTGTAAATGGTGAACTTGAGTGTGTCACCATTACTTTAAACAGCCAACACAAAAAGTTTCATCTCCCATTTTGTTGGCTTGTCCTTCAAATATTGAGTCATTCCAGTTTTTGTCTTCATTGCCACCATCCTTTCTTCCAATGCCAGCTCCCTCCTCAGGTGATAATAAGCCTGGCAGGCACTGAGGATGTCATCATAAAGAGGCCTGACGCGAAACAGTTTATCATGACCTGGTGTTCCCTTTTTTCAGTCATTTTCTACATCCTCATCTGGATCACTTGGGTGGATGTTCCAGAATATTGATCTAAATCTGTCTCTGGACATTACTTTTGCTGGAAAGGGCACAGACAAAATATTATTTTGTTTCCAGTAGTCCTGGAGACCTGGCAGTGACACCAATTACGTATATCAGAAGTCCAAAAAATTTGTACAGATCTTCCACTTCAGTGTCTTTCCAGTTGTATTTTTTCCCCAAATGCCTCGTTTTTACAGCAGTTTTACTGGTGTTGGTGCAAACTGTTCTAATTGTGTCAGTTGCAAAAACCAAAAGAAACAGGTGTTTTGGACTTTGGGTGGAAAGTGTATCAACCTGGACTCCTGGTGTTGTCCGAGGCTGAAATCTGCTTACTGTTGGAGCGCTGTCTGCGTACTCCTCCGTGTTCCAGCAGTCAGAGCTGGGACGTGTCACTGCTGCAGTAGAGAAGGAAATTATCCTTTTGGCTGTGTGTGTGTACATAAACACGCAGCGAAAAATAACAATAATATTCATGAAAACGCATGGTGTAAAAAATACTAATAAGTCAGGCCTATTGACAAAATTTAAAAAGTGCTATAATGGTTGAAGTCTCCACGTTCAACATGCATTCAAAGGCAGCATCAGAGTGCAGCAGATTGAGTGTTACGTTCGCTGAATTAGGTCATGTGACTTTACGCGAGGGTGCGTCATTCGACTCCAGAGGGTTAAGTGTTGTGAGAAGGAATGGCAACATTATAGAGTTGTAAATGCTTTTGCATCCCAACATTTTTGGAATGTCTTGCAGACCTTAAATACAGGAATAGCTGTATATTAACAAATTAAATTAAGTTGACCACACAAACATGAAGTATCTTGATTGAAGTTACTATTAAAAAGTAAAATAATTGTCCATCTCAGCGGTCACCAATCCTGCTCCTGGAGATCACCTACACTGCATGTTTCCCAGCTCTCCCTGCTCCACCCATTGCTAATTAACTACAGTTAATACAGTTAATAGTTAATACAGCACCCCTGATGATTTCCATGATTTTCCTTTCTAAATCATTGGCTGTTTGGATCAGCAATTTCAGTTAAATATATCATGTAGCAGACAAACACAGTGATATGTGAGAAGTGAAATGAAGTTTATTGTTGTGTGGGCCGCCAGAAGAGGAGGTACTGCTGGCCCACCACCAGAGGGCGCCCTGCCTGAAGTGCGGGCTTCAGGCACGAGAGGGCGCTGCCGCCACGGACACAGCCGGGGGTGACAGCTGTCACTCATTATCTCATGACAGCTGTCACCCATCTACGCTTCATTATACTACTCCATAAAACCCGGACGTCATCTCCACCTCATTGCTGAGATATCATCTACCTGTGAAGGTAATATTCTCTGCTGTATCTGAACTTAACACTGACTTTATAGTCTGAACTTCTTTGCAGCCGTTTTCCTGTAAGTGTTTCCTTATCTGTGGGATTGGCGTTTTGGTGTGATCAGCGACGGCTTCGCTTCACACTCCAACCAGATAAGTGGTTAACAGGAGCTGCACGAGTGTGTGATTAGAGGTGGAGGTGACTTTCCACCTTCTGACTGTTTTTGTTACTGGGTGTGCACACACCCACATCTCACTGTTTGTGCTCCTCACCAGCAGTACCAGATCCGACAGTCGGGGACGGTGATCACCTGGGAATTCGGGACTTGGCGGCTCCAGTATTCACCAGGTTCGGTGGCGGTGGAAATCGTGTGGTTCCGGCTCTTCTCAGGACAGACGTCTTCTATCCTCGAGCCTGCCCACACGTCACCTTTGTGTATTGACTGCTATCATATTCTGAGATTGTCTGTATAGTCGTTGTGCACATTCACAACATTAAATTGTTACCTTTTGGCTCATCTATTGACCGTTCATTTGCGCCCCCTGTTGTGGATCCGTGTCACTACACTTTCCCCAACATTTATATGATTTACGGAAAGTGTACAATAATTCTTTAAACAAAATTAGGCATAAATCTGGCCACCCCAACAGAAAAAAATACATCAGTATTTACTAGATCCTCCTTTTACAGAAATAACAGCCTCTAAATGCTTCCTATAGCTTCCAATGAGAGTCTGGATTCTGTTTGAAGGTATTTTGGATCATTCCTCTTTACAAAACATCT
Organism: Thalassophryne amazonica; assembly: GCF_902500255.1. Taxonomy (NCBI): domain Eukaryota; kingdom Metazoa; phylum Chordata; class Actinopteri; order Batrachoidiformes; family Batrachoididae; genus Thalassophryne; species Thalassophryne amazonica. The sequence goes on from NC_047111.1 coordinate 83,888,925, forward strand.
CTAGTGCAGTCAGGTTTGTTGGTTTCCGAGCATGGATAGCCCGCTTAAAATCACACCACAGATCTTCAATAATATTCAGGTGTGGGGACTGAGATGGCCATTCCAGAATATTGTACTTGTTCCTCTGCATGAATGCCTTTAGTAGATTTTGGGCAGTGTTTAGGGTCGTTGTCTTGTTGAAAGATCTAGGCCCGACACAACTTCAACTTTGACACTGATTCATGAACATTATTCTCAAGAATCTGCTGATATTGACTTTAACAAGATTCCCAGTACCTGCACTGGCCACACAGCCACACAGCATGATGGAATCACCTCTAAATTTTACTGTAGGTAGAAAGTGTTTTGCTGTGTTCTTTTTCAGCCATGATTACTGCCCCTTGTTATGTCCAAATAACTCAATTTTAGTTTCATCAGTCCACAGCACCTTATTCCAAAATGAAGCTGGCTTGTCCAAATGTGCTTTAGCATACCTCAAGTGACTCTGTTTGTAGCGTGTACGCAGAAAAGGCTTCCTCTGCATTACAGCATCATAGAGCATCTCTTTGTGCAAAGTTCGCTGTATATTTGAATGATGCACAGAGACACTGCCTGCAACAAGATCATGTTGTAGGTCTTTGGACCAGGTCTGTGGGTTGACTATGACTGTTCTCACCATCCTTTGCTTCAGCTTATCTGAGATTTTTCTTGACCTGCCACTTTGGGCCTTAACTAGTACTATGCCTGTGGTCTTCCATTTCCTCTCTATGTTCCTCACAGTGGAAACTGACAGCTGAAATCACTTAGATAGCTTTTTGAATACTTCCACTAAATCATGATGTTGAACAATCTTTGTTTTCAGGTCATTTTGAGAGTTGTTTAGAGGCTCCCATGTTGCCACTCATTAGAAAAGATGCAAAGAGGGGAAACATTTGCAAATAGCCATCTTAAATACCATTTCTTATGACTGGATTCATCTGTTTAAGGAGGTCAAGGGTCAATGAGCTTACCAAACCAATTTTGTGTTCCAATAATTAATGCTAAATGTATTCAAATCAATAAAATGACAAGGGTGCCCAAATTTATGCACCTTTTGTTTAAATAATTATTGCACACTTTCTGTAAATACTCGAAACTTCATTTCACTTTTCAAATATCAGTGTGTTCATCTGCTATATAATATATTGAACTGAAATTTCTGATCCAGACAACCAATGATTTATAAAGAAAAATCATGAAAATTATCAGGGGTGCCCAAACTTTTGCATACAACTGTAAGTCAGGCGTGCACAACCAGACAACAGCAAGAAAATACCAGGCTTAACTGTGGTGGCAGAAGGTACACTTAGAAAACATACCAGGCAGGTGATCTCCAGGAGCAGGATTATGAACCCTGGTCTAGCTCAATAGTAAACAACAAATAATGTCCCTGGAGAGTCAGGAAAGCCTTCTTGGTGAAGCTCACTCAACATACAATATGTAAGAAATTGAAACATTTCCACAATTGGAACAACTTGACACTTAGAGGCTATGTACGAGGTCTGTCAATAAAGTATAGGTCCTTTTTATTTTTTTCAAAACTATATGGATTTCATTCATATGTTTTTACGTCAGACATGCTTGAACCCTCGTGCTCATGCGTGAGTTTTTCCACGTCTGTCGGTGACGTCATTCGCCTGTGAGCACTCCTTGTGGGAGGAGTCGTCCAGCCCCTCGTCGGAATTCCTTTGTCTGAGAAGGTGCTGAGAGATTGGCGCTTTGTTTGATCAAATTTTTTCTAAACCTGTGAGGCACATCGAAGTGGACACGGTTCGAAAAATTAAGCTGGTTTTCGGTGAAAATTTGAATGGCTGATGAGAGATTTTGAGGTGATACTGTCGCTTTAAGGACTTCCCACGGAGCGGGACGTCGCGCAGCGCTCCCAGGTGCCGTCGTCAGCCTGTTTCAAGCTGAAAACCTCCACATTTCAGGCTCTATTGATCCAGGATGTCGTGAGAGAACAGAGAAGTTTCAGAAGAAGTCGGTTTCAGCATTTTATCCGGATATTCCACTGTTAAAGGAGATTTTTTTAATGAAAGACGTGCGGACGGATTGCAGCGTCGGCTCGCAGCCGCCGCGATGCTCCGCCACAGGAAAAACATCTCTGTTGGAAGCCTTAAGGACAAGTTGGAACATGCCCAGCTGTTAAACAATTTCTCATATACTCACTCCACTGAAAGCCATCAAAAGCCGCCTGGATTTTACAAATGGTTATCAACACGGAGGTGTTTTTCCTGTGCCGCCGCACTGCGCCGGCTGCGTCCCGACGCGCGGACCCGTCCGCACGTCTTTCATTAAAAAAATCTCCTTTAACAGTGGAATATCCGGATAAAATGCTGAAACCGACTAGGGCTGGCTGTGCTTGGTCTCATCCCCGCTGTTGGTCACATGATTGGGAATGTTTCATTTTGAATTCATTTAAAGCATTTTTCTGTTGGTAATTTTGGTTTTGTTTTGTTCATTTTTGCGCTCTTGATTTGCAGGCTTTTAGGTGATGGGAAAAGCACAGGATCAACTGTCCACCTTTTCTCAATGATTTGTGACATTTTTACTTTTTTCCTTCGTTCAGCTATTGCCGCGTGACTTACTCTGTATGTGAGTCATGGAACTTTGTATGCAAAAGTGCACAGCACTTGACAGAATATGCGCATGCACACTCCATGCATGTGCGCAACACATTTGTTAAACACATAAAAATGTCAAAATAAATTATTCCTATGAATAGTTCACAAAACTCTCTGAGTTTCTTAAACTATTGAGTAACAAGTTGTCAGTAACTTAAACCTGTTACTTTCTCACTGGATACAGGCCACCAGGCCCATACTCTGAATTCTTAGATGAATTTGGTGAGTTTATCTCTAGTTTGGCAACCTGTGCAGATAACATTCTGATTATTGATGACTTCAACATCCATGTAAACAAGCCTTCTTGAGTCTTTAATCTGGATTTCAATAATTCCATAGATTCAGGCTGTTTTATCTCAGTGGGCACACTGTTCCATAGAAAAGGCCTACAATAAGAAAAAGCTCTATGACCTGCTGACTTCTTCTTTACCTTTAGAACACACTGTGATCCTGCATCCCAAGAACTCAGAGCATGGGCCGGTACATAAGGTTCAATTACATCTGACAGATAGGAAGGATCTAGTCCAGGGATCTCCAACACATCACTCATGAGTCACCAGTAGCTCACAGCTTCTTTAGAAGTAGCTCACCAAAGGCATCTTGAATTGTACGTACATTTGAAATGTTTATTAGTCACTCAGTAAACTTGCTTTAGATTTATAACTAATTAAATTTACCTGTGTCCCACTCCCCTTCTTACACAAAATATTTATTTGCCAAGTAGCTGTCAGTCAAACAGTTCGCTGTCCGCTAGATACTGGTGAGTGAACAGTGCTGTCAGACCCATGCTTCATGTCCTTCTCTTGCCCGACGTGGCAAGTTAATTTTCACCCGCATTTAGATTGAAATGTGCTTAAAAAGCAACACATTTCAGTGATGTTTTTCTGATTTAGGGTTCGTGATTACGCTCCGAGTCTCTCACAGTGCAGTGGTGATGTGAGTTTTCCAAACATGTTGTAATGGTCCAGCAGCAGGTTCCGAGACTCATTCGGCTTCGTACACTTTAAGAGTGAGAGCAGGCTACTGTGGGCCATAGCTAATGCCAACACAAAATGCCGCAGTCGCTAGCCTTGCCCCCCAAACACTCCAAAACGTACTTTTGTCACAGCTTTCTTCCCTGCAAGCATTCGCAGACACATCAAAACTGTAGGAATTTACACTATCACCACACTAACAAACTATTAACACAACAACACTCTGAAACACAGGACAACATAACATGTCCATTACAATATTTATGCTATGTTACCCAAGGCCAAAATATGGCCATCAGGTATCACGAAAACCTTGCGTCCATCCATATGTCTGTGTTCAGCATAGGTCCAGTCCTATTACTGCCAGGGTCTTCAAATTCACAGGGTACATTCTTGAGACACAGACCTTGGATAAGTTCAGAGATGGCTAAGGGCCCTGTCCCACTGGCGTTTAGGAGGATTTGCGCATGAAATGAGGAGACAAAAGCTGAGTGTCCGCAACAAAGGTGGGCAGAAATGACAAATGTCCCGGGGAGGATCAGCGAATACATGAGGAAGAAAAGCGGATATAACAGGGAACAGACGCGAAGGCGACCGCGGAGGCGCCCCCATGAGGGGCACAGCGGCCGTGATGCACTCGCTTCATCCGTGCCCACTCTGTCTGCATGCGCAACATACCATTTGCGACTGTGATGTGGCCGTGCTGGGCACGCGTCATATCTGTTTTGCACGCCATCCCGGTCCGCCGCCAAGCTGCGCCAACCTGTCGGTTGTGGATGACAGGGGATATGCGGTGCGTTGGTTGTGTATGTCCTGCGTATGTCTTCAGTATGTGTTCAGGCAGTGATGCGGATCTCATCTGCAGCAGGATTTTTGAGCTGCTCAAAAATCCTGGCTGCGGACATGCGTGCCTCTGCGGATGATCACGGATGTGTTCGGATGGCGGCCGACTCATACAGGAATGTTACACGGTTATTGCGGTTGTTTGGCGGATGTGGGCCACTTTTGTGTGCATTCCATCTGCAAATCCTCTTAAACGCCAGTGGGACAGGGCCCTAACCTTGACCTATTTTAAGTTAAAAGGTCACATTCTGTTTCCTATTTTTATGCTCATACAGCTGAGGGTATTTTAGGATTTCACTATATTTTTTGCTTTAAAGCCTGTGCACCTCCTCTGGCTATGAAAAATGGGACAAAACAAAAACTAAGGCATTGCTTTTTTCCCATATTCGACAAATGTCTGTTTCTGAGGATGGCACAAGATATACACAGAGCTAAAACCTTACTTGTGTCAGGTTTGCTTAGCAGGGATGGTTGGACACAAATGCAGGACTCAACACAGTAGCTCAAGTTCAAAAAAGCATTTACTGAATTAATCAGTGGGGTTCGGTACACAAAGAGGCAGTCCAAAAACAGCAAACAGATCCAAATCATCAGGCGAGTAGCGTGGTCGAGAAAAACAGGCAGAAGGTCAAAACACACGTGGAAGCAGGACAAGAATTATATAAGAACAGAGCTAGAAGCGGTGGCACAAGGCACAATGATCAGCCAAACAATAGTGCAACCAGAGAAGCTTAAGTACACCAAGAAGTGCTACAGATTGGGAACACCTGTGGAAAGAATCGGAATTGGGTGTGGCCTAGACAGAGTGTGACACCCCCCCCCCCCCCCCCCCCCCTCACCAAGCACAAAGCGAGACAGACAAGAGAAATAGGGAAAAGGGAGCCCAAGCAGGAAACACCCAGCAAGAGAAGTCACCACTACCGCACACACCAAGCCATCCCCAAAACAGATTTTAATGCAAGAACTACACAGAAAAGCACAGAACCCAAACCAAGACATTACCGAAAACTGGATAACACACCCAATACATGACAGTACCCCCCACCTAATGGCCGGCACCCGACGGCCCAGGGGAGTCAGGATCCCAAGCGTAGAAGTCCAAAATCAGGTCCGGGTCCAGGAGGAAGCGGGCGGCAACCCAGGAATGCTCCTCTGGACCATACCCTTCCCAGTCCACCTGATACTGCACCCCCCTCCCACGCCGCCGAGACCCCAAGAGGCGACGTACCGAAAAGTCCAGCCCACCACCCATGAACCGGGCGGTCGGCGGGGGAACAGCCAGAGGGTGCAAAGGACTGGCACGGGCAGGCTTCACCTGGCTGACATGGAATGTGGGGTGTATCCTCATGGACCTGGGTAGCCGAAGGCGAACAGAAACAGGGTTAACAATCTTCGTAATGGGAAAATCAAATCAAATCAATTTTATTTATATAGTGCCAAATCACAACAAACAGTCACCCCAAGGCGCTTTATATTGTAAGGCAAAAGCCATACAATAATTACAGAAAAACCCCAACGGTCAAAACGACCCCCTATGAGCAAGCACTTGCCGACAGTGGGAAGGAAAACTCCCTTTTAACAGGAAGAAACCTCCAGCAGAACCAGGCTCAGGGAGGGGCAGTCTTCTGCTGGGACTGGTTGGGGCAGAGGGGGGAGAATCAGGAAAAAGACATGCTGTGGAAGAGAGCAGAGATCAATCACCAATGATTAAAAGCAGAGTGGTGCATAAAGAGCAAAAAGAGGTGAATAAAGAGAAACACTGGGTGCATCATGGGAACCCCCCAGCAGTCTAAGTCTATAGCAGCATAACTAAGGGATGGTTCAGGGTCACCTGATCCAGCCCTAACTATAAGCTTTTTCAAAAAGGAAAGTTTTAAGCTTAATCTTAAAAGTAGAGAGGGTGTCTGTCTCCCTAATCCGAATTGGGAGCTGGTTCCACAGGAGAGGAGCCTGAAAGCTGAAGGCTCTGCCTCACATTTTACTCTTACAAACCCTAGGAACTACAAGTAAGCCTGCAGTCTGAGAGCGAAACGCTCTATTGGGGTGATATGGTACTATGAGGTCCCTAAGATAAGATGGGACCTGAATATTCAAAACCTTAAAAGGAAGAAGAAGAATTTTAAATTCTATTCTGGAACTAACAGGGAGCCAGTGAAGAGAAGCCAATATGGGTGAAATATGCTCTCTCCTTCTAGTCCCTGTCAGTACTCTAGCTGCAGCATTTTGAATTAACTGAAGACTTTTCAGGGAACTTTTAGGACAACCTGATAATAATGAATTACAATAGTCCAGCCTAGAATAAATAAATGCATGAATTAGCTTTTCAGCATTACTCTGAGACAAGACCTTTCTAATTTTAGAGATATTGCGCAAATGCAAAAAAGCAGTCCTACATATTTGCTTAATATGCGCATTGAAGGACATATCCTGATCAAAAATGACTCCAAGATTTCTCACAGTATTACTGGAGGTCAGGGTAATGCCATCCAGAGTAAGGATCTGGTTAGACACCATGTTTCTAAGATTTGTGGGGCCAAGTACAATAACTTCAGTTTTATCTGAATTTAAAAGCAGGAAATTAGAGGTTATCGATGTCTTTATGTCTGAAAGACATTCCTGTAGTTTAACTAATTGGTGTGTCCCCTCTGGCTTCATGGATAGAGAAAGCTGGGTATCATCTGCGTAACAATGAAAATTTAAGCAATGCTTTCTAATAATACTGCCTAAGGGAAGCATGTATAAATTGAATAAAATCGGTCCTAGCACAGAACCTTGTGGAACTCCATAATTAACCTTCGTCCGTGAAGAAGACTCCCCATTTACATGAACAAATTGTAATCTATTAGATAAATATGATTCAAACCACTGCAGTGCAGTGCCTTTAATACCTATGGCATGCTCTAATCTCTGTAATAAAATTTTATGGTCAACAGTATCAAAAGCTGCACTGAGGTCTAACAGGACAAGCACAGAGATGAGTCCACTGTCTGAGGCCATAAGAAGATAATTTGTAACCTTCACTAATGCTGTTTCTGTACTATGATGAATTCTAAAACCTGACTGAAACTCTTCTCTTAAGTAATGGTTTAATTACTGCCACCTTAAAAGCCTGTGGTACATAGCCAACTAATAAAGATAGATTGCCTGGTAGGAATGGGGTCTAATAGACATGTTGATGGTATGGAGGAAGTAACTAATGAAAGTAATTCAGACAGAACAATCGGAGAGAAAGAGTCTAACCAAATACCAGCATTACTGAAAGCAGTCAAACATAAAGATATGTCTTTGGGATGGTTATGAATAATTTTTTCTCTAATAGTTAAAATTTTATTTGCAAAGAAAGTCATGAAGTCATTACTAGTTAAAGTTAAAGGAATACTCGGCTCAATAGAGCTCTGACTCTTTGTCAGCCTGGCTACAGTGCTGAAAAGAAACCTGGGGTTGTTCTTATTTTCTTCAATTAGTGATGAATAGTAAGATGTCCTAGCTTTACGGAGGGCTTTTTTTATAGAGCAACAGACTCTTTTGCCAGGCTAAATGAAGATCTTCTAAATTAGTGAGACACCATTTCCTCTCCAGCTTTCGGGTTATCTGCTTTAAGCTGCGAGTTTGTGGGTTATACCACGGAGTCAGGCACTTCTGCTATAAGGCTCTCTTTTTCAGAGGAGCTACAGCATCCAAAGTTGTGCTCAATGAGGATGTAAAGCTACTGACGAGATAATCTATCTCACTCACAGAGTTTAGGTAGCTACTCTGCACTGTGTTGGTATATGGCATTGAAGAACACAACAAAGAAGGAATCATATCCTTAAACCTAGTTACAGTGCTTTCAGAAAGACTTCTACTGTAATGAAACTTATTCCCCACTGCTGGGTAATCCATTAAAGTAAATGTAAATGTTATTAAGAAATGATCAGACAAAAAGGGGTTTTCAGGGAATACTGTTAAGTCTTCAATTTCTATGCCATATGTCAGAACAAGATCTAAAGTGTGGCTAAGGTGGTGGGTGGGCTCATTTACATTTTGAGCAAAGCCAATTGAGTCTAATAATAGATTAAATGCAGTGTTGAGGCTGTCATTCTCAGCATCTATGTGGATGTTAAAATCACCCACTATAATTTATCTTATCTGAGCTAAACACTAAGTCAGACAAAAGGTCTGAAAAATCACAAAGAAACTCACAGTAACGACCAGGTGGATGATAGATATTAACAAATAAAACTGGGTTTTGAGACTTCCAATTTGGATGGGCAAGACTAAGAGACAAGCTTTCAAATGAATTAAAGCTCTGTCTGGGTCTTTGATTAATTAATAAGCCGGAGTGGAAGATTGCTGCTACTCCTCCTCCTCGGCCCGTGCTACGAGCATTTTGACAGTTAGTGTGACTCGGGGGTGTTGACTCATTTAAACTAACATATTCATCCTGCTGTAACCAGGTTTCTGCAAGGCAGAATAAATCAATATGTTGATCAATTATTATATAATTTACTAACAGGGACTTAATGTTGTAGCTAATATTTAATAGACCACATTTAACTGTTTTAGTCTGTGGTGCAGTTGAAGGTGCTATATTATTTTTTCTTTTTGAATTTTTATGCTTAAATAGATTTTTACTGGTTATTGGTGGTCTAGGAGCAGGCACCATCTCTACAGGGATGGGGTATTGGGGGGATGGCAGGGGGAGAGAAGCTGCAGAGAGGTGTGTAAGACTACAACTCTGCTTCCTGGTCCCAACCCTGGATAGTCACGATTTGGAAGGTTTAATAAAATTGGCCAGATTTCTAGAGATGAGAGCTGCTCCATCCAAAGTGGGATGGACACCACTCAGACAGCCAGCAATTCAAGGAGAACATGCGGCTAAACATGTCACTCCCGGTCCGATTGGTAGGGGCCCGGAGAAAACTACAGAGTCCGACATTGTTTTTGCAAATTTACACACCGATTCAATATTAATTTTAGTGACCTCCGATTGGCGTAACCGGGTGTCATTACTGCCGACGTGAATTACAATCTTACCAAATTTACGCTTAGCCTTAGCCAGCAGTTTCAAATTTCCTTCAATGTCGCCTGCTCTGGCCCCCGGAAGACATTTGACTATCGTTGCTGGTGTCACTCACTTCAGATTTCTAAAAACAGAGTCGCCAATAACCAAAGTTTGATACTCGGCAGGTGTGTCACCGAGTGGGGAAAAACGGTTAGAGATGTGAACGGGTTGGTGGTGTACAGGGGGCTTCTGTTTAGAGCTATACTTCTTCCTCACAGTCACCCAGCCGGCCTGCTTTCCCGGCTGCTCGGGATCTGCTGGGGGGCAGCTAACGGCGGCTAAGCTACCTTGGTCCACACCAACTACAGGGGCCTGGTTAGCTGTAGGATTTTCCAAGGTGTGGAGCCGAGTCTCCAATTCGCCCAGCCTGGCCTCCAAAGCTACGAACAAGCTACACTTATTACAAGTACCGTTACTGCTAAAGGAGGCCAAGGAATAACTAAACATTTCACACCCAGCGCAGAAAAGTACGGGAGAGACAGGAGAAGTCACCATGCTAAACCGGCTAAGAGCTAATAGCTGCGCAAAGCTAGCGGATTCCTAAAAACACACAAAGTGAATAATGTGAAAATAATTTAGAGGTGATTCAGCAGAGAGGGTGCTTTAGTTAAGGCACGTGAAGATTACACTGTGAAATAAATCGTTATCTAGTTATCTAGATCAATCTAACTACACAGATTAAACAGCTAACAGATACAGCAAAACACCACTGTGCTCCGGAACAGTAAGTGATACAATACCGCAGTGAGAGCCAACCACCAGTAGAGTGCAGTCTGAGGAACTGCACTCCAGTCTGAGAAAAGGACCCACGAACCTTGGAGCAATTTTCCGTGGGAGACCCCAGAGAGCCATATGGCGTGTGGAAAGCCACACCCATTGTCCGGGTGAGTAAACGGGCTCCCGTGACCTCTTCCTGTCTGCAGAAACCTTGTAGGCCCCTGATGATCGTAGCAAGGCCCGATGGGCCCGCTCCCAGGTCCGTCGGCAGCAGAGGATGAGCGACAGAGCCGAAGGTACATGAGAAGGTAGGTCTGTGGAGGAGAACAGAGTAGGCTGAAAACCATGTGACACATGAAACGGGGAGTAGCCAGTGGATGAAGATGGCAAACAGTTGTGGGTGAGTTCCACCCAAACTAATTGTGTAGACCAGGATGACGGGTGCTGCAAAGCGAGTATGCGAAGGCCCTTTTCCATGTCCTGATTGATCCTTTCGGACTGTCCATTAGCCTGCAGGTGGTACCCGGAGGTGAGACTGGAGGAAACCCCCAGCAGTCGGCAGAATTTGCCCCAAAACTGGGAGACAAATTGCGGACCCCAATCAGAAACAATGTCCTGAGGAAACCCATGCAGCTTGAAGACATGGTTCAATAGTGCTTCAGCAGTCTCTTTCACCATGGGTAATTTAGGTAAAGGTATAAAGTGCGCCATCTTAGACAGGTGGTCGACTACCGTCAGTACTACAGTATTGCCCTTGCATGGGAGTAGACCCGTTACAAAGTCGACTGAGATGTGCGACCAAGGTCTCCTAGGAATGAGTAGCGGGTGGAGTTTGCCGGTAGGTGGTCGGTTTGAGGATTTGCACATCGCGCAATTGGGACACACCCCAATGTATTCGCTGACATTGAAAAGTAATCGTGGCCACTAAAACCTTTCTCGATGAGAGTAACCCTGGTATTGATATCTGGATGACAGGCGAAATGACTGTTGTGTGCCCAACGTATGACCTCCCCCCGTAATGCATCCGGAACAAACAGCCTACCCGGAGGACAACCCTGAGGAACGGGAAGGTCACGCATTGCAGACTGGACCTTGGTCTCAATATCCCAGGTGAGCACAGAGAGGACGCAAGATGTGGGTAGGATTGTATCTGGTTCTGATGTCTCCTTCGACGGGTCCTCCCATCGGCAGAGAGCATCTGGCTTGCCATTTTTTGACCCAGGTCTGTATGATAACACGAAATTGAAACGACTGAAAAAGATCAACCTCCGAGCCTGTCGGGAATTAAGTCTTTTAGCTGAGCATAAATATTTGAGGTTCTTATGATCAGTCCAAACTAGAAATGGTACATGTGCCCCTTCCAACCAGTGGCGACACTCCTCCAAGGCCACTTTGACCGCCAACAGTTCGCGATTGCCGACATGATAATCGCATTCAGCCGGAGTTATTTTCTTGATAAAAAGGCACAAGGATGTAACCTTTTATCCATAGGATTGATCTGGGACAAAACGGCTCTAATACCTAAATCGGAAGCATCCACTTCGACCATGAACTGTCTGGCGGGGTTAGGGAGGAGAAGCACGGGGGCCGTTGTGAACCGTTTCTTTAGAACCTGAAAAGCTTTGTCACAATCCGGTGAACAATGAAAGGTCTGGAGGGACGAGGTTAATTTATGCAAAGGAGCTGCCACGGAACTAAAATTGCAAATTAACTTTCTGTAGAAATTAGCAAAACCCAGAATCCTTTGGACCTCCCTATGGTCCTTTGGGGTTGCCCACTCGCAAACTGCGGCTATTTTTTCAGAGTCCATCTGAATCTTTCCTGGGGAGATAACGAATCCTAAAAATGATATTATGGATCTATGGAACTCACATTTCTCGGCCTTGACAAATAACTGGTTGCGTAATAAAGTTTCCAGGACCAAACGCACATGTCGGAAGTGAGCATCAACATCTGGGGAGTAGATCAGAATGTCATCCAAATATACAAACACAAACTTGTTCAGGAACTCCCGCAAAACATCATTAACCAGAATTTGAAACACAGCTGATGCATTAGTTAAGCCAAACGGCATCACGAAATACTCATAATGACCGGTGGGAGTGTTGAACGCAGTTTTCCATTCATCACCTTATCTAATGTGCACTAAGTGGTACGCATTGCGGAGATCGAGTTTAGTGAAAATTGTGGCACCCTCTAGTAGCTCAAATGCGGTAGCGATCAGTGGAAGAGGATAACGGTTTTTAAGGGTAACATCATTCAGTCCCCGATAGGCTACACACGGCCGGAGTGACTTATCTTTCTTTTCAACAAAAACCCCCCCCGCCCCTGAGGGAGAGGACGACGGACGAATCAAGCCAGCCTCTAACGACTCGTGGATGTAAACATTCGTGGTAAGGCGTTCAGGTACAGTCAGAGAAAACAACTTCCCATGTGGAGGGCTGGTGCCATGAAGTAGCTCAATAGCACAGTCATAAGCCCTGTGGGGAGGGAGCAATTTAGCTCTTGCTTTGCTAAACATTTCTGCTAAATCGTGATACTCCGGAGGAACACCAATAAGATCGGAATTAGGAGAGCAGGTGATTCTTGCAGACAAAACTATGCATCGTCCTGTACAAGCGGGGCCCCAGGAACTGATACATCCCTCACCCCATTCTATCTGTGAACAGTGTTTCTTTAGCCAGGGATGCCCCAAAATGGCAGAGTGAGTCATTCTATCAAATATATGAAAGCTTAAGGCTTTGGAATGTGTACCGGCTATGATCAGCTGTACTGACTGGGTGCGGTGAGTTATTTGACCAAGTTCATGGCCATCAATGGCGGACATAACCAGCGGATGTGAGAGACGATAGAGCTTAAGGTGTAGTGACCTGGCCAGAGAGGACTGCAGCAAATTAGCATCTGATCCAGAGTCAATAAAAACCGGTACCAAACATGACGACTGTCCGGAAACAAAGCTCGCCATGATTACGTTCTGGGGAGAGATAGAAGTAATAGAATTCTGACTCACCCGTCATACTGATCGCGGCCGCAGGGGGGCACCCCTGGCTTGACATTCAGTGACCACATGACCTGCTTGTCCACAATAGAAACACAGGCCCTGGTCTCTTCAGCATGTGCCGCTCCTCTGCAGATGGGAGAGAAGAACTGGAACCGGAGCTGGAGGAGGTGGTACTGACGTGATGAGCAGATGACACCTCAGAGTGCTGTACCGGAGGACATCCGTCATGTCAAGGCCGGTCCGCCCACTGGCGGTCAGTGCGGATAGCCAGTGCTATCAGCTGGTCCAGCTCTTCTGGGAGGTCGACAGCAATTAACTGGTCCGGCCGCTTCCCAGCCTGGAGATGTGTGCTGGAACACCTGGAAAAATGCTGTCCTGAACACCTGGAGAGAGTCACAAGCTGGGGACTCCCTGCTCCATTATGCCGAAGCCCACGCTGCTGCCCGGCTGGTCAGGTGAGTAATTATGAATGCAATCTTTGTTCTGTCTGACGGAAACTCACCAAGCACAAAGGAAGACAGACAAGAGAAATAGGGAAAAGGGAGCCCAAGCAGGAAACACCCAGCAAGAGAAGTCACCACTACCGCACACACCAAGCCATCCCCAAAACAGAATATAATGCAAGAACTACACAGAAAAACACAAAACCCAAACCAAGACATTACCGAAAACCGGATAACACACCCAATACATGACAACTTGTCAATCAGATAGCACTTTCAGTACAAGTCTACTTCCCTTCTGAGTCTGGTCTGCTTAAGGTTTCTTCCTCAATATCATCAAAGAGAGTTTTTCCTTACCACAGTCTCCTGTGTGCTTGCTCGAGGAATTGGTAAGGTTAGACCTTACTGGTGTGAAGTAAGGTTTGTTTTGATTTGGAATTATATAAACAAAATAAACTGATATTTAATTAAATTTAATTGAAGTAAAGATGTTTACCCATATGTTGCTTTTGTTCCTGTGACCGTTTGTGACATGACTGTAGACAGTGGGGTGATGGGTGGGAACCCATCTTCACCCCCGGAACTCCCTTAGAGAGCACAGATCCACTTTTGAAAACATTTTTAAGACATTTTGAACATATTACTAGTACCACTAATAAAAAAATATATATATATGTTAACAACTTAAACATTCAGTCTGTATTACGCTGAGTGAGCAATTCTGTGCTCAGTGGAATTAAGGAACCATGTTAAAAAAATTGTTTTACTTAACTCTGGAAAAAAATAAACTGAAAGGAGTTGCTTTGTTGTGAGACACAATAGAAAAATGTATAGATAAATGCAAAATGCACATGGAAGTGAATTAAATATGTTTGTGATGTTTTAATCCAAACTGTAAAATGTGAACATCAACAAAGTGTAAATGTTCAGGCAAAACAAGCACAGTGAACTTGTTTAGGTTAAAATAAGGTACCAAAATAAATATTGCAAAACATGAGTAGCTCTCGCCCAGTTTCATTTTGCAAAAGTAGCTCTCAGTGGATAAAGGGCTGGAGACCCCTTTTCTACTTCATGTAGAATTTTGTCTTAATAAAAAAAAATCTTTCAAACCTGACCTCATGTGAGCAGGAAGCCAACGAACGGAGGCCAAAACAGGGGTAATATGTTCAAACCTTCGTCTCCTAGATACAGTACTAACAGCAGCATTTTAAACCATTCGGCAATCTCTGATAGTTTAAATTTAACCTTTATTTAACCATGTTAGTCCCACTGAGATCAAGATTGTTTTACAAGGGAGACCTGGGGCCTCATGTACAAAGCGTGCTTACACACAAAAACCTGGCGTGTGCCCATCTCCACGTCTACATGCAAATGTGTCAAAAGTGACGTGAATGTGGAAATGTGCGGTGCGTCACGCAAAAATCCAGGCTGGTGTACACACATTTCTACAGCTATTGTTTCACTGTGGACATGTAAAGGTGATGCTGGGAACCGTTAATAGTATGAAAACAAGAAGTCATCAGAGTGATGTGCACATCAGAGACACACACTGATGAACAATAATAAAATTTTATGGTCAACAGTATCAAAAGCAGCACTGAGGTCTAACAAAACAATCACAGAGATGAGTCCACTGTCTGAGGCCATAAGAAGATCATTTGTAACCTTCACTAATGCTGTTTCTGTACTATGATGAATTCTAAAACCTGACTGAAACTCTTCAAATAGACCATTCCTCTGCAGATGATCAGTTAGCTGTTTTACAACTACCCTTTCAAGAATTTTTGAGAGAAAAGGAAGGTTGGAGATTGGCCTATAATTAGCTAAGATAGCTGGGTCAAGTGATGGCTGTTTAAGTAATGGTTTAATTACTGCCACCTTAAAAGCCTGTGGTACATAGCCAACTAATAAAGATAGATTGATCATATTTAAGATCGAAGCATTAATTAATGGTAGGGCTTCCTTGAGCAGCCTGGTAGGAATGGGGTATAATAGACATGTTGATGGTTTGGAGGAAGTAACTAATGAAAATAACTCAGAATAATCAGAGAGAAAGAGTCTAACCAAATACCGGCATCACTGAAAGCAGCCAAAGATAACGATATGTCTTTGGGATGGTTATGAGTAATTTTTTCTCTAATAGTTAAAATTTTATTAGCAAAGAAAGTCATGAAGTCATTACTAGTTAAAGTTAAAGGAATACTCGGCTCAATAGAGCTCTGACTCTTTGTCAGCCTGGCTACAGTGCTGAAAAGAAACCTGGGGTTGTTCTTATTTTCTTCAATTAGTGATGAGTAGTAAGATGTCCTAGCTTTACGGAGGGCTTTTTTATAGAGCAACAGACTCTTTTTCCAGGCTAAGTAAATATCTTCTAAATTAGTGAGACGCCATTTCCTCTCCAACTTACGGGTTATCTTCTTTAAGGTGCGAGTTTGTGAGTTATACCATGGAGTCAGGCACTTCTGATTTAAGGCTGTCTTTTTCAGAGGAGCTACAGCATCCAAAGTTGTCTTCAATGAGGATGTAAAACTATCTCACTCACAGAGTTTAGGTAGCTACTCTGCACTGGGTTGGTATCTGGCATTACAGAACATAAAGAAGGAATCATATCCTTAAACCTAGTTACTGCGCTTTCTGAAAGACTTCTAGTGTAATGAAACTTATTCCCCACTGCTGGGTAGTCCATCAGAGTAAATGTAAATGTTATTAAGAAATGATCAGACAGAAGGGAGTTTTCAGGGAATACTGTTAAGTCTTCAATTTCTATGCCATATGTCAGAACAAGATCTAAGATATGATTAAAGTGGTGGGTGGACTCATTTACATTTTGAGCAAAGCCAATTGAGTCTAATAATAGATTAAATGCAGTGTTGAGGCTGTCATTCTCAGCATCTGTGTGGATGTTAAAATCGCCCACTATAATTATCTTATCTGAGCTAAGCACTAAGTCAGACAAAAGGTCTGAAAATTCACAGAGAAACTCACAGTAATGACCAGGTGGAGGATAGATAATAACAAATAAAACAGGTTTTTGGGACTTCCAATTTGGATGGACAAGACTAAGAGTCAAGCTTTCAAATGAATTAAAGCTCTGTCTGGGTTTTGGATTAATTAATAAGCTGGAATGGAAGATTGCTGCTAATCCTCCGCCTCGGCCCGTGCTACGAGCATTCTGGCAGTTAGTGTGACTCGGGGGTGTTGACTCATTTAAACTAACATATTCATCCTGCTGTAACCAGGTTTCTGTAAGGCAGAATAAATCAATATGCTGATCAATTATTATATCATTTACTAACAAGGACTTAGAAGAGAGAGAGACCTAATGTTTAATAGAGCACATTTAACTGTTTTAGTCTATAGTGCAGTTGAAGGTGCTATATTATTTTTTCTTTTTCAATCAATCAATCAATTTTTTTATATAGCGCCAAATCACAACAAACAGTTGCCCCAAGGCGCTTTATATTGTAAGGCAAGGCCATACAATAATTATGTAAAACCCCAACGGTCAAAACGACCCCCTGTGAGCAAGCACTTGGCTACAGTGGGAAGGAAAAACTCCCTTTTAACAGGAAGAAACCTCCAGCAGAACCAGGCTCAGGGAGGGGCAGTCTTCTGCTGGGACTGGTTGGGGCTGAGGGAGAGAACCAGGAAAAAGACATGCTGTGGAGGGGAGCAGAGATCGATCACTAATGATTAAATGCAGAGTGGTGCATACAGAGCAAAAAGAGAAAGAAACAGTACATCATGGGAACCCCCCAGCAGTCTACGTCTATAGCAGCATAACTAAGGGATGGTTCAGGGTCACCTGATCCAGCCCTAACTATAAGCTTTAGCAAAAAGGAAAGTTTTAAGCCTAATCTTAAAAGTAGAGAGGGTGTCTGTCTCCCTGATCTGAATTGGGAGCTGGTTCCACAGGAGAGGAGCCTGAAAGCTGAAGGCTCTGCCTCCCATTCTACTCTTACAAACCCTAGGAACTACAAGTAAGCCTGCAGTCTGACAGCGAAGCGCTCTATTGGGGTGATATGGTA
The DNA here is from genome assembly GCF_902500255.1 of Thalassophryne amazonica. NCBI lineage: Eukaryota > Metazoa > Chordata > Actinopteri > Batrachoidiformes > Batrachoididae > Thalassophryne > Thalassophryne amazonica. The sequence continues at coordinate 83,906,617 of NC_047111.1, forward strand.
CTACGAGGTCCCTAAGATAAGATGGGACCTGATTATTCAAAACTTATAAGTAAGAAGAAGAATTTTAAATTCTATTCTAGAATTAACAGGAAGCTAATGAAGAGAGGCCAATATGGGTGAGATATGCTCTCTCCTTCTAGTCCCCGTCAGTACTCTAGCTGCAGCATTTTGAATTAACTGAAGGCTTTTTAGGGAACTTTTAGGACAACCTGATAATAATGAATTACAATAGTCCAGCCTAGAGGAAATAAATGCATGAATTAGTTTTTCAGCATCACTCTGAGACAAGACCTTTCTGATTTTAGAGATATTGCATAAATGCAAAAAAGCAGTCCTACATATTTGTTTAATATGCGCTTTGAATGACATATCCTGATCAAAAATGACTCCAAGATTTCTCACAGTATTACTAGAGGTCAGGGTAATGCCATCCACAGTAAGGATCTGGTTAGACACCATGTTTCTAAGATTTGTGGGGCCAAGTACAATAACTTCAGTTTTATCTGAGTTTAAAAGCAGGAAATTAGAGGTCATCCATGTCTTTATGTCTGTAAGACAATCCTGCAGTTTAGCTAATTGGTGTGTGTCCTCTGGCTTCATGGATAGATAAAGCTGGGTATCATCTGCGTAACAATGAAAATTTAAGCAATACCGTCTAATAATACTGCCTAAGGGAAGCATGTATAAAGTGAATAAAATTGGTCCTAGCACAGAACCTTGTGGAACTCCATAATTAACTTTAGTCTGTGAAGAAGATTCCCCATTTACATGAACAAATTGTAATCTATTAGACAAATATGATTCAAACCACCGCAGCGCAGTGCCTTTAATACCTATGGCATGCTCTAATCTCTATAATAAAATTTTATGGTCAACAGTATCAAAAGCAGCACTGAGGTCTAACAGAACAAGCACAGAGATGAGTCCACTGTCCGAGGCCATAAGAAGATCATTTGTAACCTTCACTAATGCTGTTTCTGTACTATGATGAATTCTAAAACCTGACTGAAACTCTTCAAATAGACCATTCCTCTGCAGATGATCAGTTAGCTGTTTTACAACTACCCTTTCAAGAATTTTTGAGAGAAAAGGAAGGTTGGAGATTGGCCTATAATTAGCTAAGATAGCTGGGTCAAGTGATGGCTTTTTAAGTAATGGTTTAATTACTGCCACCTTAAAAGCCTGTGGTACATAGCCAACTAACAAAGATAGATTGATCATATTTAAGATCGAAGCATTAAATAATGGTAGGGCTTCCTTGAGCAGCCTGGTAGGAATGGGGTCTAATAAACATGTTGATGGTTTGGATGAAGTAACTAATGAAAATAACTCAGACAGAACAATCGGAGAGAAAGAGTCTAACCAAATACCGGCATCACTGAAAGCAGCCAAAGATAACGATACGCCTTTGGGATGGTTATGAGTATTTTTTTCTCTAATAGTTAAAATTTTGTTAGCAAAGAAAGTCATGAATTTTGAATTTTTATGCTTAAATAGATTTTTGCTGGTTATTGGTGGTCTGGGAGCAGGCACCGTCTCTACGGGGATGGGGTAATGAGGGGATGGCAGGGGGAGAGAAGCTGTAGAGAGGTGTGTAAGACTATAACTCTGCTTCCTGGTCCCAACCCTGGATAGTCACGGTTTGGGGGATTTAAGAAAATTGGCCAGATTTCTAGAAATGAGAGCTGCTCCATCCAAAGTGGGATGGATGCCGTCTCTCCTAACAAGACCAGGTTTTCCCCAGAAGCTTTGCCAATTATCTATGAAGCCCACCTCATTTTTTGGACACCACTCAGACAGCCAGCAATTCAAGGAGAGTGGGGAAAAACGGTTAGAAATGTGAACAGGTTGGCAGTGTACACGGGGCTTCTGTTTAGGGCTACGCTTCCTCCTCACAGTCACCCAGTCGGCCTCCTTTCCCGGCTGCTCGGGATCTGCTGGAAGGGAACTAACGGCGGCTAAGCTACCTTGGTCCACACCGACTACAGGGGCCTGGCTAGCTGTAGAATTTTCCACGGTGCGGAGCCGAGTCTCCAATTCACCCAGCCTGGCCTCCAAAGCTACGAATAAGCTACACTTATTACAAGTACCATTACTGCTAAAGGAGGCCGAGGAATAACTAAACATTTCACACCCAGAGCAGAAAAGTGTGGGAGAGACAGGAGAAGCCGCCATGCTAAACCGGCTAAGAGCTAGTAGCTGTGCTAAGCTAGCGGATTCCTAAAAACACACAAAGTGAATAATGTGTAAATAATTTAGAGGTGATTCAGCAGAGGGAGTGCTTTAGTTAAGGCACGTGAAGATTACACTGTGAAACAAATCGTTATCTAGTTATCTAGATCAATCTAACTACGCAGATTAAACAGCTAACAGATACAGCAAAACACCGCTGTGCTCCGGAACAGGAAGTGATACAATACCGCAGTGAGAGCCAACCACCAGTAGAGGCAAGCCGATATTGTTGTGGGCAATGACAGGGCAGCTGTCCCTCCTAATGACGGAACGGACGCCTCTCCTGATGGCTCCCTTGAGGACTTTCCTGAAGACGTGAATGACTCATTACCATGAACAAAAGACTGAAACTGCTTTGACCTGAGTACCCCATTGTAAACAAGGGACAAAGCGTGTCTCAGGCCCCTCCCCAGTTAACACTGGGTTTCAACTGTTTCACATAGAATGCCTCCTTGACCCCTCTCTCAAACCATTTCTTCTCTCTGGCTAAGATTTTAACTTCCTTGTCCTCAAACGTGTGATTAGTGTCTTTAAGGTGGAGATGAACTGCAGACTGAGGTCCACTGGCGCCCTCTCTGCGGTGCTGGTATAGCCTTTTGTGTAAAGGTTGCTTAGTCTCACCTATGTAGTGTTTGTTACAGTTTTCCTGACATCTGATAGAATACACTACATTGCTCTGTTTGTAACTAGGGATCCTGTCCTTAGGGTGAACTAATTTCTGTCTCAAGGTGTTAACCGGTTTAAAGTAAACTGGGATTTTGTGCTGTCTGAAAATCCTCTGTAGTTTTTCCCCTACTCCTGCTCTTCTTCCTCTTCTTCTTGTCTCCGTCTCCTGTCTATCTGGTCTCTTTGTTCTCTGGGACTTCTGCACTTTGTCCAGGGACCATCGTGGGTACACACATACTGTGAGGGCTTTCCGGACAAGTTGTTGTTCTTTAGCCCTTCCCTCTGCAGTCTTTTGGACTTGGTCTCTTTGGAAGATCCTTGGGTATTTCTTTGGGCATGATCCAGCGTATTGGTGCCTGAGTCTTGAGGACCCCAATGGCTGGAGAAGGCCACGGGGACGCCCATGCTTCGCCTGGCTGTGGCACATGGATGGTTACTTTTGGAAGGTGAGAATGGACCAGTTGTCCACCTGGGTGGTTGCCATTCATGATCCAAGGCAGTTATCTGGTGTCATAGTTTTGACAATGCGCAGTCCCTGTACATGCTCCCAGACTTGACTTGATGACACAAAAATCTAAAAACATTATTTATAAAATGTTTAACCTGTGTGTTGTGGGTAACCTATGAGAACGCAATTAAATTCACTTTTGTTTTTCAGTTGTGGGTGATTCTTTAACTACCGGCACTATTGGCCTTGTAAATGTAATTTCCACCACACCATTGCCTTACAATATAAAGCACCTTGGGGCAACTGTTTGTTGTGATTTGGCGCTATATACATGTGCTCTGATGTCACTGTTTATCTCCATAGAAACTACCCAAACAATCTTTCATACAAACTGTTTAGGTACATTACAGTGTTGTGGTAGAAATTACGGCAATAGTGTGGGACAGCTACATTTTGTTTAAAAAAATCACAACAGTTGTATGACATTGAATACCCCAATTATGTTTTGATTATTTTACTGATATTTTATTCAGAGATATTTTAAAACATTAGAAAAGACGTTTCTTTACCATTCATTTTTATCATTGAAGATCAAAAGTCTGGGTGTGGGACAAGTACAAAACGACAATATTTGCATATAATGACACTGAAAAAAGGTGAAAAAGTCATCATAGACTACTAGAACAAATTTCTTAACACACTTTCATTGTAAAGATAACTATAAAAGTGTGAAATTTCCCTTTTTTTCTGTTTTTCATAGAATATGATCAAAGGACATAATAAGTGCCCGTAGTCTAAGAATCACCCTTGTGCGCTGCATTCTCGTCATAACTGTGCACATGTGAGGAATTCTATTTCCACGCTATTGTCTGTTTTGAGTTATTTCATTAGAACATGTCACTATGTCCATGTGCATCGAACATTTTTCATAGTTACAGCTACAAGCATCATTTGTTGTCAGTGAACATTAGTTTGTGCATGTGGTGTGCATATTGTGCAGTGCTACAGCAAATCCCTACTGCAGTCTATTCAATACATCTAGCCTGATTCGTGTTAACCCATAAAACATGTCTGACATATTAATCAGGTCTGCATGTGGGGGTAGCTCTACTATTGCTTTGCTTGTAGCGGGAGTGTGCTCATTGGGCCACCTTACGCATCCTAGTGGCCAATAAGAGAAGGCTGAATCTCTCCTCTCCTAGCAACAAGACTCCTTTTCTCTAAGCGGTGCAATGAGAAAACTGACACACCTAACTTTACAATATGAATAATGGCAATTTAACAGCTTTGCAGCAGATGCAGGGAAGCACATTGATAGGTTTATACTTTTTTCAAATCTCTCTAAGATGGTTCCTCTCTTGTTTTGTCTGTTTCTCCTCCTCTCTATCTTGGCTGCAGCTCCGTGTCTGAGTGCATTCAGGCAGCTCCTGTCTTTCCATCTTAAAGGAACAGCCCTGCATATTTAAGAGTGTTTTTTCTGTTCAGGGGCATTGTGGGTAATGGTCTGTACTTGTTGACCTCACGGTGCTGAATGGTGGGGCCTCTCTCAGGATGCATAAGGAATACCTTGGCACAGTGCTATCATTTCCCTGAGACACGACCAACCTCTCAACTGTGAGCTCTGTCCTTTCACAGCTCTTCTGTTTGAAAGGCCGTGAAGAAAAAACAAAGCAGGATGAAGGGTATGCAGCCTTTCATCTTTTAAAACACACTGAAATTACATAAGAAAAAAAACAGATGACACGTGGAAATGGTCTGTAAGACAGAACAAAATTGAATTGCTGTAGAGATGGTTGTCCTTCTAGAAGCGTCTCCTCTCTCCACAGAGGAATGCTGGAGCTCTGACAGAGTGACCATCAGGTTCTTGGTCACCTCCCTGACTAAGGCCCTTCTCCCCCGATTGCTTAGTTTAGACGTGTGACCAGCTCTAGGAAGAGTCCTGGTGGATCCGAATTTCTTCCATTTACAGATGATGGAGGCCACTGTGCTCACTGGGACCTTCAAAGCAGCAGAAATGTTTCTGTACCCTTCCCCAGATTTGTGTGTCGCGTCAGTGGCGGTTTATCATCATGTTGATTGTTTCAGCATAAATCTGTAAAGGCCACTACAGCGGACACCAGCCTCCAGAAAGTTAATTCAGTGTTAAAGTGTCTGATCAGCTCTCTGAGGCTCAGATTAAAGATACTCAGTGGTGGGCACAGTTCCGCTAACCTCTAATTTGCAAAGTTAATGTTTTTGTTAGGGCAGGGATGCCCAAGTTCAGTCATCTAGATCTACCTTCCTCTCCCTCTTCCAACACACCTGAATCCAATGAAAGACTCGTTAGCAGGCTTTTAATGAGCCTTTCATTGGATTCAGGTGTGTTGGGGCAGGGAGACAAATAAGAGTGTCAGGAAGGTAGACCCCGAGGACTGAACTTGGGCACACCTGTGTTAGGGGATTAGCTTTTCAGATAACTTTGAAAACCATTAGAGGACCAATTAACTTCTGCTAAATTTAGTTCTGCTAAGTCAAAAACGTTTGTAAACCCTAAAATCATCCATATTAGTTCCTATTTATGAACTCAGAGAACTAGCTAACACTTCCGGTTCACAGGTCAAAGCACAAGCGCTGGTAAAAAGACAAGACGGTATGTAAGCAGCTCAAAAGTCACTATTTTTATTTATTTATTGTCCGTGTATTTGTGTTTGTGAACGCAGTTCGGGTGAACCTGTTAATGGCTTATAAATATATAATATGTACAGTTGTATGCCACAGTTTGGGCACCCCTGATAATTTTCATGATTTTCCTTTATAAATCATTGGTTGTCTGTATCAGAAATTTCAGTTAAATATATCATATAGCAGATGAACACACTAATAATTGAGAAGTGAAATGAAGTTTCTAGTATTTACAGAAAGTTTGCAATAATTATTTAAACAAAATTAGGCAGGTGCATAAATTTGGGCACCCTTGTCATTTTATTGATTTGAATACATTTAGCACTAATTATTGGAGCACAAAATTGGTTTGGTAAGCTCACTGACCCTTGATCCCGTTACACAGGTGAATCGAATCATGAGAAAGGGTATTTAAGGTGGCCATTTGCAAATGTTTCTCCTCTTTGCATCTCTTCTAATGAGTGGCATCATGGGAGCCTCTAAACAACTCTCAAATGACCTGAAAACAAAGATTGTTCAACATCATGGTTTAGGGGAAGGATACAAAAAGCTATCTCCGAGATTTCAGCTGTCAGTTTCCACTGTGAGGGACATAGTGAGGAAATGGAAGACCACAGGCACAGTACTAGTTAAGGCCCGAAGTGGCAGGCCAAGAAAAATCTCAGATAAGCTGAAGCGAAGGATGATGAGAACAGTCATAATCAACCCACAGATCTGCTCCAAAGATCTACAACATGATCTTGCTGCAGATAGTTTCTCTGTGCATCGTTCAACTATACAGCGCACTTTGCACAAAGAGATGCTCTATGATGCTGTAATGCAAAGGATGCCTTTTCTGCATACACTCCACAAACAGAGTCACTTGAGGTATGCTAAAGCACATTTGGCAAGCCAGCTTAATTTTGGAATAAGGTGCTGTGGACTGATGAAACTAAAATTGAGTTATTTAGACATAACAAGGGGCTGTATGCATGGCTGAAAAAGAACACAGCATTCTAAGAAAAATGCTTGCTACCTACAGTAAAATTTGGAGGTGGTTCCATCATGTTGTGGGGCTGTGTGGCCAGTGCAGGTACTGGGAATCTTGTTAAAGTTGAGGGTCACATGGATTCCAGTCATTATCAGCAGATTCTTGACAACAATGCTCATGAATCAGTGACAAAGCTGAGATTGCACCAGGACTGGATCTTTCAACAAGACAATGACTCTAAACACTGCTCAAAATCTGCTAAGGGCTTGCCTCTACTGGTGGTTGGCTCTCACTGCGGTATTGTATCACTTCCTGTTCCGGAGCACAGCGGTGTTTTTCTGTATCTGTTAGCTGTTTACTCTGCGCAGTTAGATTGATCTAGTTATCTAGATTACGATTTGTTTCCCAGTGTAATCTTTACGTGCCTTAACTAAAGCACTCCTTCTGCTGAATCACCTCTAAATTATTTACACATTATTCACTTTGCGTGTTTTTAGGAATCCGCTAGCTTAGCGTAGCTACTAGCTCTTAGCCGATTTAGCATGGCGGCTTCTCCTGTCTCTCCCGCACTTTTCTGCTCTGGGTGTGAAATGTTTAGTTATTCCTCGGCCTCCTTTAGCAGTAACGGTACTTGTAATAAGTGTAGCTTATTCGTAGCTTTGGAGGCCAGGCTGGGCGAATTGGAGACTCGGCTCCGCACCGTGGAAAATTCTACAGTTAGCCAGGCCCCTGTAGTCGGTGTGGACCAAGGTAGCTTAGCCGCCGTTAGTTCCCCCCTGGCAGATCCCGAGCAGCCGGGAAAGCAGGCTGACTGGGTGACTGTGAGGAGGAAGCGTAGCCCTAAACAGAAGCCCCGTGTACACCGCCAACCCGTTCACATCTCTAACCGTTTTTCCCCACTCGACGACACACCCGCCGAGGATCAAACTCTGGTTATTGGCGACTCTGTTTTGAGAAATGTGAAGTTAGCGACACCAGCAACCATAGTCAATTGTCTTCCGGGGGCCAGAGCAGGCGACATTGAAGGAAATTTGAAACTGCTGGCTAAGGCTAAGCGTAAATTTGGTAAGATTGTAATTCACGTCGGCAGTAATGACACCCGGTTACGCCAATCGGAGGTCACTAAAATTAACATTACATCGGTGTGTAACTTTGCAAAAACAATGTCGGACTCTGTAGTTTTCTCTGGGCCCCTCCCCAATCAGACCGGGAGTGACATGTTTAGCCGCATGTTCTCCTTGAATTGCTGGCTGTCTGAGTGGAGTCCAAAAAATGAGGTGGGCTTCATAGATAATTGGCAAAGCTTCTGGGGAAAACCTGGTCTTGTTAGGAGAGACGGCATCCATCCCACTTTGGATGGAGCAGCTCTCATTTCTAGAAATCTGGCCAATTTTCTTAAATCCTCCAAACCGTGACTATCCAGGGTTGGGACCAGGAAGCAGAGTTGTAGTCTTACACACCTCTCTGCAGCTTCTCTCCCCCTGCCATCCCCTCATTACCCCATCCCCGTAGAGACGGTGCCTGCTCCCAGACCACCAATAACCAGCAAAAATCTATTTAAGCATAAAAATTCAAAAAGAAAAAATAATATAGCACCTTCAACTGCACCACAGACTAAAACAGTTAAATGTGGTCTATTAAACATTAGGTCTCTCTCTTCTAAGTCCCTGTTGGTAAATGATATAATAATTGATCAACATATTGATTTATTCTGCCTAACAGAAACCTGGTTACAGCAGGATGAATATGTTAGTTTAAATGAGTCAACACCCCTGAGTCACACTAACTGTCAGAATGCTCGTAGCACGGGCCGGGGCGGAGGATTAGCAGCAATCTTCCATTCCAGCTTATTAATTAATCAAAAACCCAGACAGAGCTTTAATTCATTTGAAAGCTTGTCTCTTAGTCTTGTCCATCCAAATTGGAAGTCCCAAAAACCAGTTTTATTTGTTATTATCTATCGTCCACCTGGTCGTTACTGTGAGTTTCTCTGTGAATTTTTAGACCTTTTGTCTGACTTAGTGCTTAGCTCAGATAAGATAATTATAGTGGGCGATTTTAACATCCACACAGATGCTGAGAATGACAGCCTCAACACTGCATTTAATCTATTATTAGACTCTATTGGCTTTGCTCAAAATGTAAATGAGTCCACCCACCACTTTAATCATATCTTAGATCTTGTTCTGACTTATGGTATGGAAATAGAAGACTTAACAGTATTCCCTGAAAACTCCCTTCTGTCTGATCATTTCTTAATAACATTTACATTTACTCTGATGGATTACCCAGCAGTAGGGAATAAGTTTCATTACACTAGAAGTCTTTCAGAAAGCGCTGTAACTAGGTTTAAGGATATGATTCCTTCTTTATGTTCTCTAATGCCATATAACAACACAGTGCAGAGTAGCTACCTAAACTCTGTAAGGGAGTTAGAGTATCTCGTCAATAGTTTTACATCCTCATTGAAGACAACTTTGGATGCTGTAGCTCCTCTGAAAAAGAGAGCTTTAAATCAGAAGTGTCTGACTCCGTGGTATAACTCACAAAGTCGTAGCTTAAAGCAGATAACCCGTAAGTTGGAGAGGAAATGGCGTCTCACTAATTTAGAAGATCTTCACTTAGCCTGGAAAAAGAGTCTGTTGCTCTATAAAAAAGCCCTCCGTAAAGCTAGGACAACTTTCTACTCATCACTAATTGAAGAAAATAAGAACAACCCCAGGTTTCTTTTCAGCACTGTAGCCAGGCTGACAAAGAGTCAGAGCTCTATTGAGCTGAGTATTCCATTAACTTTAACTAGTAATGACTTCATGACTTTCTTTGCTAACAAAATTTTAACTATTAGAGAAAAAATTACTCATAACCATCCCAAAGACGTATCGTTATCTTTGGCTGCTTTCAGTGATGCCGGTATTTGGTTAGACTCTTTCTCTCCGATTGTTCTGTCTGAGTTATTTTCATTAGTTACTTCATCCAAACCATCAACATGTTTATTATACCCCATTCCTACCAGGCTGCTCAAGGAAGCCCTACCATTATTTAATGCTTCGATCTTAAATATAATCAATCTATCTTTGTTAGTTGGCTATGTACCACAGGCTTTTAAGGTGGCAGTAATTAAACCATTACTTAAAAAGCCATCACTTGACCCAGCTATCTTAGCTAATTATAGGCCAATCTCCAACCTTCCTTTTCTCTCAAAAATTCTTGAAAGGGTAGTTGTAAAACAGCTAACTGATCATCTGCAGAGGAATGGTCTATTTGAAGAGTTTCAGTCAGGTTTTAGAATTCATCATAGTACAGAAACAGCATTAGTGAAGGTTACAAATGATCTTCTTATGGCCTCAGACAGTGGACTCATCTCTGTGCTTGTTCTGTTAGACCTCAGTGCTGCTTTTGATACTGTTGACCATAAAATTTTATTACAGAGATTAGAGCATGCCATAGGTATTAAAGGCACTGCACTGCGGTGGTTTGAATCATATTTGTCTAATAGATTACAATTTGTTCATGTAAATGGGGAATCTTCTTCACAGACTAAAGTTAATTATGGAGTTCCACAAGGTTCTGTGCTAGGACCAATTTTATTCACTTTATATATGCTTCCCTTAGGCAGTATTATTAGACGGTATTGCTTAAATTTTCATTGTTACGCAGATGATACCCAGCTTTATCTATCCATGAAGCCAGAGGACACACACCAATTAGCTAAACTGCAGGATTGTCTTACAGACATAAAGACATGGATGACCTCTAATTTCCTGCTTTTAAACTCTGAAGTTATTGTACTTGGCCCCACAAATCTTAGAAACATGGTGTCTAACCAGATCTTTACTCTGGATGGCATTACCCTGACCTCTAGTAATACTGTGAGAAATCTTGGAGTCATTTTTGATCAGGATATGTCATTCAAAGCGCATATTAAACAAATATGTAGGACTGCTTTTTTGCATTTACGCAATATCTCTAAAATCAGAAAGGTCTTGTCTCAGAGTGATGCTGAAAAACTAATTCATGCATTTATTTCCTCTAGGCTGGACTATTGTAATTCAGTATTATCAGGTTGTCCTAAAAGTTCCCTAAAAAGCCTTCAGTTAATTCAAAATGCTGCAGCTAGAGTACTGACGGGGACTAGAAGGAGAGAGCATATCTCACCCATATTGGCCTCTCTTCATTGCCTTCCTGTTAATTCTAGAATAGAATTTAAAATTCTTCTTCTTACTTATAAGGTTTTGAATAATCAGGTCCCATCTTATCTTAGGGACCTCGTAGTACCATATCACCCCAATAGAGCGCTTCGCTCTCAGACTGCAGGCTTACTTGTAGTTCCTAGGGTTTGTAAGAGTAGAATGGGAGGCAGAGCCTTCAGCTTTCAGGCTCCTCTCCTGTGGAACCAGCTCCCAATTCAGATCAGGGAGACAGACACCCTCTCTACTTTTAAGATTAGGCTTAAAACTTTCCTTTTTGCTAAAGCTTATAGTTAGGGCTGGATCAGGTGACCCTGAACCATCCCTTAGTTATGCTGCTATAGACGTAGACTGCTGGGGGGTTCCCATGATGCACTGTTTCTTTCTCTTTTTGCTCTGTATGCACCACTCTGCATTTAATCATTAGTGATCGATCTCTGCTCCCCTCCACAGCATGTCTTTTTCCTGGTTCTCTCCCTCAGCCCCAACCAGTCCCAGCAGAAGACTGCCCCTCCCTGAGCCTGGTTCTGCTGGAGGTTTCTTCCTGTTAAAAGGGAGTTTTTCCTTCCCACTGTAGCCAAGTGCTTGCTCACAGGGGGTCGTTTTGACCGTTGGGGTTTTACATAATTATTGTATGGCCTTGCCTTACAATATAAAGCGCCTTGGGGCAACTGTTTGTTGTGATTTGGCGCTATATAAAAAAATTGATTGATTGATTGATTCATGCAGTCCAATGTTCTGGAATGGCCATCTCAGTCCCCAGACCTGAATATTATTGAAAATCTGTGGTGTGATTATAAGCGGGCTGTCCATGCTCAGAAACCAACAACCTGAGATGTTTTGTAAAGAAGAATGGTCCAAAATACCTTCAACCAGAATCCAGACTCTCATTGGAAGCTATAGGAAGCGTTTAGAGGCTGTTATTTCTGCAAAAGGAGGATATACAAAATACTGATGTATTTTTTCTGTTGGGGTGCCCAAAATTATGCACCTGCCTAATTTTGTTTAAAAAAAAGTGATTGTACACTTTCTGTAAATCCTATTGTCAAAATCTGCATTTGATTTTTTTTTATTATTATTGTATTTTGTTTTCTGTGTGATCGATCTGTTTGCTTGTTTTGTTCTTCTGCTTGGGTTTTCTCTGTCCTGCTCTTTCTTGTTTTTCTCTCTCTTGGCTCTTGGTGGTGGGCGTTCCTCTCTGTCTGGCCACACCCTGGTTCTGGGAGCTTCTCCGCACACCTGTTCTTGATTTGCAGTTAATCACCTGGGTGCTTTTTAGCTTCACAGTTTGCCTTTGGTCTTCGCCTGATCGATGTGCCTTGTACCTTCCTTCCAGCTCTGTTCTTGTGTCTTTGCCTTGCTACCTTTGCTTGATCGTGTTTTTCAACCACTTGCCTCTGTACTTCGACCACACCTCAGCCTAATGTTTTTTGTACTGTTGCTCATTTTGGACTGTCTGCCTGTGTAATGACTCCTGCTAACGTCCCAAGTAAATGCTTTAAAACTACAGAGCTGTGTATCTGCATCCTGAATTTGTGTCCAGCCTGCTTTGCCAGTCATACCTGATGGATTGATCTGGCCAGCTATGGATGCAGCGGACGTGGACGCTTTCCAGCATGCGGTACACCACCACAGCCAGCAGCTAGCTCAACAAGAGGACCAGCTTGCCACGCTAAACTCTGGTATCACTGAACTTGCTAAGTGGTAGGTCTCCTTCATTGCCTCTGTGAGCTCTCAGATGAAGCAACTTCTGTCTACCATGAAGTGTTAGGCTACAACTAACACGGTTCCCGCCAGCTCACCACTTCCTGAGCCGTCATCTGCCCTGCCGGCTCCTGTACCTGTCTCTGACATCTGTAATCAACTCTCCCAGCGTGAGCGGTTCTCCGGAGAGTCAGGGGATGTTAAGCCATTCATCACTCAGTGTGAGTTACATTTCGAGTTAATGTCACCAATGTTTCCATCTGAAAAGGTGAAGATAGCATTTGTGATCACTCACCTGACCGGCCGGGCAGCAGCGTGGGCCACGGCCGAGTGGAGCTGCCATTCGCCATCTTGTTCCTCCCTTGCAGCCTTCATCAACTCTTTGCAGCAGGTATTCCAACACACCTCTCCTGGGCGCGAGGCGGTACCCTCACTGATGAAGCTCAAGCAAGGCAATTGCCGGGTTGCTGATTATGCCATTGACTTTCGGATTCTGGCTGCGAAGAGTGAATGCAATCCCGCAGCGCTACACGATGTGTTTTTCCAGGGCCTGCATGATAGCATCCAGAGTCAGCTGATTGCTGTAGACCTGCCTGAAAGCCTTGATGATCTCATTGTGCTGGTAATCCATACCGATCACCACCTTACAGACCACCCATGTTGAGACAGCTACCATCTCCCTCCACGAGCTGTTTCCTTGTCCGACTGATCGGCCGCTTCCAGCCATCCCGGAGACCATGCCTCCTCCCATGCTGCTAAGGAACCAATGCAAGTGGGACGGGCTTGTCTTTCCAATGAAGAATGGGAGTGCTGCCATGTGGAAGGACTTTGATTTTAATGTGGACAATCAGGTCATTTAATCACACTCTGTCTGATCAGGGGTACCCCAGTGCGGCCGCGAGCGGTAGTGTGGGTGAGTCGGAACACAATCACTTCCACCTCTCCTAATGTGTTAACAGCAGGATTTAAGTCTGATAATACCATGTTGTCCTGTCCTGTGTATGCTGATTCTGGAGCTGACTCTAATCTCATGTTATCCTCTCTCACCAGGTCCCTCCATCTTAAATTCGAATGCCCGAGGGGCAAATTATTAATTCCTGCATCATTGAGGGGTGAAGTTATTCATTGGGGTCATGATAGTCATTTTTCCTGTCATCTCGGAATCCAGAGAACCATGTTTGTGCTTAAACAAAGATTCTGGTGGCCACAAATGTTAGCTGATGTTACAGAATATGTTAATGCTTGTTCCGTCTGTGTGATCAATCAATCAATCAATCAACTTTTTTCTTATATAGCGCCAAATCACAACAAACAGTTGCCCCAAGGCGCTCCATATTGTAAGGCAAGGCCATACAATAATTATGAAAAACCCCAACGGTCAAAACGACCCCCTATGAGCAAGCACTTGGCAACAGTGGGAAGGAAAAACTCCCTTTTAACAGGAAGAAACCTCCAGCAGAACCAGGCTCAGGGAGGGGCAGTCTTCTGCTGAGACTGGTTGGGGCTGAGGGAAAAAACCAGGAAAAAGACATGCCGTGAAGGGGGGCAGAGATCGATCACTAATGATTAAATGCAGAGTGATGCATACGGAGCAAAAAGAGAAAGAAACAGTGCATCATGGGAACCCCCCCACAATCTACGTCTAAAGCAGCATAACCAAGGGATGGTCCAGTGTCACCCGATCCAGCCCTAACTATAAGCCTTAGCGAAAAGGAAAGTTTTAAGCCTAATCTTAAAAGTAGAGAGGGTATCTGTCTCCCTGATCTGAATTGGGAGCTGGTTCCACAGGAGAGGAGCCTGAAAGCTGAAGGCTCTGCCTCCCATTCTACTCTTACAAACCCTAGGAACTACAAGTAAGCCCGCAGTCTGAGAGCGAAGCACTCTAATGGGGTAATATGGTACTACGAGGTCCCTAAGATAAGATGGGACCTGATTATTCAAAACCTTATAAGTAAGAAGAAGAATTTTAAATTCTATTCTAGAATTAACAGGAAGCCAATGAAGAGAGGCCAACACGGGTGAGATATGCTCTCTCCTGCTAGTCCCCGTCAGTACTCTAGCTGCAGCATTCTGAACCAACTGAAGGCTTTTTAGGGAACTTTTAGGACAACCTGATAATAATGAATTACAATAGTCCAGCCTAGAGGAAATAAATGCATGAATTAGTTTTTCAGCATCACTCTGAGACAAGACCTTTCTGATTTTAGAGATATTGCGTAAATGCAAAAAGGCAGTCCTACATATTTGTTTAATATGCGCTTTGAATGACATATCCTGATCAAAAATGACTCCAAGATTTCTCACAGTATTACTAGAGATCAGGGAAATGCCATCCAGAGTAACGATCTGGTTAGACACCATGCTTCTAAGATTTGTGGGGCCAAGTACAATAACTTCAGTTTTATCTGAGTTTAAAAGCAGGAAATTAGAGGTCATCCATGTCTTTATGTCTGTAAGACAATCCTGCAGTTTAGCTAATTGGTGTGTGTCCTCTGGCTTCATGGATAGATAAAGCTGGGTATCATCTGCGTAACAATGAAAATTTAAGCAATACCGTCTAATAATACTAGCACAGAACCTTGTGGAACTCCATAATTAACTTTAGTCTGTGAAGAAGATTCCCCATTTACATGAACAAACTGTAATCTATTAGACAAATATGATTCAAACCACCGCAGCGCAGTGCCTTTAATACCTATGACATGCTCTAATCTCTGTAATAAAATTTTATGGTCAACAGTATCAAAAGCAGCACTGAGGTCCAACAGAACAAGCACAGAGATAAGTCCACTGTCCGAAGCCATAAGAAGATCATTTGTAACCTTCACTAATGCTGTTTCTGTACTATGATGAATTCTAAAACCTGACTGAAACTCTTCAAATAGACCATTCCTCTGCAGGTGATCAGTTAACTGTTTTACAACTACCCTCTCAAGAATCTTTGAGAGAAAAGGAAGGTTGGAAATTGGCCTATAATTAGCTAAGATAGCTGGGTCAAGTGATGGCTTTTTAAGTAATGGTTTAATTACTGCCACCTTAAAGGCCTGTGGTACATAACCAACTAACAAAGATAGATTGATCATATTTAAGATTGAAGCATTAAATAATGGTAGGACTTCCTTGAGCAGCCTGGCAGGAATGGGGTCCAATAAACATGCCGATGGTTTGGACGAAGCAACCAATGAAAATAACTCAGACAGAACAACCGGAGAGAAAGAGTCTAACCAAATACCGGCATCACTGAAAGCAGCCAAAGATAACGATACATCTTTGGGATGGTTATGAGTAATTTTTTCTCTAATAGTCAAAATTTTGTTAGCAAAGAAAGTCATGAAGTCATTACTAGTTAAAGTTAATGGAATACTCAGCTCAATAGAGCTCTGACTCTTTGTCAGCCTGGCTACAGTGCTGAAAAGAAACCTGAGGTTATTCTTATTTTCTTCAATTAGTGATGAGTAGAAAGATGTCCTAGCTTTACGGAGGGCTTTTTTATAGAGCAACAAACTCTTTTTCCAGGCTAAGTGAAGATCTTCTAAGTTAGTGAGACGCCATTTCCTCTCCAACTTACGGGTTATCTGCTTTAAGCTACGAGTTTGTGAGTTATACCACGGAGTCAGACACTTCTGATTTAAAGCTCTCTTTTTCAGAGGAGCTACAGCATCCAAAGTTGTCTTCAAAGAGGATGTAAAACTATTGACGAGATACTCTAACTCCCTTACAGAGTTTAGGTAGCTACTCTGCACTGTGTTGGTATATGACATTAGAGAACATAACGAAGGAATCATATCCTTAAACCTAGTTACAGCGCTTTCTGAAAGACTTCTAGTGTAATGAAACTTATTCCCCACTGCAGGGTAGTCCATCAGGGTAAATGTAAATGTTATTAAAAAATGATCAGACAGAAGGGAGTTTTCAGGGAATACTGTTAAATCTTCTATTTCCATACCATAAGTCAGAACAAGATCTAAGATATGATTAAAGTGGTGGGTGGACTCATTTACTTTTTGAGCAAAGCCGATAGAGTCTAATAATAGACTAAATGCAGTGCTGAGGCTGTCATTCTCAGCATCTGTGTGGATATTAAAATCGCCCACTATAATTATCTTATCTGAGCTAAGCACTAAGTCAGACAAAAGGTCTGAAAATTCACAGAGAAACTCACAGTAACGACCAGGTGGACGATAGATAATAACAAATAAAACTGTTTTTTGGGACTTCCAATTTGGATGGACAAGACTAAGAGACAAGCTTTCAAATGAATTAAAGCTCTGTCTAGGTTTTTGATTAATTAATAAGCTGGAATGGAAGATTGCTGCTAATCCTCCGCCACGGCCCGTGCTACGAGCATTCTGACAGTTAGTGTGACTCAGGGGTGTTGACTCATTTAAACTAACATATTCATCCTGCTGTAACCAGGTTTCTGTTAGGCAGAATAAATCAATACGTTGATCAATTATTATATCATTTACCAACAGGGACTTAGAAGAGAGAGACCTAATGTTTAATAGACCACATTTAACTGTTTTAGTCTGTGGTGCAATTGAAGGTGCTATATTATTTTTTCTTTTGAATTTTTATGCTTAAATAGATTTTTGCTGGTTATTGGTGGTCTGGGAGCAGGCACCGTCTCTACGGGGATGGGGTAATGAGGGGATGGCAGGGGGAGAGAAGCTGCAGAGAGGTGCATAAGACCACACAAATGCACATGCACGTGTGGATGTTTTGATGCACAAAACATCCACACGTCCACCTGCGGGTGCTCTGTTACCATTACCTTTTCCAGCGCAGCCATTGTCACACATCTCAGTTGATTTTGTAATGGGATTGCCACCCTCGAAGGGCTATTCTGTAATTATGACAGTTGTCGATTGATTGTCTAAGATGGTTCATTTTGTTCCCCTGCCTAAATTACCTTCTGCTAAGGATACCGCTGTTGCTTTACTTACCCATGTCTTCAAGTTACACGGTCTGCCACAAGATACTGTGTCTGACCGGGTTCCGCAATTTGTCCGCAATTCTGGAGGGAGTTCTGCCGTCTCCTCTGGGTCACATCCAGCCTTACTTCAGGATATTATCCCCAATCGAATGGACAAACCGAATGCCTCAATCAGGAATTAGAGAAAGAACGAATTAGAGAAAGATCCTAGCATCGCAGTTTTCATCCTCCTGGTCTTCACAACTACCGTGGCTAGAACTTGCCCATAACAGTCTCCCCACTTCAGCTTCTGGTTTCTCCCCTTTTCATGTTGTGTTTAATCATCAACCACCTCTGTTTTCCCCTGCCGATCTGCGATCATGGTTCCCTCTGCCTTTCGACTCATTATGCGGTGTCGACAAACCTGGGAGCGGGCCCGGAGAACTTTAAGTCTTCTGAAAGCTACAGAAAAGCAGCTGATTGCAGGGGGACCTTGGCGCCGTCCTACGGTCCGGGACAACGGGTCTGGCTGTCGACACATTACCTGTCACTTCATGAGGTTCCCAAAAAGATGGCTCCCAGGTTCGTTGGCCCATTCTCCATTATTAAAATCATTAATTCTGTTTCTGTCCGTCTTCGCCTTCCAAGATCCATGAAGATACATCTCACGTTCCATGTGAGCCATCTGAAAATTGCCAAGATGAGTCCTTTATTCCCTCCTTCTAGTCCCCCACTGTCTGCCCAGTGCGTGGATGGGGTACCTGTCTTCATGGTGGGGCGTCTAAATTTATTCTCTGCGGAGGGGTCGCGGTGTCCAATATTTGGTGGACTGGGAAGTCTATGGTCCCGAGGAGCGGTCCTGGATTCCCTCCAGGTTTGTTTTGGACCCTGGTCTCATCTGTTCATTCCATGCTTCACACCCTTCTGCTCCTGGGCCGTCGGTGGTCGACCCTTGAGATGGGGAGGTACTGTCAGAATCTGCATTTGAGTTGGTATGTGTTCTGTTTTATTTATTTTTATTGTATTTTGTTTGCTGTGTGATCGATCTGTTTGCTTGTTTTGTTGTTCTGCTTGGGTTTTCTCTGTTCCGCTCTTTCTTGTTTCTCTCTCTCTTGGCTCTTGGTGGTGGTCGTTCCTCTCTGTCTGGTGACACCCTGATTCTGGGAGCTTCTCCACACACCTGTTCTTGATTTGCAGTTAATCACCTGGGTACCTTATGAGCCTCACAGTTTGCCTTTGTTCCTTGCCAGAATGATGTGCCTTGTGCCTTCCTTCCAGCTCTGTTCTTGTGTCTTTGCCTTTCTACCTTTGCTTGATTGTGTTTTTCGACCACCTATGTACCTCGACCATGCCTCAGCCTGATTACTAGGGGAGCTATGGCCACTACCTTTGCACCCCCCAGGACTAAGCCAAACCAACTTTTTAATGGTTCCTTAGATGACCCCAAAACACAATCAGGATGTTCCCAAAAATAAAAACTGGCCTCAAGCCAGTTATCCAAGATGGTGTCTGAGATGGCCGCCAAAATAGGGTTTTTCACTAAAACACCTTTAAACAACATATAAACAACTTAAATATCACAGAGATTAAATGATAAGGGTCTATTGGTGGCCATTTTGGATGCCATTTTGAATCTTAAACCCATGAATGAATTTAGTTTAGGCACAAATGAGTTTGCTGTGACCTGCAATGGTCTTCCCATTGAATCTCTGTGATATGGTTTAGTCTGGGGGGATGCAAAGGTAGTAGTCGTAGCTAGCCTAGTAGATGTTTCTTTTACTGTTGCTCATTTTGGACTGCCTGCCTGTGTAGCGACTCCCGCTAACGTCCCTAGTAAACGCCTTAAAACTACAGAGCTGTGTTTCTGCATCCTGCATTTGTGTCCAGCCTGCTTTGCCAGCAGTGATGCCGGTAATCCGCGTTTTTTTGCAGCAGCTACGACTCGTGCTTTTTTTTTTTCTCCTTTATTTAGAATTCTGAGCTGAGCCGCTCGATCTGCTGCTAAAAACAGCTGATCCTCCGCGACGCGTCAACAACTAACACTATTTTCCACTCAAATGCACCTAAACTCTCTTTCTGAGGAGCACATGATGTGAAAACACAATAAAGCTTTCTTACCTGTAAATCTGGTCATGTTTTCTGCATAAATAAATGTTATCCATTCTTTGTGCTCAAACGCCAAAGCAGGGGCGAATCCAGATGGAATGGGGGCGTGGGGCAAGGATGTGCCCCCCCCCCCACAACACCCCTAGATTAAACGTTCAGTGTTGAAGTCGTTTTTTTACTACAACTACTAATACTACTTAAAATAATAATAATTTCGACAAGTAAAATGTTTAGAGATAATTTAAATGTTAGAATTAATTTTATAGTTACATTTATAAACAATGTAGGTTAGAAACTGCAAGTTTTACTGTTGCAGTGCTGTCAATAGTTAAATATGAGGTCAAGAAAGAGGTCTTTATTTTACTTTTTATAACACAAATATTTATTGTCATTGAAGTCAAGAAAGGGTGACTATAAAGTGAGTTTTGGCAAAACAGGTGTCATTGCCATGTTGACGTGGGTTGTTGTCGGCAGCTGGGGAAAGTAACTAAAAAAGTAACTAGTAATCTAACTTAGTTACTTTTCCAATTGAGTAATCAGTAAGTAACTAAGTTACTTTTTCAAGGAGTAATCAGTAATCAGTAATTGGATTACTTTTTCAAAGTAACTGTGGCAACACTGTTTGCCAGTCATACCTGTTACCCTGTAACATGATAACTAAGCATGACACATGGTGCAAACTATTCCATTTTAAAACCCTATTACGTAACTCAACCAATAATTTGCATCACTTTTTACTATAATTAAAGCAACTTTAACATTTGACCCCTGTACAAACTGAAATTAACCTTTGTCACCATTCTTGGTGTTTTTTTTACCCCATAACTTCATAACATTCAGTCACAGATAGTCCAGACTGTACCTTTTTGGAAACTTTATGTTCAGACAAATAATGTGGTATAGTTTTCAGTATGATTGGAGCATTTTTAAATTTTGAGTCCTGTGTAATTCTTCATTGACCCCTACCTGGCTACCTTTTGAAAATTAGGCATAAAATTAGTGTAATGTCTGAAATGAATTTGTGCCAAATTTAGAAGAAATCACCATTTGAAGGATTATTGGTTGCTAGTGCAGACTAACAAGTTTGAGAACCCTCATTTTTGTGAATCGTAGGATCATGCATATTGATTCTGAGAAAAGAAGGCAAGGGAGCATGGAATCCTGAGCTTGGGACTCCGACCAGGGCAGTCACATCTCTTCCACTCTCCCTTATCTCTGTTCTCTGCTTTTAACCTTCAAGTCCCTACTTCAGCAGACTGTGAATTCCTCAAATTATATTGGATTCTGGATCTATTGGACTACTATTGGACTAACCATGGAATTGATCAGCTGGTCTCTGAATGCTATTCACACCATTTTTTCTACAAGAAGGTCAGGACCGGGGGATCCTACCTGCCCAGATGCAACATATCCTGTGGGCTATGTACTCGACTCCTGGAGTTCCTGGCACGTGGCATGCTTGGCGCCTTTCTCCGTTGAGGACGTCAAGGATTTATTCATTTTTGGTCTTATGGTAGCAGGGCTGGTACTTTTTAGCTTATGTGCTGCCCTGATCTACCGGAAAATTGGCAAGATGGCGGCATCAAGAACCATGGGCCCTCGCTTGTCCGTCATGATTAATGAGGTTGGCAAGGCAGTGCATTCTCAGACTGCGATGACTCTTGAATTCAGACGCAAATTGGATGACATCTTGGAGCAGATGCGTGCCTTGCAGTTAAAGTTGAAGATTTCAGAGGCCAATGAATATTCTTAATTCATAATTGGGATTTGGTTGTTCAAGTGGAAATGTTAAGTGTTTTTCACTGCTCAAACCATAACATTACAGGCTTATCAAGCCTGAAGGTGAAACTGCCCGACTGTTTTCCTCCAGAGGAATTTTTTTCGGCCTGGGGAGCATTGGCTGTTTCTTATCTCAACTCACAAAGACAATAAACTGCTTCTCACAGGACTGAAGCATGCTCCAATCCCACCCCCCACTCGCCTCCTATCCCACATCAACACTCCCCTCTCCGGCGCCTGCTAACGTCACTCCTTTCCCCTTCGGCGGGGGCATTGCAGTTTTAGCTGCAGCCCCCATTGTTCCACCCAAACTGATGGCGGCACATCTCAGGGTTGCTGCATGGCCTTCACCCACTTGCCTCAATTCGTATAACAGACTTCTTCAAACTTAGTGCACATAAACAATGTCAAATGTGTATGTGCTGTCTTTAATTCTGATGTGTGCCATTATTATGGTAAACAAGTAATATTTGTGCACTAATTGCTGTCTGAGGTAACTGAAGTGTAAACGTAATTTTTCCACTGTAAGATCAATAAAGTATATCTCATCTCATCCCCGTCACCACAGAAACTAAAATGTGAAGAGGATCAAAATCATGATCCCCGCCATCATAAAGAAATCTGCAAACTTGCCACAAGATAGCATGAAGTCTGACAAACTAAAGCTTTAATAGTGAGTCTTCGCAGGTGTGGATAATTTTCTTTTATCATCACAAATGGTCGTCCTTGGCCTCTTGACATTGCCAGATGAAGAAAAAGATTTTTAATTATAGACAATAAATGTCATTAAAAAATGCCTCTCAAAAAACAAAATAAAAACCCTGCTCTTTCACTTATCAGCCAGGTTTGACCTACCTTAAAGACAGCTGCACTGACACTGTCTTTAGTCTTTTCACAAAGTCTCTGTTTCCGCTGCAACTAAAGGCTGTTTTGGCAAAAGTCCACGTGGCACAAAAAGGCTGCGGCATTCCTGATGTCTGTGGCTAATCTGTGGTGTCAGCTTGTGTTAACGCCGCACCGCCAAATTTGAGGGCTCACAGGGCCGGGGAATATTAAAAACTCCCATCAGCAGCATTCCTTCAGAGCAGGGTGGGTTTGATGAGCGTAAGGGTCACCTAGGGTTGAATGGCTGTTGTGTGGAGAGCAGCTTGCCCTGTAACAGTCAGATCCACCACACAGGAGTCGGGGCCAGCCCAGGATGGAGGGTACACACATCAAAGACAACGATTTTTCCTTGTCTACCCTCAATGAAAGCAGCTAAATGAGCTTTGCAGGAGCTTTTGTTCCTGCTGTTAAACAATTCATAGAGTGGACAGAAGATGTTGAAAAGCCCAGGAGGTCATATTGGTGGTTAATTATCTGCAACCCAACTTGGAGGCCACTTTCTAGCTACCACCCAAATTGACATGCAATGACCATGAGATATTGCTGTGATGACTTAGAGAAATTGAGCAAGCTTAATGTCAAGATGTTCCGGAAACTTACTTGTCAAATTTTGCACAGATATGCAAGTCATTTAGTAGTTAGTGTTTTAATTTATTATTATTATATTTTTAAGATTCAGTAAGGGTGAGAGAAAAGTTATGTAAAATATGTGCACATGTTGCATTTAGAAAGTTTTCAGACCACTTCACTTTTTCACATTATTGCTTTATGAGACAGGTACTTGAATGGTGAGGGAGCACCAGCTGTGGCACTATGAACATGTGGTGTGTATTCCTATGGATAATCCAGCATGAATTTGTCTCTTTCCTGAGGACACCTGCAACTGCACAAGACCATTGGTTCACCCATGTAACACCTGTTTGTGGGAGATGTTACTTTCATGACATAAAGCTAGATTGCTGATCTTCCTGGGTGGTTGGTGGTGCTGCACTTTAGGCTCTGATAAGGTAACACTCAATACCCCCAAAAAACAACGGTGGGAGATTTTGTTTAAAATAATTCTAACTTTACATTCTGTTGTATTGGAAAACATTCTTACATTTCTAAAAGTTTTCTGAGTAACTGGATTTCTTGCTTTGGCTTCAAAATATCTCAGCATTCATGTAAGCTTCAGACTGATTAAGTGACCTGGATACAAGGTGAAGTTTTGCAGACGAAACAAAAACTCCATGTACAAAGGCTGCATATACACAAAAATGTGGCGTCCGTCCGCCTCCATGCTAACGTTCAGATGTATCAAAAGTGAAATGACTGTGGAAATATGTGGTGTGCCACGCCAAGTTCATGGCTGGTGTATGTATGTTTCGACAGCTATTAGTCCACTGGTGAAACATACAGATGATGCTGTGAACCTGTTAATAATCTGAAAGCAAGATGTTATCAGAGCGGTGTGCACATCACAGACACACTTATGAACAATAAACACACCCACATGTTTGTGATCATATAGGTGGACATAAAATGCGACTTCAGTGTGTATTCAGGGAATGCAAGGATTTACTTGCAAGTGACGATAAATGGTAAATGGACTGCATTTATATAGCGCTTTTCCATCTGCACCAGACACTCAAAGCGCTTTACAAATAATGCCTCACATTCACCCTGATGTGAGGGTGCTGCCATACAAGGCGCTCACTACACACCAGGAGCAATAGGGGGTTAAAGACCTTGCCCAAGGGCCCTTAATGATTTTCCAGTCAGGCTGGACTTTGAACCGAGGATCTTCTGGTCTCAAGCCCAATGCCTTAACCACTAGACCATCACCTCCCCCATAATACGATAACTGTTTTATAAGCTGACATCATTTACCAAGACCAGTTTTACTGGGGTTGTGAGAAGAACTGCAGCCAGCCCTAGAGCGCAATATTGTGAGGAGCCAGGAGTTGTCTGTGCCCACACAGATGCTGACCACGCTGGGATTACTAGCAACAGGGGCATTACAGTGGGAGCTGGCCGATCGGTCAGGAGTGTGCCAGTCATCCTTGAACCGAGCCATGCCAGCTGTGTGGAACAGAATTGTCCAAATGTCATCCATGTGCATCACATTCCAATATTAAAGTGCAATATGCAGCAAGAGTCAGTTTCCCGAATGTAATCGGATCTATTGACTGCACACATATTGCTATAAAGGAGTCATCAAATGATAAATTTGTTTTTGTTAATAGGAAACATTTTCATTCCATCAGTGTTTAAATCACATGGGATGCGCAAATGCATTGGGTTGGGTTGGGAACAGGCTAGCACGGTGTGTGATGGGTGGCTGCTTGCTGAGGAATGTTTTTCCTGTAATTGAGCCGAATGAAAACCAGTTTGGGCACATTTGGGCATGTGCACATTCAGATATGTTTTTTGTTATTAATAATGTTTTTTTTTTTTCTTTATGATGAAACTAGAGCTGCAGAGCTTCTTAAAAAGCCCCCGATTGTTTCCCTGTGTTCTGCATGTGTAAAGTTGTGAATGTCACACAGTCAGCTGTGGTACACCTCATTTTTTTTACTTCAGTGTGTGTGCAATGCTCTGAGCCCACAGCGTTTATGGTAGAGGTGGGCTAATCAATCCTAATATCGATAATATTGATACCGACACTGGTATTGATATTGAATGATCCTCGTGTAAAAAGATCGATACCCAAGCTTTTTTTCTCTCCCGCACGCACTGACTGCTGCGCACGCAGATTCATCAAAGTCTACTCTCTATCTGTAACAGCAGCACTGCGCTGTCACACAACACAGAGCAGCGCACCCTTGTATTGTGGTTTGTCAAACCTCTACCTCAGGAGATTTTGTTTTAAGTTGTGTTGAGTGATATTTCTTTTAAACAAAAATGTTGATTGTGATAAAGTATTTTGTTGTGACGTACAATGTTTGGCGAATTCTATCCTAGGTCTTTTGGATCCTTTAGATCTATGAAGCTTAAATATGAAAAAAGTATCGGTATCAGTATCGGCGATACTGGGCCTGTATTTACTTGGTATCGGAGCAATACCAAAATTCCCGGTATCGCCCACCTCTAGTTTATGGCCTAACACACACAGCCTCTCATTAGCTTTTTTTTTTTCAGTTTCATTTTTATTTCATTTGACAGAGGACAAACTATCCCTGTGTGTCTCCACTTCATTTCCATTCATCTGTAGCTCACACTCTGTATAATTTCTTTTCTGTGTTCATGTTGACTGATCTGACAGACTGGGGAATCCCAGCTCTCAGAGCCTATTCAAATGAATTTGCATATTTAAATAGGGGTGTTGAAAGGGAGGAGTTTGATACGTCTGCTCAATTCCACATTCCACATGATTGAGATGTACAAATGAAACGTGTTTGGATTCATGTGTATGCACACTTTGACAAATCTGGATACTTTTGTGTACGACAGTTTCTGGGTTTTAGTGTATGCCATGTGTCAGTAGGAAATCCACACAAGTCTTTGTACATGAGGCCCAGTTGTTTTCAAGAATGCTTCTTGACATCTTCGACTTGGGTGACTGAGAACCTTCATCAACAGGTTTTAGATGTCTCTTCAACTTGTTTAGAATCTATCTGTGGTGAATTAGTTATTTTAATATGATTAGTTAAAGGTGTACACTATAGTGAATAAAATCCTACTGCAATTTGTATCCAAGTAAAAATGAAGCCATGAAATTGAAGAAAATGACTGTGGAGCTTAAGGACAGTATTTTTTTATTTCCAAAGTCTGGTAAGTACTGTTAATTATGTCTCACACACACACACACACACACACACACACATATATATATATATATATATATATATATATATATATATATATATATATATATATATATATATATATATATATATATATATATATATATATATATATATATATATATATATATATATTTAGTCTTTTGTCAAATGTCCTTTTTAGTTTTAGTCATATTAAATCATTCACATACCATTTTTACATAGTCATGTTTTAGTCAAGTAAAAGTCTTAATTTTAGCCTAGTTTTAGTCAAAAGAGAACAGGATGTATTTTAGGCTTGTTTCAGTCAAGATATTTTAGTCTTTTGGACAAAAACACTTAAGATTATTTCTGATTTCCATTTCAGTCAATATAGTGTTTCACATATTTGAAATAGTTAATGTTGTCATTACCTGATTAAATACACTTTTTGAATGATTGCAGGTTTGTGTTTTTTCCCCAAATATTTGAAATCTTCAAAGCTTACAATCAGAAACAATTAGACATTCGTTTTATTGTAAATCCACAGCGCTGCAGGGGTGCTGGTCTTTTGAGATGAAACATTTGTTGGATCTAGTATTTCTATTTGCACGTTCAGAATTGGCAAGAAATTTTGTTAAAGCTGAATAAAATAAACCTTCCTGCTAAATGCTAAAATACACTCGGCCCTATGAGCATTGTGTTCTTTAGAATTTGCAGTTGTTTAATGATTAAAATCCTATTGTCTTGCATACAGTTTGTACAGGTTCAAATCAAATCATCATTTGTTCATGTTGTACAAATCAAGAAATATTTTTAGATTGCCCTGTGTGCATTTGCAGTTCTTAATGAGACAAATTTAACTCCATAGAAAGTTTGCATGCAAGCGAACAACCACAAAATGTCTTGTAAATGACTCCAGAGGTGTTATCAGACTATAGTTTTAGAAGTGTATATTTCTTACTAGCTTTTACACAATATACCAGAAACAAAGCTGTTAGCAAGTAGCTACACCAGGAAGTGACGTCATCATGCTAACCTCAGTGAAAGGTTTTGTAAATAAGTTTGGAGGTGTTATTAGGTTCCTAAAACAGCATTTTCAGTTTTAGAATTGCTTATTTCTCACTATCATTTACAAAATATATGAGAAACATGTATATTAATGCATAAAACAAAGCAGTTTTGAAGAGAACAGCAACTAACATCACAGTGCAACTCTAGTGTTATTGGCTGTCACACGCGTCACTCAAAAACAAACTGATCAGATTGAAAAAGAATGTGACATTTTAACCTCTTAAAATACATCAAGGTTAGCCATCTTTGAACTTGTCCAATGTCTGTGTCCCAAGAATGTTCCCTATGAAATTCAAGAGTCTGGCACTTATAGGACTGGACTTATGCAGAGCACAGATGGATGGATGGAGGGACGGATGGATGAAAAGCGTTCGCAAAACTCGATGGCCATATATGATGGCCATCAAATATCGGGTAATAAATAATTCAAGACTTGTAATGTTTATATCTATTGGAAGACCCATAACCTGAGACAGTTTAACTTAAATAGGATGCCACCTTCATATTTCATTATATTTCATGTTATTTGTTATATATTTGTCATAAATAATGTTAAAAACAAATTGACATTGGATGGATGTAGCGTTTGCTGCTGTGTTCAAAAATCTACACACAGTATCTTTAATCTGAGCTTCAGAAAGTTGATTAGATACTTTAACACCATGAGACAGAGTATAAATGTAAACTAATATATACAGTAACTAACTGAATGTCACTGACAACATAAGTGAATGTCTTCTTGATTAATAATTATTTCAATGCAAAATTAATCCGTACTTTATTTTTGCATGTTAATAATTACAATGCAAATACAGTGAGGAAAATAAGTATTTGAACACCCTGCGATTTTGCAAGTTCTCCCACTTAGAAATCATGGAGCGGTCTGAAATTTTCATCTTAGGTGCATGTCCACTGTGAGAGAAAAAATAAAAAAATAAGTAAAAAAAAATCCAGAAATCACAAAGTATGATTTTTTTAAATAATTTATTTGTATGTTACTGCTGCAAATAAGTATTTGAACACCTGTAGAAATCAATGTTAATATTTGGTACAGTGGCCTTTGTTTGCAATTACAGAGGTCAAATGTTTCCTGTAGTTTTTTTTACCAGGTTTGCACACACTGCAGCAGGGATTTTGGTCCACTCCACCATACAGATCTTCTCTAGATCTTTCAGGTTTGGAGTTTCAGCTCCCTCCAAAGATTTTCTATTGAGTTCAGGTCTGGAGACTGGTCAGGCCACTCCAGGACCTTGAAATGCTTCTTACGGAGCCCCTCCTTAGTTGCCCTGGCTGTGTGTTTGGGGTCACTGTCAAGCTGGAAGACCCAGCCATGACTCATCTTCAATGCTCTTACTGAGGGAAGGAGGTTGCTTGCAAAAATCTCGCAATACATGGCCTCATCCATCCTCGGTACAGTCGTCCTGTCCCCTTTGCAGAAGACCACCCTCAGAGTATGATGTTTCCACCCCCATGCTTCACAGTTGGGACGGTTTTCTTGGGGTTGTTCTCATCCTCTAAACATGGCAAGTGGAGTTGATTCCAAAAAGCTCTATTCTGGTCTCATCTGACCACATGACCTTCTCCCATGCCTCCTCTGGATCATCCAGATGGTCACTGGTGAACTTCAAACGGGCCTGGACATGTGCTGGCTTGAGCAGGAGGACCTTTTTTCTGCAGGATTTTAAACCATGACAGCATCATGTGTTACTAATGTAATCTTTGTGACTGTGGTCCCAGCTCTCTTCAGGTCATTGACCAGGTCCTCCTGTGTAGTTCTGAGCTTTCTCAGAATCATCCTTACCCCACAAAGTGAGATCTTGCATGGAATCCCAGACTGACAGTCATCTTGTGTTTCTTCCACTTTCTAATAAATAATCATAACAGTTGTTGTCTTCTACCAAGCTGCTTGCCTGTTGTCCTGTAGTCCATCCCAGCCTTGTGCAGGTCTACAGTTTTGTCCCTGGTGTCCTTAGACAGCTCTTTGGTCTTGGCTATGGTGGACATGTTGGAGTGTGATTGATTGAGTGTGTGAACAGGTGTCTTTTATACAAGTAAAAAGTTCAAACAGGTGCAATTAATACAGGTAAAGAGTGCAGAATAACAGGGCTTCTTAAAGAAAAATGAACAGGTCTGTGTGAGCCAGAATTCTTGCTGGTTGGTAGGGGGTCAAATACTTATTTGCAGCAGCAACATACAAATAAATTATTAAAAAATCATACATTGTGATTTCTGGATTTTTTTTTTTTTTTTAAGATTATGCCTCTCACAGTGGACATGCACCTAAGATGAAAATTTCTAAGTGGGAGAACTTGCAAAACCACAGGGTGTTCAAATACTTATTTTCCTCACTGTATATGGAACAGATAAGCTGTTAATGGTCTAGAAGATAAAATCTCTGCAAAAGGGTCACCTTATGTTTAAATATCCTCAAAATGTAGTTTAAACAGACACATCACCTCTTTTTTCAAACCCTTAATTTATACTTTTTTTGCTGTATTTGTGAAAATTCTTATTTGTAAAGTCTAAAACAATAGTAAAATTCAAATTAACAGAAACAAACCATTATTGTAACAGTGTCGTAATTTTAACCGTTTGTACAGTTTTTGGTATTAGGGTTTTCTGTGTTTAAACTACAGCCAGTTGTAAATTCTACAATGGTGTATGATTATTTGAAGAAATTTGTACTGTTAGGTTCACAGTTCAGTTTCGTTACACATTTTAAAAATTACTGCTGTAAATTAAACACTACTCCACTGTTTTTCTTTTCATAGATTTTTTAAGTCATGATTTTACAGAATTTCTCCATTTATTTCACAGACTTTTTTACAGTGTAGAACAATCTCAAACCAGACACTCACCCTTCTCACTCAGCTTCTCAAGTGATGGAATCAGAGTATCCATTGATACCTTAAAGAAACAGCATTGTCCATCAAGTCAAGATCAGTAATCCTTTCCTCACCAACAAACATACATAAGCAGCTGGTTTTCACAACCCTAACCACGAGCTTGTGTTCTATGAGTACTTGCAGAGCTAGGATGTAGTTGATAATTGACTTACTGGGTGTGAAACCAATTTGCTGTGGTCATACAGTTAGGGCTGAAACGATTATTCGGGTAACTCAAATAATTTGATTACAAAAAATCAAGGGCGCAATTTAGAACTAGAAATTGGGGGGTACAAAGTGCGAGGCCCGCAGGGCCAAAGCCCATAGGCCAGGGGTCTGGGGCCACTTTAGGCCCCCAGAAGCCAATGGTTTCTAGATAAGCTCAGATGCATTCTGAACATCCAGAACAGTAATTTTAATGTTTTGAGAAGACACCATTTTGACTTATACAATTTGAAACTGTGGATATAAGTACTTTATTCTGAGAATAGCCAGCATTGATTTTATTAACATCCTGGTGTAAATAAGGTATCACCACATGTGTAGAACTCAAAAAGAATGATAGGTTGAGTTCTCATTAAAAAAACAACTGCAATTTGGTAAAATGTTTTCATAAATATGAAAAAACAGGCTCTTAATAATTATTAACTATCGCATACTGTATTTTTTCTCAAGATTTGTTTTTGCATAAGTTTGAATAAACAACAGATTATAAGTTTAGGATAAATTACTTATCATGAATTTGGCACTAATGACAACACTCATACTGAACATAATTTCGCTTGCATAGACTGATTTTGGAGATCAAGCAATAATTGCAGATGGGCTTTCTGAGGTCCCAGATAGCTTTTCTGATTCCTGATTTCAGAATTTAATAAATTAGCATATGGTCCATTGATACTTATGTGTAGACACTAGTCCCTAGAGGCAAGTATTTTTGGTTTCAAATCTGGACAAATGCAGTCCCAGAAAATTCAGAATGTGACAAACAAGAAACAGGTGTTGTAAACAAGTCAATGCTGCTAAAAATACAAACTTGCAAAAAACAAAGAGACTATTCTGACATGATTTTGCACATAAGACTGACATGGCTTGCACATAAGACTGGCATAGCATGTTTCAAGTACACACATATATGTCAGAAGGTGGGAGGGACATACCATATTCTGTCCCCCCTGGTTGAAAAGGTGGGGGGGACATGTCCCCCCTATCCCCCACCAAATTGCGCCCATGCAAAAAATGTTTGAGGCAAATTCTGTGCCTCAAAGCTTTGTTTAATGTTGTAGTACATATGCCAGGCCTGTGTGTGGCAGTGTAACGACCCTAAAAAAAACAGAAGAAGACTAGAGCATGCCCATAAACCGTGTAAAGGCTAATCCAAAAGCTACCGCTTTCCAACATGACACAGAGTAAAATAAAACCTTTTAAGAGAATCAGTGTCTACGGTGATCATCTGAAATAGACTGCACATTTAAAGCGAAGCAGCATGTTTGTCTGTTTTTAAAAAAACACACGGCCCGCTCTATGTGGGGAGTGACTCACCTGGCTGCTGTCTCTCTCTGCCTGGTGTGAGGGGCTCTGAGTGCTCCAGAGACCGGGCGAGTCACAGCTCTGTCCCCGGCCACACTGACAAACAGTCTCTGGAAGAAATCCGCTCGTTCTTGTGTTTTGCTCAGACTCGCACTGAGTGGTTCACTTTTTAATTTTCGCTTTTTTGATGCTTCACTAACACTGAAAGGTAAATAAAATAATAATAATAATAATAATAATAACTGACTGCGAGGCTTGCATGTTCAATCTCCATCTGAAATGCATCTGCTGAATTGCAGAGAAAGAGGGATAAAAAAAAATTTAACACAGTCCACCAACCTTTAAAAAAAAAAAACTCAAAAATGGTTACATTTTACAAGCTGGGGAAAAAAACAAAACAAAACAGAAACCACATCCCATCCCCATTTCAGCAAAATGTCAACACTGAAGCAATGACATTGTGCCATTGCTTAAGCCCCGGTCACAACCCACCATGCGTTGTTTTTGCTGTACGTTTTCTGCGGATGCTACGGCCACTACGTTTTTGTGAAAACATACGGATGCAGTAGCAAGAGAAGGGAGGGAGTACGTTCAACGCATGTCTCTAGGAGTGTAATGATAAAGAGAGATGACAATAAAGCAGTGTGTGTGTGTGTGGGGGGGGGGGGGGGGGGGGTGTCGCTTTTCTTTTTTATGAGCAGGACCGGAGCGGCAGGTGTTTTTCGGCGTTGGCGATGCATGAACATGTCCAGCCTGCAGCGGTCAGAGTGTTTACTTGCCTTGAAAAGTTACAGCTAGTTATCAGACTGAAGCTGTGGAGTGTCTGTGTTGCTGAAGTTTGGAAATAAAGTCCAAGTTCAAGTGAGAAGCTGCGTCATGCATGCAAGTCTGTTGGCCTCCCCACATCAGACTTAGTGAAAAGTCACACAAGGTGTGAAACACTGATTGAGGAATATATTCACTACACACTTGATTACCAGCTTTTTAAATTAACTTAAATTTTTAAATCAACTTAATTCTAATTTATATATGTGTATCACAATCTTCATGATCTGATACCTACAATTTAATTCCATAGTATGTGGTGAGTAGCCTACTGCCTCCGTACGGATTTGGTTAATTCAGTAGTAATTGAATGAAAATGTGCTGCTTTGAATCGGTACTGAGGCAGTACTCACAACGTGCGTCATCTGTACTGCTGGTGAATCCGCAGCCTGACCGCAGCGAAAATTCTGCATGCACTAAAACCTCTACGGCGTGTCTGCGTGCTCCTAAATTCGTACTGAGGCAGTAGTTACGACGTACGGATCACACGGAGCCCACGTTTTTGCAAGTAGACTGCACACACATGCAAGTACCGCGGGTTGTGACCACGGCTTTAGGAAGAGCCCTAGATTATTGATGTTTAAAAATGCAAAAGTACTTTTTATCTGATTACTCGATTAATCACTGGAATAATCAATAGAATACTCGATTACTAAAGTAATCGATAGCTGCAGCCCTACATACAGTGGCAAGCAACTGGAACTGAATTCCTGCTCAGAATAATCCTTGCGAGCACCTTTCCCAGGACAGAGAGCAGTGCAACAGACCTTTCTTCTAGTCCATAGGGATGACACCCATTTCCCGTATTGAAATAAAGATGGTGTGCAATGCCAGGAGCAGCATCTCCACCCACCTGGAGTTCCTTCGGTCCAATGCTGCAGATCCCTAGAGTTGTCCCTACCCTTGGCTGTTTCACAACCTTTGTGATTGCACTATAACATTTCATAATGATGAAAATATGTAACACACCCTATTTACAGGAGATTTGGGAAAACTTTCCCAAATGACAAACCCATAGTGGCAATGTATTCAAAATATTACCAGTATTTTTGTATTGACATTGTACCAAATCATGGGGATTTTTTGATGTTTTGTCAGGTTGAGATGAGGTCACGGCGATGTCTTGCAACACTAATGCAATGTTTCAATAGTGTTGCAGCAGTGACTACGCAGTGTCCCCAATACATAGTGGGTGGGCCACATTTCAAGACAAATGGTGAAGGACAGTTAGGAATGTATGTGGTACTTCAGGTTACACATCTTGAAAACCCATGAAACTGGACAGTGCAATTTTATTCCCAATTTATGCCCATGGCACCCTGGCATGTTGGCATGAATGGGTGAACATGAGGCATCATTGTAAAGGACACCAAGCATGTGCCGCACATGGAAAAGCATTCTATAAGACCAATCATCTGTGTAATAGTTTGTCTTGCTGTCACAGGAATGCGTAACCACATTTCAGAGTGATACATACAGGCGTGGCTGAAAAGCTCTGCCTAAAAAATGTGATTATTTCAATGACAAGCAAGACATCAAAGTAAAAATGGTGCAAGAATAATCCTTTACTTATTGACTTTTACTGCACCAATTGGTTTCAGGCATGCACAGAATCGGCTTCAGTGTAACACGTGCATACAGTAGTCAATAAAAAAAAATGACGGTGTGTCTGTCAGTACAGTCAGGAGGTGAGCAAGGAGCTTGAAGAGCAAAAATCCAGCCATGATGGGTCTGTATGACCAGGACCATAAAGGGCACTCCATAACAGCTACAGATACATAGCATCAAATGTGGATGCAAAGACATAGTCCTCACACAGCAGCACTTTCAGCTCTGACAGATATGTAAATACTTCACAAAAGCTGCATGCACACTTGAAGCAGGTACGTCCTGGAACAGATACAATTCTTAGGGCCCCTTCACACATGGCACGATTGAAGCCGACTAGTGCACAAAGAAGGAATTGCATGCCATTCGTGCCATTTCGCACGCCACCTGTCCGTTCAGCGCCCAGACCAACGTGTCACTCTCTGTTTCTGTGTTATGTGGTCATTCATTTTAGTTATATGTTATGTAATTGTGTATGTAGTTATTGTAGCAATTATTTATATACCCGGCTGGACATAAGACATAAGAGTGCACTGCTTCACTATATGTCTGTGACCATGGGTCATATACAGAGGCACAGAAGGATCATACTTGTATTGTCCACTCAATAGGAGGGATTATATATTAGAAATTATGGTGTTTTTTATGGTGTGTGGTTTTCATTTTTTTTCTCCACAGCAGCAACGCAATGTGGTGCAAAACGTTTCAGCTGCTTGCACTGTGTTCGTGCATGCTTACACGCATGTACAAAACTGTTGCAACAGGATCGTTCACACCTGCCCAACTGTTTGTCCCTCCTAGGGTTGGGTATCAAGAGACGGTTCTTTTTGGGTATCATTAAGAAATTATTCAATCCACCGATATCAATAGTCTTTTTGCTTAACAATTCCCTTATCGGTCCTTCAGAGTGGCTGTTGTTTTTGAGGGTGTTTGTCGGGAAAATGATCATTCTTCTGTGTTGATTACAGACCCTGCAGCAGCTCTGTAATCAACTGTTTCTGCAGCACGACTCCACTTTTAAGCGTGAACCATTGAAGCAATACTTTGAGTCGCTGCTCTTCAGAAGCGGCAAGTCTTAACCCCTCTCAAAGCCATTAAAATATGTTAATCGTGAGTCACTTTTGTGTGGATTAAAGTCACTAACTGGGACTCTTGTCTTGTTGCAGTCAAGAAACGAGAATCTTCCTCCATTACATTGGCACAGCTCAAAACGCTGCGCAGCTCTCTGCCGAGACAGAGTCCGATCAGAATTAATAACTTTAAAATGAATTGCCGCTTTAAATAAAATGACACCTCTTTCCAAATGTTGTAATACAGACAATAAACTACAATCAACTAAAATGTTTTTTCTTCCCAAAATGAGACGTCCTGTATTCTTGATGAATTACATCCTGATGTGCAGCACAGCACAGCTGCAAGAGCTCAGCTCGGATGTATGGACAGATATTCATGCCAATAATGTCTGAAAGGAAATG
The DNA here is from genome assembly GCF_902500255.1 of Thalassophryne amazonica. Lineage (NCBI taxonomy): Eukaryota > Metazoa > Chordata > Actinopteri > Batrachoidiformes > Batrachoididae > Thalassophryne > Thalassophryne amazonica. The sequence continues at coordinate 83,942,310 of NC_047111.1, forward strand.
CTTTCTACAATAACTACAGATTTTGTTTATTTCTATTTATGTCCAGAGATCAAGGATCCACCATGTAGAGTTTATTATGTCCAGAATTTAAGGATCCAGTAGCCAATTTCATATTTATTTACTTTAAGACTCAAAACGTTGATGACATAGAAAACCTGTAAAGCCTACTTTTAGTACACAGAAAATTCACAAGAGGTATCGATAAGGGAATAGATAAGGAATCAGATCGATAAGTAGAATTGATAATTGTAACAATATCGATAAAATCTTATCAATACCATCCCTTGTCCCTCTAGATGTCGGCTCGATGTTTTCGTGGTTTGCTCATTCGGGCTGCTTCACTGTGATTCATCCTGATTTGTTCTTATTTGTGCTATGTGTGAAGGGGCCCTTAGGGATCAAATCAAATCAATTTTATTTATATAGCGCCAAATCACAACAAACAGTTGCCCCAAGGCGCCTTATATTGTAAGGCAAGGCCATACAATAATTACGGAAAAACCCCAACGGTCAAAACGACCCCCTGTGAGCAAGCACTTGGCGACAGTGGGAAGGAAAACTCCCTTTTAACAGGAAGAAACCTCCAGCAGAACCAGGCTCAGGGAGGGGCAGTCTTCTGCTGGGACTGGTTGGGGCTGAGGGAGAGAACCAGGAAAAAGACATGCTGTGGAGGGGAGCAGAGATCAATCACTAATGATTAAATGCAGAGTGGTGCATACAGAGCAAAAAGAGAAAGAAACACTCAGTGCATCATGGGAACCCCCCAGCAGTCTACGTCTATAGCAGCATAACTAAGGGATGGTTCAGGGTCACCTGATCCAGCCCTAACTATAAGCTTGAGCAAAAAGGAACGTTTTAAGCCTAATCTTAAAAGTAGAGAGGGTGTCTGTCTCCCTGATCTGAATTGGGAGCTGGTTCCACAGGAGAGGAGCCTGAAAGCTACGCTTACAAACCATAGGAACTACAAGTAAGCCTGCAGTCAGAGCGAAGCGCTCTATTGGGGTGATATGGTACTATGAGGTCCCTAAGATAAGATGGGACCTGATTATTCAAAACCTTATAAGTAAGAAGAAGAATTTTAAATTCTATTCTAGAATTAACAGGAAGCCAATGAAGAGAGGCCAATATGGGTGAGATATGCTCTCTCCTTCTAGTCCCTGTTAGCACTCTAGCTGCAGCATTTTGAATTAACTGAAGGCTTTTCAGGGAACTTTTAGGACAACCTGATAATAATGAATTACAATAGTCCAGCCTGGAGGAAATAAATGCATGAATTAGTTTTTCAGTATCACTCTGAGACAAGACCTTTCTAATTTTAGAGATATTGCGCAAATGCAAAAAAGCAGTCCTACATATTTGTTTAATATGTGCATTGAATGACATATCCTGATCAAAAATGACTCCAAGATTTCTCACAGTATTACTAGAGGTCAGGGTAATGCCATCCAGAGTAAGGATCTGGTTAGACACCATGTTTCTAAGATTTGTGGGGCCAAGTACAATAACTTCAGTTTTATCTGAGTTTAAAAGCAGGAAATTAGAGGTCATCCATGTCTTTATGTCTGTAAGACAATCCTGCAGTTTAGCTAATTGGTGTGTGTCCTCTGGCTTCATGGATAGATAAAGCTGGGTATCATCTGCGTAACAATGAAAATTTAAGCAATGCCGTCTAATAATACTGCCTAAGGGAATTGGTCCTAGCACAGAACCTTGTGGAACTCCATAAATAACCTTAGTCTGTGAAGAAGATTCCCCGTTTACATGAACAAATTGTAATCTATTAGATAAATATGATTCAAACCAGCGCAGCGCAGTGCCTTTAATACCTATGGCATGCTCTAATCTCTGTAATAAAATTTTATGGTCAACAGTATCAAAAGCAGCACTGAGGTCTAACAGAACAAGCACAGAGATGAGTCCACTGTCTGAGGCCATAAGAAGATCATTTGTAACCTTCACTAATGCTGTTTCTGTACTATGATGAATTCTAAAACCTGACTGAAACTCTTCAAATAGACCATTCCTCTGCAGATGATCAGTTAGCTGTTTTACAACTACCCTTTCAAGAATTTTTGAGAGAAAAGGAAGGTTGGAGATTGGCCTATAATTAAGTAGATAGCTGGGTCAAGTGATGGCTTTTTAAGTAATGGTTTAATTACTGCCACCTTAAAAGCCTGTGGTACATAGCCAACTAATAAAAATAGATTGATCATATTTAAGATCGAAGCATTAATTAATGGTAGGGCTTCCTTGAGCAGCCTGGTAGGAATGATGGTAGGGTCTAATAGACATGTTGATGGTTTGGAGGAAGTAACTAATGAAAATAACTCAGACAGAACTCAGACAGAACAATCAGAGAGAAAGAGTCTAACCAAATACCGGCATCACTCTAATAGTTAAAATTTTATTAGCAAAGAAAGTCATGAAGTCATTACTAGTTAAAGTTAAAGGAATACTCGGTTCAATAGAGCTCTGACTCTTTGTCAGCCTGGCTACAGTGCTGAAAAGAAACCTGGGGTTGTTCTTATTTTCTTCAATTGGTGATGAGTAGTAAGATGTCCTAGCTTTACGGAGGGCTTTTTTATAAAGCAACAGACTCTTTTTCCAGGCTAAGTGAAGATCTTCTAAATTAGTGAGATGCCATTTCCTCTCCAACTTACGGGTTATCTGCTTTAAGCTGCGAGTTTGTGAGTTATACCACGGAGTCAAGCACTTCTGATTTAAAGCTCTCTTTTTCAGAGGAGCTACAGCATCCAATGTTGTCTTCAATGAGAATGTAAAACTATTGACAAGATACTCTATCTCACTTACAGAGTTTAGGTAGCTACTCTGCACTGTGTTGGTATATGGCATTAGAGAACATAAAGAAGGAATCATATCCTTAAACCTAGTTACAGCGCTTTCTGAAAGACTTCTAGTGTAATGAAACTTATTCCCCACTGCTGGGTAGTCCATCAGAGTAAATGTAAATGTTATTAAGAAATGATCAGACAGAAGGGAGTTTTCAGGGAATACTGTTAAGTCTTCTATTTCCATACCATAAGTCAGAACAAGATCTAAGATATGATTAAAGTGGTGGGTGGGCTCATTTACATTTTGAGCAAAGCCAATTGAGTCTAATAATAGATTAAATGCAGTGTTGAGGCTGTCATTCTCAGCATCTGTGTGGATGTTAAAATCGCCCACTATAATTATCTGCGCTAAGCACTAAGTCAGACAAAAGGTCTGAAAATTCACAGAGAAACTCACAGTAACGACCAGGTGGACGATAGATAATAAATAAAACTGGTTTTTGGGACTTCCAATTTGGATGGACAAGACTGAAGAGTCAAGCTTTCAAATGAATTAAAGCTCTGTCTGGGTTTTTGATTAATAATAAGCTGGAATGGAAGATTGCTGATAATCCTCCGCTTCGGCCCGTGCTACGAGCATTCTGGCAGTTAGTGTGACTCAGGGGTGTTGACTCATTTAAACTAACATATTCATCCGGCTGTAACCAGGTTTCTGTAAGGCAGAATAAATCAATATGTTGATCAATTATTATATCATTTACTAACAGGGACTTAGAAGAGAGAGACCTAAAGTTTAATAGACCACATTTAACTGTTTTAGTCTGTGGTGCAGTTGAAGGTGCTATATTATTTTTTCTTTTTGAATTTTTATGCTTAAATAGATTTTTGCTGGTTATTGGTGGTCTGGGAGCAGGCACCGTCTCTACGGGGATGGGGTAATGAGGGGATGGCAGGGGGAGAGAAGCTGCAGAGAGGTGTGTAAGACTACAACTCTGCTTCCTGGTCCCAACCCTGGATAGTCACGGTTTGGAGGATTTAAGAAAATTGGCCAGATTTCTAGAAATGAGAGCTGCTCCATCCAAAGTGGGATGGATGCCGTCTCTCCTAACAAGACCAGGTTTTCCCCAGAAGCTTTGCCAATTATCTATGATAATTAATAAGGGATGACAATGCTTGTTGACAAACACAGGATGTTATCAAGCATGGTGGACAGAAATGGCTGAAACACAACTGCATGACTCAAACACAGCTCTGTAGAGTAAAACGGTTTAATGAAGAACTTAGCTGGGGTTGGTACATGGTAAAGCAGTCCAGGAGAAGCAACAGTACAAAAAACATCAGGCAAGCGTGTGGTCAAAAAAAACAGTCAGGTGATCCGACAACACGATGTGACTGGCAAGATGAGAAACACAAGAGCAGAAGTGGAGAGAATGCACAAGGTGCATCAATCTGGCGAAAGACAAGTGCAACCAGTGGAGCTTATATACACCCAGGTGATGAACTACAGATTAGGAACAGGTATGTGGAAAGCAGCAGAACAAGGGTGTGGCCAAACAGAGTGACATACCCGCCACCAAGCACCAAGAGACAGACAAGAGAGATAGGGACAGAGAAAGCCCAAGCAGGAATGAGACTAGCAAAAGAATAAACACCCACAGAAAACATTCACATAATATTACTAAAACCAAACACAAGCACATACCAAATCCTGACAGATGTATTGCAGCGGCTCAAATTTTCTGAAATCTTACCAGTCCAGATCTCTGACCCTCCAACTGATGAAATAACTAGAGGTGGGTAATCCCAGCTTCAGTGAGTAAAACTCCTGCCATATATTGTTTCTACTTGTACCTGTGCACCATAATCAGGTGATTTTGCTAAATAGCTCATACTAATGATTCAGAGGTGCAAGCAACTGTGCATTGCTGGGGCTGAGAGAAGACACGAGCGATGCACACTGACGGGATCCAAAAACTTGTCTGGCATTAGACAGTTTGTGAAAAGCAAAGGTGACTAATGACACTGCCTGATATTTCTATCAGGCAGTGTCATTCCAAGATTTAATCACATATGTGATTCATGTGAGTGTCTTGAAATAATCACATCACAGGCAGAACTTTTCAGTCGAGCATAAATTATGTATTAGCAAGGTTGGGTAGGATTACTTTGAAATGTAATCCAAAAGTAATCAGATTACAAGTAATCCAAATATATGTACATACATACATGTAATCAACATGTATTCTTTCAATGTAATCCTACCCAACCTTGCAGCTACACACATTCATCGCATATTAAGGGAAAAATTATGTCATGATGCCCTGTTTTTCACTCTGACATTGAATAACGACTGAATGAATGTTATAGGTTTTGCTTTTAAATCGCAGATTCCGTTTTCCTTTCAAATGTTAGCCATACGTATGAGTGATAACTGTTTTTTTCTGATTTATAAAGAGCTGCACACGACGAGTTCAGGTTTCATGTATTCTTTGTTTAATTAGTCAGATTTTGTTTATAATATTAAAGAGAAAACCAGAACACATGGATAAGATGCAATGAGCATGCCATTGAACTGAAGCAAATACAACCAGACGATCACTTTAACACTCTGCCACACTTTGACTTCACAGACATAATGCAAACATATCGACGATCATCACCAACCTCCAGAAACAAGTGTGAAAATGACAGACTGGATCAATACTTTGTTTAGCTCGAGAGCAGCTGTTGGTGGGAAACTGAGATCACAAGAGCTCGGTTTCAACAGCCATGCTAGCAGCTGCGCTGAGATGCTGAATGCAGGGAGGAGACCCGAGTTGGGTCGATGTCTCGTGTGGCAAAATCTCTCCATCTGCCACCTCAATCATCTCGAATCCTTCTTCAGCATCAGAGTTGCTTTGAAAAGCTGCCTGGTTGCTGGTGACCTAAATGTGCGTGGACCGGCCTCAGGTGACATTAGAGCTCCCTGTATAGCACCGATACCGATACTGGAATAAATCTGCCAAACAGGGTAAGACAGAAAATTTAAAAATAATTTTTAAAACTGCAAGATAACCAACCAGCCCATCGACTTTCACCAGAATCACCAAAAATGTTGGGCATTATTGAATTAAACATTAAAATTTTGGAAGATGGAATAGAGAGAAAACAGTCTTTAATCAATGTACCAGGCTTTGCGTTCTCAGGGTGCAGGACTACTTTGTGTCCCTCGGGTGAATAAGAAGTCTGCAGGTCATAGAGCTTTCTCTTATCGTGCCCATGTTCTGTGGAATGATCTCCCTCATCAATTAAACAGTCAGATTCTGTGGAGACTTTCAAGTCCAGACTTAAAACGCAGTTTTGTTTTACACTTTTTACTGTTTTAATTAATTTTATTAGGAAACGGCGTGTGCCACAGCCTCAACTTTACCTAAATTCTGGGTCTTTTAGTGAAGTTTAGGGCTAGTGGCCGGCAATCACCTTCGTATTTTTTCCATTTTCTTGTTGATTAATGCTGGGGAATTATACAGTATTTCTTGTCTTTCTGATACCTGATTCTGTTTTTTGTCTCTCTGTTTAAGGTGCAGCTCCATCCAGAGATAGCTGTATTTGTGCTGAAGACCCTCCTGTCCTGTGCACCAACAGCATTTCCTGTATATTCATTTTGTGAATAGTTCTGTAATTTATGTTTGTAGCATGGCCCAAGCAGAGGGTCACCCCTTTGAGTCTGGTCTGCTTGAGATTTCTTCCTCAGAGGGAGTTTTTCCTTACCACTGTTACTCTGGGGGTTAGTAAGGTTAGACCTTACTTGTGTGAAGAGCCTTGAGGCAACTCGGTTGTGATTTGGCGCTATATAAATGAAATTAAATGAAACTGAATTGAAATTGAAAAATGTAGCACAAGTTCATCGAACCCCTATTTACATTCTATTAGTGATAGTGCATGCACAATAATTCATCCACAGAGTGGTGACAAGTCCATCCATCGCCCTTCAGTCCCTTCAGACCAACAACTCAACCAATGAACTCCAGCTCACCCAGCACAAATATGACCTAAGGCAGGGGTGGCCAAGTTCGGTCCTCGAGAGCCACATTCCTGACACTCTTAATTGTCTCCCTGCTCCAACACACCTGAATCCAATGAAAGGCTCGTTAGCAGATTTTTAATGAGCCTTTCACAGCCCCACAGCAAGCAGCAGAGTTTCGTTCTTTCTTTTTTTTTTTTTTACGTGCGGGCGCGAGCGAATCGTCTGTGTGGAGAATATTTTATTAATCAACTACACAGATGTATAATAAAACAAATGGTGACTGGTTTCTAAACACAATTATGACAGAGTTTTTTGGGGGACGAGCGAGCTGCAGCAAGCAGTGGAGTTTCTTTTTTTTTTTTAATTGTTTACATGTGCGCGCGTGAACGGGACAGTTGGTCCTCAAACTGGGTCCCGCAGAGGTGGAAGGACCACTGAAAGCAGCCATCATCCAGACGCAGCTCCTGCAGCAAATAATGATACTCTCTGTACTGGGAGCTTTTCACAACAACTCGCTCCGTGTGAATAAAGGTCTGTCATGATGACTTGACGCCGAGCGGAATGGAAGCTCCTCCTATTTGATGACGCACCGGGGTGAATTTTCGCAGTGAAAGTCCACCCAAGCAGAGCGACACACCGGGCGAAGGAGGCGCATCCGTCGCCACGCGACCCCCGCAAATTTGTAGCGTCTGATCACGCCCGGTGTGAACGCGGTACGAAATCTGTGAAGTAGCGCTATTATAGATGTTTTAAGGCTGTAAAACCCCTCACTACACACTTTTCTCAAACAGGCATTAACATTTTCTCACTTTTCTCTCTTGTGTAAACACTCTTTTTTCTTCTGTGCGAGAAGATTATAAACAGACACGCAGAATACAATGCGCGGCTCTCCCTTCACTCATTGTCTCCGGGGGTATGGATGCAGGACCCGCAAAGAATCCAAGTCCTCTCTCGGTGGCCACGGAACTCTGCGGCTGTGGTCAACATCCGGATCAAAACAGCGAGCGTAGCCTCTAGACCTGTTGCCAGATTTGGCGCAATTCTGCACAGCAGACAGGAGGGCGGCAGTGTGATTGGCAGTGAGAGCAATTGCGGTGATTTTTTTTATTTTTTTTATATTTTGTTAGTCAAGCGAGGTGGCGGGTCATGGATCCAGTATAAATAGCTGGCGGAGCCAATGTCAGAGGTTCCGGAGCGTGCGTCCGAGGTTCCGGAGCGCACTCCGGCTTCCTCCCCCTCAAATTAAGCCCTGCACACCCATATCCTCTGACAACTGTAAACAGCATTCCATTCATTAAAGTCCCATGCTCTGTCATCTGATTCTGCATTCTTCTGAGTTCTTATCAGACTCCCCACAGCGATTCAACAATTCATACCAGTCCTACAGTCATACTCTCCTTTAATGGTCCTTCGAGCCAGATCAGGTGTTACTGTGATCATGCAGACCGCAGAGTCAGAACCCAGTGCTGTGCGCCCCAGGAGACAGACAGCGGTGCCCTCTTACCTGTCAGAGTATGACCTCAGTGGTCCTGGAGCCCAGAGTCAGTCCAGAGCAACACAGATAAAGCGAACTTCGACCAGATCCCAATCACCACCTCTCAGCCAGCACTTCAACCAGTTAGAGGAGCCTGAGCCCAGCCAACCTGAACAAGCCACAGGGATGCAGCAGATCCACCCAGTCCTAGAGTTCAATGCTGCCCTCACACAGATACGCCAGGAGAATGCTGAGCTCCGTCAGCAGTTCCAGAGCCTGATGGCAGTACTACAAGCCCAATCCCAGCCTGCAGTCACTCAGTCTCTCCCCCTGCCTCCTCTACTGGTCAGTGCTTACAGTCATGGTTATGATGGAAGCTCACAGTTCCCACCCAGAGCTCCTTCTGCCTTAACCCAGCCACAGCCATATTATTCCAGCCCCAGGGATAATATAACACAAGATTTCTCCCAGCTCAGAGTTTCCGGTGCTAATAGAGACCTGACTTTTACCTCCTCCTATTCAGCCACACCTCAGCAGAGTGCTCCTCATGCAGATCTGTACGGCCAGAGCTTACAAGCACCCTCCCATCAAGCAGGTGGCCCACAGTATGGTGTTGCAGATGTAGGCAGAGACTCCCCTGTGTCCCAGATGCCCTACCCTCGTGCTGAGAGAGAGCTCACATACAGGGGACCCAAGCCTACTATCCCTAGTCTCACATCTCCAGACCCAAGAGAGTTTGCCCGCATGAAGATTGCCCTGGAGAATCTCCTGCCAGAGGATGCCACAGAGAGATATAAGTTTCAGATTCTCACAGATCACCTTAAGTGTGAGGAAGCCTCACTTGTGGCTGACTCCTACTGTATCTCCTGGCAGCCTTATACAGACACGATGCAGGCCCTCACCAAAATGTATGGTCAGCCCCATAAGCTCGCTGTACAGAGGATTGCAGAGCTCATGGATGGTCCTAATATTTGCAGCAGTGATGTGAGGAGCTTCCGCCTATTTGCCCTTAATGTGCGCTCACTAATGGGCATGTTAGAGCAGCTCGAGCAGAGAGGACAAGTAGAGCTGACTTGTGACTCACATGTATCACGGCTGTTAAGTAAACTCCCCCATGACCTCACTGCCAGCTTTAAGAGGTACATTCACCCCTTCAGAGTCCACTATCCCCACACTCATGGAGTTTGCAGAGTGGCTAGAATATGAGCTAGAAGTGCAGGAAGACACATTTAAGCCCCTAAAGAGAGAGGAGTCATCCCATAAGAAGCCTGAGTCCATGCGCACTCCCAAGCCCTCTAATAAGTCCGCCACTATCCTGCTGGGCACAGAGAAGAGTTCAGCACAATGGACAGTGACATCTCCTGCACCTGCCCTCACAGCCCCCCATTTCAAGAGAGTGGAGCAGGTGAAAGCCTACTGTCCCTATTGTGACAATGACAAGCACTTTCTGAACAATTGTGCCAACTGTAAAGGGTTGAGTAAGGAGCAGAAGGTGACTTGGATCAAAGTTAACAATAAGTGCTGGCGCTGTGGCCACAATCACCAAGCTGCTAAGTGCACACTCAAAGCCCCCTGTAAGACATGCAGTAGGAGACACCTGTTAGTGCTGCATGAGGTGAATGAGAGAGGAGGAAGACTCTGCACCAGCTACAGCCCCACAGAGAGCTGCCTCGTCAACACCACCCACAAAGTCCTGTATGCAGACCACCCAGTGTATAACTGTAAAGTGCTGCTGAAGATTAGTAAAGTGCTCCTGAGGAGTAGAGATAAGTGTTTGGAGGCTTATGCTGTCTTAGATGATGGATCGGAGCATACGATCCTTCTCCAGCCTGCAGCTAAACATCTGGGGCTCAGAGGCAGGAAAGAAGTGTTGGCTCTCCGCACAGTCAGACATGACATAGAGAAGTTTCATGGGGCGGCTGTTTCATTCTCCATATCTCCAGCTGCCCACCCAGATCAGACCTATAAAATCCAGAATGCTTTCACCTCCGAGCAGCTTAATTTAGCGGAGCACTCTCATCCAGTAGCTAGTCTCCAACAGAAGTATAAGCACTTATCAGGTTTGTCTCTTCCCCCTCTAGATGGAGTCCGTCCTACGCTGCTGATTGGTGCAGACAACATGCACCTCATCACCCCTGTAGAGCCAGTCAGACTGGGACCCCCGGGCGGACCAGCAGCTGTGAGGACACTCCTGGGATAGACACTCCAAGGACCAGCACAAGCCATCAAGTCCAGTCCTAATGTAAGTCACTCACTGCCTGTTCACCTCTGCACCCCCACCCTCAGAGCTGTTCTACTGTGCGGAGAAGCTGTGGCAGATGGATGTGCTGCCTTACCGCAGTGAGAAGTTAGCTGTGAGGTCACGACAGGATCAAGAGGTAGTGAAGCTCCTGCAGGAGCAGACAGTGAGAGTTAATATTGATGGCACAGACCGCTATGTCACACCTCTCCTGTGAGTTAGAGACATGCCCCTCCTCAGAGCCACTCCAGAAGCCATGATGCCACACCTGAGAGGAACAGAGAAGCGCTTAGCCAAAGCTCCAGAACAAGCTGCTGCTTACCAGAGAGAGATAGAGAAGCTTGTGGAAGCCGGCTATGTGGTGAAGTTGACCCCTCAACAAGTCGAGAGCAGTGCGGAGGCTTGGTACATACTCCACCATATGGTCCAACATAATGGGAAGAATCGTGTGGTATATAACTGCTCGTTCCAGCACCAAGGCCACAACCTCAACCAGCTCCTCCTACCTGGTCCCACTCGCTGTGCTGCTGCACTTCAGGGAGCATGCCACTGCATTCAGCAGTGACATCCATGGCATGTTCCACCAGGTGAGGCTCCTGCCTGCAGACAGAATACTGCTGTGATTCCTATGGAGAGATATGAGGAGAGACAGCCCACCTGATGTTTATGAGTGGCAGGTGTTCCCCTTTGGCACCACGTGCAGCCCCTGCTGTGCAAGCTTTGCACTGCAGAAACACGTCACTGGCCACAGCCAGCCAGAGGAAGATGTCCATTTAGCCATTCACAAGTCCTTCTATGTGGACAACTGTTTACAGAGCCTCCCCTCTCCAGACACAGCCAAGGCTCTTGTGGACAAACTACGCCATCTACTGGCCAAAGGCAGTTTTGAGCGGAGGCAGTGGGCCAGTAATATTCCCAGTGTTGTGAGTCACCTCCCTCCAGAGCTCAGGTCCTCCAGCTGTGAGTTGTGGCTCAGTCAAGGTCAAGCAGACATCCAGGAGCCAGCCCTAGGCCTGCACTGGAATTGTAAGTCTGACACTCTCAGCTACAAGCACAGGCACATTGACTGCTCAGTGGCTACTATGAGGAGCATTTATAGAGTACTGGCAAGCCAGTACGATCCTCTCGGTCTCATAGTGCCTTTTACCACCGGTGCCAAGGTCATAGTGCGTCACCTGTGGGAGAAGAAGAGAGATTGGGATGACCCACAACTCCCAGAGGAGCTACTGGAGAAGTGGCATGTGTGGGAAGCAGAACTGGTACACCTGCCTGAGATAACCCTGCCCAGATGTTACACCAATCCCCTGCATGGACCAGCCCAGCTGCACAAGAGATATTCATGTGTTCTGTGATGCCTCAGAACAAGCATATGGGTCAGTGGCATATCTGAGGACAGAGAATCCAGAGGGGCATGTTGAAGTGGCCTTCCTCAGCGGGCCGCTCGTGTCTTGTGTCTCCCCCAAGAAGCATCAATCTGTCCCCCGCTTAGAGCTGTGTGCTGCTCTCAATGGTGCTCAGCTCTGCAGAGTTATCAGTACAGAGTTAACTCTCCCCATCTGCCACTGCACCTTATGGTCTGACTCAAGTGTAGTCTTAACCTGGTTAAGCTCAGACTCCTGTCGCTATAAGGTGTTTGTGGGGACCCGTGTGGCTGAAATACAAGATCTGACAGAAGCGGCCACATGGAGATATGTGCCCTCATGAGATAACCCGGCAGATGACATCACGCATGGCCTGACCCTCCAAGACATCAGCCGAGGCCAAAGATGAACAGAAGGCCCTTCCTTCCTGAAGCTAGCCCCCAGTGCCTGGCCTGAATCACCCCCTCCCTTTCAGAGTGAACCTGAAGGCAAGCTTAAGCGGCATGTTGTTACGCTAATTATGTCCTCTGCTAGCGTTTCAGACCCGCTTCAGCACCAGACCCTTGACAGCCACCTGGAAGCCACCGCGCGTCAGCTCCACGGGGCAGCTGACCTCAATGACCCTCCGAGTGCTGATTCTTATGCTGCTGCTGAGCTTGAGATCCTGCGACAAGCCCAGAGAGACTCATTCCCAGAGGAGGTGACACAGTTAAAGGCCAGCAAACCAGTCTCCAAGACCAACCGCATTCTTCTACTAGCACCTGAGTTTGATGAGGCTACAGGGCTCATCAGAGTAGGAGGCTGCCTTCGCCGCAATCCTGACCTGCCAGTAGAAGAAGTGCACCCCATAGTGCTGGACTCACGCCACCCTCTCACCCGACTCATCATACAGCATTATGATAACAACTTCCAGCATCAAGGGCCAGAAAGGGTGTTTGCAGAGATCAGGAGGAAGTACTGGGTGCTGCGCGGCCGTGAAGCAGTGCACCGCCACCAGAGGTCCTGTCCTGAGTGCAGGAAATAGAAAGGCCACCCCCATCCACCCAGAATGGCTGATCTCCCCCCAGCCAGACTGCGCCTGTTTAAGCCCGCATTTTACTCCACAGGCGTGGACTGCTTTGGGCCATATATCATCAAGATTGGCCGCAAAAATGAGAAGAGATGGGGCATATTGTTTAAATGCCTGACCACCAGAGCAGTTCACCTGGATCTTCTCCCCAGTATGGACACAGACGCCCCAGGAGATTCGATGTGACCAGGGGACCAACTTCAGAGGAGGAGAGCGTGAGTTGCAGGAGGCATTTCAGGCTCTTCACCCAGACCTCAGAGAGCAGTTGGCCAGTCAACAGATTATGTTTGCCTTCAATCCTCCTGGAGCACCTCATTTCGGTGGGTGCTGAGAACATGAGATCCGTTCTCTCAACACGGCACTTCAGGTCATCATAGGAGCTAAGACAGTCACAGAGGAGGTGTTACACACAGTCCTCATTGAAGTGGAGGGGATGCTCAATTCAAAACCCCTCGGCTACACCTCTTCTGAAGTAGCACACCCAGACTCTGTGACCCCCAACTGTCTCCTCAAGGGTTAGACCTTACTCATGTGGCAGCTTTGTTGTGGTTTTGCGCTGTATAAATGAAATAAACTGAAAAATAAATAAATTGAATTCAGGTCTGGGGTCTGGCTGGACCACTCAAGAACATTCACAGAGTTGTCCTGAAGCCACTCCTTTGATATCTTGGCTGTGTGCTTAGAGTCATTGTCCTGCTGGAAAGATGAACCATTGCCCGAGTCAGAGGTCTAAAGCGCTCTGGAGCAGGTTTTCATCCACGATGTCTCTGTGCATTGCTACATTCATCTTTCCCTCAATCCTGACTAGTCTCCCAGCTCCTACCACTGAAAAACATCCCCACAGCATGATGCTGCTACCACCATCCTTCAGTGTTGGGATGGTGCCTGGTTTCCTCCAAACATGACGCCTGGTATTCACACCAAAGAGTTCAAACTTTGTCTCATTAGACCAGAGAATTTTGTTTCTCATGGTCTGAGAGTCCTTCAGGTACCTTTTGACAAACTCAAGGTGGGATGCCATGTGCTTTTAGTAAGGAGTGACTTCCGTCTGGCCACTCTGTCATACAGGCCTGATTGGTGGATTGCTGTAGAGAAGGTTCTCCTCTCTCCACAGAGGAATGCTGGAGCTCTGACAGACTGACCATCAGGTTCTTGGTCACCTCCTTGATTAAGGTCCTTCTACCCCAGTTGCTCAGTTTAGATGGGCAGTCAGCTCTAGGAAGAATCCTGAAGAGTCAGAACCAAACTGGGTAAAAAGGCTTTTAAATTTTCTGCCCCATCTACCTGGAATGATGTGCAGATGGACTTGAAATTGCCACATCTTGTATCTCTGGGGAAATTTAAGGTGATAATAAAAGACAGAGAAATAACCTCTGTCGGATCTTTTGACTACACTGTGTCATCATGAAATTCAATTCAATTTCAATTCAATTTATTCAACTTACAGAGTGCCAAATCATGACAGCGTTGCCTCAAGGTGCTTCACAGAAAACAACCCAAAAAACAAAAGAAAACAAAACGGACCAAAAGCTCAAAGAGCATAATTAAAAGATTAAAAACAACAATAAAACAGTAAAAAAGTAAATAAATAAAAAGCGTAATAAAATAAATATGCTAATCATATAAAAGAGAAAACTAATGCATCTTCAGTCTGGACTTGAAAGTATCCACAGGGTAGGACTGCCTCACTGACGCAGGGAGATCATTCCACAGAACAGGAGCATGATAAGAGAAAGCTGTGTGACCCACAGACTTTTTATTCACCCTAGGGACACAAAGTAGTCCTCATCTTCATTTTATTTTCATTTATTTATATAGCGCCAGGTCACAACAGAGTTGCCTCAAGGCGTTTCACACAGGTAAGGTCTAACCTTACTAACCCGCAGAGCAACAGTGGTAAGGAAAAACTCCCGCTGAGCAAAAACTTCACTAAAAGGGTTGAGGCCATGGCACGCTCCGTTTCCTAATAAAATTAATTAAAAGTGTAAAAAGCATAAAACAACTGTACCAGTATGCTAGCCATACGAAAGGGAAAAGAAGTGCATCTTAAATCTGGACTTGAAAGTCTCCACCATATCTGTTTTATTGACGCAGGGAGATCATTCCACAGAACAGGGGCATGATAAGAGAAAGCTCTGTGACCCGCAGACTTTTTATTCACCCTAGGGACACAAAGTAGTCCTGCACCCTGAGAACGCAAAGCCCAGACCGGTACGTAAGGTTTAATTAGGTCAGCTTGGTAGCAAGGTGCCAGTTCATGAACAATTTTATAGACTAGTAGCAGAACCTTAAAATCTGATCTCACTGGGACAGGAAGCCAGTGAAGGGATGCCAAAATGGGTGTAATTTGGTGGAACTTTCTGCTTTGTGTCAAAAGTCTGGCTGCAGCATTTTGAACCAACTGGAGACCCCTAATGCTAGACTGCAGTAAACCAGAAAATAGAACATTGCAGTAGTCCAATCTAGAAGAGATAAACACATGGATCAGGGTCTCAGCATCAGCCATAGACAGGATGGTACGAATCTTTGCTATATTTCGCAGGTGGAAGAAAGCAGTCCTCGTAATATTTCTAATGAGGAGGCCAAAGGACAACGTAGGATCAAAAATTACCCCAAGGTTCCTCACGTTGTCAGGGTGATGTATGATACATGAGCCTAGGCTGAGCATTAACTGGTCAAATTGATGCCGATGTCTCACTGGACCAACAACCATCATTTCAGTCTTATCAGAGTTTAAAAGTAGGAAGTTTCTAGACATCCAACTTCTCACTGCTGCAAGGCAATCTTCTAAGGATTTTATGTGAATGAGAGTACCAGCAGTTATTGGCATGTACAACTGAGTATCATCAGCATAGCAGTGAAAGGTAATCCCAAAATTCCGCAATATGTGCCCAAGGGGTGCTATATAAAGGAAGAAAAGCAGGGAGCCTAAGACAGACCCCTGTGGAACCCCAAATTTCATATCAATAAGGTTAGAGGTAGTGTTACTGTACAAAACACAGTCATAACGACTGGTCAGGTATGAAGTCAGTGGCTCAAAGAGATTATTCTCAGTAAGATAGTCTACGAGCTGCAGTGACACCACTTTTCCAGAATTTTAGAGCAAAATGATAGATTTGCTATCGGCCGATAGTTTTTCAATACACTAGGGTCAAGATTAAGTTTCTTAAGTAATGGTTTAATCACTGCAGATTTGAAACATTTAGGAACAGATCCAGAAGTTAAAGAAAGATGAATAATTTCCAGCACAGTTGGCCCAAGAGTGGGCCACAGGTCCTTAAACAGTTTTGTTGGTATATGGTATATTTTGTTGGGTTATCAGCTTAAAGCAGATAACCCGTAAGCTGGAGAGGAAATGAGATCTCACTAAATTAGAAGATCTTCATTTAGCCTGGAAAAAGAGTCTGTTGCTCTATAAAAAAGCCCTCCGTAAAGCTAGGACATCTTACTATTCATCACTAATTGAAGAAAATAAGAACAACCCCAGGTTTCTTTTCAGCACTGTAGTCAGGCTGACAAAGAGTCAGAGCTCTATTGAGCCAAGTATTCCTTTAACTTTAACTAGTAATGACTTCATGACTTTCTTTGCAAATAAAATTTTAACTATTAGAGAAAAAATTATTCATAACCATCCCAAAGACATATCTTTATGTTTGACTGCTTTCAGTAATGCTGGTATTTGGTTAGACTTTCTCTCTGATTGTTCTGTCTGAGTTACTTTCATTAGTCACTTCCTCCAAACCATCAACATGTCTATTAGACCTCATTCCTACCAGGCTGCTCAAGGAAGCCCTACCGTTAATTAATGTTTCGATCTTAAATATGATCAATCTATCTTTATTAGTTGGCTATGTACCACAGGCTTTTAAGGTGGCAGTAATTAAACCATTACTTAAAAAGCCATCACTTGACCCAGCTATCTTAGCTAATTATAGGCCAATCTCCAACCTTCCTTTTCTCTCAAAAATTCTTGAAAGGGTCGTTGTAAAACAGCTAACTGATCATCTGCAGAGGAATGGTCTATTTGAAGAGTTTCAGTCAGGTTTCAGAATTCATCATAGTACAGAAACAGTATTAGTGAAGATTACAAATGATCTTCTTATGGCCTCAGACAGTGGACTCATCTTTGTGCTCGTCCTGTTAGACCTCAGTGCAGCTTTTGATACTGTTGACCATAAAATTTTATTACAGAGATTAGAGCATGCCATAGGTATTAAAGGCACTGCGCTGCAGTGGTTTGAATCATATTTATTTAATAGATTACAATTTGCTTAAATTTTCATTGTTATGCAGATGATACCCAGCTTTATCTATCCATGAAGCCAGAGGACACACACCAATTAGTTAAACTGCAGGAATGTCTTTCAGACATAAAAACATGGATTACCTCTAATTTCCTGCTTTTAAATTCAGATAAAACTGAAGTTATTGTACTTGGCCCCACAAATCTTAGAAACATGGTGTCTAACCAGATCCTTACTCTAGATGGCATTACCCTGACCTCCAGTAATACTGTGAGAAATCTTGGAGTCATTTTTGATCAGGATATGTCCTTCAATGCGCATATTAAGCAAATATGTAGGACTACTTTTTTGTATTTGCGCAATATCTCTAAAATTAGAAAGGTCTTGTCTCAGAGTGATGCTGAAAAACTAATTCATGCATTTATTTCTTCTAGGCTGGACTATTGTAATTCATTATTATCAGGTTGTCCTAAAAGTTCCCTGAAAAGCCTTCAGTTAATTCAAAATGCTGCAGCTAGAGTATTGAGAGGGACTAGAAGGAGAGAGCATATTTCACCCATATTGGCTTCTCTTCATTGGCTCCCTGTTAATTCCAGAATAGAATTTAAAATTCTTCTTCTTACTTATAAGGTTTTGAATAATCAGGTCCCATCTTATCTTAGGGACCTCATAGTACCATATCACCCCAATAGAGCGCTTCGCTCTCAGACTGCAGGCTTACTTGTAGTTCCTAGGGTTTGTAAGCGTAGAATGGGAGGCAGAGCCTTCAGCTTTCAGGCTCCTCTCCTGTGGAACCAGCTCCCAATTTGGATCAGGGAGACAGATACCCTCTCTACTTTTAAGATTAAGCTTAAAACTTTCCTTTTTGCTAAAGCGTATAGTTAGGGACTGGATCAGGTGACCCTGAACCATCCCTTAGTTATGCTGCTATAGACTTAGACTGCTGGGGGGTTTCCCATGATGCACCCAGTGTTTCTTTTTATTCACCTCTTTTTGCTCTGTATGCACCACTCTGCTTTTAATCATTGGTGATTGATCTCTGCTCTCTTCCACAGCATGTCTTTTTCCTGATTCTCTCCCCTCAGCCCCAATCAGTCCCAGCAGAAGACTGCCCCTCCCTGAGCCTGGTTCTGCTGGAGGTTTCTTCCTGTTAAAAGGGAGTTTTCCTTCCCACTGTCGGCAAGTGCTTGCTCATAGGGGGTCGTTTTGACCGTTGGGGTTTTTCTGTAATTATTGTATGGCCTTTGCCTTACAATATAAAGCGCCTTGGGGCGACTGTTGTGATTTGGCGCTATATAAATAAAATTGATTTGATTTGATATGATCAAATAAACAGGTTGTGCTTTTTGTTGACATTACAAGTTTCGTCAGCATGCCTTGTGACATACTATCAATTCTGTAAATCTAGGTAATACCTCAGTAGTGGCGCCCACCTCAATAGCATGGTGTAGTGGCTGGGATAAGGCATGCTGGGATATGTTTAACCTAATCTCTTCTATTTTCTTCTCAAAGTATCCAGGAAATCTTGTGCTGTAAAAGGAGAGTGAACTGGTTGTGTCGAACCAGTGTTGTTGCCACCGTGTCGAACAAGAATGTTGAGTTATGCTTGTTTTTGTTGATCAAATCAGAGTAATAGGTCCGCTTTGTAGCCAATAATGCATGCTTATAGTCTAAGATAGCATTATGCCATGCAAGGTGGAATACTTCTCATTTTAAACAACGCCATTTCTGTTCTAGACCTCTTGCCTTATGCTTGAGGTCACGCAGGTAATCACTGAACCGAGGTAACTGTGATTTGGGGGAGCGCGGTTTTAACACAGGTGGCGCGATCATGTCGAGTGTAGTTTTGAGAACTGAGTTTAAACTATCCACAAGTCTGTCTACTGACTGGGTATTTGCCATATGTGAAGCTAAGACATCAGGCAGTATAGCTTTGAGTTCAGTCTTAGTTGAGGAGTTGATGCATTGCTGTAGTGATATATAAAGTTGTTCCACTAAACACGGCAGCGAAACTGTAAACTTAATAAGTCAGCGATCAGAGACCACTGATGTAAGAGGCATGATGTCAATATTCTTGACCACGTGTGAGAATCAGATCCAGGGTATTTCCACTAATGTGCGTCGAATCCCAAATGCATTGCCAAAATCCTAATGCATCCACAATTTCCATAAATGATTTGCAGAGGGGATCAGAAGGCTTATTTATATGAACATTAAAGTCACCAATGATCAGAATGTTATCTGCACTAGTTGACAAGTTAGAGATGAATGCACCAAATTCATCTAAGAATTTAGAATATAGGTCAGGAGGCATATATACTGTGACAAAATAATACGGCTGATTTTTATTCTTCTGACCATGTCAATGCATAATATCCTGAGCAGAGCAGAGAATCAGATGCTCAAATAAGTTATATTTATGACCCCCAACAGCTAATAAGCTAAACCTAGATTTATAAATAAGAGCAACACCCCCGCCTTGCTTCGCATCATGAAGGATGTGACTAAATGTATATGCTGGTGGGCAGGCCTCATTTAAGGGGAGGACAGCTGTAGGTTTAAGCCAGGTTTCACATAACCCAATCATATCTAAATGTTGATCAATAATTAGATCATTGATCAACAATGATTTTTGAGGACAGTGATCTTATGTTAATGAGACCCAGTCTAAGGACCTCAGTGGGGTTGACAGTTGAACTGTTTGGGTTTAGGGGTGGTTCCAGAGTAGCATATATAAGATGCCTAGAAATAGGTTTAGTTTTGAGACATTCCACGTGCATTGTAGGTAGCAGACACGAAATCTTTGCTGGAACAACCACTGGGCCATCCTCAAATTTTAACATCATCCAATATAGTAATGGGTATTAAGTTTGCAAAGCATATCTCTCTATGATTCTTATGGACACATCTACGGAAGCAGGCCATAGTCTCAACTTGTTGAATTTTCCTCCCTGGCAGATAAACTGCACTATCACCATAGTGGATTTTCTGCACTAATTTCCCCACACCTACATTTGTCATAACCCTTGCAGGGTCTCTAATCACCTGCTCCGTGGCCTGCTGTAAATTCCTAATGTTACTCTCCCTGTACAGAGCTCTATCTATGTATTTTCGTAGACAAGATGGTGGTGCCTTCCCCAGTAGGGTGGAGGCCATCCAGCATTAGCAAGCCACGGCAGCCCCAGAACGAAGGCCAGTTATCAATAAAGCTAAAGCCTTGCTGTCTACAAAATTGCACCAGCCACCTATTTAACGATGTCAGCCTGCTAAACGCCTCATCAGTACCCCGAGAGGGGAGTACCCCGGGACTCCTGCACCGTGAGAACGCAAAGCCCGCGCCGGTACGTAGGGTTTAATTAGGTCAGCTTGGTAGGGAGGTGCTAGTCCGTGAACAGTTTTATAGGCTAGTAGCAGAACCTTAAAATCTGATCTCACTGGGACAGGAAGCCAGTGAAGGGATGCCAGAATGGGTGTAATGTGGTCAATCTTTCTGCTCCATGTCACAAGTCTTGCAGCAGTATTTTAAACCAATTGAAGACCCCTGATTCTGGACTGTGGCAACCCAGAAAACAGAACACTGCAATAAGCCAATCCAGAAGAGACAAATGCATGAATCAGGGTCTCAGCATCAGTCATAGACAGGATGGGATGAATCTTCACTATATTTTGCAGATGGAAGAAATCACTCCTTGTAATATCTCTAATGTGGAGGTCAAAGGACATCATAGGATCAAAAATTACTCCAACGTTCCTCACTTTGTCCATATGATGTATGACACACAAACCTAGGCTAAGCACTAGCTGGTCAAATTGATGCAGATGTCTCACTGGACCAAGAACCATCATTTCAGTCTTATCAGATGTTAAAAGAAGGAAGTTACTAGACATCCAACTTCTTACTGATGCAAGGCAATCTAGACTCTTACACAATGTCCCAACTTCATTGGAATTGGGGTTGTGTATATATATATATATATATATATATATATATATATATATATATATATATATATATATATATATATATATGCATGTACATAACTGGTACTCATGGTGCTTGTGCATGCTAAAAAGAAATGATGCTCAATCAATCAATCAATCATTTTTTTTTTATATAGCGCCAAATCACAACAAACAGTTGCCCCAAGGCGCTTTATATTGTAAGGCAAGGCCATACAATAATGATGTAAAACCCCAACGGTCAAAACGACCCCCTGTGAGCAAGCACTTGGCTACAGTGGGAAGGAAAAACTCCCTTTTAACAGGAAGAAACCTCCAGCAGAACCAGGCTCAGGGAGGGGCAGTCTTCTGCTGGGACTGGTTGGGGCTGAGGGAGAGAACCAGGAAAAAGACATGCTGTGGAGGGGAGCAGAGATCGATCACTAATGATTAAATGCAGAGTGGTGCATACAGAGCAAAAAGAGAAAGAAACAGTGCATCATGGGAACCCCCCAGCAGTCTACGTCTATAGCAGCATAACTAAGGGATGGTTCAGGGTCACCTGATCCAGCCCTAACTATAAGCTTTAGCAAAAAGGAAAGTTTTAAGCCTAATCTTAAAAGTAGAGAGGGTGTCTGTCTCCCTGATCTGAATTGGGAGCTGGTTCCACAGGAGAGGAGCCTGAAAGCTGAAGGCTCTGCCTCCCATTCTACTCTTACAAACCCTAGGAACTACAAGTAAGCCTGCAGTCTGAGAGCGAAGCGCTCTATTGGGGTGATATGGTACTACGAGGTCCCTAAGATAAGATGGGACCTGATTATTCAAAACCTTATAAGTAAGAAGAAGAATTTTAAATTCTATTCTAGAATTAACAGGAAGCCAATGAAGAGAGGCCAATATGGGTGAGATATGCTCTCTCCTTCTAGTCCCCGTCAGCACTCTAGCTGCAGCATTTTGAATTAACTGAAGGCTTTTTAGGGAACTTTTAGGACAACCTGATAATAATGAATTACAATAGTACAGCCTAGAGGAAATAAATGCATGAATTAGTTTTTCAGCATCACTCTGAGACAAGACCTTTCTGATTTTAGAGATATTGCGTAAATGCAAAAAAGCAGTCCTACATATTTGTTTAATATGCGCTTTGAATGACATATCCTGATCAAAAATGACTCCAAGATTTCTCACAGTATTACTAGAGGTCAGGGTAATGCCATCCAGAGTAAGGATCTGGTTAGACACCATGTTTCTAAGATTTGTGGGGCCAAGTACAATAACTTCAGTTTTATCTGAGTTTAAAAGCAGGAAATTAGAGGTCATCCATGTCTTTATGTCTGTAAGACAATCCTGCAGTTTAGCTAATTGGTGTGTGTCCTCTGGCTTCATGGATAGATAAAGCTGGGTATCATCTGCGTAACAATGAAAATTTAAGCAATACCGTCTAATAATACTGCCTAAGGGAAGCATATATAAAGTGAATAAAATTGGTCCTAGCACAGAACCTTGTGGAACTCCATAATTAACTTTAGTCTGTGAAGAAGATTCCCCATTTACATGAACAAATTGTAATCTATTAGACAAATATGATTCAAACCACCGCAGCGCAGTGCCTTTAATACCTATGGCATGCTCTAGTCTCCGTAATAAAATTTTATGGTCAACAGTATCAAAAGCAGCACTGAGGTCTAACAGAACAAGCACAGCGATGAGTCCACTGTCCGAGGCCATAAGAAGATCATTTGTAACCTTCACTAATGCTGTTTCTGTACTATGATGAATTCTAAAACCTGACTGAAACTCTTCAAATAGACCATTCCTCTGCAGATGATCAGTTAGCTGTTTTACAACTACCCTTTCAAGAATTTTTGAGAGAAAAGGAAGGTTGGAGATTGGCCTATAATTAGCTAAGATAGCTGGGTCAAGTGATGGCTTTTTAAGTAATGGTTTAATTACTGCCACCTTAAAAGCCTGTGGTACATAGCCAACTAACAAAGATAGATTGATCATATTTAAGATCGAAGCATTAAATAATGGTAGGGCTTCCTTGAGCAGCCTGGCAGGAATGGGGTCTAATAAACATGTTGATGGTTTGGATGAAGTAACTAATGAAAATAACTCAGACAGAACAATCGGAGAGAAAGAGTCTAACCAAATACCGGCATCACTGAAAGCAGCCAAAGATAACGATACGTCTTTGGGATGGTTATGAGTAATTTTTTCTCTAATAGTTAAAATTTTGTTAGCAAAGAAAGTCATGAAGTCATTACTAGTTAAAGTTAATGGAATACTCAGCTCAATAGAGCTCTGACTCTTTGTCAGCCTGGCTACAGTGCTGAAAAGAAACCTGGGGTTGTTCTTATTTTCTTCAATTAGTGATGAGTAGAAAGATGTCCTAGCTTTACGGAGGGCTTTTTTATAGAGCAACAGACTCTTTTTCCAGGCTAAGTGAAGATCTTCTAAATTAGTGAGACGCCATTTCCTCTCCAACTTACGGGTTATCTGCTTTAAGCTACGAGTTTGAGAGTTATACCATGGAGTCAGACACTTCTGATTTAAAGCTCTCTTTTTCAGAGGAGCTACAGCATCCAAAGTTGTCTTCAATGAGGATGTAAAACTATTGACGAGATACTCTATCTCCCTTACAGAGTTTAGGTAGCTACTCTGCACTGTGTTGTTATATGGCATTAGAGAACATAAAGAAGGAATCATATCCTTAAACCTAGTTACAGCGCTTTCTGAAAGACTTCTAGTGTAATGAAACTTATTCCCTACTGCTGGGTAGTCCATCAGAGTAAATGTAAATGTTATTAAAAAATGATCAGACAGAAGGGAGTTTTCAGGGAATACTGTTAAGTCTTCTATTTCCATACCATAAGTCAGAACAAGATCTAAGATATGATTAAAGTGGTGGGTGGACTCATTTACTTTTTGAGCAAAGCCAATAGAGTCTAATAATAGATTAAATGCAGTGTTGAGGCTGTCATTCTCAGCATCTGTGTGGATGTTAAAATCGCCCACTATAATTATCTTATCTGAGCTAAGCACTAAGTCAGACAAAAGGTCTGAAAATTCACAGAGAAACTCACAGTAACGACCAGGTGGACGATAGATAATAACAAATAAAACTGGTTTTTGGGACTTCCAATTTGGATGGACAAGACTAAGAGACAAGCTTTCAAATGAATTAAAGCTCTGTCTGGGTTTTTGATTAATTAATAAGCTGGAATGGAAGATTGCTGCTAATCCACCGCCCCGGCCCGTGCTACGAGCGTTCTGACAGTTAGTGTGACTCGGGGGTGTTGACTCATTTAAACTAACATATTCATCCTGCTGTAACCAGGTTTCTGTTAGGCAGAATAAATCAATATGTTGATCAATTATTATATCATTTACCAACAGGGACTTAGAAGAGAGAGACCTAATGTTTAATAGACCACATTTAACTGTTTTAGTCTGTGGTGCAGTTGAAGGTGCTATATTATTTTTTCTTTTTGAATTTTTATGCTTAAATAGATTTTTGCTGGTTATTGGTAGTCTGGGAGCAGGCACCGTCTCTACGGGGATGGGGTAATGAGGGGATGGCAGGGGGAGAGAAGCTGCAGAGAGGTGTGTAAGACTACAACTCTGCTTCCTGGTCCCAACCCTGGATAGTCACGGTTTGGAGGATTTAAGAAAATTAGCCAGATTTCTAGAAATGAGAGCTGCTCCATCCAAAGTGGGATGGATGCCGTCTCTCCTAACAAGACCAGGTTTTCCCCAGAAGCTTTGCCAATTATCTATGAAGCCCACCTCATTTTTTGGACACCACTCAGACAGCCAGCAATTCAAGGAGAACATGCGGCTAAACATGTCACTCCCGGTCTGATTGGGGAGGGGCCCAGAGAAAACTACAGAGTCCGACATTGTTTTTGCAAAGTTACACACCGATTTAATGTTAATTTTAGTGACCTCCGATTGGCGTAACCGGGTGTCATTACTGCCGACGTGAATTACAATCTTACCAAATTTACGCTTAGCCTTAGCCAGCAGTTTCAAATTTCCTTCAATGTCGCCTGCTCTGGCCCCCGGAAGACAATTGACTATGGTTGCTGGTGTCGCTAACTTCACATTTCTCAAAACAGAGTCGCCAATAACCAGAGTTTGATCCTCGGCGGGTGTGTCGTCGAGTGGGGAAAAACGGTTAGAAATGTGAACGGGTTGGCGGTGTACACAGGGCTTCTGTTTAGGGCTACGCTTCCTCCTCACAGTCACCCAGTCAGCCTGCTTTCCCGGCTGCTCGGGATCTGCCAGGGGGGAACTAACAGCGGCTAAGCTACCTTGGTCCGCACCGACTACAGGGGCCTGGCTAGCTGTAGAATTTTCCACGGTGCGGAGCCGAGTCTCCAATTCGCCCAGCCTGGCCTCCAAAGCTACGAATAAGCTACACTTATTACAAGTACCATTACTGCTAAAGGAGGCCGAGGAATAACTAAACATTTCACACCCAGAGCAGAAAAGTGCGGGAGAGACAGGAGAAGCCGCCATGCTAAATCGGCTAAGAGCTAGTAGCTACGCTAAGCTAGCGGATTCCTAAAAACATGCAAAGTGAATAATGTGTAAATAATTTAGAGGTGATTCAGCAGAAGGGAGTGCTTTAGTTAAGGCACGTAAAGATTACACTGGGAAACAAATCGTAATCTAGATAACTAGATCAATCTAACTGCGCAGATTAAACAGCTAACAGATACAGAAAAACACCGCTGTGCTCTGGAACAGGAAGTGATACAATACCGCAGTGAGAGCCAACCACCAGTAGAGGCAAGCCCTTTTATGAGGCTCAGCACCTCATAAAAGGAAAGCAATGGCAGATTGTTGGAAAGGTGTTTCCCTTTGCTGTGCATCAATAATGTTTAGCACACACAAGCACCATGAGTACTAGTTCTGTGCACCCCTGTGTGTGTGTGTGTGTGTGTGTGTGTGTGTGTGTGTGTGTGTGTGTGTGTGTGTGTGTGTGTGTGTGTGTGTGTGTGTGTGTGTGTGTGTGTGTGTATACCACCGACAGCTGTCTGAACGCCATCTCAAAGCCGTCCTGTGAGACCAAAACGGAGGTGTTCCTTTGTCTCGCTCCATCAGGAAATCGGTCGTGACGCATGAAGCCTCTGCTTGGCTTTCCATGACAAAATCTCTTGTTAAAAGTGAAATCTGCTGGAAAATGGTTGATGTCCAGCTCTTGTGATAACCAGAGAAAGTGTACACGATGGTCCCAGCTCCACAGAGCCATCCATTTAGAAATGATCCGGTGGTTTGTGGCTCTCGATGGCGGCACGGTGCGCGCCGCGCCGAGTGTCCTTAAAGCCGTCCTTAAAGCTGTAGTAACAATCCTTATTCTCTGTGAAGCCCGTAAAATTTTCACCGAAAGCCAGATAAATTTTTCGAATGGTTTCCAGCTGCCAGTCTCTAACAGTTTCTGAAAAAATTCTGATGGAAAAAAAGCCCAAATCATTCCGCCATTTCCTGACAATGAAAATCCGCCGAGGGGGCTGGACCACTCCTCACTCAAAGCCTTCTCACAGGCGAATGACGCACCCGACAGGCGTGGAAAAACTCATGCATGTGCACGAGGGTTCAAGCTTGTCTGACGCAATCACACGATTCAAATCCATATGGTTTTTGAAAAAAAATAAGGTCAGATACTTTTCTAATAGACCTCATATATATATATATATATATATATATATATATATATATATATATATATATATATATATATATATATATATATATATATATATATATATATATATATCATGTTCAATGTTAATAAAAAGAACAAAATTCATACCAGATTATATAGTAGGTACAACCCCAATTCCAATGAAGATGGGACATTGTGTGAGATAAATTTTCCTTTTTTCCTTACCACTGTTGCTCTGGGGGTTGGTAAGGTTAGACCTTACCTGTGTGAAGCGCCTTGAGGCAACTCTGTTGTGATTTGGCACTATATAAAGGAAATAAAATTGATAAATAAAATACATAAATAAAAACAGAATACAATGAATTGCAAATCCTCTTCAACCTATATTCAATTGAATACACCACAAAGACAAGATATTTTTTGTTTAAACTGATGAACTTTGTTTTTGTGCAAATATTTGCTCATTTTTAAATGGATGCCTGCAACATGTTTCAAAAAAGCTGGGACAGTGGTAAGTTTACCACTGTGTTACATCACCTTTCCTTCTAACAACACTCTATAAGCGTTTGGGAACTGAGGGCACTAATTGTTGAAGCTTTGTAGGTGGAATTCTTTCCCATTCTTGCTTGATGTATGACTTCAGTTGTTCAACAGTCCGGGGTCTCCGTTGTCGTATTTTGTGCTTCATAATGCGCCACACATTTTTAGTGGGCAACAGGTCTGGACTGCAGGCAGGCCAGTGTAGTACCCGCACTCGTTTACTATGAACCCACGCTGTTGTAACACATGCAGAATGTGGCTTGGCATTGTCTTGCTGGTATAAGCAGGGACGTCCCCTGAAAAATACATTGATAGGATGGCAGCATGTGTTGCTCCAACACCTGGATGTACCTTTCAGCATTGATGTGCCATCACAGATGTGTAAGTTGCCCATGCCGTGGGCACTAACACACCCCCATACCATCACAGATGATGGCTTTTGAACTTTGCGCTGGTAACAATCTGGATGGTCTTTTCCTTTTTTGTCCAGAGGACACGACGTCCATGAGTTCCAAAAACAGTTTGAAATGTGGACTCATCAGACCACAGCACACTTTTCCACTTTGTGTCTGTCCATTTCAAATGAGCTCGGGCCCAGAGAAGGCAGCAGCATTTCTGGATGTTGCTGATGTATTGCTTTTGCTTTGCATGGTAGAGTTTTAACTTGCACTTGATATGTAGCAACGAACTGTGTTAATTGACAATGGTTTTCTGAAGTGTTCCTGAGCCAACGCGGTAAGATCCTTTACACAATGATGCCAGCTTTTAATGCAGTGCCGCCTGAGGGATCGAAGGTCACGGGCATTCAGTGTTGGTTTTCGGCCTTGCCGCTTACGTGTAGAAAGTTCTCCAAATTATCTGAAACTTCTGATTATATTATGGACTGTAGATGATGGAATCCCTAAATTCCTTGCAATTGAACGTTGAGAAACATTGTTCTTAAACTGTTGGATTATTTTTCGCACAGGTTATATGATAAGTATTGAACATGTCACCATTTTTATCAAAAAACATATTTCCAAAGGTGTTATTGACTTGAGATTTTTACCAGATGTTGGTAACAACCTACGTAATCCACACATACAAAGAAATCAAACCATACATGTCCACAAATTAAGTTATGTGTAATAATCTGAAATGACACAGTAACAAAATGACAAAAGTATTGAATATCTGATGAAAGGGTGGTGCCGGAATCTAAAACATCAGCTAAAATCTAATCTAGTCAGTAATTAGAAAGCAATCCTGTCCCTTGTCAGTGCAAATTAATATCAGATGTTTCAATCCCAACTGATGGCCTATTAAAAGGTGGCTTATTACCAAGGTGTCATACAAGAAACATCTCATGATGGGTAAAACCAAAGCGCTCTCTCAAGACCTTTGCAACCTTATTCTTGCAAAACAAACTGATGACATTGATTACAGAAGGATTTCTAAACTTCTGAATGTTCCAGTGAGTACCTGAAGAAGAAAAAAATTTGATGCAAAGATGCACTCGCATCGTGCACGTTTGTATCTAGATACTAATTCATATCAATTAATCTCCACATACCTAGCATATATGTACAAATCATTCTTATTTAATGCTTTCAGATGTGCTTCTTTTTTTTTTTTATAAAGATTTGGATTTGGTTCAAATTGTATTGGTCAGATTTCATAGCCTTGGTGAAGGCATGCACTCTCCAACTGTCCTCATATAGTTTCTTCTTGTTTGATTATGTCATACACTGATAAACCATAAGTCATCATAAATTTCAGAAGTACACACACACCCATGCAGAGCCCAGCTAGCATACTAACTGTGCACTAATGTTGATGTTTTCTGACACTACAGTGATAGGTGACATGATGAAAAGCTTCAGCACAGCTTTTGTCGATTCAGCCCAAACAGTTATGGTGCTGTTGCTTACTGTGAACTAGTGCGACAGCGCATTAACAGCCACCGTGCATTCTGTCTGTGTCCCCTGAGACGCCAGAGAGGGCATATTAACATTCTCCACACAAGGGCCACAGGATCTGCCTTCAATGCCGTCTGACTCCAAACAAAAGACTGTGTGTGTGTTTGTGTGTGTGTGACAAAGAGAGAGAGAGAGAGAGAGAGAGAGAGAGAGAGAGAGAGAGAGAGAGAGAGAGGAATGGTGTGTAAGATGAGGAGGAAAAAGTTATTCCCTGTGCTGAGAACAGTGTCGGGCTTGGACACTGTAAAAATTATCTGCGTGATTCAATTTAAAATTTAAGTTCCATTGCTCCAGTAGAAGGTGAGTTGTATAAGTTGCCAACGTATAGCTTATGCCGATATCGGACTTGATCTTCCCCTTCTGACAAACTTAAGGACGCCCCTATTATTGTGATGACGCTAAAGATAATCTTATCAGGTATTCCTGTCATGTGTGGTGTGTTAAGAGCACTCTCGTCTGCACAGAAGGATGTTGGGACCGCTCAGACCTCAAATCGGGGATATTCAACATGTTGATTGTCTTGGCCCAATATCGCAGTGTGGGGTGTGTTACAGTTAGGGGTCCAGAAGGGATCGGACTGGTACTTGGCGATGGACAGAATATGAGCGAAAGGAGATTTAACACTAAACAATGACATAACGGTGGCCTGCTGAGGTGACAGTCAGCCCGCTCATAGCGGTGGAAATCTGGGTGCCGCAGTAATCCGAGCCAGTCTTGAAGGAGAATGTCAACTAATGGTTCAAGGACCAGGACCAGGTGGAACGCTCGCCTCCAAAACCAGGAACTATGGGGAATAAAAACACACAGGGTGAGTGAATGCACTCGTAATGCTGGAGCCTCAAAACAGTCACAGTTCATAAAAGGGTTAACACAGGTTATTTCAGAGTTCATGAAATAAAGTTGTCTTCTTAAGAAAAACAGTTCACTGTTCAGCAATTGTTCATAGTCCATAAGCTGTATCTAAAGGTCAAAGGTCAAGTGCTGCGCGTTGAAGCGCAGCGCCAGTTAAGCAGGACGTGATACAGCTGGGCTGGGTTCTTCAGTTGTTTGATATCAGAGTTCATGCAGTTCTTAAACAGAGTTCTTGGAATAGTTCTTTATCATAGCACAGTCACAAACGGGGACAAGTGAGAACGGGATCCCACTGAGACGAAGGAGAACTTAACTAGCGTTTACTCGAGATGCATTCCACGCCGGGAGCCGAGGAGTTCCCAAAGTGACGTTGCGGTGCAGGTAGTTAGTACCAGGGTCCAGCGTGCTTGGGAACCATACGGGAATCATCTGGAACATCAGGAAAAGACAGTTCGCTCTAATGTGGGAATTAGAGGAGGAGGCCAGCATTACCTGAGCTAAACTGCGGAAAGCTTCGGCATCTTGAGCGCACAGCTGGAAGACGCGGTCAAGGTCACAAGACAATCAGGTTTGGTCCTCCTGATATCTGTCTGGATCATAGATGAGGCTTTGGAAGCTGGCGAGGTAAAAGAGGAAAGCACAGCAACAGACAGCAAAAGTCATGCAACATGCAAGTATCTGGCTTGGCTCCTGGAAGAATCCGGCAATTAAAGAACAGAAAGTCTGGGTTTAAATAGTTAAATAAATCAGTCACTCATCTGATCCAGGTGTGAAACAAACCTGAGGGCGCCATCTGGTGAAGTAACTAACATGACACTGGTAAAAACAAACAGTTAAAACCAGGATCTGGGGAAAATCCTGACAGGGTGTCCCCTGACAAACGAGCACGCAGCCTGCTGAATGTGACGTGTAGCCAATCAGGAAGCGAGGTGACGGACACATGGAGCGGAATCTAAAATCAAAACGGCTGTTATGGCTTACCAGAAAGTCTGGTGGTCTCACTGTCTCCACTCCTTTAACCCACGCCTTTACTTTTTCTTTTTGTATCATTTTTTTCTCCATTAGAAATAGTCCACAAACTTATCTCCATTGCGTCTTCCTCATCCACCATGTTTGTTTACTCTGAAGTCACGTTTAATCTTGAGAGATTTTGCGAGATTTCCCTTCTGACCTGGGAATGTTTGTGTGTGAAATCTGTTTGCGAGTGGTGTGTTGTTTTTACCGTGTGGCTGCAAACCACCCACTGTACAACCAAAACTGTTAGATCTATGATTTTTTTTTATCTCCATGTGTGTGGTCTCTCAGGTATTGGAAACCTAAAGACAATTTGAAAATCTAGCTGTGTGAACCAGGCTTAACCTTTCTGAGCTGAATAAATGTTTTTCTTGAAGTTGAGTTTACTTATGTTTCTAAGGCAGCAATTGCACTTAAGTTCTTAAGCTGAATCACCCTGATAATTTTTACAGTGCAGCAAAAATATAGATTAGTGAGTTAGTCCGTCCCAGCTAATTTGCGAAGACAATCAATAAAAAAAAAAAAAACATGCTATCATTTTAATTACTTCATTTTGATTACTTAATTGAAAGTAGTACACAATGAGGATGAACTGATTAATTTGTTGTGAAATTTCATGCACCAGATCAATCCCAAAAGTAAATTCTGTATGACTACATAATATCTCAATAACATGTTTTCTCTGACTCTAACAGCAGCATCATCTTATGACCATAGTTAACCCAGCAACCAGTACATGGGCATACAGTAGTGTTCAGAATAATAGTGCATAATAAATAGTGAATAAATCCTGCAGTTTAGCTAATTGGTGTGTGTCCTCTGGCTTCATGGATAGATAAAGCTGGGTATCATCTGCGTAACAATGAAAATTTAAGCAATACCGTCTAATAATACTGCCTAAGGGAAGCATATATAAAGTGAATAAAATTGGTCCTAGCACAGAACCTTGTGGAACTCCATAATTAACTTTAGTCTGTGAAGAAGATTCCCCATTTACATGAACAAATTGTAATCTATTAGACAAATATGATTCAAACCACCGCAGCGCAGTGCCTTTAATACCTATGGCATGCTCTAGTCTCTGTAATAAAATTTTATGGTCAACAGTATCAAAAGCAGCACTGAGGTCTAACAGAACAAGCACAGCGATGAGTCCACTGTCCGAGGCCATAAGAAGATCATTTGTAACCTTCACTAATGCTGTTTCTGTACTATGATGAATTCTAAAACCTGACTGAAACTCTTCAAATAGACCATTCCTCTGCAGATGATCAGTTAGCTGTTTTACAACTACCCTTTCAAGAATTTTTGAGAGAAAAGGAAGGTTGGAGATTGGCCTATAATTACCTAAGATAGCTGGGTCAAGTGATGGCTTTTTAAGTAATGGTTTAATTACTGCCACCTTAAAAGCCTGTGGTACATAGCCAACTAACAAAGATAGATTGATCATATTTAAGATCGAAGCATTAAATAATGGTAGGGCTTCCTTGAGCAGCCTGGTAGGAATGGGGTCTAATAAACATGTTGATGGTTTGGATGAAGTAACTAATGAAAATAACTCAGACAGAACAATCGGAGAGAAAGAGTCTAACCAAATACCGGCATCACTGAAAGCAGCCAAAGATAACGATACGTCTTTGGGATGGTTATGAGTAATTTTTTCTCTAATAGTTAAAATTTTGTTAGCAAAGAAAGTCATGAAGTCATTACTAGTTAAAGTTAATGGAATACTCAGCTCAATAGAGCTCTGACTCTTTGTCAGCCTGGCTACAGTGCTGAAAAGAAACCTGGGGTTGTTCTTATTTTCTTCAATTAGTGATGAGTAGAAAGATGTCCTAGCTTTACGGAGGGCTTTTTTATAGAGCAACAGACTCTTTTTCCAGGCTAAGTGAAGATCTTCTAAATTAGTGAGACGCCATTTCCTCTCCAACTTACGGGTTATCTGCTTTAAGCTACGAGTTTGAGAGTTATACCATGGAGTCAGACACTTCTGATTTAAAGCTCTCTTTTTCAGAGGAGCTACAGCATCCAAAGTTGTCTTCAATGAGGATGTAAAACTATTGACGAGATACTCTATCTCCCTTACAGAGTTTAGGTAGCTACTCTGCACTGTGTTGTTATATGGCATTAGAGAACATAAAGAAGGAATCATATCCTTAAACCTAGTTACAGCGCTTTCTGAAAGACTTCTAGTGTAATGAAACTTATTCCCTACTGCTGGGTAGTCCATCAGAGTAAATGTAAATGTTATTAAAAAATGATCAGACAGAAGGGAGTTTTCAGGGAATACTGTTAAGTCTTCTATTTCCATACCATAAGTCAGAACAAGATCTAAGATATGATTAAAGTGGTGGGTGGACTCATTTACTTTTTGAGCAAAGCCAATAGAGTCTAATAATAGATTAAATGCAGTGTTGAGGCTGTCATTCTCAGCATCTGTGTGGATGTTAAAATCGCCCACTATAATTATCTTATCTGAGCTAAGCACTAAGTCAGACAAAAGGTCTGAAATTCACAGAGAAACTCACAGTAACGACCAGGTGGACGATAGATAATAACAAATAAAACTGGTTTTTGGGACTTCCAATTTGGATGGACAAGACTAAGAGACAAGCTTTCAAATGAATTAAAGCTCTGTCTGGGTTTTTGATTAATTAATAAGCTGGAATGGAAGATTGCTGCTAATCCACCGCCCCGGCCCGTGCTACGAGCGTTCTGACAGTTAGTGTGACTCGGGGGTGTTGACTCATTTAAACTAACATATTCATCCTGCTGTAACCAGGTTTCTGTTAGGCAGAATAAATCAATATGTTGATCAATTATTATATCATTTACCAACAGGGACTTAGAAGAGAGAGACCTAATGTTTAATAGACCACATTTAACTGTTTTAGTCTGTGGTGCAGTTGAAGGTGCTATATTATTTTTTCTTTTTGAATTTTTATGCTTAAATAGATTTTTGCTGGTTATTGGTAGTCTGGGAGCAGGCACCGTCTCTACGGGGATGGGGTAATGAGGGGATGGCAGGGGGAGAGAAGCTGCAGAGAGGTGTGTAAGACTACAACTCTGCTTCCTGGTCCCAACCCTGGATAGTCACGGTTTGGAGGATTTAAGAAAATTAGCCAGATTTCTAGAAATGAGAGCTGCTCCATCCAAAGTGGGATGGATGCCGTCTCTCCTAACAAGACCAGGTTTTCCCCAGAAGCTTTGCCAATTATCTATGAAGCCCACCTCATTTTTTGGACACCACTCAGACAGCCAGCAATTCAAGGAGAACATGCGGCTAAACATGTCACTCCCGGTCTGATTGGGGAGGGGCCCAGAGAAAACTACAGAGTCCGACATTGTTTTTGCAAAGTTACACACCGATTTAATGTTAATTTTAGTGACCTCCGATTGGCGTAACCGGGTGTCATTACTGCCGACGTGAATTACAATCTTACCAAATTTACGCTTAGCCTTAGCCAGCAGTTTCAAATTTCCTTCAATGTCGCCTGCTCTGGCCCCCGGAAGACAATTGACTATGGTTGCTGGTGTCGCTAACTTCACATTTCTCAAAACAGAGTCGCCAATAACCAGAGTTTGATCCTCGGCGGGTGTGTCGTCGAGTGGGGAAAAACGGTTAGAAATGTGAACGGGTTGGCGGTGTACACAGGGCTTCTGTTTAGGGCTACGCTTCCTCCTCACAGTCACCCAGTCAGCCTGCTTTCCCGGCTGCTCGGGATCTGCCAGGGGGGAACTAACAGCGGCTAAGCTACCTTGGTCCGCACCGACTACAGGGGCCTGGCTAGCTGTAGAATTTTCCACGGTGCGGAGCCGAGTCTCCAATTCGCCCAGCCTGGCCTCCAAAGCTACGAATAAGCTACACTTATTACAAGTACCATTACTGCTAAAGGAGGCCGAGGAATAACTAAACATTTCACACCCAGAGCAGAAAAGTGCGGGAGAGACAGGAGAAGCCGCCATGCTAAATCGGCTAAGAGCTAGTAGCTACGCTAAGCTAGCGGATTCCTAAAAACATGCAAAGTGAATAATGTGTAAATAATTTAGAGGTGATTCAGCAGAAGGAGTGCTTTAGTTAAGGCACGTAAAGATTACACTGGGAAACAAATCGTAATCTAGATAACTAGATCAATCTAACTGCGCAGATTAAACAGCTAACAGATACAGAAAAACACCGCTGTGCTCTGGAACAGGAAGTGATACAATACCGCAGTGAGAGCCAACCACCAGTAGAGGCAAGCCCTTTTATGAGGCTCAGCACCTCATAAAAGGAAAGCAATGGCAGATTGTTGGAAAGGTGTTTCCCTTTGCTGTGCATCAATAATGTTTAGCACACACAAGCACCATGAGTACTAGTTCTGTGCACCCCTGTGTGTGTGTGTGTGTGTGTGTGTGTGTGTGTGTGTGTGTGTGTGTATACCACCGACAGCTGTCTGAACGCCATCTCAAAGCCGTCCTGTGAGACCAAAACGGAGGTGTTCCTTTGTCTCGCTCCATCAGGAAATCGGTCGTGACGCATGAAGCCTCTGCTTGGCTTTCCATGACAAAATCTCTTGTTAAAAGTGAAATCTGCTGGAAAATGGTTGATGTCCAGCTCTTGTGATAACCAGAGAAAGTGTACACGATGGTCCCAGCTCCACAGAGCCATCCATTTAGAAATGATCCGGTGGTTTGTGGCTCTCGATGGCGGCACGGTGCGCGCCGCGCCGAGTGTCCTTAAAGCCGTCCTTAAAGCTGTAGTAACAATCCTTATTCTCTGTGAAGCCCGTAAAATTTTCACCAAAAGCCAGATAAATTTTTCGAATGGTTTCCAGCTGCCAGTCTCTAACAGTTTCTGAAAAAATTCTGATGGAAAAAAAGCCCAAATCATTCCGCCATTTCCTGACAATGAAAATCCGCCGAGGGGGCTGGACCACTCCTCACTCAAAGCCTTCTCACAGGCGAATGACGCACCCGACAGGCGTGGAAAAACTCATGCATGTGCACGAGGGTTCAAGCTTGTCTGACGCAATCACACGATTCAAATCCATATGGTTTTTGAAAAAAAATAAGGTCAGATACTTTTCTAATAGACCTCATATATATATATATATATATATATATATATATATATATATATATATATATATATATATATATATCATGTTCAATGTTAATAAAAAGAACAAAATTCATACCAGATTATATAGTAGGTACAACCCCAATTCCAATGAAGATGGGACATTGTGTGAGATAAATTTTCCTTTTTTCCTTACCACTGTTGCTCTGGGGGTTGGTAAGGTTAGACCTTACCTGTGTGAAGCGCCTTGAGGCAACTCTGTTGTGATTTGGCACTATATAAAGGAAATAAAATTGATAAATAAAATACATAAATAAAAACAGAATACAATGAATTGCAAATCCTCTTCAACCTATATTCAATTGAATACACCACAAAGACAAGATATTTTTTGTTTAAACTGATGAACTTTGTTTTTGTGCAAATATTTGCTCATTTTTAAATGGATGCCTGCAACATGTTTCAAAAAAGCTGGGACAGTGGTAAGTTTACCACTGTGTTACATCACCTTTCCTTCTAACAACACTCTATAAGCGTTTGGGAACTGAGGGCACTAATTGTTGAAGCTTTGTAGGTGGAATTCTTTCCCATTCTTGCTTGATGTATGACTTCAGTTGTTCAACAGTCCGGGGTCTCCGTTGTCGTATTTTGTGCTTCATAATGCGCCACACATTTTTAGTGGGCAACAGGTCTGGACTGCAGGCAGGCCAGTGTAGTACCCGCACTCGTTTACTATGAACCCACGCTGTTGTAACACATGCAGAATGTGGCTTGGCATTGTCTTGCTGGTATAAGCAGGGACGTCCCCTGAAAAATACATTGATAGGATGGCAGCATGTGTTGCTCCAACACCTGGATGTACCTTTCAGCATTGATGTGCCATCACAGATGTGTAAGTTGCCCATGCCGTGGGCACTAACACACCCCCATACCATCACAGATGATGGCTTTTGAACTTTGCGCTGGTAACAATCTGGATGGTCTTTTCCTTTTTTGTCCAGAGGACACGACGTCCATGAGTTCCAAAAACAGTTTGAAATGTGGACTCATCAGACCACAGCACACTTTTCCACTTTGTGTCTGTCCATTTCAAATGAGCTCGGGCCCAGAGAAGGCAGCAGCATTTCTGGATGTTGCTGATGTATTGCTTTTGCTTTGCATGGTAGAGTTTTAACTTGCACTTGATATGTAGCAACGAACTGTGTTAATTGACAATGGTTTTCTGAAGTGTTCCTGAGCCAACGCGGTAAGATCCTTTACACAATGATGCCAGCTTTTAATGCAGTGCCGCCTGAGGGATCGAAGGTCACGGGCATTCAGTGTTGGTTTTCGGCCTTGCCGCTTACGTGTAGAAAGTTCTCCAAATTATCTGAAACTTCTGATTATATTATGGACTGTAGATGATGGAATCCCTAAATTCCTTGCAATTGAACGTTGAGAAACATTGTTCTTAAACTGTTGGATTATTTTTCGCACAGGTTATATGATAAGTATTGAACATGTCACCATTTTTATCAAAAAACATATTTCCAAAGGTGTTATTGACTTGAGATTTTTACCAGATGTTGGTAACAACCTACGTAATCCACACATACAAAGAAATCAAACCATACATGTCCACAAATTAAGTTATGTGTAATAATCTGAAATGACACAGTAACAAAATGACAAAAGTATTGAATATCTGATGAAAGGGTGGTGCCGGAATCTAAAACATCAGCTAAAATCTAATCTAGTCAGTAATTAGAAAGCAATCCTGTCCCTTGTCAGTGCAAATTAATATCAGATGTTTCAATCCCAACTGATGGCCTATTAAAAGGTGGCTTATTACCAAGGTGTCATACAAGAAACATCTCATGATGGGTAAAACCAAAGCGCTCTCTCAAGACCTTTGCAACCTTATTCTTGCAAAACAAACTGATGACATTGATTACAGAAGGATTTCTAAACTTCTGAATGTTCCAGTGAGTACCTGAAGAAGAAAAAAATTTGATGCAAAGATGCACTCGCATCGTGCACGTTTGTATCTAGATACTAATTCATATCAATTAATCTCCACATACCTAGCATATATGTACAAATCATTCTTATTTAATGCTTTCAGATGTGCTTCTTTTTTTTTTTTATAAAGATTTGGATTTGGTTCAATTGTATTGGTCAGATTTCATAGCCTTGGTGAAGGCATGCACTCTCCAACTGTCCTCATATAGTTTCTTCTTGTTTGATTATGTCATACACTGATAAACCATAAGTCATCATAAATTTCAGAAGTACACACACACCCATGCAGAGCCCAGCTAGCATACTAACTGTGCACTAATGTTGATGTTTTCTGACACTACAGTGATAGGTGACATGATGAAAAGCTTCAGCACAGCTTTTGTCGATTCAGCCCAAACAGTTATGGTGCTGTTGCTTACTGTGAACTAGTGCGACAGCGCATTAACAGCCACCGTGCATTCTGTCTGTGTCCCCTGAGACGCCAGAGAGGGCATATTAACATTCTCCACACAAGGGCCACAGGATCTGCCTTCAATGCCGTCTGACTCCAAACAAAAGACTGTGTGTGTGTTTGTGTGTGTGTGACAAAGAGAGAGAGAGAGAGAGAGAGAGAGAGAGAGAGAGAGAGAGAGAGAGAGAGAGGAATGGTGTGTAAGATGAGGAGGAAAAAGTTATTCCCTGTGCTGAGAACAGTGTCGGGCTTGGACACTGTAAAAATTATCTGCGTGATTCAATTTAAAATTTAAGTTCCATTGCTCCAGTAGAAGGTGAGTTGTATAAGTTGCCAACGTATAGCTTATGCCGATATCGGACTTGATCTTCCCCTTCTGACAAACTTAAGGACGCCCCTATTATTGTGATGACGCTAAAGATAATCTTATCAGGTATTCCTGTCATGTGTGGTGTGTTAAGAGCACTCTCGTCTGCACAGAAGGATGTTGGGACCGCTCAGACCTCAAATCGGGGATATTCAACATGTTGATTGTCTTGGCCCAATATCGCAGTGTGGGGTGTGTTACAGTTAGGGGTCCAGAAGGGATCGGACTGGTACTTGGCGATGGACAGAATATGAGCGAAAGGAGATTTAACACTAAACAATGACATAACGGTGGCCTGCTGAGGTGACAGTCAGCCCGCTCATAGCGGTGGAAATCTGGGTGCCGCAGTAATCCGAGCCAGTCTTGAAGGAGAATGTCAACTAATGGTTCAAGGACCAGGACCAGGTGGAACGCTCGCCTCCAAAACCAGGAACTATGGGGAATAAAAACACACAGGGTGAGTGAATGCACTCGTAATGCTGGAGCCTCAAAACAGTCACAGTTCATAAAAGGGTTAACACAGGTTATTTCAGAGTTCATGAAATAAAGTTGTCTTCTTAAGAAAAACAGTTCACTGTTCAGCAATTGTTCATAGTCCATAAGCTGTATCTAAAGGTCAAAGGTCAAGTGCTGCGCGTTGAAGCGCAGCGCCAGTTAAGCAGGACGTGATACAGCTGGGCTGGGTTCTTCAGTTGTTTGATATCAGAGTTCATGCAGTTCTTAAACAGAGTTCTTGGAATAGTTCTTTATCATAGCACAGTCACAAACGGGGACAAGTGAGAACGGGATCCCACTGAGACGAAGGAGAACTTAACTAGCGTTTACTCGAGATGCATTCCACGCCGGGAGCCGAGGAGTTCCCAAAGTGACGTTGCGGTGCAGGTAGTTAGTACCAGGGTCCAGCGTGCTTGGGAACCATACGGGAATCATCTGGAACATCAGGAAAAGACAGTTCGCTCTAATGTGGGAATTAGAGGAGGAGGCCAGCATTACCTGAGCTAAACTGCGGAAAGCTTCGGCATCTTGAGCGCACAGCTGGAAGACGCGGTCAAGGTCACAAGACAATCAGGTTTGGTCCTCCTGATATCTGTCTGGATCATAGATGAGGCTTTGGAAGCTGGCGAGGTAAAAGAGGAAAGCACAGCAACAGACAGCAAAAGTCATGCAACATGCAAGTATCTGGCTTGGCTCCTGGAAGAATCCGGCAATTAAAGAACAGAAAGTCTGGGTTTAAATAGTTAAATAAATCAGTCACTCATCTGATCCAGGTGTGAAACAAACCTGAGGGCGCCATCTGGTGAAGTAACTAACATGACACTGGTAAAAACAAACAGTTAAAACCAGGATCTGGGGAAAATCCTGACAGGGTGTCCCCTGACAAACGAGCACGCAGCCTGCTGAATGTGACGTGTAGCCAATCAGGAAGCGAGGTGACGGACACATGGAGCGGAATCTAAAATCAAAACGGCTGTTATGGCTTACCAGAAAGTCTGGTGGTCTCACTGTCTCCACTCCTTTAACCCACGCCTTTACTTTTTCTTTTTGTATCATTTTTTCTCCATTAGAAATAGTCCACAAACTTATCTCCATTGCGTCTTCCTCATCCACCATGTTTGTTTACTCTGAAGTCACGTTTAATCTTGAGAGATTTTGCGAGATTTCCCTTCTGACCTGGGAATGTTTGTGTGTGAAATCTGTTTGCGAGTGG
Source organism: Thalassophryne amazonica (assembly GCF_902500255.1). Taxonomy (NCBI): domain Eukaryota; kingdom Metazoa; phylum Chordata; class Actinopteri; order Batrachoidiformes; family Batrachoididae; genus Thalassophryne; species Thalassophryne amazonica. Next base: position 83,983,061 of record NC_047111.1, read on the forward strand.
TGTGTTGTTTTTACCGTGTGGCTGCAAACCACCCACTGTACAACCAAAACTGTTAGATCTATGATTTTTTTTTATCTCCATGTGTGTGGTCTCTCAGGTATTGGAAACCTAAAGACAATTTGAAAATCTAGCTGTGTGAACCAGGCTTAACCTTTCTGAGCTGAATAAATGTTTTTCTTGAAGTTGAGTTTACTTATGTTTCTAAGGCAGCAATTGCACTTAAGTTCTTAAGCTGAATCACCCTGATAATTTTTACAGTGCAGCAAAAATATAGATTAGTGAGTTAGTCCGTCCCAGCTAATTTGCGAAGACAATCAATAAAAAAAAAAAAAACATGCTATCATTTTAATTACTTCATTTTGATTACTTAATTGAAAGTAGTACACAATGAGGATGAACTGATTAATTTGTTGTGAAATTTCATGCACCAGATCAATCCCAAAAGTAAATTCTGTATGACTACATAATATCTCAATAACATGTTTTCTCTGACTCTAACAGCAGCAGCATCTTATGACCATAGTTAACCCAGCAACCAGTACATGGGCATACAGTAGTGTTCAGAATAATAGTGCTATGTGACTAAAAAGATTAATCCAGGTTTTGAGTATATTTCTTATTGTTACATGGGAAACAAGGTACCAGTAGATTCAGTAGATTCTCACAAATCCAACAAGACCAAGCATTCATGATATGTGCACTCTTAAGGCTATGAAATTGGGCTATTAGTAAAAAAAAAGTAAAAAAGGGGGTGTTCACAATAATAGTAGCATCTGCTGTTGACGCTACAAACTCAAAACTATTATGTTCAAACTGCTTTTTTAGCAATCCTGTGAATCACTAAACTAGTATTTAATTGTATAACCACAGTTTTTTATGATTTCTTCACATCTGTGAGGCATTAATTTTGTTGGTTTGAAACCAAGATTTTGCTGGTTTACTAGTGTGCTTGGGTTCATTGTCTTCTTGAAACACCCATTTCAAAGGCATGTCCTCTTCAGCATAAGGCAACATGACCTCTTCAAGTATTTTGACATGTCCAAACTGATCCGTGATACCTGGTATGCGATATATAGGCCCAACACCATAGTAGGAGAAACATGCCCATATCATGATGCTTGCACCACCATGCTTCACTGTCTTCACTGTGAACTGTGGCTTGAATTCAGAGTTTGGGTGTCGTCTCACAAACTGTCTGTGGCCCTTGGACCCAAAAAGAACAATTTTACTCTTATCAGTCCACAAAATATTCCTCCATTTCTCTTTAGGCCAGTTGATGTGTTCTTTGGCAAATTGTAACCTCTTCTGCATGTCTTTTATTTAACAGAGGGACCTTGCGGGGGATTCTTGCAAATTAATTAGCTTCACACAGGCGTCTTCTAACTGTCACAGCACTTACAGGTAACTCCAGACTGTCTTTGATCATCCTGGAGCTGATCAATGAGTGAACCTTTGCCATTCTGGTTATTCTTCTATCCATTTTGATGGTTGCTTTCTGTTTTCTTTCACGCATCTCTGGTTTTTTGTCCATTTTAAAGCAGTGGAGATCATTGTAGATGAACAGCCTATAATTTTTTGAACCTGCGTATAAGTTTTCCCCTCTCCAATCAACTTTTTAATCAAACTACGCTGTTCTTCTGAACAATGTCTTGAACGTCCCATTTTCCTCAGGCTTTCAAAGAGAAAAGCATGTTCAACAGGTGCTGGCTTCATCCTTAAAGTGGATATGACACCTAAAAAATTAGGTTAAACTGATATAAATATCAAAATATACATACAGTATGGTAAGTTGAAAGTGGTTTTAATTATTATCACTGAGAAATAAAGTTTGTAAAGTTTCTCAAAAGTGTGTTTCTTGGAAAGCGCGATGGTAGCGTTCCATCAGCGGTCGTGTGATGCCGTGATGTCACAGCGTGTAGAGTCCCGTCTTTGTCTGTTAGATTAACAACAGGAACAGATAGACCTCAGCATGGACAGTGACGAGCTCAAGAACTTTTCTGATTACTCTTCAAGTGTGGATTATTTCTGACTCAGATCCTGAGGATGTTACAGCAGTGATTAGACTCTACAGATTGGAGCCGTATCTTTCAGACGAACATTCAAACCAGGAGCATTATGGCAGAGAAAATAATGCCGGTGGTGCTTATGGCGGAGCCAAAGCAGAGGCAAGAGATGTGCCAATTCCGATGGATTTTGAAAGGCTGCAGAATATGGAATGGTAAGGGAGGCTTTGATTTTTGTTGCTGCTGTTTATAACACTCTAATTACTGTATAGCATTTTCGATTCGAGCGTCTGTTTACTGCCTTTGTTATTGTTCCGGAGCCGCCACAGTGTAGCTATTACTTGCGGACCACTGTCATTACCTTCGGGTTTTTGCCATGTTCGAGTGCCTGGCATTGCATTCATCCATGTTTAGTTACATTATTTTCACGAACGAATAGGAAATAAACGGCGAAAGTTTCGAAAAAGATCGCCGAAAACAATAGTGAACATGCCGCCGGCGTGTTTACGTGCCGCCGCCGTGTTTACTACGTAAGTTCCTTGACCATTTCAAGATTATTGTGAACATATTATTTGGGGTTGACATTTTATGTGTTCCTGTGAGCAGTGAGAACATGGAGACGGTAAAGTGTCTGCTGTTAGGAGCAAATGCGTGTGTGCGAGCGGAGGGAGCAGCAGCCTGACATTTCGTGCATCGCACAACAGCGCGGCTTTTGATCAATCTGCCTGGACTTGAAAAGGCTAAAACCTTTCACCTTGTGTTTGTGCAATATGCTGCGACACATTGGTCAGGCATATCGACAAACAAGTCTCCGAGAGCTGTGTTTAATCAAAGTTTCTGCCACTAAACAAAGTGTAAACAACGGCCGCCAGGCGCGCAAGCCGATACGGTCTACACGTAGTGACGTATTTTAGGCTTGGTGCTCAGCAGGAAGCTGATCACGGGGCGTGCACATTTTTCAGTGGCAGGACGTTCAAATGTTATATATAACGGGAGAACCGCGTCCATTTTCCCAAAACGCTTAGGTTGACCGAATTATATAACCTTTGTTATATGTAATAAGACTATGTTGTCTTTAAGTGTCGTATCCACTTTAAATAGTGGATTCACTATTCACCTGATTCACACCTGTTTGTTCCACAAAATTGACAAACTCACTGACTGAATGTCACACTACTATTATTGTGAACACCCCCTTTTCTACTTTTTTTTTACTAATAGCCCAATTTCATAGCCTTAAGAGTGTGCATATCATGAATGCTTGGTCTTGTTGGATTTGTGAGAATCTACTGAATCTACTGGTACCTTGTTTCCCATGTAACAATAAGAAATATACTCAATCAATCAATCAACTTTTTTCTTATATAGCGCCAATTCACAACAAACAGTTGCCCCAAGGCGCTCCACATTGCAAGGCAAGGCCATACAATAATTATGAAAAACCCAACGGTCAAAACGACCCCCTATGAGCAAGCACTTGGCCACAGTGGGAAGGAAAAAACTCCCTTTTAACAGGAAGAAACCTCCAGCAGAACCAGGCTCAGGGAGGGGCAGTCTTCTGCTGAGACTGGTTGGGGCTGAGGGAAAGAACCAGGAAAAAGAGATCGATCACTAATGATTAAATGCAGAGTGATGCATACGGAGCAAAAAGAGAAAGAAACAGTGCATCATGGGAACCCCCTCACAGTCTACGTCTAAAGCAACATAACCAAGGGATGGTCCAGGGTCACCCGATCCAGCCCTAACTATAAGCCTTAGCGAAAAGGAAAGTTTTAAGCCTAATCTTAAAAGTAGAGAGGGTATCTGTCTCCCTGATCTGAATTGGGAGCTGGTTCCACAGGAGAGGAGCCTGAAAGCTGAAGGCTCTGCCTCCCATTCTACTCTTACAAACCCTAGGAACTACAAGTAAGCCCGCAGTCTGAGAGCGAAGCGCTCTAATGGGGTAATATGGTACTACGAGGTCCCTAAGATTATCAGTATCAAAAGCAGCACTGAGGTCCAACAGAACAAGCACAGAGATAAGTCCACTGTCCGAAGCCATAAGAAGATCATTTGTAACCTTCACTAATGCTGTTTCTGTACTATGATGAATTCTAAAACCTGACTGAAACTCTTCAAATAGACCATTCCTCTGCAGGTGATCAGTTAGCTGTTTTACAACTACCCTCTCAAGAATCTTTGAGAGAAAAGGAAGGTTGGAGATTGGCCTATAATTATACTCAACAAAAATATAAACGCAACACTTTTGGTTTTGCTCCCATTTTGTATGCGATGAACTCAAAGATCTAAAACTTTTTCCACATACACAATATCACCATTTCTCTCAAATAATGTTCACAAACCAGTCTAAATCTGTGATAGTGAGCACTTCTCCTTTGCTGAGATAATCCATCCCACCTCACAGGTGTGCCATATCAAGATGCTGATTAGACACCATGATTAGTGCACAGGTGTGCCTTAGACTGCCCACAATAAAAGGCCACTCTGAAAGGTGCAGTTTTGTTTCATGAGGGGGGGATACCAGTCAGTATCTGGTGTGACCACCATTTGCCTCATGCAGTGCAACACATCTCCTTCGCATCATCCGTGAAGAGAACACCTCTCCAACGTGCCAAACACCAGCGAATGTGAGCATTTGCCCACTCAAGTCGGTTACGACGATGAACTGGAGTCAGGTCGAGACCCCGATGAGGACGACGAGCATGCAGATGAGCTTCCCTGAGACAGTTTCTGACAGTTTGTGCAGAAATTCTTTGGTTATCCAAACCGATTGTTTCAGCAGCTGTCCGAGTGGCTGGTCTCAGATGATCTTGGAGGTGAACATGCTGGATGTGGAGGTCCTGGGCTGGTGTGGTTACACGTGGTCTGCGTTTGTGAGGCTGGTTGGATGTACTGCCAAATTCTCTGAAACGCCTTTGGAGACGGCTTATGGTAGAGAAATGAACATTCAATACACGAGCAACAGCTCTGGTTGACATTCCTGCTGTCAGCATGCCAATTGCACGCTCCCTCAAATCTTGCGACATCTGTGGCATTGTGCTGTGTGATAAAACTGCAGCTTTCAGAGTGGCCTTTTATTGTGGGCAGTCTAAGGCACACCTGTGCACTAATCATGGTGTCTAATCAGCATCTTGGTATGGCACACCTGTGAGGTGGGATGGATTATCTCAGCAAAGGAGAAGTGCTCACTATCACAGATTTAGACTGGTTTGTGCACAATATTTAAGGGAAATGGTGATATTGTGTATGTGGAAAAAGTTTTAGATCTTTGAGTTCATCTCATCCAAAATGGGAGCAAAACCAAAAGTGTTGCGTTTATATTTTTGTTGAGTATAGCTAAGATAGCTGGGTCAAGTGATGGCTTTTTAAGTAATGGTTTAATTACTGCCACCTTAAAGGCCTGTGGTACATAACCAACTAACAAAGATAGATTGATCATATTTAAGATTGAAGCATTAAATAATGGTAGGACTTCCTTGAGCAGCCTGGCAGGAATGGGGTCTAATAAGCATGTTGATGGTTTGGATGAAGTAACTAATGAAAATAACTCAGACAGAACAATCGGAGAGAAAGAGTCTAACCAAATACCGGCATCACTGAAAGCAGCCAAAGATAACGATACATCTTTGGGATGGTTACGAGTAATTTTTTCTCTAATAGTCAAAATTTTGTTAGCAAAGAAAGTCATGAAGTCATTACTAGTTAAAGTTAATGGAATACTCAGCTCAATAGAGCTCTGACTCTTTGTCAGCCTGGCTACAGTGCTGAAAAGAAACCTGGGGTTGTTCTTATTTTCTTCAATTAGTGATGAGTAGAAAGATGCCCTAGCTTCACGAAGGGCTTTCTTATAGAGCAACAAACTCTTTTTCCAGGCTAAGTGAAGATCTTCTAAATTAGTGAGACGCCATTTCCTCTCCAATTTACGGGTTATCTGCTTTAAGCTACGAGTTTGTGAGTTATACCACGGAGTCAGACACTTCTGATTTAAAGCTCTCTTTTTCAGAGGAGCTACAGCATCCAAAGTTGTCTTCAATGAGGATGTAAAACTATTGACAAGATACTCTAACTCCCTTACAGAGTTTAGGTAGCTACTCTGCTCTGTGTTGGTATATGACATTAGAGAACATAAAGAAGGAATCATATCCTTAAACCTAGTTACAGCGCTTTCTGAAAGACTTCTAGTGTAATGAAACTTATTCCCCACTGCAGGGTAGTCCATCAGGGTAAATGTAAATGTTATTAAAAAATGATCAGACAAAAGGGAGTTTTCAGGGAATACTGTTAAGTCTTCTATTTCCATACCATAAGTCAGAACAAGATCTAAAATATGATTAAAGTGGTGGGTGGACTCATTTACTTTTTGAGCAAAGCCGATAGAGTCTAATAATAGATTAAATGCAGTGTTGAGGCTGTCATTCTCAGCATCTGTGTGGATGTTAAAATCGCCCACTATAATTATCTTATCTGAGCTAAGCACTAAGTCAGACAAAAGGTCTGAAAATTCACAGAGAAACTCACAGTAACGACCAGGTGGACGATAGATAATAACAAATAAAACTGGTTTTTGGGACTTCCAATTTGGATGGACAAGACTAAGAGACAAGCTTTCAAATGAATTAAAGCTCTGTCTAGGTTTTTGATTAATTAATAAGCTGGAATGGAAGATTGCTGCTAATCCTCCGCCCCGGCCCGTGCTACGAGCATTCTGACAGTTAGTGTGACTCGGGGGTGTTGACTCATTTAAACTAACATATTCATCCTGCTGTAACCAAGTTTCTGTTAGGCAGAATAAATCAATACGTTGATCAATTATTATATCATTTACCAACAGGGACTTAGAAGAAAGAGACCTAATGTTTAATAGACCACATTTAACTGTTTTAGTCTGTGGTGCAATTGAAGGTGCTATATTATTTTTTCTTTTTGAATTTTTATGCTTAAATAGATTTTTGCTAGTTATTGGTGGTCTGGGAGCAGGCACCGTCTCTACGGGGATGGGGTAATAAGGGGATGGCAGGGGGAGAGAAGCTGCAGAGAGGTGTGTAAGACCACAGCTCTGCCTCCTGGTCCCAACGCTAGACAGTCACAGTTTGGAGGATCCCAAAAAATTGGCCAGATTTCTAGAAATGAGAGCTGCTCCCTCTAAAGTGGGATGGATGCCGTCTCTCCTAACAAGACCAGGTTTTCCCCAGAAGCTTTGCCAATTATCAATGAAGCCCACCTCATTTTTTGGACACCACTCAGACAGCCAGCAATTCAAGGAGAACATGCGGCTAAACATGTCACTCCCGGTCTGATTGGGGAGGGGCCCAGAGAAAACTACAGAGTCCGACATTGTTTTTGCAAAGTTACACACCGATTCAATGTTAATTTTAGTGACCTCCGATTGGCATAACCGAGTGTCATTACTGCCGACGTGAATTACAATCTTACCAAATTTACGCTTAGCCTTAGCCAGCAATTTCAAATGTCCTTCGATGTCGCCTGCTCTGGCCCCTGGAAGACAATTGACAATGGTTGCTGGTGTCGCTAACTTCACATTTCTCAAAACAGAGTCGCCAATAACTAGAGTTTGATCCTCGGCGAGTGTATCGTCGAGTGGGGAAAAACGGTTAGAGATGTGAACGGGTTGACGGTGTACACGGGGCTTCTGTTTAGGGCTACGCTTCCTCCTCACAGTCACCCAGTCAGCCTGCCTTCCCGACTGCACGGGGTCTGCCAGGGGGGAACTAACGGCGGCTAAGCTACCTTGGTCCGCACCGACTACAGGGGCCTGGCTAGCTGTAGAATTTTCCACGGTGCGGAGCCGAGCCTCCAATACCAAATACTCAAAACCTGGATTAATCTTTTTAGTCACATAGCACTACTATTATTTTGAACACTACTGTATATACGAGGTCTGTCAAAGTGTAGGTCCTTTTTATTTTTTCAAAAACTATATGGATTTCATTCATATGTTTTTACATCAGACATGCTTGAACCCTCATGCGCATGCGTGAGTTTTTCCACGCCTGTCGGTGACGTCATTCGCCTGTGAGCACTCCTTGTGGGAGGAGTCGTCCAGCCCCTCGTCAGAATTCCTTTGTCTGAGAAGTTGCTGAGAGACTGGCGCTTTGTTTGATCAAACTTTTCTAAACCTGTGAGACACATCGAAGTGGACACGGTTCGAAAAATTAAGCTGGTTTTCGGTGAAAATTTTAACAGCTGATGAGAGATTTTGAGGTGATACTGTCGCTTTAAGGACTTCCCACGGAGCGAGACGTCGTGCAGCGGTCCCAGGCGCCGTCGTCAGCCTGTTTCAAGCTGAAAACCTCCACATTTCAGGCTCTATTGATCCAGGATGTCGTGAGAGAACAGAGAAGTTTCAGAAGAAGTCGGTTTCAGCATTTTATCCGGATATTCCACTGTTAAAGGAGATTTTTTTAATGAAAGACGTGCGGGCGGATTGCAGCGTCGGCTCGCAGCCGCCGCGACGCTCTGCCACAGGAAAAACACCTCCGTTGGAAGCCTTAAGGACAAGTTGGAACATGTCCAGCTGTTAAACAATTTCTCATATACTCACTCCACTGAAAGCCATCAAAAGCCGCCTGGATTTTACAAATGGTTATCAACACGGAGGTGTTTTTCCTGTGCCGCCGCACCGTGCCGGCTGCGTCCCGACGCGCGGACCCATCCGCACGTCTTTCATTAAAAAAATCTCCTTTAACAGTGGAATATCCGGATAAAATGCTGAAACCGACTTCTTCTGAAACTTCTGTTCTCTCACGACGTCCTGGATCAATAGAGCCTGAAATGTGGAGGTTTTCAGCTTGAAACAGGCTGACGACGGCGCCTGAGAGCGCTGCGTGACGTCTCGCACCGTGGGAAGTCCTTAAAGCGACAGTATCACCTCAAAATCTCTCATCAGCCGTTAAAATTTTCACTTAAAACCAGCTTAATTTTTCGAACCGTGTCCACTTCGATGTGTCTCACAGGTTTAGAAAAAATTTTGATCAAACAAAGCGCCAGTCTCTCAGCAACTTCTCAGACAAAGGAATTCTGATGAGGGGCTGGACGACTCCTCCCACAAGGAGTGCTCACAGGCGAATGACGTCACTGACAGGCGTGGAAAAACTCACGCATGCGCACGAGGGTTCAAGCATGTCTGACGTAAAAACATATGAATGAAATCCATATAGTTTTTGAAAAAAATAAAAAGGACCTATACTTTATTGACAGCCCTCGTATGAAACAAAAAGTCAACAGAATGTGAAAGTAAAACTGGAATTACATACGAGACAGTGGGATGTGTGGATGAGAATGGTGCCAAATCCTTTCTTCGGCACTACAAACTACTCATGGCTAACTCGAAACACTGCTTCAAAACTTGTGAAAACCTACAAAAGACCCATTGTTCTGAAGTCTGCGTGAAAATCAGTACATCATATTATGAACCAAAACATAAAAGTATGTTTATGATCGATTTAACATCTTGTGATAATTGCAGTGGTGTCAAAAGTACACACATTTGTTACTTAAGTAGAAGTATAGATACTGCAGTTTAAAAACACTCTGGTAAAAGTTGAAGTATCAACTTGACCTCTTTACTCAAGTAAAAGTGAAAAAGTATGTGCTCGAAAACCTACTTAAAGTATAAAAGTATAAAGTAACCTTAAAAAAAAAAAAAAAAAAAAAAAGGTAGATGCCACTATATGAATTGAAAGCTTAATTTAAAAACTGATTCGTTCTACATGCGGCCCAAGACCCCAAACCCAAAATTACCCCCCACCACCACCTGCACGAAAATGTTTCAATTCTAGAAGCTCTGAAATGCAATCTGGGACTATTCCAGACAATAAACTGCAGTGAGTGCAGCATCCATTTAGTGAAGGAAAAAAAACTTTCGTTATTCAGATTCATTCCAGCAGTATTCTGCTGTTACTAGGATGCAGCAGTTTTCTAGTTTGGCAGAAAGTTCTGGAGGAAATCACTGAAGAAATTAACACATTGACAATATGGTTTGACTGAAACAAACTGTCATTAAACTTAAATAAAACAGGGATGAAATGGAGGTGTAAGAGTCACTAGGTGTTCACAGGAAACACTTATTTCTGTATGTATGTATGTTCATTGTTAGTTGCTTTTATATTTTATTTTCTGTTGTGTTTCTATTCAGGTTCTTTTTGTCTCTTTCTCTGAAATTGTATATAATAATTATCATTAGATTATTAATATATAAACAAAAATAAATTTAAGAAATATTACAATTTGAAAACAAATGCAACCGAACGTGAAGACAGCTGGAACTGCTTCATGCTAACTTTTAACATTGAAAATGCCATAGACATGCTAACGCGTTAGCGTCGCTCCCGTTTTTAAGTTATAAAATACATCTATCAACTGTTTCAGAAGACCATAACAGGTCGGTTTAACATAGAAAAGGTAAATAATACTCACAGAAGTATGCTCTTTAGGGTTTTAGCGGGGGAAAATTAAGCGAAAGAAAGAAAGAATAAACGAAACAATAGGTCGAAGCATTGCTTCAATCTGCGAACCACTGCTTCGATTGGTTCAAAATCCATTCCTTTATCTTCATTGATCCATGTTTTTGATATAACAATTATGTTAATTTTTTTTTAAATTGACTTAAATATTCTTTAATGTTGTTAAAGTTTGCATACAGACTTCTGCTGTTGAAATGGATTATTGATAATTTGTTATCCGTTTTAATGATCCGATTAAACTGTTCATCTGTATAATAGCAACAACTGTCATTAATATTTGAGAAGAAATTATTGTCCGGGTCTATATCGTGCTCCAAGTCCAGTACATTGTGGTCTGTGTATTTAAATGTTCTCAGTTCTAGTTTTCCATGATCAGCAATCCTGTGAGTTATATCCTTCTTGTCTCCAGATGTAGATGATGTAGTAGATGAATAGGTTCCTCTGGTCTGTGTCATGGTGTTGTGATGTGTTTGTGTCCTCATACCTTATTGGTCGTATTTGTCCAGTTCCTCGATGTTCCTGATTACCATAACCTTCGCTTGTTCTGGTGTTCTGTTCAGTTTGATGAATGTTTTGCAGTTGGATGTCCATGTCTGTTGAATTTTTTTATGTGCTAATAGCCTCAATTTTCCATGGTGCTGTTTTTCAAAAATACTTCGAGTCTGGTGCTGTGGTTTAAACTGTGCAAAAAAAGTGTCCACAAACACATTATTTACAGACCAATTCAGTGGCATCAAAATAAAAAAAATGATCAAAGTGTGATTAATCAACATTCAAAAAATGAATGCATTATAAGTGCTGTAATTAATCTAAATTAATGCATTATTTTGACAGCCCACATTCAGTTCACTTTAGATTGAGGTACTATTTTATTCCATTTTAGAGTCGGCTGACTTAAGATTCATTGATCATAAATTAAGTTAGGGATAGATTAGATTCAGTTATAAAGAATGTACTAGTGTTTGATTTTTTTTTTTTTTTTTTTTTGCATACTGTATTCTCACAGTTCGCTACTTGCTAAATGCAATCTGTGCTTTTAAAATAGCTGACAAAAGGAAGGATTCCAAAGTCAGTGAATGCCCAAGTCATAATTCGATGGGAGCCACTGGTTTCTTCTCAGACCACACATGTATTTGTATCATTTGTATACCAGATAGTGTGTTAGATGACATACAGTAGATACCAATGGTGGTACCAGGCTGAATCACTTTAATGCCCGTGAGCAACTGTAGACAGACTTCCTATGCTTAATTCAAGCATCTGTTCTTCATCACCATGCCCAAGAAATCTTTGTACATTCCAGGCAAACTACACCATGTCATGCAATCTACTGTATGTCCAATCTGCTGCTGTACAAATCATTTATGTAACTGTTTTTTCTCCCGATTGGTGCCTGCAGTAGCATACAACTCAAAATAAAAAAAATTGTGATTGTATGGAAAATGCAAATTAAAAACAAGAACACCAGAAAAACCCTGAAGTGATTTTTACATTGAGTTCTACGTTATTATAAACAATATGAATCCAAGAAGTTTCATGTTTTGTGTGGTCAACTTGATTTTATTTAATATACATCCATTACTGCATTTCAGGACTGCAGCACATTCCAGTGTAAGGCTAGTAATGAAGTAAAAATAAACAGAATTTTTTTAAAACAGGTGATGTCAACAGGTGAGTGTAATTATGATTAGATACGAAAGCAGTACCCAAGAAATGCTGACTCTGAGGAGCAAAGATGAGCAAAGGTTTTCCAGTTTGTCAAGAAATATGAAAGTTCTTGAAATATTTAAAATCAATATTCCTCAAAGAAAGATAGCAAGGAATTTGTGTATTTCCTCCTTACACAGCATAATATCATTAAATGATTGAAGTAATCTGAAGGAGTTCTTTTTCCAGGAACATTTCAATAAGACACAGTAAAACCACATTCTGTGCACATTTTGAAGGCATTGCTGCAGAAGAGGAGGACATGGGTACTGGGCTGGCCTTACCTGACCCCAACAGAGAATGTGTGGAGAATTTTGAAACAAACAAATGGCACAATGATGACCCTTTACTGTTGCACACCTTAAGACATGTTTGAAGGAAGAAATGGACAAAATAACACTTGAAGCACTTCAATGCTTTGTATCTTCAATGCCAAAACTTCATTTAAGTGCTGTAAGAAAGAATGGCAACATTAAACAATCGTAAACACTTTAGTGTCACATTTATTTATTTAATTTTTTTGGAATTACAATGTGTTGTATGTCTTAAATGCAAGAATGAATGTATATTAACAAATTAACCCTGATTAGTACACCTGGGGTCTGTGTGGACCCCAGAAGTCAGCTTGGGACTCCGGCGAGGGCGGTCGCATCTCCTCCTCTCTCCTCTCCCTCTGTGCTTTTCTATCTCTGCTCCAACCTTCAAAAGTCCCAACTTCACCAGACTGAATACTTTGAATAATATGAGGTCTATTAGAAAAGTATCCGACCTTATTATTTTTTTCAAAAACCATATGGATTTGAATCACGTGTGATTGCGTCAGACAAGCTTGAACCCTCGTGCGCATGCATGAGTTTTTCCACGCCTGTCGGTTGCGTCATTCGCCTGTGAGCAGGCTTTGAGTGAGGAGTGGTCCAGCCCCCTCGGTGGATTTTCATTGTCAGGAAATGGCGGAATGATTTGGGCTTTTTTTCCATCAGAATCTTTTTAGAAACTGTTAGAGACTGGCAGCTGGAAACCATTCGAAAAATGTATCTGGCTTTCGGTGAAAATTTTACGGGCTTCACAGAGAATAAGGACTGTTACTACAGCTTTACGGATGGCTTTAAGGACGCTCGGCGCGCCGCGCTCCGTGCCACCATCGAGAGCCACAAACCACCGGATCATTTCTAAACGGATGGCTCTGTGGGGCCGGGACCGTCGTGTGCACTTTCTCTGGTTATCACAAGAGCTGGACATCAACCATTTTCCGGCAGATTTCACTTTTAACAAGAGATTTTGTCATGGAAAGCCGAGCGGAGGCTTCACGCGTCACGACCGATTTGATGATGGAGCGAGACAAAGGAACACCTCCATTTTGGTCTCACAGGACGGCTTTGAGATGGCGTTCAGACAGCTGTCGATGGTTTTTCCATCGAGTGATTATCCAAGAAATTGTGGATGTGCCTGGACATGCCAGAACATGTCCCGTGAGGCTTCATCACGGTGTTGCTGTGCGCCATGCGGCACCGCCGCGACGCACGAAGCCTCCGCTCCTCTTTCCATTACAAAAACTCCTGTAACAGTGGAATGTGCCATTCATTTCCAAACTGGACACAGTCTTTTATCCGGGACGTCGTCTGACTAGCACAGGAATTGTGAAAAGACGTGGACATCAGCACTTTTTCGGCACATTGAGACAGACGTGCGGAGGAATTCCGCGCGTCACGGCGGTGCCGCATGGCACAAAGCAACACCGTGATGAAGCCTCATGGGACATGTTCTGGCAAGTCCAGGCATGATTAATGAGTTGGCAGTACAGTTTCAGACTGCGTTAACCCTTGAACTCAGATGTAAGTTGGATAACATCTCGGAGCAAATGTATGCCTTGCAAAGGAAGATGTCGGAGACCAGGGAATACTCATAAATTGGATTTGGTCAGTCAGAGGAGCTGCAAATGTGTTTCTCTGCTCAGTCCTAAACATGGCAGGCTTATCAGTCTCCGAAGGTCAAAACGCACCACTGTTTTCTTCCAGAAGAATGTCTACCACCTTGGTGAACCATTTGGCTGCCCTTCTTATCTTCTGCCCTCCCCTGCAGGCTAATGTTGTCAAGGCAACTCCAGATATTATGCACACACTGACAAACTGATACAAACTCATCTGACTGATGCAAACTCATCTCATCTGCTCACATGATGCACACCCACCGCACCCTTCTGCCTGCGCTCTGCCAGTCCTCCCCCCTCCGGAGGCCGCATGGCTCTGACCTGCAGCTGCCTTCACCTCTCCGAGCTTGGCTGTAGCCACTTATAACCTCATTGCCTCAATTCGGATGACTGACTGTTTCAAAGTTTACCGTACATAAACAATCAAATGTATATGTGAGGTGTTTTAATTCTGATGTGTGCCATTATTATGTTCAACTAGTAATAATTGCAGATTAATTGCTGTATTTTTGTCTAAGGTAATCTGAAGTGAAGAATGAATTGCCCTTTTAGGCATCAATAAAGTTGTTTGAATTTAATTGAATTGAGGGGTAAAATGCTATTCAAAATGCCAAATTCTTTATGTATTCCTCATACTATATGTCTATTTAATAAATCCATTATGTTTTTGGAAAAATATCAATGAATATTTTTGAAAATTTAATTTTCCTTTTGGGGTCCACACAGACCCCAGGATTATTTGATACTTGACCATAAGTAAACATGTGTTTTGAAGCCGTGTATGATGTTCCATGTAAGTATTTTACCTTTGCAACATTCAAACATTGTGTTATTCCTCAGCTATATTCACTGGTTAGAGTGAAAATATTGCAAGAGCAAATAAAAATGGCAAGATACACAGCTGCAGAAGCTTTAAACTGAATTCTCGAATCCTCAAGGGATGACAGTGACGATGGACATAGTGAAAATGATTGTTTGGTAAAGAATGAGTTTCTGAAGCGGAGGATCACCTCTCAGAGGCTGCCTCTTGTGTGTCCAAGAGAAACTGACAAGAAAAGACACCAAACATGCAGTGCATGTGGAAGTCAGGTGTGCAAAACCCACTCAACACCGAGCATCATGTGTGATGCGTGCAGGTTGAGAGAGACAAGGTGAATCATTCTTACAGTAGAACATTTCTTGTACATGTGGTACATGTGTGCTATAAGGTCAGTTTTAATTAGCATTACCCAGATGTAATTACATTATTACATGAGCTTCTATTCATGAACATGAAAGTAAAGTTCACACTTTTGTAATCAGGTTGCATGTGTGCTGTGAGGGCATTTTAATGAACATGTTTCAGTTGTAATACGCTCTAAAAAAAAAAGATGCTGTTTCAACGAGAAAAACTGATGTAACAATTTGCATAGATTTTTTTCAAAAGTTATTTCACATGTCAACTGGGTTGATGCCACAAGACCTCTCTAGTTAAGTTGAAATAACTTTAGTTAAGTGGAATTTGACCACACAAAACATAAAATATACTGTCTGCAATGAAATAAAAGCCAAATATAAGAATCATTGCACTTTTTCTGCATTTCCTATACTGCTTAAAATTTTCTGATTTGGGGCTGTTACATTGCAGCAACCTATGGTGGGATTTAGCATAGCAATAACTACTAACAGAACAGACTTCATGACATTTACAAACACTTCTACAATCCAGGCAACATATGTTATTGCCTTTACTTTGTCTTTATTTTTCACAATTTTTAATTAATATGTTTGTTGTTGATAATTTCATTAAATCCCCTGTGTTGAAGATGAGTGATATGCAGTACTACCTTCAGTAAATGTACTGGGATTTTGATGTGGGCACAGTTTGTACCATTAGAAAATGTGACTTTTTGTTTCTTAACATGAACTACGATTTTTCAACCTAAGCCCTATTTTACGTTTGTGCACAGTAAAATCACCAGTGTTAAATTAACACTGAGTAAGACCATACACTGGCAGTGTAAAACTAACACTGTCAGTGTTAGTTTTACAAACTGCCAGTAAATCACCAGTAAAACTGGTGATTTTACTGTCTGCTATTCAACATTTCCACTCAGGACTAGAGATGGGTATTGATAGGATTTTATCGATATCGATGCAATTATCGATTCTGCTTATCAATCCGATTCCTTATCAATTTGAATTTGTGAATGTGAATTTTCTGTGTACTGAAAATATGCTTTATAAGTTTTCTATGTCAACAACATTTTATTGAGTCTTAAAGTAAATAAATATGAAATTGGTCACTGGATCCTTGATCTCTGGACATAAAGAAAAATAAATAAAATCTGTAGTTTTTGTCAAAAGCATTTCCTTTCAGACATTTTGGCATGAATGTCTCTCTATATCTCTGAGCTGAGCTCAGCCAGCTGCTGCATGTCAGTGTAGGATGTCTCATGTTGGGAGGAAAAAAAAATGTTTTGATCGATTGATTGCAGTTTGTTTGTATTACAACATTTGGACAGAGGTGTCATTTGATTTAAACAGCATTTCGTTTTGAATTTATTAATTCCGACTGGACTCTATCGTTCTAACTTGACTCGGCAGAGAGCCGCGCAGTGTTTGGAGCGGTGTGAACAGAACGGAGGACGATTCTCGTTTCTTTCTCGCAACAAGACAGGAGTCCCAGTTAGCAACTTAAATCTGCACAAAAGTGACTCACGATTGACACATTCAGGGATGAAAGTGGTGAAAAACAAAAAAAGCTGTAACCTAAAATTACCCCCCAACACCACCTGCATGAAAAAGTTTGAATTCTAGATGCTCTGAAATGCAATCTGGGACTATTCCAGACAAACTGCAGTGAGTGCAGCATCCATTTTACTGAGAAAAAACCCTCCCAACTTTCCTTATTCAAATTCATTCCAGTAGTATTCTGCTCTTACTAGGATGCAGCAGTTTCTAGCTTGGCAGATAGTTCTGGAGGAAATCACTGAAGAAATTAACAAATTGAAAATATGGTTTGACCGAAACAAACTGTCATTAAACATAAATAAATCAGGGATGAAGTGGAAGTTTCCAACAGGAAACATTTATCTATTTCTATATCTATCGATTTATTTATTTATGTTCATTGTTAGTTGGTTTTATATTTTCTGTTGTGATTTTAATCAGGTTCTTTTTGTCTCTTTCTCTAAAATTGTATTGTAGCATTATTAGTTATTATTACTATTATTGTTGTTGCTGCTATTAATATTATTATTATTATTAACATATAAATAAAAATAAATAAATCACAATTTGTAATTCATTTGACTCTTTTATGACAACAAACGCTGAGCCATTAATTATTATACAGAAAACAAATGCACACCAACATGCTGAGATGCAAACAGCTTAATGCTAACTTTAACATTGAAAATGCTATAGACATGCTAATGCGTTAGCATCGGCCCCGTTTTAAGTTATAAAATACATCTATCAACTGTTTCAGAAGACCATAACAGGTCGGTTTAACATAAAAAGGGTAAATATTACTCACAGACATATGCTCTTTAGGATTTTAGCGGGGAAAAATTAAGATAAAGCGAAATAAAAGAAAGAATCAATGAAGCAGTGGGTCAGATCAATGCTTCATTGCTTCAAGCTTCAAAGAAGAGCCGCACTGCAGAAACGGTTGATTATAGACCCTGCAGGGGTTCTGTAATCAATGTAGAGACATGATCATTTTCCCGACAAACACCCCCAAAAACTATGGCTGCTCTGAAGGACCGATAAGGTAATCGTTAAGCAAAAAGGCTATTAATGTCGGTGGATTGAATCATTTCTTAGCAATACCCGAAAAGAACCGGTTCTCGATACCCAGGACTAGGGATCGGTATTGATAAGATTTTATCGATATCAATGTCATTATCGATTCCGCTTATCGATCCGATTCCTTATCGATTCCCTTATCGATACCTCTTCTGAATTTTCTGTGTACTGAAAGTAGGCTTTACAGGTTTTCAATGCCAACAACATTTTAAATTGGTCACTGGATCCTTGATCTCTGGACATAAATAAAAATAAATAAAATCTGTAGTTTTTGTCAAAAGCATTTCCTTTCAGACATTTTGGCATGAATGTCTCTCCATACCGTTGAGCTGAGCTCAGCCAGCTGCTGCACGTCAGCGCAGGACGTCTCATTTAATCATTTAATCGATTGCAGTTTGTTTGTATTACATTTGGAAAGAGGTGTCATTTGATTTAAACAGCGTTTTGCTTTGAAGTTATTAATTCCGACTGGACTCTATCATTCTAACTTCACTCAGCAGAAAGCCGTGCAGTGTTTGGAGCTGTGTGAACAGAACGGAGGACAATTCTCGTTTCTTTCTCCCAACAAGACAGGAGTCTCAGTTAGTGACTTTAATCCACACAAAAGTGACTCATGATTGACATATTCATGAAAAAAAAAAGCAGTAACCCAAAATTACCACCTCAACACCACCTGCATGAAAATGTTTGAATTCTAGAAGCTCTGAAATTCAATCTGGGACTATTCCAGACAATAAGGGAATCATTAAGCAAAAAGGCTATTGATGTTGGTGGATCGAACCATTTCTTAACGATGCCTGAAAGGAACCGGTTCTCGATACCCATCCCTACTCAGGACTAAAATGATGAAAATCTGTCCTGTACTGAGTTTGAATGCTAACATTGTTACAAGCCAAAGAGCTATACAATGTAAGGTAGTTGAAAATGCAATCAGAAGTGCCTAACAGCATGGAGAGGATCAATGCACATACCTTAGTGAATGTAGAGAAACTTTTTAAAATTCAGATTTAGATTATAGAGGCAGCAACTTACCTATACCTTGCACCCATTTGGCAACACCACTCTCCACTAACTCCAAATAAATTTGGTTTTCTGCAGACAACAGCAATGAGTGCCTTGAAGAAAAGACTTTTCATCTTACTCTGGAAAGAAAAGGGAGATTGTGGGGTTGTTGGATTGCAACAATTACAGTGATATTCCACTGCTCTCTGTCCCAGGAAAGGTCCTTGCAAGGATCATTCTTACGAGGATGCAGTTGTGGTTACTTGCCACCAGTGGTGGGCACAGCTAACAAAAAGTTAGGTTTGATAACCACTAGTCAGCTAACTGAAAAGTTATCTTTTAAACTGATAACTTTCAGTATTGTCTCTGGTACACTCTCAGCAACTGATAAATCAATTTTTAGTTTAAACACCACCAACGCTTCTCAAAGAATCAAAGGCGATCCAAAACCAAACACAGCCAATGAGTAAGAGCTATGTCTTTGTGCAGCCTGCCCACTGCTGTAGGAAAGCATCATTTACCTTGACAGCATACAGTGGTCCAGCTCTGAGGCAGACGTCTTGAAAAGGAATGCAGGTTTGACTTATGGTTTTGATTTATAAACCAAATTAATCCGGACAGTTTAACTATATTAATGTCAAGTTTGTCATTTGTATAAAGTAAAAATATAACCCATATCTTTTAATTTTAAAATAATGCACTAATTCTGAAGTTTTGAACATATTATCACACACAGGTGCCAAACTGCATTATGGGTAAACTGAGCCTCAATAATTCAATTTATTCACTTTATATAGCACCAAATCAAAACAGTGTCACCTCAAGGTGCTTCACAAACAATTCAGAAAACAAAATAAAATGAATTCAAAGATTACAAAGCATAGTAAAACAGCAAAAAAGTAAAAACATAGTAACATAATATGCCAGTCTGTAATATGCCATCCAGTAGATGAGTCAAAATGCATAGAAGTGCTATCCAATAGATGGCAGTGTGAATGATGCCTGATTATATCACACGGTTGTTGCTGCCTAGCTGAATCACAACTTAACCAACAGAAATTTCAGTTTTGCAAATGCCTTCGTTTTTAAAAATGAAAAAAAAGACATTTTACAAATACACATTTATTTGTAAAAAAAAAAACAACATACGTTAATTTTTGTGTTGGTTGAATGAATCAGCTGGCTCAGTTAATATAATAATAATGCAATTGGCATCTGTGCATGTGTTAATATACTCAACAAAAATATAAACGCAACACTTTTGGTTTTGCTCCCATTTTGTATGAGATGAACTCAAAGATCTAAAACTTTTTCCACATACACAATATCACCATTTCCCTCAAATATTGTTCACAAACCAGTCTAAATCTGTGATAGTGAGCACTTCTCCTTTGCTGAGATAATCCATCCCACCTCACAGGTGTGCCATACCAAGATGCTGATTAGACACCATGATTAGTGCACAGGTGTGCCTTAGACTGTCCACAATAAAAGGCCACTCTGAAAGGTGCAGTTTTATCACACAGCACAATGCCACAGATGTCGCCAGATTTGAGGGAGTGTGCAATTGGCATGCTGACAGCAGGAATGTCAACCAGAGCTGTTGCTCGTGTATTGAATGTTCATTTCTCTACCATAGGCCGTCTCCAAAGGCGTTTCAGAGAATTTGGCAGTACATCCAACCAGCCTCACAACCGCAGACCACGTGTAACCACACTAGCCCAGGACCTCCACATCCAGCATGAACAGTGTGAACCGGGATTCATCCGTGAAGAGAACACCTCTCCAACGTGCCAAACGCCAGTGAATGTGAGCATTTGCCCACTCAAGTTGGTTACGACGATATGTTCAAAACTTTAGAATTAGTGCATTATTTTAAAATTAAAAGATGTGTTATATTTTAACTTGGTACAAATGACAGAGTTGACATTAATGTCAAACTATCTGGATTCATTTGGTTTATAAAACAAAACATAAGTCAAACTTGCTTTCCTTTTGAGTACTTCAGCCTCACGGATGGATCGCTGTATGCTGTAAAGGGTAATGAGTTTTTTTTTGTGGCAGCCTGGCGACTAGGCCCCTTCCACTGTGGAAGAGTTGAGCTCAGCTCCTCTTAGCTGCCTCACTGCTGCAAAATACATAGCAGACAGGAGCCAACAGGATTTCTAAATGTTTTTCGCAGTTACTAACTATCAGGGCTTAATTTGAGGGGGAGCAAGCTGGAGTGCGCTCCGGAACCTCGGACGCGCGCTCTGGAACCATGGACGTTGGCTCCGCCAGCTATTTATCCCTTTATCTACGGCGATGGCGCCCACGCCATATTTTCCATATGTATCAAAGTGCATTGTTAAGCTAACACCAAGGGCTTTCCAATGATATATGGTGTATTACGGTAAACGTAAGCCTGTGATGTCATAACGCAGAGGAAAGACACGGAAGTTTCACACTAGTGCGCCACTGATTCTCATTACCGTAAGTTCTCATGTAAGCCCTCACTCTGAAAAATTTCAACACTGACAGCAAGCCAAGAACCCGTGCTTTCCAACAGTATGCTATATGTTGCATATATTACGGTAAAGTGCGTTCGGTGACTTTTGAAACAAGGGATAAGTATGAAAAGTATATAAAATAATATATAAAAGTTATTGGAAATAAATTTATTGAAAGCTAACTGGTCTGCTGATGGTTTTTGAAGTTAGCTGAAAAGCCAATCTGCTAACAAAAAAGTTAGCTTTGATAATTAGCAGTTAGTGGATTAGCGGAACTGTGCCCACCACTGCTTGCAACTGAGTGGCTGGAGAAGTCTGGCTTCACACTGAAAAAGTCAACTATCAAATCAAGCATCCTAGTTTCTACGCAACTAATTGAATGTATACATAAATAGTTGCAGTGCTTCTTTGAAGCCAGTGCTGATTTCATAAAGTGTTTGACTCTGTTGATTGGGCTGCTTGGGGATATCCTGAGAATTTGTGGCATCCTACACAAGATGCTTGACATCCTAGCTCCCCTGTACTGTACACAGGTAGTGTCAGTGTTGTGAGGAGCAGGGCCAGAGTCTCTGACTTCTTGTCACTGAATTGAGGCATTCATCAGGGATCTGTACTGGCACCTACTATGTTCAATACATGCATGGGCTGGGTGTTAGGGTTGTGGAGAACTCATCCAAAGCATAATGTGGAGAAAAAAAAAACATATCTTCAGCTTTATGAATTCAAAGGAAAGTGTTTTATTTTTCATTCTTTTAACATTTCAAAAATGTTCAAAGTATGTTTGTTAATATGTTAAAAGTAGGTTTCTTCTTAACTGAGTATGTGAAAGAATAAAACACCTTCTGAACTCACCACTGTATTTTGCTAACCTCCACCTAATCAGATCCACTCACTTTTTACCCAAAGCAACAACACAAAACAGCAAGAAATCTGAAAGTAACTCTGTGGCTTTGTATTTTTTTTTTTTTTTTTTTACAATGGAAACTCACATATTTCCAACACAAAATGACTGTTTATCTCATATGACTAAAGGAAATGAAAATCATACTGTAATAAATAATGCAATGGGTCCTACCTATATGCAATGTGTGGAGGGCTTAAAATTTGTTTCAAAGAACTCAAATTTAATATCCTACTGCATACGTTATTAGGTTCCAGCCATTTTAAATTTAACATATTCCTTTGTGCTTTTTTGAAATCTCTTGACAGAATCTCGTCTGCTCAGTTTCTTCCTAGTAATAGTTGTTTTTTCTTTCTTTTTATCATTTTGTTGTTGTTGGGCTTTTTTTGCTTGTTTGCTCCTGTGGTGGATAAGGTCTAGGGTCCCTATCTTCCACGTGAAGCAAAGCAGCACACAGAACGCTGGTGTCATCACTCATGTACAAACAACACAGTTGTGCTGTAGACTTTACGCAGTGCACCATAGACGGTCAAGAATGAGCCTTTTAACTTTCTGTGAAAAATAATGAAGTCCTTCTTTTGCTGCCGTTTTTGGTTTGAGTTGTCCTGAAGGTTTCACTTTTGGGTTCACTTCATTGACATTCAAGTGTTTCTGCTGATGATGAAAGCTTCAATCCAGCCTTTTGTCCAAATCTGTACTTTGTCTGTGGACAAGGCATCTCTAAAAACCAGACGGGGTGATCACCTGACCACCACCATCCTCCCTCATTTTGCAGAGGAAACACAACTAGGCTGCACTTTCATTTTTTCTGATGTAAATTAGTAAAATTTTCTAACACACTCATTGATTTAACATGTGAAATGTAGTGAAATTATAAATTGATAAATTGTTTCCTTTCAGATTAGAGATTCTGCAAGAGATTTTGTTGCTAGTGCAGCGATAGGGTACATGGCCATCAGTGTGTCCATGCACCTGTCCGTGTGTGTGTGTGTGTGTGTGTGTGTGTGTGTGTGTGCCCGAACAGACTACTCACAATAGCTTTCCACGTGATGAGTGCAGGGACACCAAATTTGCACCATATATGTAGCTCTTGAGGATATTTGTTGAGCTCAGTGATGAGTGACCTTGATATAATTTTCAAGGTCATAGCAAAAATAAGTATTTAAAAAAACTGGGGGTGGGGGGGTAGAAATTCTGTACCTGCAATACCTTTCCATAGGTTGGGTGCAGAGCCACCAAATCTGACATTTATGGACCCTTGGAGGTCATGGATGAGTTCAATGATGAGTGACCTTGACCGGGGTTTCAAGGTCACACAGAAAAAAACAAAGTACTCATAATAACACAATAACAATAAGTAAATTTGCCTTGTATATGCATCCCATGTAAGTCTGAGGTGAGTTTGATGTTGACTGACCTTGACCTACTTTCCAAGATCACAGAAGAGGAAAAACATGAAATAACATACTCACAATAATTTTCCACAGGTTGAGTCCAGGTCTACCAAATATGTACCATATGCAGCCCATGGAGGACATAGGCATGTTCGATGATGAGTTACCTTCACCTCCAAGGTCGCAGCAACCAATCAAAATGGGAAAACACAGTACATGAAAACTTTCCACAGGTCGAGAGCAGAGCCAACACATTTGCTCAGCGTATGCATGACATGAAAGTCTTATTCTTGGAGGTGACTCCAACTTATCAACAGCATGGATGCTTAGGAGAAAAAAAAAGACAGCAATGTGATTCATCTATAATATTTAAGACAGCAAAGGTTACCCCGAATGCTATAGGCGTTTGGAAAGCTAAGAAGAAAATTTAGAGAATACATGTGCCCTGTGGTGCATTCTGGTGCATTCTTTGGACTAAATTTGGACCTGAAACAGCTGTTAAATTTCTCTTGTGATCTCGTGCAGTATGGCACAACATGTGGCTTTTGAACGCATGTTGTGCATCCTGTAGAAGTATGTACAGAATATAACAACACAACAGTTTACAAATATAGCTAAATCTTCATGAAAACTTTATTTAGTTTGTTTGTGATTGGGCTCAAAGACTCGGCAATTAAAAATAATAACTCAACTAAAATGTTATAAATAACTTCATAACTGCTTTCAGACTAGGTAAAGAGACATAATATCATACCATAATACTGAAGCCATTCGATTACTATTATCCATTTAATAATGCACAACAATAAAATGTTAAATTTGTTTATATTATCCATCTCAGTCTGAGCCCAAACACCTCTAAGAGTCTGAACCTGAATTTATTTATTTTTTATTTTATACAGAAATTTATTTATTTATTTATACCTTGATTAACATACCTTATAGTAAAAAGCCACATATCCTTGTGTAAATTCCTGTAAATCCACTCAAAGCCACTGTCTTTTTCCCATGAAAAACATCTACATTAATAAAAACTCATTTACATTCTTGTGTAAATTCATGTAAAAAGCCACAGTCTTTTTTCCCAATGAAAGAAAGTCTAGATTAATGAAAAAAGTCACATAAACTGTGTTTCCTGAGGGCACAGTTCACTTTTCCTGTTTCTTTTATCTTTCAGGTGTTGATGAAGCCAATGACAATTCCATAGATTCTTGTCCTTATCAGACTTTTTCAAACAATCTTCCTCATCATCTTCTCTCTGTCCGACATCGGTCCGTGACACAGACGGGCTGCACAAGTCTTCTTTTAAAAACTTTAGAGCTCTAAAGGTTTGCGATGTCCACATGCTACCTTTAGCTTAAGCTTTGTGCAGGAGACCCACAGCGTCGCCGCAGCAACCAACCAGTTTTACTTTACAACTGTCGCAACAGCCAGGCTTTTTTTCTCCGAGGACACTGATTTGTATCAGTGTCTGCGGACTGCCGCGGCCTTATAAAACTTGCAAGATGTCATAAAAAAGAACACTGTGCGATAAACATTTTAAAAACTCAATGACGATCACGATTACAGAGTAAAACACTAACACATCCCCCCCCCCCCCCCCCATATGATGAAATCCGCGGAATTTTTCACAACCCTGCATTTCTTTCAGACGGCAAGAATTTACAAAAAGACAGAAAACCGTCCAAAGACGGCGAATAAGCATCCCTGCAACAGACAATTTTGTTAATGCATTTTGTAACAGGTGGTACCCTTCAAGCAGGGTACCACAAAGTCAGCTTACCATTGTGGCAGTATCGCAACCTTATACTCACCTTGTTGCCCCTCATCTGCTGTCTTCTGCCTGCCAAGACCCCTTCCCTGTGCCTCACACAGACCACTTTTTCACATGGATCAGCACCCAATAGCACAGATAACCAGTGGTGGGCAAACCAAAAAGTTAGCTTTGATAACCATTAAACCGCTAACTGAAAAGTTAACTTTTATAACGCTAAACCGATTTTAAAAAATTGAGCAGAAGTTACAGCTAACCGCTAACTTTTAATATTGACTCAGTCACGGACACATCAGATTACACTGTCAGCTACTGATGACAAAGTTTCCAGTATGAGCGCCACAGGGGCTGTGGGTAAATTCAAAGGTGATCACAAACACAAAACAAATGCATGAAAAAAATAAATAACTTTAAAATAAAACCCCAAACACTGTCATCATCTTGATCAAAAGCAGTAAATCGCAGTATTAGAAGTCACAGTTTATCTCTATATTATATATTTATAAACCGTTAATGGAGCTACGGCTCACCCGAATCGTGTTCAGAAACAGAAAGCAAATGCATGAAAAATAAATAAATAAAAAATGCTGACTTTTGAGCTGTTTACATACCGTTTTTGTCTACAACGCTTGTGTGCTTTGAGCTGTGAATCAGAAGTGGTAGCTAGCGCTCTGCTTTCATAAACATTTTAGGGTTTAGAATCATTTTTAACCATTAAATTTACTCACTTTACCAGCAAAAAAAAAAAAAAAAAAAAAACATGTTAGCAGACTGAAAATTTGTGGAACTAAATGTAGTGGAAGCTAATTGGTTCACTGATGTTTTCAAAGTTAGCTGAAAAGCTAATCTGCTAACAAAAACATTATCTTTGCTAATTAGCATTTAGCAGATTAGCAGAACTGTGCCCACCACTGCAGATAAGGTACAATAAGCAGTGTTTGTCATGATGAACAAACTAAACTAACTGCCCATGATGTGCCCATGCACTTGGTCATTCAAGCACACATTCATCATGGTAACCCATTGGATGCATTCACCCTTTTCAGGTTTCAAATCCCGCAAAACCTCGGAGAGGTCGCCACGCTGCGAGATCTCAGTAACACTGAGAACTGCATTGAGACGCTCTGATCATGCTGCACTTTAACCGCTGCACACAGACAACACCATTAACATCGCAACATAAAACTATTTTTATATTGTGCCTAAAACTGTCATGAATATATTCTCTGGGTTTATAGACATTGTTATTGCGTTTGTTTTATGTAAACATGCGAGAATCACAGGCTGTCTCTCCGTTATTTTCAATGGGAGCTGCTGTGAGCTACGCTCGCTTCCTGATCATGTCGTTCTGGGGGAAAGTGAAGTTTGCTCTTTAACGTCTTGATTATTGTTCTTTACAACACTGTTTGTCCTCTTTGTTCCAGACTAATATATAATATGTCTGAAATTCGGTTTCCGTTTATTAAATTCCATGCAGATTAAACGTAGCAGACACGGATTATTTGTTATAATTGTTTTAGCAAGTTTTCAGGGTATCATGCAGCAGTTTCTAATTAATATGATGAAAAGCATAAAAAAATTACATTTTTGTAGTATAATATTCATTTACAATTGTCATCCTGTGGATTCTCTCTATTGTTTTGACTGCAGCAACTCTGACGCGCAAGGGATTATGGGATACATGAAAACCCTGGATATGTGGATGTTCTTCGAAAGAAGGACATCTCAAACACTGAGCAACAAAGGACACAAGAACTTGGGTCAATATCCTTTCCATCACAAATAATTAATAAAATTGTTATGAGCTGTTTCTCGATGGTAATACCTGCAGTAGATACCGTGCACAGGTTTATGTGTCGCTAGGGAATGAGAAAATGTGAACATGAGCTCAGCACAGAGGGGCACTGAGACACCGCTCTACTAAGACATGACTGGCATTGAATAAAAAAACATCAGTGCCAGCAGAGAGAAGCTGGCAAAGACTTGAGTTTGGGTTAGATGAATGTGGATTGCAGTAGGGGCGGCGGGGTGGAGGGGGAGAGGCATTCAGCACAAGCACAAACAAGATGGTGGCTGTCTGCAGCCGAGATTTTGAAACTCTGACCAGGGAGAGAAGAGACTGAAAGCTGTAATTGTAACCTGCACAGGGCGCCCAGGTGCCAAGTATTTAAGTGATCTGGGGCCAGTGCGTTTGGTGGGGCGAGCAGAGCGGCGCCAGCACCAACAGGAGCATCGATAGGTGAAGGGGCCACGAGAACAATGGAATGGCTGCCTCCCAGAAAAAGCTGCCTTACTGCAGTGATAAGGGAACAGGAAGGGGGGCGGCACAGGAGGTAGACACACCTGCTCCTGCCGCTGGAGCACAAGCACCTACCGAATGTCTGAGTGGAAACCAGACAAAAAAAAACAAAAAAAAAAACAACTGAGCTACTCTTGCACACGAAAGGGCATCTCAGGACTCAGACTGGGCACAGCAAAGACCACACAAGAAAAGGCTCAGTGTTTAGCAGGCACACACATAAACAAACAGATTAAAGAGTATCTGAGCACAAGAACAACATGTGGAATTTAGCACTTTTCGTTAAAGGGCACGGTGGCATTTCAAACCCCAGTCATCATATCTGCAACCACTGTGCAAACATTCAGTATGATCCTGCTCCTGTCGCCTCTTCCTGATCTCTGTCTTTGTCTATGTGTATAGGTAATGTCTCTCAGTCTGCATGTGTTTGCTGAACAAGACACATGCTGACATCATGACCTACTGCTGCAAACCTGCTGCTCCAAGCAGGAAACTCCACTGAGCTAAGAAGACATGACATCCCTGCATTTACATGCTGCAGTAACAAACACCAAAACTGTTATGCATTTATCCCCTAGAAAATAGTGAAGAATCAGCACAGTTTAAGGCCCTATCATACACCCAGTGCAAAGCAGCACAAATCTCAGTGCAAGCACCACTGCTAACTTCAACTCGATCCTCTAAGTCAGTGGTTCCCAACCCTTGTCTTCAGGAACCCTCTAACCTCCACATTTCCATCACTCCCTGCGACCCTACAAGCTGATTATCTTATTTAGGTGTGCTTGGCCAATCAAGAGCTAACAGACACCTAAAATAACACTGAAAAGTGCCTTAGATAAGAAGTGTCACAACACGTGTAACGGAGGCCAGCAGGTGTCGCTGTGCAGATGTAGTTAGTAAACCTCACTCCCAACAGCTCAAAAGGATTCTCTGGTGACAAGGCCAGAGCCCTGGGTTTTAGCCTTCTGGTCAGAGAGTCTGACTCCCATGCTGGAGATCATGAGTTTGCGTCCCGAGGGGAGCAAATGGGCAGAATCATAACAACACAACGCAGAGTGCAGCCGCTACAGTGGTGCCGTGAACCGGATGGGAGGGAGTTTAGGAGGATGAGTGTAACGGAGGCCAGCAGGTGTCGCTGTGCGGATGTAGTTAGTAAACCTCACTCCCATCAGCTCAAAGGATTCTCTGGTCACAAGGCCAGAGCCCTGGGTTTTAGTCTTCTGGTTAGAGAGTCTGACTCCAGTGCCGGAGATCGTGAGTTCGCATCCCGAGGGGAGCGAATGGGCGGAGTCATAACAACACAGAGTGCAGGCGCTACACATGTACACTCTGCCTGCACATATCTCTTTCTCACCACCCCCCCCCCCACCCCCTCCCCCAACACATTCTGTGTTATTCATTAATGCATGAAAGAACAGAACATTGGTCTCTAGAAAGTTGGCAATACTTTATCAAATGTATTGGGGACATTTCCAAGTAAAATAATGTAACTAATATGATATCAAACTCCACACTCAGGAGTGATTAACCTCAATTGTGACTGAATGAAATGATAAATTATGATAAATTATGTATGAAGTAACCGGTTTGTACTCTCTCTCACGAACTGTATCCACAATAAAACTTGAGCTATAACAGATTATGAAATGAAACATTTCTCAAAGAAATGAAGAAGATTGTGGTCCATATTAATGTTGAGATGACTTCTTGCACTTTAATCATCCACCTACCTGAAAAAACTACATTCTCTGATATCAGAACAGAAATCAGCTGTTTAATTATTTATTGAGTGCTGTATTGATTTCTGGGTGTTTTCTCTTATAGTTTACTTTTCATGTTTACAGAATATGCTGTGCTCACCTGGGGAGGGTGGCGAGTTTGAGGGTTCGGCACAATATATTAGCTGTTCGTAGGACTGCACTCTCCTGGACAGAGACCTCTGATGCTATGCCTGGAATCTGCTTGAGCCACTCTTCCAATTTGGGGTTTACAGCTCCTAATTCTGCCATAACCACTGGGACCACTTTGAGTTTTACCTTCCACATTTGCTCCACTTGCTCCTTCAGCCTTCGGTACTTCTTGATTTTCCTCATGCTCCTTCTGTTGCTGTCAGCTGGGATTGCCACATCGATCACAACTGTCATCTTTTCCCCCTTGTCATTCACCACTATGTCTGGTTGGTTGGCCAGCAGCTGCTTGTCTGTCTGGAATTTCAAGTCCCACAGGACCTTAGCCCTGTCGTTCTCAACCTCCTTTGGCCGTGTCTCCCATCGGGACTTGGGGAATTCTAATCCATATGCAGCACAGATGTTCTTGTACAAGATTCCCGACACTTTGTTGTGCCTCACAGTGTACACTGTATGAGATGCACCTCCTATCCTGCTACTATGTGCTGGATTGTCTCTGGGGCACATTTGAACAGCCTGCAATTTGGGTCCTGTTGGCTGTGGTAGACTGCTGCCTCTATGGATCTGGTGCTTAGGACTTATTCTTGTGTTGCCATGATCAGAGCCTCATTTAGGCCAGCCTATTCTAGCCATTGGTAGGTCTTCTTGATGTCAGTCACTTCCTGCTTGTGTCGATGGCACATCCCATGGAGGGGCTTGGTCTTCCACGATGTCTCCTTCTCTTGTTCCTTATCACCGTCTGTCTTCAGCTGCCCGATGCGTTCTTGTAGCAGCTGATCTCGGGGGCATCTTTCTGATATATTCATGGATGCTCCTCATCTCATCCAGTATTGCTGAGTCTCAGTTCTGGTTGGGTCTGTTCTTGTGTCACTATTTTCCCCTTTCAGGTGGGAGTACACTCTGGATGGATCACTGGAGAACAGGCCATTTATTTTCTTGGCCCCTGCTTCTTTTCCCGAATAGCCACAGCTGTGACACTTTGTTTGGCGGTTGCCAGGGCTCAGTTATGGACATCTTGAAACACACACCGACACTGGCACGCTACAGAGCAGACACTCTGTCATGCCACATGTGCAACTTCACAGTTGTGGGGCTCTTAGATAAATTTCACATCCAGCTCGACAATGATTGTCTGCTGACTGTTTTCGTGCTAATAGCGTGAATGACCATACATTTTCTAAGTGCCATGCAGGCGGTGTTAGATGTTCCTGTGTGTCAGCTGGAATTTGGCGAACACCTGCCGCGAGAGGGATCGATGGGTTCGCCCAGTGCACACTCTGTCTTTCAGCCGCTGGTGTGTGCAAATAGTTGTAGCAACAGGTGTACGAAGCAGCTACGATTTTACACGTTTTGCACACGATTCCTGCTTCATGTGCACTTTACGGGCAATTGACCAAATTCACACTATGTGTGAAGGGGCCCTAAGTAAAAGCATACATCTTCTATCCAGAAGTCTCTATCTCCACATAAACAGAATATGAATTGTTATGTTCTGCAATTTAAACTAGGTTTTTTTGGGGGGGTGGGGGGGAGGGTCACTCAATCATAGCAAAAGAAAGCAACCCCTCACCTTGCTACAGGGTTTGACATCCTACAGTTTGGAGTTATCTTATAACAAGCTACTAATCCTTTTATTTATTTGCTTCCTTAATACCATAGCGGTGTGTGCCTGGCTCACTCCAGTATAAAGGGAAGGGCAGGTGCCACTCTGATTTGCAAAACACTCACGAATAATAATGGGCAAGGTAAACCCAATGCTTTTATGCACTGTGTCAAACTGTGCTGTATTTCCCACCATTTAAATAGCAAAGAGGTCAGGGACATGCCCCAAATGGGCTTTGACCCTCAGCACGAGCTCATTTGCCATGAAAATAGGCGCTTTACTTTTAAAGGTTAATTTTCTGTTTGGTTACATACTTCTGGTGTCATTTTGAGGAAAACATGCTGCTGAAGCATCAAATAGGATACTGAAAAGAAGCTTTGTAAGAAAAAAAAATATGTGTGAGCAGGCCAGCCCAGGTCCAGGTTGTCTTTTTTAATGATACCATCACAAAATGGATCAAAATTTAGTTGCAGTCAAATGTAGTTGACGATTTTTAACCCTAACCTTAACCCCAGCACCCTAGACATTTGCTAAAGATGTTTTCACCTCATCAGGGAGTTAACAGTAAAATAAATTTGAAACATTCCGGTGCTAATAAAAATCAAATGGAATATTCTGGTTTATATTACATTAAAATTAAATCAGTTATCCAATTAAAATATTTATGTCCAAATAACGCATGTGCAGGTACACACGCATGTACAGATACACAAAAATTGATTTCTCTATAGTTCTGCAGGCCAGGGGCAGCATGGTGGCTTTGTGGTTAGCACTGTTGCCTCACAGCAAGAAGGTCATGGGATCAATTCCCACCTGTGACCTTTCTGTGTGAAGTTTGCATGTTCTCCCTGTGTTTGTTTGGGTTCTCTCCGGGTGCTCCGACTTCCTCCCACATCCAAAGACGTTCAGGTTAGGTGGATTGGAAACTAAAAAAAAAAAAGCTGTCCGTAGGTGTGCCTGTGGGTTTAAATGTGTTTGTTTGTCTCTGTGTTGCTCTGCGACAGACTGGCATCATGTCCAGCTTGTACGTCACCTCATGCCTTATGACTGCTGGGAAATTCTCCAGCCCACCCATGACCCTTAATTGGAGTAAGCAGTTGAAGATGAGTGAGTGTACAGCCTAGTACAAAACAAAGGCAGTTGCAGGTGGTCAAATAACTAAATCATTAAATACAACCCAATTGTCCTTTGAATTGCAGAAGAACACCTAAAAGAAATTGTGTATTTTTAAAGGTGAAAAAGATACTTGCCAGCTTTCCATTATTTTCAAATGTTTTAACAAAATTAAACAGGAGATTTGTTTTACAACCTTGGCTCTATTTTTCAATGTTTTTGGGGGTCATCTTATCATTTGGAACAATTTCAATTTTTTAAAATTTATTTTCATTTATATATAGTAGCGGCAAATGAAGGCGCTTCACACAAGTAAGGTCTAACCTTACTAACCCCCAGAGCAATAGTGGTAAGGAAAAACTCCTTCAGAGGAAGAAACCTCAAGCAGACCAGATTCAAAGGGGTGACCCTCTGCTTGAGCCATGCTACAGACATTAATTACAGAACAATTCACAAAACTAATATATAGGAAATGCTGTTGGTGCACAGGACAGGAGGGTCTCCAGCACAAATACAACTCCTATCTCTGGATGGAGCTGCACCTTAAACAGAGAAAAAAAAAACAGAATCAGGCATCAGAAAGACAAGAAATACAGTATAATTTGTCAGCATTAAACAACAAGAAAAACAGGAAATACTAAGGTGATTGCCGGCCACTAGCCCTAAGTTTCACTAAAAGACCCAGAATTTAGCTGAAGTTGAGGCTGCGGCCCGCTCTGTTTCCTAATAAAATGAATTAAAAAAGTAAAAAGCATAAAACAGAACTATACCAGTATGCTAGCCATAAGAAAGGGAAAATAAGTGTGTCTTAAGCCTGGACTTGAAAGTCTCCACAGAATCTGACTGTTTTACTGATGCATGGAGATCATTCCACAGAACAGGGGCACGATCAGAGAAAGCTCTATGACCTGCAGTCTTCTTATTCACATTAGGGACACAAAGTAGTCCTGCATCCTGAGAACGTAAAGCCTGGGCAGGTATATGAGGTTTAATTAGGTCAGCTAGGTAGGAAGGTGCCAGTCCGTGAACAGTTTTATAGACTAGTAGTAGAACCTTAAATCTGATCTCCCTGGGACAGGAAGCCAGTGAAGAGACGCCAAAATTGGTGTAATATGGTTGAACTTTCTGCTTCGTGTCAAAAGTCTGGCTGCAAAATTTTGAACCAATTGGAGACCCCTAATGCTAGACTGCGGTAAACCAGAAAATAGAACATTGCAGTTGTCCAATCTAGAAAAGATAAATGCATGGATCATGGTTTCAGCATCAGCTATAGACAGGATGGGATGTATCTTTGCTATATTTTGCAGGTGGAAGAAAGCAGTCCTAGTAATATTTCTAATGTGGAGGTCAAAGGACAATGTAGGATCAAAAATTACCCCAAGGTTCCTCACTTTGTCAGTGTGATGTATGACACACAAGCCGAGGCTGAGCACTAACTGGTGAAATTGATGCTGATGTCTCACTGGACCAAGAACCATCATTTCAGTCTTATCAGAGTTTAAAAGTAAGAAGTTCTAGACATCCAACTTCTCACTGATGCAAGGCAATCTTCTAAGGATTTTATGTGAACAAGATTACTAGAAGTTATCGGCATGTATAATTAAGTATCATCACCATAGCAGTGAAAGGTAATCCCAAAACACCGCAATATGTGCCCAACGGGTGCTATATAAAGGGAGAAAAGCAGGGGGCCTATGGAACCCCAAATTTCATGTCACTAAGGTTAGAGGTAGTGTTACTGTACAAAACACAGTGAGAACAACTGCCAGCACTGTCAGCCATGCAAGGGCACTCCCAGTAATCCCAAAATGATTTTCCAGTCTATCAAGTAAAATATGATGATCCACGGTATCAAATGCAGCACTGAGATCTAACAGCACATCAGAACATTAATTGTAAGCAGAAGATCATTCACCACTTTAGTGAGTGCCGTCTCTGTGGAATGATATTTTCTAAAAGCAGACTGCAGTGGTTCAAAAAGATTATTCTCAGTAAGATAGTCCATGAGCTGCCGTGACACCATTTTTTCCAGAATTTTAGAGCAAAATGATAGATTTGATATGGGTCAATAGTTTTTCAATACATTAGGGTCAAGATTAGGTTTCGGAAGTAATGGTTTAATCACTGCAGATTTGAAACAACAACAAAACTGAATCAATCCTGTACTGATTTGGAACAGAAACACCATCATTTCAGAGTTTTTGGTAGCACTGGACAGGTTCCCTACTGCGATAAATGCAGCACATTTACACATTTACAAGCCTTTTTTTTTTTAAAGGCTGATCATACAGTTAGACACCTACCTCAGCTTCCTAGCTATCCGGTAACACTGCTCTCCACTGAGGCATTGCAAGTTGATTGCCATTCACCTTGATTGTCAAGTATTCTGATTTTACAAAACTTGTTGATTTACATTTACTTCAATTCAATTTCAGTTCAATTTATTTATACATGGCCAATCACAACATCTGTTGGTCTCATCTTACCGTCCCTTACTTGGTCAGGAAAAGCTCCTTCAGGCATTTGTGAGGAAGAAACCTCAAGCAGACCAGATTTGGAGGGGTGACCTACCGCTTAGGCAATACTACCAATAAGTAAAATTTTTGATCTCTTTCAATCTCAGCAGCGAAGCAGAGTAGGTCATGATTAGTAATTGGTTGGGAGACAGCATGGGAATTTTATGAGCATGTTTCACCCGATACACTTGTCGACGCATGAGGAAGGGCATCCTGTATAAAATGTGTCAAATCCCAATACAGATCCGGACAGAGTTGCATTTACCACAGGTAGTTGAAAGAACCTATTTATTTTTTGAACACATTTAAAACATTTATTTATCAGGACTGCCAGTAATTCTTAACAGGACAGTGGAGTTCAAAGCAAGGATATGAGAGTGCTGTCTTGTGCTTGAATGATAATGATGTTATTTGCTTTGGAATTCAAAATGGTAAAAACACTGACTGATAATAGTTTTTACCCAAGGCCAAAATATGGCCATCAGGTATTGTGAAGGTCGTCCATCCGTCCAGTCCTACTACTGCCAGGGTCTTCAAAATCACAGAGAACATTCTTGGGACACAGACCTTGGACAAGTTCAAAGATGGCTAACCTTGACCTATTTTTAAGGTCAAAAAGGTCACATTCTCTTTCCTATTTTATGCTCATATGGCAGAGGGTATTTTACCATTACATTATATTTCTATTTGCCAAACAATGTGAAATGTAATGCCACTTTAACAAATCTCATATCTTTTGCTATTGTTTGTGCTTTTGCTATTGTTTCATTCTTGTTTATTCATGGTGCATTTAATACTGCACAACTTCATTGTAAATTAATTTATAAAATTAATAACAATGTAAATTTGGACAGCACTGTGGTACAAATTATTAATACAGTTGTGTCAAAGGTCAACTGTGTTTATTGTTCGTAAGTCTATATCCATATTGAAGCAACTTGTGTCAAAAATATACTGTATTATCATCTATGGCCACAGGTTGGAAGCATCTGCACACGTGACAACTGAACAGTGCTCCTGTACATTGATCTGAATGAGGAGGACCTACATTTCGGACAATGAAGCCCTTCTTGGCACTCCATTTGTTTCCATTGTGGGACAGCTGCAACGACAATGGAGAAGAGAGGCTAATGTAAGGCTGATTGTATAATTTTTAAGGAGTTTATTTACATATTATTTACTTTATTTATGAGCGTGCACATGTTTAGCTCTGCATTGACACAGCCTGTGTAAGGCACTAATGATGTTTTTGTCTTTTCGGTGGCAAGAAGATGCAGTTTACTCTGAGCTCGTTTTGCCCTGTACATTAATCTTAATTGTTAGCTTCTGCTTGTTAATGCAGGGTTTGTGTTATAAATAAATAAAGCCCCGATTAAATAAATTCTTGTCCTGAGTGAAAACACAATCCAAAAACATTTTAAAATGCAGCCTACATTGTAATTTGTTTGTATTTCTTCTTTATCAACAGTGCAATTACATTTCAATGCCCAGGAAATTGCCAAGGAGATGATATATAGGATTGTGCTGGCGGGCCATCTTGTTGCATGAAGATGTAGCACCGTGTTTCAAAATAAATGTGACTTATTGTATTGACTGATGCTTTTGGGGTTTTTTTTGGGGGGGGGGGGGGGGGCGGGGTGGTGACAGATGCAACTACTGCTGTGGTGCGACATATACTCCCGAAAAATATAGTGTTAACTTTTTATTGTTGTTTTGTTCTCTTTTTTGGTTGGTTTTGTTTTTTGTTTGGGGGTTTGTTTGTTTTATTTTTTTTTAAATACAAATTAAATGAACCCCCAAAATGTTTAATCATGGGAGAAAATGTTCTGAAAATGGCATCTGCTTCTTTAACTGTTCACCTGATATGGCTAAAAATGCCCAGAGATCTAAAAATAGAAACATTTTTTTAAATAGAACCACTGCTCAAAGCTTTATCCCATCCAAAGCAATGAAAGAATGAGGATGAGGCATCAAAAACATCACTGTTCAAATGGTGCTGAAGCTTATTGAAAGACTGAACATGTTCAGAGAGAAAGGAGAACAACAAAAAGATGGAATGTAAAGGGTTACAAATTGGAGGTAAGGAAAAAGGGAGAGAAGAGTTGCAAATAAAGCTGTTACTGTGATCACAGATCACTGGCTAATTATAGAATCAGACGACTTCCTCCTGACACATTTCGACATACTTCACCAGAACTGAAAGCATGAAGCACGACACAGTCTGGGTATCAGCTCCGGACCTGCAGAGTCCTCACCAAAACACACATTCAGTTCAGTACCATCTCAATGATCTGTGACTCCTTATCTCATAGTTCCCTCACGTGGCACCTGCAAAAGTGTCAGACTGCTTCATATATGCACAAGAATCCCTTAAAATATTCCGTGTAGTCTAGTCACATGTAAGAAAGGCACACATAAAGAATGATGCAACAATCTTTATGATGGCAGAGGAAGGATGAGTACTTCCATGAGGTCAAACACAAGTGTACTGAGCTTTCAGTGTCACGCTCTCACCAGTACTTTGTGCTGCTCTCAAGATAAAGAAGAGTCGTAGAAAAGTCGAGTACCAAAAATAATGACTGATAATGAACTGAGTGTTTTCCTTTTAAATCTCATGAACATGACCAACACTGGAGAGTAACAGAAAAATTGTTTAAACTATAGGGCATCAAACAGTACTTTTTTTGTGAATCTTCTATGTTTTACACATTGTACAGCCACTGTATTCATTTGTACAATTGGTGTGACTTAAACAAAGAGCACTGATTTGACTTTTAATCAAAGCGGCAGCTTAGGGCTGGATTATTTATAGGTCTGGTCCTTTAATGGAGACACTCTAGGGAACTCTTGCAAATATAGACGAGAAGTTTGAAGATGTTTGAAGAATAGAGAAAATTAAAAGGTAGTTTTTTTTTTAAATCAACCTATCACAGTCTTGAACTCTGTGCACTCCATGTGTCAGTGTAGACCTTTACTACCCCAGAAAGATCAGTGTAGCTGTACATTTCTGCTGCTTTGCTTCCATTGCTACCACTAGCAACTCTATTAGCTTGACTACATTAGCTGCACAAATTTTGGACTTCTGATTTTTTTTTTTTTTTTTTTTTTAAAGAGTGGAGAGTTGGCAATTCAAACCCCCAACCCCCCACTTCCTGGTCTTGAGCAGAAACTAATTTGTTGTTGCACAATTCTAGAAACTCACCCACGTGTGTTATTTATTAGCACTGGCCTCCTCTATACAAAAAGATGTACAGCTGAAGTCAGACATCTACATACACTGAGGCTCAAAACCTTTTTACTTTATTTTCTTATCTATCTATCTATATAATGGATTTAATTTTATAGGCTTCTGAATGACTACTTGACATACGTAGAGGACAACTGGGAACTGTACAGTGCATCCGGAAAGTATTCATAGTGCTTCACTTTTTCCACATTTTCTTATGTTACAGCCTTACTACAAAACTGATGAAATCCATTTTTTTTTTTACATCAAAAAATTCTACACAAAATACCCCATAATGGCAATATGAAGAAACTTTTTTTTTTTTTTTTTTTTTTTAGATTTTGGCTATTTATTAAAAACTAAGAAATCACATGTACATAAGTATTCACAGCCTTTGTCATGAAGGTCAAAATTGAGCTCAGGTGCATCCTGTTTCCAGTGATCATCCCTGAGATGCTTCTACAGCTTAATTGGAGTCCACCTGGGGTAAATTCAGTTGGTTGGACATGACTGTCTCAAGGCACAAATCTGGAGTAGGGTACAGAAACATTTCTACTGCTTTAAAGGTCCCAATCTGTAAATGGAAGTCGTTTGAATGCACCAGGACTCTTTCTAGAGCTGGTCAACCGTCTAAACTGAGTGATCGGGGGGGGAGATTTGTAAGGTTTGAAAGTTTGGCGTGAAGGAAACCAGGCACCATCCCTACAGTGAAGCGTGGTGGCAGCATCATGCTGTGGTTCCTGCTGTTTTTCAGCAGCAGGAACTGGGAGACTAGTCAGGATTGAGGGAAAGATGAATGCAGCAATATACAGAGACATCCTGGATGAAAACCTGCTCCAGAGCGCTCTTGACCTCAGACTTGGGCAACGATTCATCTTTCAGCAGGACAATGACACTAACCACACAGCCAAGATATCAAAGGAGTGGCTTCAGGACAACTCTGTGAATGTCCTTGAGTGGTCCAGCCACAGCCCAGACCTGAATCCGATTGAACATCTCTAGAGAGATCTGAAAATGGTTGTGCACCGACGCTCCCCACCCAACCTGATGGAGCTTGAGAGGTGCTGCAAAGAGGAATGAGCAAAACTACCCAAAGATAGGTGCACCAAGCTTGTGGCATCATATTCAAGAAGACTTGAGGGTGAAATTGCTGCCAAAGGTGCATCAACAAAGTATTGAGCAAAGGGTGTGAATACTTATGTACACGTGATTTCTTTTATTTTTAATAAATTTGCAAAAATTAAAAAATAAATCATGTCATTATGGGGTATCGTGCACAGAATTTTGAAGTTAAAAAAATGAATTTACTCCATTTTGGAATGAGGCTGTTAGTATTGAATAAAGGACGTGAATACGTAAATACATATTTATGTTTTTAATATATCTTCAAAAAAAAATTCATGTTATTATGGGGTGTTGTGACTAAAATTTTGAGGGGGAAAATTAATTTCCTCCATTTTGGATGCAATGTAGATACATTGCATTATTGCATATAAGAGCAGGGGAACTAAAATGAAGGCAAGGCATCTGGAGCAAGAGTTTACTTTTCCACAAACTCAGCTCTTCTTTATAAGATTTGGGGCACCCCAACCAACTGTACGATATATAGTACAAAATATAAGAAGCTCGAAGCCACACAGTATTTACATCATTCAGGAAGGAGTCCCAAATTTACATAGATATCAATAAAACTTTGTATCAAAACTGCAATAGAATGTCAGGATTCCAACTAATAACTGATGGAGTTGGAGGCATCACATAAAAATGTGAAATCATCTACCCTTCATACCTAACTATCAATGAACAAGGAAGCCATTGATCCAGAACTGACATAAATAAAGGACTGGTCTTTGTCTTGATGGATGATCATCTGTAAACATTTGTCTAGCTTGTTTTAAAACTAATTATGCTAACTGTCCATTAATAAGCTTTTAAGAATAATTTCATCACTTCTTCTGGAATATTCCTTGCTGTTTAAAGAAGCACATATCTTGGTGTAAGTACACTACTGACCCACTGAAAATCCAACATTGTGAATAAAAACTGAAATAAATCTATCTTGTAACTATTATTTTTTATACACACACAAAATTAAGTTGCCTTCATAAATTGCTTAATGTATTGTTTGGAAGCATAAAATGTGTGTAGTTGGAGAAAAGTGAGTTCCAGAGTTTTTAGCCATGATGGATATTAACTTATGGCTTTAAGTGTATACAGCTGGAGGGTGGGGTAGGGGGGTACTGGTTCTGTTCCTTGTGTTAGTAATTGCAAGATTAGTCACCGTGGGTGCAACCTTTGTCAAAGATAAATTATTCATACATCATACCTGATTTGGACTCCACTCCATTTGCCCATGCTGGTCACATATCCTTCCTGCCCACATTCCACTGTTATCCTCTCTCACACTCCCTCACATAACTCCTTCTAAGCCAAAACATCCAAATGACACAAAATGTGCTCTGTGTTCCTTCCCTTTAATCTTCAATGCCACCACGTGGAAGCCTAAATTGGCCATGGCGTAGTTAATGGTAGTGTTTCAGCCGTGACCCAATCTACCACATCACAGTTGCCAGTAAATACATTATGACCGTTCCCTGTCAACATGCCTTCAGTGACCAAAGCTGGGCTGTCCTGACAATCCCTTTCTTTTTTTTTCTTTTTTTTTTTTATTGAGATGTGTGAGTGCCCCTCGCAGCTCCCAAGAACCCAACCCGTGCACATCACAGCAAAACGTCACAAGTTAGGGTCTCAGGGAATGAGAGAGGTACAGGTTGCTTTTTCTCCTGGTCTTTCGTGTGCAACGTAGAGTAGATGAAGCATCAGTTTTACCCGAGACTGGAGCAGAATATGGAACCTTCCTCCCACTGGCTTTGTGATTTACTCTCACTTATACTACACACAGTTAAATCCAGTCTACACACAATTTGGGAGGAACGGGGAGCGGCGAGGCTGTCCTCACATCACCAGCTGACATTCATCAACGCATACATTAGTCAAAAATATACCCGTGTAAGAAAACATGCCATAAACCACCTGCACGCCAGATTAAAGCTGAAAACACACACACAGACTGCAGCATCTTTTCCTCCCAGTCGTCACCAGCCGGTGAGCGTACACACCCAGTCAGACAACACTCTATACTCGTGCATGTAATGATGGCTCACCCTCAGCACGTTTCGGCCTCCCTGATGCTGCCACAGCCGGAGTCAACTGAAGAAGCAAATGATGACTGATATCAGATTTTTGGCCAAAATCCACACAGGCGCAGCAGCACTGAGCCAATGAAACGCCATCATCTCACTCACACAAAAATCCTTCCCTGTCAGGAAGAAAAGAAAAAAAAATGGCAAAACTCTACC
Organism: Thalassophryne amazonica; assembly: GCF_902500255.1. NCBI lineage: Eukaryota > Metazoa > Chordata > Actinopteri > Batrachoidiformes > Batrachoididae > Thalassophryne > Thalassophryne amazonica. The sequence goes on from NC_047111.1 coordinate 84,024,556, forward strand.
AACTTACATGCCCACTCAGCACATCGGGTGGTTCAGTTCTCTGAAACAACCACAAGTCTCACTTTGTGTGGCAGCCTGTCGTCTCCTCGTCAGGTGGACAGGACGAGGTGGAGATGCTCACGCAGCTGACCACGGAGACGGAGGATGCCGCAGTCCTCGCTGTACGTCTGCGCCGCCGGCTCCCTAGCAGAAGCACAGACAGAAGATGTGTCGAGACACAATAGAAGAGAGCGAGAGAGACACACAGAGAGAAAGAGAGAGAGCCTGGCGTAAGGAATGGAGAGATTTTAGCAGTGCTATCTTAGGCTTTTGGTGAACGGCTAATTCAGACTAGCACATGAGGCTGCTCAAGCAGATTGCTGCCGTCTGGCCGTCTGCAGCTCAGACATGCACGACTTCACCACGTGCACCCGGAGAGAGAGACGCAACAGCACGGGGAGAGGAAGAGAGAGAGAGAGATGAAAGGGAGAGTAGGTAAGGGGTGAAGGGTTAACGGAGGTGAATATTATGAAGTGAAGGGTTTGGAGAGGCAACGTGTCATGGAGATACAAAGGAGGGACGGCGCCATCGGATGACAGGACGCAGCAGGAAAATGTATGATCTGCTTTAAGAAGCTTTGGGTATCACTTTAAAGATAAATAAGATTCAAGGAGCAACAGATCAAAGGCCTGCTGTTGTATTTGGAGGCTTAATATCAGGAGAGCATACAGACAGTGTGTCCAAAAAAAACAACAACAATGCAACACAACATACAAACAGTCCAATAAAATATGAATGAACCCACAAGCTGCCAAAACAGGTGAATAACAGGGAGAAACGTGAAGCGCCTGTTGCTGTAGCACCCCCCCCCCCAAAAAAAAACACTACTCACCCCTCTTCTTCCAAGTGACACACCAACCCATCTTCTCCTTCCTTGTCTGCCTGTCTGTACGTCTGTGTGTCCATCTGTTTCGTTTTTGTTCTGTTCTCTTTCTGCGATTTCGTCTGGCTCTGTCACACCTCTCTGTGTTATTTCCTTGTCTGGCTGCACGCTCGCACAGACTGCAGGCTGAAGTCTCTGCAGAGCCTCCGCCTGCTGCACACAGCTCGAAAACAGCAGCACGGCCAAAGACAAATAAAGATCATCCGTTCATTTCCTCCCCATAGCTGAAATCCCTCCGACTCCAAAGGCCTGCTATGTGCAGAGAAGGAGAGATAAGGAAAAGTAGAGAGGGAGAGAGGGAGGGAGGAGGAAACAGGTGAGGGAACGCAACTGCAGTCAAGCAGAGGTTAGAAAGAATGCAAAGAAAGCCGGTGACGTTGTACGTTTCTTACAGCGGTGACTCCTTTTCAGATCAGATGAGAAAATAAATCAGTATCCTTCTCCGGTTGGCAAGTCCAGTATTCTGTTCCTGTGTCTTTCTCACTCTGTGTGTGTGTGTGTGTGTGTGTGTGTGTGTGTGTGTGTGTGTGTGTGTGTGTGTGTGTGTGTGTGTGTGTGTGTGTGTGTGTGTGTGTGTGTTGAGGATTACAGCATGTGTTCATGCAGAAGGAGGGTGGGAACAAGCGAATGAAAGAAAAAAGGAGGGAGCAAGGGGAGAAAATGCACAAGTTCAGGGAGCGGTAAAGGGAAATGGAATCTTGGAGCTGTGGCCGTCTTATATTTTACTACTAATAGCTGCTCGGAAGCTTCAAAAAAAAAAAAAAAATAAAATTTAAAAAAAAGAAAAAATGGCCTGCCAAAAAGGACGGGAGACAAGATGGTAGGAAAGCGAGACAAACGGGGAGGAGAGGGAATTGTGGGGTTCTTGTGACGGACAACACACAGCAAGCTGAGATCAGTGACAGGAAGGGAGACGAATCCCACTCTGCTGCTTTACAAATGGATTTCAGCCAGAGTGCTTTAATTTCAAGGTTAATTACAAAATTGACAAATGGAGCTCGGGGTTTTTTCTGTCTTCAGCAGAGCACTTTATGACAGCACATACATCTCAGTGACATCACGTTCCTTTGTGTCATCACGTGCTCTGTTTAAATCAGCCACATGCAGAGCGAACATTAGAACAACTAAACATGGTTAATTATAGATATTTTCAACAAAGACAAAAACCTACAACTTGGGGGTGAGGGGGCTCGTCTGTGCCTCCTGATGCATGCATACTGTACAAAAAAAAAAAAAAGAAGACCCTCCAGCCATTACAAACATCTCAGCCAGCAAGCATGAATCTCAAACACTTTGCCTTTAATGTGGCTAATTAAACTCTGAAACATCAGAAGAGATTCACGTTGTCTAATGTAACTGTTTGTTCTTTTCCCCGTAACCAGGGCCCCTGCCTAACTCGGGCCTACGGAGCTGCTTACTCCACCTCCACTGAACCCGGTGGCCTTGGGACAGAAGACTTTAAGTGAAAACAGCGTTTCATCATCGCAGCACTCCCTGCTCTGCACAACTGCAGATAGCAGCACGCCGACGCTGGAGAGACAGAACGCCATCTGTCCACAGCGAGGCTGCACACACACTGCTGTATTTTATTTATTGGACGGGTTGTCCAAACAATGTGGAAAACGACTACATTGTCGTAACCGGTTGGAATATAGTACATTAAATTAATTTTCACAGCTGCTTTGTGTTCACAGAAATCAAGAAAATTCCTGCAAGTATCCATATTGATCTAAATTATTTAAAAACCACAAACAAAAATGGTTACTTTATAAATTACATTTGCAGGTTCCATTCTGCAGCATATGTAAAATTCCATCAGCTTTAAGGGTGCTGTTAAGTCTTATTTTCATCATCAAAAAACTGGCCAATGCTTGTTAATTACGCAAAAGAAAAAAATATATGGGATTACTTTGATGGAAAAAAAAAAAATCTGTATTTGCAGTTTAAATACTCAAATAACAAGCCATTCATTTCATCCTGTGCTGCTTAAATAAATGTTGATATAACAATAAATAAATTACATATATTTTAAATAAAGCTGAACTGAATATTTAGACTATTTCTCACGATGAACATAAAAGCTGTTAACATGCATAGTGTACTAAGTGTGATGTTATCACTGCACGGTTTGCTTTATTATATTCAGCCATTTCTAAAGGCTTGTTTTCACATTAATATGAGAGTGAATCTGTGTCATAATGTAGAACATTGTTTTCTTTAATAATGTTCAGAGACACAGCTGTTTTCATGAGAATGACATTTCTTGCAACATTACCACACCAAAAGAAAAGAAAAAAAAAAACTCAACAATCACCCAGTTAATGTCATGTTGACTAAAGAAAGAAAGTGTTGCAAGCTGTGGATATTGAAGAAAGTGGTGCAATGTGGGCTCTTAGTCACTGTAAGATTAGCTGGATGTGATATTCACAATTAGGCTACAGGTACCTGCTAACATGCTACAGCTACAAGCTAACATGCTACAGCTACAAGCTAACATGCTACAGCTACAAGCTAACATCCTCATCCCTCTCGATTAGGTTGTCAACCTTTTCACTAGTTGTTTGACTAAAGTATCTGAGGACAGTGGCACAATTTTTTTTTTTTTTTTTTGTTTGTTTGTTTGTTTCTTTTTGATGCTGCTTGTACTGTAGTCTTTCGGTTTTAATTCAAGCGGTTGGACAAAAATCACTAATCTTTTTGGAATTACAATAATTTTTTATACACTGTCTCAATTTTTAGAAGGCATAAGTAACCAGACCCTAAACATCAGAATTACTGTTAATGCAAATCATCACCTTTACAGCCTCATTGTCATTAGACAAATCACAGAGGGATACCTGTCAGAGAGTAATCTTGGGCTTCATTTACATTAGTGTTTAAGAAATAAAAGGGATCAAATCCAGATTTTACTCTAACATGTGCCTTTTGGCAAACTGTAGCTGCATGAAATTTGACATCTTTTAAAGAAAATCCTTTTTGTTCCACTTCACCATGAAGCTGTAGAACTGGTAAATAAATGATAAAATAGAAAAAATTTTTGGACTGTGCATAGTTTCTCTCCTCACAGCTACAGAAGCCTGGAACTCTGTCATAGGGTGTCTTGGTGGCTTCCCTCACCAGCTTCCTTCTTCCTTTCTTGTCGCTCAGTTTTTAAGAACTGCCAACTCCAAACACATTTACCATACAGTACCATACTGTTTGTATTTGTTAATGACTAATGTAAATGGAGTCCAATAATAAAAAATATATTTTGTGAAATCAATTTCAGCAATTACTTTCTACAGAACTCGTATTAACGTTAAATGAAAAGCATACAAAATAACTTAGAGGAATTTCTTGTACCCTCCAAGAGATCAATAATAATAAAGAAAAAAAAAGGTTTCTAAAAATAAATTCAAAGCGAAGTGGCCTCTGTGTACATTTATGCATGTGGGCGTGCGTGTGTGTACCTTCGATCACAGGGAACTAGAGAGAGATGACATTTGGCATTTGGTGTGCTATGTACTTTGGGTCAAGGATGGACGTTGTGAAAACAAAGTTGATAGGGCTAACATTTTTGGAGAAATTAGCGATATTAGATAAAAAAAAAAAAACTGTGATTGATGGACATTGATATCACTACTAATCAGTCCCTGGTAACCAGACAATTTTTATTTCCTGCATTTTAACTTTAAATCATTATAGAAACTTTGCATAATTTATTACCACCCTTCAAAAATATCACCTATTTTACAAACACCACCCAAACTAGAACCTGCGGATCCTCACGGGTAACATGCTAATAAGCAAGTCCCTTCAGCTGCTCCCTTGTTTTTACTCGGGGTCACCACAGATCCAAGGTGGATCTGCATGTTGATTTGGCACAAGTTTTACGCCGGACGCCCTTTCTGATGCAACTCCACATTGCATGGAGAAATGTGGCAGGGGTGGGGTTTGAACCGGGAACCTTCCACGCTGAAACCAAGCACACTAACCACTTGGCCACAACCCCTGTAGAACTCAGTAACATCCACATAAAATCTCTCTCTCTACTGGGCTTTATCCATTATTATAATAATTAGTTTATCAATTATAGTTTGAAGTAAATAATGAACCCTTTAGAAAATAGTAAAATTACTCAAATAAAATATTCAACTTCCAAGACTACAAATTAACATCCGTAACCCACGAATATTTCAGTTGCATTAATACAAAAAGGAGAACACAAACAAATCCACACATAATTAAGATATGGTCCCAACGATCATCAATTACCAGCATAAGTGACAATCGGTTTTCTAAATCAATATTGTTTCAGCACTAGAGTGATCAGAATATGCCTGAAATATTGCAGTAAATTAAAGTATTATTAGTTGCTGTTGGGGACCAAAGTCCTGTCAGTGATCTGGGACTGTCTTGATTTGAAATTGTAAAAATAGTTACTGACTGATTTGATTGAAGCAGTGACTTTACCACAAAGTTACAAAGAGGAAATATGTCTTTTTGGTTAAGTGAAACTGAACTTTGTACATAATTGGCTGCCAAGTCCAAGTTTTCCCCCTGCGGCTGTCTGATGTTTCCCTCCAGGGGCATCTCTTTCATTAAAACGCCGCACAGTCCTCGCTGCTGCAGTATGTTCTTTCTCCCCAACACCAACACGTTTTCCTCTCTGACACGGTCTGTTTTTCACCATTCATGTGTAGACATTGTTAGTTTATGTATTATCACTTTTGTTTTTTGTTCAGCTTTTACCTGTGTCCCTGGTAAAATGTTAAAGCACTTGGTGGAACAACACAAATGTAGACAACACAAATTTAAATGATAAAAAAAACCGTGTAATTAAAAAATAATTTGCTGCTCATTTATTTATTTATTTAAATTGTTAAATGATCAGTGTCCAGAGTGTGTGTTGTTTCCTCAGGGAAAGCTAGGAGGCTGTACAGTTATCTCCTGTGGTGCCACTCTGAACTATACAACCTACTACCTCAACCCGTGGAACACAGCATGGAGGCTTAAAGAAAGGCATTATGGGAAAAATCTGTCACATTATGTTATTTTGAATAATGTTGTTGACATACGTTGTGACACAAAAATTTTAGTAAGTACTTTACATTTTCTGGATATATATTTGAGAAAGTGTTGCGAGATAATATAAATGGCTAGGACTAGTAAATTCAGAGCCTGATAATTTTCCTGTTAATCTATTAAAACCAGCCCTATTTATTGATTTACAACATTTCCCACAACAGCTTCCAGCTGTAGACATTAAAGAAAATGGTCAACCGATATTTGTCACTCTATAGTTTGGTTTATCGCCCAATCCTGTGGATTGTTTAAATATGTAAATATAACACATTACGGTTCCCATACCTTTTTTATTCAGATAAATATGGATTTGTACAGGAGTGGGTACAGAACATCCTGTATCCTCCAAGTCAGGGTCATTCAAGGTCAATGCTGTTAACTGTTGGCACACCAATCACATCAGATCGTATTAAAAATAACAATTTGCGTTGATGCTGTAATGGATTTAACAATTGCCTTATTTTATTACCATCTAGTTCAGACGTGTTACTGAGATAATTATCCTGAGCGGGTCATTTTTCTCACAGAGGAAAAAGGGTAGGTGCTGCATTTGCCAGGAAGACACATACCTATAGATACGAGCTTGTGCAGCCAGTCACCACAAGTTCGGATCTACGGGTTTGTGGCAGCTGACGTTACCGTTTCAGGAGGAAATTAAGATGAACACCCCGCCACCACCCTCCTAATCCCCAAATATGGCAACAAACAAGTAATTCTTCCATCTGCACTCATTCAGAACACCAAATATTTCCAATGAGGTGGGTAGTCATCCCATAACCACAAACAATACAGTATGTGTCAATGTAGTCAAGTTGTTCCTAATATCTTCCAAGCTACCAAACGAAGGACAGAAATATAATAAAATTGATCAACTTTGAGTCAGATTAATCAACAACACATTATATTTAAGGAATAATTTCTTATTTAAAAACAGTGAATTCAGAGATGATGGTAAGATTTCTTTACTGCTACATGGATAAATGATAATACACATTTTTCACATGTAACATGAAACTGAACATGTCAGTTTTTCTATTAATTGTATATCTTGTAGCATGAGAGACTAATTTAGTGCTAAACATATCAATAGATGTTTTTATGTCTTTATATAAAACTAAAAGATGAGAAATCTATTTTGGGGTGCATGAGTGTGGTTTTTAAAAATACAACTATGATTTACATGTCTCGTAACCATTTCAAAACATCTTGCTTTTGTGTCATTATTCATGTATATACTATATACGGTAAATAAATACGCTAAGTGAAGATTTCTTATAATGCAATCAGCTCATAAATTATGCTTTGACAAATTTTAAAATACCCCTAAGTACAAACTCTGAACTATTTGGTTTTGTCACAAAAAGGGTGGACATGAAAAGCCCATGCAGTTTAAACAGACTATCAGGTATTGTTGACATGATGCACGTAAGAAACTATATTTTCATCAAGGTGACAAAGAATAAATTATAAAATGGTAACATACCAGACATCCTCAGGCATCAGCCGGACTCAGGTTTAAGTGGAGTGAAGGCCGAAGCTTCACCATAAAGAAGTAGCCTATGAAAAAAAAAAAAATCAAATAAAATGTACAAATCGCTAACAACTGTGAACAGAGCAGATACCTGTGCGCACACACACACACACACACACACACACCCAAAAGTACACTCTCAGGACCACGTGCAAATCCACACAAAACGTAAAAAAAGCATAAACGATTAAAAATCACAGGCACAAAAAAAAATACAATTATAGAAACATAAAAAAAAGCTAAATAACAAGCAAAAAAAAAAAAAAAGATTTTAAAAAGTCTCCTTGTTGGTTCTCTGTTACGCCCTCCTAACCAGTTTGTCCACTCCCCATTTTCAGGCTATGAAAACCTCAAAAAGCTTTTTTTAAAAAAAAAAAAAAAAAGTACGGCAAGAGAGAAATGGCAAAAGGTTGAATGTGGTAAGATGTGGGTGAGGAGGAATTTTTGACCAAGCAAAGGAAAGGGTGTTTTTTTTTTTTTTGTCCTGGTGCTTCATTCGCTTGGCTTTTTTGGATCCCAGCAGGATCCTTGGCTGCAGCTCTGTCTCTTCTCAGTGCTGCCAAAATTTGGACATATCTCTTTGTCTTTAACTCTGTCGCACAAAATCCAAATGAGAGCTGTGGAACGGAACAAGGGCGAAGAAGCAGCGAGCAAAAGTAGAGCGCAAGTTGTGAAAGAAAAGGACAGCATGGGCAGAGCAAAGAGAGAGGCTTAGCAGCTTAATGCACGAGCAGCACAATGAAAAGTCAAGATGGAAGGAGGCTGTTGGCATCAGGATTTTTTTTTCTCTCTCTCTCTCACGAACATATGATCTCTTAAGTCAAGCTGCAAAGTGTGTCTTCTCTGTTGCTGCAACCGAAGCCTATCCCGAGCTATGCCACGTAGTGAGTGAGCGAGAGAGAAATCAGCTACTTTTTCCTCCTTCCAAAATGGCTGAGGGCCGGAGAAAAGCAGCGAAGGGCAGCGAGAAAGACTGATACACCCCGTCCTGCATACGGGGAGGGCCGGGCGAATCAGCAACCATCTCTCCCTCTTTTCCCTTCCTCACTTTATGCCTGTTGTCCCATTAGGTGGGTTTTCAGACCAGATAAAAGCACTACAGCTGTCTTACTGGTCCAAAAGGCTAAGAGTCGAATACTATAAACTGTTACGGCTGAAACAAGTTTATTTCAATCCCTGTTTCAGATACTTTAGGCTGCTGTTTCGTCCGAATTATCCACTTGATGATCTGTGATTTATTTATCTATTTAAGGTCTCCATCTATCAGATGCATCCTAGTATCACAAAGTGGTGTGTTCAGTTTAGTTTAAGCACATGTGCGCACAAACACACACACACACACACACACACACACACATGCACACAGTAGTTTTAAGCATGATAAGTATGTAAAAATCATTGCTTGATATCTCAGTTCTACCCTGCTTAATCAGCATATACAGCGGATGTGGAAAGTCGACACACACTTGGGCTGTCACACATTTTAATTTCTACACCATTTAGAAACAAAAATTCAAATTTCTCCAAGTTAAAATTCCAACAAAATAAATAAATAAATAAATAAATAGATAAATTCCTTTTAAGCTCTCACCAAAAAGTACATCTCTACAACGTCATATGAATTAAATAAGTATATTAAAGCCAAAATACTAGGTTGTAACTCTGTAGTATAATATCTAAATCAAAACTTCAATTAGGTTTTTGTTGTTGTTTTGGTCTATTTGGTTTGTTTAACCATGAATGAAGTTAGAGGAGGTTATGTTTGAATGGTTTTAATTGTATTGAATTAATTTTCAAAAATTCATAACTGATAAAAAAAAAGATCAAATTTCTTTCATATTTGAAAGCCTTGTGTAGGATGGTATCCTTTACTGAGGATAAGCTTGATCCAGATTACATATTTTGTGGCCATTTTTCTGTTATGGATTTACCTAAACTTCAAAAATTCTTTGGAGGTTCCAATTTTATGCCTGTTTTCTATCTTCCAGTTATCAGTCAGAAACCAAGTGCCAGTAAGCACTGACAAATTGTGCATAGCAGAGATAACCAAGGTTCTCTGAAATTATCTGAAAACGAATTTAGAAACCAAAAAAGTTGGGGAAAAAAAACTACAACAAAGAAAAATTAGATTCAAGTGTATGAACAAAATACATACACCTGATATTTGATCACATCTAATTTAGCTTATGAAAAGCCACTTAACATTTATTTGACCTGGAATTTTTTTTCCAAAGTCAAATTTTGTGGAATAGGAATCTAGTGCTGGCAGAGGTTTGCAAATGTGGTGCTCTAATTTTTTAGATTTATTAAATTTTTTGACATGTCAGACTATGGATACATGAACATTTCCAAGTCAGTGAATATGTCGGGCTTCATTCATGTTAATCACTAAAAAACACAAACAGAATAGTAAATCTGCGTGGAATAGGCAGTTCTCAAAAGGTGGATGACCAGTGAGGGAAGCCACAAAGACACCCACAACAATGCTGAATTTCAGTATATACAAATTGATGACAAATCTTTGAACCACATCTACAAAAACTAGAGACATTCATCAGGAAATGCCCCGCACCCAGTATTATTTTCCATGCAAAGTGCAGTAATATGTACTTGTATGGGGTGGGTATTTGGTTGAAGCCTTATGCGTTTGATGTAAACTGGGATAAACAATGAAAAAATTGGAGATTGGCATAATATTTATTTAGAGGATGTGACAAACAGTGACCATAAAAAGTCAGTCACAGTCGCCAGCCTTCAAAACAAATGCAACCACTGGTGACCTTTAAACAGAGGTCGAGGTCACTGGCCTTCAAACCCATGCAAAGTACTCCTTCAAGGCAAGTACCCACCAATATTAAGTTTCTGCGAGCAATAGGTGCGTAGCTACGTTGTGGTAAAGGATTTGACAGTTGTGACCACTGGTGACCTTGAAAAGTAGGTCAAGGTCACTGGCCTTTGAACCCATGCAAAGTACTCCTCCAAGGCATGTACCCACCAAATATGAAGTTTCTGTGAGCAATGGTCGAACGAACTGCGGCAAACGAATTGCGGCTGAACAGACGGACAGAGTGATGGACAGACAGACGAACTGATGGAAGGACGGACAGACAACCTGGATGCTATATACCCCACCTCACGGCGCAAGCACCGCGCGGGGCATAAAAACATCAGAACTGTAAAACCTGTAAATAAGTTCATTCCAAATATGTGTGGCACTAACTTTCAGTACAGAGTTTCGTAGCTCCATTGACATTTAAGAGTACAGCATCCTCATCAGCACTACTGGAGTACCTCAAGGCTCTGTTCTTGGACCACTTTTATTCACTCTTTTTGCTACAACACCTCCAGAGATGCCACGTGGTTCTAAAATCAGTCAATTTATTTGAAAGGGACGATGTACAATTGCACCAGAGTTAGCTGTAGGGTAAGACTGCATGCAGCCAACAAAGCAAAAATTAAGAAATTACAAAATGACACAGTTATGCAGACCTCAAAACACCTGGTGTGATTACACAGCTTTTCGTATAAAAACAAAGTGGATTGTGTAGTTTTTTTGCGGACCTCTGGCATCAAGCTTTAATCGGCTGAAAAACAATGGAATGGACAAGCCATTTACTGAAAACTCTCTGAGTCTACGTCATGAAGACATGAAGAAAGTGGCTAATATTATTTGATGTGAACTCATTCTGATTTTCCCCCTCAAAATGTGCGTTTTGTGCAGTGCACTGCTTTTTCCTGGTATACATACAGATACGTTTCCATCATTACAGAACAAACCATTATTGATTTACAAAACACTTCCATCCTACATTTGAATTTAACCAACCAACACAACAAGCACTATTTTGGATTATGAAGTAGCTGTACTATGCTCACCAACACTGACAGTAATCACTGAAGTCTCATATCAGCAGTCATCCACCCTGCCAAACTGCCCTTGAGCAAGAGAGGATCCCCACTGGTGGTGTGGTGCCATATAACAGCAACACAGAAGGGCAATAAGTAAATGCATGAGCAGTTTGTAAGTAGTTTTCCACAGAATGTGAAGTTACATTATGTATCATTAAAATACATGAAAGAACTCTGAACATCAAGTCGGATGGACCCGCTAAAGTTCTGAATAGGAGTACTGTTGTGTGTAGGATATTAACTACCCTGGATACCGTTTTACCACAGCATGCCTGACCAAAACAAAAACACTAACTGACATGATCAGAATCCCAAACCACTTAAAACCATGAGATAAAGTCTGAAAGGTTTGGCCATTGAGTATCAAAAGTTTAACTATTTCATTCATACAATAATGATGGAGGCATTTGCATTTTACTGTTTCTACTTGATTTCCATAATGTGTTTACTTAACACTTCATTTGACATTTCTTTTTAAGTGTCTTCAATAATATCACAAAATTTTACTAGGAAGAAAATTAATTAAAGGGCTTCATCCCTTTTGGGGAAGTGGATCCGTTCAGTATTTATAATAATTTAATGTGAACATATTGTATTCATCCCTGTGACCCTGAATTAGAGTAAGTGGGTATAGAAAATGGATGGATGGATAGATACTGTATTCATGAGAAATCATTAATGATATTCACAAATCTCTGAATTTTTCACAGTGAAAAGCTTTTGTCAGGGCTGTGTTCTGGCTGCTACCCTGTTCAGTGCTAACTGGGTGTTGGGTTGGTCAGCTTTGGCACCTCTTTTGGGGGATGAAATATTTATGATGATGATGCTGTGATCTTTGCAGAATTGAAGTATACCCTGACTGGAGCACTTGAGAAGCTGATCGAGGAGTCGCGTTTTATGGGTTTGCAATTGTCCTTGATCAAGACAAAGATCCAGGTCGTCAACAACTTCCTGGTTATGAGAGGAGCTTGGCCATGCTGACACCTTTGCAGGAGAACAAAATCCCAATCTTTTGCGTCCTGGTGCTTCCTGAATTAAGGTAGTATCTCACGGGGTTGCAACATGAGAATTAGCGACAATTTTTTTAGTTGGAATTCCACTGAATTGGTACTAACGGTATGTTAACGCATGACACCTGAATGTGGGCTAAATGCCACAAGAACTGGCAGAGAAAATAGGGCCAAAAATCACAAGCAGTCCTTGTATATAGCATGCGAGTGCTGCAGGAATGCCACACAGCACTCACGAATGTCAAGCACCACTCGCGTGGTCTTTGCAGGTGCAAGTATTTGCACGTGAACACCTCGCGGCACTCTCAGGATGGCTGTGGACTACTGTTTTATTGCTGTTACGTGAAAAGACTGACAATACCCCAGATTGTACCCATGGAAGGCACAGCACAGTAAATAATAATAATAACAATAAATAGTTTGCGTGGTGGAAACACACTCACTGATGGCAGAAACATCTAGCAGAGTGACCTCCCCTCACCGTCTCATCAATGTTGTCCCGGTAGTTCCACTCTCCTCTCCTCTGGCATTGAAGGAGGAGTAGATACAGATGTCCTTCTTGCTTCACAGGAATGACCAGTATATGATCCTCTACTGGACAGGTAGTGGGTTGTCACCTACTGGCTGTTAAGGTGGATGAAGGATGCAGAAGGCCCTCATGCCCCGATCATCTGTGATTTCCCAGCCATCGGACCAGGCTAACAAAGGACTGTGTGTTTGTCGGCATGCAATGGGATTCCCACATGAAACAAACCCATGTACAGGGTTCTCTGGATTGACCATGGATGTCGATTTTCTATGCTGCGCTGCACACTCAAGTCTTTCGATGATCCGCAAAGAATGACGGGGCAGGATTGTGAATCTGGAAGCCATTAGCTCTGACCCAGCACAGAAGCAGCAGATGTGTGATTCAGTCATCAGACTCTTGGAAGAAGCAGGAGGGTTTTCGGCAGCTGCATCTGTGACTGAGGAGCCCTATCTTAGGACATGGTGTCCTAACAGACTGCTGTTAGGACATCTACTTAAGATGAACAGGGAGGGGACTAGAAAAGGTGCCTTAAATATAGTCTGCTTCACCTTAACCTGTCTGGATTACTGCATCCAGAGGGTCACCAGCTCTGTGGTAGACAAACAAAAACACAAGTGATGAAATTTGCTACATGGAACACACAAACGTTGATAGACAAAAAAAATGTCAGGCCGACCGGAAAGACAACCAGCTCTCATGTCTCATGAACTCCAAAAACCTAACCTCCACATTGTCACGTTGAGTAAAACAAGAACAGAAGGCAAAGGCCAGCTATGTGACGAGCAAGGGGGCTTAACCTTCTTCTGAGAAGGGCTTCCTGAGTAGAAAAAATGACTCCACAGCATCAGTTTCACCATCAAGAACTTTCTCCCTCCAAAACTGACTGAACTCCCAGTGGGTGTTGGTGAAAAACTGATGACACTCCATCTCCAAGTTGCGAGTGAACACCATGCCACCATCATCAATCAATCAATCAATCAACTTTTTTCTTATATAGCGCCAAATCACAACAAACAGTTGCCCCAAGGCGCTCCACATTGTAACGCAAGGCCATACAATAATTATGAAAAACCCCAACGGTCAAAACGACCCCCTATGAGCAAGCACTTGGCCACAGTGGGAAGGAAAAACTCCCTTTTAACAGGAAGAAACCTCCAGCAGAACCAGGCTCAGGGAGGGGCAGTCTTCTGCTGAGACTGGTTGGGGCTGAGGGAAAGAACCAGGAAAAAGACATGTCGAGAAGGGGGGCAGAGATCGATCACTAATGATTAAATGCAGAGTGATGCATACGGAGCAAAAAGAGAAAGAAACAGTGCATCATGGGAACCCCCCCACAGTCTACGTCTAAAGCAACATAACCAAGGGATGGTCCAGGGTCACCCAATCCAGCCCTAACTATAAGCCTTAGCGAAAAGGAAAGTTTTAAGCCTAATCTTAAAAGTAGAGAGGGTATCATCAGTGCATATGCACCAACACTTGAAGCCGACCATAAAGAGAAGGAAACCGTCTATGCCAAGCTGGACTTCATTCTATCTGCAATCCCAGCATCTGACCATATCTCCTCATTGATTTCAATGCCTGGGTCATAAAGGACCACCAGCTCTGGAACAGAACCATCAGGAGAAACGGAATATGTTAGTGCAGTGTCAATGGTACCCTACTTCTCAAGAAGTGCACCAAACACGATCACCAATAGAATCTTCAGACAAAAGGAAAAGTTCAAAGTCTCCTGGCAATGCTCTCACTCAACACAATGGCACCTGCTTGAATACATATTCATCCAAAAGTGCGCCCAGAAAGATATATTGTCCATCAAGGCAATAACTGGTGCAGACAGCTGTTGGGCAGATAATCACCTGATTTGCCCCGTGATCCAGTTAAACATCCGCCACAACATGAGCCCAGCAAAACTGTCAAAAGATTCAGCATCGCCAAGCTCGAAGACCCAGAAACAAAAGCAGAGTTTCAATGGCGCTTGTTGAAAGAACCCCCCATGAAGTTCTGTGGCCTGGCTCCTAAGCACTGGGAGAAGTTCAAGACAGGCATAACAACAGCCTGCCAAGAAACACTCAGACATGCAGAAGAGGAAGCACCAGGCCTAGCACCAGGCCTGGTTTGATGAGAATGACCAGGTCCTCCAATGACTCATCAGCCAAAAACAAAAAGCTTTCCTCTACCTCCAGAAAGGTCTGGAATTGCAAGAGAAAAAGCCTTGACTACAACAAAGCAAAGTGATTCTGCAAAGTGAAACTTCCAAACTGAAAAATCAGTGGTGAATCAACAAGGCTGCTAAAATCCAAGCCCTGTATGGCAGAAATGACAGCAGGGGCTTTTTCAGTGCCACCAAAGCAATATATGGCTCCCAAGCACAACCACCTCTTTGAAGCAAGGACAACCTGAGCCTGCTGAAAACCAGAGGTGACATCAGTGCTTGATGGAAAGAACACTTTGAAGACATCTTGAACACCAACTCAATCGTGGAGGAGGAGGAAGTGCTCAGCTAATAGGGCAGCACTGTCTCGTTTGAATCCTGCATGATATCGCAGGATTTGACCACTTATGAGAACAGCCGGGGCTGTTGTGCAATATCCTAATGACTACAAGGACATACATACATACATACATACACACACACACACAATTTATATATATATATATATATATATATATATATATATATATATATATATATATATATATATATATATATATATAAATTGTCCTGAAGCCACTTCTTTGATATCTTGGTTGTGTGTTTAGGGTCACTGTCCTGCTGAAGGATGAACCTTTGCCCCAGTCTGAGGTCAAAAGCGCTCTGGAGCAGGTTTTCATCCAGGATGTCTCTGTACATTGCTGCATTCATCTTTACCTCAATCCTGACTAGTCTCCCAGTTCCCGTCACTGGAAAACATCCCCACAGCATGATGCTGCCACCACCATGCTTCACTGTAGGGATGGTGCCTGGTTTCCTCCAAACAAGACACCTGGCTTTCACACCAAAGAGTTTGATCTGTGTCTCATCAGACCAGAGAATTTTGTTTCTCATGGTCTGAGAGACCTTCAGGTGCCTTTTGGTAAACTCCAGGTGGGCTGCCTTGTGCCTTTTACTAAGGAGTGGCTTCTGTCTGGCCACTCTACCATACAGGCCTGATTGGTGGATTACGATACGATACGATACGGCTGCAGAGATGGTTGTCCTTCTCAAAGGTTCTCCTCTCTCCGCAGAGGAATGCTGGAGCTCTGACAGAGTGTCCATCGAGTTCTTCTCACCTGATCACTCAGTTAGATGGGCAGCCTGTTCTAGGAAGAATCCTGGTGGATCCAAACTGATGATGGAGGCCACTGTGCTCATTGGGACTTTCAAAGCAGCTAAAATGTTTCTGTACCCTTCCTCAGATTTGTGC
Source organism: Thalassophryne amazonica (assembly GCF_902500255.1). NCBI lineage: Eukaryota > Metazoa > Chordata > Actinopteri > Batrachoidiformes > Batrachoididae > Thalassophryne > Thalassophryne amazonica. The sequence continues at coordinate 84,040,925 of NC_047111.1, forward strand.
TTCTAGATAATCCTGTCTCGTAGGTCTACAGACAATTCCTTTGACCTCATGCTTGGTTTGTGCTCTGACATGCGCTGTCAACTGTGGGACCTTTGTGCCTTTCCAAATCATGTCCAATAAACTGAATATACCCCATGTCAGTCCCGGAATCATGGACGGGCCTTAGGGTGCCTTGCCCACCCTCAGAATCAGTTGGGCCCACCCTGGACAGACTAGCCTGTCAGCCATGTGCCAACCACAAAATATAAATAAGTAAATAAATAAATGCATCATTGTATGCAGGGCATCTGAACCTGAAATTACATTATGATGAGATGCTAGCTATAATAAACATAATTTTACAGACACATTATCTATCTCATGAGAAGGAATGAAAATGTGACTGTTTTACCAATGCATTACAATATCTTATATATATATATATAAGGATTCGGACATGTTGGGTACACAGTAGGAACTTTTTTGTTGTTGTCTTTACTGATCTATCTTGTAATTGTTGTTGTTGTATCAAATGTTCGAAATAAACAGTTTTCATTCATTCATTCATATATATATATATATATATATATATATATATATATATATATATATATATATATATATATATTATAAATAATTACCTTTGAGACAGGATTCCAAATGCGTTTTCCACTGCACGACAACCACGAGAACCTGTAGCTGTAAATAATTTCTCTGTGATTCTCAGAGTGATGAGAGATGGGTTTCATCAACCAAGTTCTGATAGTAAATGCATAATCGGCTACAAAATTAGTATTTTAGCATGGCGTCCTGCGGGACAAAGCGAGGCGTATTGGCACAATGAATTGCGCAGCAGTGTGGGGATCAAGGTTGGGTAGGATTACTTTGAAAGAATACATGTGAATTACATGTATGTATGTACATACATTTGGATTACTTGTAATGTGATTACTTTTGGATTACATTTCAAAGTAATCCTACCCAACCCTGGTGGGGATTAAATTTGTACAACTGTCAAGGTGCACAGGACTATTTTCTTCGTCCCACAGCCACTCCTGCCCACCCCGCTCCTGCTGAATTTCAGACCATAACCGCCAGCAACCACAACGTGCATGAATGCAACATGCTTGGCTGAAGACTGCTGGAATCTGTTGGCCAGTTCCAGAAGCACAGTTCCTCTCTGATCATATAAATGGAACACTGTGTCAACAACCTCTCACAAGTTGTCTAACATGTTGCACACTTTCTGACTCATGAAAACTATATCAAGAAGGGTTTGAGATGCCCTCAAGGACTCTGACGATTTAGAGAAAGAATGTGTCATCTTTACATTTTTGAACAGTTCAAAATTCAACCGACATGGGAGTGACACCCTGCAACTCACACGAGGGGATAGCGATAACCTGCGAATGTTGTGCAAAATGCCGTGAAATCCCTCACAAATGCTTTCCATAAGCTGTCACAGACCAGTGAGCTACAACCTTTACTGTGTGGTTGTGAGACTTGGACACTAACCAGTGACCTATAAGGTCATTGGTACTAGGCATCATCAAAGGTCCCTTTGGTACCACTGGAATAACTTTGTGTCAAATAAGTGAGTACTTTGGAAGACTAAGATGAGAAGAATCACTTGCATTGTAAGAGAGCATCACACTGCAAAAACTGACCCTCTTAAAATAAGCCAAATAATCCAAAAATGTAATTAAATTGTCTTGCATTAAGGAAAACAATCTGCTAATGAGGTAAGAAAAATTTACTTGGTTACACTGTAAAAAAAAGTCTGTGAAATTAATGGTGAAATCCTGTGAATGCACAATATAAAGAAATTGTTAAATGAAAAACATTGGAGTGGTGTTTACTTTACAGCAATAATGTGTAAAATGTGGAACTAAACTGTACTGTGAATTTAACAGTACAAATATGTCAAGATAATCATATACCATTGTAGAATTTACAAATGACTGTAGTTTAAAAACAGAAAAACGGTAACACCAAAAACTGTATAAATCAGTTAGATTTTACAGACGAAAATGTTCACAAATACAGTAAAATACTGATAATTAAGGGTTTGAAACAAGAGGTGATGTGTCTGTTTAAACTACATTTAGAGGAAAATAAAACATGAGGTGGCCATTTTGCAGAGATTTTATCTTCTAAATAGACAAAATTATAACAGGTTTACTCTGTAAAATGTACATATTTTATGTAAAATAATTTACACATTTACCGTAATTTTTACAGAATTCTCCTGGTAACCACAACTGCCATGATTTTTCCTGTAAAAACAAGGGAATTTATTTTTATAGTGTAGAATTCTCAAAACTAGCAAAATGTCTAGGCACTGAATAATCAAAATGTGCCTTAAAACTAGACAGAATCCTTATTTTATGATTAGCCTCCATCTTAAAATAAGGAAAGCAATCTTGTTACTTTGCTCAGATGATTTGAAATCCATTGCCTTTCCTTGTTACTAGTTAAATACAGCTTGATATTAGCTGGAAAAACTGTGAATGAGACACATTTTCCCAAAAGAAGACATTTTTTTAATGTAAAAAAAAATGCTTGCTAAGATTATTTTTTTCTATTTAGACAAAAATTAAGTCAAATTTTCTTTAAACAAGTCTTTTTTACTGTCTTAGATATCAGTTTTTGCAGTGCAGCTCTGACAATTTGGTCATGTGGTGTGTCTGTTTGTTTGTGTTGAGGACCCCAGCAGCTGAAGAATGTCAAGAGGATGGCCACGTATCACCTGAATGCTGCATATACATGGTTATTTTTGAGAGGTAAGGGCATACCGGTTGTCTGCCTGGGTGGTTGCCATCCATGACCCAACTCGGTTGTGTTGTGTAGTGGATGCAGCAACACACAGCACCAGCACATGGTCCTGTTAATAAAGAGCTAAAACAGCAAGGAAGACTCAAGAAGTGTACATCTATGCTGTCAGAGTAACAATGGTCACTGCTGTCCACACCACAGTCAGAATTTAATCAACTCTTATCTACCCCAAGGACAATCTCTTTACAAAATCTCACCAAAATCTATCCCCCATCTTTTGATATATCTTGTACACAGACAGAAAAACAGACAGGACTGGTCAAATCATCTCCATCTCTCTTGTGATAGTGGAATGGCAGAGGTAATCATCTAATATAAAAACAGATTCAGATCTGCAGCGATATTTAATTGTGGAACCAATCATGTGTCTGTCCATCATAACCTACAAAAGTTACACATAGTACCACAATTTTTTTTCAGCTTCTGCCTACATTGTGATGTTTTAATAAATTGTGCAAGCTTCTTAGATAAAGTGACAAGGTGGAGTTTGGACAGCTGTATCCTGTTTGAAATATTTGCAACCAAAAGTCTGCAATTTCAGTAGCCAAACCTGGACTGGTAATTATTGGTCAAACCTACCTGATAATGATTTAAATGGCACAACAATGTAAATGTAATGAGTATGTATGAATGTAAGTTAATGACTTATATTCAGAAATCTGCAGATGTGATCAATGCAGTATGAATTTAGTAGCGATACATAAATGAGTCCACCCACAATTTTTTAATAATATGATCACAATAAATTTAAAAATAATACAGTCATTTTGGAACTTACCAGATAAAAAGAACGTATGGCGCATCCAGAAAGTGTTCACAGCGCTTCACTTTTTCAAAATTTTGTTATGTTACAGTCTTAATCCAGAACAGATGAAATTCATTTTTCCCCTCAAAATTCTACACACAATATCCCATAATGGCAATGGGAAAAAAAAGTTTGATTTTTTTTTTTTTTGAGAATTTTGCAAATTGATTAAAAAAAATAAAATCACTTGTACCAAATTATTCACAGCTTTTGCCATGAAGCTCAAAATTGAGCTAAGGTGCCTCTTGTTTCCACTGATCATCCTTGAGATGTTTCTACAGCTTAATAGGGCAGCACAGTCTCGTTTGAACCCCTGCATGACATCTTGGGATTTGACCACTTCCAGGGACAGCCTGCCAGGAAAATGGTGTATTGTTTTGTTATCGCTGCAATCACTGAAGCAGTCGCGAAAATTGCATTTTTTTTTTTCGGCTTCCAGTGGAGAAGAAAAGACGAGGCAAATGGGAGAGGTTGGGTTGGTAAGTTTTAGCCTACACACCTCGATAGAGTAGCTGTGTTCTCTCCCCTGCACAACCGCCTTGACACGTTTGAGCTCCAGCTCATAAACAAACCGAAACACATGCGCACTTTCCACCGCATCGTCACTTTTACTTTGCATTTTCACTTTGTTTGCAAGCAGTTTGCCCAAAAACTCAGAGAAAATGCCATATTTCTGATGAGGACATATGAGGGCTATCCCTGGACGTAGGATCATTGCGTCATATATTAACTCTAACACCTGCCTTCAAACAAGACTGCACTGTCCAATACCTGGGCTAAATTCAGTTGATTGGACATGATTTGGAAAGGTACAAACCTGTCTACATATAAGGTCCCACAGCTGACAGTGCTAGATCAATGTTAGTGCAATGTTAGATCACAAACCAAGCATGAAGTCAAAGGAATTGTCTGTCGACCTCCGAGACAAGATTGCCTCAATGCACAAATCTGGGGAAGGGAACAGAAACATTTCTGCTCCTTTGAAGGTCCCAACGAGCACAGTGGCCTCCATGATCAGTTAATGGAAGACATTTGGATCCACTAGGACTATTCCCAGTGCTGACCACCCATCTAAACTGAGCAATTGGGGGAGAATGACCATAGTCAGGGAGGTGACCACGAACCCGATGGTCACTCTGTCAAAGCTCCAGCATTCCTCTGTGGAGAGAGGAGAACCTTCCAGAAGGAAAAACATCTCTGCAGCAATCCACTAATCAGGCCTGTATGGTAGAGTGCCCAGACAGAAGTCACTCCTTAGTAAAAAGGCACATGGCAGCCTGCCTGGAGTTTACCAAATGGCACCTGAAGGACTCTCAGACCATGAGAAACAAAATTCTCTGGTCTGACGAGACAAAGACTGAACTCTTTGGCGTGAATGTCAGGTGTCATGTTTGGAGGAAACCAGGCAGCATCTCTACACTGATGCATGGTGGTGGCAGCATCATGCTGTTTCAGTGGCAAGACCTGGGAGACTGGGAGGATTGAGGGAAAGATGAATGCAGCAATGTACAGAGACATCCTGGATGAAAACCTGCTCCAGAGCACCTGGACCTCAGACTGGGGCAACGGTTCATCTTTCAGAAGAACAATGACCCAAAGCACACAGCCAAGATATCAAAGGAGTGGCTTCAGGACAACTCTGTGAATATCCATGAGTGGCCCAGCCAGAGCCCAGACCTGAATCTGAACATTTTTTTAATTTAACCTTTATTTAACCAGGTTAGTCCCACTGAAACTGAGATCTATTTTTTCAGTTCACCTAACCTGCATGTCTTTAATATCTTTGGAGAGATCTGAAAATGTCTGTGCACTGATGCTCCCCAACCAACCTGATGGAGCTTGAGTGGTGCTACAAAGAGGAATGGACAAAACTGCCCAAAGATACATGTGCCAAGCTTGTGGCATCATATTCAAGAAGATATGACACTGTAATTGCTGCCAAAGGTGCATCAACAAAGTATTGAATAAAGGATGTGTATACTTATATTCATGTGATTTCTTAGTTTTTATTTTTAATAAATTTGCAAAAAAAAAAAAAAAAAAATCATGTCATTGTGGGGCCTTGTGAGTAGAATTTTAAAGGAAAAAGTGACTTTCATCCATTTTGGAATAAGGCTGGAACAAAATGTAGAAAACATGAAGTGCTGTTTTTGCGGATGCACTATATAACGACAACAAACCCTTTCACAGAGGGTGGACCTTTATGCACCAGATCAATCAAAAAAGCTACTTTATTTTGCTCAAGAAATAATTCTCAAACAGCAGCTACCTTGGTAACCATCAAATCAGAGTGTTTCTGGGAACAAATTATCAGGCAAATAAACCATTACTTAAACCATTACATAACAGTGGTTACATTGTAAAACTCATAACACAGTCAAAAGACCAGAAAACCGTGTGGGACAGAGTTTATATTAATCTAGCCAAAGCAGACATTTTCCTTCTCTTGGTGTTTCTATCAAAAATATTTGTGGTTTTGAAGTTAAATGTAGCTTGTATTAAGTTGGCTTGCCAGTTGTTTGTTTTTTCCACTTCCAAAGATAACGTCGGGTGGATACTGCTGCTTGTTTAAATATTTGATCATTCCTATTTTCATACATTTATGAAACTACACTCTTATAATACATCAAATTTGGTTAAATTTGATCCTTACCCAAACCTGAGCATAAACACACAACCAAATTCAACTTGGTTTTATATATAAATTTGATCTTGGATGCAGTCACCTCCAAAAGTACTGGAGCAATTGGGACCATTTAAGTGTTTTTGCTGTACAATGAAGAGATGTGGATTTGAGATCAAACGTTATATATGACAAGAAAGGTTAGAATGTCAGCTTCTACTTCCAAGTCCATATTTCTAAATGTGTTAAATGATATACAAAGAAGAAGAAAGAAAAAAAATAGTTTGTAACAGTCTGCCAAATTTTTGTACACCAAAAATGTTGGCACCTGTGACTGATTTTTGAATAATAAAAAGCCCTGGATGTCTATTTTTGGTTTTGGCCTTGGGTTTCACCTGTAAAGATGGTCAGCTGTTGTTAAAAACCAACATATAGACATAAAGCTGTCTATGGGAGAAAAGAAAACCATGTGGAGCTGAGAAAATCAGTCAGAGGCATTGCAGAATCACTGGGTGTAACCAAACCAACAATTTGGACTTTGCTAAAGAAACTACTACACTGGTGTCGTAACTACAGTGAGCTACAGGCATCAAATGGGTCAACCAAGGAAAACACTAATCCAGATGGAAATCTTAATGCTCAGCGTTTGCTTTTCTACAACTTGAGAGACACAAGTGAGATTCTTATGTCAGCTTCATTTTAGTTTCTGAGTGAGAGATGGGAGTGATTAACATCACTTTGAGCAGGTGGGATGAGTTCATCAGTGAAATCACCTGCTGGAGTCAGTGGCTGCAAGGAAAACCTGCACCCTCTTGGCCCTTTCTGGAATAGTTTGGACACCACTGGAATAAGCCATACTGTAGTCTCATTTACATGTATGCCTCTTATTTGTCCAGGAGAAATAAACATTTATGATATTACATTTCTACAACTCCAAATCAGAAAAGGTTGGGATGATTTATCGAAAATGCAAATATAAATAAATAAATCATTTACATTACATTTACTTTACTTTCTATTTCACTGCAGACAGTATGAGACAGTTCAAGCTTGTATAGTCAAATTAATTGAATTTGTTCATATACATCCATTCCTGCATTCACAGCCTATCATGCATTCCAAAGAAAGCTGGGGCAGGGGCAATTTCTTCTAAGTATAATGATTAAATCATCATTTTTACAGCTTGTTTTCTTGATACAAGCCAGGGTGTTGGGAAAGTGTAGTGACACGGACCCACAACAGGGGGTGTAAATGAACGGACAATGGAAGGAGTCAAATTATAACACTTTACTGGTGTGAATGTCACAACCAAACACAGCAGAATCAGAATGTGCAACAGTCAATTAATAAAAGGTGTCGTGTGGGCAGGCTCGACGATAGGAGACGCCCGTCTGGAAACGAACCGGAACCACACGATTTCCACCGCCACCTGAACCCGAGGAATACTGGAGCCGCCAAGTCCCGGAGTCCCCAGGTGGCCACCTTCCCGGCGTGTCGGATCTGGTACTGCTGGCAGAAAGCAAAAGACAGTCAAAGGGTGGGTGTGTGAACACCCAGTAACAATGGTGGGAATGCCACCTCCACCTCTCACTCAGCGCGTTGCAGCGGTCTCAGCTGAAAAGGAGCGCCGTCTTGCACAGCCTCCTCAAAAACAACCGGTTCTCCTGCAAACACTCACAATAATAGATTTATCGATCTCACAAAAGGAGCTGAGAGTATTACCTCCAGATGAAGATGATATCTCGGCAGTTTGGTGGAGGTGTCTTCCTGCTTTTATACCAGATGTGTTGATTAGTGACAGCTGTCACGGATGATGGGTGACAGCTGTCACCACGGCTTGTTCCTGAGGCGGCAGCGCCCTCTCGTGCCTGAAGCCCGCACTTCAGGCAGGGCGCCTTCTGGTGGTGGGCCAGCAGTACCTCCTCTTCTGGCAGCCCACACAACAGGACCCCCCCTCAACGGGCGCCTCCTGGCGCCCGACCAGGCTTGTCCGGGTAGCGATGATAGAAATCGGCCAGGAGGGCCGGGTCCAGGATGAAGCTCCTCTTCACCCAGGAGCGTTCTTCGGGTCCATACCCCTCCCAGTCCACCAAATACTGGAAACCCCGGCCCATTCGACGGACGTCCAAAAGCCGGCGAACTGTCCAAGCCGGCTCCCCGTCGATAATACGGGCAGGAGGCGGCGCCGGACCGGGTGCACAGAGGGGTGAGGTGTGATGCGGTTTTACCCTGGAGACATGAAAGACCGGATGGATCCGCAGTGAGGCCGGGAGTTGGAGCCTCACTGCGGTAGGACTGAGGACCTTGAGGATGGGGAAGGGTCCAATGAAGCAGTCCTTCAATTTGGGGGACTTGACCTGGAGAGGAATGTCCTTGGTGGAAAGCCACACCTCCTGCCCGGGCTGGTAAGTAGGGGCCGGGGACCGTCGACGGTCTGCATGGGCTTTAGCCCTCGTCCGGGCCCTCAACAAGGCCGAACGGGCGGTGCGTCACACCCGACGGCATCTCCGCAGGTGGGCCTGGACCGAGGGCACACCGACCTCTCCCTCCACCACAGGAAACAAAGGGGGCTGGTACCCCAGACACACCTCGAATGGGGAGAGGCCGGTGGCAGAGGACACCTGGCTGTTATGAGCGCACTCAATCCAGGCCAGATGTTCACTCCAAGCCATCGGGTGTGCGGAGGTCGTGCACCTGAGGGCCTGCTCCAACTCCTGGTTGGCCCGTTCGACCTGTCCGTTAGTCTGCGGGTGATACCCAGACGAGAGGCTTACAGTGGCCCCCAGTTCCCGGCAGAAACTTCTCCACACCTGCGAGGAGAACTGGGGACCGCGATCCGAAACGATGTCTGTTGGTATCCCATGCAGCCGGACAACATGGTGGACGAGGAGATCCGCCGTCTCCTGGGCCGACGGGAGCTTCGGCAGGGCCACAAAGTGGGCCGCCTTGGAGAAACGGTCCACTATCGTGAGGATGGTGGTGTGCCCCCGGGACGGCGGGAGGCCCGTGACAAAATCCAGACCGATGTGGGACCAGGGGCGGTGAGGCACAGGAAGTGGCTGTAGAAGTCCCTGTGCCTTCTGGTGGTCAGCCTTGCCCCTGGCGCAGGTGGTGCAGGCCTGGATGTAAGCCCGGACATCAGTCTCCAGGGACGCCCACCAGAAGCGCTGCCGGACCACTGCCATGGTCCTACGCACCCCTGGGTGGCAGGAGAGTTTGGACCCGTGACAGAAGTCCAGGACGGCAGCCCTGGCCTCTGGTGGGATGTATAGTCTGTTCGTCGGTCCTGTTCCGGGATCCGGGCTCCGTGCCAGGGCCTCCCGGACGGTCTTCTCCACGTCCCAGGTCAGAGCAGCCACGATAGTGGACTCCGGGAGAATGGGTTCCGGTGGATCCGACAGCTCGGTCTTGACTTCCTGTTCATGCACCCGGGACAGGGCATCCGATCTTTGGTTTTTGGTCCCGGGGCAGTAGGTGATCCGGAAGTCAAAACAGCCGAAAAACAGTGACCAGCGGGCTTGCCTGGGGTTCAGTCGCTTGGCGGTCCTGATATACTCCAGGTTCCGGTGGTCAGTGAAAACCGTGAAAGGCACTGACGCTCCCTCCAGCAGGTGTCTCCACTCCTCAAGGGCCTCTTTCACCGCAAGGAGCTCTCAATTGCCCACGTCATAGTTCCGCTCTGCTGGGGTCAACCTGCGGGAAAAATAGGCACACGGGTGAAGAACCTTATCGGTTTCTCCGCTCTGGGATACCACGGCTCCTATCCCCGAGTCAGAGGCGTCCACTTCAACCACGAACTGGCGACCAGGATCGGGCTGCACCAAGACCGGTGCAGTCGAGAACCAGCGTTTCAACTCCCTAAACGTGGCTTCGCACCGATCCGACCAGGTGAAGGGAACTTTTGGTGAGGTCAGGGCCGTCAGGGGGCTAACAACCTGACTATACCCCTTAATGAACCTCCTGTAGAAATTTGCGAAGCCGAGGAACTGTTGCAGCTTCCTACGGCTTGTCGGTTGGGGCCAGTCTCTCACCGCTGCGACCTTGGCCGGGTCCGGGGCGACGGAGTTGGAGGAGATGATAAACCCCAGGAAGGACAAAGAAGTGCGGTGAAACTCACACTTCTCGCCCTTCACAAACAACTGGTTCTCCAACAACCGCTGCAGGACCTGACGTACATGCCGCACATGGGTCTCAGGGTCTGGAGAAAAGATGAGTATATCATCCAGATATACGAAGACGAATCGGTGCAGGAAGTCCCGCAAGACGTCATTAACCAAAGCTTGGAACGTCGCGGGGGCGTTAGTGAGGCCGAACGGCATGACCAGGTACTCAAAATGACCTAACGGGGTGTTAAATGCCGTCTTCCATTCGTCTCCCTTCCGGATCCGAACTAGGTGGTATGCGTTCCTAAGATCCAACTTTGTGAAGATTTTGGCTCCATGCAGGGGGCTGAACACTGAATCCAACAAAGGCAACGGGTATCGGTTGCGAACCGTGATTTCGTTCAGCCCCCGATAATCAATGCATGGACGAAGACCGCCATCTTTTTTTCCCACGAAAAAGAAACCCGCTCCCATCGGAGAGGTGGAGTTACAGATCAGCCCGGCAACTAAGGAGTCCCGGGTGTAGGTCTCCATCGATTCGCGCTCAGGTCGGGAGAGGTTGTACAGCCTGCTGGACGGGAACTCCACGCCTGGCAACAAATCGATGGCACAATCATATGGACGGTGCGGGGGAAGAGTGAGTGCCCGATCCTTGCTAAAAACGTTAGCAAGATCGTGGTACTCAACCGGCACCGCCGACAGATTGGGGGGTACTTGGACCTGCTCCTTCGCCTGGGAACCGGGAGGAACCGAGGATCCCAAACACCTCCGATGGCAGGTTTCGCTCCACTGTACCACCACCCCGGACGGCCAATCAATCCGGGGATTGTGTTTCAACATCCAGGGGAACCCCAGAATCACATGGGAGGTAGAAGGAGTCACAAAAAACTCAATCTCCTCCCTATGATTCCCTGACACTACCAGAGTTACTGGTGGTGTCTTGTGTGTGAGAAAAGGGAGTAGGGTGCCATCTAGTGCTCGCACCTGCAATGGTGTAGGTAGCGCCACCAGAGGGAGCCCTACCTCCCTGGCCCATCTGCTGTCTAACAGATTCCCTTCTGACCCTGTGTCTACCAGTGCTGGGGCCTGAAGGGTTAAATCCCCACTAAGGATTGTAACTGGGAGTCGTGCAGCAATATGTGTGTGTCCCACGTGAAGTTTTTGGCCCACCCTAAGCCCAGTCTCTAGGGGCGGGCGTTGGTGTGTAACCGTTCGGGGCAATCGCTCAATTGATGCTCCATTGAGCCACAAACAAAACACGCCTCGTGTGGAAACCTCCTCTGTCTATTAGGTGGTCTAAATGTGGCCCTGCTTGTGTCCATAGCTTCGTCAGCAGGGGGAGCTGTCGCCCCACGGGACGTAGAGGCCAGGGAGCGTGGGAAGGGCGGACCCTTCTCGGACCCGGAAGGAAGAGGGACGGCGTGCACCCGGCCACGTCCTTCGTCTCGTTCCTGACGGCGTTCCTCCAACCGATTGTCTAACCGTATAACGAGATCAATAAGCCCATCTAATTCCCGCGGTTCATCCTTGGCCACTAGGTGCTCCTTTAGGACTGACGACAGTCCGTTTACAAAGGCGGCGCGGAGCGCAGCGTTATTCCAGCCGGACCTCACAGCCGCGATGCGGAAGTCGACTGCATAAGCGGCTGCGCTCCAACGTCCCTGTCTCATCGACAGCAGCACAGTTCTGAACTCCCTCACAAACCCAGTGTACGTGTGAAGGAGCCGTGAATTTTGCTCCCAAAGCGCTGTAGCCCAAGCGCGTGCCTCTCCCCGAAGCAGAGTGATCACATAAGCTATTTTGCTTGCGTCTGACGCGTACATGACGGGACGTTGTGCGAAGACGAGCGAACACTGCATAAGAAAGTCCGCGCACGTCTCCAGACAACCTCCGTACGGCTCAGGAGGGCTTATGTATGCTTCAGGGGATGGTGGGAGGGGTTGTTGGACCACCACTGGAACATTAATATCTAGCACAGGATCGACAGGAGGAGGAGCTGCAGCAGCGCCCTGAGCGCTCGCCGCCACTTGCGCGGAGAGAGCCTCCACCCTGCGGTTCAGGAGGATGTTTTGCTCGGCTATTTGATCCATTCGAGCCGTAAAGGCGGTGAGAATATGCTGTAGCTCACCAATCACGCCTCCTGCAGATGCCTGCGCTCCCTGCTCTCCCATTGGTTGTTCAACAACCTGGTGACGCCCCTCGGAGTCCATGACGCTGGCCGAGATATCCTGTTGGGAAAGTGTAGTGACACGGACCCACAACAGGGGGCGTAAATGAACGGACAATGGAAGGAGTCAAATTATAACACTTTACCGGTGTGAATGTCACAACCAAACACAGCAGAATCAGAATGTGCAACAGTCAATTAATAAAAGGTGTCGTGTGGGCAGGCTCGACGATAGGAGACGCCCGTCTGGAAATGAACCGGAACCACACAATTTCCACCGCCACCTGAACCCGAGGAATACTGGAGCCGCCAAGTCCCGGAGTCCCCAGGTGGCCACCTTCCCGGCGTGTCGGATCTGGTACTGCTGGCAGAAAGCAAAAGACAGTCAAAGGGTGGGTGTGTGAACACCCAGTAACAATGGTGGGAATGCCACCTCCACCTCTCACTCAGCGCGTTGCAGCGGTCTCAGCTGAAAAGGAGCGCCGTCTTGCACAGCCTCCTCAAAAACGACCGGTTCTCCTGCAAACACTCACAATAATAGATTTATCGATCTCACAAAAGGGGCTGAGAGTATTACCTCCAGATGAAGATGATATCTCGGCAGTTTGGTGGAGGTGTCTTCCTGATTTTATACCAGATGTGTTGATTAGTGACAGCTGTCACGGATGATGGGTGACAGCTGTCACCACGGCTTGTTCCTGAGGCGGCAGCGCCCTCTCGTGCCTGAAGCCCACACTTCAGGCAGGGCGCCTTCTGGTGGTGGGCCAGCAGTACCTCCTCTTCTGGCAGCCCACACAACACAGGGGTTGGATACATGAACATTTTAAGTCACTGAATATGTCTTGGATGTAATTTGCATCAATCCTGCCCAGGTTCGATTCCCGGCCAATGCAATCTACGTTGGCAGCATGGTGGATTACTGGTTAGCACTGTTGCTTCACAGCAAGAAGGTCATGGGATTGATTCCCACCTGTGGCCTTTCTGTGTGGAGTTTGCGAGAAGGAGTAGGAGTAGGGTTAGGTTATAGTTAGGTTAGGGTTGTGGGAAGGAGTAGGGTTAGGTTATGGTTAAGGTTAGGGTTGTGGGAAGGATTAGGGTTAAATTATGCTTAAGGTTAGGGTTGGGGATAAGAGTAGGATTAGGTTATGGTTACGGTTAGGGTTGGGGATAGGAGTAGGGTTAGGTTATGGTTAAGGTTAGGGTTGGGGATAGGAGTAGGGTTAGGCTATGGTTAAGGTTAGGGTTGTGGGAAGGAGTAGGGTTAGGTTATGGTTACGGTTAGGGTTGGGGATAGGAGTAGGATTAGGTTATGGTTACGGTTAGGGTTAGGAGTAGGGTTAGGTTATGGTTAAGGTTAGGGATAGGAGTAGGGTTAGGTTATGGTTAAGGTTAGGGTTGGGGATAGGAGTAGGATTAGGTTATGGTTACGGTTAGGGTTGGGGATAGGAGTAGGGTTAGGTTATGGTTACGGTTAGGGAAGGAGTAGGATTAGGTTATGGTTAAGGTTAGGGATCGAAGTAGGGTTAGTAACAGTGAGTTTAAAAAAAAAACAGCAACGAAAATTTGACTCATTTTGTGACGGAAGCATGACTTACAAAAAAAAAAACAAAAAAAAAAAACACGTGAGACTGAGCTGTCCTCCCACATTTAAAGAAACCCAGGTTAGGTGAACTGGAAACTTTACCAAAGAGATCTCAATTTCAATGGGACTAACCTGGTTAAATAAAGGTAAAATTAAATTCTTCTAAACAACATGTAAAATTTCAGCTGCAGTTTGCCAGAATGCGTGTGGGACACCTGAGGCTTGATTTAGTCTGTTTTCCTGTTTTACAATCCTTAGGCCAAAGCACATTGGAAGAAAGTATCTCCTTGTGTTGCATTTTCAGTAACAGGATGGACCCAAACAAGTAATCACACAGAATGCAAATGGAACACAAGGAGATTTATTGACCAAAAAACACAGGAGTCCAGTTCAACAAAGTGAGGGAGTCTAGATGGGCACAACAAACGTCAATGTCAAACTCGTAACCAAAATGCAGGCAGAGAAAGGCAACAAACAAATGGACTAAACAGTGGGCAGTGAATACAGGAATGTCACAGATAAATACGCCAAAGGTGTCAAGAATAACTAATACTCACAAATGTACACCAATGATACACCTACAAACACTCACAGAAACTGACAAACACAAAGTGACACAAACCTGAAAAGATCCCTGGGAGTGAGCAGAAACTAAAACACACCATAGTAATAATCAAACTATAAGGAGAAACACAAAATAACTGCATACCAAGGAAGAAAAGGCAGAAAACTAACATGGAACTTAAGTATGAATCATACGCTGGAATACATGGAAAATATTGTGCATGCCCAAAATTTTTCTATGTATTCTGTGTATTATGATGTATATCAGGGTGCCTCAACATGCTCTTAACTTACACAAAACTTACCCATAACTTATTAGACGTATGCAAGCGTTTTTAATACACTCGGCATACGCTGGCTAAATAGTCAAGGTGTGACAGGGATGTTAGATAAGTGGGTCCACAACAAATGTGGACCTTGCTTGCCTGTACACATTGTCAGGCATGGCACAAACCGAGTGGACACAAATGCAAAGACTCTCACTTGCAGACTGGGGTAAGACAAAAGGTTTAATATATAATAAATCAAGCAGGGATTCAGTACACAGGTGCACCAGCAGCGAAGCAAAGGTACAGACAGGCGTAAGGCCGAGACTTGGTCGAACAAACAGGCTGAGGTCAAAATACACGGTGTGGTGACAAAGGCAGAGACAAAAATGTGGTCAAGGACAAAACAAGGTCTAATATCGGCAGACTGAATACAATCAATCAATCAATTTTTTTATATAGCGCCAAATCACAACAAACAGTTGCCCCAAGGCGCTTTATATTGTAAGTCAAGGCCATACAATAATTATGTAAAACCCCAACGGTCAAAACGACCCCCTGTGAGCAAGCACTTGGCTACAGTGGGAAGGAAAAACTCCCTTTTAACAGGAAGAAACCTCCAGCAGAACCAGGCTCAGGGAGGGGCAGTCTTCTGCTGGGACTGGTTGGGGCTGAGGGAGAGAACCAGGAAAAAGACATGCTGTGGAGGGGAGCAGAGATCGATCACTAATGATTAAATGCAGAGTGGTGCATACAGAGCAAAAAGAGAAAGAAACACTCAGTGCATCATGGGAACCCCCAGCAGTCTACGTCTATAGCAGCATAACTAAGGGATGGTTCAGGGTCACCTGATCCAGCCCTAACTATAAGCTTTAGCAAAAAGGAAAGTTTTAAGCCTAATCTTAAAAGTAGAGAGAGTGTCTGTCTCCCTGATCTGAATTGGGAGCTGGTTCCACAGGAGAGGAGCCTGAAAGCTGAAGGCTCTGCCTCCCATTCTACTCTTACAAACCCTAGGAACTACAAGTAAGCCTGCAGTCTGAGAGTGAAGCGCTCTATTGGGGTGATATGGTACTACGAGGTCCCTAAGATAAGATGGGACCTGATTATTCAAAACCTTATAAGTAAGAAGAAGAATTTTAAATTCTATTCTAGAATTAACAGGAAGCCAATGAAGAGAGGCCAATATAGGTGAGATATGCTCTCTCCTTCTAGTCCCCGTCAGTACTCTAGCTGCAGCATTTTGAATTAACTGAAGGCTTTTTAGGGAACTTTTAGGACAACCTGATAATAATGAATTACAATAGTCCAGCCTAGAGGAAATAAATGCATGAATTAGTTTTTCAGCATCACTCTGAGACAAGACCTTTCTGATTTTAGAGATATTGCGTAAATGCAAAAAAGCAGTCCTACATATTTGTTTAATATGCACTTTGAATGACATATCCTGATCAAAAATGACTCCAAGATTTCTCACAGTATTACTAGAGGTCAGGGTAATGCCATCCAGAGTAAGGATCTGGTTAGACACCATGTTTCTAAGATTTGTGGGGCCAAGTACAATAACTTCAGTTTTATCTGAGTTTAAAAGCAGGAAATTAGAGGTCATCCATGTCTTTATGTCTGTAAGACAATCCTGCAGTTTAGCTAATTGGTGTGTGTCCTCTGGCTTCATGGATAGATAAAGCTGGGTATCATCTGCGTAACAATGAAAATTTAAGCAATACCGTCTAATAATACTGCCTAAGGGAATACAAGACAAAATGAGGTGAGGTGTGAGGGCTGGAAAGTGAAATACATTCAACAATCTGGCAGTGAGCTGTGAGACTGTGAGGGCTTAAATAACTGGTGGTGTAATTAGTGGAACAAGACCCAGGTGTCAGTCAAAGTTCTGGAAGGGGGCGTGACTAGTGAACAAAGATCATGCATGGTGCAAGATAGTGAAGGCAGGAAAACAGAGTGGAGTGATGAAAGAGACAAAGACACGTGAGCAGGTGCAAGAGCGGATGTGGATGAAAACACAGAGCAGAAAGAGTCATAGTGAGAGACAAAGACACAAGTGCTGGTGCAGGGGCAATCAAAGAAGACGAGGCAATAACAGAAACCATGGACAGAATACAATATAACCATGACCAGGAATGAACTAAGCATGAACATATGAACTGAAAAGTGAATCATCAAAATAAAAATAAAACTAGAATGGAAACTAATCATGGCTGAAGGAAGAAATGAAAGATAACCAGATGGCAAAACAAACTATTGGTTAAACAGCAGATAAACAAAACCAGTGACTACAGAATAGTGCAATAAATAAAAAAAGCTAACTGATGAGCAATAGGTGATAAACAGAACATAATCAGAAGAAACACTGTCAGTATACCTTTAACACATCTAGACTCAACAGCTGAATTTCAAAACTTTCAAGTTTTGATTTGAAACTCTAATGTCTTCAGTGTACAGCAAAAACAACTTGAACTTGCTCTTCCAATACTTTTGGAGGGAACTGTATGCTACACCACTAATTTATACATCTCAGTAAAAAAAACAACAACAACAACAACAAAAAGAACTGTTTTTAAAACATTTCAAAAGGAAAAGAAATGTTTGATGCTGACTGCAGACTTTCCTAGAATCTGGCACACAGTGACATATGCAAACTAGAAGACGGAGCACAAAGAGAGCGAGCACATACCTCTGCCAAGGGAGTGGTAATGGTAAATACCATTATTATGTCTGCCAACTGTGGAAACAGAGTGGTGAAATTTGGCTTTTTTTTCCTTCATCTAGTCTTTAAGCACTCACACATTACATACTGTAGAGTTACTGCAAAATTTAAATCATGATGTAGTAGAAATCATTGGACAGGTTTTAACAGTTTGTCTTATAGTCCACTCCACAAATCTTTTAGAATCCTGTTTATGCGATCACCAACACACCGACCAACAAACACAAAAATATGTGGGGCTTACTAGCATCCTTAATGTTCCAAATCCACAGCTTGGTACCTCCCTTTATGCCATCCAAGAAAAGAAATGCTGTATTGAATTAATCGAGTTATAGCATCTGATTCCACAATACATAGCTGTTTAAATGGGGAAAGCGAATTGTAAGAAATTATGACAATATATTGCGTATTATGTTTCCCATTTAAACAACCATGTTTTGTGGGATGAGTTGACATAAGATTAAGTAAATCTAACATATTTTAAGGTCAGAATTTTAGAATTCCTCAATGTAAGCAGTCCATACATATCAATCTACTGAAAACAGAGTGCACAAATATCACACACACGTGTGTGTGTGTGTGTGTGTGTGTGTGTGTGTGTGTGTGTGTGTGTGTGTGTGTGTGTGTGTGTGTGTGTGTGTGTGTGTGTGTGTGTGTGTGTGTGTGTGTGTGTGTGTGTGTAAAGAGAGAGAGAGTGTCCATAATCAATACACACCTAGCAAGATATCCTGTTTGAGGAATGTTCTGAATGTTCTTAGACACAATATATAAAGGCATTCAATCTTTTAATTTTATTACATTTTTTTTTTTAATCTCTTAATTTGGCTTATGTTTCCATGAAAGGTCAACACATTACTTGTTGGCAAAATAAATAAATATCTGCTTGTTAAAGATATCTATCTTTTTGTGCCTAATTTGAAAGCTTCAATACTTTTTGCAAAGTCAGATGGACGAATTTAATAGGAAAATTTAAATTTTAAAGTTTGAGAAAAATACTACTCAAAACTCCTAAGTTCGAAATCTGGGGAGACAAAGTACTAAAAAAGTGTTTAAATATAACTTTTTTTAATCATAAAATTAACCAAAAGTTTACACTGCACTTTGCTTGAATGGCATAGATTATATATGTAAATTAAATATGCGGGAAAAATTCTGGCTAAAAATGTCAGGATTTCCCTCAAAGGCTGGTTTTAACTCTGTTTTGCCAGTGTCATGTGTTAGTTTCTCCACTAGATGGCACCTTCAGTTTTGTTTCACACTTGGATCAGATGAGTGACTGATTATTGATAGACTATTTAAACCCTGACTTTCTGTTCATGTATTACCAGATACTTGTGTGCTGTGTTTGTTGCCTTGCTTGCCTCGTTTTGCCTCACCAGCTTCCAGAGCCACCTTTGATGATACAGGCAGTCTCCAAGAGGATCAAACCTGAATGTCATCCAGTGACCTTGACTGCATCTTCCAGCTGTGCGCTTAAGATGCCAAAGCTTTCCACAGGAAAAGCTCAGGTAACCTGGCCTCCCCTCTAATTCCCATATTAGAGCAAACTGTCTTTTCCTGATGTTCCAGATGATTCCGGTACGGCTCCCAAGTGGACCTGGATCCTGGCTCTGACTACCTGCACAGCAACGTCCCTTTGGAACTACTAGGCTCTTGGTGCAGAGCGCACCTCGACTGCATGCCAGTTAATTTCCTCTTCGTCTCAGTGAAATCCCAGTCTCACTCCTTCCTGTTTGTGACTGTGCTATGATAAAGCACACCTGTGCACTAATCATGGTGTCTAATCAGCATCTTGATATGGCACACCTGTGAGGTGGGATGGATTATCTCAGCAAAGGAGAAGTGCTCACTATCACAGATTTAGACTGGTTTGTGAACAATATTTGAGGGAAATGGTGATATTGTGTATGTGGAAAAAGTTTTAGATCTTTGAGTTCATCTCATACAAAATGGGAGCAAAACCAAAAGTGTTGCGTTTATATTTTCGTTGAGTGTATATTGGATTAATCATGGAATTGATCAGCTGGTCTCTGAACGCTATTGATACCATTTTTTCTACAAGAAGATCAGGGCCGGGGGACCCTGTATGCCCAGATGGAACTTACCCTGCGGGCTATGTTCTCGATGCCTGGGGGACTTGGCGGGTCACATGCTTTTCACCTATCTCTGTGGAGGAGGTCGAGGATTTATTCATATTTGGATTCATAGTAGGAGGGCTGGTACTTATTGGCTTATGTGCTGCCCTGACCTACCAGAAGATTGGCAAGACGGCTGCCGCCAAAACCACGACCCCTCGCTTGTCCGTCTTGACTGAGTTGGGCAAGGCGATGCATTCTCAGACTGCGTTAACCCTTGAACTCAGACGCAAATTGGATAACATCTTGGAGCAAATGCGCACCTTGCAGGGGAAGGTGAAAGATTTCAGAGACCAGGAAATTTTATATATTGGGATCTGGTTTGTTCATGTGAAGCTATAAAAGTGTTTTTCACTGCTCAACCACAAACACGGCAGGCTTATCAGCATCTCAAGGATAAAATGCCCATTGTTTATCCTCCAGAAGAATTTCTACAGCCTTGGGAAGATTGGCTGCCTCCTTATCTTTCTTATTCCAGTACACAAGGACAGACAGACTCACACATGGACAAAGACTGAAGCATGCTCCACTTTACCTTCTACCTCACCTCCTGTCCCCCATCACACACCCCTTCCCGGCCACCGCTCACGCCACCCCTTTCCCCTCTGGGGGCTGCGCAGTTTTAGCTGCGGCAGGTCCCCATTCCCCCCAAGCTAGCAGCGGCGCGACTCCAGTTGCAGCAGCTACCACACACTCACATCGTCTCAATTTGGAAAACAGACTGTTTCAAGTTTAGCACATATAAACAATGTCAAATGTATATGTGTTGTCTTAATTCTGATGTGTGCCATTATTACGGTAAACAAGTAATAATTGGATTAATTGCTGTTTGTCTGTGGAAATGCGAGTGTGGATGTAATCTCATTGTTGTTGCACTTGTAATAACAATGACAATAAATCTCATCCATCCATCCAATTGGGGGAGAAGGACCTTAGTCAGGGAGGTGACCAAGAACCTGATGGTCACTCCAGCATTACTCTGTGGGGAGAAGAGAACCTTCCAGAAGGACAACCATCTCTGCAGCAATCCACCAATGAGGCATGTATGGTAGAGCGGCCAGATGGAAGCCACTCCTTAGTAAAAGGCACATGGCAGCCACCTGGAGTTTGCCAAAAGGCACCTGAAGGACTCTCAGACCATGAGAAACAAAATTCTCTGGCCTGATGAAAGATTGAACTCTTTGGTGTGAATGCCAGGCGTCATGTTTGGTGGAGACCAGGCACCATCCCTACAGTGAAGCATGGTGGCGGCAGCATCATGCTGTGGGGTTGTTTTTCAGCAGCAGGAACTGGGAGACTACTCAGGATTGAGGGAAAGATGAATGCAGCAATGTACAGAGACATCCTGGATGAAAATCTGCTCCAGAGCACTTTTGACCTCAGACTGGGGCAACAGCTCATCTTTCAGCAGGACAATGACCCTAAGCACACAGCCAAGATATCAAAAGAGTGGCTTCAGGACAACTCTGTGAATGTCCTTGAGTGGTCCAGCCAGAGCCCAGACCGGAATCTGATTGAACATTTCTGAAGAGACGCTCCCCATCCAACCCGATGGAGCTTGAGAGGTGCTGCAAAGAGGAATGGGCAAAACTGCCCAAAGATAGGTGCATCAAGCTTGTGGCATCATATTCAAGAAGACTTGAGGCTGTAATTGTTGCCAAAGGTGCATCAAAAAATTATTGACCAAATGGTGTGAATACTTACGTACACGTGATTTCTTAGTCTTTTATTTTTAGTAAATTTGCCAAAATAATTAAAAAACATTTTAATGTTATCTTTATGGGGTGTTGTGAGTAGAATTTTGAGGGGAATAAATTAATTTACTCCATTTTGGAATAAGGCTGTAAAATGTGGAAAAAGTGAAGTGCTGTGAATACTTTCTGGATGCACCGTATACCAATATGCCACCTTGTGTTCTGGAAAATTATGATTGAAAATTATGATGAATCATGGCTTTAGTGGTTCATACAATTGAATTGTGACAAATTATTGACACCAGGTATTTTAGAATGTATTTGATTTTGATATTTCTTCTTGCAAATTGACATTCATCTTTGCTCATCCACTACTTTGTTTCCACATGTTGTCTTTATGCGGATTTTGCAGGGCCACATATTTCTCAGCTGTCTTTGGTCAAGGCTTCACCAATATTACAACACAATGAACTACAACACACAACAAACAGCGTATGATTACGCACCAGTGGGAGAAGACAACAGCATTTATTACTGTAGTTCTTCATAATTATTCATAATAACCTTAGTGAGTTTAATTGATGTAAGTTGTGAAATAATACTTAATAAAGAAATGTATTGGATGATTGTGACGATGGAGGAAAATCTGCATAAAGTAAAATAATCATGGTCAATAATCAGTTTATTTCTGCCAAGGAGCTCTGCTTGGAAACATTTAATCATAGTCATTCTACCTCTCGCCATTTTGGATTGGAATCTGACCCAGATTCTTTTTTTAGTGACAATATTGAGAGACATTGTAATTATTTTACGGAAGAACAATTCAATGATTACATAATCAATGATGGAGATTTTTCAATAATACATTTTAATAGTAGAAGTCTCTCCCGGAATTTTTCAAGTATAAATGATTGTTTGATAACATCTAAAAAAAGTTTTTCAGTGATTGCAATATCAGAAACATGGTTATCTGAGGTCAGTCAAGATTTAGTACAACTGGATGGTTATCAATTGTTTCTGGTTAATAGACAGATGAGAAGAGGTGGGGGCGTGGCATTATATGTAAGGTCTGATTATAATTGTAAACTAGTTAATAATATGTCTTTTACAGTTGATAATATCATGGAATGTGTTACGGTCAAAATTACATCTATAAATTCAAATAATACGGTTGTTAGTTGCATATACAGAGCTCCTGGAGCAAATATTGATACCTCTGAACAAATAATTATGGGAATGTACAACAAAATTAATAAGAATGCACATTTATTTATTTGTGGTGATTTTAATATTGATTTTCTAAATCCTCACAATCATCCACAAACTACTTCATTTATAAATTCCATATATTGTATGGGGTTATTCCCGACTATTATTCATCCAAGCAGAATAACTTCGAACTCAACAACCCTTATTGATAATATTCTAACAAATGTTATATCCGGTAAGCTCAGTGCGGGACTACTGGTAAGTGATATTACGGATCACCTGCCAGTATTCACTGTTTTTGCATTACATGGTCGAGTGTTTCGAAAGGATTTTAATAGGTTGAGTAGAAAAGTAACACCAATAGCCATTGACAATTTAAGGGAGGATTTACTACGTCAGAATTGGAATGAAGTTTATGTTGATGATGTTGATGTATCCTATGATGGTTTCATTTCCTCTATTTCTAAGTTATATGATAAACATTGTCCTCTTGTTGACAAAATATACACTAATCGATACGGCAATAAACCATGGATAACTAAGGGACTTCAGAGAGCATGTAAAAAGAAGAATTTATTGTATAAACAATTTATAAAATTAAGAACAAAGGAAGTTGAAAGTAAATATAAAATTTATAAGAATAAACTAATTTATATTATGAGATTTAGTAAGAAAAAATACTATAGCGAGCTACTCGTTAAAAACAAGAATAATATAAAAAATACATGGAACATTTTAAATGAAATAATAAAAAAGAGTAAAAATGTTAGAGATTATCCTTCTTTTTTTCTCTTGAATAATACTGTGATTGAAGACAATGAGTCTATTGCTGACCATTTTAACGAATTTTTTGTCAATGTGGGGAAAAAACTAGCTAGTAATATCGACTCAACGAGCACAAATTTTTTTGAAAATAAGATAACATTTAATAAATCTGTGTCAATGTTTGTTGGTGCAACCAATGAAGAAGAGATAATTGATCTGGTGCATAATTCCAAAAGTAAGAAAACAAAGGATTTTAATAATTTTGATATGGCTTTTCTGAAAAAAATTATTGATTGTATAGCGAAACCTTTCAGCTATATTTGTAATATATCATTAAGTTCTGGTAAATTTCCTTCTCAGATGAAGATAGCAAAAGTAATACCTACGTTTAAAACCGGGGACAAACACACTTTTTCCAATTACAGACCTATTTCACTTTTACCACAATTTTCGAAAATACTAGAAAAAAATTTTGTAAAAAGATTGAATAATTACTTGCAAAAGCATGAGATACTTTGTGAAGAACAGTATGGATTTAGAAAATCTAGATCTACATCACATGCATTGATGGATTTTATCGAAAATATAGCGACTGCAGTAGATAATAAGCAATATACAGTAGGTATTTTTTTTTTGATTTACAGAAAGCGTTTGATACTGTTAACCATGAAATATTATTAACCAAATTACAGAAATACGGAATTAGAGGATTAGCATATGATTGGATAAATAGTTATTTACATGGTCGGTTTCAGTATGTTCATTATAATAACATTGATTCTGGACTTCGGGAAATTACGTGTGGGGTGCCCCAGGGTTCGGTGTTAGGACCCCTGTTATTTATACTATATATAAATGATATAAGTTGGGTGTCAAGAGTACTGAGATGTATCCTTTTTGCAGATGACACAACTGTGTTTTGTAGTGGTGATAATCTTGAACAGCTTTTGGATACTGTGGAAAATGAATTGGATAAATTCAAGGCTTGGTTTAACGCTAATAAATTGTCACTTCACCTTGGAAAAACTAAATGTATTATATTTGGAAATAAATTTGTACCTAAATGTAAAAATGTAACCATTAACAATATGGAAATAGAGACAGTGACTGAGAATAAATTCCTTGGTGTTATAATTGATAATAAACTCAGCTGGAAACCGCATATAAATTATATAAAATTGAAAATGTCAAAATCTATCGCCATCATGTACAGGGTCAAGGACACACTGTTACAGGAAGGATTACTCACTTTATATCATTCTTTAGTAGTATCATATATGACATATTGTGTGGAGTCTTGGGGTAACACTTATAAATCAAATACCAATCAAGTATTTCTCTTACAAAAACATGCCATTAGAATTATTTGTAACAAACATTATCTTGAGTCAACGCATTCTTTGTTTATGATTTTAAATTTATTGAAATTTAGAGATTTAGTGGATTATATCACAATACAAACTTTGTACAAAGCAAATAATCGAGCCTTACCACTTTATGTCCAGAACCTGTTCAAGATAAGGGATTCTGGATATAGTTTACGAGGATGTGCTGTATTTAAGAGGCCTCCCGTACGCACTAATATAAAGGGTTTTTGTGTTTCAGTTAAGGGGGTGAAGATTTGGAATAAATGTCCTGTTGAAATTAGATTATGTAGTTCTTTAGTTTGTTTTAAGAAACGTTATAAAAACCTATTAATTTCTGGATATATTGGAAAAGGAAATTGAATTTAATGTATAAATATGATGTATAAATTTGTTAATGTATGGTATGTATCTGTGGGGAATGTATGTATATATAGGAGTGTGAGCAAAAATGGATATGTATTTATGAGTCCTATTTTTTTTTTTTTTTTTTTTGGGAGTATAAGTGTAAAATGTGTTGGACTGGATTTTTGGTATAGGGGTGGGTAACTTATAAGCTTTGCTTCTTCCCACCCCTTTTCAGACACACAGTGCAAATTTTGGTTTTGGTTTTTGTTTTGATTTGTTTTGATATGTTGTGTCTGTACTGTGTTGATGCTGAAATAAATTTCATTCATTCATTCATTCATTCATTCATTCATTCATTCATAATTCTTTTTTTTTCTTCATCTTTTTATCTCACTCACCTCCAGCAGCTACTTGTCCCTCACTCTACCCTCCTCTTCAGTCTTCCATCAAATATTCTGCTCACGCACAACTGCGGCACCATCTTTCCAGTGCTCCCCATTAATCCACACTACAGACATCTTGGCCAGTCTCAGCTCTCTCAACGTGCACTCAAACCTCTCCAAGTCTGCTCCATATCTACAGACACTGCACAAGTAATTTACAAACACCCACCACTAAGTATTTTACTTTACTGGACACCAAATTTTCTAGCCTACAAGTTGAATTTTTTTTTTTTTACTTTATTGGCTAGTCTTGATTTATATTGTGACCTATATTTCAAATGTATGACTTATTGTGTGATGTCAAAAATATACTGCATTATCATCTACAGCCACAAGATGGCACCACTTATGAGTGATAATTGCTGCCTCTGTACACTGACCTGAATGAGAAGGGGGGTGGGTCTTAGAAAAAGCAGCATACACAGCACTCAACTTGTTTGCACTTTGTGAGACGGACAGCCACAACCATAATGAATGAGGATGGTGAGGCTAAAGTAAGGCTAACTGTATAATTGGTTGTTTTAAGAAGTTTGTTTCTTTGTATGCATGTTTGAGGGAAACATGTTCATACTTAGTGCCGTACTGAACCAGCCTGTGCTTTTGGGCATTTCAAATGACAGTTTTGCCTGTTCAGTGGCAAGAAGAAGCAGTTTACTCTGAGGTTTTTGTTTTTTGCCTCATACAGTAACACTAATTAACCCCTTAGCTTCTGCTGGTTAATGTAATGTTTGCATTATAAATAAATAATACCCCAGTTCAAATCATTTTGCTGCTTGTTGCATGAAGCAGCAGCACCATGTTTCAGAAATAAATGTGATTTGTTTATATATATATATATATATATATATACATACTCAACAAAAATATAAACGCAACACTTTTGGTTTTGCTCCCATTTTGTATGAGATGAACTCAAAGATCTAAAACTTTTTCCACATACACAATATCACCATTTCCCTCAAATATTGTTCACAAACCAGTCTAAATCTGTGATAATGAGCACTTCTCCTTTGCTGAGATAATCCATCCCACCTCACAGGTGTGCCATACCAAGATGCTGATTAGACACCATGATTAGTGCACAGGTGTGCCTTAGACTGCCCACAATAAAAGGCCACTCTGAAGGCCACTCAGTTTTGTTTTATTGGGGGGGGATACCAGTCAGTATCTGGTGTGACCACCATTTGCCTCATGCAGTGCAACACATCTCCTTCGCATAGAGTTGATCAGGTTGTCAATTGTGGCCTGTGGAATGTTGGTCCACTCCTCTTCAATGGCTGTGCAAAGTTGCTGGATATTGGCAGGAACTGGTACACACTGTCGTATACGCCGGTCCAGAGCATCCCAAACATGCTCAATGGGTGACATGTCCGGTGAGTATGCCGGCTATGCAAGAACTGGGACATTTTCAGCTTCCAAGAATTGTGTACAGATCCTTGCAACATGGGGCCGTGCATTATCCTGCTGCAACATGAGGTGATGTTCTTGGATGTATGGCACAACAATGGGCCTCAGGATCTCGTCACAGTATCTCTGTGCATTCAAAATGCCATCAATAAAATGCACCTGTGTTCTTCATCCATAACAGACGCCTGCCCATACCATAACCCCACCGCCACCATGGGCCACTCGATCCACAACATTGACATCAGAAAACCGCTCACCCACACGACGCCACACACGCTGTCTGCCATCTGCCCTGGACAGTGTGAACCGGGATTCATCCGTGAAGAGAACACCTCTCCAACGTGCCAAACGGCAGCGAATGTGAGCATTTGCCCACTCAAGTGGGTTACGACGACGAACTGGAGTCAGGTCGAGACCCCGATGAGGACGACGAGCATGCAGATGAGCTTCCCTGAGACGGTTGAGACGGTGCAGAATTCTTTGGTTATGCAAACCGATTGTTTCAGCAGCTGTCCGAGTGGCTGATCTCAGACGATCTTGGAGGTGAACATGCTGGATGTGGAGGTCCTGGGCTGGTGTGGTTACACGTGGTCTGCGGTTGTGAGGCTGGTTGGATGTACTGCCAAATTCTCTGAAACGCCTTTGGAGACAGTTTATGGTAGAGCAATGAACATTCAATACACGAGCAACAGCTCTGGTTGACATTCCTGCTGTCAGCATGCCAATTGCACGCTCCCTCAAATCTTGCGACATCTGTGGCATTGTGCTGTGTGATAAAACTGCACCTTTCAGAGTGGCCTTTTATTGTGGGCAGTCTAAGGCACACCTGTGCACTAATCATGGTGTCTAATCACCATGATTGCGCCTTGGGGCAACTGTTTGTTGTGATTTGGCGCTATATAAATAAAATTGATTGATTGATTGATTGATTAATCAGCATCTTGATATGGCACACCTGTGAGGTGGGATGGATTATCACAGCAAAGGAGAAGTGCTCACTATCACAGATTTAGACTGGTTTGTGAACAATATTTGAGGGAAATGGTGATATTGTGTATGTGGAAAAAGTTTTAAATCTTTGAGTTCATCTCATACAAAATGGGAGCAAAACCAAAAGTGTTGCATTTATATTTTTGTTGAGTGTATATATATGACACATTTGACCGATGCTCTAAAACTCTGGTGCAACACAATCTAGAAAATTTGGTTCATCAATTCATCTGTCCATCATGAAAAAGGAGCATTATATCCAGGCTTTGGAAATTCCCACATACATGCATTATAAATAAATAATACCCCAGTTCAATTCATTTTTCTGCTTGTTGCATGAAGCAGCAGCACCATGTTTCAGAAATAAATGTGATTTGTTTATATATGTACATATACAGTTATATGCAAAAGTTTGTGCACCCCTGATAATTTTCATGATTCTCTTTTATAAATCATTGGTTGTCTGGATCACAAATTTCAGGTAAATATATCATATAGCAGAAGAACACACTGATATTTGAGAAGTGAAATGAAGTTTTTAGTATTTACAGAAAGTATGCAATAATTATTTAAACAAAATTGGGCAGGTGCATAAATTTGGGCACCCTTGTCAATTTATTGATTTGAATACATTTAGCACTAAGTATTGGAACATAAAATTGGTTTGGTAAGCTCATTGACACTTGACCTCCTTACACAGGTGAATCCAATCATGAGAAAGGGTATTTAAGGTGGCATTTGCAAATGTTTCCCCTCTTTGCATCTCTTCTAATGAGTGGCAAGATGTGAGCCTCTAAACAACTCTCAAATGACCTGAAAACAAAGATTGTTCAGTATCATGGTTTAGGGGAAGGATACAAAAAGCTATCTCAGAGATTTCAGCTGTCAGTTTCCACTGTGAGGGACATAGTGAGGAAATGGAAGACTGCAGGCACAGTACTATCTCAGATAAGCTGAAGCAAAGGATGGTGAGAACAGTCAACCCACAGACCTACTCCAAAGACCTACAACATGATCTTGCTGAAGATAGTGTCTCTGTGCATCGTTCATCTATGCAGCCCACTTTGCACAAAGAGATGCTGTATTATGCTGTAATGCAGAGGAAGCCTTTTCTGCATGGCCATCTCAGTGGCCAGACCTGATTATTACTGAAAATCTGTGGTGTGATTTTAAGCTGGCTGTCCATGCTCAGAAACCAACAAACCCTGAGATGTTTTGTAAAGAAGAATGGTCCAAAATACCTTCAACCAGAATCCAGACTCTCATTGGAAGCTATAGGAAGCATTTAGAGGCTGTTATTTCTGCAAAACGAGGATCTACTAAATATTGATGTATTTTTTTTTTCTGTTGGGGTGCCCAAATTTATGCACCTGCCTAATTTTTTTTAAAGAATTATTGCACACTTTCTGTAAATCTTATAAACTTCATTTCACTTCTCATATATCACTGTGTTT
The DNA here is from genome assembly GCF_902500255.1 of Thalassophryne amazonica. Classification (NCBI taxonomy): domain Eukaryota; kingdom Metazoa; phylum Chordata; class Actinopteri; order Batrachoidiformes; family Batrachoididae; genus Thalassophryne; species Thalassophryne amazonica. The sequence goes on from NC_047111.1 coordinate 84,070,380, forward strand.
GTCTGCTACGTGATATATTTAACTGAAATTGCTGATACAAACAACCAATGATTTATAAAGGAAAATCATCAGGGGTGCCTAAACTGTTACATACAACTGTATATATATATAGATAGATAGCTACTTTATTACAGACCCAAGGTCCAGATAAAAGAAACAAAACACCATACATACAACAACAACGAAAAATATAAAAATATAAAAATAAATAAAATAGGGACATTAAACACCCTTGAATAAAAGACACTTATACCAGTGTTTCCAAATCTGTGACGTATACCGTGTGGCACTGTAAGAAATGTTAATCAGTTTAAGAACAATCTTATTATCAGAATTATTTAAACGAAAGATGAACCTAAACATCATCGTTCTTAAGATGGCTTGAAGAGTCTTCACACGTGCCTTCACAAACATTTCCGTGGCACTGGCCCATCAAGGCCTTTTTAGTAAAATTCGCAAAGAGTCATTATAAGCCACTTGTAGTCTCCGAAGGCTCGCTTTCTTATAGTTTATCCACAAATGTGCAGTATACAAAGGTGTACAAAATGCTTTAAACAAAGCCAGCTTCACTTCGTCGGAGCAGTAGCCAAATTTACTAACTAATGTGTTTGCTCTGACATACAGCGTACGACACTGACGAAAAATATCCTCATCATCACTCAGTGTATCAGTGATCACATGACCAAGATATCTCACCTGATTACATACATTCAGTACATGACCTGCCAGAGTAAAATCAGGAAAAACCAAATGCCTGTCATCATTTGTTCTAGAAATCATGATCGTACTTTTCATATCATTATATTTTACGTCATGTTTTTCTCCATACATGGCACACACATTCAACAATTGCTGTAGCCCAGCAGAACTGGGACTAAACAAAACACAGTCATCAGCATACATCAAATACATATACATATACATATATACATACATATATACATATATATATGTGTGTGTGTGTGTGTGTGTGTGTGTGTGTGTGTGTGTGTGTGTGTGTGTGTGTGTGTGTGTGTGTGTGTGTGTGTGTGTGTGTGTGTGTGTGTGTGTGACATTTTTTGACAGATGCCCTAAAACTCTGGTGCAACATATAATCTAGAAAATTTGGTTCATCAATTCATCTGTCCATCATGAAAAAAGGTAAGGAGTATTATATCCATTATATCCTTTGGAAATTCCCACATACACAAATATACAACTTAAAACCCCAATAGCTAAGTATCATTTCTTTTTTTAAACTGCAACAAAGGCGCAGAGAAAAACACAATAACCAGATGTGCACTTTCTTAGGTATTAACCCCAAACTGAAGAAAATGTACTTCAAGCCATATAAATCTTTCCCCACACATTTCATGAAAAGTTTTCTTTTTTTGTTTTTTGTTTTTTTGTTTGAGAAATCCTGTCAATAATCCAGCCAGCAAACCATCACAAAGTGAATACATACAGTGGTTGCAGTGTTCCTGTAATATTCCTACACATAAACATTGTAATAGCAATTAATAATGTAGAATCAGAGATGGTTCAATGAATTTGGTGCCAATTCATTGCTTCAGGCATGTTCACAGAGCTTCTAAGGATGGTTAAGATGGTAGCATTGAGTCAGACACCAACTATACATTTGTTTTATATGTTTATTTTTATTTTATTTATATGACCAAAAAGTAGTTGAAATTAATAAATGCAAATATTCCACTTTATAATTTGTTAATGAGTCTGTTCTTGGTTCACTGCTTTTTATGTGTTTTAGCACATAGTGATGTTAAAACAATTACTTTTGAATGTACAACCAAATACATGTAACCAGTAATGATGAGCATGACGCAAGGGCCACGCCCATTTAGATAGATAGATAGATAGATAGATAGATAGATAGATAGATAGATAGATAGATAGATAGATAGATAGATAGATAGATAGATAGATAGATAGATAGATAGATAGATAGATAGATAGATAGATAGATAGATAGATAGATAGATAGATAGATAGATAGATAGATAGATAGATAGATAGATAGATAGATAGATAGATAGATAGATAGATAGATAGATAGATAGATAGATAGATAGATAGATAGATAGATAGATAGATAGATAGATAGATAGATAGATAGATAGATAGATAGATAGCTATAACACGGTCATATACTCCATTCTGTCATTTTAGTTGTTAGAATATCTTGGTTGCTTGAGGGTTAATAACATTCTAATTTATCCAGAGGCATATTCAAATTATGAAGAAAACATTAGCAATTTGAAATTTTAGAGCAGTTACCAAGTTCCCCCTGAACTCTTACCTACATTTAAAAAAAATGTGAAAAACAGCTTTTTGATGGTTTGAGTTGCAGAATAATTTAACCAGATGTTTGAAATTGATCCCTCAAAAGACAAATGGGTGGACAGACATGACAGAGTATAACAAAATACTTACTATCAAACAATGAGCTGGAGTATAAACCAAAGCAAGCCAAAGAATAAAATTTAAAATTCAATACTCTATTGTGTCCCTTGTATTCATCAAGTGAAACGATGCAACAAACAAGCTTCTGAAGTCAATCCAGATGGCACACTGCTTTTTAAAGCTGGTTTGTAGGAGTCAAGGAAGGAGCGATCACAATGACATGGCAGGGGTAGGACTGCTGGAAGGAGAAAAATAGCTAATTACTCTATGAATTACTTAATTTTTATTCATCTGCAGGATCCACTGGCTTCTACTAACCACTTTAAGAAAGCAGCCAAATGCACAATATTAACACATCTAGCACAGCAGGAGGAAGAGCTGGGGAAGGAGTGGGAGAGTGAAGAATCCCACACCTGTAGGTTCAGTAAAATTAGGCCAGCTAATGCCAAATACGAGAGGATTAACAAAGATGACCTATTACAATGATTGTTTTGTAGGTCACTTTTTTTCTTAAAATGCATCATATCTAAATGCATTTGCAGGTGTTCCTAAAAATAAATGCAGCAGGTGGATCATTGGGCTAATAAGCGTTCTCGCTGAATTTTACAGGCAGGATTAGAAATTGCAGATGCTGCCTCATCAGGCACTTTTCCTCTCTTGCCATTTTATTTCTTTTTCTCATCCTCCACTCACACCGTTTTGGGCCTTTATTTCTCCGCCTTTATTCTCCTCCCTCCTCTCTCATTCATTCAGTTTAATTTTGAACTCTGCACTGGTAGACAGGCAAAGAGTGGAGCTCCATGGTTACCTGGCACCAGGCCATCTCATTACACTGCCAATTGATTCTGGCCTGCTGCCATGTCCGCTCGCTGCCTCCCCCTCACCCTGCACCATTCGCCATCTCTGCACCCCAGACTGTCTGCAGCAAAGGAGATTTCAGAGCACACAGGAAGGACGGAGACAAACAGCTTCACTTGGATACATCAAACCAAACGTGCATTCATGTAACGCTGCATGCACGGCCGCTGTATACAAATCCAGTGTGTCAAAGGCTTGAGAGAAAAAAATAAAAAAATGAGCACTGCTCTTTGTTTCGTGCAACGAAACATGGTATATAAAGGTTAAATGTCATGCATAAAACTTTAAAGTACATTTATTAATTATATACTATTAAAGTGCATTTTAAAATGATCAATTAAATTTTGTAAAAAGGACAAGCGCACCTGAGAAGTGTGTGTGTGTGTGTGTGTGTGTGTGTGTGTGTGTGTGTGTGTGTGTGTGTGTGTGTGTGTGTGTGTGTGTGTGTGTGTGTGTGTGTGTGTGTGTGTGTGTGTGTGTGTGGTGGGGGGGATCTAACAAAATACCAGGTGCATATGCCTCAAATGATTCCTTGCTTCACATAAAACAAATTTAAGAACTAAAAATTACAACCACTTCTTAAACCTGCTGAACAAACATAAGATATATTTGAGGAAAAAATTGGGTGTGTAAAATGTGTAAAAATTAGGGTTTGTTGCAGCCATCCCCCACTTTCTCTCTCACACACACACACACACACACACACACACACAATATGTACATCTAGTTTTGTCAATCATAAACCCGGTTGTTTAAATGGGAAAAGCAAATTGTAACAAATTGTTACAATTAATTTCATATTATGTTTCCATTTAAACAACCACATTTTGTGGGACTGGCTAACATAACTAGATGATTTAAATAAAACATTTAATTTTTAGAGTGCAATCAGTAATTAAAAGCAAAAATGGGCTTTGTGATGTTGCAAGAAATTTAGTATTTTCCCTGAAGAAGTTCTTATTGGCTTTACAGATTTAAAGAGTAGCAACGACCAGACAAAAGTCTCCAAAGCAAACATCTGGATTTTGAGACAGCACAGCAACAAAATTAAAGCTTTAAGCTAATATTTAAATCTAATTCTAATCATTTGATTGCCAACAGGCGTTCAGCTTTCTGCTTTGGTAGGGATTACAAATTCTATTCAGTAAAGGGAACTGATTTCAAATAATAGATATTTGCGATTATGTTTTAAATTATTTTCCAATTCCAATTAATTTATTTATATAGTACCAAATCACAACACATGTTGCCCCATGGTGCTTCCTAAGGGTAAGGTCTAACATTACCCACCTTACCCGGAGAAGTGTTTGTTTTTAAGGATGCCAAATTGTCAATGTGCTGGACTGAGTGATGAACAGAAAACACAGAGATGGCAGAAGTGATGATGGGCAGATTTGTTTATGGATGCTATGCGTCAGTTTAGCATGACAAAGGCTAAAGTTCAAATTTGACCACAATAAGCAAAAAGTCTCAGAGCTGGCACTCAGACGCTGAAACTAATGTTCCACTTCCCCAGATATGCAGTCCACAGGGTCATGCCAGATACCCGAGAAAAATCAGCTTTCATGATGCGTAGTGTGCCAGTCTTGTACCAAGTGATGTGTGCAACAACAACCGTTTGATAACCATAGACACTGTAGCACACACGGGATATGACTTCAGCACAACCGTGCTGCTTCTGGAAAACCTCCTGGTGATGTTATGATGTCTAAATACAAGAGATTACAAAACATATCAAAGGTCATGATGGGAAAAAGAAAAGGAAAGGTCAGGAAAGGTATCTCAGGTCACCATGGATACCTTTCCTGACCCTCTAAGGTTTTCCATGGTTTCAGATTGTAAGCTTCCGATGTGCATATCTGTGAAAGTCAGAACAGGGCTTGATATTCCCACTTCATGGATATTTTACTTTTTTCTCTATTTTTCTTTTTTTTTTTATTAATTTTCATGTAATTGTATTTAAGTTTTAAATTCAAAAAGGATTTGGGGCTTTTAGATCTTATCAGTTGAAGTATTGTGAAGCATAGTGCTTACATGGGATTGTACTATCTGTTATACATACAGTATCCATTCCAGAGCAGATTCTGTTGAACGCTTGACTCAGCATGCACAAGAACAAATACTTCCCACAATCACCTCCGGAATCACAATTCATCACTGCAGTTGTGCCTGTGCTTTAATGAAGCACATTTGCCTCCGTTCTTTGTCTCAATTCAGTCTACGGCGTGTTGGCAGGCGGCACACAGTAAGTGATAATGCACCTTTGAAACACTGCCCAGTCCTTTTTTCACCGTAGCTGCATTTTCACACCAGCACAAGCTCCCCAAGTAGCCATTTTTAAATGGCACCCCTTTAGGGTTTGAATAAACTTTTTTTAAAATAAAGGATGGATTAAACCATTATTATTATCATTACTGCTATTGTTCTTAATAATAATAATAATAATAACGTAGCTGAAATTCCTCAAAATAAAAATATTTAAAATATATAAAGTACCATTCAAACATTTGTACACAAACGTTTGGCTGCTAGTGTATATATTTACTAATGTTTCAAATTACATTCATGAATTATATAAAATCTCAAACAGCAGATAACTGTACTTTAGTAGTTTTCTTTAGACATACGATTATGAAATATGAGTTGATAAATAAACTATACTTTATTATTTTCACAGCCAATAAATGTGGCTATAATCTCTTGAATCATTAGTCTTTCCTCAGAGTAGTTATTAATAAAATACTGAGAAACATATTCCCAGGTCCAGCTAAATTGCATATGTATTTAATCCAGTTCCAGTTCAAAATTGGAAAATTCATTGGGTCACTGTGTTGCAGCACAACGGGATTGATAATGTGCTTCAAAAATACATACATACTTGCTAACATAAATATGTTAGCAGTGGTAACAGGCTAACATTAGCATGTAAACTGGCTAACATCACATAAGCTAACAGGTTAATGTTAGTATGAACACAGCGCCTCCATTGTGAGAAGGGGATTTATAATGTGCTTCAGAAACATACTTACAGTTACCATTTAGCTTAGAAAAACCTTCAGGTATTTTTTTCATGGTACCTGAAAAAATTAAAGTCTAACTATGTGTGGAGACCATCTTCTACAACACACAGGAATTGCCATGACAGTATAACAGACAAAGAGGTTTGAACTTGAGTGAGTGAGTGAATCAGTCCATTCCTGCCAGTTTGTGTAGACTGTAACTCAAGAACAAAGAGTGCATAACAAAGATGAAGTTATTAGTTTTAACAATGATGCACTAAATCAGTTTACCAACGTAATATCGCACAGATGTGTTGGCCACCTGCTAGATGTAGCACAAATTTTCACATATGTGTCAGCTAACAAGTAAAATTCGCAATAAGATGGTCAAATATTCACAGTGCTGCACTTTTTCCACATTTTGTTTATGTTACAGCCTTTTCCAAAATGGATGAAATTCATTTTTTTTTTGTTTACTCAAGGTTCTACACACAGTACCCTATAATGACAATGTGAAAAAAGTTTTTTGAGATTTTTGGCCATGAAGCTCAAAATTGAGCTCGGGTGCATCCTGTTTCCACTGATCATCCTTGAGTTGTTTCTACAGCTTAACTGGAGTCAACCTTGGGTAAATTCAGTCGATTAGACATGATTTGGAAAGGCATACACCTGTTTGCATATAAGGTCCCACAGTTGACAGTGCACGTCAGAGCACAAACCAAGCATGAAGTCAAAGGAATTGTCTGTAGACCTCCGAGACAAGATTGTCTCCAGGCACAAATCTGGGGAAAGGTATAGAAACATTTCTGCTGACGGATGCCACTCCTTAGTACAAATAAAAGCCATATGGCAACCCACCTGGAGTTTGCCAAAAGGCACCTGAAGGCCTCTCAGACCATGAGAAACAAAATTCTCTGGTCTAATGAGACAAAAATGTAACACTTTGGCATGAATGCCAGGCGTCATGTTTGGAGGAAACCAAGCACCATCCCTACAGTGAAACGTGGTGGCAGCATGCTGTGGGGATGTTTTTCAGTGGCAGGAACTGGAAGACTAGTCAGGATTGAGGAAACGATGAATGCAACAATGTGCAGAGACATCCTGGATGAAAACCTGCTCCAGAGCGCTCTAGACCTCAGACTGGAGTGACGGTTAATCTTTCAACAGGATAATAACCATAAGCACACAGCCAGGATATCAACAGAGTGTCTTCAGGACAACTCTGTGAACGTCCTTGAGTGGTCCAACCAGAGTCCAGACCTGAATCTGATTGAACATCTCTGGAGAGATCTGAAAATGTCTGAGCACCGACGCTCCCCATCCAACCTGATGGAGCTTGAGAGGTACTGTAAAGAGGAATGGGCAAAACTTCCCAAAGATAGATGTGCCAAGTTTGTGCCATCATATTCAAGAAGACATGACACTGTAATTGCTGCCAAAGGTGCATCAACAAAATATTGAGCAAAGAGTGTGAATACTTATGTACAGGTGATTTCTTAGTTTTTTTTTTTTTAATTTGCATAAATTAAAAAAAACTTTTGTCATGTTGTCATTATGGGGTGTTGTGATTAGAATTTTGATGTAAAAATGCATTTACTGCACTGTGGAATAAGACTGCAACATAACAAAATGTGGAAAAAGTGAAGCACTGTGAATACTTTCTGGATGCACCATACAACGGGCCAGGAAGGTAAAGAATGGATAGAAGGTATGACTGGGGATGACACTAAATCCTTGTCAGTACTGCAAATTAGTGATGGGGAACATGAGTCTTTCACAATATTTCATCAACCTTTGCATCACCCATGTTTTACAAAATTGTTCTATCATCTGTATGAAAGAGAAGACATGCTGAGCACTCGTACCTGCTGGACAGTTCACTAATGCACAACCATAAAGTTAGGTACATAATTCATATTGAAGGGCAACAGGCAGTGCAGAGTCCATATGTGCACTAGCATGCACATTGCTTGTTTCTAAAGCATTAGTTCAAAACAAAAGTGATAGAAATTAGATAAATGTATCTGAAAACAGCAAATGTTGGGGAGTTTTGCTTAATAAATGAATTTATATGATTAAAAGGTTGCAGCTGGTCTGCTCTGTGTAAGCCTGATCCCGTCAGATCTCAGAAGCTAAGCAGTGCAGGATCTGGTTAGTACTTGGATGGGAGACCTCTTTGGAACACCAGCAGCTCTGTGTGTGTTTCTCCAGGTAACACTGGAGTTGCATCAGGAAGGGCATCCGGCGTAATACAACCCCTGGCAAAAATTATGGAATCACCGGCCTCGGAGGATGTTCATTCAGTTGTTTAATTTTGTGGAAAAAAAGCAGATCACAGACATGACACAAAACTAAAGTCATTTCAAATGGCAACTTTCTGGCTTTAAGAAACACTATAAGAAATCAAGAAAAAAAGATTGTGACAGTCAGTAACAGTTATTTTTTTAGACCAAGCAGAGGAAAAAAATATGGAATCACTCAATTCTGAGGAATAAATTATGGAATCACCCTGTAAATTTCCATCCCTCAAACTAAAACCTGCATCAAATCAGATCTGCTCGTTGACATTGACCCTATGTGTCTTTTTGCAAGGAACGTTTTCACAGTTTTTGCTCTATGGCAAGATGCATTATCACCTTGAAAAATGATTTCATGATCCCCAAACATCCTTTCAATTGTCGAAAATATCAACGTAAACTTGTGCATTTATTGATGATGTAATGACAGCCATCTCCCCAGTGCCTTTACCTGACATGCAGCCCCATATCATCAATGACTGTAGAAATTTAGATGTTCTCTTCAGGCAATCATCTTTATAAATCTCATTGGAACGGCACCAAACAAAAGTTCCAGCATCATCACCTTGCCCAATGCAGATTTGAGATTCATCACTGAATATCACTTTCATCCAGTCATCCACAGTCCACGATTGCTTTTCCTTAGCCCATTGTAACCTTGTTTATTCTGTTTAGGTGTTAATGATGGCTTTCGTTTAGCTTTTCTGTATGTAAATCCCATTTCCTTTAGGCGGTTTCTTACAGTTCAGTCATAGACGTTGACTACAGTTTCCTCCCATTCGTTCGTCATTTGTTTTGTTGTGCATTTTTGGATTTTTGAGACATATTGCTTTAAGTTTTCTGTCTTGACGCTTTGATGTCTTCCTTGGTCTACCAGTATGTTTGCCTTTAACAACCTTCCCATGTTTTTTGTATTTGGTCCTGAGTTTAGACACAGCTGACTGTGAACAACCAACATCTTTTGCAACATTGCATGATGATTTACTCTCTTTTAAGAGTTTGATAATCCTCTCCTTTGTTTCAATTGACATCTCTCGTGTTGGAGCCATGATTCATGTCAGTCCACTTGGTGCAACAGCTCCCCAAGGTGTGATCACTACTTTTTAGATGCAAACTAATGAGCAGATCTGATATGATGCAGGTGTTAGTTTTGGGAATGAAAATTTACAGGGTGATTCCATATTTTTTTCCTCTGCTTGGTCTAAAAAAGTAACCGTTACTGACTGCCACAATCTTTTTTTCTTGATTTCTTATAGTGTTTCTTAAAGCCAGAAAGTTGCCATTTGAAATGACTTTAGTTTTGTGTCATGTGTGTGATCTGCTTTTTTTCTACAAAATTAAACAACTGAATGAACATCATCCGAGGCCAGTGATTCCATAATTCTTGCCAGGGGTTGTACCAGTGCGGATCTGGCTGTACGAGGTCTATTAGATAATAAGCCGACCCTTTTATTTTTTTTTAACTATATGGATTTGAATGACGTGCGATTACACCAATCATGCTTGAACCCTCGTGCGCATGCGTGAGTTTTCACACGTGTCGGTGACATCATTTCCCAGTGGGCAGGCCTTGAGTGAGATGTGGTCCCGCCCTCTCGGCTGAATTCCTTTGTTTCACACGCTGCTTGAGACGGCGCGCGTTGCTTTATCAAAATTTTTTCTGGACCTATGAGGAATATCCGAGTGGACACTATTTGAGAAATTAAGCTGGTTTTCGGTGAAAAGTTTAATGGCTGATGAGAGATTATGGGGTGTTTCTGTCGCTGTAAGGACTTCCCACGGAGCGGGACGTCGTGCAGCGCTTCCAGGCGCCGTCGTCAGCCTGTTTCGACCTGAAAACATCCTAATTTAAGGCTTAATTCACCCAGGACATCGTGAGAGAACAGAGAAGATTCAGAAGAGGCCGGCATGAGGAGTTTATGCGGACATTCCACTGTTTAAGGACATTTTTTAATGAAAGACGTGCGCGCAAATTCGCCGAGTCGTTTCCGTGACGACTCGGCAAATCTGTGTGCGCCGCGACAGGAAAAACACCTCCGTGTTGAAAACCATTTGTAAAATTCAGGCGGCTTTTGATGGCTTTCAACAAGTGAGTAACTGAGAAATTGTTTAACAGCTTGGGCATGTTCCAACTTGCCCATTAAGGTTTCCAACGGAGGTGTTTTTCCTGTCGCGACCCCCCGTGGTCGGGTCCGGCCCGACATGTGACTCTGCCCGCATGTTCTTTCATTACAAAATGTCCGTTAACAATGGAATGTCCGAATAAACTCCTCATGCCGACTTCTTCTGAAAGTTCTCTGTTCTCTGATGACTTCCTGCGTCAACAGAGCCTGAAATGTGGAAACGGCGAGACGCTGCCGCCTCGAAGCGCAGATCGCCGTCAGGCACCATGGGCCATCCTTAAAGCGACACTACCAAACCAAAATCTCTCATCAGCCTTTAAAATTTTTACCGAAAACCAGCTGAATTTATCGAATGGTGTCCACTCAGTTGTGCCTTACAGTTTTGAAAAAATTTTGATCAAACAAAGCAGCAGTCTCTGAGCCACTCATAAACAATGAAAAAACGACAAGAGGGTGGGCCACTCCTCACTCAAAGACTGCCCACAGGCGAATGACGTAACCGACAGGCGTGAAAAAACTCTGGCATGCCCACGAGGGTTCAAGCATGTCTGATGTAATCACACGTGATTCAAATCCATATGGTTTTTGAAAAAAATAATAAGGTCGGATACTTTTCTAATAGACCTCGTATCCGCTGTGGCGACCCTGAACAGAAACGGGAGCAGCCGAATGGACGACATATGATTAAAAAGTTATTACTGTACTGTGTATTGACCAATTGTTTCAGCCCTAGATTCCTTATTAGGCTGCTTACACCAACACTATGGGAAAGGAGTTTTGTACTCTTTCACAAAAGTGAGTCAGAAGTAAGTACTGATGTCTTGTTACTCATCCTACCCGGTGGGACTTTCTATCAGTGATGGTGATTGTTGGGGCAGGTTCACCACTGAGACTTCAGCTCACACAGCATCTGTCTAGGTGTGATTCAGACAGGATGTCATAGCTCGCCTGACCTGTTATTGCAAGCAGCTGCTGGGTTCATGTCCTAGAGGTCACTAGGGATTTGAGGGGATTAAGAAAGGATCATAGAGCCATATGAGAGGATCTCTACTGTGCTTTTAATATTAGCATTTTCACCAGTCGTCCTTCGGCTTCTTTCTTTCTTCACTCAGGGTTGCCACAGCAGACCTAAGATGGATCTGCATGTTGATTTTGCACAGGTTTTATGCTGGAAGCCCTTCCTAACGCAACTCTATATTACATAGGAAGGGGCAGGGGTGTCCTTGAACTGGGAACCTCCTGCTCCAGAAAAAAGCACCCTAATCGCTTGGCCCCCTCACTGCCCATATTCACCAGCCACCTATTATGGAGCGAAATACATGAAAGCAAGAGTATGATATCTTTTACAGTGTAAAAATGTCAACATTGTTTATGCTGTCTTTACTCAATAATATGACTCTCTGACGGAGACACGGTAGCTCAGTGGTCAGCTGTTGCCTCACAGCAAGAAGGTTGTGGGATCATTTCCCACCTGGTCCTTTCTGTGTGGAGTTTGCATGTTCACGTGTGGTCACTCTGGGTGCTCCGGCTTCCTCCCACTTCCAAAGACATGGAGATTAGGTGAATTGGTGACTCTAAATTAACCGTAGGTTTTTGTCTGTCTATATGTGAGCCTGTGATAGGCTGGCGTACTGTTGAGGGTGTACCTCACGCTTCAGCTGCCCCTTTACCCTTCACTGGAGTAAGTGGATATAGAAAATGAATGAATGAATTGTTAGTATTGCTCATGCTGAATGGCTGTGTGGAGTTCATGCTATTTTGATTCATTCAGCAGAAATAGATGTTATGTGCGAACTGGTCAAAAAACCCTGTAGTCAAAGGTAGCTTTTAAATATTATTTCATGTTTAAAGTCTTGAAAAGATACCAAGGTATTCATCTAATAAAAAAAGTTACAATGCCTTTATTTTATGGGCAAATCATAATTTTAAAATGCACTTCTTCAATGCGTTTTGGCTAGAAGCCTTCATCAGGAAGTGAACACTCATTCTGAGACAAGTCTTAACTAAAAACCTCAAAATAGGTGGGTCAGCAGGTGTGAACAATTGGATCATCACTTAACCAATGAGAACAAAGTCAGATAAAGGGTATTCAAAGCTGGAAAAAAAAAAGTGGCCAACAATGGGCCTAGTGTCTGAACTAGGAAACATAGGGCGAAATACAATATTGGCCACTATAGATGTAGAGTCACTTTACACCTCAATTGTACATGAAGAAGGGTTAGAAGCATTAAAGTATTTTTTGAGTGAAAGACTACTAACGCAAAACCCTCCTGTGCATTTTCTCCTAGATCTAACAAGATGGACTTTAAATAATAACATCTTTATTTTCAAGATCGTCTATTTAGACAAGCAAAAGGCTGTGCAATGGGAGCATGTTACAGTCCCTCCTATGCAGGTTTATATATGGGTAAATGGGAACAAGATTTTGTATTTAATCCGTCCAAACATCCTTTCTGTGATAAGATAATCTATTGGGGTAGGTAGATGTGTTTCTATTGTGGTCAGGATCTGAATCTGAACTTATGTCTTTCCATGAATTTCTTAATAGCACTAACAGAAATATCAAACTGTCTCTGGAATTTGACAAGCAAAAGATTTGTTTTCTGGATCTGGAAATTTTCAGAGATAACGCAGGCTTTTTACATACTACCATTTTTAGAAAGCCTACTTCTCGTAATACTATTTTACATGCTAAGAGTTTCCATCCCAGACACCTTAAAGATAACATACCCTATGGCCAGTTTATGCGACTTAGAAGGGTTTGTGATGAAATAAATGATTTTGATCAAAAAGCTGCTGAGATGGAAAATAAATTTATTCAAAGAGGTTATAAAAAGAGAGTCTTTAAAAGTCCTAAAAATAGAGCAAGAAGTCTAGAACAGCAGTCTCTTGTAACAAATAAGACTGCAGGACAGAGATCTGAAAGGATCTTTTTTTCCCACTAGATTCAGTACAGAATCACATCACATTAAAAATATTATCAAGAAAAACTGGAATTTACTACAATGTGATGCTTCTCTGGGTAATGTGTTTTTGGAACCCCCCATATTCAGCTTTAAACGTGCGCCTACTTTGAGCGATAAACTTGTTCATAGCTACTTGCCAGCACCTTCAAAAAATACTTGGCTTTCAGTCAAACGGTGTGGCAGCTTTAAATGTGGTCAGTGTAACCATTGCTCTAATGTGGTTAAATGTAATACATTTTATGATACACATGGAGATAATATGAAATACAACATTTTATTAATTGTAAAACTACTTTTGTGATTTACAAATTAGAGTGTCCAGTCTGCAATGTGTTTTACATTAGCAGAACTAAATGCCGTTTACAGGATAGAGTCTCAGAGTGTAAGTATGCCATAAGAACTAAAAGTGACAATTATCCTATGGCTCGTCATTTTAAGGATAAACATAATAGTGATCCTTCTATTTTAAGGGCTATTGGCATTGATCAGATACCACAAACTATAAGAGGAGGCAATAGGATAAAACAGCTGAATCAACGCGAGACTTTTTGGATTTTTAGATTAAAAGCAACTATATACCCGGATCTCTAAGATATAGAATATTGCCATTTCTTTTAATGAGTTTATTGTCCTAGTGATATGCAATGTATTTATATGTTTGACAGATTTTTGTATTGCTGGGCAGACACTAGGCCCATTGTTGGCCACTTTTTTTTTCCCAGCTTTGAATACCCTTTATCTGACTTTGTTCTCATTGGTTAAGTGATGATCCAATTGTTCACACCTGCTGACCCACCTATTTTGAGGTTTTTAATTAAGACTTGTCTCAGAATGAGTGTTCACTTCCTGATGAAGGCTTCTAGCCAAAAGGCGTTGAAGAAGTGCATTTTTTAATTATGATTTGCCCATAAAAATAAAGGCATTTTAACTTTATTAGATGAGTGCCTTGGTATCTTTTCAAGACTTTATCTGTACTAGCCCTTTACCAAAGAGCACCATCTTAAAACAGATTTAGTTCCAAGTAGCACTCCAACTCTTCAGCTTTTCTCATTATTTCATGTTTGTTTTGTTATTAAATGCCCAGTAATATTTCTGGTTTCATGAGCAATAAAATAATGAACATAGTAGCTGTTACATATGTTTCTAACTCTACTGGCAACAGTAAAAACAAAAAAATAGACAACAGTAATTTTGCTATTTAGAATTAATCAATTTCAAGACAATTACTGACAGACGGTGGAAAAAAAAGGTTTTGGGCTGTCATTCATATTCTTTGAAAAACGGCCACAAAAATCAAAAATTCTGATGAATGTAAACTTATGAGCACAACTGTATGTAGAAAGGTGTGTGCCTTTCCAAATCATGTTCACTCTACTGAATTTACCCCAGGTGTACTCCAATTAAGATAATCAGTGGAAACACAATGCACCTGAGCTCAATTTTGAGCTTTATGACAAAGGCTGTGAATACTTATGTACATGTGATTTCTTATTTTTTTTTGTTGTTGTTGTTTTTTTTTGGGGGGGGGGGTTGTTTTTTTATATATATTTTCAAAAATCTAAAAAAACAAAACAAAAAAAACTTTCGCATTGTCATTATTATGCTGTATTCTAATCCAAATACATTTTTTCCCACAAATCTGATTGGTTAATCGTGTGAGATTTCAGACCGCATAATATCGGGGTAACGGTGGCAAAATATTTGACCGTTTCACATTTAGATGTATTACTGCACGCCCTAACCAGTGTTCTGACGAGATGTCGTTTCTGTCAACAGGCCAGCCCTCCGCACAACTGCGCATGCACACGGATGTGCAATATTGTCGGGATGCGGAACTGTTGAGACACACAATTCGACAGAATGACTGCGCACGCTGCTACACAGATGTCATAGTGACGCTGTTAGCTGAGAGCGAGAGAAAGTTGCGTACCACCTCCGCCGCCGAAATGGGTGAATTTAAGCTACCATATGAAAGTATTGATGTGGATTGTGATACAGAATTATGTCTCACATTTGATGGATTACTCCCCGCCCTGACCGCTGTCAGAGCGACACTACCTCACGGTAAGCCTCGCCGACCAGAATGGGAATAACCCCCTTATGTCTGATGATTTGTGGACACTCATGCTGTTATACGGTCGCAAATATCCACTTTACCAGCTCCATCAACGCGTCACCAGTAAAACTCCTTTTTACTGGCTGCACTAACCAGTAAAGCTCAATTTGCAACCGTATAACCAGCATGAATGTCCGCAAATCATCAGACAACAGGGTTGTTCCCTAATTGTATGTAGAATTTTGAGGGGAAAAAAATGAATTTCATCCATTTTGGAATAAAGTTGTAACATAAAGCAATGTGGAAAAACAGAAGTGCTGTGAATACTTTCTGGATGCAGTGCAATTTGGTCATGCGCCATCATAAAACAACAACAATAAAAAAGAAAAAATATAAAAAGCTTCTTTTGTCAGATAAATTTGAAAGGTCACAATGCACCCGAGATTAAACATAAAATACATCTGCTAATATCGCAGATTTTTTAGTTTTAGTTTTTTTGTTGTTGTTTTTTATTTGTAAATCTTATGTTATATGCATATAGTTTCAATTCAATTCAAATTGCGCCAAATTATGACGTCGCCTCAAGGCGCCTCACATAAAAGCAGCTCAAATACAATATAAAATAAGATTAAAACTTCAAAAACACAATTAAAATTTGACAATAAAACACAATAAAGAGTAAAAGAACTTAAAATAATTAAAAAAGGATGCTAGCAGTTCAGCTAATCCAATAGCAGATAATTATAGAGGGTTTTCAATCACGTGACCGATTTGCTGTAGGACAGGTGCCGTCTCCATTCTGGATTACAAGGAGGCTGGTGCATGATAGAAAAATGGAGAGAATGCACGGTTATTACGATGCTTTAAATCCTCGAGATAAAGCTATTTATCGTGGTAGATGTGTAGCAGTTGGTTCAGTGGATCCATATCTTATACCAGATAGTGAATTTAGTGGTGATGTAACAAACTGGCCGACAGTGTCACACTGTGATATTGTGAACTAGGAAGCTGCCGACCAGGTCAGCCTCGCCGGCCTCCTGCAGAGCATCACAGTGGAGCTCTGAAAGCGGAGGTCGTCTTGAGGTCCTGAGCGATTTCTCTCACCAGGCGCTAGAAGGGCAGCTTGTGGATCAGCAGCTCTGTGCTCGAGGACCACAATGTAAATAAATATCCGTATTGGAAGTGTTCTTGTGTTATCCTCAGCGGTATTTTTCTGTATTCTTATATAATTTTATTGCAGAATAAAATAAAATAAAATTCTGGGAGCAGTGGATTTCTGGTAGCAGCGGATCTCTCAGCGCCACGGTGCCGTGAGGCTTCTTCACACCGCCGTTGAAGCTTCCGCAGTTGTTCGCCAAATGCACATAGCGTATCACAGTGGCCACCGAGTTGTAATCCAGAATGGCCGCGGGACACAAAATGACGTGACCAATACGTCACATGAAAACCCTCTATTGAAGCTAATGCTTTTGCTATTGGATTTGCTTTTCAGATAAGTTTTAAAACCATCATCGGAGCAGTTATCTTCCGATAAATTAGTTCAGATAACTTTCAGTCAGATGGTAAATGTTTGTAAACCCTAAAATAAAATATTTTAGTTTGTTTGTTGTGCGTTTACAGCCACTGAGCAGACTGGCTGCCTATTGCTTGCTGATGATGTCATCATTAAGCGCAAAACGTGATTGGCCGGTCGACGCAGGAAGCATTGTGGGTAGTGTAGTTCAGGTTCAAGTTGGACGTTACAGTGACTTGTCCACTTGACAAAAAACAAAACGGACTAATTTTAACATTATTTTGTTTAATTTCTTTGTGGCTGTAATTTAATCGCCAACACTTTTCTTCATGTTTAGACACTGTTTTGGATTTAAAAAAGCTTTATGTGGATTATTTATTCAGATGAATCCCACTGAAACTAACAGGTAAGAATTTATATTTACCACGTGTATTTTACTCTGCCGATCAATACATTAATGGATGTATTTCGATTGTTTAAGCTGCAGGGTTCAAAGCGTGTGAAAAAAGCAGCAGGTTTTAGTTCATAAATAACGGTGTATCTAATACCAAGATAAACTGACTTCTAATACTGTGTTTTATTGCCTTTGAAAGATGATGACAGTGTTTGGGGTTTAATTTTTTATTTATTCATTTTTCATGTGTTCTTTGTGTTTGTGATCCTTGAATTTACCCAGCAGCCCCTGAGGCGCTTAAAGTGAAACTGGTTTATCAGAAATTGACAGTGTAATCTGATGTGGCCGTGTCCAAATCAATACCAATAGTATCAGTTATCTGTAATAAAGATACATTTTTTAGCAGTTTATCGGTTTATCATAAAAGATAACTTTTCAGTTATCTGATTAATGGTTATCAAAGCTAGGTTTTTGGTTAGCTGTGCCCACCACTGGATGCTAGCCATAAGACTGGGTAAAAAGATATGTCTTTAGTCTTTTCTTAAAAGTCTCCACAGAATCTGAAAGTCTCACTGAGGCTGGCAGAGCATTCCACAAAACAGGAGCACGGTACGAAAGGCTCTCTGGCCCACAGACCTTTTCCTCGCCCTTGGGACACAGAGCAGTTCTACATCCCAGGCTGGTACATAAGGTTCAAATAAATCAGGTAATCCCAAAACTCTGCACGATATGCCCAAGGGGTGCTACATACAGGGAAAAAAAAAGCAGGGGGCCCAAGACAGATCCCTGTGAAACCCCAAACTTCATATCCCTAAGATTAGAAGTAGTGTTATTGTACAAAACACAATGAGAACGACTGGACAGGTATGACGTCAACCACAGAAGGGCATTTCCAGTAATCCCAAAATATGTCTCCAACCTATCGAGTAAAATATGATGATCCACAGTTTAATAACGTTGTCACCTGTGTGTGTGTGTGTGTCTGTAATGCAGAAAGTTAATTTATCAACATACTTGCACTTTTGTTCCTTTTATTTATGTGAAATATAAAGCAATTATTGTTGACAATAAGGTAAATCTCTCTCACACACACACATGTGCCTCTCCTCCCAGCTTTGCACGTGTACTCTACAGTGGGCCAAACACACACAATCTGTCAGTTAATGGCAATTCTGTGAAGATCTTAAATTGCAGTGAGAGTGAGTGATGTACAGTGTTTAGTAAATGGGTCCTTACGATCAACTATTGATAACTCTGGGTTCGACCTTGGATGAAAACCATCTGGATTCGTCGGTGCAGATGAAACATATATAAAGGATGTGTGATAACATTATACAGATCAGCACCATGGACAGTTAAATGTCAAGTACCTCTTACCATCATGCGTGTGCATTCTCTTTTGAACAGCTTTGTGGAAAATATCGTTAAAAAAACACGACAGATCTGTCAGTAAGCTTGCACTTTGACCACACTCACACACACTCAGCCATAATAGTTGTATGTATGTATTATATACAGTGTCAGTGGTCATAAACCTTTTAGCAAAATACCCAAGTTAACAAAATGGTCAGGCTCTACACATAATTCCCATATATAACGTATTTAAAAATAACAGCAGCAAAAGTCCAATTATATCCCCTTGAAGACATCAAACTAGAATTATTTTCCTTCATGCACATCTTCATATAGTGTACTACTATTGTGAGATGTTTCGATGAAATCTACACACGGGTGTAGATGGAGTTCTGATTAAAAGACTCATGAGTGGACAGACGTACAGTACAAAGTGATTCCCACTAGAAATGGGAATCAGATGCCCCAGATGATATTGACTCCTTTTACCAAAGCCCTCATGTTATTGTGACATTTCTGTGTTGTGAAAATTCATGACGTCACACCATGTCTGACATCATGACATCAAACTCTGCATTTAGCAACAAGGGAAACAGCCCCACTGATGCCGACAAAGCCTCTGCAGGCTACGTTTTTCCACACAAACATTTGAACAACAATTGACGAGGGAATCAATGTCGAATCTGCCAAACAAGCAGAAATGATAATGGTGCAGATATCAAAAAATATGATCAATTCCTATCCTGCCTCCCCACCCACCCCCACTGCAGGGGTTTAAAAACAAATATGCTCATAGAAAACTCTATTATAAGTAGTTATATTTTGTGGTAAATCTGCAAAGAGAGGCAGAGCCAGAACATTTTTGGCTGTCGGACTGTGAACGTATGCTGTCTCAGCTTTTTTAAGGATTGCCCTTTGCTGCTTTCATGCACAATTAAAGTATGAATATAAGTGTTTCTTTATTTCACAAGTATGCATTTTGTTTCCAACCTCCAACTTTATAACCTCATACTACCTCAGGGTTGTGCATACGTATAGTGTTACTGCACATTGATGAGAGCACAGAGTTCACAAAGATCAGGTCCCACATGCATTTTAACTTTATGTTTTGATTCTGTGTCAACGTCTTGACCTTTGAAAAATGGCAAATGTCTTGGGAACAAGTGGATTTTGTTTCCTGTCTGAAATACTTCATGTCCAAACACATAACTTTAGTGCTCACTAAGACAACACTTCTTTCATGACTTCCTGAGACCTCGTCTCTTTGGGACCAGTGGCATCATCTTGTGCTACATTCACAGCTTGAGGTAGGAGCACCCATCCAATGTCAAATGTACCATTGCCAAATACAAAATGACAAACAAAAATTTATACCTTTAATGTGGACACTTAATTCCACTAAATATTTTGAGTGTTACAAAGCCCATGCCTGTGCTTGTTGTACACTTCATTGTGTTTCAGTGTAGCACGCCCTCTGTCATTGGTTACATTCTTGATGCTGCCCACTTGTGCCTCCAGGAAGCTTTTCCTTGGATCAATTTGTTGTCACAAATAACCCATGGCTAACTTGGTCTACTAAACCTTTTGGAACTTGTTTCTTTACTCGCCCCTACACCAACTGATAGGACACTGTATCTGAGTATCGCACAACCACAACCTAATTGCTCAAGAAGATGGCAGTTGCACTGAAGCCATTTTCCACACTACAGTGATGTCAGAGGGCAGTTGTATTCTTTTTTACACAGTAAATTTTGCTGAGTAAAATTTACTCTGCCGGGATAACATTTGGTCCCATGCTAAATAGAGTAAAATACGCTCTATTAAACAGTGAAATCAGCTCTACCATCTTGTCAAATTAAGTGTTTCTTGTTGTGGCTGGCGTGCCTGGCTGGCTTTTGTTTTGTGCGCATTTGGGACTGAGTGGCTGTGTGGCTGAGTTACCAGGACCTCACCCTGATCACCTGAGGCTGATCAGGTGCGGCTCGTCAGGACTCACAGCTGTGGTGCATCTACACGGATTGGGACATGGTGGCATTTAAGTCTGGAGTACACAGTGTGTATTTGCCAGAGACTTGACCTTGTGACCAGACGGGTGAGATCGTCGTCTCGAGAGCCATCTCATCATCAGTGGATGCAGAGAACGTCCAGGTTTGATGCATGGTCTGTGAAAGAGGAGGGGGTGAGGTCTCACGCTCGTCAGCACACTTCCTGAGGTATGTTAGGTTTTGTGACTAACATTTATACAGTCAGTAAATGTGGTGTCCCTCACACCTTATTATATTGAGCTGTTATGTTAGTCGTTTAATCAGCTTCCACTGCAGTTGGAGTTTGTGAACAGGGTGTTCCATGCCTGCAGGGTGGGAAGCTGATTAGCAATTAAGCCAGGAAGTGTTTGCTGTTTATATACACCTTTGAGCGGTCTCTCTGTGTGTGGAGTGTGGACTCACATGATGATTTCTTCTTTCACAGACTCGGTTTGTCGCGGCCACCTGGGGGGTGTCGGCGGGGTCCTTGGGTCCGAACAGTTTCTGGCTCCGGACCGTTTGTGCTGCTAGGAGCGCACCGTAATCCACCACGCCAGACCGCGCACTCATTTGTTGTATTTTCCACTTCACTGTTATGTCATTAAATTTAGTTATCCTTTGTACCGTGCTCTGCTTATTTCATACTGGGTCCTTCAAACGCTGGTCGGTTCTCCAGGCTGCGTCCGACACATAACAGTTTCTACTCCAATAAGAGTTGATTTTACACTGTGATAGAGTTGCTTTAGCACTGTGATAGAGTATATTTAACTCTATTTGGACTGCAACCAAATGTTATCCCATCAGAGTAAATTTTACTCTGCAAAATTTACTGTGCACTATGCTTCTTTCAGGTGCATAAAGGTACTGCTGGTACTAACTGGTCATGCACTTAGCATTCAAAGTTTTTTTTTGTTTGTTTTTTTTACTTGAAGGCAGCAAGATGGTTTTACAGTCACACCAAAAAAAAAAAAAAAAAAATGCAGACAGCACTACTGTGATGTTATCTTAAGAAAAAGCTACCCGAAGTTCCAAAAGCATGTTCATTAAGTCAGGGCTTCAAAATTTTTTACATTTTTTCCAATCCACTCTTTCCAAGCAGAATTGTTATTTTTTATATTTCCAGAATCAAATGAAATACCATTTATTAGTCGCCCATGAAAGTTTGTGTGACATAGCAATATATATTTTAAGACATTTTAAAATAGGCTATATTTTACTCAATTGTGCATTTCTAGTACTGGTGCTAACAAGCTAGGCTATGCTGGGCACACTATTAAGCCTAACTGAGGCTAGCTATTTCTAACATTATTTCTCTTTACATGTTAGCGTGTCCATCATGTATTGATGAAGTTGATGTTCAAGACCAACATTTAGAAGTTACGTAGTACAATATTTACCTCCTTTGATTGTTAACAGGGAGACCACACCACATGTTACTTTAATCTCCTGAAGCTGGTAGAGAAGCTTGAATCTTCGACTGGACTGGGTTGCTTGACGCGAGGACATTTCGCCTCGCGTCAAGCAACCCAGTCCAGTCAAAGATTCAAGCTTCTCTACTATGGAAACCACCTGGACAATTGAGAAACTTCACAGAAACATTGCGACCTCCTGAAGCTGGTGCATTTCTCTCTAACATTCAAAGATGTACATGATGTTTAGAGGACGACAGTGAACTCATCATGAAATTATTACAAGTAGCAAATATTCTGGTGATAAAATTTTCAATTAAAAAGTATGATGTCTAACATTTTCTTAAATTCTGACAGGACTGGGATGATGGTCATTTGTCCTGCAACACACAGACATCAATCTGTTCTTCTAACATTAACCTTGGACTCATGTTATTTGCCATAGTGACAAACTGAAAAATCTTGGGGTGACCTTTGATCCCACACTGTCCTTTAACCTACACATTAGGGAAGTCATTAAGAATGCTTTCTAACACCAACATAGTGTTTTCTAACTCTGTGGTCTCCAGCATCATGTTCTATGCTGTAGTGTGCTGAGGCAGCAGGCTGAAGGCAGCTGACATGAACAGGCTCAAAAAGCACATCAGGAAAGCTGGCCATCAATTTCTATTTACTCACTAGATGGAGGACCAGGGAGATCCGTTCATTCACTGGCTGTTGCCAGAGCGCTGCCATCTTTGTTATTTATGTCTTGACAACCAGACAAATAGAAATCAATGAGCATGATCAATATTTTTAAGTGACTTTCAGCATAAATCTGCATGTTCTGTGCTATGACTGTTCTGTTACATTTATTCAGTCTCAGCCCCACATTTGTACAGCCACTATTTGTCGAAACAAATACAGAAGAGAGACAGACTATTTATATAATAGACAAGTCTATTACAGCATCATACAGCATCTCTTTGTGCAAAGTGGGCTGCATAGTTGAACGATACACAGAGACACTATCTGCAGCAAGATCATGTTGTAGGTCTTTGGAGCAGGTCTGTGGGTTGACAGTGACTGTTCTCACCATCCTTCGCTTCAGCTTATGAGATTTTTCTTGGCCTGCCACTTCAGGTCTTAACTAGCACTGTGCCTGTGGTCTTCTATTTCCTCACTATGTTCCTCACAGTGGAAACTGACAGCTGAAATATCTGAGCTTTTTGTATCCTTCCTTAAACCATGATGTTGAACCATCTTTGTTTTCAGGTCATTTGAGAGAGAGTTGTTTAGAGGCTCCCATGTTGCCACTCATTAGAAGAGATGCAAAGAGGGAAAACATTTGCAAATGGCTACCTTAAATACCCTTTCTCATGATTGGATTCACCCGTGTAAGGAGGTCAAGGGTCAATGAGCTTGCCAAACCAATTTTGTCTTCCAATAATTAGTCCTAAATGTATTCAAATCAATAAAATGACAAGGGTGCCCAAATTTATGCACCTGCCTAATTTTGTTTAAATGATTATTGTGTACATTCTGTAAATA
Organism: Thalassophryne amazonica; assembly: GCF_902500255.1. Classification (NCBI taxonomy): domain Eukaryota; kingdom Metazoa; phylum Chordata; class Actinopteri; order Batrachoidiformes; family Batrachoididae; genus Thalassophryne; species Thalassophryne amazonica. The sequence continues at coordinate 84,094,302 of NC_047111.1, forward strand.
CTAAAAACTTCATTTCACTTCTCAAATATCAGTGTGTTCATCTGCTATATGATATATTTAACTGAAATTTCTGATCCAGACAACCAATGATTTATAAAGGAGAATCATGAAAATTGTCGGGGTGCCCAAACGTTTGTATACAGCTGTATTAGTAGAATATACAATGTCAAAGCGACTGTTATGTGACCCACAAAATTGAGAGAAAAAGCATTTCCATTCTATGAATTTGCTCTTACAGAATATCTCAGGATGGAAAACCTGATGTGAAGAAAAACCCCAGACTAATTAATAAGGGATAAAAAGACTTATGAATGTGAGGCTTCTAATTGAATGTTCTAAACGAATGTTGCTATATTTCTCACGACAATGCATTCAGGCAGTAAAATTGAAGTCACTACTTTACAGAATACAGATCGACACAAAAAATAATTTTCTAACCATTATTTAGCAATTTTAGTAATTTCCCCACATCATTAATATTACATATAATACACTTATGAAAGCTCACTCCACAATCCTTTGTAAGCTTCTTGCTGCACCTGAACGCAGCACAAAATGGCATTTTCAGATCACTTTAACCCAAGTTTACGTCAGCACATCATTGATTTCTATTTAATCTAATGCCTAATGATGCGTAGTAACGCTAAGCAAGATGGCGGCTGGCTGACAAGAGCTCATGGGCTGCACCTGCCATCTAGCAGATTAAACAGAAATTGATGGAGCTGGCTCTGTCCTGGGGGTTGAGCTGGAGTCTGTGGTGTTATCAGAGAGGAGGATGTTGAGGAAACTGCTCAGCATCCTGGACACCACCTCCCACCCCCTGTATGCCAAACTGACATCCTGTCCGAGCACCTTCAATCATAGAATGAGACCTCCGAGGTGCACCACAGAATGCCACAGGAGGTCTTTCCTACCTGTGAGACTGTATAATTCCTCCCCCTTCTGCCAGATGAATACATAATGAACAGAGTTATTCAGAGTTATGTGCAATATTTTCGTACATCTTGTGCAAATGTCAAATGTCTTCCAGTCATTTCACCTAAATTTGTTGTACTTATTGTAAAAAAAAAATAAAAATAAAAAAAATTGTTCACTGTTTAGGTACTCTGGCAAAAATAATTTCCTTCAGGATAAATAAAGTTCAGGATAAATAAAGTTGATCTTATCTTATAATATTATGAAGATTCGACCTATTCTGTCAATGGCTGATAGAGACATTGATTCATGCCTTTGTCTCTTCTTGATTGGATTAGTGTAATGTCCTATTTTCTGGCCTACCACAGTCCAGCATTAGCAGACTCCAAATGGTTCCAAACACTGCTGGTAGAGTTATGATTATGAGAAGAAAGCTTGATCATATTACTATGATTTTGGTCTCCCTTCTTTGGCTTCTTTTCCATGTGAGGTCAGATGTTACGGTTTTGTTACTAATACACAAGATTCTTCATGGACTAGTGCATCCCCATGTAGCTAATTTAATTAAACCTTATGTACCGGCCCTTGATCTGTGTTCTCAGGACTCAGGATCACTCTGTGTTCCAAAGGTTAAAAATATGTCAGCTGTTCACAGAGTTTTTGCTTCTTGTGCACCTGTTTTGTTGAACAGCCTACCTGCTGACATAAAAAAGTCTGATTCTTTGGAGTCATTCAAATCCAGATTGAAGACACAGCTGTCCTCCGTTTTGTATGACTAAATACAGTAATGCTGTGCTGAACTATTTTTCCCCTCTCAGTTTTGTGACTGATAATGGAGCAGCACTCAGTCTCATCACAGCTAAATTCTGAGATTGTTAGTGCATCCCACCTGTTACTGTTACTTTGATGCCGAGAAACAGTGCTTTTTCGAGGTACTGTTGATTACTGCAGAAAAATGTCCGCTTTTCAGTCCACTGCCCAAGCATGTGTGCAAGCATGTGTGGACCAAGACTGGACATTTGTTAATTCCCATTTTTGATGAACTGTAGGTCCGGTTTCCCACTGGACTTTATCCCTCAGACTTCCTACGGGGACTTTAACTTGGGAACTTTCTATGGCGAAGTTTATTTTTGTTTGCATGTTTGGCAATTCTTTGTTGTACTTTGTTTATTTGGTCTCTGTTACCATTAGAGTGGCCTAAGGGGACCACCCCTTTGAGTCTGGTTTCTTCCTCTAAAATGCCTGAGGGAGTTTGCCACTTTCGCCCGCTTGCTCAGGGGAGTTGGTAAGGTTAGACTTTATACTTGTGCGCCTCGGAGTGACCCATGTTGTAATTTTACAATATATAAATGAGTTGAAATTGAATTGAATTTTAATTTGTAATAAGAGAATGAAAAAAAATGTTGCTACCATTATTATTTCAAATGAACATTTCTGTTCTGGAACATTGCAAAATCTAAAGATTCTGGTCTGTTTTTCTTCCAGTTGTTCAAAGCTTTGCTTTACATACTTTAGGCATTGGGTTTGAGTTCCAGTCATGCTCCTTGTTTGTGTTCCTAAACAAAACACCTCATGTGCATGGTTCCAGTCCACTAAGTTGTAAATTTGTAAGGGCCATTTCTTGGTACCCACCCAGGGATAAGCAGCAGCACTAATGGGCCACAGGGTCTATATCAGGTGAACTTTATTAGCAAGTATGTCACAGCTGTGTGTTTAGAAACCAGATGACATGAATGACTGTGGTCTCTAGGTAAGTTTATTTTCTTCACCAAGAAGGTTCTACTGATTGTTTGTCTGTGAGCAAGATTATGCAAACCAATTTTCTTGAAACTTGTTGGAAGTGCAGGGTATGGGATAAGGAGGAAACTCGGGATTATTTTAATTTAAAAATGTTGTATGTTGTGATTCTAAAAAAGTGAAAGAAAACCCATGAAATGCCAGTCTGGAGTGCCCAGAAGTACAATGTGTTCAGTGTTCAGAGACATGGCCAAGGTAAAGAAAACTGAAACAAAACGACCACTGAACAGGATTCACAAGTTGAAATGTAAAGATTGGACCAAGAAATATCTGAAGACAGGTTTGTCCAAGGTTTTTTGGACAGAAGAAATGAGAGAGTCTCGATGGCACAGATGGATGGTCCCATGGCGGGCTCACTACAGGACACACAGCACTACTGTAAGGCAGATTCCACTTTGGTGGAGGAGGGGTACTGGTATGGACTGGTACTATTAAGAATGAGCTAGCTGGACCATATCCAGTTGAAGATGGAATTAAAATCATGTCCCAAACTGATTTCCAGTTTTTAGAAGATAGGTACTTTTTCCAAGGGCCCTTGGGCAAGGTCCTTAATCCCCTAGTTGCTCCTAGTGTGTAGTGAGTACTTTGTGTGGCAACACCCTGACAACAGGGTGAATGTGAGGCATTACTGTAAAGCCCTTTGAGCATCTGATGCAGATGGAAAAGTGCTATATAAATGCAGTCCATTTACTATTTCTTCAAGCAGTGGTACAGGAAAGTATTTGTAGTATTCACAAAGGCTATGCTTGTTATGCAGGACACATGAAGTACTCCACTGCTTGGATAGCCAGTAGAGACCTCAGAGATGACAGAACAATAACATGGTCCCCTTCTTCACCTGATTTAACCCCATTGAGAACTTGTGGGCCCTTTATAAATGTAAGATTTACAGACCTCTTTGAACAGCATTTGGGAGGCTGGGATTGCTGTTGCACAAAACGTTTGTCATCAACACATCAACAAACTGAATGCATGGAAGCGGTCAAGGCAGTTACTGAAAAAAATGGCAGTGGTACTGATCACTGGATATTTTTGAAATGTCAAAAATGTTTATATGTTCATTTTGAGTTGTTTATTTGTAATGCTTGCTATAATAAATGAAAATAAACAAGTGAGAAGTGAACATTTTAGCTTTTCATTTAGCTGCATAACAATTGGGTAGCACTGTAGATTAGTGATTAGCACTGTTGCCCCACAGCAAAAAGGTCCTTGGATCGATTCCTGCCTGGTCCTGTGTGGAGTTTGCATGTTTTCCCCGTGTACACATGGGTTCCCTCCAGGTGCTCCAGCTTGCTCCCATTTCCAAAGACATGAAGATTAGGTAATTTGGAACTTTACATTGACTACGTTTACATGCAGCCAATAACCCTTTCATAACCGGAATATTAATAATAACCCAGTTGCGCACGGCCATGTAAACACCCGCAAAAACCCGAATATGCTCATATTCCGGTTTTAAAAACCCAAATATGACCCCTGGGTTACTCCTTTTCTAACCCGAATATCAGGTCATATAAACGCACATTGGAATATCCCCATAGAAAGGAACATTATTTTGTGTTCTGCGCATGTCCTATCCACAAGGAATCTTGGTCTTTTGAGTATGGCAACTACTTGTATGCAGTGTGCGCAACCCACCGGACACCACAGAAGCAGAGGTAAACAAGTATGGCAAAATCCAGACGCGGTAGCACAGCACCACATTTTTGGAGCAAAGAGGAAACCGAATACTTCATTAGTATCGTGAAAGACATGAATATAATGTCTTTTATTGACAGAAATGACGCATATTTCTGTCATGACGTTCTCCGTGCGTCTGGATGTTGTCCATGCATCGCTGTTTAGATGGGTATATTCCAAATGATACCAGTGACCATGTATACAGGAGTAACTCTGCTTAAGCATGTAAATGGGTTATTCCTAATGATTCAGGGACCGGAATATTGACCTTAACCCGAATATTAACAGCATGTAAATGTAGTCATTGACCGTAGGTGTGTGTGACAATTGTGTGTCCATATGTAGCCCTGTGATAGACCAGCGTCCTGTCCAGGATCCAGGGTGTACCCTGCCTCTCATCCTATGATCGTTGTCATAGTCTCCAGTGCCCCTGTGACCCTTGATTGGAGTACGATACGATACACTCTATTGTCCCTTCAGGGAAATTTGTCTTGGACTCCAAGAGCTACACAAGTGGGTATAGAAAATGAATGAATGAATGAATACAACTTGGATACAAATAACTGTGCACATAGTGTATTTATTCAAAATAGGTTCCACCCTGCCACATTTTTCCATATAATGTTGAGCTGCATCAGGAAGGGCATCCGGTGTAGAATTTGTGCCAAAGCAATACGCAGATGTGCAAAAGCAAATTTGGATGTGCTGTGGTGACCCTGAGTGAAAACAAGGGAGCAGATGAAGGATTTTACTTTTTACAAATAGAGTAAAAATCAATGTCAATATTGAATTGATGATTGCTAGAAAATGTTACTTAAGTTAGTGTTTTAGAAAAATGAATATATGTAAGTAAAACTTACTTAATTCCCCTTTCAAAATTTACTTGGAATTCCTGAATGAAAAAAACTTTCCAAGGTTTTTTTCAAGTCAATATCACTCCAATTTTTTTTTTCGGTGTAGGACAGCATGCCCGTATATGGGGTTCAGGGGGTTCAACCGAACACCCCCCCCCCCCCCCCCCCCCCCCCCCCGAGAATTCTGCTGATTTTTTTTCTGATCTGGATATCAACTTTATGTATTTTCTTTTCATTGATAATAAGCAACAAGCACTAACTGTTACACAGCTATTATCACACACCCTCAAGCAGAGCCGGCCCAAGGCATACGCCAACTCGCTTAGGGCCTTCACACCACCAGGGGGCCCCGAGAGCACCGAGACGTTGTGATAAAAAAGTAAATATATACATGAAATTAAAATAATATTTAATAATTTAAACGAAATTGTATTACACCCAAAAAAAATAATAAATTAATTTTGACAAAATACCAATACTAGGTTAATTGATGCCTCCTGCTGGCTGCTGCCACCGTTGGGCAAATTTAGATGCACTGCTTGGGTCAGGTGGTCGGTGACTAATTGTGAGGAACGAAGTGAGTGCAAGTCATGTCTCAGAAAAGAAATTATCCCTCTGGAGCGGAGAAAAGAAAAAAGAAGAAGTTGGAAGACGAGAAAAAACAAGACAAAGGTAGGTTTGCATGTCCAATATTACAATTTTTGTTGTCATTATTTGCGAAATGCTCCGTTCGTTTAGTATAAAGTGCTTTAGATGTCTTAAATTCAGAAGCGATTGCTCTAAGACTGCAGGGGAAACTCAGCTTCCCCTAAAATGTAAAAAAATAAGTGAACAAATATATACTGTTGTGTGTACATGTCATTGACTAAATATGCGCTACAACGCGCTCAACTTTTCTTCAGAATCAGCTTCTTATCACTGGTAATGACGCGGCTTTCCTCTCACTTAAACCCGCAGCTTCACAGTGCTTTAAACAGCGTCCACAGACTTCAATAGCGACACAAAGACTGCAGCGAAACAAGACGAGTCATTGGATAAATACTGGGCTTTGTCCCGCCCATCGGACGCTCAGCGTGTCTGGGGGTCTATGGGGCAGTGGGCTGGCCTCGGCGGCCCGGACGCTCAGCTTCTGCATGATGATTGGATGATCTGTCTGAGGCTGAATCCCTTTTTGATTGACAGCGAAATGAGCAAATCAGCGATCTTTTGGTGTTAACATCCGTGGGAGCATTTTCATTGTGTTCTGAGTTGAACCGGAGACTTTCCTAATCCTCTTAGTGGCATTTTCTTTGTTAAAAACGACTAGCGACAAATCGAGTTTCTATTTCTGGTGTTTTTTTGTTTTTTTGTAGCTGCTTGTGTTTGGAGACTGACTTCTATCACTCTTTCTGACTTCTATCGCAGTTTCTGTCCCTACCGAGCAGCGGGTGCTGCTGAGCTCCTCCACCGTCACAAAGCACTCACAGGCGGACACACGTCACACTAGCCTCGCGCCAGTCCCAGCTAGCGAGCTAGCTAGGTAGCAAGCTGCACATAATGGCGGACAATTTGAATGTTGTGGACCGGATTTTGGCGAAGCCATTTGATAGTCTTCCTTACAAAGAAAAACTTAGAGTTAAACAGCAGGGCAGATCAACTCCTCAGATTAATTTGGTGCAAAAGGTGGGGAAAAGTAGCTCAGCTCTCAATGGTTTGCAGGCCAAAGTTAAAGCAATAGCCCCCAGTGCAATGTTTGTGCATTTCTATGCACACACATGCATATGCTGTTATGTTGTGGATTTCTATGTTCATTTTGGAGATTATTTAAGTATTGTATTTATTATTTAAGTATTTAATTTTGATTACAACTTTATTTTTCTGTAAGATAATGTGAATGTCATTTGATTCTTCTGGCTGTCTACTGGTGGTTGGCTCTCACTGCGGTATTGTATCACTTCCTGTTCCGGAGCACAGCGGTGTTTTGCTGTATCTGTTAGCTGTTTAATCTGCGCAGTTAGATTGATCTAGTTAACTAGATAACGATTTGTTTCACAGTGTAATCTTCACGTGCCTTAACTAAAGCACTCCCTCTGCTGAATCACCTCTAAATTATTTACACATTATTCACTTTGCGCGTTTTTAGGAATCTGCTAGCTTAGCGCAGCTACTAGCTCTTAGCCGGTTTAGCATGGCGGCTTCTCCTGTCTCTCCCGCACTTTTCTGCTCTGGGTGTGAAATGTTTAGTTATTTCTCGGCCTCCTTTAGCAGTAATGGTACTTGTAATAAGTGTAGCTTATTCGTAGCTTTGGAGGCCAGGCTGGGCGAATTGAAGACTCGACTCCGCACCGTGGAAAATCCTACAGCTAGCCAGGCCCCTGTAGTCGGTGCGGACCAAAGTAGCTTAGCCGCCGTTAGTTCCCTCCCGGCAGATCCCGAGCAGCCAGGAAAGCAGGCCGACTGGGTGACTGTGAGGAGGAAGCGTAGTCCTAAACAGAAGCCCCGTGTACACCGCCAACCCGTTCACATCTCTAACCATTTTTCCCCACTTGGCGACACACCCGCCGAGGATCAAACTCTGGTTATTGGCGACTCTGTTTTGAGAAATGTGAAGTTAGCGACACCAGCAACCATAGTCAATTGTCTTCCGGGGGCCAGAGCAGGCGACATTGAAGGAAATTTGAAACTGCTGGCTAAGGCTAAGCATAAATTTGGTAAGATTGTAATTCACGTCGGCAGTAATGACACCCGGTTACGCCAATCAGAGGTCACTAAAATTAACATTGAATCGGTGTGTAACTTTGCAAAAACAATGTCGGACTCTGTAGTTTTCTCTGGGCCCCTCCCCAATCGGACCGGGAGTGACATGTTTAGCTGCATGTTCTCCTTGAATTGCTGGCTGTCTGAGTGGTGTCCAAAAAATGAGGTGGGCTTCATAGATAATTGGCAAAGCTTCTGCGAAAACCTGGTCTTGTTAGGAGAGACGGCATCCATCCCACTTTGGATGGAGCAGCTCTCATTTCTAGAAATCTGGCCAGTTTTCTTAAATCCTCCAAACCGTGACTATCCAGGGTTGGGACCAGGAAGCAGAGTTGTAGTCTTACACACCTCTCTGCAGCTTCTCTCCCCCTGCCATCCCCTCATTACCCCATCCCCGTAGAGATGGTGCCTGCTCCCAGACCACCAGCAACCAGTAAAAATCTATTTAAGCATAAAAATTCAAAAAGAAAAAATATAGCACCTTCAACTGCACCACAGACTAAAACAATTAAATGTGGTCTATTAAACATTAGATCTCTCTCTTCTAAGTCCCTGTTAGTAAATGATATAATAATTGATCAACATATTGATTTATTCTGCCTTACAGAAACCTGGTTACAGCAGGATGAATATGTTAGTTTAAATGAGTCAACACCCCCGAGTCACACTAACTGCCAGAACGCTCATAGCACAGGCCGAGGCGGAGGATTAGCAGCAATCTTCCACTCCAGCTTATTAATTAATCAAAAACCCAGACAGAGCTTTAATTCATTTGAAAGCTTGTCTCTTGAAGCTTGTCTTTAATCTATTATTAGACTCAATTGGCTTTGCTCAAAATGTAAATGAGTCCACCCACCACTTTAATCATATCTTAGATCTTGTTCTGACTTATGGTATGGAAATTGAAGCCTTAACAGTATTCCCTGAAAACCCCCTTCTGTCTGATCATTTCTTAATAACATTTACATTTAGTCTGATGGACTACCCAGCAGTGGGGAATAAGTTTCATTACAGTAGAAGTCTTTCAGAAAGCACTGTAACTAGGTTTAAGGATATGATTCCTTCTTTATGTTCTCCAATGCCATATACCAACACAGGGCAGAGTAGCTACCTAAACTCTGAGTGAGATTATCTCGTCAATAGTTTTATATCCTCATTGAGGACAACTTTGGATGCTGTAGCTCCTCTGAAAAAGAGAGCCTTAAATCAGAAGTGCCTGACTCCGTGGTATAACTCACAAACTCGCAGCTTAAAACAGATAACCCGTAGGTTGGAGAGGAAATGGCGTCTCACTAATTTAGAAGATCTTCACTTAGCCTGGAAAAAGAGTCTGTTGCTCTATAAAAAAGCCCTCCGTAAAGCTAGGACATCTTACTACTCATCACTAATTGAAGAAAATAAGAACAACCCCAGGTTTCTTTTCAGCACTGTAGCCAGGCTGACAAAGAGTCAGAGCTCTATTGAGCCAAGAATTCCTTTAACTTTAACTAGTAATGACTTCATGACTTTCTTTGCTAATAAAATTGTAACTATTAGAGAAAAAAATACTCAACCATCCCAAAGACATATCATTCTCTTTGGCTGCTTTCAGTGATGCCGGTATTTGGTTAGACTCTTTCTCTCCGATTGTTCTGTCTGAGTTATTTTCATTAGTTACGTCCTCCAAACTATCAACATGTCTATTAGACCCCATTCCTACCAGGCTGCTCAAGGAAGCCCTACCATTAATTAATGCTTCGATCTTAAATATGATCAATCTGTCTTTATTAGTTGGCTATGTACCACAGGCTTTTAAGGTGGCATTAATTAAACCATTACTTAAAAAGCCATCACTTGACCCAGCTATCTTAGCTAATTATAGGCCAATCTCCAACGTTCCTTTTCTCTCAAAAATTCTTGAAAGGGTAGCTGTAAAACAGCTAACTGATCATCTGCAGAGGAATGGTCTATTTGAAGAGTTTCAGTCAGGGTTTAGAATTCATCATAGTACAGAAACAGGTTACAAATGATCTTATGGCCTCAGACAGTGGACTCATCTCTGTGCTTGTTCTGTTAGACCTCAGTGCTGCTTTTGATACTGTTGACCATAAAATTTTATTACAGAGATTAGAGCATGCCATAGGTATTAAAGGCACTGCGCTGCAGTGGTTTGAATGATATTTATCTAATAGATTACAATTTGTTCATGTAAATGGGGAATCGTCTTCACAGACTAAGGTTAATTATGGAGTTCCACAAGGTTCTGTGCTAGGACCAATTTTATTCACTTTATACATGCTTCCCTTAGGCAGTATTATTAGACAGCATTGCTTAAATTTTCATTGTTACGCAGATGATACTCAGCTTTATCTATCCATGAAGCCAGAGGACACACACCAGTTAGCTAAACTGCAGGATTGTCTTACAGACATAAAGACATGGATGACCTCTAATTTCCTGCTTTTAAACTCAGATAAAACTGAAGTTATTGTACTTGGCCCCACAAATCTTAGAAACATGGTGTCTAACCAGATCCTTACTCTGGATGGCATTACCCTGGCCTCTAGTAATACTGTGAGAAATCTTGGAGTCATTTTTGATCAGGATATGTCATTCAATGCGCATATTAAACAAATATGTAGGACTGCTTTTTTGCATTTGCGCAATATCTGTAAAATTAGAAAGGTCTTGTCTCAGAGTGATGCTGAAAAACTAATTCATGCATTTATTTCCTCTAGGCTGGACTATTGTAATTCATTATTATCAGGTTGTCCTAAAAGTTCCCTGAAAAGCCTTCAGTTAATTCAAAATGCTGCAGCTAGAGTACTGACAGGGACTAGAAGGAGAGAGCATATCTCACCCATATTGGCCTCTCTTCATTGGCTTCCTGTTAATTCTAGAATAGAATTTAAAATTCTTCTTCTTACTTATAAGGTTTTGAATAATCAGGTCCCATCTTATCTTAGGGACCTCATAGTACCATATCACCCCAATAGAGCGCTTCGCTCTCAGACAGCAGGCTTACTTTTAGTTCCTAGAGTTTGTAAGAGTAGAATGGGAGGCAGAGCCTTCAGCTTTCAGGCTCCTCTCCTCTGGAACCAGCTCCCAATTCGGATCAGGGAGACAGACACCCTCTCTACTTTTAAGATTAGGCTTAAAACTTTCCTTTTTGCTAAACCTTATAGTTAGGGCTGGGTCAGGTGACCCTGAACCATCCCTTAGTTATGCTGCTATAGACTTAGACTGCTGGGGGGTTCCCATGATGCACTGAGTGTTTCTTTCTCTTTTTGCTCTGTATGCACCACTCTGCATTTAATCATTAGTGATTGATCTCTGCTCCCCTTCACAGCATGTCTTTTTCCTGGTTCTCTCCCTCAGCCCCAACCAGTCCCAGCAGAAGACTGCCCCTCCCTGAGCCTGGTTCTGCTGGAGGTTTCTTCCTGTTAAAAGGGAGTTTTTCCTTCCCACTGTCGCCAAGTGCTTGCTCACAGGGGGTCATTTGGACAGTCGGGGTTTTTCTGTAATTATTGTATGGCTTTGCCTTGCAATATGAAGCGCCTTGGGGCAACTGTTTGTTGTGATTTGGCGCTATATAAATGAAATTGATTTGATTTGATTCTATTTTGTATTTGGATATTGAACATTTTGCACACCATTGCACATCTGAAAGAAATTAAACTATTTAATGTGTTTACTATAAATGCAGTCTCCTGACTGCTGATGTTACTTTCAAATAGTTAAATTAATGAGCCATACTTATACATCACTCTGTATGTAGAAGTTAATTAAAACATATTTATGAGTTTGCTACCCCTTTAAGGTTAAAAACAAGAATGACACCTGTATGATGTAAGATAATTACAAATAATGCTAATGATTGTGGGTACGTTACACACAACAGTGTAGCCTATGGAATAATGAGGCATCTGGTGCTGAGGTGATGGTAGGGGGGCCCCCAAATGAAATTCTGCTTAAGGCCCCATAAAGGCTTGGGCCGGCCCTGCCCTCAAGTTTCAATTTCCTCTGCCAGAGTAATCCCTTAAGTGATGAAAGGGGAAACTGCTAGATAAACTTTTCCCATGGGGGTTGAGAATTTTTGCTCCCTGGTCCCTATCCTCCTCTGATATCAAACAGATTAGTAGGCTTGTAAATACCCATGTAGACACACAATTACACTTGTCTGGTTTGTAAAAACATGTTTGTATGTATAAGCTGAGAAATAAAGGGAGCTTCTCCTTCCTGTTGCAAATACTGTAAAGGTGCAAATATTGCCATGGGATTTATTATGCGAATTTTGCGAGTTAAACAAGGTCGCCAAATTAAATACCGCTATTTTAATACATAACATACACATAAGTACATATTCATAATGTAAACATGAATATTAATACCGCTAAATACAAGGTCTGTTAGAAAACTATCCGACCTTTTTATTTTTTGCAAAAACTATATGGATTTGAATCATATGCACTTGCATCAGCCAAGCTTGAACCTTCGTGCGCATGTGTGAGTTTTTTCACGCCTGTCGGTTGCGTCATTCGCAACCGACAGGCAGATATAAAGTTTGCATTAATGTTATCTTGGTTCTTCCTGGGTGGTTCTTATGGCAACTGATCCAATCCCAAGCAAGGCCTATTTGTATCTAAAAATGTATTTCCTAAAATGATACATTTTGGGTTTCAAATGAAATTTATGTATCTTTTTACCCCTCGAAATCCTCAAAAAGCTTCTGCTTCAGGGGGCTTTGCCCCCCTGAGTTCCCCACGAGGGCGTTGCCCCTCAACCCCACCAGGGGCCCTGCGGCCCAATGGACCCCCAACTCAAGGATTTGAAGCCCCCTTTCACATTCCTATATACGGTCCTGGGACAGTATGTTGCTTTCACATTCTATTAATTTTCTGGTAATACTGCATCATTACAATGCTCCTGCTGAGCAGCTTTTGCAAATACTGCATGCTATTTGTGCACAATTGTGTGAAGACGCTCTGTGCGCATCAGAAGAAATTCTACAGCAGTAACGGTGATAACCACATGATAATTATTTTGTCTAAACAGTGTGCAGAGATTCTCCCTGTCTCACTAAAACCAGTAAAGATATCCACCTTCCTGTTTTGGGGCCCCTTTCCTGTATGTGCACCCAGGTTGTCTGAGGACACAGTGAACCAAGCTACCCGATCTAGAAAAGGGGGCCAGGCAGGGAGAATAGCGACGGGACGGCCAAGTGTTTGAAAATCTCATGGAATCCCAAGAGCTGAAGCTGCTGGCTTACAGTGGGAGGAAAAAGTGCTGGAAGAGAAAGACAGCGGCGGATTGGCTGATCTAAAAAGAGAGGGAGGAGCTTGTTCCCCCATGAGGAGGGTGAAATAGATTTATGGACTCTGTAGGCTCGAAAGAATAAATAAATAAATAAAGAATGAAGGTGGCGGTGGAGTGTTCCACTTTAAAATGTTTACAGGTACAGCTGCAGAGGAAATGCACAAAATCTGAGGCGACAGAAACGGATTTATGAAGGTTGAATTTATTGATATAGTTTTGATAGGATGACCTTTTCTTTTGTATGTACATAAGCAGGATCCAGTCTTAAACCAGAGCAGGTTCAGATTGGTGCAGGTCAAACTAGCACACCTGCATTCTTGAGGAAATGAGAGCTGCTACACAAACCTTCTCCCCTCCCTCCTTCCCTCTCTGTGTGTCACCTTGTCTCTCCTTTCCTTGCGTTCCTTTCCATCTGCCATTCCCCTTTCTGTGCGAATGTGTCTGGATCCTGCTGGAGAGGCTTTGTCTGCGAACACTGGAGCCTGGACCGGCCCACGGGAGCCACAGCCATGAATACCCACACTGTGAGAGCCGCTCTTTCACTTCACTTTCTCTACTGGAATGCCTGAACAGTGAGGTCAGCAACGTGTGCACGAGCTGTCCTGTGCACGCACGCACAAGTGTACAATGCGCACACACATTTTCTCACTTTCTCCTATCTCACACACAGGCATTCGCATGCACACAAAACACTGTGCGATGCGTACAAACCGAGTGAGTCATGCGGCGATGAAAAGCCAGTGTTTTGTGTGTGAACCCTCTCACCCTGGACTCACATCCTGATCCTTTTCTCCTCCATCAGCCCCTGCCAGGCTCTCCCGTTAATTAAAGACCAATGGGTCCAATAGCATTGGCCCAGCTTCCCCAAGGCCACGCCCACCCCCAGCCTGCAGAGATCTTAAGCAGAGTAGAGTATATTTGGAATGTGAATGATGGCAGTGATTAACAACTTCTCAGGGTTTATTCTAATAGGAAGACTTCAGGTGGAAAAGGATTCTCTCTCTCTAAAAAAAAAGCTCATCCAAATACATTTAAAGCTACATTGTGTAGGATTTATGGGCGTTTATTAGCAAAAATGGAATATAGCATTCATAACCATCTATTGATTAGTGTATAATCAATAGATGACCTGCAAGAATGAATCGATGTGCTTGTGATGAGATCTTCATATCTATATGGGAGTGGACCTCCTTATCGAGCCCACCGCGTTGCACCACCACGTTGATACAGTAACCCCAAAGGGAGACACTACGTCTTTCACATTTTAAAGCATAGGTGTCAAACTGATTCCAGAAAGGGCCAAGAAGGTGCAGGTTTTCTTTGTAGCCACCAACTCCAGCAGGTGATTTCACTGATGAACTCTTCCCATCTGCTCAAAGTGATGTTCATCAGTGAAATCACCTGCTGGAGTTGGTGGCTACAAAGAAAACCTGCACCCTCTTGGCCCTTTCTGGAATCAGTTTGACACCTATGTTTTAAAGTGTGGCCATAAGGCAGAAGAAAAAAATAGAAGAAATTAGTGGTTGCTCCCCTGTACACTGTCTTCTAGTTGTTCGTGCAGGCTAACAACCTTGAGAACCTTCATTTTTGTAAAATGAAGGATCACACATATTTCACATCACAAACGAAAACAGGAAGACAGAGGTCGGGAATGAGAGAAACAGTAGTAGCCAGTAAACCAGTATTGATCAGTATGTCTGGTATTTATATTTGCACACTTTCTTTTTTTACTTTCATGTTTGATACTCTGTGTGCTTCTTACCCTGTGTGCTGCTATACAATGCTGCTGGAGGATCAGTAAAGTTCTATCTAATCTAAT
This sequence comes from Thalassophryne amazonica, assembly GCF_902500255.1. Lineage (NCBI taxonomy): Eukaryota > Metazoa > Chordata > Actinopteri > Batrachoidiformes > Batrachoididae > Thalassophryne > Thalassophryne amazonica. Next base: position 84,109,398 of record NC_047111.1, read on the forward strand.
CTCTAATCTAAGGGAGCGTGACTCCCTGCTTGTTATAGTTTGTCTCTACTTGTTCCCTGATTGTTTGCGCCTGTCTTCCACACTGCTGCACCCACTTGGCTAATTAGTGCTTGGCCTTAAAAGGACCTTTCTAACTACAGCATCAGTTTCGTCCCAGAGTGCTGAACTTTAAAGCACTGCCTAATCTGTTCTTCTGGTTTTCATCGTCAGCCATCTTCTCTTTTATCCAGGCAGCCACCTGTCCATGATCCTGAGTCTGTATGTTCTGACATTGAGTGTTTGCCCGACTTCTGAATGCTTTTTCTGTTTTCATCTGTCTTCCTGGCAATGAACCAGGAGTGTATACTGACTACCATATTCACCCTACTGATTGGAGAACTCCTATTCTGCTAGATAAATTAAGTCCAGTTGCAGTGGAGTGTGAGATTAGAAGGATTAATTTAAATCTGAATATTGCTCAAGAGAATTGATTATCTGTCTGGTAAAAACCTTTGTGTGACTGCTTCGCTCCTGTGTTCAGGATTCTGCTCCTATCCACAGGTTTTTGTCTGATCCAAGCCTGCAATATATATTCCAGGTGTGGAGGACCTTTTGTCAGTCCCTTGGTGCTACAGTCTCTTGTCTGGGATCCAGATCCAATCTAGTGGCAAACCAAACCTGTCAATCAGGACCTGGAAGCAGCCCTGCACTGTATCTGCTTGGACAACCTGACCTTCTAGAGCACCCAGCTTGCCTGGACTAAGTATGCACACAACTCTCTAACCGGCTCTCAACTCCTGCTGTTTCCTGCAGAATAGGTGGAAATTTCTCTCCCTTTTGTTCAGGCCTACATGCCTACACCAATGTCAGAGGGTTTGGAAGAGTGCCATTGAGGACTACGGACTGTAACTGGCATAAGGCAAACAGACTTGGCTATTGAATTCCAACCAGGACAAAAGGTGTAGCAATTCACCCGGGACATTACGCGTTGGAAGGATTCAATGAAGCTTGCTCCCCATTATATTGGCACTTTCCCCATAGCATCAGTCAATATGTCATGATTTATGGGAGCTGGGGAGCCTGCGGCTCCCATAAACCATGCAAGTCCATCCAAGTTTTCATGTTTTCCTCCTAAAGCCAGGAAGACGGGATCAACCTCCTGTGACTGCCTGTCAGGCCCCCTCCTCCTGTCCAGGTCACCCAGCCTTTACTGGGTGGAGGCTGCTGGATGTTTGCCACTTGGTTCATTTCTAGTACCTGGTCTAGAACTCTGGAAAGGCTACAGTTCGGAGGAACACTTTTGGAATTCTTTTCATCTCAGTGTGGGCTTGTCTCTGGTTCAGATGTTTCATTGTTCTCATCTGGACAAGCCTGGTCACTCTCCTAGTCGCTCATCTTGGGACTGTCATAGTATGCCCCTGTCTACTCTTTGATTGCACTTGCCTTTCCACACAGCTCCTGCTGCTACTTGGCTTTAAAAGAAGCTCTTAACTAGGAGAGAGTGCCAGATTATTTCATCCCCATGGATGGATGTGGACTTCTATTCTTGCCTAATCTGTTCTCCTGGGTTTTCATGTTTGCTTATCTCGCCTGTTTGTTTGATCGAGATCTGTGTCACCCCTGAATGCTTTGTCTGTTTTCATCTGACCTCGTGGTAATGACCAAGGCCAGTGTATTAACTACGGTATCAGGGACCTGCTAACAGTGGCAACACTGGGTGATGCCACCCACCACTCGAACTGTGTGCCCAGTAGATTGTGCTGCCTTTCTGTTTCTCCAGGCGCCATATGACGGAGCTGATTGTCATCACCTGTTTCAGCAATTGTCCACACGTGTATAAAAGCCCTGATTCATCCGCTCCAAATTCACCAGAAACTGTTCTCACTATGTGGTACTTGGCCTCCCTATCGTTGTAGATCGAGTACAGTTAATCCTCCTTTGTTTTCTGACCTAGTCTCTGTTTTTCTGTTCCAGCATTTCCAGTCTCCTGTCAGCTCTGTGAGCAGCCACCTGGTTCTGGGCTCCAGTCACTGCACCTGTTCTGGTCCAACCTGTGTCTCCTACCTCCAGTGTCTCCTGCAACATTGCAACTTCCTCTGTACTGTCATCACAATAAATTACTTTGTTTTCCACTCAGCTCCCTGCTATTTGGGTCCAATCTGGGTTTTGATCGGCTCAGTCGTAACAGTACTCACTAATCCTGCCAGATATTTCAGATATACAGCATTCGTCCATTTAAAAGCACACTTTTGTTTTGAAATGGTGAACATGAACATGCATAGCTTTAGGGTGGTTTCACAACCATGCAGCTTATTGTATAGTTGTGCAAGCTAGACTCTAACCAGTGGCCTAAGGCGATGAATAGATGTCTTTGTTACCAGGTCTTTTCGGAGCATCGTGCACTGCTGTACCGGGGAGACTGAGATGAGGACTATCACTTGCATTGTGATTGAGCATCAACTATGACATTTTGGACATGTGGTGCATTCCTCTTTGCATGATCCAGTACGAAGGTGCCTAAATGAGGACCCCAGTGGCTGGAGTAGGATAAGGCGACACCCACACTTCACCTGGCTGTGGCAAATAGATGTTTCATTTATATCTGTGGGGATGGACTGGTTGTCTGCCTGGGTGGTTGTCATCCAGGACCCTAGGCATTTCCCAAACAAGGATGCGGAAAAAAGTGGTACCAGCACATGCTCCCAGACTTGACCATGGACATGTGTGGTTTCTCTTTTACACAAGCCAAGGGCAAAAAAAGAAAAACCCAAATCACTCCCATCTAAATATTTCTTAACTTCTAGGAAACAGACTTTTTTGGATAAGGCCTCCAAAAAAATCTAGAACTGTATATAGAAAGACCAAGTCTTCACTAGGAAACAAACAATAAAAATAAAGAAACAATCATTTTTAAAGTTTTTAGTGCACCATGTCTACATTGCAGGGGTGGTGGCCAAGTGGTTAATGCGCTTGGTTTCAGTGCAGAAGGTTCCAGGTTCAAATCTCACCCTGCCACATTTCTCCATGTAATGTGGAGTTGCGTCAGGAAGGGCATCCGGTGTAAAACCTGTGCCAATTAAACATGCAGCGCCACCTTGGATTTGCTGTGGCGACCCCAAGTGCAAACAAGGGAGCAGCCGAAGGGACTTACCATGTCTACATCAGCCAAGTTCCATCACTTTATGATCAATGTTTCCAAATGTGACTGAATGTTTTCTTGTCTGTACAACTAATTTTTGGGAGGGCGTATGTATACCACTTGAGTGTAAAAGTTATCAATAAATCAAAGAGATAGTTTGTGCAACTGTAGAGGAAAGCAGTACAATCTTAAATGGATTAGCAACAAAACAAGAAGCAGGAATACAATTGCAAACACTATGATTATTTCTAATGCTAAATTTGATGTTACAACCAATTATTATGGGATTTTGACAAAACTGTGTGAATGCCCTCTCAGATGTGCAACAAAAAGTCTGAATTTATTAGGAATAACATACCACAAAAAAGTTATTGGACATCATAACGTAGTTAACCACAGGTACTGTGGGTGCTGTGTGCAGCTGGAACTGAGTTCCTGATCTCTTTCCCATGAGTTCTGATATTTGTTATGGACAGTGACGCCGGTAACGCGTCTAATCTGACCACTTTTTTTAGTAACGAGTAATCTAACGCGTTAATCTTTCCAAATCAGTAATCAGATTAAAGTTACTTCTCCATGTCACTGTGCGTTACTATTATTTTTCATTGTGGGTCGATAGCAGCATTAAACTTGGTCCGTGGGCAGGAGGTCGGGGTTCGACTGAACTGCCCACTTTAAGCGAGCTGTGAGCTTTTCATCCGCGTTTTTTTGCAGCTGCTCGACTCGTCCTCACCTCTTAAAGCGCGGTGATCAGCACACCTGCACTGAGCTTTACAAAGACATTTTTATACTTTTTCCCCTCCTTTATTTATAATTCTGAGCTGAGCTGCTCTGTATCGTCTCGTTAAAAACAGCTGATCCTCCGCGACGCGTCAACAACTAACACTATTTTCCACTCAAATGCACCTAAACTCTCTTTCTGAGGACCACATGATGTGAAAACGCAATAAAACTTTCTTACCTGTAAATCTGGTCATGTTTTCTGCATAAATAAATGTTATCCATTCTTTGTGCTCAAACGCCAAAGCAGGGGCGAATCCAGATGGAATGGGGGCGTCGGGCAAGGATGTGCCCCCCTCCCCCACAACACCCCTAGATTAAAGGTACAGTTTTGAAGCCGTTTTTTACTACAACTACTAATATTGCTTAAAATAATAATAATTTCGACAAGTAAAATGTTTAGAGAATTTAAATGTTAGAAAAATGTTAGAATTTAATAGTTACATTTATAAACAATGTAGGTTTGAAATTGCAAGTTTTACTGTTACAGTGCTGTCAACAGTTAAATATGAGGTCAAGAAAGAGGTCTTTATTTTACTTTTCATAAAACAAGTATTTATTTTCATTGAAGTCAAGAAAGGGTGACTATAAAGTGAGTTTTGGCAAAACAGGTATCATTGTCATGTTGACGTGGGTTGTTGTCGGCAGCTGGGGAAAGTAACTAAAAAAGTAACTAGTAATCTAACTTAGTTACTTTTACAATTGAGTAATCAGTAAAGTAACTAAGTTACTTTTTCAAGGAGTAATCAGTAATTGGATTACTTTTTCAAAGTAACTGTGGCAACACTGGTTATGGATGTGTTCAGAGTTTTTCTCTATTCACTGCTTAAGTGGACTGGGTGGTGGGTAGGGGACAGTGTCTTAGGTACCTTTGTGAGGAAAGGGCTCCTGATCTTGGCTTCATGGATGATGCTGTGATCTCTGCAGAATCAATGGATGGCCTTGTGCAGAAATTGATAACCTCATCAAAAAGTCTGAATATGTGACAATGTGACTGCACTGGATCAAGATGAAGATTCAGGACGAAACTCTTTCATGTGGTGAAAGAGTTGAACTTGGAGAGAGATTGTCTCGTCTTAGCAGTGACACTCATCTCTCTTGATCTTCATCCTAGACCTGGGAAGAGCTCATAGAGTCATGAGGAGGTGTATCGTGATGCTGATTGCTGGTTTATTCAGTCTTGAGAGTCCTGGTGGTTCCTGTCTTCCCATGTGGTTCTAACAGTTGGACACTAACCAATGACCCAAAACAACAGCGCTGCCTGATTCTGTTTTTTTCTCTCTGTTTAAGGTGCAACTCCAATCCAGAGATGGGAGTTGCATTTATGCTGGCGACCCTCCTGTCCTGTGCACCAACAGCATTTCCTGCATATTCGTTTTGTGAATTGTTCTGTAATTTATGTCTGTAGCATGGCCCAAGCAGAGGTTCACCCCTTTGAGTCTGGTCTGCTTGAGGTTTCTTCCTCAGAGGGAGTTTTTCCTTACCACCGTTGCTCTGGGTTAGGGTTAGGTTAGTAATGTTAGACCTTACTTGTGTGAAGCACCTTGAGGCAACTCTGTTGTGATTTGGTGCTATATAAATGAAAATAAATTGAAAATTGAAACAGCTGGATGTCTTGGGTACTTGGTCTCGTCAAAGAATCCTTGGACAGCCCTGGAAAGACTGTGTCAAACAAACAGTTACTAAGAGACACAGGTGATGGGTACAACTTGCATTGTTGCTGACATTTGGGCCATGTGATGCACTGGAATTAGTGTTGACAACCCCAGCAAATGGAAAAGGACAAGGATACACCCATAGCAGATAGAGGGCTACTTTAGAGAACTGGGGGTGGACCAGTTGTCTGGCTGGGTGGTTTCTATCCAACAGCTAAATCATCCCATCCTGAGCCATGCATGTATTCCAATTTTTGTCAAGTGGTGGGCCTGATAGGGACAGAACGCAGTCACGCAAGAGCTACTTGGGAAAATCAGCCAACATTCACTGAAGTGTAAAAGGGTCCGTTTCAGCACGAAATCGAGCCAGACTCAGTCAAGTGTAATAGCAACTTTACATGATCTTGGAAATGGCAGTAATTTGCATGAAATAATGGCAAATTCATTTAATATTTTTACATTCTTCAGGCAAACTGCAAGCATATGCTGATATAATTTGAGTTATGGCGGATGGAGAGTGAGATCGATAGATGGATCGGTGCAGCATCTGCAGTGATGCGGTCGCTGTATCGGACCATCGTGGTGAAGAGAGAGCTGAGTAGGGGGGCAAAGCTCTCGATTTACCGATCGATCTACGTTACGATCCTCACCTATGGTCATGAGATTTGGCTCATGACCGAAAGAATGAGATCGCGAGTACAAGCGAGTTTCCTCCGCAGGGTGGCTGGGCGCTCCCTTAGAGATAGGGTGAGGAGCTCGGTCACTCAGGAGGAGCTCGGAGTCAAGCCGCTGCTCCTCCATGTCGAAAGGAGTCAGTTGAGGTGGCTCGGGCATCTTTTCCGGATGCCCCCTGGACGCCTCGCTGGAGAGGTGTTCTGGGCACGTCCCATTGGGAGGAGGCCCCGGGGAAGACCCAGGACACGCTGGAGGGACTACGTCTCTCGGCTGGCTTGGGAATGCCTTGGGGTTCCCCCGGAGGAGCTGGGGGAGGTGTGTGTGGATCAGGAGGTCTGGGCAGCTTTGCTTGAGCTGCAGCCCCCGCACCCAACTCCGGATAAAGTGGAAGAAAATGGATGGATGGATGGATGGATGGAATTATCAAAAGACAGACATTACTATAGAACCTGTACAATATCAAAATCGTATCTAATCAAAATGAGTTTACAAGTCAGTTTTTAGCAGCAGAAGAGATAATTCTACTTTATGCTTAACTTAAACACCAACCATGATATAAGATGTTTTGAAATATCTATTGAAAGAATTTCTCATGCCATATAATTTATAAACTTGGCGCTTTTAGCACTGCCATCATAAGACATGGATTAAGTTGGAATAATCCTTCTGCTTCAGCATCACAGTTTAGAAAATAATTAGCCCTTGAATAAAGGCTGTCGCTTGTCACCTGCGATCTTTTGTAGCTTTTAAATTATAAAAAGTTTTTTGTAGTGTATACCAAATGTAGAAAAGGTTCAAGGTGAAATGAGAGGAAAAAACAGGTCTTTCATGTCAGTTGGTAAAAAAAAAAAAAAAAAAAAAAAAAAAAAAAAAATACATTTAGGGGACAGAAAAGCTCAGTATCATTTTGAACAAAATTTAATGATTCATTTAAAGCTTAGGCAGGACAGAACTGCTGCGGATTATAGTTTCATATGATTTCATTTAAAGACAGCAGGCAGTAATAACAGGGCCACAAATATTGGGTTATTGACATTTTTTATTTATTTATTTATTTACTAGCTGGGGTGTTTTAGACATAAGCCAAATGCCAATCATTTTAATCAAAACAATTGCCCAACATTTGTTTTTGTAATGCTGATGTCTTATAAATATTACAGTTAATGGGCTAAAGTTTGTCCAGCAGAACTATAACAGGTGGACTGCCCAAACTACATGGAAATACTTGGTCAAAAGACAAACATTTGAAGTCCTTCATGCACTTTGTTTTGCAATCAAAGTTATTACAAAATTACACACAAAAGCTAGGTAACAGTAAATGTAAATATCAATGAATCAAAATAGAGGTAGTGGTGCATTTCACTGTTTTTACATTGCAATTTTACAAATATAAAATGAATGTATTCAGATAGGAAGGCAAACTGGGTTGTACAGGACAGTCAGGTGCTTAACAGTTGAGAACATAAAGTAGCTGAAGAAAGGGATTAAATAAACAGAGATGGCCAACACATATACAGGGGTCGAAATTTGAATCTGCCTGGTCATACCCACAGCCGGCTATTTTGGGGGTAATTTTCAGTTCAACTTTTTAAAAAAATGGTACCATTTTTTTTTCCTCATGTCATGAGGATTCAGAATATATATAGTTTTTAGGGCTACATATTATAGTTTGGGAGTTTATCCCAGACAGACAGACGTAGCCCTTTATGTATATAGATGTTTTATTTATATTTATTTTTTTATTCATTCATTATTTTGTATTACAACAGCATACATCAAAATAGAGACAGTTATCTGAACTAAGGGGTCATGTTAATTGAGTTCAACATTAATAACCTTTAGTGGAAAAGACACTTTCTGAAAGTCAAAGTGGATTCCAACAACCATGAGGAAGAACAAATAGTATTTTCTTCTCCCACCAACTACAAGAGAAGGCATTCTTCAACCTGACTATGGTCTTTGATAACATCTCCTGTGACCTCCTGTGGAAAATCCCTGCAGCCTTCGGTCACCTTGAGAAGTGATGAACTCATCACTATCCTGAACCTTCTTCATGAGGTTATGACAGCAATGCTCTTGAAAAACAGAGGCCTTATGCATCTACTCCAGAATCAAACAAAGATCTGTCATCACATCAACACTCTTCACTATCTGTGTTTCGGCTGTCTTGCACATCATCAAACCCAAACTTCCTCTTGACAGTAACACCAAATATATAGTCAGTTCAGATATTCATATACCTGTCAGCTGTTGAGGCTTAGTTTTCTTGACGCTAAAAATCAAACATCCTTCATCTTTTATTGACCCAGTATACAGATAACAACATGTAAAAGTAAGTCCCTTCGGCTTCTCCCTTTTCTCACTCAGGGTCGCCACAGTAGATTTGAGGTGGATCTGCATGTTGATTTGACACAAGATTTAAGATAGATGCCCTTCCTGAAGCAACACATTACATGGTGAATGGGCGGGGGGCAGGGGTGGTCTTAAACCGGGAACTTTCCGTACTGGAAACAAGAGTATTTAACCACTTGGCCATCACCCCTCCCTATAACAACATTATGTCTTTCAGCACCACAGACCTTCAGTCTATGCTCCATAGGACTTGCTTGCCTCTACTGGTGGTTGGCTCTCACTGCGGTATTGTATCACTTCCTGTTCCGGAGCACAGCGGTGTTTTGCTGTATCTGTTAGCTGTTTAATCTGCGCAGTTAGATTGATCTAGTTATCTAGATTACGATTTGTTTCCCAGTGTAATCTTTACGTGCCTTAACTAAAGCACTCCTTCTGCTGAATCACCTCTAAATTATTTACACATTATTCACTTTGCGTGTTTTTAGGAATCCGCTAGCTTAGCGTAGCTACTAGCTCTTAGCCGATTTAGCATGGCGGCTTCTCCCGTCTCTCCCGCACTTTTCTGCGCTGGGTGTGAAATGTTTAGTTATTCCTCGGCCTCCTTTAGCAGTAATGGTACTTGTAATAAGTGTAGCTTATTCGTAGCTTTGGAGGCCAGGCTGGGCGAATTGGAGACTCGGCTCCGCACCGTGGAAAATTCTACAGCTAGCCAGGCCCCTGTAGTCGGTGCGGACCAAGGTAGCTTAGCCGCCGTTAGTTCCCCCCTGGCAGATCCCGAGCAGCCGGGAAAGCAGGCTGACTGGGTGACTGTGAGGAGGAAGCGTAGCCCTAAACAGAAGCCCCGTGTACACCGCCAACCCGTTCACATTTCTAACCGTTTTTCCCCACTCGACGACACACCCGCCGAGGATCAAACTCTGGTTATTGGCGACTCTGTTTTGAGAAATGTGAAGTTAGCGACACCAGCAACCATAGTCAATTGTCTTCCGGGGGCCAGAGCAGGCGACATTGAAGGAAATTTGAAACTGCTGGTTAAGGCTAAGCGTAAATTTGGTAAGATTGTAATTCACGTCGGCAGTAATGACACCCGGTTACGCCAATCGGAGGTCACTAAAATTAACATTAAATCGGTGTGTAACTTTGCAAAAACAATGTCGGACTCTGTAGTTTTCTCTGGGCCCCTCCCCAATCAGACCGGGAGTGACATGTTTAGCCGCATGTTCTCCTTGAATTGCTGGCTGTCTGAGTGGTGTCCAAAAAATGAGGTGGGCTTCATAGATAATTGGCAAAGCTTCTGGGGAAAACCTGGTCTTGTAGGAGAGACGGCATCCATCCCACTTTGGATGGAGCAGCTCTCATTTCTAGAAATCTGGCTAATTTTCTTAAATCCTCCAAACCGTGACTATCCAGGGTTGGGACCAGGAAGCAGAGTTGTAGTCTTACACACCTCTCTGCAGCTTCTCTCCCCCTGCCATCCCCTCATTACCCCATCCCCGTAGAGACGGTGCCTGCTCCCAGACTACCAATAACCAGCAAAAGTCTATTTAAGCATAAAAATTCAAAAAGAAAAAATAATATAGCACCTTCAACTGCACCACAGACTAAAACAGTTAAATGTGGTCTATTAAACATTAGGTCTCTCTCTTCTAAGTCCCTGTTGGTAAATGATATAATAATTGATCAACATATGATTTATTCTGCCTAACAGAAACCTGGTTACAGCAGGATGAATATGTTAGTTTAAAATGAGTCAACACCCCCGAGTCACACTAACTGTCAGAATGCTCGTAGCACGGGCCGGGGCGGTGGATTAGCAGCAAATCTTCCATTCAGCTTATTAATTAATCAAAAACCCAGACAGAGCTTAATTCTTTGAAAGCTTGTCTCTTAGTCTTGTCCATCCAAATGGAAGTCCACAAAACCAGTTTTATTTGTTATTATCTATCGTCCACCTGGTCGTTACTGTGAGTTTCTCTGTGAATTTCAGACCTTTTGTCTGACTTAGTGCTTAGCTCAGATAAGATAATTATAGTGGGCGATTTTAACATCCACACAGATGCTGAGAATGACAGCCTCAACACTGCATTTAATCTATTATTAGACTCTATTGGCTTTGCTCAAAAAGTAAATGAGTCCACCCACCACTTTAATCATATCTTAGATCTTGTTCTGACTTATGGTATGGAAATAGAAGACTAACAGTATTCCCTGAAAACTCCCTTCTGTCTGATCATTTTTTAATAACATTTACATTTACTCTGATGGACTACCCAGCAGTAGGGAATAAGTTTCATTACACTAGAAGTCTTTCAGAAAGCGCTGTAACTAGGTTTAAGGATATGATTCCTCTTTATGTTCTCTAATGCCATATAACAACACAGTGCAGAGTAGCTACCTAAACTCTGTAAGGGAGATAGAGTATCTCGTCAATAGTTTTACATCCTCATTGAAGACAACTTTGGATGCTGTAGCTCCTCTGAAAAGAGAGCTTTAAATCAGAAGTGTCTGACTCCAGGGTCTAACTCTCAAACTCGTAGCTTAAAGCGATAACCCGTAAGTTGGAGAGGAAATGCGTCTCACTAATTAGAAGATCTTCACTTAGCCTGGAAAAGAGTCTGTTGCTCTATAAAAAAGCCCTCCGTAAAGCTAGGACATCTTTCTACTCATCACTAATTGAAGAAAATAAGAACAACCCCAGGTTTCTTTTCAGCACTGTAGCCAGGCTGACAAAGAGTCAGAGCTCTATTGAGCTGAGTATTCCATTATCTTTAACTAGTAATGAGTTCATGACTTTCTTTGCTAACAAAATTTTAACTATTAGAGAAAAAATTACTCATAACCATCCCAAAGACGTATCGTTATCTTTGGCTGCTTTCAGTGATGCCGGTATTTGGTTAGACTCTTTCTCTCCGATTGTTCTGTCTGAGTTATTTTCATTAGTTACTTCATCCAAACCATCAACATGTTTATTAGACCCCATTCCTACCAGGCTGCTCAAGGAAGCCCTACCATTATTTAATGCTTCGATCTTAAATATGATCAATCTATCTTTGTTAGTTGGCTATGTACCACAGGCTTTTAAGGTGGCAGTAATTAAACCATTACTTAAAAAGCCATCACTTGACCCAGCTATCTTAGCTAATTATAGGCCAATCTCCAACCTTCCTTTTCTCTCAAAAATTCTTGAAAGGGTAGTTGTAAAACAGCTAACTGATCATCTGCAGAGGAATGGTCTATTTGAAGAGTTTCAGTCAGGTTTTAGAATTCATCATAGTACAGAAACAGCATTAGTGAAGGTTACAAATGATCTTCTTATGGCCTCGGACAGTGGACTCATCTCTGTGCTTGTTCTGTTAGACCTCAGTGCTGCTTTTGATACTGTTGACCATAAAATTTTATTACAGAGATTAGAGCATGCCATAGGTATTAAAGGCACTGCGCTGCGGTGGTTTGAATCATATTTGTCTAATAGATTACAATTTGTTCATGTAAATGGGGAATCTTCTTCACAGACTAAAGTTAATTATGGAGTTCCACAAGGTTCTGTGCTAGGACCAATTTTATTCACTTTATATATGCTTCCCTTAGGCAGTATTATTAGACGGTATTGCTTAAATTTTCATTGTTACGCAGATGATACCCAGCTTTATCTATCCATGAAGCCAGAGGACACACACCAATTAGCTAAACTGCAGGATTGTCTTACAGACATAAAGACATGGATGACCTCTAATTTCCTGCTTTTAAACTCAGATAAAACTGAAGTTATTGTACTTGGCCCCACAAATCTTAGAAACATGGTGTCTAACCAGATCCTTACTCTGGATGGCATTACCCTGACCTCTAGTAATACTGTGAGAAATCTTGGAGTCATTTTTGATCAGGATATGTCATTCAAAGCGCATATTAAACAAATATGTAGGACTGCTTTTTTGCATTTACGCAATATCTCTAAAATCAGAAAGGTCTTGTCTCAGAGTGATGCTGAAAACTAATTCATGCATTTATTTCCTCTAGGCTGGACTATTGTAATTCATTATTATCAGGTTGTCCTAAAAGTTCCCTAAAAAGCCTTCAGTTAATTCAAAATGCTGCAGCTAGAGTGCTGACGGGGACTAGAAGGAGAGAGCATATCTCACCCATATTGGCCTCTCTTCATTGGCTTCCTGTTAATTCTAGAATAGAATTTAAAATTCTTCTTCTTACTTATAAGGTTTTGAATAATCAGGTCCCATCTTATCTTAGGGACCTCGTAGTACCATATCACCCCAATAGAGCGCTTCGCTCTCAGACTGCAGGCTTACTTGTAGTTCCTAGGGTTTGTAAGAGTAGAATGGGAGGCAGAGCCTTCAGCTTTCAGGCTCCTCTCCTGTGGAACCAGCTCCCAATTCAGATCAGGGAGACAGACACCCTCTCTACTTTTAAGATTAGGCTTAAAACTTTCCTTTTTGCTAAAGCTTATAGTTAGGGCTGGATCAGGTGACCCTGAACCATCCCTTAGTTATGCTGCTATAGACGTAGACTGCTGGGGGGTTCCCATGATGCACTGTTTCTTTCTCTTTTTGCTCTGTATGCACCACTCTGCATTTAATCATTAGTGATCGATCTCTGCTCCCCTCCACAGCATGTCTTTTTCCTGGTTCTCTCCCTCAGCCCCAACCAGTCCCAGCAGAAGACTGCCCCTCCCTGAGCCTGGTTCTGCTGGAGGTTTCTTCCTGTTAAAAGGGAGTTTTTCCTTCCCACTGTAGCCAAGTGCTTGCTCACAGGGGGTCGTTTTGACCGTTGGGGTTTTACATCATTATTGTATGGCCTTGCCTTACAATATAAAGCGCCTTGGGGCAACTGTTTGTTGTGATTTGGCGCTATATAAAAAAAAAATTGATTGATTGATTGATTGATACATTTGACCTTCAGTCTATGCTCCATACATTTGACCTTCAGTCTATGCTCCATACATTTGACTTTGCATGCAAGAAAACTGCAGCTCTCCATTAACACAAACAAAAACAGGATTCTTCATCAATGGGACCCAGTGATACTGTAGTATAACCAGCACAAGACCAATGATGTGTTCAGTAAATATGGTGACAACACACCTGAATTTATTGAATATTTTTCTGATGTCTTGTTTTTACACTTTGTAGACGGTCCCTAAGCTTCCGTTTTTCCACCGCTTGCTCATTCAGGTGAATATTTTTTTTTTAGCGCAAAGGACAGCTCATATGAATAAAAAATAAGGTTGTAGCTCGTTAACTACCTTCCTGAGGGTAGAAAGTAGTGTTGTTTGTTTTTCTACAACATTCTCTTAAGATTATTGAGCCGTTTACCGGAGTGTGAGGTTTCTGCCTCTCTGAGTTTTACAGGTGGACCATCCCAGTCAAACTCCTCACCTGACACTGTCCCCGAAGTGGGACACACCCAGCGGGGATGAGCACGCCACACCAGAAGCGAGAGCTGCTCGGATCACCTCCGCACCGCACTGGCTGTGACCCCCTGTGGCCAAAAAAATTTAAAACATTTTTGCAGTGACAGGGTTTGTGATCAAGATTTCCTGCAGTAATTGATCCATAAACTAAAATCCATGAACTAATTAAACTGAAATACGTGCCGAAAAAGTGGTATGTCCACCTCTTCTGCCATTTCTATAGTAGTCAGACGACGTCCCGGATCAACACAGCATTCAGTTTGGAAGTGATCTGGTCGTTTCAGCCTGTCGATCGCCACTCAGAGCGCGGCGCGCCCTCCACCATTGTGCGCCATCTTTAAAGCGGTTGTAACACTCCTTAATCTGTGTAATCCCCCTAGAATCGTCCCTGAAAGCAGTCTGAATCTTCCGAATGGTTTCCACCTGGCTGTCTCTCACAGTTTCTGGAAAAATTTGATGCAGCAAAGCTCCAAATCGTTCAGACATTTTCCTCACAATAAAAATCTGACAAGGGGGGTGGACCACTGCTCACTCAAAGCCTGCTCACAGGTGAATGACGTAACCCACAGGCGTGAAAAAACTCACGCATGCGCACAAAGGTTCAAGCTTGGCTGATGCAAGTGCACATGATTCAAATCCATATAGTTTTTGCAAAAAATAAAAAGGTTGGATAGTTTTCTAACAGACCTCGTATATACACACACACACACACGTACACACAACCCCAATTCCAATGAAGTTGGGATGTTGTGTGAAGTGTAAATAAAAACAAAATACAATGATTTGCAAATACTCTTCAACCTATATTCAACTGAATATACCACAAAGACAAGATATTTAATGTTCAAACTGATAAACTTTTTTGTTTTTGTGCAAATATTTGCTCATTTTGAAATGAATGCCTGCAACATATTTCAAAAAAGCTGGGATAGTGGCAACAAAAGACTGGGAAAGTTGATGAAAGCTCAGAGAACACCTGTTTGGAACATTCCACAGGTCAACAGGTTAATTGGAAACAGGTGACTGTCATGACTGGGTAAAAAAGGAGCATCCCCAAAAGCCTCAGATGTTCACATGCGAAGATGGGGTGAGGATCACCACTTTGTGAACAACTGCATGAAAAAAAATAGTCCAACAGCTTAAGAAAAATGTTTCTCAATGTTCAATAGCAAGGAATTTAGGGATTCCATCATCTACAGTCCGTAATATAATCAGAAGATTCAGAGAATCTGGAGAACTTTTTACATGTAAGCAGCAAGGCCGAAAACCAACATTGAAGGCCCGTGACCTTTGATCCTTCAGGCCGTACTGCATTAAAACCCGACATCATTGTGTAAAGAATCTTACCACATGGGCTCAGGAACACTTTAGAAAACCATTGTCAGTTAACACAGTTTGTCGCTACATCTACAAGTGCAAGTTAAAACTCTACCATGTAAAGCGAAAGCCATACAGTAGTGTTCAGAATAATAGTAGTGCTATATGACTAAAACGATTAATCCAGGTTTTGAGTATATTTCTTATTGTCACATGGGAAACCAGGTACCAGTAGATTCTCACAAATCCAACAAGACCAAGCATTCATGATATGCACACTCTTAAGACTATGAAATTGGGCTATTAGTAAAAAAAAAGTAGAAAAGGGGGTGTTCACAATAATATTAGCATCTACTGTTGACGCTACAAACTCAAAACTATTATGTTCAAACTGCTTTTTTAGCAACCCTGTGAATCACTAAACTAGAATTTAGTTGTATAACCACAGTTTTTCATGATTTCTTCACATCTGCGAGGCATTAATTTTGGTGGTTTGGAACTAAGATTTTGCTCGTTTACTAGTGTGCTTGGGGTCATTGTCTTCTTAAAACACCCATTTCAAGTGCATGTCCTCTTCAGCATAAGGCAACATGACCTCTTCAAGTATTTTGACATATCCAAACTGATCCATGATACCTGGTATGCGATATATAGGCCCAACACCATAGTAGGAGAAACATGCCCATATAATGATGCTTGCACCACCATGCTTCACTGTCTTCACTGTGAACTGTGGCTTGAATTCAGAGTGTGGGGGTTGTCTCACAAACTGTCTGCAGCCCTTGGACCCAAAAAGAACAATTTTACACTCATCAGTCCACAAAATATTCCTCAATTTCTCTTTAGGCCAGTTGATGTGTTCTTTGGCAAATTGTAACCTCTTCTGCACATGTCTTTTATTTAACAGAGGGACTTTGCGGGGGATTCTTGCAAATAAATTAGCTTCACACAGGTGTCTTCTAACTGTCACTGCACTTACAGGTAACTCCAGACTGTCTTTGATCATCCTGGAGCTGATCAATGGGTGAGGCTTTGCCATTCTGGTTATTCTTCTATCCATTTTGAATCTTTTTAGTCACATAGCACTACTATTATTCTGAACACTACTGTACATCAACAACATCCAGAAAAGCCGCCGCCTTCTTTGGGCCCGAGCTCATTTCAAATGGACAGACGCAAAGTGGAAAAGTTTGCTGTGGTCTGATGAGTCCACATTTCAAATTGTTTTTGGAAATCATGGACATTGTGTCCTCCGGACAAAAGAGGAAAAAGACCATCCAGATTGTTACCAGTGCAAAGTTCAAAAGCCAGCATCTGTGATCGTGTGGGGGTGTGTTAGTGCCCATGGCATGGGCAGTTTACACATCTGTGATGGCACCATCAATGCTGAAAGGTACATCCAGGTTGCCATCCAAGCAATGTCTTTTTCAGGGGCATCCCTACTTATTTCAGCAAGACAATACCAAGCCACATTCTGCACATGTTACAACAGTGTGGCTTCATAGTAAAAGAGTGCGGGTACTAGACTGGCCTACCTGCAGTCCAGACCTGTCGCCCATTGAAAATGTGTGGCGCATTATGAAGCACAAAATACAACAACGGAGACCTGGACTGTTGAACAGCTGAAGTCGTACATCAAGCAAGAATGGGAAAGAAATATTTGCACAAAAACAATAAAGTTTGTTCTTTGTGGTGTATTCAATTGAATATAGTTGAAGAGGATTTGCAAATCACTGTATTCTGTTTTTATTTACATTTTACACAATGTCCCAAGTTCACTGTAATTGGGGTTGTTTATGGATCACCTCCAACATGTACCTTAACCACCTGGCAGGCCTCCATCAATACTGTCTTGGTAACATCTTGAAGATTAGTTTGGGCAATATTTACAGCACTAAAGGGCCCCAAATTCACCAGTGATCATCAACAAAAACAATCTTTGTTGGGCAGGACACCTTCTCCAAATGGATAACAGTCATCTTCTGAAACAGGTCTTTCACTGTCAACACTATAAGGACCTCCTTAACACAATACACAAGAGCAGCAACACTGACATCAACAGGAACACTTAAAGAGAAGTTCACCCAGAGACCATTAATTCAGGCAACCTTCTCGGGTGTGTCTTTCCAGCAGCATTTGAGACGTGATTCAGAAGAACCATAATGACACATCAAAATTCCTCAATTTCTACAAGCAAGTCTTGCTGTGTGGGTGTGCAAGTGTGTTTGTGTCTGTGCACACACATGCCCAAGGCCCTGAAGTGTGATGACAGCATGTGGTTTCCTGTACTATTGTGTCTGTCTGTGATGACTCAGTTGCACTCTCACTTGCGGTGAGGATGTTAAAACAAACTGGTCATTGACTCAGATGCTCATGAGTTACACTCAGCATGAATCATTTCCTCACCCAATTCCTTTTAAGATAATAAAAATTCATGGATGTCTGGAAAGGACTGTTGATGAGTCAAAGTGTATTTATAGATACACTATCTTGAAATGTCACTGTGGCTCAACAAAATATAGTTCAAACATCAAATATGTGTCCACAGTCACATCACATTGCGGGGTGACTTTGATGCCAAGCTATTAGCCTGTTACTAAGTTCATTCTGACTATAGTGTGAAGAAGAAATCCCAATATGAAAAAGTTTGTTGTTGTTTTAGATTTTTGCAAGTTTCGTAAAAATAAAAAAAACTAATAAATCACATGTACATACATATTTACAGCCTTTGCTATGAAACTCAAAACTGAGCTCAGGTGCATCCTGTTTCCACTGATCATCCTTGAGATGTTTCTACAGCTTAATTGGAGTCCACCTGGAGTAAATTCAATTGATTGGACATGATGTGGAAAGGCACACACCTTTCTACATATAAGGTTCCACAGTTGACAGTGCATGTCAGAGCACAAACCAAACATGAAGTCAAAGGAATGGTCTGTAGACCCCAGAGACAGGATTGTGTCCAGGCACAAATCTGGGAAAGAGTACAGAAACATTTCTGCTGCTTTGAAGGTCCCAGTGAGCACAGTGACTGCCATCATCCATAAATGGAAGAAGTTCTGATCCACCAGGACTCTCCCTGGAGCTGGCCACCGGTTTAAAGTGAAATCGGAGGAGAATGACCATAGTCAGAAAGGTGACCAAGAACCTGATGGTCACTCTGTCAGAGCTCCAGCATTCCTCTGTGGGAAGAGGAGAACCTTCCAGAAAGACAACCATCTTTGCAGCAATCCCCCAATCAGGCCTGTATGGTAGAGTGGCCAGACTGAAGCCACTCATTAGTAAAAGGCACATGGCAGCCCACCCGGAGTTTGCCAAAAGGCACCTGAAGGACTCTGAGACCATGAGAAACAAAATTCTCTGGTTTGATGAAACAAAGATTGAACTCTTTGGTGTGAATGCCAGGCATCATGTTTGGAGAAAACCAGGCACCATCCCTACAGTAAAGCATGGTGGTGGCAGCAGCATCATGCTGTGGGGATGATTTTCAGCAGCAGGAACTGGTAGACTAGTCAGGATTGAGGGAAAGATGAATGCAGCAATGTACAGAGACATCCTGGATGAAAACCTGCTCCACAGCACTCCTGACCTCAGACTGGGGTGACAGTTTATCTTTCAGCAGGACAATGACACTAAACCCACAGCCAAGATATTAAAAGAGTGGCTTCAGGACAACTCTGTGAATGTCCTTGAGTGACCCAACCAGAGTCCAGACCTGAATCTGATTTAACTTATGTGGAGAGGTCTGAAAATGGCTGTGCATCGACCCTCCCCGTCCAATCTGATGGAGCTTGAGAGGTGACTGCAAAGAGGAATGAGCAAAATTGCCAAAAGATCGGTGCACCAAGCTTGTGGCATCATATTCAAGAAGACTTGAGGCTGTAATTGCTGCAAAAGGTGCATCAACAACGCATTGAGTAAAGGGTGTCAATACTTATGTACATGAGATTTCTTCATTTTTAATTTTTAATAAATTTGAAAAAAAATGTATGTTGTCATTATGGGGTGTTGTGTGTAAAATTTTGAGGAGAAAAATAGATTTACTCCATTTTGTAATAAGGCTGTAACATAACAAAATGTCAAAAAAGGTAAGTGCTGTGAATACTTTCTGGATGCACTGTAAAAATAATTAAGACACTAATATCTAACTGAATGTAGCGTTAGCTGAACATAAAACATATGACATATTAAGCAACATAATATAAAGCTCACTCACAAGCTAACTAGCTGAGTATAAAGTTAATTACTTACCGACTATAAAGCTAAAACAACATGAAGCTACCTGAATAGCGAAATGATGCTAAAACAAAGTTACATTACAAAGTTAATTGAACAGATATCTTACCAAATATAAACCTACCACAATCTAAAAATAATTAAAACACTCAATTCTAGCTGAATATAAGCTTAGCTGAACATAAGATGTATGGTATATGTAGCAAACATAAAGAAGATGATTTCAATTATTAATTCAACAAATAATTCAATCAAGACATCAGTATTTCTCTTTCTATATATAAATATAGAGTGATATATCATCTATTACTCTTGATAAGTACATGTGTATTGGTTGAATTCTTTGTTTAATTAATTGCTGAAATCCTGCCATTGCAAATTTCTGGAGGGTCTGAAAAGCTATCTGACAAGCTACTGCTACATGAATATAAAGTTAACTGAACATAAAAGGTACTGAATATAAAGTGAACACAATATGAAGTTAAATGAAAAGATAACAAAATCTAAAACTAGCTGAATATAAAGTTAACATTGCACTAGCTGAATGTATAGGTAACACAATATAAAGCTGAGTCTATAACTAATTGAATATGAAAATATCCATATAAATCTAACTTAAAAAGTGAATATAAAACTACCTAAACTTACTGTAATTTCAGCTGAAAATAAAGCTAATACATAAATTTAACTGAAACGCTAACAATCTAAAAGTGACTGAACATAAAGATGAAGCCAATATAACTGAATAGTAAATCTAAAACTAAAAATTGGGGTCATGTGTTTCAGAGCAAAAGACACCCAGTGCCCATATTCTTCATGTAATGTGGAGTTTCATCAGGAAGGGGCATCCGGCATAAAAGTTGTGTCAAATCAACATACAGATATATAATGGAACTACTATGATGACCCCAAGTAAAAAGAAAGAAGCCAAAAGAACTTACTAATAAGCTAAAACTGATTTGCTTTGACTTACCTCCACTGTAATTACAGAAATCTTAAAAGTAGAAACTAATCATTATCACAAGTTAAAATACAATTATAGACATAAAACCTATAATTATGACTAGTCGAATCAAAGCTATTATAATGTAAAAACAGCCTGCCATACTATGCTACTCTGTCCACTCTTCCACTTCAGCGTTTTAGTGATCAATTAGCAACCCGCCCTCAGTTTAATTATGACAGCAGGAGTCCCGGCCGGCTATGACCATGTTTTACCAGCCAGTCAGTACACTCGTTTTTCCCTTTCAGTCAATCCAGCTCTGCTGCGACCTACAGCTCTGATCATTCTAAAAGCGTGCAGGACATGTTTTCTTTCTTTCTTTTTTCTTTCCTTCCTTTGATTTTGCACATTGCATAAAAAGGGGTTTAATGAACAAGTAAAATTATACGCTGGGATGTCGGGGGGATCTACTTGGTGTGTGCTAAGTCCTCCCCATCGAACAACAAATAGCTCTAAAGGAATCAATAAAACTTATAACTTATAACAGCAATAAAATGATCCTGCTTAATTAATAAGCTTAAACAACACTAACAATACAACAAAAATAAATGCAAGTACGCTAACAAACAAAAAATAATGTAGGTACAATATAAGAATAAATTCATTTGGGAGGGGATAAACTAAAATAAAATAGAATAAATGTATCCGTGACTCATAATTTGGGATAGATTAAAAATAATTGGGAAAGCGTAGAAGTTGATTTTTTTTTTTTTTAATTATTATTATTATTTTGAGATACTTTGAAAACCAGGAAGAGAAATGGCAGCTTTAATGAAAGGAACAAGACTGGTCCAGACTTTGACACCCTGATCTTGCACACTGGATTGGCCTTGAGATGTTCTGAAAAGGAAACACTGAAGTTGACTACTTTGGCAGGTACGGTAGTTGTGTACAAGTTCAGTAGGATCTAGAATGTTCTTAAATATGAGGAAAGGAAATTTAAATCTAAATTAATTGAAATCTAAATGTCTGTGTCCTTGCTACAGAACCAACCAGCATTTCATATTTAGGTATTGACATTATGATGAATGATCTGCCTGCTGGACAGGTAATTATAGTGTTTCCAAGACCTGAAGTAATTTGCTGAAGACAAATATTGTTTAAGTTTGAATTATTGTCTGTTTTAGATCTCAAACAGTTGAAATGTGGAGAAAAAAAATGCAGAGATATTCTTGTCATGCCCAACGGAGGAAAAAAGGCAAAGAATCTCCGACATGGGTCTGCAATCCAAATAATAAATCATAGTTTTTAAAAATTCTAAATCATACACAACAAAACAGATAGGAAGCCAAACATCTACATTTTAGAGCAGACAATTTGACAAAATTGAAAACAGAAAGAAAAGCATTGAAAGGAGAGTAAACTGCTTTTCTGTTTAGACTGACAGCTAAAGACGACGTACAACATTGTGATTACATAAACAGATTCAATGTGAAGAATTTGTCTCACCCAGTACTAACACCATATGAAAACTGCAATAAAAATCCTTAAACCTATGACAAACACACATTCTTCTTTTATATCTCTGCGGTACATATGAAACATGCAGTCCTGGTTTATCTATGTAATAATTTCCAGACTGTTGCTATGACTGATTTTCTGAGCAGTTTGCAGCACACAATACCCACAGTTTGAATGAAAGCTGCAGTGGTGGCGCCAGGAAATTTTTGTTGGGGGGGCTGAGGGGGGACTGGGATAAACATTGGAGGGGCTCCACAAAATGTCGTTGAAATGAACAATATATAGTAAATTGCTTTATAAGTACCAAGGTATATGTTTTAGTCACCCATGCTCCTCTAAAATGTGGTATCAATGCACACACACACACATCACTTAGAATGACTGCAAGTTCAGTAAACTTGCACATAGGTATAAATAAAGATAAATTAAGTTTTAAGAGTGGCCGTAATAAATATTTAGGAAACCTAAATTTTTGGTATATGGAGTTAAATTTGTCTCATTAATACTTGCAAATGCAGAGGGTTATTTACAAATATCCTTTGATTTGTACACGTGCTTTCTGATCCACAAACACAAATTTCTGATTTATAACTTGTGTGGGGTTTTACAAATAAATGTCTATTTGCAAAACTGAAAATTCTGTTTGTGAAGGGTGATTCAGGATTGGTGGGTCACCGAACACACACATTCATCACTTTGCTCAGTTAAGCAATATTGAGATATTTTCAGCGCAAAACTGCAAGTTGAGATCCACAAATATGTCAGTCGCTATTCACGTTATTGGCAGAATTACTGGAGGAGCTGAGGGGGGCCTTGGCTCATTATTGGGTGGGCTTAAGCCCCCCCAAGCCCCCTCTTGGTGCCGCCACTGGAAAGCTGAGAGGTTCCAACTGAACCTTAGTAGAAAGACAATTTAAACAAGGACAGATAAGAGGACAAGAGAATTTTGCCATTCTCTACAAGAATTTGTACTTTTTCTCCAAGCAACAGCGACAAATGTCATCTAGATTGTCTAAATATTATCAATTTTTGTGCCTTTTATGGGGAATTGTGATGGACAGAAGGTCATAGGTTCAATTCTCCAATCAAATAAGGAAATCGCTGATGTCCTTTAGCAAGGTCCTTAATCAGTGGACACATTTTCAGTATTCTAGCCACATAAGAGTCATCAACATGAACATATTTATTTTTGATGTTCACGTTTTCCCACGAGGTCACTGGGGATTCCATGAACATTTCCTTACTCCCTGCACAGGGAAGAGTTGGGGTTGTATTTGAGTACAGTATCTAGGTACAGACTCAAACTTAATACTATTCTGTTTCATTATAACACAACCATATTTATTTAAATCAAGTTTCGGTTTTCTGTTACACAGTGATGGGTGCCAACTGGTTAGTTTAAGGTATTGTCACACTGGTAAAGTGTTTAGGAATGGATTCAATTCATTTGTCAAAAGTACTAGCTTCCTCCTTATTAAAGGAGGCCTGTGACACCTGTGTAAAACCTGTTTGATATCCTGAAGAAGGCCATGCTGGGCCGAAACGCGTTGGTGCGTATTTTAATTATATAGCCATGCCACAATAAAGGCTTTTAAATTTAATTTTCACAGAGTGCCTTGGAGTTTTGTTTTTGGTCTTCCTGAGGTTTTCACACAAAATAGCTCTTTCATTTTTTCATTTTCTTACCGTTTGAAGATCAAAAACGCCTGTTTTTCATTTGTCAAATCATTTTCAACATTCAACCACACATACAAAATAAACAATTACCAACCAGTGAAAAAGTTTCAGTATGAAAGGTCAGAAACAACATTTTAACAATATAATTAAAAATAATCAGTTCAAAACATGTTAATGTGGCAGCATCTCTATCATTTGAAAGTCCTTTAAAACAATCTAAGGAGAACAGCTCCCTCAGGTTTAGGTCATTCTGTAAAAGGTTCCATGCACAGGGTGCAGCAAACTGAAAACCTTTCTCCAATACAAATGAGAAAAACATTTGTACTGGACAAAAATGGATAGCCAAATTTCATATCTGTCACTCATAGGTTTCCTCAATCTGTCACACTACGATAGATGTTTAAGAGGAATGCTACAATTTATGGGAATTTAGAGAGTTACCATATTTTTCAGACTATAAATCGCACCAGAGTAACAGTGACATTTATTTTTGAAACATATATATTTTTTAATTCTATTGAAATATATTTTTAAAATAATCTGGAAAGACTATTCAGTCACACACTAACCTAAAGAACATGGACTAAATATCTTTAATATTGTTCATTGTTTCCACTGTACTGAAAACATGCGAAACAGGGATTCTTGTGGACCCTTACACCCCTTTTTTAGTTTTAATATATAAGCCAAATCAGAAAAGAAGTCACAGGATCTTCCAAAATGGCGTGTGTATATATATATATATATATATATATATATATATATATATATTAGGGCTCGGCAAGTTAATGTGTTATTATCGTGTTAACATATTAATGAGCTGTCTCTGAGAAAACCATGCAGGTAGCAATGTAGATGTCCCGATGGCCCAACTCAGATTTTGATTAAATTTTCACCAATTACCCTTCAAATAGATTGATTATACACAGTAATGTTTGTTTATTCATCAGACCAAATTTTGGTCAATTCAAAATTTTATGTCAAAACAGACAGAGAATCCGTTACATTAAAATATATGGTAAAAATGGCCAACTTTGACAAAGCAATTTTCAAATCCGAGCACGTGGTTAGGAAAAACTGAGCATGAGGCATCATCAGGGATGTCCTGCACCTCTGTAAACTATTGTCCGTTCAGTGGAACTTTTCCTTATATTTCTATAATCAACACTTTGAATTTTATAGGTGGACACTTTTAGTGCCAAATCCTGGTAGGCAGACAATTTGAAATTCCTCATATATTAGTCAATATTTTGTCTATTTCAGTAAGTAAGGCATCATTTCATGTGTTTTACAATATGGGGAGCTCATGCAATTAATTTTATTATTAGCGGTCAAGGTCATTGACAAAGGTCGAGGTCAAGATTCTGCATTTTGTTTTGCCAATTTTTCATTCAGTAGTATGTATACCCAGCAGAATTGGATAATATTGAGCTTTTAATGAATCAGTGTGATGGAAGAGTATTGCCTTTATATTGATGTGCAATATGACTGGCGTTTAACAGATTTCAGGTCTTTAAGGTCGGCAAATACAAAAAAAAAAAAAAAATGGCAAAAAAAAAAAAAATTATTTTAAAGTGCTTCCAGACAGTGGAGTCAGCAGAACCAAAGTTATTTGCAGCTACTGCAAAGGTGCATTTTCTTATCAGCGGGGTACTTCCAGTCTTAAATATCACCTAAATGCAGCACTCACAGCTGATGCCAGCAAATCATTCAACAAAGCAAACTGCGGCGCGGGGCTTCGGCAGACTATGTTAGATGCAGCATGTAGGCAAGACAGGCTCACAAATGTGACAACGAAATGGATTGCTACAGATTGCAGGCCGATTGTGGAGGTTCTCGGTCTAAGAGACATTCTGAGAATTGCAACAAATGATGGCACGTATGAGATTCCCCCACGATGCAGCATAAAGGAAAGAACTGCAAAAGCCACAACTTTATAATGTGTACCCGCTGTTGCTCTCACTGGGGACTACTGGACATCACTGGGTAACCATAATTTATTTATATTTTTACTGCAGCTGCATGAACAAAAGTTATGACAGTTTCATTCATATGGCAGAACATTTAAAATTAAATTGTGCTATTTACTACTTTTGAATTCATTTTTGGATTTTGCGTATATCAATGCGATTAATCGTGATTAATCATGGAAATCATTCGATTAACATTTTAAATGTGGTATGCATTTTTAAAGCTTGAACAAGAGCAGAAATATTTTACACCAAACTAATTCCGTCTGCTTACAGGTGACAAATACAGAATAATATTTATGACTTATACTGCTGAGAATCAGTTAGTTAACCAACACCAGTATGTCCGCATTTTAATTTTTTTTCCACACGTTTCAGAGGGCAGACCTGCTGCTGCCTTTAGTTTAAGATGCTTTTATTGTGAAGTACTATCATGAAGTACTATCAATAACTGCAGTGGCTTTACCAAACGTTCTGAGCATAACATGAACAAAACACTTTGGAGCTCCTGCTTTGACATCATAGCATGGAACACTGACTGGTGGTCTGTCATCAACATTACACTACTATCTTCTATCCAACCAGGACTTAAAATATGCACAATGCTCCAAAAAAGCATGCCTAAATCAGAGGTTCTGAGAAATGTGTTAAAAATTGCAAAATAATCATATGCAGTGTATTGCATTAACGATGTAAAATACACTATGATCAAATTTAAATCCAATACTCTGGATTGGCCTGATGAGAAATTACTGCTGACCAACATGTGTACTCTGACTGCCTTTAAAGCTCAAACTAAATACATAAAAGAAATCTGAAGCAATTACAGAACACTATTTGGAATAGAAGCAAGCATTAGTACTCTGCTCTGTTTAAAAGTCAATAGTTTCTCAGTCGTGTCAGCGAAAAGGTCAAACTAGTTCAAAGCGACCACAGGTTCTACTATCATGGATATCCAACTGTGAGATACCGTTTAAAAGTAACAGAAGCAGCGTAGCATTTGCAGAAGAGCTATAAAAAGACCTTTTGTGTGTACAAAAACATCTGCACTACAATTACCTCGTACTCCATGGGCACTGAACTTCATTAAGTTGTGCAGCAAAACACATTCTGCATTCATTCTACGGTAGCCACAGAGGGTCAAAACTGTTGACTAGCAAGCACAGATAGTGCAAAGCTTCCATCTACTGGTACGACAATATACCAAACATATTCAAGGGGTGCAACAAAGATACTCCATTCAGCATTTAAGAAGTACAGCCATTTTTATACACTGTCACTCCTTTTCCACAGGCCTTAAGTAATTGGAGAAATTAAATATAAGGATTATTGTCAAACAAATCATCACAGTATTCTTTAGGCAAATGAGGGGATGGATATATGAACATTTCTCAATCACTGCGTTGGACTTCATTTGCATTAGACTAGTGAAGGAAGCCACTATGACACCATGACAATGCTAAATGAGTTACAGGCACGGAATAGGACTTTCTAAAAGAGAATGCATATAGGAGGCTCAAACCTTTGAACGGTTTTATTGTACTAAAATCCTTCCCTACTCCACTCCACCAGGAAGCTGAGATCAGTCACGCAACTGACAAAAGTTGCACTCTCCCTAGTTTCTCCAATTACTTCCACAGAAGCCTAGTTGTCATGGGTGCTTTGTTGGCTTCCCTCACTTACCTCGTTTTAAATGGTGGCTGCCAGGAATCATTAACCTTGCTTGCTCGTTCTGTACGGGAATATCAAGACCTCCGTCAGATATTTTCCTGTACAGACCTCGCGCTGGGTTAATAATGCTTTAGTATTTTGGATCAAGGATGAATGCTGGGAAAATGGAAAGTTGATAGGACATTTTTTTCAAAATTTAGCAATTTTAGCTAACCAGTAAACAATGGACGTTGTGCTGCAATGCACCATAGGAGTTCATGTTTTGGGGTTTTAAATGTTGCTATCATGGTTTATGTTAGCCTAGTTTAACAGAGTTGTTAGTGTTATTGATCTAGGGGTTATTGTAGTTCAGTTAGTTTAGTCAGTTTAGTTCAGTGCCATATTGCTGTTACCATGACTGAGTTAAGTGCCATGTTGCTGACACGAGTGAAATGTGTCTTGTGCTAATGTCTTCCACCAAGTTCAGTATGTGTTTTGGTTAACTTATAAGTTTTATAAGATCCCATTTAGAGATCGTTTTATGAATAAGTTATTACCAGGAATTAGCCACATCCCAGCTTGTTCAGTTTAGAGCACCGAGTATTAGCATAGCAATGCTGCTAGCGATCTAATTAACATGAAAAGACTGTGAAAATTGCTGTTTGTTATTGGTGGCAGCTAAGGTTGACTTTCCATTAATGTTCTGCCCACTTTTTAATACTTTATACTTTTTAAGCTGATGTATTTTATTCCCTTTTTATTTTTAGTTTCACTCGGGCTTTCATTGAGCTTCTCAAGATACAACTCTGAAAATTGTAAGCTGTGAAGAGGACAGTAATAAAGGAGCAAAATGCTCAACTTCCTGGCTCATGAGAAACGAGTTTGGTTTGCTGTTGATCTGCATTAACATACACGATGTATCCAACACAGGGCCGTCGTTCCGCGTACGCAAATCACGCACTGTGTGTAGACCACCATGCTGCCTGAGGGCCCCCCCCCCCAAAAAAAAACTCAAGCTCCTGAAAAATCATCATTATAGGCTACTAGTAACGATATATCTAAAATTTCTGTAAAGCATGTTAACCGCCTGCGTCACAGCAGACAGTTTTCCACTGACGAAAAATGCCCACGCGTCTCAGCGCTGCACTACAGACGAGCAGAGCCCCGCCGCGCACGTACTGATTGATTGTGCAGGTAACAACTGTGCACTGGAATCATTGTTGTTACATTGGAATGTTGCCAGTTTTTTTTTTATAGAAGAAAACCACGCTGTTCTCATCTTTAACATTTCAGGAGAGCGAAACTATGATGACTTGGAAGATTAATGGGGGGTTTTTTTCTGCTGTTTTTCATGTAAGAACTTGAATCTTCTAAATCCAGAGTGTATTTTTTTTTTTTAAGCCAGTGCATCACTTTAATAGTCTCTAGTGCGACCTTACCCTGATCATTTTTGGAATCATGTTTTCTGGAATTAGAGCTGAATGATCCTTTGTTTACAGCCAGAGCTGTGAAACGATGCTTTAAATTCCACGTGCGATTAAATTCCCACTTATGCTCACTGACATTAAATAAGCCTTAACTGCTGTGTAACATTTTGAATTGAACATTTTACTTCAAAATCACAATTTAGATCCTGCTAAATGTTTTAGTTCTGTACGCCACGTTTAATGCTGCAGCTGCTGAGTTTTCTCATTATTACGCTGATTATTTTCAGAATTAATTTAGTGTGTAAAATGTCAAATATTTGTGAAAATTTACATTGACTTTATGATGTTTCATCCATGAAATTCCTACAACCAGTGTGGAAAATATGGCAACGTTCTTACTGTACTTTCTCATTTATCTGCTGATACTTGTGTATTTGCTGCAGTGATCTGCTGTGTGATTGGATGAATACCTGCATCAAATCGCTTCACTACAGCGTGAAGAACAAGTGTTATTGGCTGATGTTCCAACCCCGCCCCCCCCCCCCCCCCCCCACAACCACCCAAATCCCACCTAAACCAAAGGCTGGAGCAGCAGGAAAGCAGATGTGTGCCACTGAGCTGCACTCTTAAAGAGGAAGAGGAGGAAAAGGAGACAAGGAGAAAGAACCACTGATTGGAAAGTAACCCCATCGTGGTCCATGTAAATCGCTGTCACATTTTCATGATTTGGAGGGTGGTGAGCACAGTTCAACTAATATGATAGCAGATAATTATCGAAGCTAATGTTTTTGCCACAGAAACAGAGACCTGGAATGGATGTCACATGACTAGCAGCGTGCCGCACGGTGGCCATTACTAAGGGTGGAGATAAGTTGGTTCCACTCCTCCAGCCAATGCAAAGAACTCGGTATCGGCTTATTTGGTCATGTGACTTTTAGTCAGGATTCTGGCATTTTGCTGATTGGCTGAGACACGCCGCTCTCTGATTGGCTGCAGCCTTTGTTTACAATGTAGCACTGGTACCACAGTCTCTGGAGGAGTGGAACCAACTTACATTTTCGGCGGTTACGCCACAGCCAATCACAGAGCGTGGAGTAATAGCCAATAGTGGCCGATGTATCAGTTGGACCAATCACAGCCATGTTTTCAAAAACACGCTACCAGTCTCTTTGTATAAGAGACTGTGGTACCAGTGCTAGGGTGGAGACAGCGCCTTGAGCCAGTTAAGGCACCTGTTAAACAAGTCAATGCTGCTAAAAATACAAACTTGCAGAAACAAAGATACTATTCTGACATGGTTTGCACATAAGACTGGCACAGCATGTTTCAAGTACACACATACGAGGTCTGTGATTAAAAAAAGCGGTCCTTTTTTTCTCAAAAAATAAATGGATTTGATTCATATGTTTTTACGTCAGACAAGCTTGAACCCTCGTGCGCATGCATGAGTTTTGTCATGCCTGTCGGTGACGTCATTCGCCTGTGTCCAGGCTTTGAATGAGGTGTGGACTCCCCCTCCCGTCGAAATCTCTTTGAGATGCTGCAGGGAGACGGCACGCGTTGCTTTATCAGATTTTTTCAGGACCGGTGAGGGATATCCGTGTGGACACTATTCGAGAAATTCAGCTGGTTTTCGGTGTAAAGTTTAACGGCTGATGAGAGATTGTGGAGTTTCTTTCGCTTTAAGGACAGCCCACAAAGCGGATCGGCGCGGTGCGGTCGGAGGTGGCGTCTGTCTGGCTGTTTCGAGCTGAAAACATCCTAATTTAAAGCTCTGTTCACCCAGGACGTCGTCAGAGAACAGAGAAGTTTCAGAAGAAGCCGGCATCAGGAGTTTACCCCAACATTCCACTGTTAAAGGAGATTTTGTATTGAAAGAACGTGCGGATGAATTTGCCGAGTCAGATCCGTGATGACGTGGCAAATCCGTCTGCGCCGCGACATGAAAAACACCTCCGTGTTGAAAACCATTTGTAAAATTCAGGCGGCTTTTGATGGCTTTCAACAAGTGAGTATCTGAGAAATTGTTTAACAGCTTGGGCATGTTCCAACTTGTCCGTTAAGGTTTCCAACAGAGGTGTTTTTCCTGTGGCGACCCCCCGCGGTCGGGTCCGGCACGACATGCGAATCTGCCCGCACGTTCTTTCATTACAAAATCTCCTTTAACAGTGGAATGTCTGGATAAACTCCTGATCCCGAATTCTTCTGAAAGTTCTCTGTTATCTCACGACGTCTTGGGTCCACAGAGCCTGAAATTAGGAAGTTTTCAGCTTGAAACAGCGAGACGACGCCGCCTTGGAGCGCAGATCGCCGTCAGGCGCCGTGGGCCGTCCTTAAAGCAACACTTACAGACCAAAATCTCTCATCAGCTGTTAAAATTTTTACCGAAAACCAGCTGAATTTATCGAATGGTGTCCACTCAGTTGTGCCTTACAGGCTTTGAAAAATTTTTTATCAACAAAGCAGCAGTCTCTGAGCCATTCCTAAACTATGAAAACAACGACGAGAGGGTGGGCCATTCCTCACTCAAAGACTGCCCACAGGCGAATGACGTAACCGACAGGCGTGAAAAAAAACTCTCGCATGCCCACGAGGGTTCAAGCATGTCTGATGTAATCACACGTGATTCAAATCCATATAGTTTTTGAAAAAAATAATAAGGTCCGTTACTTTTCTCACAGACCTCGTATATGTCAGAAGGTGGGGGGGCATACCATATTCTGTCCCCCTGGTTGAAAAGGTGGTGGGGGGGACATGAACCCCCTATCCCCCACCAAATTGCGCCCATGATATATACTTGCAGTTGTTTAATAAGATGGTGGTCACAGGCAGCATTTAAATTTTAACAGTGTGGTTGGAGGGGATGGAGGAGGTACTTTTTACCCTAACTCAGGGTCAAAAGTCTTTATATCTAAGGCTTTATATCTACTTGTAATAAAATGTTAGTAAAAATCATATTTATATATATATATATATATATATATATATATATATATATATATATATATATATATATTCTATATATATATATATATATATATACACACACACACACACACACACACATATACACACACTAACACTAATATTACAGTGGAAAAAGCAGAATGGTAAATGAGCACAATGGCAAGGCATACTTCAGATTTATATTTTAATACATAAGGATTTTTTTTTTTTATCCAGGCATGTATGGGTTCATTAGAGCTTTTAATCAGCTTGAATGTCAGGAATGTGGCTCTCGAGGACCGAACTTGGCCACCCCTGCTTTACATAAAACATTTTTTTCTACCCAGGCATGTATGGGTTCATTAGAAAGAGCAATTAAAGGGCTTTAAAACAAGCCTACTTTTATTAAAATCTGTTAAACAGCGACAATAGAGCAAGAAAAGCAGCACAGTTTGTCATAATTTCCCCAAATTTCTGCATTTTCCATAAAAGTTTTTTTTTTCACCCACACATGCATAGGTTCATTGGACAGAGCTTTCAGAGGGCTTTAAACAAGCCTACATTTATTAAAATCTGTTAACAAATAGCGCCAATAGAGCAAGAAAAGCAGCACAGTTTGTCATAATTTCCCCAAATTTCTGCATTTTACATAAGTTTTTTGTTTTTTTTTTCACCCACACATGCATAGGTTCATTGGACAGAGCTTTCAGAGGGCTTTAAACAAGCCTACATTTATTAAAATCTGTTAAGAAATAGCAATGCTAGTGCAAAAAAGGCGGGTCAGTTTATTATTGATGATTGGCACATCTCCACCCTTAGCAATGGCGCCTTCCTGTCCTGCGCGACGCTAACAGATTGAGGCGTGCACGTCCATTCCAGGTCTGTATTTCCATGGATTGGAAAATAACCCCATCGTGGTCTTTGTAAATCGCTGTCACATTTTTATGATTTGGGCAGTGGTGGGCACAGTTCAGCTAATCTGATAACAGATAATTATTGAAGCTAATGTTTTTGCTATCGGATTAGCTTTTCAGGTAAGTTTTAAAACCATCATCGGACCAATTATCTTCCAATAAATTTAGTTCCGATAACATTTTCTTTGCTGGTAAGTTTAACTGTCAAAAAGGTTTGTAAACCCTAAAATCACATATTTTAGTCCATTTGTTGTGTGTCTGAAGCACTGAACTATACACTATGTGGAATAGCCGTCACGGCTGAGTGAGTGAAGCCAAGCCGCTGCATTGTCGGCCATCTTGCGTCCCCCAAAAGGCGCAAACGCCGCACAGTGGAATCAGGTCGATAGTATAGGGTCAAACTCACCAATTTCTGCAGAATGAAGCTCTTCATCGAGTTATGTAATATTATTAAGCTCTGTTAAGGCCATTTATAAGACTTGTACACACAGTGTAGTTTTTGATAGATTACTAAAGTAAATAGAAACAAAAACTTGTTAATCTATGGACATTATAAGCTCTTGCAATGCAACACTATTTGAATACTTTCTATCATATTATATGCTTGTGAACATGCACAAAGCCCCCCCCCCCCCCACACACACAATGTTCATTTGACACAACACAGACACTCAAAACACCCCCCAAACGGTGCACATCAACCACAATCAAATGCACAAGTACTTTTTAATGTCGTGCACACACACAGCAAGGCACACAAGTAATTGGTCAATCAGTTAAAATAAATATTAGAATGTATTTTAGTTTTGCAGAAGTAGGAACATTGCAACAAATCACAATCACAGTTGATGTAAAGCAGTCAATCCATTCACACATGTCAATGTACACTATCAAATTGAAAATTAACTATGTGACAGCTTTAGTGTCGGAAACAACACAATACAACAAAATACAACTAGAGCAATGGCCCAATTTTAAATGAGTTGTTTACAGTTGTTTACATTTTAAAACTTTACAGCATCTGATTAACACATTTTGAAAAATACCTTTTTATGTATGTACAGACCGTGTACTCACTTTCATCATCGATGGGGCAGCATCTTATTTGGATCCAAAATAAAAAAATAAAAAAAGTATAGTAATACAACCCCTGGCAAAAATTATGGAATCACCGGCCTCGGAGGATGTTTATTCAGTTGTTTAATTTTGTAGAAAAAAGCAGATCACAGACATGACACAAAACTAAAGTCATTTCAAATGGCAACTTTCTGGCTTTAAGAAACACTATAAGAAATCAAGAAAAAAGATTGTGGCAGTCAGTAACAGTACTTTTTTAGACCAAGCAGAGGGAAAAAAATATGGAATCACTCAATTCTGAGGAAAAAATTATGGAATCACCCTGTAAATTTTCATCCCCAAAACTAACACCTGCATCAAATCACATCTGCTCGTTGATATTGACCCTATCCCATGACATTGACCCTATGTGTCTTTTTGCAAGGAATGTTTTCACAGTTTTTGCTCTATGGCAAGATGCATATCATCTTGAAAAATGATTTCATCATCCCCAAACATCATTTCAATTGTCCAAAATAAACGTAAACTTGTGCATTTATTGATGATGTAATGACAGCCATCCTCCCCAGTGCCTTACCTGACATGCAGCCCCATATCATCAATGACTGTGGAAATTTACATGTTCTCTTCAGGCAGTCATCTTTATAAATCTCATTGGAACAGCACCAAACAAAAGTTCCAGCATCATCACCTTGCCCAATGCAGATTCGAGATTCATCACTGAATATGACTTTCATCCAGTCATCCACAGTCCATGATTGCTTTTCCTTAGCCCATTGTAACCTTGTTTTTTTTCTGTTTAGGTGTTAATGATGGCTTCGTTAGCTTTTCTGTATGTAAATCCCATTTCCTTTAGGCGGTTTCTTACAGTTCGGTGACAGACGTTGACTCCAGTTTCCTCCCATTCGTTCCTCATTTGTTTTGTTGTGCATTTTCAATTTTTGAGACATATTGCTTTAAGTTTTCTGTCTTGACGCTTTGATGTCTTCCTTGGTCTACCAGTATGTTTGCCTTTAACAGCCTTCCCATGTTGTTTGTATTTGGTCCAGAGTTTAGACACAGCTGACTGAACAACCAACATCTTTTGCAACATTGCGTGATGATTTACTCTCTTTTAAGAGTTTGATAATCCTCTCCTTTGTTTCAATTGACATCTCTCGTGTTGAAGCCATGATTCATGTCAGTCCACTTGGTGCAACAGCTCTCCAAGGTGTGTTCACTCCTTTTTAGATGCAGACTAACGAGGAGATCTGATTTGATGCAGGTGTTAGTATTGGGGATGAAAATTTACAGGGTGATTCCATAATTTATTCCTCAGAATTGAGTGATTCCATATTTTTTTCCTCTGCTTGGTCTAAAAAAGTAACCGTTACTGACTGCCACAATCTTTTTTCTTGATTTCTTATAGTGTTTCTTAAAGCCAGAAAGTTGCCATTTGAAATGACTTTAGTTTTGTGTCATGTCTGTGAACTGCTTTTTTTCTACAAAATTAAACAACTGAATGAACATCCTCTGAGGCCGGTGATTCCATAATTTTTGCCATGGGTTGTATTATTTGATAATGCTCTATAGAAGCCAGACCAAGTTAGAGGCTGAAAATTTCAAAATGTATATTACATGTATAATTATGTATTATATATGTATTATTATAGTATAATATGTTTTACTGTATAATATATGTATATTACTGAATAATATATGTATATTACTGAATAATATATATTACTGAATCTGGCCTGTCAACTTCATGGAAAACTCATAATAAAGCAAAACTGAAAATCCTGAAAGTCCTCTCCCACGATTTTCACGAGTATCACAATTCGTGCAATTAATTGCAGCACAAGATGGCATTTTGCGGTGCAAACAAAGCTAAATCAAATCAAACAAAGGTAAATCGGCGATTATTAATCTAAATTGTGCGTGTGGGACAAAGTTCGAAGTTCTGGGGGACACAAGATGGCATTTTCTGTACTTCCGCCGGCTTCACGCCTCAGCGGCCAATAAGCGAAGTGCGCATCTCAGGCCGCGTGGTGCATTATGGGTAGGTAAATTTTTCAGCTACCAATCCAGAAGCTATGGCGGCAGAAAGCAGCGAGGAGTGTTGTGATTTGGATCATTTCAACTGCCGGAAAGTTGATGATTTAAAGTGTTTTTGTAAGCTCCACGGATTGCCTGTTACAACCAGGACTACGTACGGCAGTGGACAGAAGCAGAAAGAAGAGCTGGCTGTGCTTGCTTGTGCTGCATTGTTACAGAAACTACCGTTAGCGCCAAAGAGAGAGCCGCTGTCGAAAATGACCAGTCCTTGTTGATAGTTGGAGACAAACTAATTTCTGACCCCTTGAAGGCAACTGACGGATGGTTAGATGAAGTCCAGAGTCTGAAACTGTGGATATTGCAGAATATTTGCTAAGCAGGGATGAGAAATCGCGACTCCGCCGGCTTCATAATGACGACAATGAAGGTGGGTCTCACATATAACCTCTTTAGTGTCACATTTGTTTTGATAAGTTGACAGACATACAGTAATATGTGCATGCATGCAGTTTGTTTATAGAACATGTCAATTTTACAATATTACGCACCACGTCATTCATGGCGCAACATTACAGTCATAAGCCGATGCACGAAAACGGCGGCACGGTTTCAGGATATTGACAAAATAAATGTGTGCAAGAAACATACAATTTTAGTCCATCTTTACGTCCGTCTGGATCTTTCTTTTCTGTGGCGAAATGTGTATATGAACGGAGGTTTACAACCACATTTCTTCTTCTTTCCATCTTTGTGTGGACTCGGCGGAGCTTTGCAATCGTGTGTTTTCAGCCAACTTTCAAGCCTATAAATTCTGTTTGAGCATTTGAAAACAGCACAATGCGCGTCTGTCATTATTGTATGTCGCTTAAGGCTTAAAGCCTTTGAAACAATCCCTGTAAGCCTTAACTTTTGCAGTCCGCTAAGGCTTCTGTATACGAAATTCAATGGGAGTAGTGTGAGTGTGGTAGCGGTGATTTCTGCCCCCGTTTGATCCATGCATGCGCAGATGCAATGCGCACTTCACTTATCAAGGTACAGTGATCGATCAGACCCATTCCACGTAGTGTATAGTTCAATGGTTTGAAGCCACTGAGCAGACTGGCTACCTGTCCCTGCTGATGACATCATCATTAAGCGCAAAACGTTATTGGCCGGTCGACGCAGGGAGCATTGTGGGTAGTGTAGTTCCTGTTCAATTTGCACATTACAGTGACTCATCCACTCGACACAAAACAAAAGACTAATTTAACATTATTTATTCTTTGTGGCTGTAATTTAATCACCAAGACTCAGTGGGGGAGAGGAGCTCTCACGGCACAGCTGTACAGAGGGAGGGACTTTTCTTCACGATTTGACACTGTTTTGGATTTTAAAAAGGACGCTTTATGTGGATTATTTATTCAGATGAATCCCACTGAAACTAACAGGTAAGAATTTATATTTATACTGCATGTATTTTACTCTGCCGATCACTGCATTAATGGATGTATTTCAGTTGTTTAAGCCAAAAGGTTGAAAGTGTTTGAAAAAAGCTGCAGCTTTTAGCTTGTAAATGACGGTGTATCTAATACCGAGATAAACGGTGACTTCTAATACTGTGTTTTACTGCTTTTGAAAGATGATAAGTGTTTGGGGTTTTATTTTTTTATTTATTCATTTGTCGTGTGTTCTTTGTGTTTGTGATCCTTGAATTTACCCAGCAGCCCTGCGGCGCTTAAAGTGAAACTGGTTATCAGAAGTCGACAGTGTAATCTGATGTGGCCGCGTCCAAATCAATACTAATAGTTATCGGTTATCTGTAATAAAGATAAATTTTTTAGCAGTTTATCGGTTTATCGTCATAAAAGATAACTTTTCAGTTATCTAATTAATGGTTATTGAAGCTAACTTTTTGGTTAGCTGTGCCCACCACTGGATTTGGGCCACAAGTGTTGATATAATCAGTAGTAAAACATGATGCCGAACGTAAGTCAGGACATTCGTGACAAGTTGGCATCTCGTCAGCTGTCGTGGATGTTCCTCATCGGTCTCCATCTCCATTAACTTGTACCACCTCACAGTAAAAACTTGCAACAGCTTGTGGCATTTTAGCACATCATCCTGCAACACTTCAATGATGGCCTCGTATGTTTCTGGGATGAGTTTTCTGATGGTATTGTGAGTCACATGGACTCCATACTCCAGGCTCATATACAGGATTTACGTACCACAGAGTGATGGCCAAGAATTGTCCTGGCTGCAGTGCCTTTTTCATGAAGGTGTCCTGCTGATATATGGTTGGACCCACTCCCTCCACAAGACCCTGGACCCTGGGTCATGGTTCCGTTCCACAAGTTTGTGAAGTGGCCTCCTGTCCTCAAGTGCCAATTCTTTCATACTAATCATACTCTTTTCTTCTCAATAGCCATGGTATAATCCAAACTGTCCTGCCCGTGTACTGCCCTGTATCTGCTTTCCCCCCTTTTCACTACTAGATGTACCCCAACAGCATTCTCCGTAGCCTCTCCTAGTCTAGTAATGTGTGAATGTACAGTATTTGTCAGTCATGATGCAACACATAAAATAACGTTCTTCAGCTGCTAGGATAATCCTTTTATTGGTGGATTTTCCTGCCATTTCTCTCATCCAATATGTCAAAGCCGAACTGTTTCTTCAGTCACAGTGATAACTCCTGATTTAGCAGACATTCGTGGAGAACGCTTGAGGAGCTCATTGTTACTGATCGTGACTTCTCGCAGCAAACATGTGGATGTCTACAGCAGTTGTGTTTTCCATTGTGAACACCCATACCAACATCATAACAACTCTTGCAAGCTCGTACAGCAGGAACCCAACTTCTACCAACATGTGGAAGTACCCCACTGAGCAGACAGTAATACCATGATAGTGCAAAGATGGCAATGCGGTGACCCAAATTGTAAAGTGTAGCAGTGGTTTTTGCAAGTGTCAGAATGGTGAAGGGAAAAGATATTTTCCTTTAATTTTGTTAAATTACAGACTTTGGCCAATTTTTAGCTGATATCTCTCCTGATTAAGCAGATTCAGGTTTTCACTGGTGTTCCTTGGTTCACTACAAAGTAAAGGCCCCGTCACACTTAGCATGAATGAGCAGGAAACAAGTCAAATCAGCCAGAATGGGGGAAAAACAGCCAAAATTCCAGGTGCAGTCAGAATGGACAGATAATCGAACAGCCATGTATGAATGCCGGTTGACTACTTAGAATGTGGGCGGACCCCACCTGATTTGTGCACATCCCATGTGTATGCTTATGAATGCAGTTCAAATGCAGCTGGAACACAGTACGAATACCCAGAATGCTGACAGAATAACAAGAATGTGCTCGAACGGCGTGCGGTGCAGGTCGGTCGCCACCCAAAGTATGGGTGGAAGACAAGCAAGGGGAGGAACACGGCAGAGCATCATGCATCGACTCATCTCACTCACTCACTTATCTTCAACTGCTTACTCCAGTTAAGGGTCAAGGGGGACTGGAGTCTATTCCAGCAGTCATACAGCGTGAGGCGGTGTACACCCTGGACAGGGCGCCGGTCTGTCACATAAAGACAAACAAACACATTCACAGTTTCCAATCCCCCTAACCACCTAAAGTTTCCAATCCACCTAACCTGCATGTCTTTGAATGTAGGAGGAAGCCAGAGCACCCAGAGGGAACCCATGCAAGCATGGAGAGAACATGTAAACTCCTCAGATGGAATCGTTTCCATGACCTTCTTGCTGTGAGGCACCAGAGCTAACCACTAAGCCACTGTGCTGCACAAGACTCATCTACGAAACTAAAAACACTGAAAAACATTAACTGATCAGCAATTCAGTATGTTTTATTACAAAAATGAAAGGCATCAGAGAGCTGCTGATACATAACCTACATATTCTACACACCATGATATGATAATATACAACCTCAATTCCAGTGAAGTTGGGACATTTTATACAATGTAAATAAAAACAGAATACAATGATTTGCAAATCCTCTTCAACCTATATTCAACTGAATACACCACAAAGACAAGATATTTAATGTTTAAACTGATAAGCTTTATTGTTTTGTGTAAATATTTGCTTATTTTGAAATGGATGCCTGCAACATGTTTCAAAAAAGTTGGGAAAGGGCAACAAAAGACTGGGGAAGTTGATGAATGTTCAAAGAAAACCTAATTGGAAACAGGTGAGTGTTATGATTGGGAATAAAAAAGAGCATCCCCAAAAGGCTCAGCCATTCACAAGCAAATATGGGGCAAGGATCACCAATTTGTGAACAACTGCATGAAAACATAGTCCAACAGTTTAAGAACAATGTTTCTCAACATTCAATTGCAAGGAATTTAGGGATTCCATCATCTAAAGTCCATAATATAATCAGAATATTCAGAGTATCTGGAAAACTTTCTACACATAAGCAGCAAGGCTGAAAACCAACATTGAATGCCCGTGACCTTCGATCAATCAGGTGGCACTGCTTTAAAAACCAACATCATTGTGTAAAGAATCTTACCGCTTGGGCTCAAGAACACTTCATAAAACCATTGTCAGTTAACACAGTTCGTCGCTACATCTACAAGTGCAAGTTAAAACTCTGCCATGCAAAGCGAAAGCCATACATTAACAATATCCAGAAACGCTGTCACCTTCTCTGGGCCCGAGCTCATTTGAAATGGACAGACGCAAAGTGGAAAAGTGTGCTGTGGTCTGATGAGTCCACATTTCAAATTGTTTTTGGAAATCATGGACATCATGTCCTCCGGACAAAAGAGGAAAAAGACCATCCAGATTGTTACCAGTGCAAAATTCAAAAGCCAGCATCTGTGATGGTATGGGGGTGTGTTAGTGCCCATCACATGGGCAACTTACACATCTGTGATGGCACCATCAATGCTGAAAGGTACATCCAGGTTTTGGAGCAACACATGCTGCCATCCAAGCAACATCTTTTTCAGGGACGTCCCTGCTTATTTCAGCAAGACAATGCCAAGCCACATTCTGCATGTGTTACAACAGCGTGGCTTCGTAGTAAAAGAGTGCGGGTACTAGATTGGTCTGCCTGCATTCCAGACCTGTCGCCCATTGAAAATGTGTGGCACATTATAAATATGGCAACGGAGGACCCCGGACTGTTGAACAACTGAAGACGTACATCAAGCAAGAATGAGAAAGAATTCCACCTACAAAGCTTCAACAATTACTGTCCTCAGTTCCCAAAAACTTATTGATTGTTGTTAGAAGGAAAGGTGATGTAACACAGTGGTAAACATACCACTGTCCCAGCTTTTTTGAAATGTGTTACAGGTATCCATTTCAAAATGAGCAAATATTTGCACAAAAACAATAAAGTTTCAGTTTGAACATTAAATATCTTGTCTTTGTGGTGTATTCAGTTGAATATAGGTTGAAGAGGATTTGCAAATCATTGTATTCTGTTTTTATTTACATTTTATGCAACGTCCCAACTTCATTGGAATGCTTTAGACCCCTTATCTATGCTTCTTGGTTATTGAGGTATCAAAAAAAAAAAAAGATGTTTTTCAGGTGTTTTGACCTTTGGCCAAACTACTCCAAAATCTAATCACCTCTAGATGTTTGCTTCACCAATACGCGGGGTAAAAATTTAAGCCCACAGACAATCACAAAGACACTGCATAAGGTGAAAGAGCCATGACATCTTTGGGTGTTTACCCATGTCTTGTAGTATCACACAAACCCCAGCAGATAATGGTGAAGGGGAAGTAGAAATGCCCACGCCAACACTAGCCCCCCATCATCAGCCCACAGCAGTTGCTGGTGCTACAGGTGGTGAAGAGTGAACTTACTGGTGTTAATAGGGTTATTCCTCGAAATCCACTGCCAGCGCTCCTGCAGCCACCTAAAGGGCAAAAGGTAAGAAAGGCAAACTGAAGAACAGTTTACGCTGTATGTTTCTGCAGAACTCATCACATTTGCAAACATATGCACTGTGATACGCATCATTTCCACTCTCATCATTCTGCCGCTTCACATCACAGAAACATACTTCAAGGCTGAAACAGTGTAAATTTGGATTCACAGCAAGTGGCTGTTTTGCAGATTGAGGTCGGGATGTGACTGGGAGTGTTACGTAACCTGGTATATGGGCCAGAATATCAGTATTAGATATAAGATAGTTCAAACAGGAGTCAGAGCAGCGAAGGCGACGCTGATGCAGACTGCAGCAGCATCAGTGTCCTCGGGTTATGACGGGGTGCTCAGAACATTGACACCTCCGAAGACAAGTGATCTTTTCGCATTTCTTTTCTTTCCCATCCAATTACTTTGTGTTCTCCTGTTTATTAAACATGTTTCTTATATTCTGTTTTCTCCCTGATACATCAATACCGCCTTAAATGCTGCCCCGTCCACACTGATACTGACCCACAGGGACAGACAGAAGGACAATCTGTTCTTCCTTCCCAGAATCTTATTAGTTTCTTGTCAATCTGTCATTGCCACTTCTGCTTTTTTTCCCCCCCTTCCTCTCTTGCTCTAAAAGGGTGGGATATCCGCATTGGTTGCTATGGCACCAGACAGCTCCTCGTTCTTCAGACAGGGCTAACTCTGTGTGCCTCCATGTGCATGTGTGTCTTTACACACGTGTGCATGCAAATGTGTCAAATTTGTGTCGTTAACACCCCCACCGCCCCATGTAAAATGTGATCATTTCTTTCTTAGCAAAGGAGTGATCGTCGGCATTAGATTGATGATGCCTTGAGTACACTTTGGATGTATATAATTCATGGGTGGAAAGCAGGTGCAGCTCAACGATGACTGTGCTTTGAAAAAGAAGATTACAATATTTGCTTGTAGTAATTTGTGATTTAAGTTGCAGCTACAACCCCTGGCAAAAATTATGGAATCACTGGCCTAGGAGGATGTTCATTCAGTTGTTTAATTTTGTAGAAAAAAAGCAGATCACAGACATGACACAAAACTAAAGTCATTTCAAATGGCAACTTTCTGGCTTTAAGAAACACTATAAGAAATCAAGAAAAAAAAATTGTGGCAGTTAGTAACAGTTACTTTTTTAGACCAAGCAGAGGGAAAAAAATATGGACTCACTCAATTCTGAGGAATAAATTATGGAATCACCCTGTAAATTTTCATCCCCCAAACTAACACCTGCATCAAATCAGATCTGCTCGTTAGTCTTCATCTAAAAAGGAGTGATCACACCTTGGAGAGCTGTTGCACCAAGTGGACTGACATGAATCATGGCTCCAACATGAGAGATGTCAATTGAAACAAAGGAGAGGATTATCAAACTCTTAAAAGAGGGTAAATCATCACGCAATGTTGCAAAAGATGTTGGTTGTTCACAGTCAGCTGTGTCTAAACTCTGGACCAAATACAAACAACATGGGAAGGCTGTTAAAGGCAAACATACTGGTAGACCAAGGAAGACATCAAAGCGTCAAGACAGAAAACTTAAAGCAATATGTCTCAAAAATCGAAAATGCACAACAAAACAAATGAGGAACGAATGGGAGGAAACTGGAGTCAACGTCTGTGACCGAACTGTAAGAAACCGCCTAAAGGAAATGGGATTTACATACAGAAAAGCTAAATAAAAGCCATCATTAACACCTAAACAGAAAAACAAGGTTACAATGGGCTAAGGAAAAGCAATTGTGGACTGTGGATGACTGGATGAAAGTCATATTCAGTGATGAATCTCGAATCTGCATTGGGCAAGGTGATGATGCTGGAACTTTTGTTTGGTGCCGTTTCAATGAGATTCATAAAGATGACTGCCTTTAGAGAACATGTAAATTTCCACAGTCATTGATGATATGGGGCTGCATGTCAGGTAAAGGCACTGGGGAGATGGCTGTCATTACATCATCAATAAATGCACAAGTTTACGTTGATATTTTGGACACTTTTCTTATCCCATCAATTGAAAGGATGTTTGGGGATGATGAAATCATTTTTCAAGATGATAATGCATCTTGCCATAGAGCAAAAACTGTGAAAACATTCCTTGCAAAGAGAAACATAGGGTCAATGTCATGGCCTGCAAATAGTCCGGATCTTAATCCAATTGAAAATCTTTGGTGGAAGTTGAAGAAAATGGTCCATGACAAGGCTCCAACCTGCAAAGCTGATCTGGCAACAGCAATCAGAGAACGTTGGAGCCAGATTGATGAAGAGTACTGTTTGTCACTCATTAAGTCCATGCCTCAGAGACTGCAAGCTGTTATAAAAGCCAGAGGTGGTGCAACAAAATACTAGTGATGTGTTGGAGCGTTTTTTGTTTTTCATGATTCCATAATTTATTCCTCAGAATTGAGTGATTCCATATTTTGTTTCCCTCTGCTTGGTCTAAAAAAGTAACCGTTACTGACTGCCACAATTTTTTTTTTCTTGATTTCTTATAGTGTTTCTTAAAGCCAGAAAGTTGCCATTTGAAATGACTTTAGTTTTGTGTCATGTCTGTGATCTGCTTTTTTTCTACGAAAAACAACTGAATGAACATCCTCCAAGGCCGGTGAATCCATAATTTTTGCCAGGGGTTGTAGTATTCACCTGTTGAAGTGGTAGAGTGCATTTATATTTCTTGTCTGAGAAAGACAAAAGGAAAGAAAAAAAAAAACCTGTACAACTGTGTGGCTGCACGTATTTTAAACGTCACAGCCTCGGCCAGCCTTTCTTGTTGATCTGTCAATTCTCAGTTTTGTTTTGCTCCAGCAGAGGGCAGTGACTGTTAGCTATTAAAAAGCTTT
The DNA here is from genome assembly GCF_902500255.1 of Thalassophryne amazonica. Taxonomy (NCBI): domain Eukaryota; kingdom Metazoa; phylum Chordata; class Actinopteri; order Batrachoidiformes; family Batrachoididae; genus Thalassophryne; species Thalassophryne amazonica. The sequence goes on from NC_047111.1 coordinate 84,153,869, forward strand.
GTTTCATCATGTTCAAAATGTAAAAAGTCATCAGTTGAATTAGTGCAGGAGATTAGAGAATACTTACAGAGGAATCTTTCAAATGGTGATACAAGCACCAAACTGGGTACAAATACTCCTTAGACATTACCCTTTTGAAAAAGCAGACTATCCACTTGATTTCTCAATAGGCAGCCAGGTAGGGGTCAATGAAGAATTACACAGGGGTCAAAATTAAAAGATGGTCCAATCATATTGAAAACTATACCACATTATTCATCTAATCATAAAGATTCCAAAAAGGTACAGTTTGGACTGTCTGTGACTGGATGTTATGAAGTTATGGGGTAAAAACAGCAAAAACTGTGACAAAGGTCAATTTCAGTTTGTGCAGGAGGCTAAAGTTAAAGTTGCTCTAATTTTGTTAAAAAGTGATGCAGATTATTGGTGTTGAGCTAATAGGATTAATAAATGGAATAGTTTTAACTGTGTTGAACGTTTACTGGATGTTCAACAGAGTAGAGGTCAAACAATGTCAACGTCCATTGGATTCTATGACATATGACATATGTTACCCTGTAACATGATAACTAAGTACGACACATGGTGCAAACTATTCCTTTTTAAAACCACATTCACTCAACCACTAATTTGCTTCACTTTTTACCAAAATTGGAGCAACTATAACTTTAGCCCCCTGTAAAAATTGACCTTTGTCAGTTTTTGCTGTTTTTAACCCCATAACTTCGTAGCATCCAGTCAACGATAGTCCAAACTATACCTTTTTGGAATCTTTATAATTAGATGAATAATGTGGTATAATTTTCAATATGATAGGTGCATATTTTAATTTTGACCCCTGGGTAATTCTTCATTGAACCCTAGGCTGCCTATTGAGAAATCAACTGGATAGTCTGCTTTTTTCAAAAGAGTAGTGTCGAAGGAGCACATGTGCCGAATTTGGTGCTTGTATCACCATTTGAAAAACTGTTTCAGTTATCTGATGCACTAAATGTTGTGTTTTGCAGATATCAAACAATCCTCATAAACTCCTCTTCAAGCCATTCGATTATAAATTTTAAAATGTACTACAAGTATCCAAAGAAGGCAAATTTCAACAGATACCCTTAATATAAGTTTTGGAGTTTCATGTGTGCAATATGACGATATGTACCATCAGCCTACAACATGCTTTATTAAACAAGCTGAGAGGAATAAAGAAGGCCAGAACTAAGCATGTGACATCAGCATGTTGGCGATGCACCTAATTAGTATCTGACAAAATGCAAACTTTGAAGCTCTGACAGCTGGAGCAGGAAAGAAATGACGCACATCAACAACATGTCTGTCTGTTCACGTTGGCGTACATGTGTGCATATGAGAAGGCTGTGGCATTTGGTGAAAAAGGTGTGTATTTTTTCCACCCTGAGGGGCCTCACACTAGGGTAGGGTGAGGTGGAGCTTTGGAAAGGCGCAACACGGGGCGTTGCTGTTGCAGTTGAACTCAGTGCACTGTAACAGCACTTGGGGCGGGAGGTCGCAGAGTCCAGCATTCCTCCACTTCGCTGTGTGTTTACACGACTGCCACGGAGCCGGGGGGAGGCGGCAGCTCTGCTTAACTACAACATCAGATAGCAGCTATAGCTTGCATGCATGTTAATCATCTAGGAGGGAAATAAGAACCTATTATTCATTGTTTTAAAAGCTGATTTTTTTTTTTTTTTTTTTTAGGTGTTTAGCCCCTTACTGCCCCCCCCCCCCCAACCTTGTACGCCTCACAAATCCTTCAAGAGAAATGAGCTTCAAAGCAAATTTATCTAAATCAACAGAAGAAAAAAAAATTCAGTCTTTGTACAGCTTGTGTGAATTAGGTATAACTAAGCAAATAAATAAATAAAGGACTGCATTTTTACAGTGCTTTTCCATATGAAGGACATGGTCAAAGTGCTTTACAATGATGCCTCAAATTCACTCATTCACACACACACACACACACTAATGTCACTGTGCTGCCATGCAAAGTGCTCAACTGCACTCCTGGAGCAACATGGAGATATAGGACCTTGTTCAAAGGCTCTTAAGGCTTGTTTCAACCTAGCGGCTCGGGTCGCTATGGCACAGTATTGTACAGTTCTGAACAATTAAGCATGGCTTCGCTTGGGCTTCCACTGCCAGCAGTACCCTTTGCTTGGTAGGTGGAGCGCGGTAGACATAGTCATGCATGTCACTGAGTTGGGCAGTGTGTTTTGTTGTTCCTCTGCAGAGATCACCAGGAAAGTCTGCACCTCCTCGCTTGTCTGCTTTTTGCTGACATTCTTCATTGTGTGGATATTTAAAATGCTGTATATATTTGACAGGATTCTGTATAGCGCATAAGCTGTCAAAGAGTGACGACGCATTCACATGTTGCTATGAGGTAATCAGTGGACAATAGTGGGTTAGCCCCTCCCTTTTGCAACAATGCAATAAAGGGGTGTCTGAAAACAAGATAAAAATCTAAATCTGGGGGACATTACCCTGCTTAATGGACAGATAATTTCACTTCACAAGATGTCTTGAATTAAGATTGTTAAATCTAGAAATAAGCATGTCGACCACTTAAATTAAGAAATTAACCTTTAAAAGATATATTATTTGACACTTCTAGCTCTAAAGTTTTTTTTTTTATCTTTACACACTGCAAATTATTTGGTTCTTACCCAGATTTTTTAAAAACCCTTAGATTTAGAAATTTTGGATATCTTTTAAGGGTTAATTTCTTCTTTGTAATTTCTTTGTTACTGTTCATTTGTAAATCACAAATCAAATTAGTCCCAACAAAAAAATGCAGCCAATCCACAGAGACCCACTACATAAGCAAATGTTCCAGCACAGAAAGTAAGACCATGAGTCAAGACTCAACGGTTTATCATAAGCAGAAAAAAAAATAAAAACATTTAGGGACAATAATGTGCTCACTTTTGAGAGGGAGGGTAGATGTCTTTCTAATATGGTAAAATAAGCCATCTTTGTAAAACTAGCAATACCATGGAGGAATAAACTCTGATTTATTTCTCCATGCACGTATGTAAAATTATCTGTGTGTTTCAAACAATGCAGCAGTCACGACACACATACTTTCATAGGTCCTTTACATCGGCACAGGTGTTAAAACATTGCAGAGCGTGCACTGCAGACAATTTCAAGTTTCTCATGACATAATATATGGTGACAACCAAAGAAGTTGCAATGATGGTTCTATCATACAAATAAATAAATAAAGCAAGTGTAGGCAACAGTGCTCTGTGCTGCCATTGAATCCTTCATGACAAGATAATACACATACACATATGCATGCACATATGCACATATCCCCCCCCCCCCCCACCACCACCACCAAGTGGTACTGCTCCAATTCATTCATATGAGGCAATGATGACTGTTCCATGTTAGTATCTAGGCTCTGTTCGTACTCCTCCGTTTGCATGATCAGGTCCGTATCTCTAAGCTTTCATATATGAACAATGTTCCATCTGTATCTGTATTAAACGTTAGCGACAAACAGTCAGACACAATCCAACAACTAGGAGCAGCTTTTGATGAGTCTTTTTGTCTGATATCTTCTACCTGGATGAGTAAGAATTTAACAGAGGGGTTTTTTTTTAGTGAAGCTTAGGGCTACTGTCCGGCGATCGCCTTATTATTTCTTCTGTTTTTCTTGTTGCTTAATGCTGACAAATTATACTGTATTTGTTGTCTTTCTGCTGCCTGATTCTGCCCCCCTCTGTTTAAGGTGCAGCTCCATCCAGAGATCGGAGTGGGTGTTTTCTTGTGCAGGCCTCCTGTCTTGTGCACCAGCATGGACTCCCAAAAGCTCCCAAAATTTCCAGTATTGTCAATAGTGTCTGTAGCATGGCCCAAACAGAAGGTCACCCCTTTGAGTCTGGTCTGCTTGAGGTTTCTTCCTCAAATCAGAGGGAGTTTTTCCTTACCACTGTCTCCTGTGTGCTTGCTCTAGGGGTTGATAAGGTGAAACCTTACTTGTGTGAAGCACCTTAAAGCAACTTTGTTGTGATTTGGTGCTATATAAATGTAATAAATTGAAAAATAAATTAACATTTATAATCATCTGTAGAGATGATATTTATGTACCACATAAACAGTAGCTGGAAATACCAGACTACTCAAATTAATTGGCAACTGTTTTATTTCTCAAGAAAATGTCAAATTATAGCTCCAGCTTCATATGTGAAGACTGCTGCTGCTTGTCTTTATACAAATCACTGACATATTAAGTTGATCTTTTGGATTTGGGCTGTTGGTGGGACAAAACAGGACATTTCAAGATGACACCTTAGACTCTGGGAACTTGCAAAGGGAATTTTTTGTTTCCTGTCGGTCATATGGATGGGTGACCATACAGAATACATGAGCATTTCTGCCTGACATTTCCTCCTCTGACACGTTTGTTCTGGAGTGTAACATAATACAACACAGTCACTGACTCACTAATTGCAGTCTACTTTACTGGAGCTCTAATCTTCTTCAACCATCCATCATTGTTAACGCTGGACTGTAGATGGCTGCAACATTTCTGTCTTTGCATCTGTGTCATGTTTTGTTCAAAAAGAATAAGAGCCTTCATTGAGCCTTGTCATTGTATATACATACAACAAAATTTGTCCTCTGCATTTATTCCATCCCAATTACAGTTCGACACAGTCCAACCACTAGGAGCAGTACTGCATTTATATACAGTAGTACTTTTCCATCTGCATCATCATCATCAAAGCGCTTTACAAATAATGCCTCACATGCACCCCAATGTGAGGGTGCTGCCATACAAGGTACACACCGGGAGCAACAACGGGATTAAGGACCTTGCCCAAGGTGCCTTAGTGATTTTCCAGTCAGGCTGGGATTTGAACCTATGGTCTCAAGCCCAACGCATTAACTACTAGACCATCACCTCCCCTTTTGACTGTGGGAGGAAACCAGAGTGCCCGGAGGAAACCCACACAGACACGGGGTGAACATGCAAACTCCACACAGAAAGAACAGGAAGTGATCCCACTACCTGCTTGCTGTCTGGCACCAGTGCTAACTACTAAGACACTGTTCCACCCATACTTCAAATTTGTAAGTATGGCCATTCCGGGTTCTGGAACCAGTGATCTTAGTTAAAACGCATCAAGAAAGAAGGAAGTATACTACTTGTACAGACATTAAAAAAACCTCTGACCACCAGATATACCAGAGGCACTTGGATTGGTTTAGGGTTACGGTGACCAGGAAATTAATGGATACGTTTAGAGTAACATTTAGGTTTGGGGCAAGTCTTTTCTGCACGTCCTTCCCTGTTTCCTGTCTATGTTCTCTATTGCTATACTAAAGGCTGAAAATGCCCAAATATATGTATGTTCTTTTTTCCAACAGGGGTGGTGGCCAAGTGGTTAATGTGGTTTCAGTTCAGAAGGTTCTGGGTTCAAATCCCACCCCAGCCACATTTCTCCATGTAATGTGGAGTTGCGTCAGAAAGGGCATCCGGCATAAAATCTGTGCCAATTCAACATGCAGCTCCACCTTGGATTTGCTGTGGCAACCCGAGTGCAAACAAGGGAGCAGCCGAAGGGACTTACTTACATATGTATGTTCTTTTTTCTGATTTTTATTGACTCAAAGAAGGCCCAATAAAACCCAGAAAATCCTTATAAAAATATGCTTTGTGATTACTGGGGTGGAAGAAACTAGAGCACAAGAAACTTTATTATTATCAAATCCCAAATGGAGCCAATGTTGAAACGATATAATTGTAATCATAATTATAGACAGATCATAGCTCTACTAGGCAAATTGTGTCTATATAAAATTGATCTTGTAATCAACTGCAAAAGGCAGCAATAAAAATAAAAGTGACCTAATTTAAAAGCAGCATCTCTTGGTAGAGCCAAGGGCCATACCAGATGTGAGAAGAACTTCACTGGTTTTGGAACAGAAACTGTTCAACCTCTCAGCGGCGGAGAAGTGTATCAGGTTCTTGAAGAAACATGGACATGACATTGTTGGGTTTCTCTGAATGGATAATTTGGGCTGAACTTTGACTGCCGTAGCTCCTCTCTGGTCCTACTTTCACATCCCGGAGCCTAGAAGGCAGCTGGTCAGCTCCATGAGAGCACGACAGAGATGGTGAGTGACACCCAAACTCAGGACAGACAGTGGTCTGACTATACTGTGTGTGGGAAGGGGGTGGGGGGATAGTTGTCAAAGGGCCCATTGTCTGACAGACCAGCATGGATCCACGTGCAGTGCATGATCCTCACTGTGGGACCGAGTTGTCCAGGAGGATGTAGCTGTGGTCTCCCAGCACAGGTTAAAGTCTAACCGTGTCCGTGTTTTCTCAGGAAAATGTGTTTATCTAGAGGACCAACATGGAGGCCCTTTTGTTTAACTAAGTAGGAAGGCTCGCCCTGAAAGTAAAGGAAGGTAAAGCTCTCTGAAACACACAGGAACCAGGTGGCTTTCTCTGCTCCTTTAGATAGCTACTTGTGCATGTGTTTCAGTGTTTGTGTTCATGTATACGCTATAAAAACCTTACAAACTGAGTTAATTAAGCATTTTAAGCCTGGCAGTTGCCTCAAAATGATTGACTTGGACCAAATGATTCAACTGTGAAAATTTATTTCATTGAACAGAAATTAACATGACCAATTTGTGTTAACATAAATAAGGATATAAAATTAATATCCTCATGTGGATCTACCAAGAGATGCTGGGCAGGGCAAAGCCAGAGGAAACTCTGATGGAGGCCCGCAGCGGTCCTGATGTGCAAACTGGTCATCCGACCTGGGTATAGGGGTGAAAGACTAATCGAACCATCTAGTAGCTGATTCTCTCTGAAGTTTCCTTCAGGATAGCTGGCACTCCCCGCTTGCAGTTTTATCTGGTAAAGCAAATGACTAAAGGCCTTGGGGCCAAAACGATCGCAACCTATTCTTAAACTTTCAATGGGTAAGAAGACCGGCTCGCTGGCTTGGAGCCGAGCGTGGAATACAAGCCAGTCTTGGTAAGCAGAACTGGCACTGCGGCATGAACTGGTGTCCTAGTGCAAACACAACAATATGGAGCTCAATGCCCTCAAGACAGTGGAGATGGTTGTTGACGTCAGGAAGAACCCAGTCCGGGCCAACCCCATCACCCTGTGTGACTCCCCAGTCGCCATTGTGGAGTCCTGCCACCTGGGGAACACCATCACCCAGGACCTCAAGTGGGAGCTGAACGTCAGCTCTCATCAAAATCACAACAGAGCATTTTTGCAGCAACTAAGGAAGTGCAACCTGCCAAAAATAATGATGGTGAACTTCTACACCGTCATTGTTGAGTCTATCATCTCCTCCTCCATCACTGTTTAGTATGCTGCTGCCACTGCTAAGGACAGGAGCTGACTGCAGCATATCCACGCACCAGTGAAGGTGATCGACTGCAATCTGCCATCCCCACAGGACCTGTACACCTCCTGAGGCAAGCAAGGAAGATAGCGGCTGATCCCTCTCATCCAGGACACAAACTTTTTGTCACCCTCCCCTCTGGCAGATGGCTGAGATCCATCAGGAGTAAAACCTCAAGACACAAAAACAGCTTCTTTCCATCCGCAGCTAGGCTCATAAATAATGCCAGAGACCCCCACTTACCCTGCCTCCGCCCACGCCCAGAAAGTACAGATTGATCATTCCTGCACTGAAACATACTGTACATCTGCATGCCTTGTACAGCCCCATTCCACTGTTATTTGACAGTGAACATAGTTTTTCCCATTTTGTCTATATGACTCCATTTTAAGCCATGGAAGACTCCATTAAATATTGGAGGTGATCTGGATCCAGATTCTGGATCAAGATTCACTTTATAAAGGCTTTGAAGTATACTTCAAAACTGCTTCATGGATTCTCACCAAATTTTCACCACAGACAGATATTAGGCCATGGAAGAATCCATTAAATTTTGGAGGTGATCTGGATCCGGATCAAGTTTCACTTTATATAGGTTTTGAAGGATTACATCAAAACTACACAGATTCTCACCAAAATTTCCACCAGAGATGCATACTGTATTAGGGCATGGAAGACTTCACCTAATTTTAGAGGTACTCTGGATCCAGATTTTGGATCAAGATTCACTTTGTATAGGCTTTCAACGATTACACAGATCCTCACCAAATTTGCACCACAGATAGATAGGGAATGGAAGACTCCACTGAATTTTGGAGGTGATCCAGATCCATATTCTGGATCAAGATTTCCCTTTATATATGCTTTGAAGGATTTCGTCAAAACTACTTCATGGATTCTCACTAAATTTGCACCACACATAGATATTAGGGCAGATTCCACTGAATTTTGGAGGTGATCCGGATCTGGATTGGCGGATGTCAGAAATCTTTGATTGCTCTTTTTAAGTTTTTTTTATTGTTGTTTATGCACCAATTACTGCTTACAGAAGCATTTTTCCTTTTCTTGTTATTGTTTATGCACCAATGACACCAGATCAAATTCCTTGTATGTAGAATAGAATACGAGGTCTGTCAATAAAGTATCGGTCCTTTTTATTTTTTTCAAAAACTATATGGATTTCATTCATATATTTTTACGCCAGACATGCTTGAACCCTCGTGCGCATGCGTGAGTTTTTCCACGCCTGTCGATGACATCATTCGCCTGTGAGCACGGCTTGGGAAGGAGTGGTCCCGCCCCCTCGTCGGATTTTCATTGTCTGGAAATGGCGGAATGAAAAGGACTTTTCCATCAGAATTTTTTCAGAAGCTGTTAGAAACTGGCACCTGGAAACCATTCGAAAAATGTATCTGGCTTTTGGTGAAAATTTTACAGGCTTCACTGAGAATAAGGACTGTTAGTACAGCTTTAAGGACGCGCGGAGGCTTCGCGCGTAAAGACCAATTCGCTTTGGAAGCGAGACAAAGGAACACCTCCATTTCGGCGTGTCAGAGGACAAGTTTGGACCAGCTCTCCACAATTTCTCTGATACTTACTGGACCGGTAAGCATTGAAAGCCGAGATAGGCATTCTCTTCCAAAGCGAATCACTCTTTATGTGCGAAGCCTCCGCGCGGCTTTCCATGACAAAATCTTGTTAAAAGTGAAATCTGCCGGAAAATGGCTGATGTCCAGCTCTTGTGATAACCAGAGAAAGAACACACAACGGTCTTGTATCCACAGAGGCATCCGTTTAGAAATGGTCCGGTGGCTTGTGCCGCGTCGTCGCAGTTCGGAGCGCAGCACGCCGAGCGTCCTTAGTCCTTATTCTCTGTGAAGCCCGTAAAATTTTCACCGAAAGCCAGATAAATTTTTCGAATGGTTTCCAGGTGCCAGTCTCTAACAGCTTCTGAAAAAATTCTGATGGAAAAAAAGTCCTTTTCATTCCGCCATTTCCAGACAATGAAAATCCGACGAGGGGGTGGGACCACTCCTTCCCAAGGCGTGCTCACAGGCGAATGACGTCACCGACAGGCGTGGAAAAACACATGCGCACAAGGGTTCAAGCATGTCTGACGTAAAAACATATGAATGAAATCCATATAGTTTTTGAAAAAAATAAAAAGGACCGTTACTTTATTGACAGACCTCGTAGAGTCTTCATTGTCATTGTACATATACACAGTGAAATTTATCCTCTGCCTTTATTCCATCGTAATTACAGTTAGACACAATCCAACCACTAGGATCAGTGGGCACCCACAGTCCGGCGCCCAGGGACCAACTCCGGCTGTAGAGATGCTGCCTTGGTCAGGGGCAGAGAAAGGAGCAGACCCTAAATAAGCATGTTTTTGATTGTGGGAGGAAACCAGAGTGCCCGGAGGAAACCCACACAGACACAGGGATAACATGCAAACTCCACACAGAAAGAGCGGGAAGCAATCCCACAACCTTTTTGCGGTGAGGCACCAGCGCTAACCATTATGCCTCTGTGCTGCCATGAGAACATACTTGGCAAAAAATTTGATTCTGAGCCCTTATGCTGACTGTACCCTTGTTCGAAGCAGGTGTTGCAAAGGAGCCATCACTAATTTGCAGTCATAACCAAATACTTTTGCACCACACCCAGACACACATTCCATCTATTCTTTAATCATATATTTTGGTCCATATTGTGATGTCTTGCTTTTAATCCATACTCCGGCACAATGTTCGAAACAGAGGTGTTTCAAAGTTAAAAAATATTTTGAAGCAGTGCTTCAAGTTACCCATCACGAATTTTCAGTATGGAAAAATAGTTTTGTCACCGTGCCCAGCCACATTTTATATATTCTTTTAATCCAGTTTTACATTTTCATTAGGTTGTATAATTTAGCCTGTATCTGGCTGTAAGTATGGTGCATCATGTTTCTCCCCATGGCTACTAGTTTAACTGTAGTCATTAGCTGATGTGAAGGGCAGAGCAGACATGTCTATGGAATATTACATAGGCAAAACAAAGTTACTTTTGGAATTAATCTGTTGGGAAGGTGTCGTAACACGGACTCACAACAGGGGGCGCAAATGAACGGACAATGGATAAGACAAAGAGTAACAATTTAATGTTGTGAAACGCACAACTGGATACAGACAAAGATACAATGCCAATTAAACACAAGGTGACGTGCGGGCAGGCTCGAAGATAGGAGACCTCTGGCGATCAAAGAGCCGGGACCCACACAGCTTCCACCACCAATGGCCTGAAGAACACTGGAGCCGCCAAGTCCTAAGTCCCCAGGTGGTCACCGTCTTCTGTTGCAGACCCTGGTACTGCTGGCAGAAGATGAAAAACAGTCAATGGTGAGTGTGTATCCACACACCCAGTAATCCTTCAATACAGATCTTCAAGGAGGGAAAACCTCCACCTCCAGAAACAATTTCACCCGTGCAGCTCCTGTTAGTCTCTTCCCTGGATGGAGTGAGAGGCGAAGAACGTCGCCCTCCCACTATCCACCAATCCAGCTTCTGACAGAGCCCGCAGGAACATGGCTGCACACAGAACAATGTTAGATACAACGATAATTCAGCAGAGAAGGTTACCTTAGACGGTAGCTGATTTCTCGGCGAGGAGGTGGAGTAATAATCCGGCTTTTGTAGGGACGCTGGTGATTGGTGACAGCTGGTGTAAATGAGTGACAGCTGTCACTCTCTATCTCGGCGCCCTGTCATGCTTGAAGCCCGCACTCCAAGCAGGGCGCCGACTGCTGGTGGTGGGCCAGCAGTACCTCCTCTTCAGCGGCCCACACAACATAATCTAGTGTATCAAAGTTTACCCAGTGCCAATCAGTTCATCCTCGTTATGCTTTTTTCTTTTTTAATTTGCTGAGTTACAAGACAATACCATTTATTGTTTTTGAGTTATTGTACAGAAGCCAGTTCACTCATCTAAATTTTTGCTGTTCAAGACCCACATGGTTGCCAGCACAGGAAATATTAGAAGCAGTACTGAGAGAGAGTGATCTGCTGAGCCACAGTCACCAATAATCCTGTCCTAAATTATATTTCAACTGTCTTATAGTCATCCTTATCTCATGATAAGGAGCTGGGCTACCAATATGTAGAGTTGGGTTCCATTCCAGCTCATGCTACCTGCCCATGTCTGTCCTTGGACAAGGTATCGCATTGTTTCCGTCCACCCAGCTTTAAATGGCTCTTGGGCCTGGCTGAGGAGGTAACAGACGATGGACTTGCTTCCCATCCAGGCGGAGTCATGGGCTCTCATTCACTTCCCAATACAGAATCTGGGGATAAACACCTGACCCAGTGGGCATCATGGCATACATAGGAGCAACTTACTGTCTTATCTTCCTAATAAGTCAAAATGTCAGACAAAACTAACTCTTTGACCCCATTTATGCTTGGCATAAAAATGTATTTTGGTAACTGGATTGCAGTTTGGATGGTGCTCAATCACAAAAGTACAAGTGTTCTGATGGGCCAAAGCACCTCAGGAGGAGGGCAGAGATGCACGGTGAGTAAACTGAACACCAGTGAAAATGTATTTCCATCCCACATACAACAATGTGGGCCAGTCACAAAAATGAACAGTGTCTTGCTGCTCGGACCATGAACAAATCTTTTCATGTTTAATATTAAATCTAGAGCACAAACCTCCACCAACACTACTTTCCAATTCCACAACATTTTACTTTGGAAAAAAAAATTCAAGGTCAAAGTCCTGTTAGAAAAGGCTTTTCATAAGTTAAATTAGATGTGATCAAATGTCAGGAGTATGTATTTAGTTCATGCACTTGAATCAAAGTGTTTCTTTTTTGTGGTGTTGTCAGGTTTTTGTTTCCCAACTTGTTCAGTTTCTGAATTCTTTTGCACATCATTTTCACAGAACATTAGTTATTTCTGCTATGCACAATTTGTCATTGTTTTTGGCACTTGGTTTCAAATCCACAATCCGGATCAGACTTTGTCAGGTAATAGTGAGTGACAGTCTGCACCTCACTTTCAAATATGAGAGTAATTGGGGTACTTTTGATTAAGATATAATGTAAAATACACATTAAATTGGGTTTTCAATGTTAAATTTAAATGGCCACAAACTCTGTAATCTGGATCAGATCTGGATCAAACTTTGTCAGTCAATAAAGGATACCGTCCTCCATAACACGCTCAAATATGAAAGAAATAAACTTTTTCATAGAGTTATACATTTTTGAAAATTTGTTCAATGTTAAAAATAGGGATTTTTACAAGATTTTTCCTGACTTTGACCTGTGACCTTGAAAATTGAGTCAGTTCCTACCTATCAGGAAATGAATCCTCTGTAAAACTTTTGTAATAATATATAAAAAAAAACTGTGGGTTACCGGATGTTCACAAACAGACAAACAAACAAACTTTGTTGGCGGAGGTAATTAATTGATGAACCATTTTGAAAGAGAGAAATGCATTTTTAAAACTGAGTAGAATCAATATGAATCTCCAAAGTTTACTTTACTTTTATCATTAACTTTACTTAATTGGTTTGAAGTAATTAGCTGTATAAAATATTTAAGTTGGACTAAAGTCTTAGATTTTTTTTTGTTGTTCTGTCCCAAGCAAAGAAAACGGTGGAACTGCTGATAATCTGTGAAAAAAAGTTGCATCTAATCATACAAAGAGTGAAACAGCTGTAAACACAAACAGTGCAAGAAATTAATAGGCACGATGTAGAACACTGCCACATGGGGCAAAAATAGTGTCAGAAAAATGCAACAGAACTTCTATGGCATTTTGAGATCAGAAGTCTTCAGTTTTGAAACAAAATAGATTTAATGCCGCGTTCACACCAGACGCCACACGAGCGATGGCAGCGAGAGGTTGCCATGTAATCCCTATGGAAGGATGTGTTGTGGCGCCACAAAAGTCCAAGCCACGCAATGCCACGCTATGGATGTGAATAAAGCAATTGGCGCGTTTGTGGTGCGATATCGCCACAATCAGGGATTGGATATGTAGTGACGTGAAGGTGTCTGGAGTTTATACTTGATGTGGACATGTCCTGTCTCTGGCAATCAGCCTGTGAGCAGGACTTATGTTCCTTTTGTCCTTTATTTAACACAATTATGACAGAGTTTGAGGGGAGAGTGAGGAACTGCAGCAGCAGCCAGTTGTTTTTTGTTTTTGTTTTTTTTCTTTGTTCACATGTGTGCGCCGAACGGGACAGGAGGTCCGCAAACTGGGTCCTGGAAAGGCGGAAGTACTGCTGAAAGCGGCCGTCATCCAGACGCAGCTCCTGCAGCAAATGATGAACTTGTGGCATCGCATGGTGCCCAGTGTGAACGCAGCTCAAGCAGAGCGACACACCGGGCGATGGTGGTGCATCCATTGCCAGGCGAGAGACGCAAATTTGTGGCGTCGCATGGTGTCCAGTGTGAAAGCAGCTTAAGTCAACAAAATGAGAACTTCTGAAATGGCCAAGAACAAGCTACTCTAAAAAAAAAAAAAAAAAAAACTACTGTTAAAGTCTAATAACCTGATATCATAAGGAATAAAATATGTGGTTTGTCTATTAGTTCTACTCAAGGGTGCATAACAGCAGCAGCCTAAAGGCATCACCATGAGCTCAGAAGACAAAATGTGATCAGACTGGCTGATAACATTCTCTGCTTTCTCTTTGACCTCGTTCTCTCAGAGTGAACACAAGTCTCTGAGTGACTCCAATAATCTTGGACTACAATTATTATCATCATCATCATTATTATTAGTTAAGTGACTGACAGGAAGCTCACTAAAAAGTGAAAAAATAGGTTTTCTTATGTTCAAAATTAACAATTTTTTAAACATGGTATGATTGTTTATTTAAATTTTATTATGATATTATTATTCATTAATTTGTCAGCATATTAAGAAAGCTGTCTTTAAAACATATCTCATTGAGTAACAAGAGCAATCAGATTTCTGATGTCCACCAATCTGGATCACCTCCTAAAATTCTGTGGCATCCTCCATGGCCTAATATCTATGGTGAAAGTTTCGTCAAAATCCATGCAGTAGTTTTGACGTAATCCTGCTAACAGACAGACAAATAAATAAACAAAGGTGATGATTTTATTGGTTATGTGATTTATAAAAGTGCAGTGCAGTAAAACTGGAATAATGTGGAAAATCTGCTCATCAGAAACTGGGACATACAGCTTCCTTCTTGCAGATATAGTTTTTACACGGCCCAGGGGCAGAAACTGTAGAAGGCATGTGAGACATTCTGCACAACAGCACTTTGGTCTGCATCGCTTCAAGATGGGTTCACTGTGTACCGCCCTGTGGTTCCACATATGAAAAACTTACAACCTTCTGTGTGAGACTGTTTGGAATTTCCATCACCGAAGTGAAATTCTGATTTTAATGGTAAACTCAGAAAATCATTCCAAAGCAACAGTAAACTGCAAGAAAAACAGACACAACAAGAGATCTGGGATCAGAATTATACCATGATAAATACCGGTGGTCGATTGTCTTTTGTGATTAAATACCTGAATTAATAAACTGGTCAGCCTCAGTACACATCAGCACCATCAGCATATCACCTATAATGCGGTGTGAGACAGAATGTGTACTGATCTGCGTAACTTGTTTTGAATAAATCTGATACCAATCAAAAAATGCCTTGATTGGTCCGTATACCAATCAATGATTGGATCAGGACATCCCTAGTTATGCATAAAAACCCTAAAGCGTTCGTGAAATCTACTTGTTCACAAAATGTAAATGTATGGATGCAGTAATCACGTATTCCTCCCACAAACATTCAGACAAATGTGTGTCATTACCAGAGCTGGACTAGGACAAAAGTTCGGCCCTGGACTTTTTGGTCCAGACTGGCACACCACGACAATCTGATACTATGCCAGCTCATCCCCCATAAACACGCAAGCCCTTAATAGCACTATTAAACTGAACAATATCACTTTTTATTATTTGGCTGCGATGCTACGTGCACTCTGATTGGCTGCTTTCTGGTCTGATATTTTCCCATATCAGACTGGTTACCATGACAATCGTTTCAGAATGCGTATCACATTTGTTACAAACCAGAAAGCTAAAAACATGTTTAGAAAAACCAAGTCGGACATTATCATACTCCATAAATATCTAAACGGCATCGAAAAAACACACGGAGATAAAGTTTACCAGCTAACGACCGGACCATCTGTGGCAAGTTCTTCATGGAGTTGAAGTGAACAGGTCTGATTACAAGACCAAAACCATCAGCAGCTTTCATTTTTGGGCAATACCATAAGTTTGCTTGTTTATATAGACATAAATAAATTATAACCTCATGCTCAGTTAATAATCCTTTAATATTCTGGAGCCTTGAATAAAATAAATGAAGACGACACAGTATGTTGCTCACTACGAATCGTAGGTGTAACTGGAAAATATGAAAGGCTAAACATTTACATGAATGAGTGTTTATCCAAACCATGCTACCACCAATCTAAATCATTAATCGCTTCCTGCTCCTGTACCACCTCCATGGGAGCAGGAGACCTCAGGAGTCAATTGTCTGACTCCAAAAACACCTGCTGCTGTTGAGAAGAACCCGCAGGCGCCCCTTCCAGGCAAACATCTCTGAAATTTTACTGCTATTAGCAGCATCAGTTGTGAGAGCTTTTTTCTTTTTCCTGTTTTTCCTACACCACCTTTCCAGTTTTTTCTCCACTTTGTGACTCGTGTTCTCTCTCTCTCTCTCTCTCTCTGCATCATTAAAGGTGATTGGATGAGACGGGTCTAGAACATGCGTTGGTGGGACTCCTAGGCCTCTGGAGCCTATCATAGGGCCACAATTGGATCAGGTATTATTTTGACAGACAAGCCACTGGGCTTATGTTGTGTCTGCAGGCTACAGCTGAGCCCTGTGGGCCGGTGCATGTTTCTCTCCCTAGGCCGGGAAAGTTACCATGGCAAGGCACAGCAAAAAAAAAAAAAAGGGGGGGGCAGCCATCGGCCCATTATTGATCAGGCCACCGGGAAAATCCCGGTACTCCTAATGGCCAATCCACCCTTGATCATTACTGTAATTAAACAGAAAAAAAAAAACTTATATCACCTGTTACTATGTTAGTAAATAGCAAACAGTTATAGACTGTGACCTTCCAGAATACACATCCATCATGTGAAAATAGTTTGGCCTTTGCAGGTCACATGACTTTTTTTAGCCCATTGTTCAAATGTATGGGGTCACTGACACGCTGAGAACATCCTGGATGTGTGAATGTGTGCTGGTTTTCACCAACGACTGACCCAAATGACGTGTTGTTTTTGTGAGTCTCATTCTTGAGTCAAAATCTGTTATTACCCAAGTATGAAGATGGTTGTCAATTGCTTTTCTGGGATATAGTCTTGTTATGCCAGCTACTAGTGTCAAAGCATACAACCTGGAATTCTAGTTTATTCTATATTTTCTTATTTAATTTAGGTCACCTTCCACCTTGATATTTTAGACATTTTGACTTCTTTTCGTCAATACATTGTAGAGCAGGCAGCGGAGTGGGATAAAAAGTTGGGATACCAATGTAAGTATTCAATTTCAATTTACTGTCATTTATATAGCGCCAAATCACAACAAAGTTGCCTCAAGGTGCTTCACACAAGTAAGGTTTAACCTTACCAACCCCTAGAGCAAGCACACAGGTGACAGTGGTAAGGATAAACTCCCTTTGATGATTTGAGGAAGTAGACCAAACTCAAAGGGGTGACCCTCTGCTTGGGGCATGCTACAGACACAATTGACAATACAAATATACAGGAAATTTTGGGAGTCGATGCTGGTGCAAAGGACGGGAGGCCACCTGAAGGAGACACCCACTCCCATCTCTAGATGGAGCCGCACCTCAGAGAGAAAAAACAGAATCAGGCATCAGAAAGACAATAAATACAATATAATTTGGCATTAAGCAACAAGACAAATAAGAAATACTAAGGTGATCATCAGCCACTAGACCTAAGCTTCACTAAAAGACCCAGACTTTAGATAAAGTTGAGGCAGCAGCTGCTCTGTTTAATAATAAAATGAATTTAAAAGGGTAGAAGGCATAGAAATATTCTATGCCAGTGTGCTAGCCATACGAAAGGGAGTGCGTCTTAAGTCTTGACTTGAAAGTCTCCACAGAATGTTTTATTGATGCAGGGAGATCATTCCACAGAACAGGGGCACGATAAGAGAAAGCTTTATGACCCGCAGACTTCTTATTCACCCTATGGACACAAAGTAGTCCTGCACCCTGAGAACGCAGAGCCTGAGCCGGTACGTAGGGTTTAATTAGGTCAGCTAAGTAGGGAGGTGCTATTTTTATAGGTTAGTAGCAGAACCTTAAAATCTGATCTCACAGGAAGCCAGTGAAGGGATGCCAAAATGGGTGTAATGTGGTCAAACTTTCTGCTTTGTGTCAAAAGTCTGGCAGCAGCATTTTGCACCAGTTGGAGACTCCTAAAGCTGGACTATGATAAACCAGAAAATAGAACATTGCAGTAGCCCAATCTAGAAGAGATAAACACATGGATCAGGGTCTCAGCATCAGCCATAAACAGAATGGGATGAATCTTCATTATATTTCATAGGTGGAAGAAAGCAGTGCTCGTAATATCTCTAATATGGAGGTCAAAGGACAACGTAGGATGAAAAATTACCCCAAGGTTGTTCACTTTGTCAGTGTGATGTATGACACACGAGCCTAGGCTAGGCGTTAACTGGTCAAATTGATGCTGATGTCTCACTGGACTAACTACTACCTGGGTTTGATTCCTGGTAATGATACCCTGTGTCCATGGAAAAGACACTTCATCTGGATTGTGCCAGTCCAACCAGCTGTGAGTGGGTATGGATTTTGGATGGGGAAGTAAGCTATGATGAATTGGCATCCCATCCATTGGTCTTGAACTTTAATCAGCTTCACTCTACAGAATCTGGAGATAAGCATGAACACCAGTGGGCCTCAGGATCTGCTGTATATGGATTTACTTCGTGTAAAACCCATTGATAGTATAATTTCCCAAATAATTTTGGTGCACTGTGAATTTAGATGTTCAGCACAAATCATGAAAAAAAAGGATTTTTAAACATTACACTTGTATACGAGGTCTGTCAGAAAAGTATCCGACCTTTTTATTTTTTTCAAAAACCTGATTGATTTGAATCACGTGTGCTTGCATGACCCAACCTCGAACCTTCGTGCGCATGCGTGAGTTTTTTCACGCGTGTCGATTGCGTTATTTGCTTGTAAGCAGTGAAAAAACTCACGCATGCGCACGAAGGTTCGAGGTTGGGTCATGCAAGCACACGTGATTCAAATCCATCAGGTTTTTGAAAAAAATAAAAAGGTCAGATACTTTTCTAACAGACCTCGTATATAAGGTCTCAGGCCGGGGATCGCGTGCTGGTACTGTACATCACAATACGGAACTGCATTGGTTCCTGGATGACAACCACCCAGGCTGACAACAGCCCCATCCCCATTTCTTGAAAGCCTTTCACCACTGGATCATACCCAGAGAAATGCACCACATGACCAAAATGATACGGCTGGCTCCTTCATCATACAAGTGATACTGCTTGTCTAGCCTCTCTAAGTAATCATTTGTTTGACATAATATTCTAGTGGTAGTCAAGGATCCTCAGAAAAGACCCAATGTCAACCATCCATCCATTTTCTACACCCATTTACTCCAATTAAGGGTCACAAGGGGGCTGGAGCCTATCCCAGCAGTCATAGGGTGTGAGGTGGGGTACACCCTGGGCAGGATGCCAGTCTGTCACAGGGCCACATATAGACAGACAAACACATTAACACCCACAGACAATTTAAAGTTTCCACTCAATCTAACCTGCATGTCTTTGGATGTGGGAGGAAGCCGGAGCACCAGGAGGGAACGCACACAAACACCGGGAGAACATGCAAACTCCACAGGTGGGATTCGACCCCATGACCTTCTTGCTGTGACGCAACAGTGCTAACCACTAACCCACCATGCTGCCCTAATGTCAACCAGTTTTTCCTTATTTGTTGAGGTTTTAGGCATATTAGTTTTATGGACAGACAGAAGTATTTGACTGTCTTATCTGTGTGTGTGTCTGAGGGACGTTCACACATAAGAAAAGAGTGATTGTCTTGGTTTGTTAGTGGCTGACTACAGCCGTCTTCGGGGGATGATATAGAGAGGAAATGCAGAAATACCCAGAGCCTTGCTTTCCAAGTACACAGACGCTCATTCTTTATGAACCATTACAAGTTCTTCCATAATGTATTCATGAGAGAAAGTCTCACAGCAACACAGTTCTGGGTTTGAACCCCAACAGAGTTGTATATTTTTCCTTGGCTTCACGTACACATTATTTATTGACTTTCTCTCAATCTGTGCACTATACTGAAAGTAAACACTTATGACATTAAGAAATTAATACTGATGAAAGTGTGAGTGAGTGGGTTAAGAGTTATGTTAACGTCCCCTCGGTCCTTCCAGTAGATTGAGCTCACCGACTGAACTGCATGACACCAAATGAACTGTGGTCAACATGTAGAATTGTTCTCTAAATGCCATTCTCTCTCAGCTCATCTGCACAGTACAGCTCCGTCACGTGTACCACCTGAAGGAGGATCAACACGGCAACATCTGGAAATGTTCTGAGGACTGTAATTTTAGAAGCTCTGCAAGACTCTTTATCCCCTCACAGTATGCTGTTTATTTTGGTCCTGGTCTCTGGTCAATAGCCAGGTTTCTGAGAAGCAGCCACCAGGTTACTGGGATTGACAATGTGTTCCCCCTCCCCGAGGCAAAACCTTAAAGAGAGACACCATTTATGCAAGCACACAAAAATACAGCGAGTGTCACTGTCCTCTAAATAGGATTCCAAAAAACAGCCTATTTCTCAAGGCAGGTTATTCATGCTTCATGTAGCAACCTAAGCATGCCGATTTAAAAAAAAAAAAAAAAAAAAAAGATGTTCTGTACGGTTTCATGTATACCAGAAAGATGGTATAGTGCTTACAAACTGTTTGACTATTCATGCAATTTGAAGGGCCACATGCATAATGGGGTCAATGAGTGAGTGGGTTTGCAAAGTTTGTAAAAACTACTATATATTAATATTTGAAATTTTACATTGTGATCAGTACAGATGAGGATCAGTGAACCTCCTACTTTTGTCAATGATTACATCTTTTAGCATAATTTGCAGTTATGTGCAGCACAGTGGAATTTGTTTAATTTGTGCTTACTTGTAAAATATGTAAAAAATATTTCTGTATTCAGTTTTATCCAGTTAAATGGAGTGTGTACATTCATTTGAAGAAATATTTTGGAGGAAATGCATGTGTGTCTCCTCCTTGTTATGGGCTGAGCTCGCTAGGATGTGATGCTGGATCCGTCCCTACTTGTTGCTAATCACAGGGTCCTGATGGCCATAAGGCCACTGTTGCTGTTATTGAATACAGTTGTAGGCAAAGGTTTGGGCACCCCTGATAATTTTCATGATTTTCCTTTATAAATCGGTTGTCTGAAGCAGACATTTCAGTTAAATATGTCATATAGCAGACAAACAGTGATATGTGAGAAGTGAAATGAAGTTTATAGGATTTACAGAAAGTGTGCAACAATTACTTAAAATTAGGCAGGTGCATATGGGCACCCTTGTCATTTTATTTATTTGAATACATTTAGCATTAATTATTGGAACACAAAATTGGTTTGGTAAGCTCATTGACCCTTGACCTCCATACACAGGTGAATCCAATCATGAGAAAGGGTATTTAAGGTGGCCATTTGCAAATGTTGCCCCTCTTTGCATCTCTTCTAATGAGTGGCAACATGGGAGCCTCTAAACAACTCTTAAATGACCTGAAAACACAGATTGTTCAACATCATGGTTTAGTGGAAGGATACAAAAAGCTATTAGAGATTTCAGCTGTCAGTTTCCACTGTGAGGAACATAGTGAGGAAATGGAAGACCACAGGCACAGTACTAGCTAAGGCCCGAAGTGGCAGGCCAAGAAAAATCTCAGATAAGCTGAAGCGAAGGATGGTGAGAACAGTCAGTCAACCCACAGACGTCTTCAGGGTTGTCCTGGTGTCTTTCCTCACTCTTCACCTTCTTATACAGTCACTCAGTTTTTGAGAACTATCTACACCACACAGATTTACCATAGAGTGCTATACTGTTATATTTTGTTGTATATTGTATTTCTTCATAATTCATGTAAATAATGTCCAAGACAGTCAGTGTCTTGGGAATGTTCATGTATCCATCCCGACTTTTCCGAAGAAAACTGTATATAAAAGTGATGGTTTACATGTGCTATACTAAAGGGGGCACTTACTTATTCACACCATCATTTTGGCTTTTAGATTTTTGTTTCTTTTAATTCATGATGTAGCAATTACCTTTCACTGTGAGTTTAAACTGCATGATTTTAGGAATTCAAATATACAAGGCCTGAATTTTTGTTTTGTTTTTGATGTCCTAATAAAAAAACCTAACATTTAAAGGGTCAGGGGGGCAAACACTTTTTCACAGCACTGTAAAACCGGCACCCCAGAAAACCTCTCACATGATTCCACTGCATAGAATATATAACCCCTGGCAAAAATTATGGAATCACCGGCCTCAGAGGATGTTCATTCAGTTGTTTAATTTTGTAGAAAAAAAGCAGATCACAGACATGACACAAAACTAAAGTCATTTCAAATGGCAACTTTCTGGCTTTAAGAAACACTATAAGAAATCAGGAAAAAATTGTGGCAGTCAGTAACGGTTACTTTAGACCAAGCAGAGGGAAAAAAATATGGACTCACTCAATTCTGAGGAATAAATTATGGAATCACCCTGTAAATTTTCGTCCCCAAAACTAACACCTGCATCAAATCAGATCTGCTCTTTAGTCTGCATCTAAAAAGGAGTGATCACACCTTGGAGAGCTGTTGCACCAAGTGGACTGACATGAATCATGGCTCCAACACGAGAGATGTCAATTGAAACAAAGGAGAGGATTATCAAACTCTTAAAAGAGGGTAAATCATCACGCAATGTTGCAAAAGATGTTGGTTGTTCACAGTCAGCTGTGTCTAAACTCTGGACCAAATACAAACAACATGGGAAGGTTGTTAAAGGCAAACATACTGGTAGACCATGGAAAACATCAAAGCGTCAAGACAGAAAACTTAAAGCAATGTCTCAAAAATCGAAAATGCACAACAAAACAAATGAGGAACGAATGGGAGGAAACTGGAGTCAACATCTGTGACTGAGCTAAGGAAAAGCAATCATGGACTGTGGATGACTGGATGAAAGTCATATTCAGTGATGAATCTCAAATCTGCATTGGGCAAGGTGATGATGCTGGAACTTTTGTTTGATGCCATTCCAATGAGATTTATAAAGATGACTGCCTGAAGAGAACATGTAAATTTCCACAGTCATTGATGATATGGGGATGCATGTCAGGTAAAGGCACTGGGGAGATGGCTGTCATTACATCATCAATAAATGCACAAGTTTACGTTGATATTTTGGACACTTTTCTTATCCCATCAATTGAAAGGATGTTTGGGGATGATGAAATCATTTTTCAAGATGTTAATGCATCTTGCTATAAAGCAAAAACTGAAAACATTCCTTGCGAAAAGACACAGGGTCAATGTCATGGCCTGCAAATAGTCCGGATCTTAATCCAATTGAAAATCTTTGGTGGAAGTTGAAGAAAATGGTCCATGACAAGGCTCCAACCTGCAAAGCTGATCTGGCAACAGCAATCAGAGAAAGTTGGAGCCAGATTGAAGAGTACTGTTTGTCACTCATTAAGTCCATGCCTCAGAGACTGCAAGCTGTTATAAAAGCCAGAGGTGGTGCAACAAAATACTAGTGATGTGTTGGAGCGTTTTTTGTTTTTCATGATTCCATAATTTATTCCTCAGAATTGAATGATTCCATATTTTTTTCCATCTGCTTGGTCTAAAAAAGTAACAGTTACTGACTGCCACAATTTTGTTTTCCTGATTTCTTATAGTGTTTCTTAAAGCCAGAAAGTTGCCATTTGAAATGACTTTAGTTTTGTGTCATGTCTGTGATCTGCTTTTTTTCTACAAAATTAAACAACTGAATGAACATCCTCTGAGGCCGGTGATTCCATAATTTTTGCCAGGGGTTGTATAAACATAGCATATGTCTCCACTTATGTGTTAAAATGATATATGGTTTTATAGTACAGGTGATAATGAAGACTGGAAATTATTTAAGAATGCTTTAAAGATGGTATATGGTCTGTTTCTCCAATACACTACCAAGAAATTGCCTGAAACATAAGTTGGTATTGTGAAATTATGACACAAAAAGTAAAATCAAGGTGATATGTATGGAAGCCTCATCAAATAACAGAAGACGGCCATTTTCAAAAGGAACATTCCTGTAGCCTGCTTCAGTACATCACCAAGAAATGGTTTCAATCAGATGCAGTCTTTCTTTGGCACAGAAACAAATATCAAGATGGCAACATTGGTGGCCCTGGCTCACACTTTTTTGTGCTCCCATCATGAAATGAGACATTTTCATGACACTTTTTTTAATTTTACCATTTCAAACCCTACCCCTGCCCCAACCATAACCCCTCCCAGACACCCTCGCATCACCCTGCATTTTGTGCTCCCATGAGGAAATGAATTTGTGCTCCCATCATGAAGCACGAACCATAAATTTACATTTTGTAATGCCATCACAAAATGTCATGAGATTGTGTTGTGATGGCCACACTGGTTTCACTTTGATTTATTTCAATTTATTTAGTTTACAAAGCACCAAATAACAAAGCTGCCTCAAGGCCCTTCACACAAGTAAGGTCTAACCTTACCAACTCAAGAGCAAGCACACAGGCGACAGCAGTAAGGAAAAACTCCCTCTGACGATATTGAGGAAGAAAAAACAAGCAGACCAGACTCAAAGGGGTGATCCTCTGCTTAGACCATTCTACCAAAAAGCTTGACAATACACAACACAACAATTGATGAGAGTCCATGTAAGCATCCAGTCCACCCTTGGAAGGGGTGGGGGTGATGATGGATGATCCCTATTTTGAAAAAGGATACTTCCTCTAGTCTCCTCCAATACTCTACTAAGAAATGGTTTCAATCACAGAAGTGTCTGTGGAGATTCTCAGTCATCCATCCAGGCCATGGTAGCTTTTCTGAAAGAAGAGTGACATGTTGACCTGACTCAGTCTACAGTATATGAAAAGTGTTCTGATTGTACGGAAACAAAAATCAATGTTGTCAATATCAGTGTTGAAAAAAAAAAAAAATCAACCAGATCATTGCTGAAATATGTTGCTGTTATATCAGTTGGATGGTACTTCAGAAATGTACCACTCACACAACCCAAAATCAGTCTCAGTCAAAATCCCTGGACTCTAAAAATTAAACCCTGCACTGGTAACAAAATAGGGCTTGAATTGAAAAACGTAGACAAGCGTTTGAGTGAGTATGCTTATCTCAGTGAGCGAGTGGCGACAATAACTCAGCACAACAAAAGATGTCTTTTACTCACCAAATTAAGAGAAAATAATAGAACAATTCCTATTGCATCTTCAGTGCACCAGATCAATCAAAAGAGCAAATTTGAGGTACTAGCCCACAGACATACTGTCAGCTGCCAGATGTTTCATGGAGATGCCCGACTTCAGCAGTGTCAGTTAACAGGTTATGAATACTTAGCTGGTGCCGGAGAAAGTGTTGAAAATTACAAACAGCTGTTAAAACTCACATTTAGCTTGTCTGCTGCCTGAGCACTCAACATGCTGTGCGTTCATCGCTGTACTTTACACAGCGAACAAGATACCAACCACAGGCAGAAGAGAAGAAGAAGAACGTTTAATGTCATCTGCATTTAACTCATCTTAATTAGGGAATAACCCTGTTGTTTCTGATTTGCGGACGTTAATGCTGGATTTTACAGTCGCTATTTACGACCGTAAAATCCAGCATTAACGTCCGCAAATCAGACAAGGGGGTTATTCCCATTCTAATCCAATTCCAATGTTTGCACGGATCTGTTGCCCGCCATTAAAAGGTTATATCTTAATTCGCAAAAATATAGTTCGGTAAAAATGCTACACAGACAAAGGGTGTGGTCGGCTCGTCAAAGCTTACCGTGGCAACAGCGCCTTCAGGCCAAACTGGAAATTCTCTGAGCAGAATCCACATCACTACTTCATATGGCATCTTAAATGAATCCATTTTGGTGTTGTTGCTCCACCAGTTTTTTTTTTTTTCTTCGTCTCCTTGTTTCAATTTTAATTTATTTTATTTATATAGAGCCAAATTACAAAGTTGCCTCAAGGCACTTTACTTAAGGTCTAACCTTAACCCCTAGAGCACACAGGCAACAGTAAAAGTAAGTCCCTTCGGCTGCTCCCTTGTTTGCACTTGGGGTCGCCACAGCAAATCCAAGGTGGATCTGCATGTTGAATTGGCACAAGTTTTACGCCGGATGCCCTTCCTGACGCAACTCCACAGTGGTAAGGAAAAACTCCCTCTGATAATTTGAGGACGAAACCTCAAGCAGACCAGATCTGCTTGGGCCATGCAACAGATACAAATTACGAAACAATTCACAAAATGAATATACAGGAAATGTGTTTTAAGGTAGTTGGGATCCTCTCGCTCTCAGCTGACAGCGCCATTATTGACATCTGCGTAGCAATGCACACGGACAGGGCACAGAGTAACACATTAAATATTTTAATATTTTGCCACCGTTTTATGGTCTGAAATCTCACACGATTAACCAATCAGATTTGCAGAAAAAATGTGATTGGATTAGAATTAGAGTTAAACACAATCCAGGCACCAAGAGGAGTGAGCTGCCACAGTCCAGTGCCCAGGAACCACCTCCAGGTCTTGAGGCGCTGCCTGGAGCAGAGAAAGGAGCATGTTTTGATTGAAGGAGGAAACCGAAGTGCCTGAATGCAACCCAAGCAGACGCGGGAAGAATATGCAAACCCCAGACAGGAACTGGGCATAGGTGGACTCGAGTGCTAAACGTGATGAGCAAATATGAGATGAAACAACAGAACAGGAAATTTAAATTGGAATTAAGCAACAGACAGAACATGCAGCTGGGCAAACTTTTTGGCACTTCTACACCTTAGTGACACTAAATCAAAAAAATGTTCTTGAACATTGTTCTGGAGTCCATATCAAAAGGAAGACATCAGAAGGAATCTGTGCTTAATGGGGCCTCAATATGTCACTGACAAATTCAAAACAAAGGCTTCAAAACTTTCCACTGAAGTAAAGGAAATGAGCACATATGTTGCTTGTTCCACATCGCACCACAATTAATCACAGAAATGTTCTCATATTAAAGCAGGTGTGTGGCATCCTGCAGAGACTTTCAATCACTATTCTCAATTTATATACATCTTTGTTCATGATATTCCTTTTAATTTACAACCCCAATTCCAATGAAGTTGGGGTATTGTGTAAAATGTAAATAAAAACAATGCAATGATTTGCAAATCCTCTTCAACCTATATTCAATTGAAGACACCACAAAGACAAGATATTTAATGTTCAAAACTGATCAACTTCATTGTTTCATGCAAATATTTGCTCATTTTGAAATGGATGCCTCCAACACGTTTCAAAAAAGCTGGGACAGTGGTATGTTTACCACTGTGTTACAACAACAATCAATAAGCGTTTGGGAACTGAGGACACTAATTGTTGAAGCTTTGTAGGTGGAATTCTTTCCTATTCTTGCTTGATGTACGACTTCAGTTGTTCAACAGTCCGGGGTCTCCGTTGTCATATTTTTCATAATGCGCCACACATTTTCAATGGGCAACAGGTCTGGACTGCAGGCAGGCCAGTCTAGTACCCGCACTCTTACTACAAAGCCACGCTGTTGTAACACATGCAGAATGTGTCTTGGCATCGTCTTGCTGAAATAAGCAGGGACGTCCCTGAAAAAGATGTTGCTTGGATGGCAGCATGTGTTGCTCCAAAACCTGGATGTACCTTTCAGCATTGATGGTGCCAAAGATGTTTAAGTTGCCCATGTCATGGGCACTAACACACCCTCATACCATCACAGATGCTGGCTTTTGAACTTTGCACTGGTAACAATCTGTATGGTCTTTTCCCTCTTTTGTCCGGAGGATACGACGTCCATGATTTCCAAAAGCAATTTGAAATGTGGACTCAGACCACATTACACATTTACACTTTGTGTCTGTCCATTTCAAATTCCAAATGATCTCATGCCCAGAGAAGGCGACAGCATTTCTGGATGTTGTTGATGTATGGCTTTTGCTTTGCATGGTAGAGTTTTAACTTGCACTTGTAGATGTAGTGATGAACTGTTAACTGACAATGGTTTTCTGAAGTGTTCCTGAGCCCACGCAGTACGATCCTTTACATAATGATGTCGGTTTTTAATGCAATGCGCCAGAGAAATTGAAGGTCACAGGCATTCAGTGTTGGTTTTCGGCCTTGCCGCTTGCCTGTAGAAAGTTCTCTAGATTCTCTGAATCTTCTGATTATATTATGGACTGTAGATGATGGAATCCCTAAATTCCTTGCAACTGAATGTTGAGAAACATTGTTCTTAAACTGTTGGACTATTTTTGCATGCAATTGTTCACAAAGTGGTGATCCTCACCCCATCTTGGCTTGTGAACAGCTGAACATTTTGCGGATGCTCCTTTTATACCCAATCATAACACTCACCTGTTTCCAATTAGGTGTTCTTTGAGCATTCAACTTTCCCAGTCTTTTGTTGCCCCGACCCAACTTTTTTGAAATGTGTTGCAGGAATCAATTTCAAAATGAGCAAATTTGCACAAAAACAAAAATGGCTATCAGTCTGAACATTAAATATCTTGTCTTTGTGGTGTATTCAAATGAATATAGGTTGAGGATTTGCAAATCATTGTATTCTGTTTTTATTTACATTTCACACAACGTCCCAACTTCACTGAAATTGGGGTTGTAAAAATAAATTTCTTCTTCAACAGCCTTATTTGCAATGAATTTATCACGTCCGCCAAGGGTGTAATAAAATCACCGACAAAGTCAATCAATCAATCAATTTTATTTATATAGCGCCAAATCACAACAACCAGTTGCCCCAAGGCGCTTTATATTGTAAGGCAAGGCCATACAATAATTACGTAAAAACCCCAACGGTCAAAACGACCCCCTGTGAGCAAGCACAAAGTCAAAGTGTAATTGAAAACCTTTGACAGCATTCTGCGTGCACTCCAAACAAACAGTCGGGCAAATTTGTGTGGCCAGCCCGAATGTTTAGCACATGTTCAAAACATTTGAGGTGCAGTTGAGGTGGAAACAGCTTGAACAGCAGTGGAAGTGCAGGCTGACCGCAGTTTGACTACTTTCTAAATATGCTCACTGTGTCAAAACAGCATTTGGAACAGTCTGATTGCACTTGAGACATTCGCCATGGTCAGGCACATCAAATCCTGCCGGCATGTCCTGATTGTGCCACAGATGAGCCGTACGTGCACCTCCACTGTATCCCGCTCGGGGTGTGCAAAGGAAATATTGTTATGGGCAATGTCTGTGGCAGACATTCATGTTGTGAACTAGACGTGAACATTCTGCAATCAAACCAAAAGCACCACGTGTCACTGCGAGTCAATGCGTCTCAGAGCCACGGAGCAGTGTGCACATCTGAGGGCCCCTTCCCACATAGTGTGAATTTGGTCCAAGTGTACACGAAGTATGCATGAAGCAGGAATCGTATGCAAATCATGTAAATTTGTAGCTGCCCTGAATACCATGTACACTTGTTGCTACAAATATTTGCGCACACCAGCAGCTGAAAGACAGAGTGTGCGCTGTGTGAGCCCATCGAACCCTCTCGTGGTAGGTGTCGGCTGACACACGAACATCCAACACCACTCGTGTGGCCATTTGTACTATCATCACAAAAACAGTCTGCAGACGACCACTGTCAAGCTGGATGTGAAATTTGTCTAAGTGCCCACGACTGGAGTTACCAAGTACACGTGACGTGCCAGAGTGTCAGCTTCCCGCACAACACGTGTGCTGGTTTGCCCCTCTCACCTGATCACAGAGTGACACCTTGGTCTGTGCGCTGAACGGATGGGAGCGTGGTAGCTGTTGACAACTCTGGTCCTAGACATCAGAGCTGCAGAACACGCACCATGTTTTGACAGACACGTGTGTGTGAATGCTTGCTGTACTCACATCAAAATACATAAAACATATCACTTCTGTGACAGGCTGGAGAGAGCGCACATTGACAGGCTGTTACAGATGGACCGGACCGCCAGTTCATGTGGACATGCAGCAGGTGATCTGAATGTCACGTCTGTCTGACAGGACAGTGAGCGGCATGCAGGACCATATGACAGGCCAACAGTACAACAAATATGCCACTTTCAGTCACATCAGCAGAAATACGCTATACCAAACACCATTTGGTCAGTTATCACTGCGGGGGGGGGTTCTATTTTTTAGAAAATACGTTTATCTGCTTGTTGATTTTAACCATGTTACGCTCCTATTATGAGACAGTGACTGTGTTGTATTGGTAAAGTTTCTGTCTGGTAATCAGAGTGTGTGGGTTCAAATCTCATGAGTGGCATTTTTTTATTTTAACAGGGTTATTTTACCATGGGGTTCTGTATTGTGTCCCACTTTATGTATTTATATCAACCCAGTGATATTCACTAATTATACAGCTGGTTTTTATTTTATTTTCCTCCACATGAGCAGGGGGATGTGGTGCAGTTCGAAAGACACCGTCGTGTGCATGAACCCTCGTACCAGTCGTGCACGCCTGCCGTCAGCACGATGGTTCATGGTGTGCTAATTCGAACTGCTTTGCACTGTTTGCACCGTATTTGATCAAACGTCACACTGTGTGTGAAGGGGCCTTGAACGGGGTGTTATATCTACAATAAACCTTACATTACAGATACACTGCCATTCCCACACATGGGTTAGATAATGTATGTGAAATATTATGATCATCATAGCTGTAACACTACAAGCAGACGCACCACTGCCACTTTATTAGGTACACCTGTTCAATTGCTTGTTAAGCCGAGCAGGAATTTAACTGCTTCGCTGCCGAGCAAAGAAGCAGGAATGAAGTACATTCCTCCAGCCAGGCATTCAACCCCCATTACGCCTGACCCAGAATCTAACCTTTCAACAACTATTTTTTCCACCAGCAATACCGAGGTCTGTGCCTTATTTAAGGAAAAACTGACAATAACTCCCAGATTCACATCCATTCCAAACCTCATGGGTTATACCACAGTCCATGAAACTCAGTGTGCATATATGAGAGAGAGCTTGAGAGATGGACAGTGATAGAGATACAAGTAGATGTGACAACAGATTGATAATGAAAAAGATCAATACACATGTGATATATATACACAAAAAAAAATATAAACGCAACACTTTTGGTTTTGCTCCCATTTTGTATGAGATGAACTCAAAGATCTAAAACTTTTTCCATATACACAATATCACCATTTCCCTCAAATATTGTTCACAAACCAGTCTAAATCTGTGATAGTGAGCACTTCTCCTTTGCTGAGATAATCCATCCCACCTCACAGGTGTGCCATATCAAGATGCTGATTAGACACGATGATTAGTGCACAGGTGTGCCTTAGACTGCCCACAATAAAAGGCCACTCTGAAAGGTGCAGTTTTATCACACAGCACAATGCCACAGATGTCGCAAGATTTGAGGGAGCGTGCAATTGACATGCTGACAGCAGGAATGTCAACCAGAGCTGTTGCTCGTGTATTGAATGTTCATGTCTCTACCATAAGCTGTCTCCAAAGTCATTTCAGAGAATTTGGCAGTACATCCAACCAGCCTCACAACCGCAGACCACGTGTAACCACACCAGCCCAGGACCTCCACATCCAGCATGTTCACCTCCAAGATCTTCTGAGACCAGCCACTCGGACAGCTGCTGAAACAATCGGTTTGCATAACCAAAGAATTTCTGCACAAACTGTCAGAAACCGTCTCAGACAAGCTCATCTGCATGCTCGTCGTCCTCATCGGGGTCTCGACCTGACTCCAGTTCGTCGTCGTAACCGACTTGAGTGGGCAAATGCTCACATTCGCTGGCGTTTGGCACGTTGGAGAGGTGTTCTCTTCATGGATGATGCGAAGGAGATGTGTTGCACTGCATGAGGCAAATGGTGGTCACACCAGATACTGACTGGTATCCCCCCCAATAAAACAAAACTGCACCTTTCAGAGTGGCCTTTTATTGTGGGCAGTCTAAGGCACACCTGTGCACTAATCATCGTGTCTAATCAGCATCTTGATATGGCACACCTGTGAGGTGGGATGGATTATCTCAGCAAAGGAGAAGTGCTCACTATCACAGATTGACTGGTTTGTGAACAATATTTGAGGGAAATGGTGATATTGTGCATGTGGAAAAAGTTTTAGATCTTTGAGTTCATCTCATACAAAATGGGAGCAAAACCAAAAGCGTTGCATTTATTTTTGTTGAGTATATATATATATATATATATATATATATACACACATATACATATATATATACACACACACACACACCAATAGATAAAGATCAATATAGACAGAGATAGATAGCAATAAAGAAACAGTGATTGGTAGAGAAGCATATTGAGATTGATAGAAATATAAAGCAAGAGATAAGAGATTGACAGCTGGAGATCAAAAATAGACATTTGTGAGCAATCCTGAATTAATGAGTTCCAGAACAACAAAAATCTGCCATGAAAGAGACACAAAATAGTCCAACAATGCACCCATGTGCCTGAAAGAGTGTACGCAGAAGCAAAAGCTTATAATCGCCTACCCCTTTAACCAAAATTCAGATTTATGCATATGTATATAAAATTATACATATACCCATTATAATTACTACAAGGTATACACCGATCCATGAATTTGAATTACAAGAAAGCAAACATGCAAGCAGCAGTGCACAACAGAATCAATAAACCTAATTTAACATACCATAGCAAGTAATCATTTTTATCGAACCTTTTAAAACCAACCAAACTAACGAGTGATTTTATATTATCCGGCAATCCAGATATTTACACCATTAACAGAAATACAATGACTTTTTACAGTAGTTCGAACCTTTGGTTTCTGAAATAATGTTCCTCATAAATTGTACCTAGAGTCCCAAATTTCAAACAGGTCCTGGACATGTTGTGGCAGAAGTCTATTTTTCACTTTGTACATAATTTGGATTATAATGTAATCAATCAAGTCCCAAAATTTAAAAATATGCAAACGGACAAAGGATTTGTTGACTCACAATAAGGTTTCTTACCAATAATTCTTATAGCTTTCTTTTGAAGTAAAAATATGGGATTTGTTAGATTGATACGTGGTTCTCCAAACTTCAATACAGTAGGTCATGTATGGAACAAGTAATGAATGATGTAAAGTAACTAATGAGTGTTAGGGGAGGAAGTCTTGTGCTTTATACAAAATGGCAATGATCTTTGACATTTTACATTTAATATAATTTATGTTTTTTCCAACTTAAATTGTCAATAAAGACCAAGAAATTTAGTTTAATTAATGAGTTCAATTTCAACATCGCATATTCGTAAATTTCTACACGCATTCCTGGGCTTATTACCAAATGATAGTTTTTTTTACCCAAAGTAAAGTGACAATTTGTTGGAATCAAACCATTCCTTTATACTTTTGTAGCTCCCTCCCCATCTTGTCCAGAACCTGTCCCAAATGACCCCCACTACAAAACACTCATGTTATCGGCAAATAAAATACAACCCACAGACTTGGAAACCAAGCATATGTCTAATATATAAAAAACAGCAAGAGCCCAAGGACTGAGCCTTGGGGCACCCCACAAGTGCACCTAAAAAAAAAATAAATAAAAAATAAAACTGAATTTATCCCACCTAAGTGAACAAACTGATACCTATTGTGCAAGTAGTTGGCTATCCAATCATGTGCTAATCCTCTGATGCCATACTTCCATAATATGATATGATCAATGGTATCAAAAGCTTTCTGCAAGTAAAAAAATCTCCTACAGTATACTGTTTGTTTTCAACTGCATTTGTGATATGTTCCACAAAATCATTTACCGCCAGTGAAGTGGTTTGATTTTTCCTAAATCCATATTGCTGCTCATTTAGTATGTGATGTTTGGATATAAAATCATCCACCCTCTTGATGAATACTTTTTCCCAAATTTTTGACAATTGAGGTAGCACAAAGATTGGCCTGTTTGAAAAACGTGTTTGTCGCCAGATTTGAACTGCAGTACCACTTTAGCTATTTTCATTTTGGAAGGAAATCTGCCTGTCAATAATGACAAGTTACAGATATAAGTTCAAGGTTTAATGACAGTTATGTTTTTTTTATCAAGTTCATATTCAGTTTCCCTGATAAATATTGAATTTGAGAGGTTAGTCCTCATTGTCCTGTTATCCCAAGAGCTCATATTAGAAGGTATAATTGCATTAGCTAAATTTTTCCCCACATTGGCAAAATAATCTTATAACATTCTTTTCTTCAACCACTGTATCAGTACTTGAGTAAAAATATGGTGGAAAGTCTTGTATAACTTGTTTATTTTTGATTATTTCATTTAAGCGCTTCCAAGTCACTGTAATACTGCCTTGTGCAAGATTGCATAATATTGGTCAACTTGTTTTTACTCTCGGCCTTAATTGTTCTGTGCTTTAAAAAATTGCTTATACGAAAATTTCTCTTTTTGCATGCATTCAGCAGTCCCTTAGTGATCCAAGGTTTGTCAGTATTTCGCTTGTGTGCAACATTTGCTATCAATGGGCAATGTTTATCATAGACTTTGAGATAAATGATTCATATGATTGGTCTATGTCTTCAGTATAGATGCCACGCCAGTCTTGGTGCGATAAATCCATTGTAAAATTGGCCATAGATTCCTTGTTATTTTTCTTTAGAAATTCAGAGTATCAATATGATCAACTTTATCAACTAAAGAATTGTAAACAACAAAAACCGGCAGGTGATCACTGATGTTGCTAATAAGTAATCTACTCGTTAAATTCCTAACAGTGACATTTGTTACTATATTATCAATAAGTGTTGATGTGTTCGTAGTGATCCTGGTTGGGTGTGTTATTGCTGGATTTAATCCCATACAGAATCTAGGAATTCTGTTATATGTATATGGCCATGATTTAGAAAATCTATGTTAAAGTCTCCACAATACAAAAGCTTACTGTTTTTAACTGAGCTGTACATCCTGGCAACTAAACTGTGTGAACAGACACCCTCTTAACACCAACGCTCTATATCAAGCTCGACACAACAACATTCAAATGAAGCCGCATCATTAGAGGTTGCTTGTTGCAAGCTGGTGTTCTCTGAACCAGCAGGAGTGAATCCTGTCTGCAAAGAGACAACACAATGATCTGTTCCTTCCTCTGTTTATTTCTGGACATGTGAAATGTCTGAACAATCGAAACACAAAACAGGACTCAAGTAAATCAATCCAATCCTAGGTGAACCACCGAGCAGTTAATGCAATATGAAAAACAACAACACAAGCCAGAGTTTAAATGCAACAAAGAGACAAACGTAATGGAGTGAGTGTGACTTTAGAAAAAAAAAAATCTGCATTGATCTTTGGTAAAACTTTACAATAGCTGTTTGTGAGGAACTCACCCTTTTCCACAGACGTCTACTTGCCGTCAGCCCTTCAATCCAGCTAGACAAGTTTGTTACTCGGTCGTGTTTCGCCTCAAGATGGAGGTAGAAACACTTTGTTGGTTTAAGTCTACAAGGTCCATTTCTGCCTCTGTCAGGCTGAGTGCCACACGAGCTGCTGGGCATGTCAGCAGTGACAGTGACCTGTGGGTGTTGGAACACAGGTGCACGCTGACTCCCAGTGAATAAAAACAGAGAGCCACAGACAGACCAGGTCTGAGGAGCACAACATGACACGGATCCTCGCCAGTGGGATCCTTGTGTGGGACTCCTAAATTTACTCCACCTCCTGCCTGCAGCAGCTCCCCTCCCTCTCTGCCCAACAACTCCAAGACAGAACAGAAAAGAAGGCACAGCTGAAGCGTTTCACTTTGCTGAACTTGTAGGTGGAATATTGTCTCTTTTTCTCCTTTTTACAAGATAGTCATTTCTGCACATCAAATAGTGCAGCAGATAAGCAAAGGAACACTTCAGTTAATGATGCAAGCAAGAAATTTTGCACAATAGCTCAGTAGAACCTTCTTTCAAAAAGTTTGGGTACCCACAAAAAATGTAATGCAGAGGAAGTCCTGTTTGTTCACACACCACAAACAGAGTTGCTTGAGGGATAGATACATAGATACTTTTAATGTCCCCATGGGGAAATTTGTCTTGGACTTCTCAGAAATCTTATTAACTGATTCCATTTGCTCAAACTGATCAGTTAATCACCTGGTGGAGTCAGTAGCAGCAAATAAAACCTGCACCCTCTTGGCCCTTTCTGTAACAAGTTGCCCACCCCTGATTGAGTCCATCATCTCCTCCATTACCACCTGGTGTGGTGCTGCCACTGTAAAGGACAGGATCAGACTGCAGTGTATCATCCACACAGCAGAAAAGGTAATCTACTGCAATCTGCCATCCCTACAGGACCTGTACACCTCCAGGGCCCTGAGGAGAGCAAGGAAGAAGGTGCAAAACAAATAGGCATATTTTGAAGCTTGTTCAAAATTAGCAGATATCTAATGACAATAGATTTTGCTCCTACGAACTAGAGTTATGAATTGACTCTAGATATGCACCAACACATTAATCATGGTGCAAAAAATTAGACTGCCATAGCTAGTGTATTTCTTTGATTTTTGAGCAATCAGAAATATGAGGTTTGTTAGAAAAGTATCCGACCTTTTTATTTCTGCAATAACCTCATGGATTTGAATCGCGTCTGATTGCATCAGCCAAGCTTGAACCTTTGTGCGCATGCGTGAGTTTTTTCACGCCTGTCAGTTGCGTCATTTGCCTGTGAGCACTGGTCCTCCCCCCTCGTCTGATTTTCATTGTGAGGAAATGTCTGAACTGCTGGAGCAGCGCTGCATCAAATTTTTCCATAAACTGAGAGACAGCCAGATGGACACCATTCGGAAAATTCAGATGGCTTTCAGGGACGATTTTATGGGCATCACACAGATTAAGGAGTGGTACAGCCAGTTTAAAGATGGCGCACAATGGCGGACGGCACGCTGATCAACAGGCTGACCAGATCATTTTCAAACTGAATGCTGTGTGGATCCGGGATGTCGTTTGACTACCAGAGAAATGGCAGAAAAGGTGGACATCAGCACTTTCCCGGCAAATTCCACTGTTAAAGTAGATTGTCATGAAAACAGGAGCGGAGGAATTCGCCACGGAGCCGCTAATGAAAGGACCTCCATGATGGTCTCACAAGACATGTGACATGCTCAGCTATTCAACAATTTCTTGGATACTAACTCGACTGAAAAGCCACCCAAAGCCATCTGAATCTTCCGAATGGTGGAAGAGCTGGGCATGTCCCGTGAGACATCCAACGTGCTTTTTGTTCTGCACCATTAGTGGCTCTGTCCTGACGCGTGAATTCCGCCGCACGTCTTTCATTACAAAATCTCCTGTAACAGTGTAATGTGCCGAAAAAGTGCTATGTCCACCTCTCTTGCCATTTCTCTGGTAGTCAGACGACGTCCCGGATCAATACAGCCTTCACTTTGGAAATGATCTAGTCGTTTCAGCCTGTCGATGGCCGCTCCAAGCGCAGCGCGCCCTCAGCCGCTGTGGGCCGTCTTTAATCCGGTTGTAATGTTCCTTAATCTGTGTGATGCCTATAAGATCTTCACCGAAAGCCATCTGAAGTTTCCGAATGGTTTCCACCTGGCTGTCTCACAGCTTCTGAAAAAATTTTGATGCAGCAAAGCAGCAGTCGCTTGGCCATTTTCCTGACAATGAAAATACGCCGAGGGGGCTGGACCACTCCTCCCACAAAGCGTGCTCACAGGCGAATGACGCAACCGACAGGCGTGAAAAAAACTCACTCATGCGCACAAAGGGTCAAGCTTGGCTGATTCACACGTGATTCAAATCCATAACGTTATTGCAAAAAATCAAAAAGGCCTGATACTTTTCTAACAGACCTCGTATGAACGACATGTCAACTTTTGGGCTTGCTACCTTTTTCAGGCCTTTGTGAAAGATGGATCACACTAGATTGAACAAAACTGACTCAGTATTCCTACTCTACACAAAAAGTAAGCCCAGGGTGAGCAGTTTCAAGTCTGAATCTAATAGCAAGTGAGTTATTAATGTCTAAAGTTGGTACAAACTGTTTAAAAACAACAAAAAAAAACTAACATTTCTTAGGGCTGTAACTTTCAAATTTTTCAACTTATAGACCTAATATTTGGCATTTCACTGTCACTTTGTAACAGGGATAACATATCGAAAGACTACGAAAGCTTGTGTCTCGACATAGTGATCCAAACACAGACGCCAATGCTTGGTTGAAATAGGGCCTAACGGAATAGACACATTACCTCTAAGTAGTGTGAATACTGAAAAAATATTTCCAGAAGCTGTTTGGGGCTCTCCTCCCCACCTCACTGGGTGTAGTGACCCCACCACCCAAAAAATATTTTTGCAGAGATAGGGTCTGCAATCAACATTTCCTGAAGTAATTGATCCATAAACCACTTAAACTGAAAGAAAATATCATGAATGATACTCACGTTTTGAGACTTACATTTTGTGAGACCTGTGTTGACGCTTTGTGGGATATTTTATTCACTGCTTATAGCAAAAT
The DNA here is from genome assembly GCF_902500255.1 of Thalassophryne amazonica. NCBI lineage: Eukaryota > Metazoa > Chordata > Actinopteri > Batrachoidiformes > Batrachoididae > Thalassophryne > Thalassophryne amazonica. The sequence continues at coordinate 84,192,179 of NC_047111.1, forward strand.
GTGGGTCAGCAAGACAGATGTCCCTATATGGACATCTGTCCCGTCTATTGCAGCAGCAACATTTCAGGTTTACTTTTCAACCATTAGACATTTTACACTATTCACATGGATTTGCATTACCAGTGTCTCCGACTTAACAGCCCCCCAGTGATGCAGTTCAAATTGCACTCCAGTCATCATCATCACCTATCTCAGCGACAGATATCTGAAGCTTTTGTACAACAGTCATTTCCACATAAATTCAGCATTATTTCATCATAAAAGACAGACAAAGTGATCAGAGTGTTGCGGCTAAATGAGCTACTAGCTAATGTGTTCACAGCGTGTCAGTCATTTCAAAGCATCACGGAATTTTGTCGAGTTTTTGCTTAAAACTGACTTTAGAACGAGTTAAGAGGTTTTAACTTTATCATCTGATGTTTAATAATCTCATTAATCCAGTTGATTGCTTTGGGTGAAGAGACTCCGTCTCAGATGTGCTGTGGTCGAAAATGACGCATGCGCAGATGCAAAAGGTGGACCGATTTTTAGGGGCAGACTGTTCCATCTGTGACACCAGGTTTTAAATGATAGATATATATGAATGGTTTGACACTTCAACATGTTTTCAGTGGAACAGTGCTGTCGGAGGTGTGTACCCTCATGATTCGCATAGATAAATACAAAAATGTATGTCTATAACACGTGCCCAGTGAGGTAGCTCAGCAGTGAATGAGGTTGTATTGAAGCCCTAGACCCGCGTTCGGTTCCCAGTGTCAGACACCTAATGTGTGCTGTGTTCAATCTGCGTCAGGTCACTGAGGTCAGCTGTTAACTTTGGGTTCAGGCACATTAACACCAGTTTCAAAAGTGGAGCTTACATCCTGATCAAAGGGATTTACAGTAGTGTTATGTGACTAAAAAGATTAATCCAGGTTTTGAGTACATTTCTTATTGTTACATGGGAAACAAGGTACCAGTAGATTCTCACACACCCAACAAGACCAAGCATTCATGATATGCACGCACTCTTAAGGCTATGAAATTGGGCTATTAGAAAAAAAAAAAAAAAAAAAGCAGAAAAGGGGGTGTTCACAATAATAGTGTGGCATTCAGTCAGTGAGTTTCAGTTTTGTGGAACAAACAGGTGTTAATCAGGTGTCCCCTATTTAAGGATGAAGGCAGCACCTGTTGAACATGTTTTTCTCTTTGAAAGCCTGAGGAAAATGGGACGTTCAAGACATTGTTCAGAAGAACAGCGTCGTTTGATTAAAAAGTTGATTGGAGAAGGGAAAACTTATATGCAGGTGCAAAAAATTATAGGCTGTTGATCTACAATGATCTCCAATGCTTTAAAATGGACACAAAAAAAAAAGAGACATGTGGAAGAAAACGGAAAACAACCATCAAAATGGATAGAAGAATAACCAGAATGGCAAAGGCTCAACCATTGATCAGCTCCAGGATGATCAACGACAGTCTGGAGTTACCTGTAAGTGCTGTGACAGTTAGAAGACACCTGTGTGAAGCTAATTTATTTGCAAGAATCCCCCGCAAAGTCCCTCTGTTAAATAAAAGACATGTGCAGAAGAGATTACAATTTGCCAAAGAACACATCAACTGGCCTAAAGAGAAATGGAGGAATATTTTGTGGACTGATTAGAGTAAAATTGTTTTTTGGGTCCAAGGGCCGCAGACAGTTTGTAAGACGACCCCCAAACTCTGAATTCAAACCACAGTTCACAGTGAAGCATGGTGGTGCAAGCATCATGATATGGCCATGTTTCTCCTACTGTGGTGTTTGGCCTATATATCGCATACCAGGTATCATGGATCAGTTTGGACATGTCAAAATACTTGAAGAGGTCATGTTGCCTTATGCTGAAGAGGACATGCCCTTGAAATGGGTGTTTCAACAAGACAATGACCCCAAGCACACTAGCAAAATCTTGGTTGCAAACCAACAAAATTAATGCCTTGCAGATGTGAAGAAATGAAAAACTGGTTATTCAACTAAATACTAGTTTAGTGATTCATAGGATTGCTAAAAAAGCAGTTTGAACAATAGTTTTGAGTTTGTAGCATCAACAGCAGATGCTACTATTATTGTGAACACCCCTTTTCTACTTTTTTTTTTTTACTAATAGCCCAATTTCATAGCCTTAAGAGTGTGCATCTCATGAATGCTTGGTCTTGTTGGATTTGTGAGAATCTACTGGTACCTTGTTTCCCATGTAACAAGAATACTCAAAACCTGGATTAATCTTTAGTCACAGTACTAGTATTTATTCTGAACACTACTGTATGTTGTTCCATTTCATCCCTCCTGACCGCCAGAGGGCGGTGCTGGAAGCACTGAATAATCCCTTCGTGCATGCGCAGTTTGAGTAATAATACCAAAATAGTCACCTGTGACACCACGGATGACCAATCACAGTGTATAAGCATACGTCATCCGAGGCTCTGTCCTTTTTCTTCTCGCACACGGTTGCTACTGTTGCGGCCGACATTTGTGCTGGATGTTTCGTGTGGTTTTGCCATTTTGGTTGGACACCCTTTCATCTTTCCTTTTGGCAGGAGCAGCGTTTTTCACCCTCCTGGGGCTGCGACGGTTCTTGTTACGTAAGCGTCTTTTCTTCACCATTACCGGTGACAGCAGCGAGTTTGCCCCCTCTCCCGGTATTGCGCAGGTATACGGACATACATATATTGTTTTGTTTTTACTATTACCAGTGATGGCATCGTGAGCGCCCCTTCTCCGGGTTTTGGGCCTATTTGTGTTTATAGCTGACGGTGTTGGCCTCCTTTTGTTTTGTTTTTCTTCTACTATCGGTGACAGCAGCGTGATCGCCCTCTCTCCCTATTTTGGGCCTGTCTACGTTGACAGCTAACTGTGTTAGCCTTTTTTTTGGCCGACGTTTTGTCCGAGCTAACGGAGTTGGTCTCCGGTTTCGCTATTACTGGTGAAGGCAGCATTTGTGCCTCCTCTCCCGATGCTGGCGTTTGTTCTGACGACTGCTAGTCGTGTGCTAGCCTGTTGGTTGGGCTTATGGATGGCTCCCACTGCTGTGCTGCTTGTGGGCTCGCACTCTGAGCAGATGACAGTCATGACCTGTGCCCAGCTTGTCTAGGGGTTGACCACCTGACGGAGGCACTGTCAGACCATCCCTGTATGAACTGCAGTTACATGCCTCGTGCTGTGAGAGTGGCTCGACTGGCACAGGTGCGCCCTCAAGAGACCGACCAGCTCCCGCCTCTGGTGTGGGTGACTGCGCCCAGGCCTTCAAAGCATTGGAGTGAGGTCACTGCTACCGTGGCTCCTAGGAAGCGGGTCGCAGCCGATCAAGGCCTTGGCACAAGGGTAGAGCAGCAGCTGTCTGCTGAATTGGCTGAGATGCAGTCGTTTCATGCCCAGAAGATGGACCCTCCCTTGCCTGGGACAGGGGCTTCTCCACCTGTGCCTGAATTGGAGGTGGATGCATCGTCTGTCGCTGCCTCGGCCTCTCATTTTGAGGCGTAGTCTTAGCCCCCTCTTGCTTCTGATATGGGTTTGTTCGGCTCCTCTCAGTGTGGTCAGTGAGTCGAGCGATGCCGCTGTGCAGGATGTTATGTGTAGGGCCTCAACTCTGCTGCAGTTAGATGTTCCCGTGGGAAAGGGGCCTGCCTCTGGGAATGCTTTTTCAGACATGGGCGTGCGCCCACTGCCTTTTCTGTTCCCCCTTCGGTGGACTATTTGAGGGAATTGCACGCCTGTTGGCGGGATCCTCGTGCCTTCTCATGGCTCTCAGCAGACGGTCGGGCGTTGGCCTCTATGCATGAGTCCACCATGGCCAGTTTGGACCGCATGCCAGTGGTTGACCCTGCGGTGGCCTTGCTGGTTGTGTCTCCGAAGGAGGCTCTACGCAGCGAGGCTCAGTGGCCACTGACTCAGTGCCGTGTGACGACAACCTCCTTTGCAGGGCTTATAATGCAGGAGCACGTGCTGGCCGGTTGGGTAATTCCCCGGTGCACCTCCTGTTTGCAGTTTCTGCATCTCTGCAGGATACTGGTGTTGTGGCAAAGGTGGGGGATTTAGTGATACTGCATTGCAGGCTTTTGCCCCCGACATCAAGGGAGCTTGGCCAGGTTATGCCTTTCCTTGTTCAGGCTCATCAGCAGGTTTGGCTGGCGCAGTCTACCCTGACTGAGGCATGTCGGAGGACCATCCGTGGTGTTCCCGTGGAGCCAGGTGTGCTATTTGGCCCCGTTTCCCTGGAGACACTGAAGCAGTCCATCCAGGCGCAGCAGACTAGGCAGCGTCTCTCTGGCCTCACACCTGTGCCCCTGCAGCATTTGAGGCATTCGTCTGTTGGCCATGATGTGCAGCCACCCCCGCCTCGATACCGCTCTGAGGGTTATCAGCAGGGCTCACAGCGGTGGGTGGTTTTTGTGAGCCAGTCCACCACCCCACCAGGCAGACTCAAGTTTTGGATGGTCACCGCCAACCCCCAGGGCCCCTTGGGGTCGTGTGGAGGGGAGGCCACCAGGCTGGCAGTCGGATGGTTTTCCCATCTGCAGCTCAACTACTGGGCTGCTCACACTGGATACGTGGGTGGTTGCTACTTTGGCCCATGGCTACAGGTTTCAATTCCAACACCAGCCACACCTCTTGGTCTGGGTCAAGGTGACTTTGATTTCCGACCCAGTGAAAGCTCGAGCACTGGACTAGGAGCTCTCCGCCCTCTTGGCCAAGGGTGCTATCGAGGAGGTGGATCCTCTGCAGGAACCCAGAGGCTACTATTCCACATATTTCCTCATTCTGAAAGACTGGTGGGTTTTGTCCTATTTTACATCTGCGGGGACTCAATTGTTACTTGAAGGTGCTGCTGTTTCACATGTTGACCACGGCGGAGGTCATTTGAACCGTGGCACAGGGGGCATGGTTTACGTCAATAGATTTGAGCCATGCCTATTTTCATGTGCCTATTGCGGCAGACCACTACCGCTTTCTGAGGTTTGCCTATCAGGGTCTTCATTGGCAGTTTCGGGTACTCCCGTTTGGCCTCTCCCTTTCGCCGAGGGTGTTTACTTGGTGTGTGTAAAGGCAGCTCTCGCCATGTTGCAAACATGTGGAATGCAGATTCTGCCATCTCTGATTGGCTTCTGTGCCCCCTGTCTCAAGCGCATGCATCTTGGGATACGCATCCCAGTTGGGTCTCAGGGTCAACCTGGAGAAGAGTTGCCTTGCTCCTTTTCAGACCACTGTTTTTCTTGGGGTGGGCTTGGATTCAACTTCCATGGAGGCTTGTCCATCTGCCCACAGGATAAACGATGTCCTCCGGTTGGTCAGTCGGTTCCGACTAGGCAGGCGGTTTCCGTACATCGCCTTCCTGTGACTTCTCGGCAAACTGACAGTCACTTGTGTCATGCCATTGGGCTTGCTTTCAATATGCCCTATGCAGAGGTGGCTCAACAGCTTTCATGTGGACCCCCGACTGCACAGAGATCACAGGCTCACAGTGACAAGGTTGTGCTTCCAGGCCCTAGCTACCTGGAGGAACAGGGCTTATTTGTCCAGGGGCATCACAATGGGGCTAGTGGTGTATCACAGAGAGGTGGTTGCCACGGATGCCAGTTCCACGGGATGGAGTGCTGTCTGGCAGCACAAAGCCGTTCAGGGGCTCTGGAGCTGAAGGGATCATATCAATGTGCTGGAGCTACGGGCAGTGCATCTAGCTCTGAGGCACTTTCTTCCCCACCTGCAGGGGAGACGTTCTGGTGCGATCGGACAACACCTCAATTGTCTACCACATCAACCATCAGGGGGGCACCAGGTTGGCTCGTCTTTTAAGAGTCTCCAGGGATCTGATGGAATGGGCCTTTCCTCTTCTGTCCACTTTGCGGGCAGAATATCTGCAGGGAGAGCGGAACCAAGCTGCGGATGCACTCTCGCCAGGCGCCTGCTCCAGGGGAGTGGCGTCTTCATGCCGATGTGGTGAGCATGATGTGGGACCTCTATGGTCGTGTGGAAGTGGATCTGTTCTCAATGGAACTGTTGACTCATTGCCCTCGGTGGTTTTTCCTTACAGGGGTGTAGGGCACGGTGGATCGGGACGCGTTTGCTTATCTGTGGCCCAGGGTGCTCCTGTATGCTTTTCCTCTTCTGTTGCTTTGGCCCACTCTACAGAGGGTTCTCAGGGAGGGCTACAGACTGTTGCTGGTGGCTCCATTCTGGCCTGCGCGTCCATGGTTCCTGTTGCTTTGGAGTTTATGTTGAGGGCAACCCCTGGTGTCTTCCACCCAGAGGGATCTTCTCAGTTGGGGGGTTGAGTATGCAGCCCGATCCTCAATGCCTGAACCAGTGGGTGTGGCCACTGGGGGTCAAGCCTGACTGGGCTCACTGATCCTGTCAAGCATACCATTTTGTCTACCAGGGCACCTTCTACCCAACGGCAGTATGACAACAGGTGGCAACTGTTTTGTCATTGTGTTCTGCCTGAAGTGAGGATCCGGGCACCTGTTCCATTTCCACTGTTCTGGATTTTCTCCTTATCTGTCCTTGATGAGGGCCGCTCTCCCTTGGCACTGAAGGTATATGTTGCAGCTATTTCATGTTACCATACGAGAGTGGATGGTTGTTCAGTTGGGAGCCATCATCTCGTTTCTCTTTTTCTGCGTGGTGCTCGTAGGTTGCATCCACTGGCTGCCCCATGTGAACCTGCCTGGGATCTGACCCTGGTTCTCGCAGCGCTTTATCGTCCTCCATTTGAGCCTTTGGCAGAGGTGGACCTCAAGTGGCTCTCAGGTAAGACTGTTTTTGTTGGCCATCATCTCTGCTAGAAGAGCGGGTGAGTTATATGCCCTCTCAGCCCCTCATGTCTCAGATGGGGTCCCGATCGGGCTGATGTTACCCTGTAGCCGAACACGGCATTTTTGCCTAAGGTGTTGTCCCATGCTCATAGTAACCAGCCGTTGCGATTGCCGCAGTTTTGACCCCAGTCATCGGTGGCCGGGGATGGGTCTGACTTGTGTCGAATGAGAGCACTGGAGGCTTATATTGCAGCTTCTGAGAGTCTGAGACACTGACCAGCTGTTTGTGTCATGGGGGTCCTAAGTTGGGCTTTCCTTTATCTAAAAAAGGTCTCATTGGATCGTTGATGTCATCTGCCATGCCTATTGTGCAGGGGGCTGTTCCCGGCCAGTTGGCGTGAAGGTCATTCTACCAGGAGTGTCTCTGCTTCCTGGGTGGCTATGAGAGGGGTTCCGCTGGATACTATCTGCGCTGCGGCATCATGGGCTTCCCGAGTACCTTCACTCGTTTCTACAATGTCAATGTGGCCGACCCTCATCCTTTGGGTTGTGTGCTCCTGTCAGGGTCCTCTGGGTCTCCTCTGTCACGTAGGTGCACGGGATTCCTCATGACATTGTTGGAATTAGTCAGTGCTTTCAGCACCGCCCTCTGGCAGTCAGGGATGAAATGGAACGAAGGTTATGTATTTAACCACAGTTATATGAATCCTGACTGACCGCCAGAGATTCTCTGTCTCGGAATCTGTGTTGCACGAGAAGGTTCTCTAGGGACAGAGCCTTGGATGACGTATGCTTGTATTCACTGTCATTGCTCATCCGTGGTGTCACAGGTGTGACTATTTTGGTATTACTTGAACAGCGCATGCGTGAAGGGATTATTCAGTGCTTTCAGCCCTGTAGTGCTCAGTTGGGATTCATAGAACCTTGGTTACATATGTAACCTTCCTTTTAGCAGATCATGAACAATGAGAACAGTCATTTGATTTATCAAAATTTAAATATTGGAATGAAATGGCAATACAAATGGCCAAAGTTTGATAAATGCAGCATCTCTACATACTTTAAGATATTGTACACAGTTATACAGTAACCAGACAAAACATTCTTAGCTTCCTATGGAGGGGGTGAGTTGGTGTATTTCCATTGTATGGATTGCCTCTCTGGCCATCAGAGATTGATCCAGCTCTCTGAATGAGAGAACTATGAAAATGCATGGATCTGCTTCAAAATGCACCATTAAACTTAAAGTTCTGATACAAGACTGGTGCGCTTTCAGTAAGGGGTCAGAAGACATGATGCCCACTGAGAAGAAAACTGACATTCCAAGTTCAGTATAGACAGTGTTCTCACTTCTTTCCAACATTAGCACCACCATTAGCTCCCTGATTAGTAGTTACAGGTAATGTTTCCTCTGTGGAGGCATTCGAAATCCATCCAGACCTCAGCTATTCTTCACTGTTCTTTCTACTTACCTGCTTTCCAGTTATAGTTTTGGTTCCACACTTACTCAGTATTTCTTAAATCAAAAGTATCAGATGTACAGCTGCTTGTCTTATATAATCATGAGTAATACTTTTTTTCTGAAGGTTACAATTGAGCTGTGATCTGTAAAATAATACAAACTGTTTCGGTTAAGGCTCTCAGTTGTCCAGGTGGTTTCCATAGTAGAGAAGCTTGAATCTTCGACTGGGTTGCTTGAAAGGACTGCTAAAAAGATAGCTAACTTTAGAAGCCACTTAAGATTTAACCTGAGATGCAAACAAAACAATGTTATTCCCAAATGCATGAAGCAAAAGGCACTAGAAGCAGGCCAGACAGCAGAAAAGAGCCAGCACAGTTACCTTAGAATTAGAAGGCTTCATTTTAAAATATTAGACCTCCAAATTAATCTTGATAGTCTTCACAAAAGGTTAGAAACCTTAGTGGGGAAGAGACCCATATTAAGATCAGTAAGTTCATAGTTAAAATTCAAATGGCTGAGCATTTAAAAAGTAAGGAGCAGCAAATCAGGAAGTTTCACAACCTTTTAGTGCAGAAAAGGCGTATTTTCAGTGGGAGTAGTTTTAAAGATACACCCAGATAAATTAGTGACAACAGGGAAAATTGGGTAAAGAATCTGTCTGACCGGGTTCTTACACAGACAGAAAAGGATGTGCTTGCTAAAGGACTAAATTTCTCAGTGACCCCTAAACATATACAGACAGTAGATTACATCACTGCAGTAGAGTCAGCCATTAAACATAACAGTTTGTCAGAAGCTGGGGACCTCTGACTAAGAGTCAGAGCAGTGCTTAACAGTGCTAAGCCTCCTCCGTCCAACATCACAGGAGAACAGAAAGCTTTGTCAGCACCGCAGAAGGACCAAAGCATCCTTATCCTGCCAGAGGATAAAGGCAGATGCACGGTGGTCCTGAACACATCGGACTACGAGGCCAAGATCAACAACTTGCTCAGTGACTCCAGTACATACAAACATCTGAAGAGACCCCACAAGCGGCTATAAGAAGAAAATCATTAGCTACCTCTAAAAACCTGGAGAAAGGACTCAGACAGGTAGACATACTACAGACTGTACCTGGGGGATGCCACTCCATGCATCTATGGACTGCCCAAAATCCACAAACAGGACATGCCACTCAGGCATATTGTATGTAGCACAGATTCCATCACATACAATTTGGCCAAGCACCTCAAGTGGATAACTCAGACCACCATGTGGAGAACAAGATCATGGACCTGCAGCTGGAGGCAGATGAAACTATGGTGTCATTTGATGTGACATCGTTGTTCACCTGCATCCCCACCACTGAGGCCATCTCAGCTGTGAGGCAGAGACTGCTGGAGGATGTGTCTCTACTTGAAAGGACCAAACTCACACGAGACCACATCTGCCAACTCTTGGAGAGCTGTCTTAACACCACGCATTTCCTGTTTAGGGGGAATTGCTATAGGCAGAGCCATGGTTGTGCGATGGGGTCTCCGGTATCCCCCATTGTGGCCAATCTGTACATGGAGCGAGTGGAGAAGACAGCCTTGATGTCTTTCACGGGCATCTCTCCCAGTCACTGGTTCAGATATGTCCATGACACATGGGTTAAAATCAAGCAACAGGAGGTCGAGGACTTTACAGAACACATCAACTCAGTGGACTCCAATATCAAGTTCACACGTGAAGATGCCAGAAACAACCATTTAGCCTTCTTGGACTGTGATGTTATGATTGGAGAGAACGGGCAGCTCCAGACAAGGGTTTACAGAAAACCCACTCACACTGACCAATATCTGCTCTTTGGCTGAAACCACCCCCTTGAACACAAGCTCGGGGTGATCAGGACTCTTCAACACAGAGCCCTACAGGTGCCCACAACTGCAGAGGGAAGGGCTAAAGAACAGCTTGTCCGGAAAGCCCTCACAGTATGTGGGTACCCACGATGGTCCCTGTACAAAGTGCAGAAGTCCCAGAAAACAAAGACCAGATAGACAAGAAGGAGAGGAATGTCTCCCTTATTTAGCAGGAGTAGGGGAAACAAAACTGAGGATCTTCAGACAGCACAACATCCCAGTTTACTTTAAACCGGTTAACACCTTGAGACAGAAATTAGTTCACCCTAAGGACAGGATCCCTAGTTACAAACAGAACAATGTAGTGTATTCTATCAGATGTCAGGATAACTGTAATGAACACTACATAGGTGAGACTCAGCAACTTTTACACAAAAGGCTATACCAGCACTGCAGAGGGCGCCAGTGGACCTCAGTCTGCAGTTCATCTCCACCTGAAAGACACGAACCACACGTTTGAGGACAAGGAAGTTAAAATCTTAGCCAGAGAGAAGAAATGGTTTGAGAGGTGTCAAGGAGGCATTCTTTGTAAAAGAGTTGAAACCCAGCCTTAACCGGGGATGGGGTCTCAGACACGCTTTGTCCCCTGTTTACAATGGGGTACTCAGGTCTAAGCAGTTTCAGTCTTGTTCATGGTAATGAGTCATTCATGTCATCAGGAGAGTCGTCAAGGGAGCCATCAGGTAAGGCTTCTGTCCCATCATTAGGAGGGACAGCTGCCCTGTCATTAGGAGGGTGCTAACTAGAGCACAATAGGTGCTAATTAGAGCTATTGTTTAGTCACATGCTAGTTGGATTATGTTTTCCACCTCCCTTGGAAATGCCTTGGGATCCCCCAGAAAGAGTTACAGGACTTGGCCAAGGATAGGGTAGTGTGGGATGAGCTGCTTGGTCTGCTGCCACCTTGACCTGGACCCGCATAAGTGGCAGGAAATGAACGAACAATTGGGCAGATGCTGCAGAAAATGAAGGAACTTGAATGAATGAAAACTGTTTATTTCAAACATTTGATACAACAACAATTACAAGATAGATCAGTAAAGACAACAACAAAAAAGTTCCTACTGTGTACCCAACATGTCCGAAAAGGGGTAGGGTGAAGCATCAGCTTATTTATCCCTACCCCTTCTTCCCCACAACCAGTAATACCCTTTGCCACATATACACAGATTCCTACACACCTAAATCTCTCTCATATATATATATATATATATATATATATATATATATATATATATATATATACACAAAATACTATATATTTACAAGCTGAAGCAAAAAACAAAAACACCCTAACCCTCATTACCCTTCCTCCTCCCTATACCTAGAAAAAAAACATTTTTTGTACCGCTGTTTGAACTGGTTCATGCTTGGACATTGCTTGAGCCCCACTCCCAATCTGTTCCACATCCTCACCCCACAGACAGAAATACAGAAACCTTTTAATGTTGTTCGTGCCCACTGATGCTTTAAATTAAATTTCCCCCTCAGACTGTAATCCCCTGATCTGTTAAACATATTTTTAATATTTGCTGGAAGTAAATTGTTTGCTTTATACACAATTTGTACTGTTTGAAAATGAACCAAGTCTGTGAATTTTAAGAATTTGGATTGTAAAAATAGTGGATTTGTATGATCTCTATAGCCAGTATTATGAATAATTCTTATAGCTCTTTTCTGCATTACTGATAGTGATTGTGTTGTACCTTTATAAGTATTACCCCATACCTCTGCACAGTACTGTAAATATGGTAAAACCAGTGAGCAGTAAAGAATGCGGCGTGAGTTGTGGTCCAGAATATGTTTCGCTTTGTTTAGAACTGAAATGCTTCTTGACAGTTTACTTTGTATATGTTTTATATGAGTCTTCCAGTTTATCTCATCTATTATCACCCCCAGAAACTTATTTTCATGTACCCTTTCAATATCTACCCCCTCGACTTGTAACTGAACCTGTATGTCTGTATTACAATAGCCAAATAACATGTATTTTGTTTTACTTAAGTTTAATGATAATTTGTTTGTCAAACCATATTTTCAATTTTCCCATTTCTATACTGATCCTCCTCAGTAACTCCTGCAAATCCCCCCCTGAACAAAAAATGCTTGTGTCATCTGCAAATACTAATTTTAATATTTTGGAAACATTGACAATTTATATAAATTAGAAACAGTTTTGGACCCAATACTGACCCCTGTGGGACGCCACAAGCATTGTCCAAGCATGATGTATATTCCCCCAACTTCACAAACTGTTTTCTGTTACTTAAGTAGCTTCTCAACCAGTGCAACACCAACCCCCTAATCCCATACTGTTCAAGTTTATTGATTAATATGTCATGATTGATTATATCAAAAGCCTTTTTAAGGTCTATAAATATTCCAACTGAATGTAATTTGTGATCTATGGCGTTTGTAATCTCCTCAACTGATTCTATTAATGCAAGTGATGTTGAACTATGTGCTCTGAATCCATATTGACTATCAGTAAGTAATTTATGTTTATTTATGAATTTGTCTAATCTATTATTGAATAACTTTTCTAATAATTTGGAAAATTGTGGAAGCAAAGAAACAGGTCTTTTTTTTGTGAAGTGGTGTCTATCCCCAGTCTTATACAGCGGCACAACCTTAACTATTTTCATTTGATTGGGAAATTTACCGGTTTGAAATGATAAGTTACAGATGTATGTTAATGGTTCTACAATCCATTCAATGACCTGTTTTACCACCACCATATCAATTTCATTTAAATCGGTAGATGTTTTATATTTACAATTATTCACAATGTCTATAATTTCATTTCCATCCACTGCTGTGAGGAACATTGAACAGGGATTTCTTTCTATGAGATTATTATCCCAATCCTCAGGTTGGGAATCGGGAATTTTTTCTGCCAAGCTTGGTCCAATATTTACAAAACAATTATTAAAACCGTTGACTACCTCATCCTTATTTTCCTTCTTGACATTATTATCAATGAAATACTGAGGGTAACTCTTTTATTACCATTTTTGATAATGCTATTTAATATATCCCATATTCCTTTAATATTGTTTGTTATTATATAATATGTTACTATAATATTCCTTCCTACATACCCGTATAATATTAGTTAATCTATTTTTGTATTTCTTATATCTATTTTCTGCCTCTTTAGTCTTTAGTTTTATGAATTCTCTATACAGTGTATTTTTCTTATTACATGCATTTCGTAACCCTTTCGTCATCCATGGTCGAGCTTGGATTTTTTGTTTTCTGTAGTCTTGTTTATTGGACAATTTTTATCATATAATGATGTAAATATTGTAAAAAGTTTCATATGCACTATCAACATCACTTTCACTGTATACCTTTTCCCAGTTTTGCTCCTGTAAATCCTTCTTTAGTGTGTTCATGTTTTCCTCTGTCCGCACTCGCCTGTATTTTATTTTCTCCTCTGGCTGATTCCGCCGATGGTTTCTATTATAAACAATGAAAACTGGTAGATGATCACTAATGTCATTGATTAATAATCCACTGTTATTCTCAATATCATTGCTGAATATATTATCAATTAAGGTAGCACTATGGGATGTAATTCTGCTTGGCCTGGTGATTTTTGGATATAAACTCATACTGTACATTATACTGATAAATTCAGTTATTTTATGCTTATTTGGATTGAGCAGATCAATATTTAAGTCACCACAAATGAACACAGTTTTTTGATTAGTTTGAGAACATTTTTCCCATACAGTCAGTGAATGTTTCAATACTAGATCCTGGTGCTCTATATATACAGCTGACTAATACATTTTTGCTTTTTTCTTCACATATTTCAATAGTTATACATTCTAATAAGTTATCAGTCACAGTTGTCATATTGTCTACTATTTTATAATCCATGTTCTTATCCACATACACAGCCACTCCTCCTCCACTCTTATTCTTTCTGTTTACACAATTAAATTCATATCCATCCAGTTCAAAATCCATTCCTTTATCTTCATTGATCCATGTTTCTGATATAGCAATTATGTTAAATATTTTTTTTTAAACTGACTTAAATATTCTTTAATGTTGTTAAAGTTTGCATATAGACTTCTGCTGTTGAAATGGATTATTGATAATTTGTTATCCGTTCTAATGATCCGATTAAACTGTTCATTTGTTATCCGTTCTAATGATCCGATTAAACTGTTCATCTGTATAATAGCAACAACTGTCATTGATATTTGAGAAGAAATTATTGTCCGGGTCTATATCGTGCTCCAAGTCCAGTACATTGTGGTCTGTGTATTTAAATGTTCTCAGTTCTACTTTTCCATGATCAGCAATCCTTTGAGTTATATCCTTGTCTCCAGATGTAGATGAATAGGTTCCTCTGGTCTGTGTCATGGTGTTGTGATGTGTTTGTGTCGTCATACCGTATTGGTCATATTTGTCCAGATCCTCGATGTTCCTGATTACCATAACCTTTGCTTGTTCTGGTGTTCCATTCAATTTGATAAATGTTTTGCAGTTGGATGTCCATGTCTGTTGAATTTTTCCCTGCTTTTTTAAGAAACGAGCTTTCCTGGCGATGTCTGCGTTTCTTTTGGTCAGATGTTCATTGATAAATACGTTTGTTCCTTTGAGTTTCCGTCCCTGTTTTAACAATGCCATTTTATGTTTTCTGTTGACAAACCTCATAACTGCTCGCTTGTCTCCATCCTCTCTCCTGGGCAGGGGGTTGCACGCTTCAATGTTATTACAGTCCATTTGAATACCTTTAGATTGCAGGAAGTCAGCCACCTGTTGTTCCACTGAGCTGGCCTCCTGCTCACTGGCCTCCCCTCCGCTGTCTTCTGACACCGCCCGTGCGTAGGATCGAGGTTTAATATGAATTCCTGTAATAACGTCGTTCATCCTTGTGTACTGTTCCACTTAGTGTCACATCTGGACAGAGGAAGGAAGACGAGGAGAGTTGGTCGCAAAATGAGGAAGTACATGAATGCATAATGAGAGGAAAGTGAAAAAGTGGAATAGTGAGAAATGAAGCATGCATACAGGAGTACACAGATGCTGTGGAAAGTGATTTGCCAGACAGACTAAGTTGGAAAGGCTCTGAAACAGGTAAGGGTGATTAAGACAGCATGTTGAGAAGGTGGCAGGAGTATTTTGAGGAAATTAAAATTTAGTGATGTGGAAAGATGGCATCAGCACAACACATTAGTAAGGATTAAGTAAAGAATGTTATGGAGACTAAGATATTCAAACTCAGCACAGATTTAACTGACCTTTTCCAGCTTGTGAGGATGTGTGCCAAGCAGCATGCCAACTTCCCAGCGGGAAACAAGAGCCATCCCTAGACGCTGTTCAAGAAAACTCAGCGCCAAGCTCAAGCAAGTATAAAATTTGCTTTAGTCTACAATTCTCAGACCTGCACAGACCTCTTTGGACTTTCTCAGTGTGTTGGACAATCCAGTGAGATCTGTCAAACACTTTTTATGTTTACACAGAAACACGTACCAGCTATAGCCAAGCATGTTCGCCAACAGAAGTTAAACATTTTGCAACTTTAAGCACCACACTGGCTTAATAATCTAAATTAGTCAGAGTGTCACAGTTGGGAGTTATGACGGCTAAACTGGAACCAGGACTTAAGCCGAGTAGAACCCCAGGATGCAGGGCAAACCAGACACAGAGGAAGGAAACAGTTTGATACAGGTGAGTTTCACACAAACCCAGCGTTAAAGTGCAGAAAAGAATTAACTGAACACCCCTTTGTCTTAAAGGAGAATAAACTGCAGAATCACCTTAAGGTGCACACAAACTCAGTGGCAGGAAAAAACTGAGGATTATCTTCATAAAAAGAGTACAAACTGAGAAAACTCCCTTCTTGGAGTTATACAACTAAGGGCCTCTTCACACATAACACGATTGAGGCAGAACGGTGCAAGGAGGAGTCAAATGCCACTTGTGAAAAATCAGAGCTGCCTCAAATGCCTGATACAGCTGTCACTACATCCATTCGTGCACACCAGCAGCCGAAAGACAGCGAGTGCCCATTCAACCCCTCTTTGGGCAGGTGTCGGCCAAATTCCAGGTGCCACACATGAACATCCAACATGGTTTGCTGGACACTTAGAAAAGGCGGGTCTGTTCACACTCCTGGCACGATAGTAGAGAGCAGCTGACCACATTTGAGCTGTCTGAAAATTGTCCAAGTGCTACACGAGTGTGGCATTACCAAGCAACACATGGGTGTGGCTGTGCCAAAATCCCCCCCAAACACGTGGCGTGCCAGTGTGTTGGCTCCCCCTCAACACATGTGGCGTGCGGGGGAGCACACTTGCATGACATGCTGATATTTATGTGCAGACAAGATCACAAGGGGACCAGCCACCCATGTGAGAGTGCACACAGCACAGCAAGGAGCCTCTCAGCTGGTTGCTGGTCAGCCATTGACTGACAGCTGGAAATGACAGCTCAGTGCACATGATGTGTTACATTAAAAACCACAGAGAACACAGCCAGGACAAGTATATAAATACTACAATTGCATACACAATTACAACCCCAATTTCAATTAAATTGGGATGCTGTGTGAAATGTGAATAAAAACAGAATACAATGATTTGCAAATCTTCAACAAATATTCAATTGAATACACCACAAAGACAAGATATTTAATGTTCAAACTCATAGAATTTTGTTTGTGCAAATATCTTCTCATTTTGAAATGGATGCCTGCAACACATTTCAAAAAAGCTGGGACAGGAGCAACAAAAGACTGGGAAAGTTGATGAATGCTAAAAAAGAACACCTGTTTGAAACATTCCACAGGTGAACAGGTTAACTGGAATCAGGAGTGTCATGATTGGGTATAAATGGAGCATCCGCAAAAGGCTCGGCCGTTCACAAGCAAAGATGGGGCGAGGATCACAACTTTGTGAACTGCGCAAAGACATAGTCCAACAGTTTAAGAACAATGTTTTTCAATGTTCAATTGCAAGGAATTTAGCAATTCCATCATCTACAGTCCATAATATAATCAGAAGATTCAGAAAATCTGGAGAACTTTCTACACGTCAGCAGCAAGGCTGAAAACCAACATTGAATGCCTGTGACTTTCAATCCCTCAGGCGACGCTACGTTAAAAACTGACATTGTGTAAAGGATCTTACTGCGGGGGCTTGGGAACACTTCAGAAAACCATTGTCAGTTAACAGTTTGTCATTACATCTACAAGTGCAAGTTAAAACTCTACCATGCAAAGTGAAAACCATACATCAACAACATCCAGAAATGCCGCCACCTTCTCTGGGACCGAGCACATTTGAAGTGGACAGACACAAAGTCTGAAAGTGTGCTGTGGTCTGATGAGTCCACATTTCAAGTTTTTGGTAAATCATGGATATCCTTCAGACAAGAGGAAAAAGACCATCCAGACTGTTACCAATGCAAAGTTCCATCAATGCTGAAAGGTACATCCAGGTTTTGGAGAAACATGCTGCCATGCAAGCAATGTCATTTTCAGGGACCTCCCTGTTTCAGCAAGACAATGCCAAGCCACATTCTGCATGTGTTACAACAGCGTGGCTTCGTAGTAAAAGCGTACGGGTACTAGACTGGTCTGCCTGCAGTCCAGACCTGTCGCACGTTGAAAATGCGTGGCGCATTATGAATCGCAAAATACAGCAACGGAGACCCCAGACTGTTGAATAATTGAAGTCGTACATCAAGCAAGAATGGGAAAAACTTCCACCTACAAAGCTTCCCAGCTTTTTGAAATGTGTTGCAAGCATCCATTTCAAAATTAGCAAATATTGGCTCAAAAAACAAGATTACCAGTTTGAGCATTAAATATCTTGTCTTTGTGGTGCATTCAATTGAATATTGGTTGAAGAGGATTGGCAAGTTATTGTATTGTGGGTTTTTTTTTTTTTTTTTTTACATTTTACACCATGTCCCAACTTCATTGGAATTGGGGTTGTACATAAATAAAATCTCAGAACACAAACAGAGTGACACTTTGTTCTGTGGGCTGAACGGACAGGTTGGTATGGCCGCAAACAGCAGGAGCTGATAATATCTCTGGACCCACTTGTCACAGCTAGCACACATACTGTGTTCGGAAGGACTTGACAACTCTACGCTGTGTGGCATGTGCTTGCTGTCCTCACATGGAAATATTAGAAATTGTGGTGTTTTTTTATAGTGTGTGGTTTTTTTTTTTTTCTCCACAGTAGCAGTGCGGCACCACATGCTCCATTTGCTCACTGTTTTTGCATGTGCACAAGCATGCATGAAACCTTCGCTGCTGTATCGTGCACACCTGTCTGATGGTGTGTCCCTCCTGACAGCAGGTGGAATGTTTCGCTGTTCTCCATTTTGGTTTTTTGTTTGTGGATTTTCTTCTGGTTTCTGCTTCATTCACCCAACATCATGTTATGTGTGAAGGGACCATAAGGAATGTCTTCTTAAAAGTGGAATTTCAACCCAAAGACAGGATTCACGCAAAATAAGTCTTTTCTTCTTACCCAAAAGGGTTCAAAAACCAGAAACAGGAGTTAACTCAAAAAGTCTTCCCTTCTTACAGAAAAGGACAATTCCAGAATGCAAATAAATAAATAAAAAATTATATACTCACAACCCAAAGTGGCCACAGGAAACACCAAGGACATGAAGCCATATACCAACAATGTACAAACAAACATACCTACAATGAACCAGCAGCTAAAGGTGGACAGGAGTCACTATATATTGGCACCCTCATCAGTTGCAGGTGTTGACCCAAACAGGTGGAATCAATCAGAAGCTAAGGAGATGTAATGGATGTAAGAAAATGCCAGAGGGCAGCAAACATACAGACACAACATGAACTGAAGATAATACTTGGAATAGAAGATGATTATGCACATGCAGAAAATAATGAAAAAACCAGAGAAGAGTAAAAATGCCAAGATGTGATACTAGATAAGAATCTGGGAAATGCTGAGAATAATAGACAAGATGACAGGTGAAAAGACAAGATAAGAAGCTGGGAAAATACTGTGAGAACATAAAGAGATGAAAACAAATGTGAAACAGCAGCTAAGAATAAGGAGACAGGAGATGAAACCAACTAAAACCCACACACAGAACATAACCACAACAGCGGGTATATTTTTGACCCTGTATGCTTACTTTTGACCCTAATGATTTCAGATATCTAAAACAAATTAAAACCTCAAGATGTCAATAATTCATGGACATTCTTTTTCTTTTGCATTCACATGTACAATCTTTCTGCTCCACAATATATAAATAAATAAAAAACACTGAATTGTATTATTATTAAACTTTTATTTAACCAGATAAAATAAAAACTTGAGATGGAGACCTCATTTACAAGGGTGACCTGGCCAAGAAAGGCAGTAGCACACGTCAGACAAAATAAGCAATATCAATGTAATGATTTAAAATATATAAGATACAAGCAATCAATAAAAAAAACAATCATTTCTGCCACAGTATCAATATGTAAGTTAAAAAATGGTATAAAATTTTAAAAACAAAGGCACTGTTCCAAAGATTTCCAATCTCGGTTTCTTAAAATAGATCGGAAAGCGTTCAGCGCAATCAACGCTGACAGTTGCAATTCAGTTTGGAGGACATTCCAAGCAGATGGAGAGGAAATTCTAAAAGCCTTCTTTCCCGTTTCAGTCTGAATACGAGGTACACGAAAGCACATGTCATTCAACATCACCATAATCAAGTACAGGCAAAAAAGTAATAGTTATCAGGAGCTTCCAAGGTCCAAGGGAGAAAAATGACTTGTTTTGATAAACGAACCCAAGCTTCACCCATAATTTGGAGATCAAGTGTTTAAGATGAACTTTAAAAGAAAGCTCTGTATCAATAATTAGTCCCGGTTACTTGTAGCTGGTGACTAGCTCAAGAGTTTTACCTCGAGCAGTTTTAATTAACGGTATATTCGCCGAGGAAACAGGTGACTTTGAGAAAAACATTATTTTGGATTTTTCAGCATTTAAGACCAGTTTGACTTTTTCGAGACACTCTGCACTACATCAAAGGCGGACTGCAAGAATTCAAATGCCTGTGTAATTGAGTTTGAACAACAATACATTACAGTGTCATCTGCATAAAGATGATAGAATGGACTAGATAGGTTTGCACACAGATCAGCGGCAGTTCTACACTGAATTACTCCCCGGGCGAGACCCCCCCTTCCGAGCGCCCACCCCATTTTTGGGACAAACAGCCATTTTTTATTATTTTATTATTATGGATATTTTAGAAGTACCCATGAAATTGCAATTGAAAGTGACATCAAAAGACCTCAGGCTACAATATAACTGTTAAACATCCATGAATTGCAAATTTAAATGAACATGCCCTGCTATATTCACTTAATCTAGTTCTGTCCCACATACCTCAGTTGTTTAAACAGAATATACTGTAAAATACAATTGTGTATTTTGTTAAATTAATTTAATATTTTGTTGAACAACCATGTTATGTGGTGAGGGTTAACTAAACTAAATTAAGTACAGTTGTATGTAAAAGTTTGGGAACCCCTGATGATTTCCCTGATTTTCCTTTATAAATCATTTGTTGTTTGGATCAGCAATTTCAGTTAAATATATCATATAGCAGACAAACACAGTGATATTTGAGAAGTGAAATAAAGTTTATAGGATTTACAGAAAGTGTGCAATAATTTTTTAAACAAAATTATGCAGGTGCATAAATTTGGGCACCCCAACAGAAAAAATACATCAATATTTAGTAGATCCTCCTTTTGCAGAAATAACAGCCTCTAAACGCTTCCCATGCATGCGTTGATAGTCTGGCAAAGGTGATCGATGCCCATCCGATCCGTCTGCCAATCTCACCTGCAATTCATAGTCACTGATGCTGATTCGTGAAGCAGCGTCAATGTCTTGAGCCATCACGTTGGTCTTTTTCAAGCTGATTGTCAGACCAAATCCTGAACTGACACTTGAGAAGCTGCCCATGAGGTGCTGCAACTGCTCATTAGAGTGTGCTACTAGGGCAGCGTCGTCAGCAAAAAGCATGCTCTCGGCACTTCTGCAGCTGTCGCAGTGAGAAGATCATGTCGATCGTGGAACGCAGGGATCTGAAGCCACACTGTGACTCTGGGTACATGCTGTCAGCCAGCTGCTGCTGTAGGCGGTTCAAGAGGACCCGAACAAAGACCTTGCCGATGATGCTGAGGAGGGAGATACCTCAGTAACTGTTGTAATCACTCCTATTCCCCTTGTTCTTGTATTTGTATGTATTTAACTGTGGTTAAATACATAACCTTCGTTCCATTTCATCCCTGACTGCCAGAGGGCAATGTCATGAGGAATCCCGTGCACCTACGTGACAGAGGAGACCCAGAGGACCCTGACAGGAGCACACAACCCAAAGGATGAGGGTCGGCCACATTGACATTGTAGAAACGAGTGAAGGTACTCGGGAAGCCCATGATGCCGCAGCGCAGATAGTATCCAGCGGAACCCCTCTCATAGCCACCCAGGAAGCAGAGACACTCCTGGTAGAATGACCTTCACGCCAACTGGCCGGGAACAGCCCCCTGCACAATAGGCATGGCAGATGACATCAACGATCCAATGAGACCTTTTTTAGATAAAGGAAAGCCCAACTTAGGACCCCCATGACACAAACAGCTGGTCAGTGTCTCAGACTCTCAGAAGCTGCAATATAAGCCTCCAGTGCTCTCATTCGACACAAGTCAGACCCATCCCCGGCCACCGATGACTGGGGTCAAAACTGCGGCAATCGCAACGGCTGGTTACTATGAGCATGGGACAACACCTTAGGCAAAAATGCCGTGTTCGGCTACAGGGTAACATCAGCCCGATCGGGACCCCATCTGAGACATGAGGGGCTGAGAGGGCATATAACTCACCCGCTCTTCTAGCAGAGATGATGGCCAACAAAAACAGTCTTACCTGAGAGCCACTTGAGGTCCACCTCTGCCAAAGGCTCAAATGGAGGACGATAAAGCGCTGCGAGAACCAGGGTCAGATCCCAGGCAGGTTCACGTGGGGCAGCCAGTGGATGCAACCTACGAGCACCACGCAGAAAAAGAGAAACGAGATGATGGCTCCCAACTGAACAACCATCCACTCTCGTATGGTAACATGAAATAGCTGCAACATATACCTTCAGTGCCAAGGGAGAGCGGCCCTCATCAAGGACAGATAAGGAGAAAATCCAGAACAGTGGAAATGGAACAGGTGCCCGGATCCTCACTTCAGGCAGAACACAACTGACAAAACAGTTGCCACCTGTTGTCATACTGCCGTTGGGTAGAAGGTGCCCTGGTAGACAAAATGGTATGCTTGACAGGATCAGTGAGCCCAGTCAGGCTTGACCCCCAGTGGCCACACCCACTGGTTCAGGCATTGAGGATCGGGCTGCATACTCAACCCCCCAACTGAGAAGATCCCTCCTGGGTGGAAGACACCAGGGGTTGCCTCAACATAAACTCCAAAGCAACAGGAACCATGGACGCGCAGGCCAGAATGGAGCCACCAGCAACAGTCTGTAGCCCTCCCTGAGAACCCTCTGTAGAGTGGGCCAAAGCAACAGAAGAGGAAAAGCGTACAGGAGCACCCTGGGTCACAGATAAGCAAACGCGTCCCGATCCAACGTGCCCTACACCCCTGTAAGGAAAAACCACCGAGGGCAATGAGTCAACAGTTCCATTGAGAACAGATCCACTTCCACACAACCATAGAGGTCCCACATCATGCTCACCACATCGGCATGAAGACGCCACTCCCCTGGAGCAGGCGCCTGGCGAGAGTGCATCCGCAGCTTGGTTCCGCTCTCCCTGCAGATATTCTGCCCGCAAAGTGGACAGAAGAGGAAAGGCCCATTCCATCAGATCCCTGGAGACTCTTAAAAGACGAGCCAACCTGGTGCCCCCCTGATGGTTGATGTGGTAGACAATTGAGGTGTTGTCCGATCGCACCAGAACGTCTCCCCTGCAGGTGGGGAAGAAAGTGCCTCAGAGCTAGATGCACTGCCCGTAGCTCCAGCACATTGATATGATCCCTTCGGCTCCAGAGCCCCTGAACGGCTTTGTGCTGCCAGACAGCACTCCATCCCGTGGAACTGGCATCCGTGGCAACCACCTCTCTGTGATACACCACTAGCCCCATTGTGATGCCCCTGGACAAATAAGCCCTGTTCCTCCTGGAAGCACAACCTTGTCACTGTGAGTCGGGAGTCCACATGAAAGCTGTTGAGCCACCTTTGCATAGGGCATATTGAAAGCAAGCCCAATGGCATGACACAAGTGACTGTCAGTTTGCCGAGAAGTCACAGGAAGGTGATGTACGGAAACCGCCTGCCTAGTCAGAACCGACTGACCAACCGGAGGACATCGTCTATCCTGTGGGCAGATGGACAAGCCTCCATGGAAGTTGAATCCAAGCCCAACACAAGAAAAACAGTGGTCTGAAAAGGAGCAAGGCAACTCTTCTCCAGGTTGACCCTGAGACCCAACTGGGATGCGTATCCCAAGATGCATGCGCTTGAGACAGGGGGCACAGAAGCCAATCAGAGATGGCAGAATCTGCATTCCACATGTTTGCAACATGGCGAGAGCTGCCTTTACACACACCAAGTAAACACCCTCGGCGAAAGGGAGAGGCCAAACGGGAGTACCCGAAACTGCCAATGAAGACCCTGATAGGCAAACCTCAGAAAGCGGTAGTGGTCTGCCGCAATAGGCACATGAAAATAGGCATGGCTCAAATCTATTGACGGTAAACCATGCCCCCTGTGCCACAGTTCAAATGACCTCCGCCGTGGTCACATGTGAAACAGCAGCACCCTTCAAGTAACAATTGAGTCCCCGCAGATGTAAATAGGACAAAACCCACCAGTCTTTCAGAATGAAGAAATATGTGGAATAGTAGCCTCTGGGTTCCTGCAGAGGATCCACCTCCTCGATAGCACCCTTGGCCAAGAGGGCGGAGAGCTCCTAGTCCAGTGCTCGAGCTTTCACTGGGTCGGAAATCAGTCACCTTGACCCAGACCAAGAGGTGTTGCTGGTGTTGGAATTGAAACCTGTAGCCATGGGCCAAAGTAGCAACCACCCACGTATCCAGTGTGAGCAGCCCAGTAGTTGAGCTGCAGATGGGAAAACCATCCGACTGCCAGCCGTTGTGGCCTCCCTCCACACGACCCCAAGGGGCCCTGGGGGTTGGTGGTGACCATCCAAAACTCGAGTCTGCCTGGTGGGGGTGTGGACTGGCTCACAAACCACCCGCCGCTGTGAGCCCTGCTGATAACCCTCAGAGCGGTATCGAGGCGGGGGTGGCTGCACATCATGGCCAACAGACAAATGCCTCAAATGCTGCAGGGGCACAGGTGTGAGGCCAGAGAGACGCTGCCTAGTCTGCTGCGCCTGGATGGACTGCTTCAGTGTCTCCAGGGCAACGGGGCCAAACAGCACACCTGGCTCCACGGGAACACCACGGATGGTCCTCCGACATGCCTCAGTCAGGGTAGACTGCGCCAGCCAAACCTGCTGATGAGCCTGAACAAGGAAAGGCATAACCTGGCCAAGCTCCCTTGATGTCGGGGGCAAAAGCCCTGCACGCAGTATCACTAAATCCCACCACCTTTGCCACAGCACCAGTATCCTGCAGAGATGCAGAAACTGCAAACAGGAGGTGCACCAGGGAATTACCCAACCAGCCAGCACGTGCTCCTGCATTATAAGCCCTGCAAAGGAGGTTGTCCGTCACACGGCACTGAGTCAGTGGCCACTGAGCCTCGCTGCGTAGAGCCTCCTCCGGAGACACAACCAACAAGGCCACCGCCAGGTCAACCACTGGCATGCGGTCCAAACTGGCCATGGCAGACTCATGCATAGAGGCCAACGCCCGACCGTCTGCCGAGAGCCATGAGAAGGCATGAGGATCCCGCCAACAGGCGTGCAATTCCCTCAAATAGTCCACTGAAGGGGGAACAGAAAAGGCAGTGGGCGCACGCCCATGTCTGAAAAAGCATTCCCAGAGGTAGGCCCCTTTCCCACGGGAACATCTAACTGCAGCAGAGTTGAGGCCCTACACATAACATCCTGCACAGCGGCATCGCTCGACTCACTGACCACACTGAGGAGCCGAACAAACCCATATCAGAAGCAAGAGGGGGCTAAGACTACACCCCAAAATGAGAGGCCGAGGCAGCGACAGACGATGCATCCACCTCCAATTCAGGCACAGGTGGAGAAGCCCCTGTCCCAGGCAAGGGAGGGTCCAGCTTGTGGGCATGAAACGACTGCATCTCAGCCAATTCAGCAGACAGCTGCTCTAGCCTTGTGCCAAGGCCTTGATCGGCTGCGGCCCACTTCTTAGGAGCCACGGTAGCAGTGACCTCACGCCAATGCTTTGAAGGCCTGGGCGCAGTCACCCACACCAGAGGCGGGAGCTGGTCGGTCTCTTGAGGGCACACCTGTGCCAGTCGAGCTACTCTCACAGCACGAGGCATGTAACTGCAGTTCATACAGGGATGGTCTGACAGTGCCTCCGTCAGGTGGTCAACCCCTAGACAAGCTGGGCACAGGTCATGACTGTCATCTGCTCAGAGTGCGAGCCCACAAGCAGCACAGCAGTGGGAGCCATCCATAAGCCCGACCAACAGGCTAGCACACGACTAGCAGTCGTCAGAACAAACGCCAGCATCGGGAGAGGGGGGCACAAATGCTGCCTTCATCAGTAACAGCGAAACCGGAGACCAACTCTGTTAGCTCGGACAAAACGTCGGCCAAAAAAAGGCTAACACAGTTAGCTGTCAATGTAGACAGGCCCAAAACAGGGAGAGAGTGCGATCACGCTGCTGTCACCGATAGTAGAAGAAAAACAAGACAACAAAAGGAGGCCAACACCGTCAGCTATAAACACAAATAGGCCCAAAACCCGGAGAAGGGGTGCTCACGATGCCATCACTGGTAATAGTAAAAACAAAACAATATATGTGTGTCCGTATACCTGCGCAATACCGGGAGAGGGGGCAAACTCGCTGCTGTCACCGGTAATGGTGAAGAAAAGACGCTTACGTAACAAGAACCGTCGCAGCCCCAGGAGGGTGAAAAACGCTGCTCCTGCCAAAAGGAAAGATGAAAGGGTGTCCAACCAAAATGGCAAAACCGCACAAATGTCGGCCGCCAACAGTAGCAAACCGTGTGCGAGAAGAAAAAGGACAGAGCCTCGGATGACGTATGCTTATACACTGATTGGTCATCCGTG
Organism: Thalassophryne amazonica; assembly: GCF_902500255.1. Taxonomy (NCBI): domain Eukaryota; kingdom Metazoa; phylum Chordata; class Actinopteri; order Batrachoidiformes; family Batrachoididae; genus Thalassophryne; species Thalassophryne amazonica. The sequence goes on from NC_047111.1 coordinate 84,218,557, forward strand.
GTGTCACAGGTGACTATTTTGGTATTATTACTCAAACTGCACATGCACGAAGGGATTATTCAGTGCTTTCAGCACCGCCCTCTGGCGGTCAGGAGGGATGAAATGGAACAACATACAGTAGTGTTCAGAATAATACTAGTACTGTGACTAAAGATTAATCCAGGTTTTGAGTATTTCTTGTTACATGGGAAACAAGGTACCAGTAGATTCTCACAAATCCAACAAGACCAAGCATTCATGAGATGCCACTCTTAGGCTATGAAATTGGGCTATTAGTAAAAAAAAAAAAGTAGAAAAGGGTGTTCACAATAATAGTAGCATCTGCTGTTGATGCTACAAACTCAAAACTATTGTTCAAACTGCTTTTTTAGCAATCCTGTGAATCATTAAACTAGTATTTAGTTGAATAACCAGTTTTTCATTTCTTCACATCTGCAAGGCATTAATTTTGTTGGTTTGCAACCAAGATTTTGCTAGTGTGCTGGGGTCATTGTCTTGTTGAAACACCCATTTCAAGGGCATGTCCTTCAGCATAAGGCAACATGACCTCTTCAAGTATTTTGACATATCCAAACTGATCCATGATACCTGGTATGCGATATATAGGCCAACACCACAGTAGGAGAAACATGGCCATATCATGATGCTTGCACACCATGCTTCACTGTGAACTGTGGTTTGAATTCAGAGTTTGGGGGTCGTCTTACAAACTGTCTGCGGCCCTTGGACCCAAAAAACAATTTTACTCATCAGTCCACAAAATATTCCTCCATTTCTCTTTAAGCCAGTTGATGTGTTCTTTGGCAAATTGTAATCTCTTCTGCACATGTCTTTTATTTAACAGAGGGACTTTGCAGGGGATTCTTGCAAATAAATTAGCTTCACACAGGTGTCTTCTGTCACAGCACTTACAGGTAACTCCAGACTGTCTTTGATCATCCTGGAGCTGATCAATGGTTGAGCCTTTGCCATTCTGGTTATTCTTCTATCCATTTTGATGGTTGTTTTCCGTTTTTTTTTTTTTTTTTTTTTGTCCATTTTAAAGCATTGGAGATCATTGTAGATCAACAGCCTATAATTTTTTGCACCTGCATATAAGTTTTCCCTTCTCCAATCAACTTTTTAATCAAACTACGCTGTTCTTCTGAACAATGTCTTGAACATCCCATTTTCCTCAGGCTTTCAAAGAGAAACATGTTCAACAGGTGCTGCCTTCATCCTTAAATAGGGGACACCTGTTATAATAATATTAGGTCTAAGTTGAAAAATTTGAAAGTTACAGCCCTAAAATGTTAGGTTTTTTTTTTGTTGTTTTTAACAGTTTGTACCAACTTTAGACATAACTCACTTGCTATTAGATTCACAGACTTGAAACTGCTCACCCTGGGCTTACTTTTTGTGTAGAGTAGGAATATTGAGTCAGTTTTGTTCAATCTAGTGTGATCCATCTTTCACAAAGGCCTGGAAGGTAGCAAGCCCAAAAGTTGACATGTCATTCATACGAGGTCTGTTAGAAAAGTATCGGGCCTTTTTGATTTTTTGCAATAACGTTATGGATTTGAATCACGTGTGAATCAGCCAAGCTTGACCCTTTGTGCACATGGGTGAGTTTTTTTTTTTCACGCCTGTCGGTTGCGTCATTCGCCTGTGGGATGAGTGGTCCAGCCCCCTCTGCGTATTTTCATTGTTCTTAAGCATTTCAATAGTATTTTCATGCATTTGATGGCAAACAGGAGATCCTCTCCCCATCTTTGCTCCTCAAAGTTTCAGCCTTTACTAAATACTGCTTTTGTACCAAATCATTATTTCAAAAACCTGTTTGAAATAACATCACTATTTTTAACCTTATTATTAGCCCTAAATTATATTAATCTAATTTCTCTTTTTGCTCTGTATGCACCACTCTGCATTTAGTGATTGATCTCTGCTCCCCTCCACAGCATGTCTTTTTCCTGATTCTCTCCCTCAGCCCCAACCAGCCCAGCAGAGACTGCCCCTCCCTGAGCCTGGTTCTGCTGGAGGTTTCTTCCTGTTAAAAGGGAGTTTTTTCCTTCCCACTGTCGCCAAGTGCTTGCTCACAGGGGGTCATTTTGACCGTTGGGGTTTTTCCGTAATTATTGTATGGCTTTGCCTTGCAATATAAAGCGCCTTGGGGCAACTGTTTGTTGTGATTTGGCGCTATATAAATAAAATTGATTTGATTGTCAGGAAAATGGCCAAGTGACTGCTGCTTTGCTGCATCAAAATTTTTTCAGAAGCTGTGAGACAGCCAGGTGGAAACCATTCGGAAACTTCAGATGGCTTTTGGTGAAGATCTTATAGGCATCACACAGATTAAGGAGCATTACAACCGGATTAAAGACGGCCCACAGCAGCTGAGGGCGCGCTGCGCTTGGAGTGGCCATTGACAGGCTGAAACGACCAGATCATTTCCAAAGTGAAGGCTGTATTTATCCGGGATGTCGTCTCACTACCAGAGAAATGGCAAGAGAGGTGGACATAGCACTTTTTTGGCACATTACACTATTACAGGAGATTTTGTAATGAAAGACGTGTAGCGGAATCCACGCGTTAGGACAGAGCCACTAATGGCGCAGAACAAAAAGCACCTCCATGTTGGAAGTCTCACGGACATTGCCCAGCTCTTCCACCATTCGGAAGATTCAGATGGCTTTGGGTGGCTTTTCAGTCGAGTTAGTATCCAAGAAATTGTTGAAGAGCTGAGCATGTCACATGTCTTCTGAGATCAACATGGAGGTCCTTTCATTCCGCGCCATTAGCGGCTCCGTGGCGAATTCCTCCGCTCCTGTTTTCATGACAATCTACTTTAACAGTGGAATGTGCTGGGAAAGTGCTGATGTCCACCTTTTCTGCCATTTCTCTGGTAGTCAAACGACATCCCGGATCCACACAGCATTCCATTTGAAAATTATCTGGTCATTTCAGCCTGTCGATCAGCGCGCCCTCCGCCATTGTGCGCCGTCTTTAAACTGCTGTACCCACTCCTTAATCTGTGTGATGTCCCTGAAAGCCATCTGAATTTTCCGAATGGTGTCCATCTGGCTGTCTCTCAGTTTCTGGAAAAACTTGATGCAGCGCTGCTCCAGCAGTTCAGACACTTCCTCACAATGAAGTTACATGAGGGGGGAGGACCAGTGGCTCACTCAAAGCATGCTCACAGGCAAATGACGCAACAGACAGGCGTGAAAAAACTCAAGCATGGGCACAAAGGTTCAAGCTTGGCTGATGCAAGAGCACATGATTCAAATCCGTAGTTTTTAAAAACAAAGGTCCAATACTTTTCTAACAGACCGTGTGTATATACACACACGAGCCAGACTGATATGGATTTTTTTTGAGGCCGATAACATTTGGATGAAAGAATGCCAATAACCAATAAATCAGCCGATATTTAAAAAAAAAAAAATGAATGAAATGTTCGGGTTTTTTTTTTTTTTTTTTTTGGATCTTTCACAAAAAAGGTATGAGCTAAAAGCTGAAGCTTTGTCATCATATTGATTAACTTTATAACAGAATTTCCAAGTTAAAAAAATGCAATTGGAGCAGTTAGTGGGCTATTCAAACGGGCCAGCTAGTAAGCTATCACTTCTGAAAACAATCTTTGCCATATCACATGAGGTAAATCTGCTAAACGATTGGATTTTGGAAAACCATGTGACGGAGAACCAATTCCGATTGGATACTTTACGCACGTCACTCATCTTCTATGAGGAGTACCAAGATGGCCAACGGTGGATCGAAAGTCCAGAGTTACTTTTTTTTTTTTTTGCTGAATTTTTTTTTTACATTGCCAACACAAACATTATTTCAGTAACTTCTGTTTATGAGAAATTATTGGCAACATTTTGGCCGATAGTGAGTACTTTAAAAAGGGCTTACATCGGCTGACAATATTGGCCGGCCGATATATCGGTCGGGCTCTAAAATATATATATATACTCAACAAAAATATAAACGCAACACTTTTGGTTTTGCTCCCATTTTGTATGAAATGAACTCAAAGATCTAAAACTTTTTCCACATACACAATATCACCATTTCCCTCAAATATTGTTCACAAACCAGTCTAAATCTGTGATAGTGAGCACTTCTCCTTTGCTGAGATAATCCATCCCACCTCACAGGTGTGCCATATCAAGATGCTGATTAGACACCATGATTAGTGCACAGGTGTGCCTTAGACTGCCCACAATAAAAGGCCACTCTGAAAGGTGCAGTTTTGTTTTATTGGGGGGGATACCAGTCAGTATCTGGTGTGACCACCATTTGCCTCATGCAGTGCAACACATCTCCTTCGCATCATCCGTGAAGAGAACACCTCTCCAACGTGCCAAACGCCAGCGAATGTGAGCATTTGCCCACTCAAGTCGGTTACAACGACGAACTGGAGTCAGGTCGAGACCCCGATGAGGACGACGAGCATGCAGATGAGCTCCCCTGAGACGGTTTCTGACAGTTTGTGCAGAAATTCTTTGGTTATGCAAACCAAATGTTTCAGCAGCTGTCCGAGTGGCTGGTCTCAGACGATCTTGAAGGTGAACATGCTGGATATGGAGGTCCTGGGCTGGTGTGGTTACACGTGGTCTGCGGTTGTGAGGCTGGTTGGATGTACTGCCAAATTCTCTGAAACGCCTTGGAGACGGCTTATGGTAGAGAAATGAACATTCAATACACGAGCAACAGCTCTGGTTGACATTCCTGCTGTCAGCATGCCAATTGCACGCTCCCCTCAAATCTTGCGACATCTGTGGCATTGTGCTGTGTGATAAAACTGCACCTTTCAGAGTGGCCTTTTATTGTGGGCAGTCTAAGGCACACCTGTGCACTAATCATGGTGTCTAATCAGCATCTTGATATGGCACACCTGTGAGGTGGGATGGATTATCTCAGCAAAGGAGAAGTGCTCACTATCACAGATTTAGACTGGTTTGTGAACAATATTTGAGGGAAATGGTGATATTGTGTATGTGGAAAAAATTTTAGATCTTTGAGTTCATCTCATACAAAATGGGAGCAAAACCAAAAGTGTTGCGTTTATATTTTTGTTGAGTGCATGGGCATGGCTGTTTATGCCAAAACCAGGAAAAGGAACCTGGTGGAAATGCTTCATGACAACGGTTTGAGCATCTCCTATGACAGGGTGCTGGCGATATCAGCCCAGCTCGGAGATGCCACAGTTAACAAATGTGTGGTCTGTCCACCTGTCCTGAGAAAAGGGCTGTTCACCACAGCAGTCATGGACAACATTGACCATAATCCCTCTGCAACCACAGCTACAACTGCTTTTCATGGGACAAGTGTATCAGTATTTCAGCACCCTGCAAAAGACAATCATGGTGAAGAGTGCCAGCAGGTCCAGTTTGGATCAGAGAGGGTAAAACGTGTACCTGACCTTCCTGATTCATTCAGAAATATCTCTCCTTATATATATATATACACTTCAGCCCCCCGTGACCCTTACATGGAGAAAGTAGGTATCAAAACAATTTGCTGTTGCTGTGGTCAGTGACCTCTATGCACAGCAGCTCTGTAGTGACTCAGTTTTGTGTTGATTCAATTCTAAATTTGTCTGCAGGATATTGGTGGGTGCTTTGCTAACTTAAAGTAGGTAAACAAGAATTTGAGTTATGACAGCAATGTCACTTCAGTGTGTCTTTGTTCCATACATTTTGAACACTTTTAGCCTTAACAACCCTTCTCATCTTTGCACTCCTGGACTTTACACATTTCTATTAGTCAGTTGTTTGTGTAATGTCGCAAGTTATGTGAAAATGTCATCCTCAGAATTCATGATTTCAAGAGAGGTTTATTGTTTGCTGCAGCTGAAAATAATTCACACTATGTTGCTCCATTTTAACTTTTAGTGCAGCAGATAAGTTCAATTTTTCACTAGAACACTTTAGTTAATGATGCAAGCAAAAAAATTGGCACAGATATTCCCCATAGTGTACTTGTGAAAATTCACTGGGTACCCAGTCAAAATTTCAAGATGGCCGCTATTTTTCAAGTTGGCTGCCAGTCGACTTTCCATATCAAAACTCTCAACTTTTGTCATGTTTCTAAGCATTTGTATTGGTTTTATTTGCTTAATCTACACCCCCAAGAAAATATATGCTGGATATTTGTATACTGATTAATACAGTATATAGCTTTACAAGTATACACAAATATGGCAGCCATATTTCCGATCAGAACACATGAATGATTTACTAGGCTCTTGGCGATGTTTTTATGTCACGCAGAAGTGTTCATTTAATTAAATGTCACACACAATTGGTTTACAATTCAGTTTGGTGTGAAGTTGCTGATTTTGTATTATATTTAAGAGGGAAAGTCAATGCACAACCAGGGCACACTGACTTCACTGCTGTTCAACTCAGCATGGGGTTCAGTGTCAGCTAATCTTGCTTTACTAATGCCATACTTAGTATTACTAACACCAAAATGGTATGCTAGTTGTAGTGTAGTTTAGCATAGAATAGTGTCCCAAATGCTGTCTAGCAGCTCCAAATCAATTAGCTAGTAGAAAGTAGTTGGTAGATTTAGACAGCCGCACCTGAATTGACAGGGTGTGCCACCGCGGGAGAGCTGAGCCAAGGGTGAGCGGGCTATACATGGGTTACCCATGTACTTACCCAGATGGTGTACAGATCACACGGGACTTAAATGACATTGGATGAATGATCGGGCTAGGTGCAGGGTAACCAAACCTAGTTGTATCCCATACATCAATGTGCATACTTGACAAAGGTGGTAAAAGGATAGCTCCTCGGCCTTCGTCAAGCGCTCAAAATGGCAAGTTCTTTCCCAAGCAGAAAGGAAACTGACTGGAGCAAATACTGTCTTTGTCAAGACAATAAAAAGGAAGCTCTTATTTCACCCTTAGCCTCTGTGCATCATGATCCAAAGCAGGATGGATATGTGATTGCAAGAAATGTGCTGTTCCAGGAAATCGGTGAAATGCCAATCACCTTTGACCCAGCAAGGCTGGATGAAGGCAGTGGCATAGAGGCAACATTGAGAGAAAACATGGCAAAATACCACAGAAAATGTAGACTCATGTTCAGCAATTACAAACTAGATCGTAAGCAAAAACCTACTACCGGTAGTGACCATCTGGAAAAGGAAGCAAAGTTGCCCTGTATGAGTCCTGATAAGGAAGCATGCATTTTCTGTGACAGCAAGGCACCTGTGAGGGATCTTTGACAGGTGATAATGCATCTCAATAGAAGACTGCATGAGAGTACCACCACACTCAATGATGGTAAGCTTCTAGCAATACTAAGTGCAGGTGATGCGATTGCACAAGAGCTAAAATACCATTGTAGGTGCCTCACCAGTTTGTACAATAGGGAGAGGTCCTGCCACAGCTATCTCAAGAAAGGGCAGGCTAATGATGATCCAGATGTTTCTCCACTGGTTTTGTCAGAGCTTGTGAACTATGTAATTGAAAGCAGTTCAAGTCCAGATGGTCCTCCTATAAGACCTCTTGCAGACTTGACTAAATTATGCAAGCAATGTCTGGAACAATTAGGAGTTGAGTCCCCCATGGTAAATTCAACCAGACTGAGGGAAAAGCTGCTAGCAGAAATCCCAGAGCTAGAAGCTCAGAAGCAAAAAGATGGCACCTATCTTCTTGCCTTACAGAAAGATGTCGCATTAGCTCTCTCTCAAGCATGTGAATACTCAGATGCTCTTGTTGTTGCTAAGGCAGCAGTGATACTCAGGAAGCAGATTCTGGATCATCAGTCCAGGTTTGATGGAACATTTGGTGAGGGATGCATTAATGATGCTATTCCTGAAAGTCTACTGCAGTTCATAAGCATGGTTGAACATACATGGAGCAGACATCAAGTCACAGCTTAGGTTTGGCTTATTAAAATCAGACCAGGCTATCGCGCAACTGATGCAGTACAACTGCTTCTCAAAGCCAAAGAAAGGAACAACTGTCCATCGACACTCTAAGGATCGTCAAACTCCTTTTCCAGTGTACATGGGCATGGCTGTTTATGCCAAAACCAGGAAAAGGAACCTGGTGGAAATGCTTCATGACAACGGTTTGAGCATCTCCTATGACAGGGTGCTGGCGATATCAGCCCAGCTCGGAGATGCCACAGTTAACAAATGTGTGGTCTGTCCACCTGTCCTGAGAAAAGGGCTGTTCACCACAGCAGTCATGGACAACATTGACCATAATCCCTCTGCAACCACAGCTACAACTGCTTTTCATGGGACAAGTGTATCAGTATTTCAGCACCCTGCAAAAGACAATCATGGTGAAGAGTGCCAGCAGGTCCAGTTTGGACCAGAGAGGGTAAAACGTGTACCTGACCTTCCTGACTCATTCAGAAATATCTCTCCTTCCTTCTTCACAACAAAGAACCCAACTCCAAGTGGTGAAGTGCCTCTACCAGCCCCTGAACTACTGAAAACGCAACTATCTCTGGAATATGAATGGTTGGAGAAAGTAATTGTCACTGAAGTGGTGGCTGGGGCAATTGACCTCACATGGTCATCACATCATGTATCTCAGAAACGAAACAGAGTTTGAGGTGAGCATCTCTTCATTGCTGCCACTTCTGAGAGACCAGGCTCACAGTGTAGCCACAGTAAAGCATGTCATGAAGAAAGTAATAGATGGCAGCTCGGAAAGACAGCAACCGGGGCAGTTATGGGTTAGCACCCCTAACTGCACCTCCTGTGAAGGAGTGCTCAAATCAAGCTACAGAACAGAGGAATTATACCCCCAGGGGAACTCGAGAGGAGGGGAGGATGAGGTCCCCAGCCAGACAGATTCAAGGCTAACGAATAACAGCAATGGCCAAACGTTGACGAGTAGAGAGTGCTTGTGCAGAAAGATCTGCAAGAATTAGAAGGGCTTAAAGAGCCATCAAACAAAGATGAATGTAAGTGTTAAAGCACCACAATGCACAGGTTTAGCACCTGGTGAGAGAGGAGGAGCTGGGCCAGGAAGCACCCCACAGAGCCCAGAGCCTCCAAGTGGTGAGAACAGTCCCTCTGAACAGGCAGTCTGAGAAGAGAAGGATCAGATGGCCCCAAGCCTCTAAAACGGCAGAGTGGCAGAAGTTTAACTAGGATGCAGACAAGGTGCTGGAAGTAACAGCCAAAGGGGATGTTGAGGAAGCTTCAGACTATGACAACCATCATAGTGAGCATGGCTGCTGAGAGGTTTGGTGTTGAGGAGCGAAGGGCAGCCTTACACCAACAACCAGAGGGCAGTCAAAATCCACATCAGGAAAGAACTGAAAGCCCCGAAGATACAGCATAAGGCAGCCAGTGAAGAGGAGCATGGACTACTGGCAGAGCTCTGTCTCATTCTCAGGAAGACTCTCCTAATCCTGCTCAGAGCAGAACACAGGAGACGGAGGGAGAGGGCTAGGAAGTGGGCTGCTTTTAATCAACAACCCATTCGGCTTCATGAAGGGGCTCCTTGGTCAGAAATGCAGTGGATGCTTTGCCTGTTCAAAGGAAGAAGTCAACAAATACCTCCATGACACCTTCAGCGACCCCAACCGAAACCAAGAGCTAGGATGGTGCAAGGCTGTAATAACGCCACCAGAGCCTGCTGAGGCCTTTGATCTGAGGGAGCCACTCCTGAAAGAAGTGCAGGAGGTGGTGCGAAAAGCAAGGTCCAGGTCAGCACTAGGACCAAGTGGAACACCCTACAAGGTCGATAAGCACTGTCCCAAGTTGCTATACCAGCTCTGGAAGATCTTGAGGGTCATCTGGAGGAGGGGGAAGCCAGCACAGCAGTGACGGTTTGCAGAGGGTGTGTGGATCCCTAAAGAAGAGGACTTCAAGAACATCAGCCAGTTCAGAATAATCTCACTCCTCAATGTCTAAGGGAAGATTTTCTTCAGCATTGTAGCTAAGCAACTGGCCGATTTCTTCCTCAAGAATGGATACATGGACACCTCTGTGCAGAAAGGCGGCATCCCCAGGAAACCAGGGTGCTTAGAGCACACTGGCGTGGTCATTCAGCTCCTCAGACAGGCAAGAGAGAACAGGGGTGATCTGGTGGTGCTGTGGCTAGATCTGGCCAATGCATATGGCTCAATGCCCCACAAGCTGGTCCTTGAAACCCTGGAGAGGCACCATGTTCCAGCTGCAGTAAGAGACCTCATCCTGGATTACTATAGTGACTTCAGCCTGAGGGTCTCAGCAGGATCAACAACATCTGAGTGGCACAGATTGGAGATGGGAATCATCACAGGCTGTACCATCTCAGTGATCCTGCTTTGCTCTGGTGATGAACATGATGGTGAAATCTGCAGAACCAGAGTGCAGAGGTCCCAAGTCTAAGTCTGGGATCCGCCAACCGCTAATCTGTGCCTTTATGGATGACTTGACAGTGACCCCTGAGTCAGTGCCTGGAAGCAGATCTTGACGGGGCTGGAGAAGCTAATGGGATGGGCCAGGATGTCATTCAAGCCTGCAAAATCAAGATCCTTGGTCTTGTAAAAGGCCAGAGTGGCAGACAAGTTCCGGTTCTCTATCGCAGGTACACCAACCCCTACCATCTCTGAGAAGCCAATAAAGACCTTGGGAAAGTTCTTTGATAGCAGCCTCAAGGATACAGCCTCTATCAAGAACACCAGGAGGAGTTTAAGGTCTTGCGTGTAAGGGAGGTGCTGCAATTCCGCAAGTCGGCGGCCCCCAAAAGTATCCAGGGCAGGTGTAGCAGTCAAGACTGGCAGGAAATGGAGAGGAGGTGGCAGTGGAGCAGGCAGTCTTGACTACGCCACAGAGTCCTAGTGAAAACAGTGGCCAGAGGCAAGGCCGGACTAGGAACCATTGCAGATTCATCATGCATTTTGGAAAGTGCTGTAACTGTCATCACACCATACAGATTATGCAGGGGTCAGATCTTCTGCTACCACTCACTGATTGAAAAAGCCTACCAACCTTTCTACACCACCAATATCCTCTGAGTCCCAGCAGACTTGCATCACAGCTGCTACAGATCCCTTATATTCAGAACATATGCTCTCTGCTCCCCTTCACAGCATGTCTTTTTCCTGGTTCTCTCCCTCAGCCCCAACCAGTCCCAGCAGAAGACTGCCCCTCCCTGAGCCTGGTTCTGCTGGAGGTTTCTTCCTGTTAAAAGGGAGTTTTTCCTTCCCACTGTAGCCAAGTGCTTGCTCACAGGGGGTCGTTTTGACCGTTGGGGTTTTACATAATTATTGTATGGCCTTGCCTTACAATATAAAGCGCCTTGGGGCAACTGTTTGTTGTGATTTGGTGCTATATAAAAAAATTGATTGATTGATTGAACATATATATATGAGAGAACACCCTGCCATTTTGCAAGTTCTCCCACTTAGAAATCATGGAGGGGTCTGAATTTTTCATCTTATGTGCATGTCCACTGAGAGACATAATCTAAAAAAAACAAATCTGGAAGTCACAATGTATGATTTTTTTTTAATTTATTTGCATGTTACTGCTGCAAATAAGTATTTCAACACCTGCCAATCAGCAGAAATTCTGGCCTTCAAAGACCTGTTAGTCCACCTCTAAAAAGTCCACCTCCAATCATTATTCCAAATTAGAAACACCTATTTGAGGTCGTTAATTGCATAAAGACACCTGTCCACCCCTCACAATCAGTAAGACTCCAACTGCTAACATGGCTAAGACCAGAGAGCTGTCCAAAGACACCAGAGACAAAATAGTAGACCTCCACAAGGCTGGAAAGGGCTACGGGGCAATTGCCAAGCAGCTTAGTGAAAAAAGATCAACTGTTGGAGCAATTATTAGAAAATGGAAGAAGCTAAACATGACTGTCAATCTCCCTCAGACTGGGGCTCCATGCAAGATCCCACCTCGTGGCGTATCAATGATCCTAAGAAAGGTGAGGAATCAGCCCAGAACTGCACGGGAGGCGCTGGTCAATGACCTGAAGAGAGCTGGCACCATTGTTTCCAAGGTTACTGTTGGTAATACACTAAGACATCATGGGTTAAAATCATGCATGGCACGGAAGATTCCCCTTCTTAAATCAGCACACATCCAGGCCTGTCTTAAGTTTGCCCATGACCATTTGGATGATCCAGAGGAGTCATGGGAGAAAGTTATGTGGTCAGATAAGACCAAAATAGAACTTTTTGGTCTTAATTCCACTCGCCGTGTTTGGAGGAAGAAGAATGCTGAGTACCATCCCAAAAACACAGTCTCTACTGTGAAGCATGGGGGTGGAAGCATCATGCTTTGGGGGTGTTTTTTGCACATGGGACAGGACGACTGCACTGTATTCAGTGATGGGCACAGTTCCGATAACCAATAATTATCTAAGATAATGTTTTCATTATCGGATTATCTTTTTAGATAACTTTAAAAACCATTATCGGACTAATTATCTTGCGATAAATTTTTGTCCGATAATTGTTAGACCGATAACGTGGTAAATAAAGCTGAACAGCTACAAATATGTATAAAACTTAAAATCAGTTGAGCACCTACCTGTTAAATGTTTCATAGCTGATGTGCAGTTCTACCCTCTGCAAAACAGAAGAGCTGTTTTAAAAAGAAACCACTCTATCCTCTGTAGACAAAGGAGAACTGGTCCCCCCCCAAAAAAACTCATTTCTCTTAACCCCATACTGATATGTGGGCAATATCACCAAAGTCATCCAGAGGCATACATTTTTAACTTATGGTTCAACTTTTAACCAAACTAATGTCGGACAAGTTATTTAAATTAATGTCATGTCTGAAGTTTTACCAAATTCCATATATATATATATATATATATATATATATATATAATCAGTCTGGAACAAATACGACAGTGTTCTAAAGAACAATAATCAAGACATTAAAGAGCAACCTTCACTTTCCCCCAGAACAACATGATCAGGAAGCGATCGCAGCTCACAGCAGCTCCCATTGAAAATAAGACAGCCTGTGATTCTTACATGTATACATAAAACAAACGCAATAACAATGTCTATAAACCCAGAGAATATATTCACGAGAGTTTTAGGCACAATATAAAAATAGTTTTATGTTGCGATGTTAATGGTGTTGTCCGTGTGCAGCGGTTAAAGTGCAGAGTGATCAGAGCGTCTCAGTGCAGTTCTCAATCTTACTGAGATCTCACAGCGCGGCGACCTCATCGAGGTTTTGTGGGATTTGAAACATCAATAGGGTGAATAGCCAACATTTACGAGGGTAGGCTGAAAGGTTCTAAGGCTCACCATAAAGGAGTAATCCCAGTTCAGTGAAACTTGTCATGCATCAAGTTAAACTCTTCTGATGACTGTGTTGTTTGTTTTGCAGGTTATATACTATTTTATGGTTCACAACTGAGTTTGAAAGTTCGTGGTAGCGGTTTGCAGCAAAAATGGACAAAATCTGGCATTGTGGTGTCATTAAGTACCTGCAGAACAGGGGTTTAACGCCCAAGGACATTCATGCCGATATGGTTGCGACATGAGGGGATAATACTCCCTCCATATCTACAGTGCAGAAGTGGGCAGCTGAATTTAACAGGGGTAGAGAGTCTTGAAGACCATACAAAGTCTGAATGGCCTGTAACAGCCACAACCCAGAAAAACATTGACCTTGTTCATGAAATGGTGATGGATGACAGGCAGTTGATGATAAATCAGCTAGCAGATGCTGTGGGAATATCCCGTGAAACATTTGAACACATTCTGCATGAAGAACTTGACATGTCAAAGGTTTCCACTCAGTGGGTGCCACGTCTTCTGCCGTGTGATCAAAAAATACCAGACTGGTCATGTCAAAGACGAACTTGGAACATTCTGAAGTGGATCCAGCTGATTACATGGAACGTTTTCTTACCCAAGATGTGTTGGGTTCATCACTTTGAACCAGAGACAAAAAGACACTCAATGCAGTGGAAACACCCAGGGTCACCACCTCCAAAGAAAGCCAAGGTTGTTTCATCCGCTGGGAAGGTCATGGCCTCAGTTTTCTGGGATGCCAAGGGCATTATGTTCGTGGACTACCTTTAAAAAGGGACAAACCATGAACAGAGAGTACTATTCTAACCTACTGAGACAGTTACACCAGGCTATAACAAAGAAACATCCAGGAAAACTGAAGAAAGGAGTGCTGTTCCATCAAGACAATGCCCCAGCTCACAAGTCAGTGGTGGCCATGGCTACTGTGCACGAATGTGGCTTCGAACTGGTAGATCACCCACCATACTCCCCTGACTTGGCACCCTCGGACTTCCATCTGTTTCCAAACCTGAAAAAGAACTTAGGGGGGAAGCAATATCAGAGTGATGAGGTGATAGCTGCCGTTGAAGACTATTTCAAGTCAAGATGAAAGCTTCTATGTCAAGGCGATTGAAGCACTGCAGCACCGCTGGAAAAAGTGTGTGGAGCTAAAAGGGGGACTATGTTGAAAAATAACTCTAAACTGGTTTAATTCCACAAATGCATCATAGTGAGCCTTAGAACTTTTCAGCCTACTCTCGTATGTGTCAAGACAATATTGTGTGCACATTTTACAATATCATAAAACTTGCCCACATTCTCTTCACATGCAAAACATTTTGCGATGACACTTCCAGGGCTCTGTAAAAAATGCCTCTTTTTACAAATAAAAAAATGGAATATTTTACAAAAGCACATTTCTGTAAACACCAACACACGTCACATTAACGTGTTGGTTTACATAATGAATGACTGAACCAATCAGTGTTTAGCAGAGGCACATTTTACCCAGAATCCTTTGTGATCTGTCTGTTTTAAAACCTCAGAATTAGTGCATTATGCAACATTAAAAGATATGTTTTATTTTAACTTTGTACAAATGACAGAATTGACATTAATGTAGTTATTGTATCTGCAATAATGTTATTTCTAAATCAAAACCATAAATCAGCATGGCTTTATTTTTCAAGACCTCCGCCTGACCAGAGTGTCATGATTGGGTGGAGAGCTGGGCTTTCTGGCTGCTCTTCAGCGTGTCTCTGTGCTGGAAGTGGCATAGTAAACAAGAGCTTCTAGCAGGGGGAAAGATGTTCAAAGACAGAAGTTTGGGTTTGTTGTTGCTTTTGATGTTACCAGAAGCGATCGTGGTGTTAAAACTCTAATTCAGTTTATTAGTGGTTGTAAATATACCAGAGACAATATTGGAATTTATTGGTTATCTGTAACTTCTGATAAACTTTTGGGTGGTTTATTGGTTTATCTTTATCAAAGATAACTTTTCAGTTATCTGATTATCTGTTATCGAAATAAATTTTTTGGTTATCTGTGCCCACCACTGACTGTATTAAGGAGAGGATGACCGGGGCCATGTATTGTGAGATTTTGGGGAACAACCTCCTTCCCTCAGTTAGAGTATTGAAGATGGGTCGTGGATGGGTCTTCCAGCATGACAATGACCTGAAGCACACAGCCAGGATAACCAAGGAGTGGCTCCGTAAGAAGCACATCAAGGTTTTGGAGTGGCCTAGCCAGTCTCCAGACCTAAACTCAATAGAAAATCTTTGGAGGGAGCTCAAACTCCGTGTTTTTCAGCGACAGCCCAGTAACCTGGCTGATCTAGAGAGGATCTGTGTGGAGGAATGGGCCAAAAAAAACCTGCTGCAGTGTGTACAAACCTGGTGAAAAACTACAGGAAACGTTTGACCTCTGTAATTACAAACAAAGGCTGCTGTACCAAATATTAACATTGATTTTCACAGGTGTTCAAATACTTATTTGCAGCAGTAACATGCAAATAAATTATTTAAAAATTCATACATTGTGATTTCCAGATTTTTTTTTTTTTTTAGATTGTCTCTCACAGTGGACATGCACCTAAGATGAAAATTTCAGACCCCTCCATGATTTCTAAGTGGGAGAACTTGCAAAATCGCAGGGTGTTCAAATACTTATTTTTCTCACTGTGTGTGTATATATATATTTGCTTGCGGTGTCCATCGATGTAGACTCTCCCTCTCTCTCTGACAAATTCAGAAATCTGAGGGGGGGGGCATCTTTGGCGTCTCCTTTGACGGCTTTGGAGTCCTAAGTTGAAAACACAGCATCTCCCACAGGTTGGGCATGGAATACACCCCTGTTGCCTGCGGTTCAAATGCTCATGTTGGCAACAGCGTTGTTGTTCTTGATGCTGAGTGCAGCTGGCCGGACTCTGGATCAAGATTTCAGCTTATATAGGATTTGAAGGATCAAGTCAGAACCACTTCAAGGATTCTCATGAAATTTGCACCACAGATAAATATTAGGACATGGAAGACTCCACTGCATGTTGGAGGTGATCCGGACTAGGATAGCCAGACGTCAGAAATCTGATTGCTCTTATTATAGAACTGTGGCGTTGTTATGCATGGTGTTCTTCTGTAATGCAGGTTTAAACAAAGTTGAAAAGATATAAACCTGAAAAGTATGTCCTTTTTTTTTTTTTTTTTTTTGAACGTCTATAATGCAGATGTAGCATTTATTTTATAACAATGTATCTTTGAGTGACAAGGATGCAGAAAGGAAAAAAATGTTGCCTGCCCCTCTGTTCACAAAGTTGTACAACAGTGAGCATTGCTGTGCTTGTCCAACATTTGCTGGTGTACTTTGTGTGTAATATATATATATATATATATATATATATCAGGGTGAAATGTCACATGACAGAATTTTTTAATTCCTTTTTCCAAGCCTGCGGGTCAGGGCAGCTGGAGCCTAACCCAGCAGTAAAAGCATTTTTATGTTAAATTTAAGTTTTTGTTTTTTTTTAATAATTACACAAAATAAAAGATTTTGGCTTGTTCCGTTTCTCAGAGTCACCATGGTGGATCTGGTTTGGATCCACTTGTTGACTGGCACAAGTTTTAAAGCAGACATCTGACTTGACACAGTTGTACCAGAATGAGCACAGAGGGCTGTGAACCCAGGTCCTTCTTGCTGAGAGGCGCGAGTGCTAATGGCTGCATCTCCAAGAGATAAAATAAAGAATCCATTTCATATGTATTGTTTTATGTGCTGTTATATTATTTTGATGTGAACTGGAGCTTAAAATTACAGAAAAAGCTCTGTGATAACCACAAGCTCACAGAAATCCCATCACCAACAACAAACTCTTTCCAGGTCCACATGCCTCTTATCAAACACAGGCCTTTGACCTAAAGGTTATCAATAACAACCCCCCACCCCCACAACAAACAACCCCACATCTGTTAAACAGCTGGAACTCAACTGAGTCTAGTGTTCATGTGGACACCAAGACATATAGGTCATCATGTAGCACCACCTAGTGTTTGTCTTGAGCTTAGTCTGAAAGAGTGTCAGCATACATGTCAGATGTGTTCATTCTGAAAAATGTGTGGAAATAATTTTTTTTCAGACACAAAGCAAATATAACTGTCTGTATCCATGCCTCAGTCTGTTTATTCTTACATTTATTAGTTTTATCTATGTCACAGAAGGGAAAAGATGCCCATTAAAATTTCAGAACCCAAGGCACTGTCTTATTTGTCCCTTCAACAAACCAAATCCTCAAAAATATTCTATTTACAGTGACTGAAAATAGAATCGCAACACATCCTCATAGGGGAGATGCTGAAACATGACAATACGCATGTAGCATTTTTTTGTTGACCAAGCAAGTTCAATTATTCCTCAAATAACAGTTGACAGTTATTTTTTGGTCCACCAGCTAATTGACTGGGCTCAACTAATCTCCACTAAAATGATCAGTATTCAGATCAAGAGTAATTCTGCTACAGACAACAACACCCTTTATGGGCGTACACAAATCCCTCAACCAAACCAAAGTATACCCAATTTGCCCTCATTAATCATCCTCATGATGTGTCGCCAGCCTGCTTTCCTAATGTAACATATTACATGCTGTATTAGTTATTTCCTTTCAGCGGGGCAGGTTGAAAGAATGAGAAAATTATCTTGTAAGTACAAAAATAAATAAAATAAAATCCAAAATAATGATGGTTGCCAGGTAGTGCCTGTGGGTTTTCTTCAAGCTCAGGTCAAACAATTTGAAAATGTGGCATTAACACAGTGAACTACATGGGAACAGGGTTTGCAGTACTACTACATGCAAGATTTTGAAAAGCCTCAAGTAAAAGGAGTACTGGCTGCTGGTGGATGTTGGTTCTTGTCTGATCTCTGTCCTCAGTGACACAATCTCTGTGAAGGTATCCAAACTCTGCTTGGGGAAAAAGTGTTGCCAGCAGCAGAAAACGAGTCTCTCTGCTTGAATTGAGGTGGACAGGCAGCAAAACACCCTGTCTGTAAGCTGTTGTTGAAATACAGGTGCTGGTCATATAATTAGAATATCATGAAATTAGAATATCATGATTTATTTCAGTAATTCCATTCAAAAAGTGAAACTTGTATATTATATTCATTCGTTACACACAGACTGATATATTTCAGATGTTTATTTCTTTTAATTTTGATTATTATAACTGACAACTAATGAAAATCCAAAATTCAGTATCTCAGAAAATTAGAATATTACTTAAGCCAATACAAAAAAAGGATTTTTAGAAATGCTGGCCAACTAAAAAGTATGAACATGAAAAGTATGAACATGTACAGCACTCAATACGTAGTTGGGGCTCCTTTTGCCTGAATTACTGCAGCAATGTGGCGTGGCATGGAGTCGATCAGTCGGTGGCACTGCTCAGATGGTATGAGAGCCCAGGTTGCTCTGATAGTGGGTTTCAGCTCTTCTGCATTGTTGGGTCTGGTGTGTCGCATCTTCCTCTTCACAACACCCCATAGATTTTCTGTGGGGTTAAAGTCAGGCGAGTTTGCTGGCCAATTAAGAACAGGAATACCATGGTCCTTAAACCAGGTACTGGTAGCTTTGGCACTGTGTAGGTACCAGGTCCTGTTGGAAAATGAAATCTGCATCTCCATAAAGTTGGTCAGCAGCAGGAAGCATGAAGTGCTCTACAACTTCCTGGTAGATGGCTGTGTTGACCTTGGACCTCAGAATACACAGTGGACCAACACCAGCAGATGACATGGCACTCCAAACCATCACTGACTGTGGAAACTTTACACTGGACCTCAAGCAACGTGGATTCTGTGCCTGTCCTCTCTTCCTCCAGACTCTGGGACCTTGATTTCCAAAGGACATTCAAAATTTACTTTCATCAAAGAACATAATGTTGGACCACTCAGCAGCAGTCCAGTCTTTTTTGTCTTTAAGCCCGGGCAAGACATCAAGTCAGCAGTCTTCCCCGTGATTGTGTTGCCTACAGAACTAGATTGAGAGACCAGTTAAAGGCCTTTGCAGGTGTTTTGAGTTCATTAGCTGATTAGAGTGTGACACCAAGTGTCTTCAATATTGAACCTTTTCACAAAGGTTCTAATTTTCTGAGATACTGAATTTGGGGTTTTCATTAGTTGTAAGTTTTTTTTTGTTGTTTGTTTTTTGCCAGCATGTACTGGGCCGGCCTATGTGTGTTATGTGTGTGTCGTTTGTTATGGGTCGGTCTTGGTTTGCTCAGCCCTGCTGTTGACCAAGGCAGGGATGTACATCTGGAGCTGGTCCCCGGGCACCTAATGGCGACTTCTGCTCCTACTGGCATTTAGGATGGGTTAAATACAGTAGACACATTTCATTGTGCAGGGAACATGTTCTTATGTGCATATGACAATAAAATTCTTTTTTTTTATAATCCTTAAAATTAAAAGAAACTAGGACTGCAACCAGTCATATACGGGCCCTTGTGACTAGATATGGGCAGGTGCATACAGGGGCAGACCCTCATCAAACAGTTCAAATTTCAAGCAAATCAGGCAATGCATGAAGGAGTTATAACAAGTTGATTGTTCATCCACTAGGGGGCGCCCAGTGCACAATCAGAGGGGCCACATGTGTTAAGGGGCTGACCCTCATTACACATGTGAAGTTTCAAGTCAATCAGGTAATGCATGAAGGAGTGATGAGAAGTTGATGGTTCATCCACTAGGGGGCGCACTTGAAATATATCAGTCTCTGTGTAATGAATGAATATAATATATAAGTAGCACTTTTTGAATGGAATTACTGAAATAAATCAACGTTTTCATGATATTCTAATTATATGAGTAGCACCTGTACTTGACAGATTGTTTTTGTTAATGATTACCCTGAAATTGAGCATAAGAAAATTAGTCAACTAGTCTGATGCTTGTTGGTTTACATTCCATCTACCCTGTGTAGCAACGACTAGTCGCACACTATGATTGCGGGCAAGACACTTAATGTTCTTAATGTCAACTGTAACACCTGTTTGTGTAGTTGTGTTTCTGTTATTTGCTTTGATGAGGTACACTTAACGCAGTTTGGATTAACAGCCAAAATCTATATTGCCCACTTATTACCCTGCAAGCAGCCACATGAGTAGTATTGTAATCGCTCCTGTGTGAGTGATGAAGATTAAACTCTTTGGTGTGAATGCCAGGTGTCATGCTTAGAGGAAAACAGTCACCATCCTGAAGCATGGTGGTGGCAGCATCATGCTGTGGGGATGTTTTTCAGTGGCAGAAACTGTGACACTAGTCAGGATTGAGGGAAAAATTAATGCAGCAATGTACAGAAACGAAGCATGACTTCCTGCCATTGACGGGGATGATGGAGACCCATCTACCTGCTGCTCCTTCCTTACCCTTTGCTCACTCACCTTGGAGCTCCAGCCCAGCTCTTACCCATCGGAATCTTCCAGAGTAGCATTTACAATCACCAATGCCACCTATCCTCCCTCTGGCAAGAAGGTGGGCGGGTCATCGATCACGCCATCAGTTTCAGCACTCTAGCTGCCGACTGATATTCGCCCGAGTTAGATGAGGGCAAATATCGGTCATTTTGGGCGACAGGGCATGGACGGAGGGACTCTGAAAATGCAAACCGCACTCCAAAAGCATGTTATTGTATTATTATTTGTCTGATCGTAAAGATTCCAAAAAGGTATAGTTTGGACTATCTATGACTGAATGATCAGGAGTTATGGGGTAAAAACAACAAAAATGGTGGGAAAGGTCAGTTTCAGTTTGTACAGGGGTCAAAAGTTAAAGTTGCTCCAATTTTGGTAAAAAAAATGATGCAAATTATTAGTTGAGTTAACAGGGTTTTATAAAGGAATAGTTTGGACCATGTATCATGCTTAGTTATCATGTTACGGGGTAACATATGCCACATCAGACTCAGATGGACTCAGACTCACTTTTATTGTCACTCGACCCTTACAGGCAGAATGAAATGCAGTTCTCCAGGTCTCGGTGTAGTTAACTGGGACAAATGTTGGGAAAGTGTAGTAACACGGACCCACAACAGGGGGCGTAATTGAACGTATAATGGATAAGCCAAAATATAACAATTTAATGTTGCAAATTGTGCACAACGGAATACAGACCAGTCCACCAAGTACTGGAACCCCCGGCCCTTCCGACGGACGTCCAGGAGCCGGCGTACTGTCCATGCCGGCTCTCCGTCAATGAGCCGGGCAGGAGGCGGCGCCGGTCTGGGGGTGCAGACTGGTGAAGTGTGGTAGGGCTTAATCCGTGACACGTGAAAGACAGGATGGATCCGCAGTGAAGCTGGTAGCTTCAGCTTCACTGCGGCCGGACTGAGGACTTTGAGGATGGGGAACGGTCCAATAAATCTGTCCTTAAGTTTTTGGGATTCCACTTGCAGTGGGATGTCTTTGGTGGATAGCCAAACCTCCTGCCCGGGCTGGTATACAGGGGCCGGGGAACGCCGGCGGTCTGCATGGGCCTTGGCCCTCATCCGGGCTTTCAGCAGGGCAGAGTGGGCAGTATGCCACACCCGACGGCACCTCCTGAGGTGGGCCTGGACCGAGGGCACCCTGACCTCTCCCTCCACGAGCGGAAACAATGGGGGCTGGTACCCCAAACATACCTCAAATGGGGAGAGGCCAGTGGCAGATGAAACTTGGCTATTGTGAGCGTACTCGATCCAGGCCAGATGGTTGCTCCAGGCCGTCGGGTGCGCGGAGGTCACGCAGCAGAGAGCCTGCTCCAAATCCTGGTTGGTCCTCTCTGCCTGTCTGTTCATCTGGGGATGGTACCCGGACGAGAGGCTTACGGTGGCCCCCAGTTCCCTACAGAAACTCCTCCAGACTTGCGAGGAGAACTGCGGACCATGGTCGGTGACAACGTTAGATGGAATCCCATGCAGACGTACGACATGGTGGACCAGGAGGTCTGCTGTCTCCTCGGCCATCGGGAGCTTCGAGAGGGCCACGAAGTGAGCCGCCTTGGAGAACCGGTCCACTATCGTGAAGATGGTGGTCATGCCCTGGGACGGTGGGAGGCCCGTGACGAAGTCCAGGCCGATGTGGGACCAGGGGCGGTGAGGCACAGGTAATGGCTGGAGGAGTTCCTGTGCCCGTTGGTGGTCAGCTTTTCCCCTGGCGCAGGTGGTGCAGGCCTGGATGTACTCCCGGATGTTGGCTTCCATAGACGCCCACCAGAAGCGCTGCCGGACCACTGCCACAGTCCTTCGCACCCCTGGGTGACAGTAGAGCTTGGAACCGTGACAGAAGTCCAAGACCGCAGCTCTGGCTTCTGGTGGGACGTATAACTTGTTCTTCGGGCCAGTTCCCGGATCCGGGTTCCGTGCCAGGGCCTCCCGGACGGTCTTCTCCACTCCACGTCCCAGGTGAGGGTGGCCATGACAGTGGACTCGGGGATGATGGTTTCCGTGGGATCTGACAGCTCGCCTTTGACTTCCTCTTCGTGAACCTGGGACAAGACGTCAGATCTTTGGTTCTTGGTCCTGGGGCGGTAGGTGATTTGGAAGTCAAAACGCCCGAAGAACAGTGACCAGCGGGCTTGCCTGGGGTTCAGACGCTTGGCGGTCCGGATGTACTCCAGGTTCCGATGGTCCGTGAAAACCGTGAATGGAACCGCAGCTCCCTCCAACAGGTGTCTCCACTCCTCAAGAGCCTCTTTCGCTGCAAGGAGTTCTCGATTGCCCACGTCATAGTTTCGCTCAACCAAGGTCAACCTGCGGGAAAAATAGGCACAGGGGTGGAGGACCTTATCGGACTCCCTGCTCTGGGACAGCACGGCTCCTATCCCTGAGTCAGAGGCATCCACTTCAACAACAAACTGGCGGTTAGGATCGGGCTGCACCAGGACTGGCGCAGTCGAGAACCGGCGTTTCAACTCCCTAAACACGGCTTCGCACCGATCCGACCAGGTGAAGGGGACTTTGGAGGAGGTCAGGGCTGTCAAGGGACTAACCACCTGACTGTAATCCTTAATAAACCTCCTGTAGAAGTTTGCAAAGCCGAGGAACTGTTGCAGTTTCCTACGGCTTGTTGGTTGGGGCCAGTCTCTCTCCGCCGCAACCTTGGCCAGATCAGGGGCGACGGAGTTGGAGGAGATTATGACCCCAGGAAGGACAAAGAAGTGCGGTGGAACTCGCACTTCTCGCCCTTCACAAACAGCCGGTTTTCCAACAACCGCTGCAGGACCTGACGTACATGCTGGACATGGGTCTCAGGATCCGGGGAAAAGATGAGTATATTGTCCAGATATACGAAGACGAACCGATGCAGGAAGTCCTGCAAGACGTCATTAACCAAGGCTTGGAATGTCGCGGGCGCATTGGTGAGGCCGAACGGCATGACCAGGTACTCAAAGTGACCTAAGGGGGTGTTAAATGCCGTCTTCCACTCGTCTCCCTTCCGGATCTGAACCAGGTGGTACGCATTCCTAAGATCCAATTTAGTGAATATTTGGGCTCCATGCAGGGGCGTGAACACCGAATCCAACAGAGGCAATGGGTATTGGTTGCGAACCGTACTTTTGTTCAGCCCTCTGTAATCGATGCATGGACGGAGTCCGCCGTCTTTCTTGCCCACAAAAAAGAAACCTGCACCCATCGGGGAGGTGGAGTTTCGGATCAACCCGGCAGCTAAAGAGTCCCGGATGTAGATCTCCATTGATTCGCGCTCTGGACATGAGAAGTTGTACAGCCTGCTGGAGGGGTACTCAACGCCCGGGATCAAATCAATGGTGCAATCGTATGGCCGGTGCAGGGGGAGAGTGAGTGCCACATCTTTGCTGAAGACGTCAGCAAGATCGTGGTACTCCTCCGGCACCGCCGTCAGATTGGGGGGAACTTTGACCTCCTCATTAGCTGTCACACTGGGTGGGACCAAGGATCCTAAACATTCGCGGTGGCAGGTTTCGCTCCACTGCATCACACCCCCAGACGGCCAATCTACCGACCCCGTGTCCACCAGTGCTGGGGCGTGAAGGGTTAGATCCCCACTCAGGATCGTAACTGGGAGTCCTGCAGATTTACGTGCGCACCCCTCGTGCATGTTATGACCCACCCTTAGCCCAGTCTCTAAGGGCGAGTGTTGTCGAGCCCTCTGGCTGTGGAGCGTGGGGAAGACGGCTCCCTTTCGGACCCGGAAGGAAGAGGGACGGCTTGTGCCTGACCATGCCCTTCGCCCCGCTCCCGTCAACGTTCTGCTAATCGGTTGTCTAACCGTACTACCAGGTCGATAAGCCCGTCGAAATCCCGCGGCTCGTCCTTAGCCACCAGGTGCTCCTTAAGGACCAGAGACAGTCCTTTTACAAAGGCGGCGCGTAGTGCAACAGTATTCCAGCCGGCCCTCGCTGCCGCGATGTGGAAGGCGACTGCATACTCGGCTGCACTCCGACGCCCCTGTCTCATAGACAGCAGCACACTCGAAGCGGTCTCGCCTCTATGTGGGTGATCGAACACCAGTCTGAACTCCCTCACAAACTCAGTATATATCGTTAGGAGCCGTGCATTCTGCTTCCAGAGTGCCGTAGCCCAGGCGCGTGCCTCACCTCGAAGCAGATTAATAACATAAGCCACCCGGCTGGAGTCTGACGCATACATAACGGGACACTGTGCAAAGACGAGCGAACACTGCATCAGGAAGTCTGCGCACATCTCTACACAACCTCCGTACGGCTCCGGAGGGCTTATGTATGCTTCAGAGGACGGTGGGGGGGGGGGGTTCCTTGAACGACCAGTGGAATATCTGTATTCGGTGCCTGAACAGCAGGAGGTGGTGCTGCAGCAGCGCCCTGCGTGCGCGCTTCCATCTGGGCGGTGAGAGCCTCCATCCTCCGATTGAGAATAACATTCTGCTCGGTCACCAAGCCCAACCGAGCAGTGAAGGCAGTTAAGATTTGCTGCAGCTCACCTAATACGCCTCCTGCCGGCGCCTGTGCACCCTGCGTTTCCATTGGTGGTTCACTCGATGGTTGATGCCCCTCGGGATCCATGACGTTGGCCGAGATATCCTGTTGGGAAAGTGTAGTGACATGGACCCACAACAGGGGGCGTAATTGAACGGACAATGGATAAGCCAAAATATAACAATTTAATGTTGCAAATTGTGCACAATGGAATACAGACAAATGCAGTTTGAGAATGATAGTCAATTATACGAAAGGTGATGTGTGGGCAGGCTCGAGGATAGAAGACGTCCGTCCAGAGAAGAGCCGGGTCCCACACAGCTTCCACCGCCAACGGATCTGAAGAACACCGGAGCCGACAAGTCCTGAATCTCCAGGTGGCCACCGTCTCCAGCTGTCAGACCTGGTACTGCCGGCAGGAAGCAGAGACAGTTAATGGTGGGTGTGTGGATACACACCCAGTAAATCCTCACACACAGATACAGTTCCTCCGGGAGGGAGCACCTCCACCTCCTGAAGTAGGAACACACTAGCAGCTTCTGTTACCACTTATCTGGATGGAGTGAGAGACGAAGACGTCGCTTCTCTCACTACACGCCAACCCAGCAGAGTGCACCACAGGAAAAACGGCTGCAAAACAGATCAGACGTAAGTCACAGTTGGGATACAGCAGAGAATATTACCTAAGTAGTAGATGATATCTCGGCAGCGAGGTGGAGTTGCTGCCCGGCTTTTAAGGTGATGGTGATGATGAGTGACAGCTGGTGCTTGTTGATGAGTGACAGCTGTCACTCCCGGTTGCTCCGGCACCCTCTTGTGCCTGAAGCCCGCACTTCAGGCAGGGCGCCCTCTGGTGGTGGGCCAGCAGTACCTCCTCTTCAGCAACCCACACAACAACAAATTTCTTTTTTTTAACCTAACCTATTGTATAGTATAGACTTTTGCAATGTACAATATGTGCACCCCTGTGGCCATAGAATATATATATACAAGGCACAGGGTCGGCAGCAGCAGCAGCATTAGAGTATTAAGACGGTGACAATGTGCATCTACGTAGTGCAATGTTCACAGTTTGGTGGTGGATGCTGAACTGTCATAGAAGCCAATGGACATTGACCTTATTTGACATTTACTTTGGAGACCAAACATTCAACACAATAAAAAACTATTCCATTTATTAATCCTATTAGCTCAACCAATAATTTGTATCACTTTTTACCAAAATTGAAGGAACTTCAACTTTTGACCCCTGTACAAACTGAAACTGACCTTTATCACAATTTTTGCTGTTTTTACCCCATAACTCCTGATTATTCATATAGATAGTCCAAACTCTGATCAGACAAATAATGTGGTGTAGTTTTCAAAATGATTTGAGCATTTTAATTTTGACCCCTGTGTAATTCTTCAATTGACCCCTACCTGGCCACCTATTGAAAATTCAAGTGGCCAGTCAGTTTTTCAAAAGAGTAATGTCTAAGGAGTATTTGGCTAAAGACGCAAAGAACTTTGTTGGTGCATGTCTTGCGTCTGCTCAATGTAAGCCCTCTAGGATGCCACCTGCTGGCTTCTTACAGCCTCTTCCGATTCCCTGACGTCTCTGGTCCCACCTCTCACTTGACTTTGTCACTGGTCTACCGCCATCGGAAGGTAATACAGTCATTTGCACAGTTGTAGATCGCTTTTCTAAAATGTTTTATTTCATTTTACCACTGTGTTACATCACCTTTCCTTCTAACAACACTCAATAAGCATTTTGGGAACTGAGGACACTAATTGTTGAAGCTTTGTAGGTGGAATTCTTTTCCATTCTTGCTTGATATACGACTTCAGTTGTTCAACAGTCCGGGGTCTCCGTTGCCGTATTTTGTGCTTCATAATGTGCCACACATTTTCAATGGGCGACAGGTCTGGACTGCAGGGAGGCCAGTCTAGTACCTGCACTCTTTTATTACGAAGCCACGCTGTTGTAACACGTGCAGAATGTGGCTTGGCATTGTGTTGCTGAAATAAGCAGGGATGTCCCTGAAAAAGATGTTGCTTGGATGGCAGCATGTGTTACTCCAAAACCTGGATGAACCTTTCAGCATTGATGGTGCCATCACAGATGTGTAAGTTGCCCATGCCATGGGCACTAACACACCCCCATACCATCACAGATGCTGGCTTTTGAACTTTGCGCAGGTAACAATCTGGTAACAGTCTGTCTTCTCTTTTGTCCGGCAGACACAACATCCATGATTTCCAAAAACAATTTGAAATGTGGACTCATCAGACTACAGCACACTTTTCCACTTTGCATCTGTCCATTTCAAATGAGCTCGGGCCCAGAAAAGGCGGCGGTGTTTCTGGATGTTGTTAATGGCTTTTGCTTTGTATGGTAGACCTTGCACTTGTAGATGTAGCGATGAACTGTGTCAATTGACAATGGTTTTCTGAATTGTTCCTGAGCCCACGCAGTAAGATCCTTTACACAGTGATGTCAGTTTTAATGCAGTACTGCCTGAGCAGTGGGCACACTTGCGATAACTGATAATTATTGAAGATAAAGTTTACATTATCGTATTTGAAAACCATTATTGGACTAATTATCTTCCGATAAGTATTTGTCCAATAATTTTTAGACCGTTAACGTGGTAAACAAAGCTGAACAGTTTAAAATCAGTTGAACACCTACTTGTTAAATGTGTTGTAGCAGATGTGTAGTTCTACCCTCTGTAAAAAGAAGAGAGTTGCTTCTAGAAGAAACCGCTCTATCCTCTGCAGGCAAAGGAGAACTGGTCACCAAACCAACAAACAACAAAAAAAATTTCTTTTAACCCCATACTGATATGACGGCACTATCACCCAAGTCATCCAGAGGCATACATTTTTAACTTATGGTTCAAATTTTAACCAAACTAATTTCGGACAAGTTATTTAAATTAATGTTACGTCTGAAGTTTTATAAAGTGAAAATATCAGATATATGTTTTAAAGTAATGCTCTAATTTTTAAGGTTTTAGTGTGGGTATGCTGTGTGTCCAGGTGCATTATGGGTAGGATAGGGTAATCTCAGTACGTTCACGACATGAGAAATGCATTTGAGACACTCTGGTCAGGCTCCACGGATAAGAGCATTAAACTCTAGTGCCTAAAGCTCTTGTGAATATATTCTCTGGGTTTATAGACGTTATTGTGTTTGCGTTTATTAAATTCCACACATCTTAAACGTAGCAGAGTAGCAGCAGACACAGATTATCTGGAATTTTGTTTTGGCAAGTCTCTACTGCCATCTACTGGCCAGTAGTATTCATGGCAGTATTCAAACTGAAGCTGGGCTGATATTTTCAGTCACACTGTACTCGGTTCCAGCTCAAACTGTACCAGAGAACCGAACAGTGTAAAAGTTCAGAGTGCCCGATTTATGTTCTCACACACATTGTACGTTCAAAACCCACACATCGGACTCGTGTTTCCAGAAGCAAAACGTAAACAGAAGCTTTTTTTTTCAAACTTAATTTATAAAAACTCTCGATGGGAGACATCAAAGTTAAAAAAAAAAAAAAAAAAAAAAAAAAAAACATTACAAGACAAGTCTGCAGTGTTTGCACAGGCACAGTGCAAGAGGTGGTCGTGAGATGTTAAATGCAGCTCGTTACTCAATGTATACTAAACGATGCAGGACACGCAATTAACCTGAAACTCGTGCGATCCAAAAAATTCTCACACCAATGAAAAAATCAACTGAAAAAGGGCCAAAACTCGCACTGGCACCAGTAGATCATGGGTTTTCATGTATCCCATAATCCCTTGTGTGTCAGAGAGTCGCTGTAGTCACAACAACATAGAGAATCCACATGATGACAATTGTAAATGAATATTATACTACAAAATGTAATTTGTTATGCTTTTCGTCACGTTAATAAGAAACTGCATGCATGATACGCTGAAAACTTGCTAAAACAATTATAACGAATAATCCGTGTCTGCTACGTTTAATATGCGTGGAATTTAATAAACGCAAACTGAATTTCAGACATGTTATATATTAGTCTGGAACAAAGAGGACAAACAGTGTTGTAAAGAACAATAATCAAGACGTTAAAGAGCAAACTTCACCTTCTCCCAGAACATGATCAGGAAGCGAGCGTAGCTCACAGCAGCTCCCATTGAAAATAACGGAGAGACAGCCTGTGATTCTCGCATGTTTACATAAAACAAATGCAATAACAACATCTATAAACCCAGAGAATATGTTCATGAGAATTTTAGGCACAATATAAAAATAGTTTTATGTTGCGATGTTAATGGTGTTGTCCGTGTGCTGCGGTTAAAGTGCAGCCCGATCAAAGTGTCTCAATGCAGTTCTCAATGTTACTGAGATCTTGCAGCGCGGCGACCTCTCCGAGGTTTTGCGGGATTTGAAACCTGAAAAGGGTGGATTTATTTTGACACCGGTTATATGAGATGGTTATCTAATTACAACTTGGCTTTTTGTTTTGTTTTTTTAAATGCCTGTTTTTACAAATAAAAAAAATGGAATATTTTACAAAAGCCATCTCATGAGCCATCTCAATGTCACTTTTCAAATTTGCTCCCCTATTCTGTCTCCCTACCTTTTCTGCCAGCAGTGGACATCAACATGAATCCTTGGGGAGAACAGCACGCTCAGGCAAAAGACTGGTGTTGACTGACTGAAATCTCGTTCCAAACGAGAAGAGAACAGGGAATAGAAACCTGACATTAAACCAAACCTGTTGTTGCTTAAAGTAGCCAGTAGATGGCGATAACGCATTGTAAATAACCAAGGAAACCCATACTGAGAAACACAGAAATGAATGAAAGGTCATTAAGACCAACACCATTTGTTTTTGTTCTTTCCATATATTTTTTGATTTTGAAAATTTTTGTATTGCACATGTTCTTTTTTCTGTTCACTTTAAATCTGATATCACAGCCATTATCAACCATTATCTGAGTTTGAATTATTTGGAAATACTGATTATAACCCCATTATATTATGTTGAAAAGAATTTTGGTCTGAATTCATTGTAAATATTCCACTAGAAAGAAATTTACACACAGAAATTTACCTCAGCACCTCCGTCCGTTTGTGGGTGGCACAAGACTGGCCTGGCCTGAATCTGAGACTGGGTGACTTTTTTTCCCTCACCGTGTGCACGTGTCGGTGTGGCGCCGCTTATTTTCACGCAACAAGAACCCCCCTCCCCCCTGCAGGAGTACTCATGTGAAGGCACATGCTGCCTGTGCCCCTCCCCCCGTAGCTGCTCTCTTTCTATGCAGTGGGGGGGGGGCACAGCCGCAACCGGATGTTCCTGGGAGCTGTGTGAAACAAACACGCATGAAAAAAAAAAAACAAAAAGAACAGCTCCCGCGCAGCCGCGACTCGGCTCCCTTCGTTCATATTAAAGAGCCGTTCAAAAGAATCGGCTTGTTCGCGAGCGTCACAGCACTAGTACCGGAGACGATACTGGAATTTATCGATTGTATGTAACTTCCGATACATTTTTGGGTGGTTTATCATTTTATCTTTATCAAAGATAAATTTTCAGTTATCTGATGATCTGTTATGTAAGTTCATTTTTTTTAGTTATCTGTGCCCACCACTGCACCTGAGGGATCGAAGGTCACGGGCATTTAATGTTGGTTTTTGGCCTTGCCGCTTACAACACATAAGCGGCAAGGCCGTTCTCCAGATTCTCTGAATCTTCTGATTATATTATGTACTGTAGATGATGGAATCCCTAAATTCCTTGCAACTGAATGTTGAGAAACATTGTTCTTAAACTATTGGACTATTTTTTCCATGCAGTTGTTCACAAAGTGATGATCCTTGCCCCATCTTTGAGACTTTTGGGGATACTCCTTTGATACCCAATCATGACACTCTGAGGACACTTAGGGTCATCAGTTCCCAAATGCTTATTGAGTGTTGTTTGAAGGACAGGTGATGTAACACAGTAGGAAACATACCACTGTCCCAGCTTTTTTGAAACGTACTGTAGGCATCCATTTCAAAATGAGCAAATATTTGCACAAAAACAATAAAGTTTATCAGTTTGAACATTAAGTATCTTGTCTTTGTGGTGTACTCAACTGAATATAGGTTGAAGAGGATTTGCAAATCATTGTATTCTGTTTTTATTTACATTTCACACAATGTCCCAAATTCATTGGAATCGGGGTTGTAACCTCCCTCTTCTTCTGTGCTCCTCACTAAATTGTCTTGTGTATTATGCAGAGCTTTCCCATATTCATTGTGTTGTTGTACTCCCTGGTTACTGAACCCTGCTTGACTTCCTGGACATCGAGTTTTCGCCCGCCGCTCTGGTCACTGGTACCTGGTCGAAATGCCTCCTTGGTTTTGAACCCCTGCCTGTTCTTTGGACTGCCCCCTGCGTCTAAATCCCAACAGGTCTGTTTGCTGTGTGTCACACTGTGTGCATTACCCACTGCACTGGTGCAGTTCTCATTTCAAGAACAGTATTTTCACGTACCGGTGTTTTTCTCTGCGAAGGCGTGGGTTATGCTTAAAATGTCACAAAGTCAACTGTGCTTTATTTTTTCAGTGTATCAATATGATTCTTTCTTATGAGAATAAATGATTTAAGCATTATCACTTAAATTAAGAAACAAAATAGAAATGTGCGAAATGTTTGAAAAGCAGAGTGTGTAAGGATTACAGGGTGATGATGAATGACAAAGTTTTAGCTGATGCAGCAGGACAATACCATCAACCAAAGAGCAGACAATGGTTATGGTTATGTCGTATTATCAATCAGTTACGAGCACACACGAAGGCTTAAATGTTCATTTGGGAAAATTAGATGTTACCTTAAGAACTTAGAAATTATTTAATAATATGACATTTATGGAAATAAAAATGACCCAACTTTGCACCAGAAACAATGAACATCATTTCTCCATCTGATTGTCAACATTTTTTGTGCTTTCTCTCAATAAGGGTTTTGGCTACAAGTTAAATAATGTCAAATTACTCATTTCTGACACTTGGAAAAATATTTGTGTCATACAAGTCTCTCTTTTTTTGTCCAATTTTTGTCACAGTGTATTAAAAGGCTGGGAACAAAGCCCAGCCTGCGAAGGCGACACAGACAGACAGTCTCTTGTCATGGCAAAAATCCTGATTATGAAGAGCAAGTATCCAGCTGTCTTGTCAAAGGTCCATCACAAATTACTGTCTGGCTCATCTTCACCATGATCACTGAATTTGATCCTTCCTGAGCTGTGTGTATGAACACGTTGCCTCAACACGTCTTTGATGAAAATCAGATATGTCTTTCTTCCTTTTTTGATAGTTGGGCTTGATCTAGAGCAGTATGTGTTAAAAAATTCCCCTCAGCAGTTCAGTGCCAAAAACAAGAAAGGAAAAAAAAAAAAGAGCAGATCTCCCTCAATCCTGCATAAGCATTTCCCTCCAATTGAAGCTATGATTGGGGCCATGGGTCAGCGGTAAGATGGGCGGGTCAACCAGCTGCCACACACCAGTGTCGCTGATTTCTTCACAAGCACAAAAACCCAAGTAAGGAATCTGCAACGAGAAAAAGATGATACAGATGTGAATGTTATCCAAACAAGACAGGATGACTCATACCAAGAAAACTAGTAACTGGCAAGAGGACAACAGAAATGAAGAGTGCAATGTAACCAAAGCAGATGACTGACTTTTCGGACAACTTGGACAAAGTCCTTTGAGTTCTGGGGGCTGAGGCCTTGTATCTGCCGAGTGCAGGCCTCCAGAGAAGAAGCATGGGCCACAATTAGGACCGTGTTTCCTGTATGGTTGAGGGAAAAAAAAAAAAAAAACATTCCACAGACACCATTAACTTGCAATAATGTGCATAGAAAAGGAATAATGCATAATCACAGACGGTATATAAAAAGGATAACTCTTCAGTGACATCACACATGGATTTTTTTGAAGAGCAGATTTAATACTCTAATCTACTGGCTCCAAACATCATCATATGGGTAGTGCCCGCCTAATTCCCGGCCAAGCCATAAAGGTAAAAGAGTTGAGGCATGGGCAACGCCAGCTTGACCCAAGCCACTACATTACAACTTCAGGTTAACTTTGGTTGGGGTGTTTGATTAACACACTGGGTTTTTTGTTTGTTTGTGGACTGGGCAGTGGTTTTCATTACAGGTGGCTTGGTTGCAGGTACTGAAAATTGTGACCTGCATATTCCCTCCGTAAAAGTGGTACCATCAGCTGCTTCACTTTTTTCACATTCTTATGTTACAGCCTTATTCCAAAATGGAGTAAATTCATTTTTCCCTCAAAATTCTACTTACAACAACACCCCATAATAACAACATGAAAAAAAGTTTTTTTTTTTTTTTTGTTTTTTGCAAATTTATTAAAAATAAAAACTAAGAAATCACATGTATATAAGTATTCACACCCTTTGCTCAACACTTCGTTGATGCATCTTTGGCAGTAATTACAGCCTCATCTTCTTGAATATGATGCCACAAGCTTGGTGCACCTATCTTCGGGCAGTTTTGCTCATTCCTCTTTGCAGCACCTCTCAAGATACATCAGGTTGGATGGGGAGCGTTGGCACAGCCATTTTCAGATCTCTCCAGAGATGTTCAATTGGATTCAGCTCTGGGCTCTGGCTGGGCCACTCAAGGACATTCACAGAGTTGTCCTCAAGCCACTCCTTTGATATCTTGGCTGTGTGCTTAGGGTCACTGTCCTGCTGAAAGATGAACCGTCACCCCGGTCTGAGGTCAAGAGTGCTCTGGAGCAGGTTTTCATCCAGGGTGTACATTGCTCCATTTATCTTTCCCCTCAATCCTGACAAGTCTCCCAGTTCCTGCTGCTGAAAAACATCCCTACAGCACGATGTTGCCACCACCATGCTTCACTGTAGTGATGGTGCCTGGTTTTCTCCAAACATGATGCCTGGCATTCATGCCAAAGTGTTCAATCTTTGCCTCATCAGATCAGAGAATTTTATTTTACATTGTTTGAGGATTCTTTAAGTGCCAACCCTGTCTCGGAAACCCTCAGTGGAAACAGGATGCACCTGAGCTCAATTTTGAGCTTCATGGCAAAGGCTGTGGGGGGGAAAAAAAAATATATATATATATATATATATATATATATATATATATATATATATATATATATATATATATATATATATATATATATATATATATGCAAAATCTAAAATAAATAAAAATAAAAATCACATTGTCATCACTGTGTGAAAAATGAAGTTCATCCATTTTGGAATAAGGCTGAAACATAAAATGTGGCAAAACTGGAGCACTGTGAATACTTTCCAGATGCACGGTAATGCCTCCAAGCTACTGATACTTCCTAATCAGTGCTAACATACAAATGAACTCTTACAAAACTTTCATTGATACAAAATACTGGAGCAGAGACATCTTAGATAGTCCACTTGTACAATTTACCACTCAGCAAGCAATATTATCTCAGATATTTGCCATAAAAGACACAGAAATGACAAACACAGCAAAGTCCACAGCAGCTAGCAGTAGCTGCTTGCAGAACCCTTGAGTCTGGACTCATCTCACCAGCACACTAGTTGTCACTCAATGCGTCTACGCCCCTAATTATTCACAAATTTATTACTTAAGATACATTAAACATATGACTTTTATAAAACTTCACCCACTGTACAGCTACCATGAATGGACAAGTTAACTAAAGAGACCAAAAACGTTTTTGGGGGGTACCAGACTGTAAACATGCTTATTTTTACTGTAAACATTTTCAGCAAGCCTCAAGTGGCCATTCAGGAAACTGCAATATTTGGTACTTCCGTGTGGACTTTATTTTCCAGCACTGGAGGTTGGGGATTGCTCATAATCTGTAGCCTGTAACTTTCAGGTTATTTTGAACATGGATTTCGAATACAGATTGAGGCAGAAACAAAATATTTTTTTTCCTTATTTTAACTTTTTAATTTTTATTTTTGCTGCTGATAGATGTTGATTCTGAATCCACAAGACAGGTTCCTAATTCCACATTACCGAGGTTGTTGCACTCTGCGAGGATCTCACGGGTCACCTGGAAGCTTCTGCTGATGTACGTGTCATAAGACTCCGACACTCCCAACTTGCTGATGGGAATATGAGATCTGGGAGGTAAAGGATGAGAAGAGAAAGCAGTCACATACAGGTAGTACTGTGTAACTCAGGCAGTGGTGGCGTCGCTGTACCTGTACGTTGTGTCCACGCTAATATTAGCAGCAGCCAACTCAGCAGGGGAAATCCAGGTGGGTAAACATGTGCCCAAAATCCATTTGGTCCATTCAAACAGTCCAGGTTCTACACGGATTTTTGTCTTTCCATCCTGCTGGAGACCTAAAAGCAAGACGGAGACAAAACTGAGAAGAGAGACAAATAGCAATGGTTACATCAGCAGTTCCCTGAAGATGGTGTCATGTCCATTTGCATTTCCTTTTATAACTGTAGGAAGCATTGAAATTAGGCCTATCAATCCATTTAAATTTTTTAATTGTGAATAATCGCATTATTGTCCATAGTTAACTCACGATTAATTACATTTTGTTTTTAATCTATAATACAACCCGTTTCTTAATGTTTGTATTTTTTTTTTAATTAAGTAAAAAGATTTTTTTGTCTCATCAGTTCCACTTAGTCCAGAATTGTAGTCGTAAAATTATGAAGTAATGGTGACTAATGATGTTTCTGTTGTTAAAAATCTTAATTCTCATCATCATTACTATCAGTCCTTAAAATGGCTTCAAAAGCAGACCATTACTCTAAGGGGGGTTCACTTTCGCTTCCACTCTTTCTGTAAACAGGAATTAAACTGATTTTTATATTGGATCTCATTAATAGAGAATCTGGAATCAAAGGTTGATGTTTTCCTTCCAAAGTAATTCATGAAATAAACTATAACTGATCGATCACTTCAGCATGAAGATGTTCCCATTAATATTAGGTTAGGTGTGAGACATTTTGGTTTGGGATGAATTAAAGCTACTTGTAAGTAACTTGAGAGTAATGAAGAGAAATCTTTACCGTGCAGAATGTGCTGAGCAGTCTGAATGCAGCGGAGAGAAGGAGAGCAGTAAACAAAGTCTATGGCCTCCTGACTTTCCAACAGGGCTTCACCTGTCATCAGAGGAAAAGCACAAAATACTACACCCAAAAATCTGTTCATTTGCAAAACATCATAAATACACTAACTACATAGTTACTTATGTGATTTTACAGTTTTTCCTATTTCTAACATGGTTCTATTATATGGACAGCAGATGTCACAGTGATTCTAGCAAGAATTTTTGACACAGATTTTCCCCAGATTAAATTTCTTTATTTTTTTCTGTGCTACATCATTTATTTCACATCAAAGTTACAGTGCATCCAGAAGTATTCACAGTGCTTCATTTTTTCCACATTTTGATATGTTACAACCTTATTCCAAAATGGATGAAATTCATTTTTCCCCCAAAAAAATTCTACACACAATACCCCATAATGACAATGTGAAAAAAGGGTTTATTTTTTTTTTGCAAATTTATTAAAAAAAAAAAAAAAAAAAAGTGAAGTATTCACTTGTACGTAAGTATTCACAGCCTTTGCTATGAAGCTCAAAATTGAGCTCAGCTGCATCGTGTTTCAACCTATCATCCTTGAGATGTTTCTACAGCTTAATTGGAGTCCACCTGGAGTAAATTCAGTTGATTGGACATGATATGGAAAGGCACACACCTATCTACATATAAGATCCCACAGTTGACAGTGTATATCCGGGCACAAACCAAGCATGAAGACAAAGAAATTGTCTGTAGACCACTGAGACAGGATCGTCTCGAGGCACAAACCTGGGGAGGAATACAGAAACATTTCTGCTGCTTCGAAGGTCCCAATGAGCACAGTGGCCTCCATCATCCATTACTGGACGAAGTTTGGATCCACCAGGACTATTCCTAGAGATGTCCGCCTGTCTAAACTGAGTGATTGGGGAGATGAGCCTTAGTTAGGGAGGTGACTGTCAGAGCTCCACCATTCCTCTGCAGAGAGAGAAGAAAAGCTGTATGGCAGCCCACCTGGAGTTTGCCAAAAAGGACTCTCAGACCATGAGAAACAAAATTCTCTGGTCTGATGAGACAAAGATTGAACTCTCTGGTGTGAAAGTAAGGTATCATGTTTGGCAGTGGTGGGCACAGTTCAGCTCATCTGATAGCACATAATTATCGAAGCAAATGTTTTTGCTATTGGATTAGCTTTTCAGATGAGTTTTTAAAACCATCATCGGACCAATTATCTTCCGATAAATTTAGTTCCAATAACTTTCAGTCCGATAACATTTTCTTTGCTGATGAAGTTTAACGGTCAAAAACGTTTGTAAACCCTAAAATCAAACATTTTAGTCCGTTTGTTGTGTGTTTGTAGCTACTGAGAAGACTGGCTGCCTGTCGCTTGCTGATGACGTCATCATTAAGCGCAAAACGTGATTGGCCGGTCGACGCAGGGAGCATTATGGGTAGTGTAGTTCAGGTTCTCTTTGGACATTACAGTGACTTGTCCACTCGAAACAAAAAACAAACAGACTATTAACATTATTTCATTTTCTTTCTTTGT
Source organism: Thalassophryne amazonica (assembly GCF_902500255.1). Classification (NCBI taxonomy): domain Eukaryota; kingdom Metazoa; phylum Chordata; class Actinopteri; order Batrachoidiformes; family Batrachoididae; genus Thalassophryne; species Thalassophryne amazonica. The sequence goes on from NC_047111.1 coordinate 84,256,365, forward strand.
GGCTGTAATTTAATCGCCAAGACTCGGTGGGGGAGAGGAGCTCTCATGGTACAGCTGTGTGTACAGAGGAAGGGACTTTTCTTCACGTTTCAACACTGTTTTGGATTTTAAAAAACAACGCTTTATGTGGAATTTATTTATTCAGATGAATCCCACTGAAACTAACAGGTAAGAATTTATATTTACTATGTGTATTTTACTCTGCAAATCAATGCATTAATGGATGTATTTCGGTTGTTTAAGCCGCAGGATTCAAAACAGGCAAAAAAAGCGGCGGTTTTTAGCTCATAAATGACGGTGTATCTAATACCGAGATAAACTGTGACGTCTAATACTGTGTTTTACTGCTTATGAAAGATGATGACAGTGTTTGTGGTTTTATTTTTTTATTCTTTGTGTTTGTGATCCTTGAATTTACCCAGCAGCCCCTGTGCCGCTTAAAGTGAAACTGGTTTATCAGAAGCAGACAGTGTAATCTGATGTGGCTGCGTTCAAATCAATACTAATAGTTATCGGTTATCTGTAATAAAGATAAATTTTTTAGCAGTTTATCATCTTAAAAGACAACTTTTCAGTTATCTGATTAATGGTTATCGAAGCTAACTTTTTGGCTAGCTGCGCCCACCACTGATGTTTGGAGGAAACCAGGCACCATCCCTACACTGAAGCATGGTGGTGGCAGCATCATGCTCTGGGGATGTTTTTCAGCAGCAGGAACTGGGAGACTAGACAGGATTGAGGGAAAGATAAATGCAGGAATGTACATCCTGGATGAAAACCTACACCAGAGCACTCTTGACCTCAGACTGGGGCGATGGTTCATCTTTCAGCAGGACAATGACCCTAAACACACAGCCAAGATATCAAAGGAGTGCCTTCAGGACAACTCTGTGAATGTCCTTGAGTGGCCCAACCCGCGCCCAAACCTGAGATCTGAAATTGGCTCTGTACCGATGCTCCCCAACCTAATGGAGCTTGAAAGGTGCTGTAAAGAGGAATGGGCAAAATGATAGGTGCACCAAGCTTGTGGTATCATATTCAAGAAGACCGGAGGCTGTAATTGCTGCCAAAGGTGCTTCAATTTCAATTTATTTTCATTTATATAGCGCCAAATCACAACAGAGTTGCCTCAAAGTGCTTCACACAGATAAGGTCTAACCTTACCAACCCCCAGAGCAACAGTGGTAAGGAAAAACTCCCTCTGAGGAAGAAACCTCAAGCAGACCAGACTCAAAGGGGTGACCCTCTGCTTGGGCCATGCTACAAACATAAATTACAGAACAATTCACGGACGAATATACAAGAAATGCTATTGGCACACAGGACAGGAGGGTCGCCAACACGAATACATCTCCCATCTCTGGATGGAGCTGCACCTTAAACAGAGAGAAAAAACAGAATCAGAATCTTTTATTCATGTTGTCATTATGGGGTGTTGTGAGTCGAATTTTGAGGGAAAAATTAATTTACTCCATTTTGGAATAAGGCTGTAAAATGGAAGTGAAGATGAAAAGTGAACACAGAAGTGGAAAAAGTGAAGCGCAGTGAATACTTTCCAGATACACTGTAATTGAAATTAATCAAAAGTACAGAAATTGTATTATGCCATCCAGAAATCACGCTGTATGCAGCAGCCTGCTAAAAGATGTCATTTCAGTTTTTCAGGCAACGTCTTGACACTGAAATCACTTCACTGCTACCAATCAGATAAACACCAAAATAAAGAGTAGAACACTGACCAACAAGACGTGCCTGGGTGGAGCCAAACACAGTGATTGGACAATCTTTGTCGTAGTCCCGGTAACCTCCAGTTCTGACTGGAAGGGTGGGCGGCATGTTGAGATTAAATCGCATGTATCGGCCTGCACAAACACAGAAACTCTTATAGAATAGGAAAAATAAAAGTAAGATTAAACTTAATCCTGGACAAAGTTGGTTGATACTGACCTTTGGAGTCAAAACACTGACTGACCCAGTGTTTCCCAAACACCACATCCATTCTCTCGCCATGTCGACACACTAACAGTCTCATCTTTGACACACAAGACTGACTGCTTGGTCTTGACACCTGAGAAAAAATACATAACTTTAATATTAATTTACATTGTAGGGCTGGAATGATGCAGCAAAATCATTGATTGTGTAAATATATGCATTTGCATGGAATGTGTTGCACTGATAACATTCATCATAAAAACCGGGCCTAGGTTGCAATTTGCCAAAATTCATCTTTAATTTTTAAGTGAGTTTTTACAGCTGCTGAAGAGGCAAAGCTGTGTTCAACATTGTTTTCGTAGATACCTTAATTCTCAAAATGTTATTTTTTATCCCCCGGTAAGAAATATGGGGGCATACAGCGATCAGCATGTCTGTCAGTCCATCCCACTGTTAGCGTGATATCTCAAAAACCAGCTGACCAAGTTCATTCATATTTGGCACAAGGGTGTACATGGGTGATCTCCCGACACCAGTCGATTACAGTGACGCTGGGTGAATTTCAAGGTCACAGCAAGATATTCAAGATATTGTCATTGTTAGTGCAATATTTCAAGAACCAGTTGACCAATTTCATTCAAATTTAGCATAGAGATGTACTTGGGTGATCCCAACAAATTGTGTTACAGTTGCATGTAAAAGTTTGGGTACCCCTGATGATTTCCATGATTTTCCTTTCTAAACCATTGGTTGTTTGGATCAGCAATTTCAGTTAAATGTATCATACAGCAGCCGAACACCATTACCTCACAGTGGAAACTGACAGCTGAAATCTCTGAGATAGCTTTTTGTATCCTTCCACTAAACCATGATGTTGAACAATCTTTGTTTTCAGGTCATTTGAGAGTTGTTTAGAGGCTCCCATGTTGCCACTCCTTACAAGAGATGCAAAGAGGGGAAACATTTGCAAATGGCCACCTTAAATACCCTTTGTCATGATTGGATTCACCTGTGTAAGGAGATCAAGGGACAATGAGCTTACCAAACCAATTTCATGTTCCAATAATGAGTGCTAAATGTATTCAAACCAATAAAATGACAAGGGTGCCCAAATTCATGCACCTGCCCGATTTTGTTTCAATAATTATTGCACACTTTCTGTAAATACTAGAAACTTCATTTTACTTCTCAAAAATCAGTGTGTTCATCTGCTATGTTAACTGAAATTTCTGATCCAGACAACCAATGATTTATAAAGGAAAATCATGAAAATTATCAGGGGTGACCAAACTTTTGCATACAACTGTAGCATAGGATATTTCATTATACTTTACCATTACACTTCATGACGCTAGCAGAAATGATGCAAATACAAACACGCAAAAAACTAATTACAGGAGGTGATGGTCTAGTGGTTACGCGTTGGGCTTCAGACCAGAGGATCCTCGGTTCAAAACCCAGCCAGACCGGAATATCACTAAGGGTCCTTGGGCAAGGTCCTTAGTCCTCTAGTCGCTCTCGGTGTGTAGTTTCTGATGCAAATGGAAAGACGCTATATAAATGCAGTCCATTTACAGTAGCTGTCAAAGGTACAAAGCCCCTGCAATGAAATATATTTCATAAACATGACTATCTTAAATTTACATGGACTGCAAGAATAAACTGCAAGATCAGGTCAAATGTTTTTGGTAGTGGTGGGCCAACTGATCCAAATATCAATAATAATACCATAGTTGGTATCGATATTGACTGATACCAGTGTAATGATAGTAATGATATTGATACTTTGTTTTTCTTGTTGCTCAATGCTGACAAATTATACTGTATTTGCGATCTTTCTGATGCCTGATTGTTTTTGTTTTTCCTTTCTCTCTCTGTTTAAGGTGCAGCTCCATCCAGAGATAGGTGTGGTGTTTGTTTTCTGTTTCTGTACCCTCCTGTCCTGCACACCGGCAACATTTCCTGCATTTTCATTTTGTGAATTGTGTCGGTAGTATTGCCCAAGCAGAGGGTTACCCCTTTGAGTCTGGTTTGCTTGAGGTTTCTTCCACAAATCATCGGAGGGAGTTTTTCCTGTGCTTGCTCTGGGGGTTGGTAAGGTTAGACCTTACTTGTGTGAAGCGCCTTGAGGCAACTTTGTTGTGATTCGGCGCTATATAAATGAAAATAAATTGAAAATAATCTCTTAAAATACATCTTAAAATAGGTCAAGGATAGCCATCTTTGAACCTGTCCAAGGTCTGTGTCCCAAGAATGTTCCCTGTGAATCTGAAGCCTCTGGCAGTAATAGGGCTGAATTTGTTTATTTAAGAGGGGAAAACATAAAAGAACTGCAATGAAGGGAGGAAATTTTATTTAATTTTTGTACTGACTCTACCTGAAAAATATAATTTGTTTTAATTTGTTCTCAATATATATATATATATATATATATATATATATATATATATATATATATATATATATATATATATATATATATATAAATTATCAGTATCTGTATCAGCGATACTGTCCCTGTATTTACTTGGTATCAGATTGATACTAAATCTCGCAGTACCGCACACTACTAGTTTTTGGCACAGCAAAGCTGCACTCCAGCAATTCTACAGCCCTAATCAGTAGAACCGAAGGCACATGCATCACACTGAACCTGCAATGGAGCACAGAGGCTGGCAAGGCTGGGCGTGTCTACAGGGCTGTCCAGTAGACTGTTGTTCAGCTGTCCATCAAACAATAACAAGCCCGCATTAGACTGGGTGGTGCAGTTAAGAACAGAGTGAGACCTAAAGAGCAAGAAAAGAAATGTACAATAAATTACTAGAACCTGTATATGCTGCAACCTTGTGCTTAAATAATTTTAACAAAATTTTCCCGAAAACTCAACAGTCTATACAGACAAAGCAAAAACTGACTTTCAGACCGTTTGCTAGGAGACTAAAAGAACTGAACGCAAATACATTATATTCTATCCCATTCAGAAAATCTCTGCAGCCTTTTAGGGTCCACTTGAGGTAAATTCAAATGATTAGATCTGGTTTTAAGAAAAAAGCCCTCTCAGCTGGCAATTGGTATTTGAACGAAAAACAACCTAAGAGGTCAAAAGAATTGTCCACAGACTGACTGTCCACTCTCTGTACACAGTTCTGATGGATGACTGGTAAACTGTTTCTACACTTTGATGGGCCTGCTTCGAGGTCCACCAGGTGTGATTTTTGGGCCTTCTTCGATGTCCCATGCCTTTTAAAATGACAGCAGGACATTAATACAACCCCTGGCAAAAATTATGGAATCACTGGCCTCAGAGGATGTTCATTCAGTTGTTTAATTTTGTAGAAAAAAAGCAGATCACAGACATGACACAAAACTAAAGTCATTTCAAATGGCAACTTTCTGGCTTTAAGAAACACTATAAGAAATCAAGAAAAAAAGATTGTGGCAGTCAGTGACGGTTACATTTTTAGACCAAGCAGAGGAAAAAAATATGGAATCACTCAATTCTGAGGAAAAAATTATGGAATCACCCTGTAAATTTTCATCCCCCAAATTAACACCTGCATCAAATCAGATCTGCTCATTGACATTGACCCTATGCCATGACATTGACCCTATGTGTCTTTTTGCAAGGAATGTTTTTGCAGTTTTTGCTCTATGGCAAGATGCATTATCATCTTGAAAAATGATTTCATCATCCCCAAACATCCTTTCAATTGTCCAAAATATCAACATAAACTTGTGCATTTATTGATGATGTAATGACAGTCATCTCCCCAGTGCCTTTACCTGACATGCAGTCCCATATCATCAATGACTGTGGAAATTTACATGTTCTCTTCAGGCAGTCATCTTTATAAATCTCATTGGAAAGGCACCAAACAAAAGTTCCAGCATCATCACCTTGCCCAATGCAGATTCGAGATTCATCACTGAATATGACTTTCATCCAGTCATCCACAGTCCACAATTGCTTTTCCTTAGCCCATTGTAGCCTTGTTTTTTTCTGTTTAGGTGTTAATGATGCCTTTCGTTTAGCTTTTCTGTATGTAAATCCCATTTCCTTTAGGCGGTTTCTTACAGTTCGGTCACAGACGTTGACTCCAGTTTCCTCCCATTTGTTCCTCATTTGTTTTGTTGTACATTTTTCGATTTTTGAGACATATTGCTTTAAGTTTTCTGTCTTGACGCTTTGATGTCTTCCAGAGTTTAGACACAGCTGACTGTGAACAACCAACATCTTTTGCAACATTGCGTGATGATTTACTCTCTTTTAAGAGTTTGATAATCCTCTCCTTTGTTTCAATTGACATCTCTCGTGTTGTTGCCATGATTCATGTCAGTCCACTTGGTGCAACAGCTCTCCAAGGTGTGTTCACTCCTTTTTAGATGCAGACTAATGAGCAGATCTGATATGATGCAGGTGTTAGTTTTGGGGATGAAAATTTACAGGGTGATTCCATAATTTTTTCCTCAGAATTGAGTGAGTCCATATTTTTTTCCCTCTGCTTGGTCTAAAAAAGTAACTGTTACTGACTGCCACAATTTTTTTTCTTGATTTCTTATAGTGTTTCTTAAAGCCAGAAAGTTGCCATTTGAAATGACTTTAGTTTTGTGTCATGTCTGTGATCTGCTTTTTTTTCTACAAAATTAAACAACTGAATGAACATCCTCCGAGGCCGGTGATTCCATAATTTTTGCCAGGGGTTGTATAATGAACACAAACTGAAACTGAAACAGAGGTTACAATCTGCTCTGTTGTGGCTCTAATGTACGCTGTGAAGCAGATCAGTCACAGCCACCTGTCAACTTGTGCGAAGGAGCACAGATGAGACAAAACAAGCAGTCAACTGCAGAACTGAGATCCTCAGTTTGGATATTAGATATTGGAGATTAGAACTGATGGAATTGGAATGCCAGCATCTTCTGACAGAAATATGTTTCACTGACATTTCATGGACTCCTAAACATTAATATCAAACAATTACATTGTACTTTTACTGTACTCAGCAAATGCTCAGTTTCCAATAAAGCAAAGCATTTCATGAACATAATCCAAATGTTGAACCTCAAAATGCATACGTCATGTGAAAGACTTTTCTGTCAGAAGAAACTAATGGTGGTGGATTTATATGTGTGTGATTTTCATCCTTACCCATGGATGACCCAGGTGTCGGACTCATCTGCACGGCTAACATAGTTCTCAGGAAGCAGGCCAGACAGCCCTGTCCCCAGAGACGTCCCGTACACCCAGCCTTCACTGGCACCACTCTGTTCCACTGGAGACATGAAGATGAAGTCGCCTGGTGCCAGATCGAGCTCATCGTCATTCTGAGGCACATATGGGTACATCACTTGGAGTGTCTGCAGAGGGCACAGGTGACACAATGGTCAAGTAGCGGTTAAGCGTTCATACTAAGGACATCAGTAATATGGCGTGAACAAAGATTTAGGTCAGGAGCAACTAAAAGAATGACTAGTATAAAATTTTTATTTCACTAGGACAAACCCAAGGGGGCTAGTTTGTGCGTTTGTGTTTGTGTGTGTGTGTGTGTGGGGGGGGGGGGGGGGGGGGGGGGGGGGGGGGGGGTGTCGCTGCATACATACATACCAGAGTAACAGGCCTTTCACACTGAAAGCGTCAGAGGCGACAGGAATAAAAAGCATTATTTTCAATGAGATGCGTTGCTTTTTAGAGGCGTCAGAAGCGTCGCGTCAAAAGCCGAGATAAAGTGATGCTTCTGATGAGAGCGCACATTGCTGCTTGTCGGCAGGCTGACGCGGTCAAAGTTCATCTTGGTCGCTTGTACTCGCGATCTCGTTCTTTCGGTCATGAGCCAAATCTCATGACCATAGGTGAGGGTCGGAATGTAGATCGATCGGTAAATCGAGAGCTTTGCCCCCCTGCTCAGCTCTCAGCTCTCTCTTCACCACGACGGTCCGATACAGCAACCGCATCACTGCAGACACTGCACCGATCCGTCTGTCGATCTCACACTCCATCCGTCCCTCGCTCGTGAACAAGACCCTGAGATACTTAAACTCCTCCACTTGAGGCAAGGACACTCCACCGACCTGAAGAGGGCAAGGCACCTTTTTCTGGTCGAGAAGCATGGCCTCGGATTTGGAGGTGCCGATTTTCATCCCGGACGCTTCACACTCAGCTGCAAACCGCCCCAGTGCACGCTGAAGGTCCTGATTTGACGAAGCCAACAGAACCACATCGCCCGCAAACAGCAGACATGAGATTCTGTGGTTCCCAAACCGGACCCCCTCTACACCCTGACTGTGCCTAGAAATTCTGTCCATAAAAGTAATGAACAGAACCAGTGACAAAAGGCAGCCCTGGCGGAGGCCAACATGCACTGGAAACAGGTTTGACTTACTACTGGCAATGCAAACCAAACTCCTGCTGCAGTTGTACAGGGACCGGATAGCCCTTAGCAAAGGACCCCGGACCCCGTACTCCCGGAGCACCCCCCACAGGGCGCCTCGAGGGACACGGTTAAACACCTTCTCCACAGCCACAAAACACGTGTGGACTGGTTGGGCAAACTCCCATGAACCCTCGAGCACCCGATGGAAGGTGTAGAGCTGGTCCAGTGTGCCGCGATCAGGACAAAAACCACACTGCTCCTTCTGAATCCGAGGTTCGACTATCGGTCGAATTCTCCTCTCCAGTACTCTGGAATAGACCTTTCATCTGTAAATTAAAACCACCTGTTATTTCAGATTAGATAATTTCTTGTTTAACATAAGGAACCTTGGACATTTATTTTCAGACAAATAAAATAACATGGAAATTTGTACCTTTTTTAAGTCTGGTAGATTATTTATATCTCATTTCAGCCAGCAAAACAGACACTGTAAATAAATACAAATGTTTGTTATAAATGCAACAGGAAATAATTTAACAATGACTGCAGTGTGATCGTGAAGTAGGATTTCTGACATAAACCTCATGATGAATTTTTTTATAGTCATTTCAACTTGTAATTTCGTCAAAATATGTAATTGCCTTTAATGTTGTTATCAGGACAGAGTCATTCCTAAAATATGAATTTGAGCACAATACGTGGAGAGCTTCTACCTGTGATTTTGTGGACATCTTTAATGATCCGTTCATTTATTGTTAAAATATAAAATGAAACAGCTTTTAAAAAATAATAAAATAGTTACTGTTGAAAGAGCCTTTTATTTAGAAGCAGGTGATGTTCTGCTGGATTCTCGGAACCAGATGAAGGTCTCTTCTGCAGCTTTGAACTCTGGTGGTGTTGCTGAAAAGCAGAGATGTTTTCTTTCGACTAGACTTCATGGTGTTCAGCTCATCAATGGAAGTTTTTGAAGTGCATCTGTATTTAGTTTGCTGCACAGCAAATATTCCTGACTGGGACAAATAAAAATATTTCTTAAAATCTAAAGAAACACTAAACAGTTTATATATAAAGAAAAAAAACGGGAAAAAAAAATATTTAAAGTTGAGCTTTTGTAGTCTCCAAAAAAAAAAAGCTGTAGCTTTATTTGGTAAAAATAAAAAAGACTGAACCATTTACAAATTAAAGTGTTCACTCATATCAACTGTGCTAAAAGGCTAAGCTAACGTTAGCTAATCAATAAACCTTCACAGCAGTGCAGTAAACGTCACATTTTACTTTTATTTTATTCTCACCTTGATAAAGCTGCAGAACTAAACTCTAAACTATTGGGCAAACTGGGACTTCACATATATCCAAAAAGTGGGAGATTTCGGACTGAGTGGGTTTGCTCCATCACCCCGGCTGCCTGCCTCGGTCTGCGCAGGGATGATGCCCCAAATCCCGGCTTCTCCGTTCGGGTCGGCCCACTGTCGCGGTTTGATCGATATCCCAGCAAGTCGTCAGTCCTCCCTCGGTCGGCGTCACTCCAAAAAGTAGCTGAAAAAAGCTTCTCCCAGCAGGGTGATGGGAGAATCGTTCTACTGCTGGTTTTAAAGCTTTTTTTTTTGTGGTTCAGGCGACGCAAATTCAAGATGGTGATCGCTCAACTTTTTTCGGATTGTGGAAACAACCAGAGTGTGACGTGGCAATCTCCGCCCCCCTTGACGCTTCCGAAGTGAAGCAACTAACGTCACAATGCGTTGGAAACGCATCAGCCTGGCGTTACGACGTGTTGGAAAGCTTTGACGCATCAGCCTGAAGCTTTCAGTGTGAAAGGCCCATTAGATTTCACATTTGGTTAAGTTGTCAGTGTCAACTGCAGATGAAGCACCTATTTTTTTTTTTTTCTCTCAGATATAGTGAAAACCAAATTATTTTTCAGTAAATACTAGAACAGGATAGACTCCAGCCCCCTGTGACCCTTGATTGGAGTAAGAGAGTATATGAAATGAATGAATGAATGAAATCATAGGAGAAGTGTATGTTACCTCATGATTTGCAAACCGAATATCCCGAGAGTAGAGTACAGTCAACCAGTCACAGCCCAAAGACACATCCACATTTTTGGCTAACTTGTCCAACACTGAGAGGTGACTGCTCTGAAACTGATAAGCCAAGGTGACATGAAGTTGTTTCTTATGGGGCTCGACAAGAACATCTGGACAATGAAGAGTGAGAAAAAAGTGACATATTTAGATGCACAGTTAAAATGCAATGATGCCGTTAAAGCCCTAATTGATAATCTGGGAAGACTGCTCTATTCACAGCAGCAAACATGACTGCACCCAACCGAAAGCTACAGGTAGTACCTGAAGCATATGACTAAAATAGGTCTGGAAGCTAAAATGGATCTGACTGGAAGCACAGTGAAAGTGTGTACATGTAAGCAGCCAACACACCAACCTGCTTTTGCAGCTGCTTCAGCGGAAAAATCAGCAGCAAAGCTCTTCAGCACCTCTGCCACTTGCTCCTCCACAAAAAGACCAATAAAGGTTGAGGAAGAGTAGAGTTCCAGTGGGAGGGGCATGGGAATTCGCCCCCTCCACTTGGACACAGTGGTCTGGAGTGCATCCAACAAAGCCTCCACTTTACCATCTGCACACTGTGGAGACGACAGAAGAGGAACCTCGGTACCAACACACTCACAGTATAAACAACTGTGAAACTATGAAGCTAAAATAATAATTTGTTATTACATAAGGGCAACAGGGCTGAATAAATATCATGAAGGAGTTTGCTAAAAACAAACTGCACCAACAAGGAGTAAGGAAGGAAAAATTTTAAATTAGGCAACAGAAAAGTGACAGACATACACTTCCGTGAAATCCATTTAGGTGCATTTAATGTAAATAAAACTTAAAATAAAAATGGAAATCTGCCAAGCATATAAAACACATAAATACTACATATATGCCTGGATGCCAGTCCATGGCAGGTTACTTTCTGAACTGAGGCTGGTACCCATTTACAGTTGGGAGGACTGAGACAATACAGATGAAGTGTCTTATGCAAAGACACAGCAGGTAGCATTACTGGGAATTAAATCCAGGTCTGACAACTGGTAACCTAACACCTCCTTCCAAAAATTCTAATGTAAGTTTTGTAGAGTTTTGTTCAGTTTTTATTTTCAACAAGTACTTTGTTTAAAATTTTGAACAATACACTCCTATTTACCCTTAAATGGAGTAAACCGGTATAGAAAATGGATGGATAGATGGACACTCCTGTTTTTGCAAACACACCCTTCCAAATACGTTGACAACTACAGAATTGTGTGAACTCTAATCTACAGGTGCTTTAAAACTTTTATTTTAAACCTGTTTTATTTTAAACCTGCATTGTTTTGTGTACTCCAGTGCATTCTGGGTACACGTAGGAATTACACTTTAAAAAAATTAACTGCTGTGTCAACAAACAATTTGCATAGTTTTTTGTTTTTGTTTTTTTAAGTTATTTCAACTTTCAACTGAGTTATGCCACAAGACTTCTCTAGCTAAGTTGAAATACACTCAACAAAAATATAAACGCAACACTTTTGGTTTTGCTCCCATTTTGCATGAGATGAACTCAAAGATCTAAATGTATGTATGTATGAATTGCTTACATACATACATACATACCAGAGGGAAAAGGGGGATTTGTGTGTGTGTGTCCATTGGCTATGCTAAGTCCTTGTGTGTCAAGAAAAGTGCACCTCCGATTTTTTACTATAATATTAATATTTACTATCAATGTTAACCCCTTAACGCCCAAATTTATATAGCTGTATATAAAAAAATGTTTTGTGTGTGTTTTTGCCTTTAAGTAGATGGTAAATAATGTTGAGATTATTAATTTCACTTTTGCACAAAAACTAGATAGTACACTCAACAAAAATATAAACGCAACACTTTTGGTTTTGCTCCCATTTCGTATGAGATGAACTCAAAGATCTAAAACTTTTTCCACATACACAATATCACCATTTCCCTCAAATATTGTTCACAAACCAGTCTAAATCTGTGATAGTGAGCACTTCTCCTTTGCTGAGATAATCCATCCCACCTCAAGATGCTGATTAGACACCATGATTACTGCACAGGTGTGCCTTAGACTGCCCACAATAAAAGGCCACTCTGAAAGGTGCAGTTTTATCACACAGCACAATGGCACAGATGTCGCAAGATTTGAGGGAGCGTGCAATTGGCATGCTGACAGCAGGAATGTCAACCAGAGCTGTGTACTGAATGTTCATTTCTCTACCATAAGCGTCTCCAAAGGCGTTTCAGAGAATTTGGCAGTACATCCAACCAGCCTCACAACCGCAGACCACGTGTAACCACACCAGCCCAGGACCTCCACATCCAGCATGTTCACCTCCAAGATCGTCTGGGACCAGCCACTCAGACAGCTGCTGAAACAATCAGTTTGCATAACCAAAGAATTTCTGCACAAACTGTCAGAAACCGTCTCAGGGAAGCTCATCTGCATGCTCGTTGTCCTCATCGGGGTCTCGACCTGACTCCAGTTCGTCGTCGTAACTGACTTGAGTGGGCAAATGCTCACATTCGCTGACGTTTGGCACGTTGGAGAGGTGTTCTCTTCACGGATGAATCCCGGTTCACACTGTCCAGGGCAGATGACAGACAGCGTGTGTGGCGTTGTGTGGGTGAGCGGTTTTCTGATGTCAGTGTTGTGGATCGAGTGGCCCATGGTGGCGGTGGGGTTATGGTATGGGCAGGCATCTGTTATGGACGAAGAACACGGGTGCATTTTATTGATGGCATTTTGAATGCACAGAGATACAGTGACGAGTTCAGGCCCACTGTTGTGCCATACATCCAAGAACATCACCTCATGTTGCAGCAGGATAATGCACGGCCCCATGTTGGAAGGATCTGTACACAATTCTTGGAAGCTGAAAATGTCCCAATTCTTGCATGGCCGGCATACTCACCGGACATGTCACCCATTGAGCATGTTTGGGATGCTCTGGACCAGCATATACGACAGTGTGTACCAGTTCCTGCCAATATCCAGCAAATTCGCACAGCCATTGAAGAGGAGTGGACCAACATTCCACAGGCCACAATTGACAACCTGATCAACTCTATGCGAAGGAGATGTGTTGCACCACATGAGGCAAATGGTGGTCACACCAGATACTGACTGGTATCCCCCCCCCCAATAAAACAAAACTGCACCTTTCAGAGTGGCCTTTTATTGTGGGCAGTCTAAGGCACACCTGTGCATTAATCATGGTGTCTAATCAGCATCTTGGTATGGCACACCTGTGAGGTGGGATGGATTATCTCAGCAAAGGAGAAGTGCTCACTAAATGATATAATAATTGATCAACATATTGATTTATTCTGCCTTACAGAAACCTGGTTACAGCAGGATGAATATGTTAGTTTAAATGAGTCAACAACCCCGAGTCACACTAACTGTCAGAATGCTCGTAGCACGGGCCGAGGCGGAGGATTAGCAGCAATCTTCCATTCCAGCTTATTAATTAATCAAAAACCCAGACAGAGCTTTAATTCATTTGAAAGCTTGACTCTTAGTCTTGTCCATCCAAATTGGAAGTCCCAAAAAACCAGTTTTATTTGTTATTATCTATCGTCCACCTGGTCGTTACTGTGAGTTTCTCTGTGAATTTTCAGACCTTTTGTCTGACTTAGTGCTTAGCTCAGATAAGATAATTATAGTGGGCGATTTTAACATCCACACAGATGCTGAGAATGACAGCCTCAACACCTGCATTTAATCTATTATTAGACTCTATTGGCTTTGCTCAAAATGTAAATGAGTCCACCCACCACTTTAATCATATCTTAGATCTTGTTCTGACTTATGGTATGGAAATAGAAGACTTAACAGTATTCCCTGAAAACTCCCTTCTGTCTGATCATTTCTTAATAACATTTACATTTACTCTGATGGACTACCCAGCAGTGGGGAATAAGTTTCATTACACTAGAAGTCTTTCAGAAAGCGCTGTAACTAGGTTTAAGGATATGATTCCTTCTTTATGTTCTCTAATGCCATATACCAACACAGTGCAGAGTAGCTACCTAAACTCTGTAAGTGAGATAGAGTATCTCGTCAATAGTTTTACATCCTCATTGAAGACAACTTTGGATGCTGTAGCTCCTCTGAAAAGAGAGCTTTAAATCAGAAGTGCCTGACTCCGTGGTATAACTCACAAACTCGTAGTTTAAAGCAGATAACCCGTAAGTTGGAGAGGAAATGGCGTCTCACTAATTTAGAAGATCTTCACTTAGCCTGGAAAAAGAGTCTGTTGCTCTATAAAAAAAAAGCCCTCCATAAAGCTAGGACATCTTTCTACTCATCACTAATTGAAGAAAATAAGAACAACCCCAGGTTTCTTTTCAGCACTGTAGCCAGGCTGACAAAGAGTCAGAGCTCTATTGAGCTGAGTATTCCATTAACTTTAACTAGTAATGACTTCATGACTTTCTTTGCTAACAAAATTTTAACTATTAGAGAAAAAATTACTCATAACCATCCCAAAGACGTATCGTTATCTTTGGCTGCTTTCAGTGATGCCGGTATTTGGTTAGACACTTTCTCTCAGATTGTTCTGTCTGAGTTATTTTCATTAGTTACTTCATCCAAACCATCAACATGTTTATTAGACCCCATTCCTACCAGGCTGCTCAAGGAAGCCCTACCATTATTTAATGCTTCAATCTTAAATATGATCAATCTATCTTTGTTAGTTGGCTATGTACCACAGGCTTTTAAGGTGGCAGTAATTAAACCATTACTTAAAAAGCCATCACTTGACCCAGCTATCTTAGCTAATTATAGGCCAATCTCCAACCTTCCTTTTCTCTCAAAAATTCTTGAAAGGGTAGTTGTAAAACAGCTAACTGATCATCTGCAGAGGAATGGTCTATTTGAAGAGTTTCAGTCAGGTTTTAGAATTCATCATAGTACAGAAACAGCATTAGTGAAGGTTACAAATGATCTTCTTATGGCCTCAGACAGTGGACTCATCTCTGTGCTTGTTCTGTTAGACCTCAGTGCTGCTTTTGATACTGTTGACCATAAAATTTTATTACAGAGATTAGAGCATGCCATAGGTATTAAAGGCACTGCGCTAATAGATTACAATTTGTTCATGTAAATGGGGAATCTTCTTCACAGACTAAAGTTAATTATGGAGTTCCACAAGGTTCTGTGCTAGGACCAATTTTATTCACTTTATACATGCTTCCCTTAGGCAGTATTATTAGACGGTATTGCTTAAATTTTCATTGTTACGCAGATGATACCCAGCTTTATCTATCCATGAAGCCAGAGGACACACACCAATTAGCTAAACTGCAGGATTGTCTTACAGACATAAAGACATGGATGACCTCTAATTTCCTGCTTTTAAACTCAGATAAAACTGAAGTTATTGTATTTGGCCCCACAAATCTTAGAAACATGGTGTCTAACCAGATCCTTACTCTGGATGGCATTACCCTGACCTCTAGTAACACTGTGAGAAATCTTGGAGTCATTTTTGATCAGGATATGTCATTCAAAGCGCATATTAAACAAATATGTAGGACTGCTTTTTTGCATTTACGCAATATCTCTAAAATTAGAAAGGTCTTGTCTCAGAGTGATGCTGAAAAACTAATTCATGCATTTATTTCCTCTAGGCTGGATTATTGTAATTCATTATTATCAGGTTGTCGTAAAAGTTCCCTAAAAAGCCTTCAGTTAATTCAAAATGCTGCAGCTAGAGTACTAACGGGGACTAGAAGGAGAGAGCATATCTCACCCATATTGGCCTCTCTTCATTGGCTTCCTGTTAATTCTAGAATAGAATTTAAAATTCTTCTTCTTACTTATAAGGTTTTGAATAATCAGGTCCCATCTTATCTTAGGGACCTTGTAGTACCATATCACCCCAATAGAGCGCTTCGCTCTCAGACTGCAGGCTTACTTGTAGTTCCTAGGGTTTGTAAGAGTAGAATGGGAGGCAGAGCCTTCAGCTTTCAGGCTCCTCTCCTGTGGAACCAGCTCCCAATTCAGATCAGGGAGACAGACACCCTCTCTACTTTAAGATTAGGCTTAAAACTTTCCTTTTTGCTAAAGCTTATAGTTAGGGCTGGATCAGGTGACCCTGAACCATCGCTTAGTTATGCTGCTATAGACGTAGACTGCTGGGGGGGTTCCCATGATGCACTGTTTCTTTCTCTTTTTGCTCTGTATGCACCACTCTGCATTTAATCATTAGTGATCGATCTCTGCTCCCCTCCACAGCATGTCTTTTTCCTGGTTCTCTCCCTCAGCCCCAACCAGTCCCAGCAGAAGACTGCCCCTCCCTGAGCCTGGTTCTGCTGGAGGTTTCTTCCTGTTAAAAGGGAGTTTTTCCTTCCCACTGTAGCCAAGTGCTTGCTCACAGGGGGTCGTTTTGACCATTGGGGTTTTACATAATTATTGTATGGCCTTGCCTTACAATATAAAGCGCCTTGGGGCAACTGTTTGTTGTGATTTGGCGCTATATAAAAAAAATTGATTGATTGATTGATTGACTATCACAGATTTAGACTGGTTTGTGAACAATATTTGAGGGAAATGGTGATATTGTATTGTATTGATATTGATAGATCTTTGAGTTCATCTCATACAAAATGGGAGCAAAACCAAAAGTGTTGCATTTATATTTTTGTTGAGTGTAACTTTACGAGGTAGTTAAGTTACAATAACTTAAAAAAAAAAAAATCAATGCAAATTGTTACATCACTTTTTTCTCATTGAGACAGCGGTTCATTTTCTAGAGTGTATACTGTACTTCTTGTTAATTTGCATATAAAAAACTAAATAGATATAACTAGCAATGGCAATGTTGCTTAAAAATTGTAACAGTCATCCATCTGACAAGTACAATATTTGAAAATTTGAGAAAACCTAAAGGCAAAACAAAAGAAAACTACACAGGTAACAATAAACAACATGGTTACACTCTAAAAAGGAACTGCTGTCTCAAGGAGAAAAATTAATGTAACAATTTGCATACATTTTTATAAGTTATTTCAACTGAGTTAATGCCACAAGACTTCTCTAGTTAAGCTGAAATAACTTTAGTTAAGTTGAAATAACTTATAAAATATCTATGCAAATTGTTACATCACTTTTTCTCATTGAGACAGCAGTTCATTTTTTGAAGTTTAGGTGGTTACGCTCAATGTAATATTAACAAGATGTACAGCACAAACAAACAGCAGTACATCTATAGGAGGTGAATATGTTTTTAATCAAATATGTTTTCTTTGATGCATTATGAAGAGCCTAACTGAGGCAAAAACACATGAATCAAAAGATTTTTTTGTTTGTTTTACTTTCACACATGTGCCATCATTACACTGAACAGCTGTAAAACAAACTAGTTTCAGAATTTGGAAACAATAGTGAGACGATATCCTATCTTTTTCAACAAACTAACCTCCTACTGTCTGTATAAGCAGAGACAGAAGTAACACTGAAACACAAGACTTGAGACTGACCATGAAGAACTGGCAGAGGGTGATGTGTGGGAAGATGTTGTGCGCCTTATTCTTGCCACATGCATAGCGGGATTGTTGCCAGAAGTGTGTGAGCTGCTGGAGCAGCGGCCCACTGGGTCGCAAATACAAGACATACTCTCGAGGCAAAGGGTCATCCAGGAAAGGGTCGTCCACATGGGAGAAGAGCCTGAACCAAAAAGCCAAGAGAATAAGTGAAAAACTGCAGTTAAATATGTGATGAGACAGCCCACGCCCAGCAGAGGGCAGTAAAGGCAGGTGAATGTCATGACATGACTCATGTATTCATAACTGAGAAATTGTACAAGTAAAAGGAAGATGATCTCACCAGTCACAAGCTGCTTGAACATTTTTGCCTCCAGTTGAAACAAGAGCTTTCAAACTGCAGAAAGATAGCGATCAAAGCACCGTCACAAACTGTTTTTCTGACTTTAAACATCAGAGCATTACAGTAAACACAGAGCATCCTGAGGAATTGTATATAAAGTTGACAGAATCATTAGTTGTGCCAGAGTTTGATCCCACTATGTTGACTGTGGACCCACAAAACATCCTTTGCAAATACATAAAAAATGTTGTTTTATCATCATTTAATTGTAATCAATTGTCTGTGGATGTGCATTTCTGTATTTCATGTGTTGTAACACAAGAATTTAGTGAATAAACAAACTAAAGAGCTATGAGCAAACCCACAAAATGATACCTCCTGCTCTGCCATAGCTGTTTATGTGTATTACTGTATTCCTGTGAAATAATATGGTTGTCTTATATTTAGGGTCTAGACTTTACAAGTCACCTGCTTCCGCAACAGAAGGAAGCACCAAAAATCCAAGAAACAAGAGTGTCCTTTGGACTTAAGACACCCTCCCCTCAGGCCCCGTCACATGACATACGGCGATAGGTGAATGAAGGAAAAAAGTCACAAATCTTCGAGAACAAGTGGACGAATGAGCCTGCACGTCTCCCATCACCGAAAAGCCTGCAAGTCCAGGGCGCATAAAAGAACGAAACAAAACCAAAACTAACAAAGGAAAACAAAGCGAATGGTGACCTTGATGCTTTAAACAAAATCAAAATCAAACATTCATGATGACGTGACTTGACAGCGAGTATGAGACCGAGCGCCAGCCTGTGATCAAGTCTGCAGCCAGTCTGTGGTGTCCGTGGCACCCGCAGATGTGAGATCTGGTTGTTTTAACAGGTTTGTCTTCACGACAACAATGTGTGTGCACAGGCACGTTCCAGCCAGAGATGGCTGCAACGTGCGTAAATAGTTCAAGTATTTGATCAAACGTTGTTGCCGCTATTGTTTCTTGATGAAAATGTTGCTTTTCGTCTCACACGTGGGCGAGTAACATTCAGCTCATCTGAGCTTACGTATTGATCCATTCAGATATCGTCAATGTTTGTGCAAGAAGTCAGACTTGGGAGGTTGGGCAATAATCAAATGTTCACATTTTTCAACACTGAAAATTCTGATGAAGTGGCAGCTACAGGAAAGAAGCTGGATGACACTGATGAAACCAGGTGATCCTATCCTCACCAAGCTGGACCATCAGAGCACTTGGGAGACACCCGCTGTCATTGCTGGTGACAGTGCCAGCAATGCCATCAATACATACCAGAGGGTGACTCTGAGACCCAACCGTCTTCACCTGTAGCATATCCCTGCAACAGCTGGAGAATCTTCACCTGCAGCTACACAAGAACCACAACCTGAGGCTGCTGTGCCACAGTCTGTTCCTGCCACTCTTACAGGTACAGTGTCACTACCGTGTCAATCTGTGAGGATGTATTAAAGATGCTGCCATTCAGATTATTGCAAAGAAAAAAAAAAAGTGAATGTATTGGTTTGATGTTGTGGTTTTGTTAGTTAGTTGTTTTAATATTTCTTTTGTAGGAGTTGTTTAAAAAACAAAATTTTAAATAAAAAAAGGGGGAGACGTCATATACACCTTGCATCATGCCCTATGACTGCTGGGATAGGCTCCAGCCCCCATGACCCTTAACTGGAGTAAGTGGTTGAATATGAGTGAGTGAGTGAGTGAGTGAGATGCCATATAGGAACTGCGGTGAAGCGGGACTGTCTGGTTGCTACGGCGACTCCCACTCCCTGTTGTTCTGTGTGCTGCTTATGTTCCAGTGGCACCGACTGAACGGTCCCCCCTAAAAATTGGTCCCCCTGCATCATTTCAGATCATCATCAGCAATTCACCAATTATTGCCTCGTTTCGGATTAAAACTGCACCCCAGTCATCATCTATCTCAGCGACAGATATCTGAAGCTTTTGTACAACACTCATTTCCACATAAATTCAGCATTATTTCATAACAAAAGACGAGGGGACCGATCAGAGCCCCACATCTGAGTCTGACATCCTCGTTTCTGCTTAAAACTAACTTTAGAATGATTTAAGAGGTTTTACTTTGTCATCTGATGGTTAATAATCACATTATTCCCTTTGATCGCTTTGGTGAAGAGAGTCACACTGACAGTCAGTCTCAGACGTGCTGCTGTGACGCTGATCGCGCCTTCGAGTTTTAGGGGGGACCGTTCGGTCACCGACACTGGTCCTGTTCGCTCTGTGTTACATTTCTTCCAAAACATTATTTAAGCTGAAAGTAGTATGTGGACATCACATACTTCGACAAAAATGTTTTCAAAATGCGTCGCATTCAGCAGAGTTCACACTGAGGCAAAGTCATCAAGGCTGGACGCAACATATAAGACATACTGCGGGTGCATTTCAGGATGTGCAGGAGATCCTTGCATTCAAAGCAGTTAAAAATCAGTTTTTAAAATAACATTGTCTCTGTTTTGTTTGTCTCCTCTGTCTGCTGTCTGCAGGAGGGTGGGTTAGAGTCCCTTAATTCAGAGAGTGGCGACATGACAAGTCAAAAAAAAAAAAAAAAAGGTCACGTGACCCGTGGTGTCATCTTGGTGCCAAAATAGCATTCGCTGTTCATCTATCTACATGTAAATCCAGCTATTTTATTTATTTATTTTCTGAAAATGCCACATTGCATTGCAAAATGCATTTGGAGGCACAATTAGACACAACAAGGGCTTCAAAAATGTACAGATTCCCTTCAGATCCGAACAGAAAAAATTTTTGGGAAAATAAAGTCAGCTGTGTGGGATGGAAGGGATTTCATCGTCAAAGTTTTGTGAGGTAAATTTCGTGTTCAGTCCCATGTACAGTAAAACTCACCTAAACCATCATCGTATAAACGGGATAATCACAGTCACCAGACAAAAAAGTTCCAGTATTTTTGTATTGTTTTCCATGTAATAAACACTGTATATAACGTATTTTGTATAATGGATTTTTCGTTCACATCGGATAAAGTGTCCCGACCGATCGCAATGTATTTCCATTAAAAATCCCAAGCACATGGGTCTGGAGGCTTTTCCGTGATTAAAAACCCGACTGTTTATTTTTATCACACTGTGCTCAGACTCGGATCCGCAGCCTGACGTACACCTGTAAAATCAGACACAGCAAAAGGCTGTGATTTGACACATTTCTGCTTTCACTCATACATCTCCCATCGTATTTTAATAGTTTTTGCAGTGCGGACGTCGATTACAGTTCGGGATCACATACTTTTAGTAAAAAAGTCACCACCTTTACAACACAGACTCAGAAAAAGAGGAAATTGTACAGCTTACCTTTGAATTGGAGGAGATGATTGCAGAAAGAAAAGCTTGTTGAGGGTCAAATTAGTCCATAATAAAGCATAATCCAGCAACAAAGAACTTTAAAACTGTCACGCACATCATTGCATGACACGGAGTTGCAGTTACAGAAGCGTAAATCAGGCTTTAAATTAATTAAATAAATCATTGTTAATTGTAAATTTATGTAAATTTGATAGCTTAACTATTTTTATATTTATTTTGGTAGTAGGCTACCTGTACCTGTATGTGTTGCTGTATGTGGTTAAATGATGAAAAAAATGTTGAAAACATAAAAGGTTCATTCAGTAGTTCAGAGCAGATGAAATATAGCAAAATTATAAAATATGAATCATATTCAAATTAAATTAGATCCAGTTGTGGCTCTTACAATAAATAAAAACATTACAAGTCTTATTATTTATTTTATTTTATTCTGCTTTGTTTCTGTGAAGGCTCTCAGTTGTCCAGGTGGTTTCCATAGTAGAGAAGTTTGAATCTTCGACTGGACTGGGTTGCCTGACGCGAGGATGTTTCGCTTCAAATCGCAGAAGCTTCCTCGCGTCAAGCAACCCGGTCCAGTTGAAGATTCAAGCTTCTCTATTATTCTGCTTTGCTTTAATAAATTTGCAGCCATTTCTCAACGTCCAAACAGAATAATTAGATCCAAGAAGTTTCAAAAGACCTGCACTCCCACAGGACTGTGGATTTACAAGAAAAACAAATGTCTAATTGTGTCTGACTGGAAGCCTTGCAGATTTAAAATACTGAGGAAAAACCCCACAAACTTTCAATCATTCAGAAAGTGTATTTTGTCATTCACAATTTCAGATGTGTGAAACACTATATTGACAGAAATAATCTAATGTGTTTGGGTTTTTTTTATTAAAAAGACTAAAATGTTTTGACTGAAACAAGACTAAAATACAGTTACAAACTAACAGGCATTCAGTTGACTAAAACATGACTAAGTAAAAATGATATGACTAAATATGACTAAAACTAAAAAGACTAAGACCAAATTAAAAAAAATCATGACAAAGTTAAGGGCCCCTTCACACATAACACAAAGCTGGGCGAAAAAAGCAGGAACCTGCCAAAAAACCACAACAAAAAACAAATTGGGCAAATGCAAACAATTCTACCTGCTGTTGGGAGGGACACATGGTCTGATGATATCGCGGTAACGGTTTCCTGCACACGCATGAACGCAGTGCAAGCACATGGAACGTGACACCATATTGCGCTCCCACATCAGCGGAGCAATTAGATGCTGGACATATGTACATAAATCAACCAATATATGGAAACCCACAATAATGCGAAGCACAGATGCAGAACATCACAGGAACAATGAATGTACTGTTTAAATGTAACACAATCATGTTACTGGTCATGAATCTGTTGTCAATGTAAAAAAAAAAAAAAAAAAAGGAAAAGAAAAAGAAAAACTGCAGTTTCTAATAATTAATTCCTGTTATGAAGAGCGGAAAATACAGGTATCATCCTCCTGTTCCTCTCTGTACATGACCCGTGGTCATGCACATAAACAAGCTGATGGACCGATATGAAAGAAGCTGTGCGTCCATATCATGAACACATCAGCCGGCGCTGCGTGTCCAGGTGTCCAGCGAGTGGCGCGCCGAAGGACACCGCGTCATATGGCCTATAACTCACATGGTGAACGTGACAGTCCGACTGACAGCTGAGGGTTCACATGGTCACATGGAGCAGCCTGGCTGATGTGGTGTGCGCCGACGTGTTTGCTGCTGCCCGTTGCAAAGGTGTTTTGTGTTTTTATGTATTTCCACATGAGGACAGCATGGCCATGCACGCGCCTCACGGTGGAGTGTTGTAAGTTCATATCCTGCATAACACAATATATGTTCTCCTGCTGTGACTTGCGAGTCCACAGATCCCAACAACTACTGATGTCACAGACACACCCACCTTTGCACTCAGCTCACAGCGCACTCCCTGTTCCTTTGTTCTGTGATTATTTATTTTATGTATTTGCTATGTAATTATGTATGTACTTGTTGTAGCATTTATTTATGTATTTGTCCTGGCTCTGTTCTCTGTTTTAATTTGACACGTCATGTGCACTGAGCCGCTGTTATTTCCAGCTGACAGCTGACAGCGCCTTGGGGCAACTGTTTGTTGTGATTTGGCGCTATATAAATAAAATTGATTGATTGATTGATTAATCAGCATCTTGATATGGCACACCTGTGAGGTGGGATGGATTATCTCAGCAAAGGAGAAGTGCTCACTCTCACAGATTTAGACTAGTTTGTGAACAATATTTGAGGGAAATGGTGATATTGTGTATGTGGAAAAAGTTTTAGATCTTTGAGTTAATCTCAAATAAAATGGGAGCAAAACCAAAAGTGTTGCGTTTATATTTTTGTTGAGTGTAAATACTAAGGTCACCTTAGTATTTCCTTTGTTTTTCTTGTTGCTTAACGCTGACAAATTATACTGTATTTGCTGTCTTTCTGTTGCCTGATTCTGTTTTTTTTTTCTCTCTGTTTAAGGTGTAGCTCCATCCAGAGATGGGTGTGGTATCCGTTTTCTGTTTCTTTATCCTCCTGTCCTGTGCACCGGCAACATTTCCTGCATTTCCGTTTTGTGAATTTTTCTGTAAATTGTGTTGGTAGCATGGCCCACGCAGAGGGTCACCCCTTTGAGTCTGGTCTGCTTCCTCAAATCATCAGAGGGAGTTTTTCCTTACCACTGTCACCTGTGCTTGCTCTGGGGGTTGGTAAGGTTAGGCCTTACTTGTGTGAAGCGCACTGAGGCAACTTTGTTGTGATTTGGCACTATATAAATGAAAATAAATTGAAAATTGAAATTAATCTCTTAAAATAGGTCAAGGTTAGCCATCTTTGAACTTGTCAAGGGTCTGTATCCCAAGAAAGTTCCCTGATAATCTGAAGCCTCTGGCAGTAATAGGACTGGATTTATGCTGAGCCCAGACAGAAAGATGGACGCAATGACTTTGCAATAACCAATGGCCATTTTTTTATGGCCTCAAGGAAAAAAAAAGGGGGGGGGGGGCTTTGAAAATATCCAGCTTTCCATCTGTGACACTGTATCATACTGTATGCTCATTTCTAGTAGTTGCAGCGTTACTGTTATTGTGTATTAAGTTATCGTGTTAGTGTTGTACTGAACCATCTGTTGTGATGTGGAGCCACGAAGCAGCACGCTGACCTCAATCAGGACGCACTGCCTCCGGCTTCAGGGATGCCACTGTATCTAGGACCCTGTCAGTGGGACAAAAGTAAAAATAGCTCAATGAATGTGAATACAAGTGGCATAATGAACACTAAAATTCATCACACAGACCCAACAAAAAGAAGTTCAGTTTCTCTTCCTATTTTGTTTTTCCAAATGGTTGTTCCATGCGGTGATGAGCAGCACTGTCTTTAGAAACAGCAGTTACTCTTTAGATAAGTCGTGACAGCAGCACAAAACATTTACTTAAAGGCGATGAATTCTCCCCTACTTGATACTTTGGTTTGTTTTCACATAACTGGAAAACATAAATGGAAATTTAAGTGAAAGCAGATAAAAGCAGTATAACATGCAAGAAAAAAATATTGAGTTATAAAGATTGTAGAGCTGAGTGGTAACGTAGAAACATAAGCAGTGCACTCAAGTGCCTCAGCTTATTATGATTCTTAATATCGAAATTTGAAAGTTGATGAATGCTCGAAGAACATCTAATTGGAAACATGTGAGTGTCATGATTGGGTACAAAAGGAGCATCCCCATGTTTATCGCTTTAAAAGTTATCGGACAAAAATTAATCAGAAGGTAATTGGTCCGATAATGGTTTTTAAAGTTATCTAAAAAGATAATCCGATGATGAAAACATTATCTTCGATAATTATGTTATCGGATTATCGGAAGTGTGCCCACCACTGGCCTTGTGTTAGTCTGTCAAAGCTGAAGAAAGCTGCTTAAAACAGTAATTCCCTTCAAAGATGGCCTATAATAGTAGCAATGTTATTAAAAAGTAAATAAAAACTGATTTTGAAATGCTAAGATTAATGCAATCAGCTCTCCTTTGTTCTGAAAAAAAAGAAAATTATGCATAAAGATCATCGTTTCATGCTTCTGCAGTTTCTGTTAGTCTCCATTCTACTCGATTTTTATTGCGTGTCATGCGGTCCTACCAAAAGTGCCATATGTGCAAAGTGAAAACGAGACACACCACCAAGTCAGGAAGAATTAATCCCCTTTTTGCTCTCTAATGAAAAAAACTAAAGTCTTCATGCTGTTGTCAGGGTTTTTAACCAAACAAATAACTGACCTTTCCAAAGTTAGCACTGCATGTCACCGCTCTGAATGGCCTATACAAAGAATCAAAACAGAAGTCGAATTTTTGCCGTGTTTGTATGTGATGAAGTTCAGTATTCATTGTGGCACTTGTGTTCACTTTCAATGAGCTATTTTTACATTTGTCGCACTGACAGGGTCCTAGATACACTAGAATCCTTGAAGCCTGAGGCAGCGCGTCCTCACACTGGGCGGCGCGGCTGCACGTCACAACAGATGGTTCACACAATAATATGTGCACTACACAAAGACTCACACACATAATGTGGTGACAAACACATACAGAGAGGGCACTTTACAGATCTTTACTGGTGTACAACTGAGTGCATTCTCAGCATTTCTGCTTTTTTTATATTACTGCATAATCAAAGACTGGTGTGTGCAGAAGGATTTAAACAGAGTAATTTGTAGACTGCAGTCTAGACCTGTTCAAAATGTCAAATGTTACAAAATCTTTTGGGCCACATGTTGTTCTTGTTCCACTAATAAAATAAAAGCTCTGTGCTAAATTTTAATGTAATCGGATATTGTTTAGGGGTCCCCCACAAAGCAACAATTTTCCCCAAACAACCAATGTAGTAAATCCAGTAATTCCAGTAATGTTCTCCTCTGGGTGACCAATCAACCACCACCTTTTGTGATTAGAAGCCATCACATGTACCTGTAAAAGAAAAATAATGGAATCAGAGTATTCTTCTGTCGGAGTGACGTTGCCTTGCCAGCAGAGGGAGAGGAAAATGTGTCACTCTGGGGGACAACTAAATCTTATCTGATTGAGTTCAAGTTTGGTCAGTGCCTATAAAACCCCAAGTGGAACAAAAACAAGTGGCCTGAAGTCTCTCACAACTTTTATTTTTCCACTATATAACATG
This sequence comes from Thalassophryne amazonica, assembly GCF_902500255.1. Classification (NCBI taxonomy): domain Eukaryota; kingdom Metazoa; phylum Chordata; class Actinopteri; order Batrachoidiformes; family Batrachoididae; genus Thalassophryne; species Thalassophryne amazonica. The sequence goes on from NC_047111.1 coordinate 84,283,138, forward strand.
GACAGCCCTACTGCAGTTGTCTTATTAAGATATTCCACCTGGTGCACTGCCATGTTGAAATTACAGACAGATGTGCCCAAGATGTCAGAAAAATCCAGTCCAGGGTACAATACTTAATCTATTACATCCTAACTCTGTGGTAGTTTCAGAGGAAATCCTTAGATAACTCCAAGTTTGTCACAGTTGAGATACTGAGCATTCTGATGAACAACATACACACTTGCTTCAGTTTAATCAGTTTTTTACATTGTGGACAATCAAACTTAGTACCAATTAAAACTCTAGCAGCTGTGTTCTGAATCATGTGAAAATATCTTGTACTCTTACGCACTAGCCAAAAAAAGAAAATAAAAAGAAATCATTTATTACAGTAGTCACTTGTGGAGGACACATAAATGTTAATCAGTATTTTGGCATCAGCCATAGACATGATACGTGCCATCGCTGTAACATTATGCAGATGAAAATATGTCATCAAAAATAACACCGGGATTTATGTCTTTCTCTGTGATGAATCACACATTCACCCGGAGATAATATTAAGTAAAGATTTCTATTCCCAGTGAGCACAAGATGTAATTTCAACATTGATTTTTGGTTGAAAACTGGGTGATATCCATCTGAACATCTTTTCACCCACTTTTAAACCAGTGAAAATGTGGCTACATTATCAACATGTCACAAAACACGTTTTTCATCAAATGGGTGATTCGTTCAGATGAACCTTTAAACAGAGGTGATAGGGATTATTGCAGTGAAATTTCTCCAAATTTGTTTTTCGCTGGTTGGTGAAATCTGGTTTACAAAAAGGCGCCATTTCAACACATTTAATATTTGGCATAAAAATGCAGAGTTGTGTTAGCTGCATGATGTCAAAAAGAAGCCTCCAGAACACTGTAATGTGAACAGATTTAGGGAGTATTTTCAAAGAATTTATGTTTATTGTTATAATGCACAAACATTTATAGGTTTTCTGGAGTTTGTGTGTTTTCTCTGTGCTCAGTGGCTGTAGTTGTTAGCAACACCGTAACAAAGAGACCTGTAATGTGAACGAGCCTCAGAAATGTGAGACTTGATAACGACACACTCCATAAGTACTTTATTACTGTCTCTCAACAAAACTAACCAGAAAAAAGTGCTGCTGCTTTTTGTTTTGTTTTTTTTAAATGCTAGTCACTGTGTGAACGAGGCTTTAGGCCTGCTAAGCTAAAGCTAGCATGCTAATGCTGACTGAGTGCAAGTTATTAAACAAAAATACCCCCAAACTATTTTCACCTCACGTTTATGTGTGATGTTTGGTCATTTGTGAAACTGGCTTCATAACTGGCTGTTTGTGCAGCCTGTAATATTTCATTTTTATTCAGTACTGGAAGTTAACTGATGTAATAACATTGTCACAGCCCAGAAAACGGATTAAATACACTGTATTTTTACCCGAAGCCAAAATATGGCCATCAGGTATTGCGAAAAATTTGCGTCTGGCTGTCTGTTTGCGCTCAGCATAAGTCCATTCTTATTATTTCCAGGGTCTTCAAATTCACAGGGAGCATTCTTGGGACACATACCTTGAACAACTTCAAAGATATCTAACCTTGGCTAGTTTTAAGCTGTGAAAAGGTCAGATTCTTTCTACACACTCTTTCATTGATCACATGCTCATACTGCCGAAGGTACTTTAGTATTGTGTTCAATTTGTTGTGCTGTTTTACCTGTTGTATTTTTTTGTCTGAGAACCACAGTTAGGGTTGCCAACCGTCCCTTGAAAAATGGAATCGTCCCTTATTTGGAAATAAAAGTGTGCGTTCCGTATTGACCTGAAACGGGACGCAGTTTGTCCCGTATTTCTGTGAGAATCAAAAAGTCTGTAAAATGTCAATGGAATTGACTGGCGCTTTATATGGAAACTTACGGTAAATTTGATCCCAGCCTCTCTCCTGCTTTTCACCAATGAGCTGACAGACACGAGTTGACAATACAGAATCACTCTTATCTCATTGGTCGAGGGACATCTGCTCGCAAGAAGATACAGACGTCATGAGCCGACGACGGTCGCTGGACGACAATAACAAAGCAGCATGGCTGATATCAATACAGACACCGACACTGGCACTGCAGATATGCCTACGGACAGCAATGTCTGTAACGTCATTACTACTCCTCCTAAAAAAAAAAAAAAAAAAAAAAAAAAAAAAAAGAATGCAAAAATACAGGGGCGAATGAGAAAAGGAAAATGGCTGGGTGGAAAAGGTGCGCGACAACATTACTGTTTACTTTTCAGACTATTTTTTGCACTTTTTATTACACTAAATGTGTAAATGTGCACTGTTACATTGTTTTGCACTGTTACATTGTTTTGGATGATGCAAATTTTCTATTGGTTTTTTTGTTAATTTATACAATTTTAAGTTAAGCAATAGCACTACAGAGATTTAGTTTTTAAAGAAGACAGAATGCTCATATTGAAACTGTGAGTGAAAATTTATTTTGCACTAAAAATAAATTGCTAAATAATCATTTGTTTTCCACATGTTCATATCAGAACAAATGCATGTATGCATCTACCTAAATTCAGGGTCAAGTCAACAGTCAAATGGTTAAAAATCGTTTCACACAGACGCTGGGAAGGGTGAAGGCAATGGTCAGTCGGCCGGTCGGCCCTGGCGGTGAGGTGTCCCTTATTTATTTTTCAGAGAGTTGGCAACCCTAACCACAGTGGAAAAAAGTCATTTTTGTATCCTTTGTCAAATTCTGTTATGTTCATGTAATATTGACAAATAAATACATGCAAATGTATTTACAAATGTTTATACTTAATCTGTATGTTAAACTGTGATTAAAGATATGGTAGTTATGTTGAGATCTTTCAATCTTTTATGTTTGCATATTTTTTTTTATGTTTGCTTTTATTTATAGTGTCCACCACATCAAACTTATTCCTCCATCCAGAGGGACAAAGTGAAAGGATAATTGTCACTTTTGAACGTCTTTTCAACAGTTGGTGTAGACATTTTTTGAACGTCTTGAGGTATCCCATACGTGACTGGAAACAACCGACAGTGTTGCCATTAAAATAGGGTTATCAAGTCCTCTTTTGGGACCTACAAAAAAGCAAACTACTTAAAAGTCAACTATTTAAACCCAACCCCAAACGTATCCCTTGGCACCATCAATTATTTTAATTCCCCTAACCTTCCACATAATGCTGGCAGGCTATGTCTGCTGCCAACACCCATACTCCTTTTTTCAAAATTGAAATGTGGTCACCCTAAAAAAAAAAAAAAATCATAATTTTAACAAATGAATTAATCTCATATGATACAATTGTCAAAGATGTAGTAATTTGAAGGACCAACTGCTGACAGTCTTTGAATATGACTAATGCTGAAAAACAGTGAACTCAACCATCACATAATGTAAAATCCAGACAAGATAAGTTACAAGCAAAATCACTGCACAACAACAGAAGGAAAAAAAAATAAAGATGGCTCTAGTTAGATGTTATATTTTCTTTCTGTCATCAATTGTTATACTAGCAACCAGGCATCCTCACACCTCCTTCCTCCCTAATGACCAGAAGGAACAGCAGTTGGAACCTTTTAACAGGTCTCACAGCTTTCCATGTAAGAAAAGAGATTCAATGTAGATTTAATGTGTATTCTAGTCCAGTCACATTCTTGTCATAAGCATTTTTATCCTCTAAAAGCAATTTCCAGATATATTCCTGGAAAGTGGCTGCCATCTTATGGGGGGGATCTACAGCTATAAGAAAGGGCATCACTATTTCGGTTCACACCGAGGTTTAGACATCACAGTTTGGTACAACCCCTGGCAAAAATTATGGAATCACCGACCTCGGAGGATGTTCATTCAGTTGTTTAATTTTGTAGAAAAAAAGCAGATCACGAACATGACACAAAACTAAAGTCATTTCAAATGGCAACTTTCTGGCTTTAAGAAACACTATAAGAAATCAGGAAAAAAAAATGGTGTCAGTCAGTAACGGTTACTTTTTTAGACCAAGCAGAGGGAAAAAAATATGGAATCACTCAATTCTGAGGAAAAAATTATGGAATCATGAAAAACAAAAGAACGCTCCAACACATCACTAGTATTTTGTTGCACCACCTCTGGCTTTTATAACAGCTTGCAGTCTCTGAGGCATGGACTTAATGAGTGACAAACAGTACTCTTCATCAATCTGGCTCCAACTTTCTCTGATTGCTGTTGCCAGATCAGCTTTGCAGGTTGGAGCCTTGTCATGGACCATTTTCTTCAACCTCCACCAAAGATTTTCAATTGGATTAAGATCCGGACTATTTGCAGGCCATGACATTGACCTTATGTGTCTTTTTGCAAGGAATGTTTTCACCGTTTTTGCTCTATGGCAAGATGCATTATCATCTTGAAAAATTATTTCATCATCCCCAAACATCCTTTCAATTGATGAGATAAAATGTCAACATAAACTTGTGCATTTATTGATGATGTAATGACAGCCATCTCCCCAGTGCCTTTACCTGACATGCAGCCCCATATCATCAATGACTGTGGAAATTTACATGTTCTCTTCAGGCAGTCATCTTTATAAATCTCATTGGAACGGCACCAAACAAAAGTTCCAGCATCATCACCTTGCCCAATGTAGATTCAAGATTTATCACTGAATATGACTTTCATCCAGTCATCCACAGTCCACAATTGCTTTTCCTTAGCCCATTGTAACCTTGTTTTTTTCTGTTTAGGTGTTAATGATGGCTTTCATTTAGCTTTTCTGTATGTAAATCCCATTTCCTTTAGGCGGTTTCTTACAGTTCGGTCACAGATGTTGACTCCAGTTTCCTCCCATTCGTTCATTTGTTTTGTTGTGCATTTTCGATTTTTGAGACATATTGCTTTAAGTTTTCTGTCTTGACGCTTTAATGTCTTCCTTGGTCTACCAGTATGTTTGCCTTTAACAACCTTCCCATGTTGTTTGTATTTGGTCCAGAGTTTAGACACAGCTGACTGTGAACAACCAACATCTTTTGCAATATTGTGTGATGATTTACCCTCTTTTAAGAGTTTGATAATCCTCTCCTTTGTTTCAATTGACATGTCATGTCAGTCCACTTGGTGCAACAGCTCTCCAAGGTGTGATCACTCCTTTTTAGATGCAGACTAACGAGCAGATCTGATTTGATGCAGGTGTTAGTTTTGGGGACGAAAATTTACAGGGTGATTCCATAATTTATTCCTCAGAATTGAGTGAGTCCATATTTTTTTCCCTCTGCTTGGTCTAAAAAAGTAACTGTTACTGACTGCCACAATTTTTTTTTCTTGATTTCTTATAGTGTTTCTTAAAGCCAGAAAGTTGCCATTTGAAATGACTTTAGTTTTGTGTCAGGTCTGTGATCTGCTTTTTTCTACAAAATTAAACAACTGAATGAACATCCTCCGAGGCTGGTGATTCCATAATTATTGCCAGGGGTTGTATTCTGTCCATATTAAGTTTGTTTTATTTTTGCACAAATGACCACAACTCATAAAACCTCACTCTGATTTGAAATTATTGTACACAGTCAGTTCATCTGTGAAATTTTACAATAATTCATTTAAAAAAATGTCAACTTTTGTCATAAATGAGTGGACTTGTTTGCCCATAGTGGAATGAACGAACTGACCTCATCCGGGGACAATGAATCAACACAAATATGGATCGGTATGATTTCGCTTTTAGGTTTGATTTTCGGAAGAATAATGTGAATTAACCAAATCCATTTATGCTTCTAAAATTTTTAAGGAGGAATAATGCTGCCGCTTGCTTCAAATGGCTCATTTGCTCTTTCCTCTGATCGACTCAAAGAGATCAGGCTGAAGGGTTGACCACACCTCCTCCTGCACAGAGCATGAAACTAGAGTGATAGAGTCTATGGACATAAGCAGCGACACAGCTCACTGAAATATCAGTGATTTATGGCAGCAAATATGTACTTGTGTATAATCAAAATGTGTAGTTGTACCTTGCACTGAACAGCTGCATATGTGCAAAGCTCTTACAGGGTGAGAGTCACAGATATGAAACGTGCACTATAAGAAATTTTATGCATTAAATGTTCATGTGCAGCCAGATCACGAACAGGAGACAGAAATGCGCAGAGCACAGAGGTGTGTTGCATCAATCTCTGAACAGGATGCCTTTAAACCACAAAATGTTCCCAGAGCGAATAGTTGTTGGCTGCACCATGAATGTATAACGTGATTTAGAGCACCTTTAATGTCTACAGACGTGACACATTTGAGATTTTCTGTATAACGGCACACTGGCTGCTTATCAGTCTTTGCTGAAACAGCCATGGGTAATCTGTCCTAAATAACTCCATCTAACCCCGAAATCTTTCCTCTGCTCTAAGCAAGAACTGAGAGATATTTTAAAACTGTATTTCCTGTTTACAGCTAGAGCAACTTTTAAAAAAAAAGTGAGATACAAAAAGAGAAAAGCCACTCTATAAGTGGATACCAAAAAAAGAAACAAAAACGCACACAAATGTTATTAGCTTTTCGCCTGTTCTGGGTATGAACTATTTCTGTGGACAGTATTGGATAGCTTTAGCTTTTCTGTATGTAAATCCCATTTCCTTTAGGCGGGTTCTTACAGTTCGGTCACAGACGACTCCAGTTTCCTCCCATTCGTTCCTCATTTGTTTTGTTGTACATTTTTCGATTTTTGAGACATATTGCTTTAAGTTTTCCGTCTTGACGCTTTGATGTCTTCCTTGGTCTACCAGTATGTTTGCCTTTAACAACCTTCCCATGTTGTTTGTATTTGGTCCAGAGTTTAGACACAGCTGACTGTGAACAACCAACATCTTTTGCAACATTGCGTGATGATTTACTCTCTTTTAAGAGTTTGATAATCCTCTCCTTTGTTTCAATTGACATCTCTCGTGTTGGAGCCATGATTCATGTCAGTCCACTTGGTGCAACAGCTCTCCAAGGTGTGTTCACTCCTTTTTAGATGCAGACTAATGAGCAGATCTGATATGATGCAGGTGTTAGTTTTGGGGATGAAAATTTACAGGGCGATTCCATAATTTTTTCCTCAGAATTGAGTGATTCCATATTTTTTTCCTCTGCTTGGTCTAAAAAAGTAACCGTTACTGACTGCCACAATCTTTTTTTCTTGATTTCTTATAGTATTTCTTAAAGCCAGAAAGTTGCCATTTGAAATGACTTTAGTTTTGTGTCATGTCTGTGATCTGCTTTTTTTTCTACAAAATTAAACAACTGAATGAACATCCTCCGAGGCCGGTGATTCAATAATTTTTGCCAGGGGTTGTATAATGCAGGTATTTAAGTCTAAAGAGCATGTAGAACTGTTCTGTGCACAATAGTCTGGGCCTGTTTGAAAACTCCCACAAATACACACAACATTCAGATGTGTGTTTCAAAGGGTCCCTTCCTGACTAGGCTCTATATGCAAATCAACATTTCCTGTTTACAAGTCAATGAAGAACACACAGCGCAAACCACTTCTCATGCTGCTGCTGCTACGTTATACCAGACTGCGAAGAGAGTCTGGTCAACATGCAAAACCATACCTCCTTATCTCTGGAGTGGACAGCTGTGTTCAGGCCTGGTGCAAAAACACAGAACTTTTCAGTGGCTGCTGCGACTCATTGCAAAAGTAAACCAGGCAATTGATAAAGATCCTATTCAGCAAGCAGCTTTTTGATTGCATAATTTTCTGAGAAACTTTAGCCCATTATGCAAAACCACCTGCAATAGACTCAGTTACTCATAAAAACTCATCTTAATGTCCAGTACCCTCCCCCTCCCCCTGTGACCTTTAAGTGGAATAAGCAAGTTCAGAAATTGAATGAATAAATCAATAAATAAATACAAAATTGAATCAATTTAATTAGCTTATAATGCGCCAAATCACAGCAAAAGCCATCTCAAGGCACCTTACATAAACCAAGTCAACATAAAATTGAATAAATAAGTAAAAATGAATAAAAAATTCAAATGCATAAATAAAAACAGAAGTAAAAGAATAAAACAAATAAAGATAAAAACTATCCATAAGAAAGAGAATAAAAATAGGTTTTGAGTCTTGACTTAAAAATGAAAAAAAAAAAAACCCAAAACCATTTCTATTTTGCACTGCATCACCATTAAGTCAAAAGATAGGTATTCAACCATGCAACTGCTTCTATCTTCAATTTATCAAACAGCAAGGGTTCATTTGACTGTAGTCAAAAGGTCCAAACTAATCTTTCTAGTAATGCTCAGGGGAAGGAGGGGCTGATGACCCTCAATTTGATTAAATTTAAACTTGGGATCACTTTATGTTCAAAATCTGGTCTGTACCTTCAGTGGTTACTGAGAGTCAGTGATGTCAGGAATGGGACCGTGCACTGCTAGCACACATCGCCACATCCTCCTCACCACAGAATCGCCATGGTTCCTGGATGGCACTCAACAACTGGTCCATCCCCACCACCTATAATTAGCCATCTGTCTGCCAGATGAAATGTGGGTCTCCTTTGACTTTTTCCCAGTTGCTGGGGTCCTCAACACTGAATCACTTGCATGCTGGAACAAGCTCAAAGAAATGCGCCACATGGCCAAAATGTTGTAGTTGACATTCTGCCCCAGTACAAGTGATATTCCCCATCAGAGCCTCCCTACATAAGTTCTTTGACACAGTCATTCCAGCAGCACTCACAGCTCCTTCTAAAAACAGACCTAGTACCTAGTAGACAATCCGAGAAATTGTGGAAGAGGTGGGCATCATTTTTCGGAGTCCAGCATGTCCTGTGAGACTTCAACACGGAGGCACTTTAGCTCTGCCGTCAGCAGCTTCGGTACGAAGTTCACCGCCACTCTGTTCATGGCCAAATCTTCTGTCACAGTGGAATGTGCCGAAAAAAGTGCTGATGTCCACCTCTTCCACAATTTCTCGGATAGTCACACGACGGTCCCGCTTCACCACAGCATTCACTTTGGAAATTATCTGGTCATTTCAGCGTGTTGATGGCCAACCGGAGCGTGGCACGCTCTCCACCGTTGTGCGGACGTCTTTAAACCGGTTGTACCGCTCCTTAATCTGTGTGATACCCATAGGATCGTCACTGAAAGCCGTCTGAATCTTCCAAATGGTTTCCACCTGGCTGCCGCCCAGTTTCTGGCAAAATTTGATGCAGTAGCGCTGCTCCAGTTGTTCCGCCATTTTCCTTGCAATGAAAATCAGCCGAGAGCACAACACGCATCCTCACACAAAGACTGCTTGCCAGCAAATGACGCAACTGTCAGGCGTGAAAAAATTCACGCATGTGCATGAAAGGTTCAAGGTTGGCTCATGCAAGCACACGTGATTCAAATCCATCAGGTTTTTGCAAAAAATAAAAAGGTCGGATACTTTTCTAACAGACCTCGTATAAGCTTAATATATAGGGTCTCTCAAAAAATGTACCCAAAAGTACTTTGAAATATGAATACCAGGAAATGGTTTTACTGGAAAATAATGGTGTTTTCTCATTTCAGGAACCTTAATGTTTGTTCTGCAAGACAAAGTCCAGGAAAAATGCTGCAATTGACCCTAATTCAGAGAACAAAAATCGTTGAGTTCTGTGCAACGCATCCTAAGGGCTGACTTACATCTCATTCCAAAATTCAGTCTGAGTGAACCAACTCTCCAGCAAATGGCAAGGAGACTTGAATTTGCTTGGTTGTTTTCAGAAAACTGGAGACAGGTGATTTGTTTCTTAGGAAACTTCAGATGAGGAGGTTACATTGATCATGTAGTGTAAAAGATAAAAGGTTAAAACATCAAAAAGGAAAGACTGAACTAAAAACTGTGCATTGGGGAGAAAAATTACATGCTTCGGCCATATGGTCATGCAGAAATGTCTGATCATATTGATTGGTTTTTCTCTGCTGTCAAAATACTTTTGGGTACATTTTTTGAGACACCCTCTATACATACACACACATTCCAGGACTTGCAAGTGTGTTTTTTCTACTATTGCCTTGGAGGGCGTTTCTTATGTCAAAAGTCATGTAAAAACTACTGATGCAGGGGTAAAAAGGATTTCATGCATGAAATTTATTCAACTTGGGCCTCCATTAGACAAATCATTAACATTTAGTTTTTTTGGTTATGCAAGCGACACACAAAACGTCTCCTTCACAAATCATCAAACCGCTCAGCACTCAGTAAAGGTCACAAGCCACTTCCGGAAATGGGTGACTTCCTCTTGGCTGTCTTGAATACAAGTTTAGTTTGTTTTTGCAAGCAGCAGTGCACGAAAAACACACACACAAAACAGTGTTTGCACAAACTATGGGGCCAATATGTGGATTTCTATGAAAAGTTTCTTTATATGTTATATGTTAACAGTGCTGGCACCCATATAATTGTTTCAAAGTATGAAAGTGAGGAAAGCTGCAGAAGTATCACACAATCAGCTGCTCGCCAACTTCCTCTTCACTGCACAAAAGACAGAGTGAGAATAAAATGAAGACATACAGAGCACTACAATATCTGCTCTGGTTGTCATATCTCATTAAGCAGTTTCTGAAATATGGGACAACATTCATGGAAACAAAAAAAAAAAACCCCAGATGTTCTGATAGGTAGGTGATGTCACAGAGGAAATATAGCATTGGTTGCACTGCAGATTATACATGTTCACACTGCTATGTAGCAAAGATGCACCAGGTCAGGTAAAAATAAATGAATTCAAATTTTAAAACGTATGCATACATTTACAGAACTTCATGTTTTAATACAGCAAAATAATGAATAGAAATTGTGGCTCAAAAAAGTTGGGGGGAAATTTAATGGCAATCTACTTCAGTATCAAGTCAAATGAATTTCAGACAGATTTTATTACTCAATGAGTGGTTGAGACAGTGATTAAATGTTTTACTATTGTCACATTCCTTTACTCCCCCCGCCCCAAGTGCCACAATCTACATGCAGATCTATAACGGATCTGCAGTGGAAACCCCAAACAAAAACACTGGGTAAGCCACAAGGAAAAGGTCAGTACTGCAAAAAAAAAGTTCCTTACACTTGCATACATACCCCTAATCAAAAATATGTACGTATGCATTTGACAACATGTTAAAGTCAGTTTTTGGTTTCTGTATCAACAACTATGCTCCAGAGGTGATTTAGACAAAGTGGTTGATAATGATTTGGGTTTTGGGGCCGACACAGCTTAGAGATCTGTCCTGAGATCAGTAGTTTTTGAATCTTCCTTAACAACCCAGAAAAAGTAGATCAAGGCAGACATGTTTTCAACTCATGCAAGAGGGTTGTGACAAACTTTTTTCTTACAGCCTGGGATGACTTGGTGTCAAGTAATCGTGTGGCAAAGGCCACAGATGCACACACATGGACGGAGCCCCGTCCTTTAACTAAAAAACAAAAATTATAATAGAAATTAAATAAATGAACTGGACCCATAGAGAAATTATATATTGCTGTATTATTAGGATCTACTGGGAAAATAAGTTAAAAAAAAACAACAAAAAAAAACACCGGACCCATATAAGAACGGACTCTTGTCATATGATATCTTGTCTCTCCCCTCAGCCCCAACCAGTACCAGCAGAAGACTGCCCCTCCCTGAGCCTGGTTCTGCTGGAGGTTTCTTCCTGTTAAAAGGGAGTTTTTCCTTCCCACTGTCGCCAAGTGCTTGCTCACAGGGGGTCGTTTTGACCGTTGCGGTTTTCCGTAATTATTGTATGGCTTTGCCTTACAATATAAAGCGCCTTGGGGCAACTGTTTGTTGTGATTTGGCGCTATATAAATAAAATTGATTTGATTTGATATGATTAAGTTCCCGTTGGTAAAATTAAGGTTTACAAAAATCATGTCATGGGAAATGAGATGAAATAGAGCTGTTTTTAAATATTTAAACTCTCCACCTCTGTTATGTTACATCAATACTAACCACTGAAACATACAGTATCTTAAAGTAAGGTTTCCCTCCATTGGTTTTCTGTTTTAATATCAGTCATGTTCAAATTTCTCTAAACAGCTGTTCTGAACCATATTCACGCTGCATGCACGGCTGACCTGTAAAAACTGAATACATGTAATTTATTGACTTTGTTGTTCAACCAAGTCAGAAATGTTGTATTAAGACGTACAACCCCAATTACAATGAAGTTGGAACGTTCTGTAAAATGTAAATAAAAACAGAATATAATGATTTGCAAATCCTTGTCAACCTATATTCAATTGAATACACCACAAAGACAAGATATTTAATGTTCAAACTGATAAGCTTTATTGTTTTTGTACAAATATTTGCTCATTTTGAAATGGATGTCTGCAACAAATTTAAAAAAAGCTGGGACAGTGGCATGTTTACCATTGTGTTACATCACCTTTCCTTCTAACAACACTCAATAAGCATTTGGGAACTGAAGACACTAATTGTTGAAGCTTTGTAGGTGGAATTCTTTCCCCTTCTTGCTTGATGTACGACTTCAATTGTTCAACAGTCCTGGGTCTCCGTTGTCGTATTTTGCACTTCATAATGCACCACACATTTTCAATGGGCGACAGGTCTGGACTGCAGGCAGGCCAGTCTAGTACCCGCACTCTTACTATGAAGCCACACTATTGTAACGTGCAGAATGTGGCTTGGCATTGTCTTGCTGAAATAAGCAGGGATGTTCCTGAAAAAGACGTTACTCATGTGCCCATGCCATGCACACTAACACACCCCCATACCAATGGCCAATGGACAGCAGTGCACTGTTAAATGCAGTGTTGGAATTGGTGTGTTTTTAGACCTTTTGAAAGCGTTTGATACAGTAAATCATGAAATTTTGCTCTCTAAGTTACATAAATACGGATTTAAAGTACTATCCATAAATGGCTTAGTAATTATTTATTAGAGAGAAAACAGTATGTTCTTCTGAATTTGGAATCTGAAATTAATTCTATAGACTGTGGAGTTCCTCAAGGCTCGATTTTGGGACTGCTTTCATTCATAATATATATCAATGATTTTGCATCCATTTCTACTGCAACATTCTCATTGTTGTTTGCTGATGACACTAACCTTTTTATTTCCAACAAAGATATAGATGGTTTGGTTAAAAGTTTAAATAATGATCTCTTGAATTATTTAATGTGGTTCAAAGTTAATAAATTATTGTTAAATATAAAAAGTCTAATTTTATGTTATTTGCTGGCAATAAAAAATGTAATCATGATCAAATTAAAATTTACATAGACAACGAAGAAATATCAAGGGTCTCTTCTACATGTTTTTGGGGTGTATGGATGGATGACAAATTGTGTTGGAAAGAATATATTGAACACGTTTGTAAAAAAAATACCTAAGTCAATAGGAATCATAAGCAAACTAAGATATTTAGTACAATACAAATGTCTTAACATTATATTACAGTTTAGTTTATCCTTATTTAACTTATTGAAATATTGTATGGGAAAGCACCTTTGTGACTTATATAAACAAAATTTTTCTTTTACAGAAAAAAATGTGTTCAAACAGCTACCTTTTCGAAACCTAGCACTCCAAGTGCACCTTTGTTTTTTTAAATTGCAGCTCTTAAATATCTATCATATAAATATTTTCCTGACCTGTATATTTGTCTTCAGAGCTCTTCATGATATTAGTTGGCCTTTTTTTATTAAATATTATTTTGTGCATAACCATCAAATTCATAATTATCCGACAAGGCAGACCTCATATTTGCATTTATCTTTGCACAGAACGACTCGTTATCAGCGTCACATTAGATATCATGGTGTTAAATCTTGAATACAGTACATCTTCTAAATCCAACCATCACCTTATACAGATATAAAAGTGGATTAAAAGCAGAGCTCCTGTATGAGTATATATAATGTTAATATATTACCTGATTTTGACTGATTCAAACATTTTATACTTCATGAATTGATACAATTGTTTTGTTTATTGTTGTGATATTTTTGTTTTTCTTTTTGTTTGGGAGTGGGTCTCTGATAAGCCTCTTTGGCTTCAACCTCTCCCCTGCACAGTATGTTCATATTGTGTTTCTTTTTATCATTATAATTTCATGTTTATATATATGTGTGTGTGTGTGTGTGTGTATGTACATTTTTTATTCTCTTTCTAATTGTGATTCTCATTGTGCTAACTAAATGAAAATAAGAAAAATAAACTTCTTTCCAAATTTGCATAAATGACGGTGACTTGGGCGCTTTTTCACAGGTGGCGCTCTTTATGTTAAGAACGCGATATTTGGCGATTTTCATTTGGCCATATCTCGGTGTGCCCCCTATGGATTTCAGTGAAACTTGTTTTATTATGTTCCTCTGTTGTGTGGGCCGTTGAAGAGGAGGTACTGCTGGCCCACCACCACCAGAGGGCACCCTGCCTGGAGTGCGGGCTCCAGGCACCAGAGGGCGCTGCCGCCTCACAGGAGCAGCCGGGGTGACAGCTGACACTCATCACCTGTGACAGCTGTCACCACTCATCTGATCTGCATCGGTATATCAGCAAGACGTCATCTCCACCTCTTTGCCGAGATATCGTTCTACCTGAAAGGTAATATCCTCAGCCTGACTGCTTGATAGAAAGCCCTTTTTGTGATTTTTGTGAGTGATAACAGACTTTTTCTCCAACGAGAGGTGGAGGTAGCTTCCCTGCCGTGCAGATTGCTGGGTGCAGACGCACCCACGTTTGTGTTTTTGTTCCTCGCCAGCAGTACCAGGTCCGACACGCGGAGGCAGTGGCCACCTGGGAGTTCGGGACTTGGCGGCTCCAGTATTCCCGGGGTCTGGTGGCGGAGGAAATCGTGTGGTTCCGGTTCTGCTTTGGACAGGCGTCTCCTATCTTCGAGCCTGCCCACACGACACCTTGTAATTTGACCTCTGATCTATTGTGTAATCTGTTGTGTTTGTTGTGCACGTTCGCAACAGTAAAGTGTTGTTATTTGACCTATTCCATTGTCCGTTCATTTGCGCCCCCTGTTGTGGGTCCGTGTACTTACACTTTCCCAACATCCTCTGTATCTCTGCTATTCATGATAAAGATATCAAGAAGGCGTTTTGCCTCATTAACCCTCCTTGTGGGTTAATAAAATGGAATGACAAGGAAAACGTATTTAACACACATATTGAATTGAATACTTCATACAAAAGCCGTGGTTGCTAATGACAACTTCCAGACTACTAATCACACGCATGGCTCAGGGTGATTTTGCCCCATTCTTCCACACAAGCAGTCTTGAAATCTTGAAGGTTCCGTGGACCTCATCTATGAACTCTGGTCTTTAGTTATTTCCATAGATTTTCTATTGGATTTAAGTCAGGTGATTGGCTGGGCCATTCCTGGAACTTTATTTTCATTCTCTGAAACCAACTGACAGTTTCCTTTGCTGTGTTTGGGATCACTGTCTTGCTGAAATGCCCATCCTCATTTCATCTTCATCATCCTGGTAGATGGCAGCAGAATTTGATCAAGAATGTCTCTGTACATTTTTCCATTCAACCTTCCTTCAATTATATGAAGTTTGAAAGTGCTGTATACTGGAAAAACAGCACAACAACATGGTGTTTCCACCTCCATATTTCACTGTTTGTATGGTGTTTTGGGGTTGATGTGCAGAGCCACGTGACCTCTAAACAAGGTGTCTATTATGGCATCCAAAGAGTTTAATTTTGGTCTCATCTGACCAGAATGTATGCTCAGTATTTCACAGGCTTGTCTAAATGTTGAGCAGCAAACATTAAATAAGCTCCAATGTGCTTTTGCTTCAGCAATGGAGTCAGTCTACTAAACTTTCTTAGTGGACTACAATTAGTCACCCAACATTATCCATCTAATCACTGTTTCACATCGATGGCTAAACTTGTAGATTAGCTTTCTTACCTTAGCCAACTTTTTTCATGGGTATAACGGCCTTGCGCGTGCCGTTGCCGAGAGATGGCTCCAAGCTCGACAGTTTTACTTCCGGGTTGGTCGCTGTCATGAACTATCCAACTTTGTTTCGTTTACTGGTTTTATTAACATTTATGGACCCATACAAACTGCAGAACGATGTGCTTAGCACTTAGCCTAGCAGTTTCACTCTTGGGTTTCTTCTTCTACACTTCCATCACACCTTTGTGCAGTGCCCTTTTGTGCCCAGTGGCTCATGTGAGAACTGTCACAAACACATCATGACAGCTGTCTGCTGCAACCACGGCCAAAACAGAGAAAGTTCTCCTTTTGAAGAATACGAGCAATGTAGGGGTGCTTTTGAGTGTTCCATTAAGTGGTGGTACATGGTAGCTGCCATTTTTGAGGTAAGACATTGAAGTTTTAGCCACTAAAATATCTGTGGTGAAAATGTCATCAAAATCCGTTTAGTAGTTTTGATGTAATCCTGCTAAACGACAAACAAACAAATAAACACTGATGATTTTATTATGTCCTTGGTGAATGTAATGAGCACATCACTTAAAATAAGCTTGTCTGTTTCTGAATGCCTCATATTTTCCCCACACAACACACCTTGCAATAGTGGGGTTTGGTGAGTACCACTGGGCCTTTAAAAAGAAGAATAAAAAAAAATTCTAGGGGAAATACTGTTGATGCTTCTGATGCTCTCACACAAGAACATACCACTGCATTTGTCTAGCAAGTGTTAGATTCTGCCAGTAAGTCAGGTTAAGGTTTGTTTAGCCAAGCAGCACAGAGCGTGCGCACACACACACACACACACACACACACACACACACACACACACACACACACACACACACACACACACACACACACACACACACACACACACACAACCACATATCTGCAGGTAGCATCAGTCAGACCTCTACATGGAGACACAAAGGAAGAAACAGAGAGGGTTACACAATCACAATGAAAATGTCTCCACACAACACATGGAACAAGCACAGCTGTCACCTTAGTGAGCACAACAAAAGGGACAGCACAAGTACAAATGTTACGATTTTACACTGTCTGAAGATGTTATGCTTCAAAACAACAAAAAGGAGAGACAACAAAGAAACCGTTTGGATGCCATAATAGACACCATGTTTGGAGGTCAAGTGGTTCTGCACATCAGCCCAAAAACACCATACAAATGTTTAGGGACTCTGAATATTCTGGCAAAACTACAAATGTGCATTAAAGAACACAGCTGTCTGACTGGCACAGACACAAACTATTTTATTTACACATGCAGTCATGTGCAAATTTGATGTGCTTAAAACTCCAAATAACCTAATAAATAGATAAAATGTGGAAGCAGTTTTCATCTTTAAAAATATATTTTAAGTTATATTTTGTGGTCCTTAGGGCTTGTTGTTGTGCTGCCATGATTACAGCCTCTGTGCTGTCCTTTAGCCTGGCCTTTTCTAACCACTTCCTCCATCTGTTAATGGTACATCCCATGGAGGGGCTTGATCTTCCATGATATCTCCTCCCCCCAGTCTTTATCACAGTGAGTCTTCAGCTGTCTGAGGGATTCTTGTAGCAACTAATGTCATTAGGCCATCTTTCTGATGGATTCATGGATGCTGTTCATTTCATCTTGGATCATGGTTCTGAAATTCACTAGTCTTGACTCTTCCTCTTTCTATTGCTGATACAGCCTCAGGGTACTGGAGTTCGGATGGAAGCCTCCATGCATTGTGAGGAATTTTTATCTCTTGACATCAGTGGCATCCATCTCCTCCTGTGCCCAATTTATTATTCCAGCTGGGTATCTGATGACTGATAGGGGGTATGTATTGATGGCTCAGATCTTATTCCTGCCATTGAGCTGGCTTCTCAGCACCTGTCTTACCTTCTGAAGAGATTTGGCTGTGGCTGACCTTATTGCATCTTCATTGTGGTTCCTGTTGGCGTGGGACCAGGTACTTGTAGCTGTCCTGTATGTCCTCTATCCTGCCATCTTTTCAGTGCCTGACTCCACCTAACTCCCAGCCAACCCATAAATTGGTAAAGATGTGGTGCATGTGCAAGATCAATGTGACCTGGGCAGGACAAAGCAAGCTCCAACACAACTCCCCAACCTCCATCTCGCAATTACCAAAACAAACAAACCAAAGGCTAACAAAGCTAACTCTGGTTTGGGTCTGTGATGAATGCATATTTTTGGAGGGGACTGAGCAGTGGTTTTCATGACAGATGGTTTCGGGAGCAGGTATGAAAACTGTTCAAGGTGGAGTAACATCACCAAGCTCATGATAAAATAAGTCCCTTCGGCTTCTCCCTTGTTTCACTCGGGGTCACCACTGCATGTTGATTTGGCACAAGTTTTATACCAGATGCCCTTCCTGACGCAACCCCATATTACATGGAGGATGGGCAGGGGTGGCCTTGAACCGGAAACCTTCCACTCTAGAAAAAAGTGCACTTATCCGCTTTTGCACGACCAAGCTCCTGACACCAGTTGATTACTGCAAATGGCTTCAATATAGAAATTAGTTATACTAAAATTTCACTCAACAAAAATACTGGAGCACAGATGTCTTAGATGGTCCGTTAGTACAGTTGACCACACAGCAAATCATATTATCTTAGATTTTTGTAAAAAAAAATGCTGGGGGCTTCTGGTGGGGTTGGAAAAATTGAAACTGTCATCTCCTGAACAGTTCTCATAAATGGGGAACCAGCTATAAAGATCAAAGTCACATTTTATATCAGGCTGTAAATATTTATTTCTACTGTAAAATTTGACCTTTTAACATGATGGTGCGCGAGTAGTAACTTCAGTTTGGACATGCATCCCAGAAGGTCACAGTCCAAAATTGATAAAACTGGCATATGAAGATCATGGTTGGCCATGAATATGATATACCCCACAAGAACAAGGTTTCAAATCATGACCTTCCAAAACATATCCATGAAAGTGAAAATGGTGCTTAGAACTTGTACACAGTGCTGTAGTCTTCTATTAAATATACACTTTTTTTATTGGTTTCCTCATTATGAAACAACCTGTATTTGGGGACTATTTTTTATGACAAGCTGAAGTTTGATGTGAACACAGCCACCATTGTGAAGCGAGGACAGCAGAGACTTTATCTTCTCCGTAAACTGAATTCCTTTTCTGTCAGACCTGCCCTCCTTTGTCGTTTTTATCAGTCTTCTATTGAGAGACTTGTGTTTTTCTTTCATCTGCTGGTTTCACCACCTCTCAGTGAAGGACAGAAACAGCCTGAACAACACTGTTAAAATCTGTTCAAACATTATCGGAGTGAAACAAAGAGACTTACACTCTTTGTAATCAACAGATCCTCTGGACAACTGAAAGCATCTTGTCCTGGTCAGGTCATGTTCTTTTAGGAGAGTTTTCTCTGCTTCCTTCAGGATGCCGTTGCTTCCCCGGTGTGTAGAACCAACCGGTTTTTAAAGTCGTTTATCCCTTCGGCGATTCGACTTTTAAATGCTCCATAGTTCTGCCATGTTTTTATTTATTTATTCTTGCTATTCATTTTAACTCATTAAGTCTGTTTTATTTGTTTTATTGTTGTTATATATTATGTTATTGTGTGTGTGTGTTTTTTAAACAGACTGCTCAAATGAAATTGCCCCTTGTGGGATTAATAAAGTTGTTGATTGATTGAACCTCTTGCACTGTTAAAGCTTTATATTTTCTGAACATATTTCAAGTTAAAGGGATACCACAAACTGGTTCAAGTGCAAAACAGCATGGTGTAAAAGAATGCAAGTGGTACACAGAGAAAAACTCAGTGAGAAAAATTTTCACAGACAACTTAAAACGCAATTTTAGGCTAACTGCACTTTCTCTGTCTAAACCCTTTACAACCCAATCACAGTTCATTTAACTGTACATCTTCCTCAAACAACAAACTGCTTTCGAGTGATAATACTTTGTCAGATCAGAGATCTGAAATTTGTCTTACGTATTTAGTAGCGCCGTTACAGCACAATACATAAACAACACAAATAAGACACATATTTCACAAACAAACAATCCATACAACAAAAATTTACTCGCATTGTGGCCTTGATAATGTTGTTATGGATTAATCAATCAATTTTTTTTTTTATATAGCGCCAAATCACAACAAACAGTTGCCCCAAGGCGCTTTATATTGTAAGGCAAGGCCATACAATAATGATGTAAAACCCCAACGGTCAAAACGACCCCCTGTGAGCAAGCACTTGGCTACAGTGGGAAGGAAAAACTCCCTTTTAACAGGAAGAAACCTCCAGCAGAACCAGGCTCAGGGAGGGGCAGTCTTCTGCTGGGACTGGTTGGGGCTGAGGGAGAGAACCAGGAAAAAGACATGCTGTGGAGGGGAGCAGAGATCGATCACTAATGATTAAATGCAGAGTGGTGCATACAGAGCAAAAAGAGAAAGAAACAGTGCATCATGGGAACCCCCCAGCAGTCTACGTATATAGCAGCATAACTAAGGGATGGTTCAGGGTCACCTGATCCAGCCCTAACTATAAGCTTTAACAAAAAGGAAAGTTTTAAGCCTAATCTTAAAAGTAGAGAGGGTGTCTGTCTCCCTGATCTGAATTGGGAGCTGGTTCCACAGGAGAGGAGCCTGAAAGCTGAAGGCTCTGCCTCCCATTCTACTCTTACAAACCCTAGGAACTACAAGTAAGCCTGCAGTCTGAGAGCGAAGCGCTCTATTGGGGTGATATGGTACTACGAGGTCCCTAAGATAAGATGGGACCTGATTATTCAAAACCTTATAAGTAAGAAGAAGAATTTTAAATTCTATTCTAGAATTAACAGGAAGCCAATGAAGAGAGGCCAATATGGGTGAGATATGCTCTCTCCTTCTAGTCCCCGTCAGCACTCTAGCTGCAGCATTTTGAATTAACTGAAGGCTTTTTAGGGAACTTTTAGGACAACCTGATAATAATGAATTACAATAGTCCAGCCTAGAGGAAATAAATGCATGAATTAGTTTTTCAGCATCACTCTGAGACAAGACCTTTCTGATTTTAGAGATATTGCGTAAATGCAAAAAAGCAGTCCTACATATTTGTTTAATATGCGCTTTGAATGACATATCCTGATCAAAAATGACTCCAAGATTTCTCACAGTATTACTAGAGGTCAGGGTAATGCCATCCAGAGTAAGGATCTGGTTAGACACCATGTTTCTAAGATTTGTGGGGCCAAGTACAATAACTTCAGTTTTATCTGAGTTTAAAAGCAGGAAATTAGAGGTCATCCATGTCTTTATGTCTGTAAGACAATCCTGCAGTTTAGCTAATTGGTGTGTGTCCTCTGGCTTCATGGATAGATAAAGCTGGGTATCATCTGCGTAACAATGAAAATTTAAGCAATACCGTCTAATAATACTGCCTAAGGGAAGCATATATAAAGTGAATAAAATTGGTCCTAGCACAGAACCTTGTGGAACTCCATAATTAACTTTAGTCTGTGAAGAAGATTCCCCATTTACATGAACAAATTGTAATCTATTAGACAAATATGATTCAAACCACCGCAGCGCAGTGCCTTTAATACCTATGGCATGCTCTAATCTCTGTAATAAAATTTTATGGTCAACAGTATCAAAAGCAGCACTGAGGTCTAACAGAACAAGCACAGAGATGAGTCCACTGTCCGAGGCCATAAGAAGATCATTTGTAACCTTCACTAATGCTGTTTCTGTACTATGATGAATTCTAAAACCTGACTGAAACTCTTCAAATAGACCATTCCTCTGCAGATGATCAGTTAGCTGTTTTACAACTACCCTTTCAAGACTTTTTGAGAGAAAAGGAAGGTTGGAGATTGGCCTATAATTAGCTAAGATAGCTGGGTCAAGTGATGGCTTTTTAAGTAATGGTTTAATTACTGCCACCTTAAAAGCCTGTGGTACATAGCCAACTAACAAAGATAGATTGATCATATTTAAGATCGAAGCATTAAATAATGGTAGGGCTTCCTTGAGCAGCCTGGTAGGAATGGGGTCTAATAAACATGTTGATGGTTTGGATGAAGTAACTAATGAAAATAACTCAGACAGAACAATCGGAGAGAAAGAGTCTAACCAAATACCGGCATCACTGAAAGCAGCCAAAGATAACGATACGTCTTTGGGATGGTTATGAGTAATTTTTTCTCTAATAGTTAAAATTTTGTTAGCAAAGAAAGTCATGAAGTCATTACTAGTTAAAGTTAATGGAATACTCAGCTCAATAGAGCTCTGACTCTTTGTCAGCCTGGCTACAGTGCTGAAAAGAAACCTGGGGTTGTTCTTATTTTCTTCAATTAGTGATGAGTAGAAAGATGTCCTAGCTTTACGGAGGGCTTTTTTATAGAGCAACAGACTCTTTTTCCAGGCTAAGTGAAGATCTTCTAAATTAGTGAGACGCCATTTCCTCTCCAACTTACGGGTTATCTGCTTTAAGCTACGAGTTTGAGAGTTATACCATGGAGTCAGACACTTCTGATTTAAAGCTCTCTTTTTCAGAGGAGCTACAGCATCCAAAGTTGTCTTCAATGAGGATGTAAAACTATTGACTATTAAGCTCCTTATTTAGTTTAAGTATCAACTGATGCACAAAAGAATGTTTCAGTCTGACCTTATTAAACCGTGGAACACTGTATTGGCGTCCAGATGTTAGAAGGACATATTCACTGATCAGCACATGGTTAGTGTCAGAGATGATGTTTTTTGCCAGCCTTATTGTGTTGTTGTGATAAGAGGTATCATACAGACCCTCTAAAGGCTGACCAACAATTTTTTTAACAAGTGTTTCAGTCCAGATTTTACAGAAGTGGACAGGCAGCTGTACCACACAGTATTACAACACTGCAGTACACAGAGAATAACAGAAGTATAAAACAGTAGGAGCATCTGTCGTGTAGCTCCAAACGATCTTAAACGATGGAGAAAATACATCCTCTGTTTGGTTTTCTTACAGATGTAGTCAATATGATGTTTCCAAAATAGTGGCATCTATCATTATGCCAAGATATTTATATGACTCCACCTGTTGGATTATTTCATTATTGATGATTATGGGGTTTACCCTTATTGGTTTTGGACTAAACACAATTTCCTCGATTTTTCCGATGACAAGCAAAAAGTGAAGCGCTGCCATGATGAAAGTTTAGACGGAGTTGGGCTGTTGCTGCATGGTCAGAGTCCTAAAATGCTTCAGATTATGACATGACCGGTGCCCAACAAGGTCTGATTATGCGAGGCTATTCCTGTGTGACTCAGCATCAAGTCCTTCCCAATTAAATCTGAAGAGCCTTCTATGTGCTTTTGTGCACACAATTCATACTCATATACAATGAAGCCACTGTCTGCTAAAGCGATGACCGATTTCAACTGATTTTTCCATTATTCCTTCTAGGTGGAATACTGCTGTAACACAATAACCAACAAACCATCACAAAAACACTATGGGAGAAAGGTCTGCACATACGTACCTAGCCCAACCTTTTTGCTTTGTATCGTCTCCTCTTATGACAATTTCTCTGCTTCTATTTTGCATTTCACAATTATGTTTTTTCTCTTGACATTGTGATCATGCCTCCACAGACAATCAAACTGCAGGTGCATGCAGGCAATTCCATCAAATTATTCTGGCTAATTATGAATTCATAAGATCAACTGAATTTAAGTGAACAAAGCTGGCATTGCTAACAAAGCAAATTGGCAAACATATGACAATCCACTTGTTTTCTCTACATTAGCTCATTAGACACAATTAGAACACATCCACAAGAACGACATATCCAGGCTGGACAAACTGATCAGGCGGACCGGCTCTACAGTTGGCATGAAGCTGGACTCTCTGGTGATGGTGGCAGAGAAGAGAACACTGGACAAACTGCTGGACATTATGGACAATGTCAGTCACCCTCTGCACACCGTCATCAGTAACCAGAGGGGCCTCTTCAGCCATAGACTGCTCCTTCCCAAGTGCAGGACCAACAGACTGAAAAACTCCTTTGTCCCTCACACTATCAGACTGTATAACTCCTCACTCGGGGGAGGAGGAGCAACAGGAAGACAGAGGACGGGAAGGAGAGGAGCAGTTGTAGCCAGTAAGACAGTATTTCTGGTATTTATATTTGTATTTACTTTTTGCAAATTGTTTGTTACTTCTACTTTTGACACTCTGTGTGCTCTTACCCTGTGTACTACTGTCCAATGCTGCTAGAACCTCAATTTCCCCTGAGAGAGTCTTCCCAAGGGATTAATAATGTTCTATCTAATCTAATTACAGAGATGCTAAATCTGAAATGATGAACTAAGACACTGCTGCAGAGTATAAAAGGGCTTAGAATTGGAGGGATCCTCAAAAAAAGAAGTGACAACAGGGGTTAGCAATACACTAGCTTGATAATCATCACAGGTTTCATAGTGCGCAACAATATGAATTGCACAATACAGTCAACACCATGAGAAATTTCCTGTAATGCTAAAGGGAACCCAGCGAGGTCAGAAATATTTAATGGCATCAACAAAACATGACACCAGTGAAAAAAATAGAATGACTGCTAATTATCCATTCATCTGGAAACCAATAATTTCAGCATGTCTGTATCTCTGATCAGAACTGCGGCTTTGATGATCATCTAGGTCCATCCCCACTCCCATTCTGCTGAGCTCCACATACGAGTCAAAACACCTCTTAACTATTTTTCTTATACATGTAACTGGCTATAAATCTATTTTTTACATGAAGACAACTTAACAGTTAAAAGTCTGTTGGTTCACACAAGAGAATCACAGTTTACTGGTAAACTGTGATTCTCTTGTGTGAACCAGCAGACTTTTGCACTGCCAGCACACCTGAATGATCATTAAATAAACACATCGCCACAGATTTGTTAAATACAAAATTAAAAATACTGTGGGAAGTGCTGTGCTGAGATACTGTGGAAGGTGCTGCAGGAGTATGGCATGAGGGGGGTCCCTTCTCAGGGCCATCCAATCTCTGTGATCACAAAATGAGAGCTGTGTTCAGGTTCTCGGCAGTAAGTTGGACTCCTTTCCGGTGGGGGTTGGCCTCCGCCAGAGGTGCGCCTTGTCACCAATCCTGTTTGTGATATTCATGGACAGGATATCGAGGCATAGTCGGGGGAAGGAGGGTTCCAGTTTGGTAGGCTCAGTGTCTTATCACTGCTTTTTGCAGATGATATGGTCCTGTTGGATTCATCAGTCTGTGACCGCCAACATTCACTGGATCGGTTTGTGGCCGAGTGTGAAGCGGATGGGATGAGGATCAGCACCTCTAAATCTGAGGCCATGGTTGTCAACAGGAAACTGTTGGATTGCTTACTCCAGGTAGGGAATGAGGTTTTGCCACAGATGAAGGCGTTCAAGTACCTCAGGGTCTTGTTCACAAGCGAGGGAACAATGTACCATGAGATTGGCCGGAGAATCGGCGCAGCAGGGGGCGGTATTGCATTCACTCTACTGTACTGTTGTGACGATAAGGGAGCCAAGTCAAAAGGGCGAAGCTCTCGATCTACTGGTTAATCTTCGTTCTTAGTCTCATCTCTGGTCATAGGGGTTGGGTCATGAACAAGAGAATTAGATCGCTGGTACAAACGGCTGAAATGGAGGGTGACTGGTGTCTCCCTTAGAGATAGGGTGAGAAGCGCTGTCATCTGAGTAGAGCTGCTGCTCCTTCACGTTGAAAGGAGCTAGATAAGGTGGTTTGGGTATAGGGTAAGGATGTCCCCTGGGTGCCTCCCTTGGGCATGTCCAGCTGGGAGGAGACCCCAGGGAAGACCCAAGACTAGGTGGAGAGATTATATCTCCAGTGTCTTGGGAAGACCTCAGGATCCCCCAGTCAGCGGTGGTCAATGTGGCCCAGAAAAGGGAATTTTTGGGGTCCCCTGCTGGAGCATGACCCCATGACCTGGATAAGCATTTGAAAAGGAGTATGAGTACGAGTATGAGTATGATTCTTATCCAGACTTAAACTATGAAGGAGCAGATTTGAAAATGGTCCAGGTTGAAGTTGTCCTCAAATACAACAATTATCTTTTACACTTTCATGTGCGTTTGAGATTAACATCTCCCACACAATTCTATGAGGGTTTCCACAGAAACATCTTAGGCCGGACCCTTCCTGACTCAACTCCACATTACATGGAGAAATGTGGCAGGGGTGGGATTTGAACTGGGAACCTTCTGCACTGAAACCAAGTGCACTAACCACTTGCCCACCACCCCTGCTCAGGTGTGGAGAACAGATCATTCTTTCTCATGTCTCAAGGGGCACTGATGCATTCAATTTTGTATTTTTTGGGAGTGGAAGTCACATCTTTTTCCTGTATTATGAGCTGTTTAATTTGAGATTTTTCACATTGTTGTAGTCTACTTTTTATTATTGGCATTTATTATTTTATTTAAGTATATAAATCACACTGGAATATAAGTCACAGGACCTCCCAAACTAGTAAAACACACACACACACAACACTGCAACTTCTACTCCAGAAAATACAATACTTAAAGCTGCAGGGCCTTTCAAATTTCACAAAACTAACAAAATTTAGTTTCTACCAAAATCCAAGCATTATAATGTAGGTTTATTTTTGAATCATGTTGCAATATTACAGCTCATTTTAACCCTATTCAGGACTTTTGGGGTCTATTGGACCCCATGGCAATTGCTTTCTCCATAGTGTGCTCACTAAAGTCCTGAATAGGGTTAATGAAGAGAACATATTTATCTGTGAGGAATTCCATAATTAATTTTATTTTCCTTTTCATGCTGTCTTCAGGAGGAAGTGTGCATGCGCGTGCATGAGGTTTTAAAATTACCGGCAACGACTTTTGACCTCGCGTCATGCACACTGGCGTGCATGACAACATCTGCAAAATGACTTGTAAATCACTTCAGATGTGTTATCTGGTTTCAAAAACAGCATTTTTAGATTTAGAAGGGTTTATTTCTTGTTAACTATTATAAATGAAATTTACTTACTATTTACTAAAATATATGAGAAACAGAATTACACCAAAATAAGCTGTTTTGGAGCATCTTGGTTTATTTTGTCAGGAAGGATGAGCAGTGAGCTGACAACAGCATGCCTCTGTACTCTGATTGGCTGTCACCGTGTGCTTCCCAGCATCCCTTGAAACGTCGAAGGAAGCCCCCATGTGATCTATGGTGATGCTTTGATCACTACCATAGACTGTATGGGTCACTACCAACCATAGTTCAAGATGGTCTGCTCATTTGAATTTTATCCTTTCAGGCAAACTATTTATTTGTTTTTTTTTCCAGGCAATGCAAATTTTGGTCAGACTGGCAATGTCATAGTATGAATCCCCTATTTAAAGGTTAATAAATAAAATTATAGTTATACAAAATGCAGATTTTTATGACATCTTAAAAACCCAAAGGCCTTTTGAGTTTAGCATTTATTTGACATAAAAAGGATAGAGCATGATACTTCGCTCAAAACATAGAAAAAAGTAATAACATGATATACTATGACTATCCAAAATTTGAAAAATACAGTGAAATTAATTTCAGGTCACATCGCCCACTGTTAGCCAACAATAATTACAAAAGGTAATTTAAGGCTGTTTCTTATGATGTAACCGTTCAATTCATCACAAGCAAAAACTGCACAGAGTCAAATACTAAAACAAGCAATTGATTACGTAGCTTTAATTTTAAAGAGTAAGAGCAAGTCCTTCCCAGGCCATGTGACCCACTGCCTCCTCCAGTTTCCATAGCATGAAGTGGTGCTCTGGTCACACAAAAAGGCCTTTGTAGATGTTGGGTCTGTACAAGTCATTGAGCTTAAACTATAAAATTTGGGAGTAATGTGAAACTTAAAACAATGAACAGAGACATTTTGCCGAGTTAAAACAGTCTGATTATGAGAATACAGACCCAATACACTCACAATAGATACTGCCAGCGTACACAGAGTCGCAGCTGCCTTTGATAGACATCCTGTGTCTGTGGCAGGAAGTTAAAACTGCACTTTGGACTGGGTTTACCTCTTAAAAACAGTTTGAGAATTCATTTTTAGGTAGTGCTGAAATGGTTTACTAAACCCAATGGTATTTCTGCCTAAATGTTCCCCCAAACCAGTATGAATCTTGCTCGTTGGCTCCTACAGGCCAGGTTATGATTTTCGTTTCCGCTTTCATGGATTTACTCTTGCTAGTGCAACGTTGATACAGTCATCAGAATCATCCTCCAGAGAAAAACCTCATCAGCCATCTGGAAATAAAATATCTGAGTAGCAGAGAATCTGAATTTAATTCACCTTTACCCTTTTGCACAAAAGCCAAGCTCAATGCAGAGTCTGACTCAAAAATGACTTATCCAGAATTGCTGCAAACATTTCCACAGCATGAGTTTTTCTAACATCATGATATCATAACAGGATAAGAAGGAAAGAGGAAAGGCTTTCAAGATTTTACTCATTTTTCCCCCCAATCTTAGCTACATTAAAACAACAAAACTGGACTATAGAAGAAGTCAATGGCAATGCAATGGTTTAAGTGAACTGAACTTAAGTGAACTCTGAGACTGGATTGTCTACATATACAAGCTCTATTAGAAAAGTATCCGACCTTATTATTTTTTTCAAAAACCATATGGATTTGAATCACGTGTGATTACATCAGACATGCTTGAACCCTTGTGGGCATGCGAGAGTTTTTTTTACGCCTGTCGGTTACGTCATTCGCCTGTGGGCAGTCTTTGAGTGAGGAGTCGCCCACCCTCTCGTCGATTTTTTCATTGTTTAGGAGTGGCTCAGAGACTGCTGCTTTATTTGATCAAAATTTTTTCAAAACTGTAAGGCACAACTGAGTGGACACCATTCGATAAATTCAGCTGGTTTTCGGTAAAAATTTTAACGGCTGATGAGAGATTTTGGTCTGGTAGTGTCGCCGTAAGGACGGCCCACGGCGCCTGACGGCGATCTGCGCTTCAAGGCGGCAGCGTCTCGCCGTTTCAAGTTGAAAACTTCCACATTTCAGGCTCTGTTGACCCAGTAAGTCGTCAGAGAACAGAGAACTTTCAGAAGAAGTCGGCATGAGGAGTTTATTCAGACATTCCATTGTTAAGGGACATTTTGTAATGAAAGAACGTGCGGGCAGTCGCATGTCGGGCCGGACCCGACCGCGGGGGGTCGCGACAGGAAAAACACCTCCGTTGGAAACCTTAACGGGCAAATTGGAACATGCCCAAGCTGTTAAACAATTTCTCAGTTACTCACTTGATGAAAGCCATCAAAAGCCGCCTGAATTTTACAAATGGTTTTCAACACGGAGGTGTTTTTCCTGTCGCGGCGCACACAGATTCGCCGAGTCGTCACGGAAACGACTCGGCGAATTTGCCCGCACGTCTTTCATTAAAAAATGTCCTTAAACAGTGGAATGTCCGCATAAAGTGCTCATGCCGGCCTCTTCTGAATCTTCTCTGTTCTCTCACGACGTCCTGGGTGAATTAAGCCTTAAATTAGGATGTTTTCAGGTCGAAACGGGCCGACGATGGCGCCTGGAAGCGCTGCACGACGTCCCGCTGCATGGGAAGTCCTTACAGCGACAGAAACACCCCATAATCTCTCATCAGCCGTTAAACTTTTCACTGAAAACCAGCTTAATTTCTCGAATAGTGTCCACTCGGATATTCCTCACAGGACCAGAAAAAATTTTGATAAAGCAACGCGCGCCGTCTCGAGCAGCGTGTGAAACAAAGGAATTCAGTCGAGAGGGCGGGACCACATCTCACTCAAGGCCTGCCCACAGGGAAATGACGTCACCGACACGCGTGAAAAAAATCACGCATGCGCACGAGGGTTCAAGCATGATTGGTGTAATTGCACGATCCATATAGTTTTTTAAAAAAATAAAAAGGTAGGATAGTTTTTAAAAGACCTCGTATGTATTTGTACATCACATTCTGCCAGAATTTTGCAATTGCCATCAGAATAAGTCAAGAATAAATGTTTCTGCAACTTATTTTGTGTTGATAATTTACTTGTTTGTGTGCATAAATAAGCGCAGCTGATTACAACAAAACAACATTATTGAACGATCACCGAGTCATCAGCACTAAACTCTAAAAGGCAATGTCTGTGTCAGACAATGAAAACCAGCATTCCCCCCCCCCAATTTAAATATTTAACTTAACAGGTTATATATAAACTTACATCACAGCACTTCTGCTTTGAAAACGCATCCTGAGTATTTCCAGAAGACAAAATAAAAGAAACTAAATGAGTGTCACTTCATGTGTGGTAGTTCTTACTTAAGAGATGTCAACAAAGGCTGTAATATTACTTCTGTTATTAATCAGAATCAAATTTAGTGACAAGTAAGTTGTCACATACAAGGAATACGATCTGGTGTCATTGGTGCATAAACAACAATAACAAGAAAAGGAAACAAAAATACTTCTGTAAGAAGTAAAGAAGTCAAATAGACAAATGGGCAAAGCTAAGCTTACTGTCAGAAAACGTATTTCCACCATTCCACTATATAGTGGAATGGGGCTGAGCAGTACAGGGTTGACCAATCTGTGCTTTGTGTGTGTGTGTGTGTGTGTGTGTGTGTGTGTGTGTGTTGGGGGGGGGGGGGGGGTGCAGGGTATTATTTATAAGTCTAGCTGCAGACGGAAAGAAGCTGTTTTTCTGTCTTGAGGTTTTAGTCCTGATGGACCTCAGCCATCTGCCAGAGGGGACAGTGACAAAAAGTTTGTGTCCTGCGTGAGAGGGATCGGCCACTATCTTACTTGCTCGAAGTGTACAGGTCCTGGAGGGATGGCAGATTGGAGTCGATCACCTTCTCTGCTGCGTGGATGATATGCTGCAGTCTGCTAAGATTAGCTGCATTCACTAACTTTATACATCACTCACTTGCTCGGTTAATAATGTTTATTATATGGCTAATTATATATTCATTTCATTTATTTATATAGCACCAAATCACAACAAAGTCCCCACAAGGCACTTCACACCAATAAAAATCAGACATCAGAAAGACAACAAATACAGTACAATTCGTCAGCACTAAGCAACAAGAAAAATAAAAGAAATACCAAGGTGATCGCCGGCCACTAGCCCCAAGCCTCAGCAAAAGACCCAGAATCTAAAAGTTTAGGCCACAGCACGCTCCGTTTCCTAATGCTGCATTTACACATAACGACAGCAAGTCATGAATACCACAAAGTAGACATTCTTGGCCACTGATCACGAATGTGATGATTCGGGGCAGAGGCATCAGGTGTCTTCAGGAACTGCTGCAACCTGTTACGATTAATGGCTGCTGGAGAATTATCAGGAAGCATTACGCACAGTCAAGAATAACGTTCCGCGTTGTTGTGCACAACAGCGCATCATTAAGTTCTGTCACGGTGTGAATGAGGCAAATTGTCTCCACACACACTCCCATATTCATCCAATCATCAGATGCTGAACAATTCAGGTCGCTCCAGTTTTCTCCTCAAAATCTATATTAATCCACAGCAGAACTTTGTGATTGCGTACTTATTTGGGCTCTGTGCCATGGAGTGGCACAGAGAGGGGGAAGAGACATGAGCCAGATGTGTGATTTCACGCAGCTCTCATCTCGCTCGTTTTCCCAAACATCAGGCACATGCAGTAGGTGGAACACCTGCAGGAGCGTCCTGAGGACCTTCAGCAGGAACTGTGGAACGACACTTGGCTGACTTCGCATCACTTTTCCTCTTCAGCATACTGCATCGAACTGAATGCTGTGGAACTGGGTTTAATTGTGCACACGTGACAGAAAATAGTCATCTGTCGTGCGCAGAGTGAAATGTGACACTGCGTTACAAGTCGTGTCAAAACTTGACAGTTTCTGTGTCACTTCATAACGCGTGACAGTTTGGGCTCCAAGAACCATCACAGGAACCACAACGAACGCAGTTATGTTCTATTAAGGATCACTATTCATCAAGACGGAGCAACACGTTCAGTTGCGTCCTCCACGACGTGAGACAAAATGAGGGTGGTGCGTGACATTCGTGGAAGATTTGTTGACAGGCAAAAACATGCTCCACGAAAATCACGAATATCACGCACCAACACGCACTATTAAGAAACCTTTTCAGATGTGTTAAGTCACATTAAGAATGTCAGGAATGTGTCAAGAATGACAGAAAAGTGACATTCGTAACATCTTGCTTATGTGTAAACGCAACATAATAAAATGAATGACAAGATTAAAAAGCACAGTAACACACTATGCCAGTATGCTAGCCATACGAAAGAGAAAATAAGTGCGTCTTAAGTCTGGACTTGAAATTCTCTACAGAATCTGTTTTATTGAGGCAGGGAGATCGTTCCACAGAATAGGGGCACGATCAGAGAAAGCTCTTATGACCCGCAGACTTTTTATTCACCCTAGGGACACAAAGTAGTCCTGCACCCTGAGAACACAGAGCCCAGGCCGGTACTTACGGTTTAACTAGGTCAGCTAAGTAGGGAGGTGCCAGTCCGTGAATAATTTTATAGGTTAGTAGCAGAAGCGTAAAATCTGTTCTCACAAGGACAGGAAGCCAGTGAAGAGATGCTAAAATGGGTGCAATGTGGTTGAACTTTCTGCTTTCTGTCAAAGGTCTGGCAGCAGCATTTTGAATATACACACATATATATATATATATGCATACACACACACACACACACACACACACCCCCTTCTGGTATCACCCGAATATGAAAGTTACTGATGCACAGTAAATTTTGCAGAGTAAAATTTACTCTTCTGGGATAACATTTGGTCACAGTCCAAATAGAGTTAAATATACTCTATCACTGTAAAATCAACTCTTACTGGAGTAGAAACACTTGATTTGACAAGACTGTAGAGCAGATTTCACTCTATAACAGAGTGTCTTTTACTCTATTTAGACTGGGACCAAATGTTATCCTGGCAGAGTATATTTTACTCAGCAAAATTTACTGTGTGGTTTTGGGCTCGTAGCCTCTGTGAAGAACTTGCTAACAGACAGTCCAGTTGTTAGCTGGTAAGCTTACAATCTGTGTTTTTTTCCAATGCCGTTTAGATATTTATGGAGTATATTCATGTCTGACTTGGTTTTTCTAATTACATTTTTAGCTTTGTGGTTTGTAACGAAGTTTTCAATCTTTTCTTGACTGGAGCTGTGTTTTTATCTTGTCTTCATTTCATTTTGCACGGCTACTTTGAGCTCTTTTGCTGTTAATTCCTCCATTTTCTTTGCTCGCTTATTGTTTATTTCGCGAGGTGAAAATTGCAAAGAAAGTCGCAAATCTGATCCGTGATCTGGACCAACTGTCATGGTAACGGTCTGATATAGGAAAACATCAGACCAGAAATGAACCAATCAGAGTATGTGTAATAAGGTTGATTATTGGCCCTTGGCTGCTAGCCAAAGCTGGATTTTTTTTTTTTTAAAGAACAGGTGTCAGATCAATATAATGATGCCATTTCAACAACCAAAATGTTTTAATGCACCATTTATTTGGTAAAATAAGTTTAATGTTGGCAAAAAATAACTCAGAAACCTATGTTACTAAAAGACTTAAAACCAATATTGATTGGCCTCTACTGTGTCACAGGTTTATTACAGAAACTGGAAGGCACTCAGAGAGTGTATGTACATTCAGAAAACCAATTGTATTATCACATATTGGAACACATTTTAAATCAGTCAATCTGGTTTCAGACCTAGGTACTCTCCTGAAACTGGTCTTGTGGATGTTACTGATTATGATTTTTTTATGAATCAGATGCAGCACAAAAATGTTGTTGTACAATTTACTAGGGTTTAAAGAAAGCATTTGATACTGTAAACCCCCAAATCTTGGTTCAAAAGCTTTTTGCCACTGGCATGCAGGAGGTTGAATACCTCTGGCTTCAAAGATTATGACGTGGGCCGCAACCAGAATGTCACTGTTGGTGGGACCATATCTGGCACACTTCCTATTGACTATGGCATCCCTCAGGAATCAATCCTTGAACCCCTTCTTTTAACACTTTATGTAAATTATCTTCCTAGTGTTGTTAAATACAAGATGCTGATGGAAAGGCTTTACTGGTGTCTGGAAATGTACAATGGATATTCAAAGCAATCTAACAGCTGTTCGTAAAGCTGTTAGCCACTGGCGTCACCTCAGCAGACTAACCCAAAATGCAAAACAGACCAAATGCATGGTGTTTAGGAACAAGCAAAAGATAGACCACAAAAACAAAACACTGAAGGTTAAAATGTATGATGAAACACTGGAAGTAGTAGATCAGTTTAAATACTTGGGGATGTTGCTGAACCCTTTGATGGATTAGAAACATCACGCGAATTGTCTTTGTAAAAAGACCTCAAACCTCTATCCATACTTTTGGGTCAAAGTCCACTGCCAGTCTTGATAGGATGATGATTGCAACAGTAACTGCGCATGGAGATATCTGTCGTCAGATACAATCACTTGCCCAGTTCCGGATCACTGCTGTAGTATTTGCGCTGCCATTTCTCATAATCAGCGCGAATAAGATAATACTTGGTACCAATGGAAAGACTGATGTTTTGTCTACAAACGACCACAAGCTTGACCGGATCCAGCCATCCATGTGATCAGCAGAAGACTCAAAACATCTGGTGTCTGTGGTGTGCGCGCGTTTTCTGACTCACTCATTCCTGCAAGTTTGAAAGTAACGATCTCTAAGACATAGCAAAGGTGAGTTAGCCATTCTGTGTTTTTGGTTCTAGAGTGGGAAAATACTTACTTGGGTAGAAAATGTCAGTGTGTTATGTCTTCTTGTTTAATTGCTGCACGTATTTATCTCCGATTTGCCGGTTGTGGATCACTGAAGCAGCAGCCTCGTGTCAGTACTTATGAGCCTTGTGTACTTTGGGGGTCATCTCAACATCACAAATGGGCATGAATGTGGGGGCTTTTACTTTTTAATTCGGGAGAAATCTCACCTCCACACTTCATTTTTTTTTGCTCATAAAACGTATAACAGTGCCTTTTCGATACTAAGTAAATTCTCATTTAATGAGTATAATTTATATCATTTTGTGTTCAAAACATTCTCAGGCACAGTGTGTATCATTCTGCATTAGAAGGGCTTCAGCCAGATGCCAGGAATGCCCCAAAAGTGACACACAGTGTGGTGATCCAGAACGGGCAAAGTGATCCATTTCCAGCAAATATTTGCACCACACATAATGTGGCTTCACACTTCAAGTAGAAGGGCTACCCCATCCAGACTTCTTCAGGTAGATAACATCTAAATACCCAATACAAGAATACACAATAAAAGGACATTCAGTTGCATTATGGCTCCATATAACAGGACTTTCAAAAAAGGTGATCCAGAACTGGGCAACTGACTGTATTTAAACTGATTTAATCAACATCCTCTCAACTTTTTTTTTTTTTTTTTACTTAAATGTTACTACATGCCAAACATTTTCTAGATATCACCTGCAAAACTGAAGCACTTATTTTCTAGAACATTATCTATCTGCTCACCAATTTTAATTTAAATCTATTCCTTACTTTTTGAGTTATCCTGCTGGGAAAAAAACAATATACCGGTGAAAACGTTCCCGACTTGGGCTGATGCAGCAAATCAAAACAGAGATGCTGAAAGCCAGATGAGTGACAGTAAACTTGAAGCTGGGACGGGTGTGTACTCACGCCCTGGTTTTGGGGAAGCCCATAGAGAGCAGCACGTCCAGGGTTGACCCGTGTCTGACGGTGCCGGCCCGGCTGTGGCGCTGCCTGCGCGGGGTCACTTTGGCGTACAAGTCCTCCTTAGCTGCCATGACTCAGCGCTCCATCATCCTCTCATCTACTTTCACTTATTTACCAGTAACGCCCGGGTTCAGCCATGTCTCAGCGGAAGAACACACACGACTAGACGGCGAAGTCCGGAACCAGAGCGACATGTCCGGTTCATTCCGCCCGCTACACTGAAGCAGCTGCGCCTCGATGTTTTATAAATGGAGCGCGAGAGGCGAGCACGCGGCTCCGTTTTTAAAGGGACAACAGCCGCTCACTGGGACAAAGTCTCGGACGTGTCCGAAATGTACAGCCGCACCCGTACAGGCTAGACAACATGCTGAAACTGCAACCGCAATCTCAAATTAAAATCGTCGGCTGATGTAGCGTGAGGTCGAAACAAGCCACTTGGAAAAAATTCGCTCACACTTCCTGTTGACGGCAGTGCAGTGGGCGTCGACACTCTGCGCATGCGCAGTGCGCACCGAAGCGTGTGGCACTCTGACATCAGTTACCAGACACAAAAGTTTGGAAACATGCACGAGGTGTAATCAACACTAGTGCTAGTTTCATTAAATTGCTGAAAATACAATTCTGTCTTATTTACTACCTTGTATGTACAGTATTTCAGGTCATACTACAAAGTGCTTTACAGCAACAACTGCACATCAAAACACGAATTATTTATAATCACATTCAGGTTACAATCTTTGCCAAAATAAAGTACCTTCCAGGTGCGCATCTACATGAGCTGCCTCATGTTTGGACCTGGGTTCTGCCTTGCAGTGGACAATCCATCGGCACTGCAGCAGTCTCCATAAGTCCATTGGTGCTCACTCGTGGTTTTTTCTTTTCTCAAGATAAGGCTTTAAGAGGCTTGTCCATTAGTCCATCATCCCAAAGACAAATTTAACCTAATACGTTACACTTAAACAAAAACAAATGACAACTCCAGGTGTTCCAGCTTCTGTCCACATCCAAAAATATGCAGGATAGGTGAACTGGAAACATTAAATTGTCTGTGGGCGTGTGTGCATGTGTCTGTGTCCGTCTATATCATGTGGCCCTGCAATAGACTGGCGTCCTGTCCAGGGTGTACCCTGCCTCACGCCCTACCACTGCTGGGACAGGCCCCCACGACCTGATCTTGACTAAGCGGTTGAAGATGTGTGTGAGTGAACTAGCACAGAATTGTTTTCCGTAATACATAAAGAAAAACAGCAGCAGACAGGCTTCTTCTAATGTGTCATTGTGAAAATTAAGACAAAAGTGTGACAGATTTCAACAAAACAACTTTATTGAACAATGACTGAGGCACCAGCACTAAACTCTAACAGGCAAAATCTGTCAGCCAGGCAATGATGAAAGCCAGCATTTTCCCCAATTTCAATATTTAACCTAACAGGTGACATAAATTTACATCACAGGACTTTCACTTTTAAAAATGCAACCCAAGTATTTCCAGAGAACATTAAAACAGAATCTGAGTGCCACTTCATGTGTGATAATTATTTTAAACATTTCAACAAAGGCCATAATATTACTTATTCACTAAAGGTAGCACGGTGGAATAGTGGTTAGCACTGTTGACTCACAGCAAAAAGGTCATGGGTTCGATTCCCACCTGTGGCCTTTCTGTGTGGAGTTTGCGTGTTCTCCCTGTGTTTGTGTGGGTTCTCTCAGGGTGCTCCAGCTTCCTCCCACATCCAAAGATACGCAGGTTAGGTGGATTGGAAACATTAAATTGTCTGTAGGTGTGCGTGCAGGTGCAAATGCGTTTGTCTATATGTGGCCCTGTGATAAGACTGGTGTCGTGCCCAGGGTGTACCTGCCTCACGCATTATGACTGCTGGGATAGGCTCCAGCCCCCTGCAACCCTTAATTGGACTGAGTGGTTGAAGATGATATTGTGTGTGCGTATTCACTAACTTTATACATCACTTAGGATGTCGTATTTCAACCTTTTTGTGTGTGATGTGTAGCACTACTATATCCCAGCAAAGGGAAACATTAGTTGCCCGACCTAGAACTTGTCTTTTTCTCACTTGTAGGGTTTATAAAACTAATTTAACAGACTCAACAGGCCACACGATGCTTTATATGCATCACTAATCCCATAAAAAGAGTTAAATATATCATCAGCAAACTTGTTTCCAAAGTGAACATTGAGGTGTAAGGTATGACAGCTGAGCAGCGGTAGGCACAGTTCAGCTAATTAGAAAGGTAAATGGACTGCATTTACAGTTGTATGCAAAAGGTTGGACATCCCTGATAAATTTCATGATTTTCCTTTATAAATCATTGGTTGTCTGGATCAGAAATTTCAGTTAAATATATAGCGGACAAACACACTGATATTTGAGGAGTGGAATGAAGTTTCTAGTATTTACAGAACGTGTGCAATAATTATTTAAACAAAATTAGGCAGGTGCATAAATTGTCATTTTATTGATTTGAATACATTTAGCATTAATTATTGGAACACAAAATTGGTTTGGTAAGCTCACTGACCCTTGACCTCCTTACACAGGTGAAGCCAATCATGAGAAAGGGTATTTGAAGGTGGCCATTTGCAAATGTCCCCTCTCTTTGCATCTCTTCTAATGAGTGGCAACATGGGAGCCTCTAAACAACTCTCAAAAGACCTGAAAACAGATTGTTCAACATGGTTTTGGGGAAGGATATAAAAAGCTATCTCAGAGATTTCAGCTGTCACTTTCCACTGTGAGGAACATAGTGAGGAAATGGAAGACCACAGGCACAGTACTAGTTAAGGCCTGAAGTGGCAGGCCTAGAAAAATCTCATAAGCTGAAGCAAAGGATGGTGAGAACAGTCAGTCAACCCACAGACCTGCAACATGATCTTGCTGTAGATAGTGTTTGTGCATCGTTCAACTGTACAGCACACTTTGAACAAAGATATGCTGTATGACGGTGTACTGCAGAGGAAGACTTTTCTGTGTACACACCACAAACAGAGTCACTTGAGTTATGCTAAAGTACATTTGGACAAGCCAGCTTCATTTTGGAATAAGGTGCTGTGGACTGATGAAACTAAAATTGAGTTATTTGAACATAAGGGGCGGTATGCAAGGCTGAAAAAGAACACAGCATTCCAAGAAAACACTTGCTACTTAAATTAAAATTTGGAGGTGGTTCCATCATGCTGTGGGGCTGTGTGGCCAGTGCAGGTACTGGGAATCTTGTTCAAGTTAAGGGTCACATGGATTCCAGTCAATATCAGCAGATTCTTGAGAACAATGTTCATGAATCAGTGACAAAGCTGAAGTTGCGCCGGGACCGGATCTTTCAACAAGACGACCCTAAACACTGCTCAAAATCTACTAAGGCATTCTTGCAGAGGAACAAGTACAACGTTCTGGAATGGCCATCTCAGTCCCCAGACCTGAATATTATTGAAAATCTGTGGTGTGATTTTAAGCGGGCTGTCCATGCTCAGAAACCAACAAACCTGAGATGTTTTGTAAAGACGAATGGTCAAAAATACCTTCAACCAGAATCCAGACTCTCATTGGAAGCTATAGGAAGCATTTAGAGGCTGTTATTTCTGCAAAAAGAGGATCTACTAAACACTGATGTATTTTTTCTGTTGGGGTGCCCAAATTTATGCACCTGCCTAATTTTGTTTAAAGAATTATTGCACACTTTCTGTAAATCCTGTAAACTTCATTTCACTTCTCAAATATCACTGTTTCTCTGCTCTATGATATACAACTGAAATTGCTGATCCAAACAACCAATGATTTAGAAAGGAAAAGCACGGAAATCATCAGGGGTGCCCAAACTTTTAGATACAACTGTATATAGCGCTTTTCCATCTGCAACAGACGCTCAAAGCACTTTACATATCAATGCCTCACATTCACCTCGATGTCAGGCTGCTGCCATGCAAGGTGCCCACTACACACTGGGAGCAACTGGGGGATTAAGGACCTTGCCCAAGGGCCCTTAGTGATTTTTCAGTCAGGCTGGGATTTGAACCGAGGAGCCTCTGGTCTCAAGCCCAACGTTTAACCACTAGACCAGTGTTTTTCAACCTTTTTTGAGTCGCGGCACCCTTTTTATATTTACAAAATCCTGCGGCACACCACCAACTAAAATAATATTATAATGCTATTACCTCTGGTTTTGCGCAAAACCCAATTATCGCAATAGAAAATCGATACAGAAAACATTGCATTTCGAAAATCCTCAAGCATTTTGCGCTCTGATCTCAAGTAGGGCTGTCACGATTAGAAATTTCTGGAGACGATTAACTGTCAGACAAACAATTGCGATTGACGAATATATTGCCTATTTTTTTTTTCTTTTTTTTCCCCTTCTTTATATTCTACTATTGTAGTATAATTACACAACTCTGGAAGAACGTTTGGCTTCTGTGAGTGGAGAAACTGGGAATGGTGCAACATTTTATTTTTATCTTCATTTTACATACAGTCCCAACTTTTTCTGATTTGTGGTTGTTTCTGTTGCATTTCTGAAATTGTTTCTCCTCATCAGTCACGTTTTGTGCTTAAACACTACATTAAGCTCAAGACTGAACAAATAAATACCTTTGGAAAATAACAGCTGTTAAAGTTCAGAGTTCTCACCTGCTTTTTGTGATCTGTGCGTCTGAACATTTTTTTTTGTGTGTGTGTGTATCTCAGTTCATTCATATATTCTCATTTTTTAAATATGTTTTTAAAGATATTTGACCGTTTATTTCATCTCATGATCTCATAAATTCAGCATACGACGCGCACATGGTGTGAACAGGACGGTAACGGCAGAATCACACCTTTAGAGAAAGTTCAGAGAGAAGTAAAAGCAGCTTCACGTTTTCGTTTTGTTAACATGTTCACTCCATTTAAAATCCTCTCTGCTCCGCGCTCGCTGCGCACTGAACGTGTCGCGCCTGCATTCAGGAATCTCCCTCACCCATCCCCTCCCTGACCCACCCCCTCCCCTCCCTCACTCACCCCCTCCCCTCCCTGACCCACCCCCTCCCTCGCAGTCTGCAGCCTGTTAACTCCGCGCGCGTGCACACACAGGCACAGACACACACACCGACAGCTCCGCATTTTAGACGGCTTTTGAAGGAGACGGCACTGTTTTAATCGGCCGTCAGCCTCCTTGTTATTGTTCCGCCTTAAGACGAGAGCGAGGCTGCAGCACAATGACGTCAGATTCTGAGTCGTTTTATGCTTTGTGGATAAAATAAATAATTCACGGTAATCGCGAATATGAAAAATAATCGCGAATATGAAAAATACCCACGACACCCCTGACGATTGATCACGGCACCCTAGGGTGCCGCAGCACCCCGGTTGAGAATCACTGCACTAGACCATCACCCCCTCCCCCCAATTAGCTAAACTAACTTTCATTAGCAGATTAGCTTGAAAAACATTAGCAGACTGAGAGGCGCCTGTTTAGGCCTCTACTGGTGGTTGGCTCTCACTGCGGTATTGTATCACTTCCTGTTCCGGAGCACAGCGGTGTTTTTCTGTATCTGTTAGCTGTTTACTCTGCGCAGTTAGATTGATCTAGTTATCTAGATTACGATTTGTTTCCCAGTGTAATCTTTACGTGCCTTAACTAAAGCACTCCTTCTGCTGAATCACCTCTAAATTATTTACACATTATTCACTTTGTGTTTTTAGGAATCCGCTAGCTTAGCGTAGCTACTAGCTCTTAGCCGATTTAGCATGGCGGCTTCTCCTGTCTCTCCCGCACTTTTCTGCTCTGGGTGTGAAATGTTTAGTTATTCCTCGGCCTCCTTTAGCAGTAACGGTACTTGTAATAAGTGTAGCTTATTCGTAGCTTTGGAGGCCAGGCTGGGCGAATTGGAGACTCGGCTCCGCACCGTGGAAAATTCTACAGTTAGCCAGGCCCCTGTAGTCGGTGCAGACCAAGGTAGCTTAACCGCCGTTAGTTCCCCCCTGGCAGATCCCGAGCAGCCTGGGAAAGCAGGCTGACTGGGTGACTGTGAGGAGGAAGCGTAGCCCTAAACAGAAGCCCCGTGTACACCGTCAACCCGTTCACATCTCTAACCGTTTTTCCCCACTCGACGACACACCCGCCGAGGATCAAACTCTGGTTATTGGCAACTCTGTTTTGAGAAATGTGAAGTTAGCGACACCAGCAACCATAGTCAATTGTCTTCCGGGGGCCAGAGCAGGCGACATTGAAGGAAATTTGAAACTGCTGGCTAAGACTAAGCGTAAATTTGGTAAGATTGTAATTCACGTCGGCAGTAATGACACCCGGTTACGCCAATCGGAGGTCACTAAAATTAACATTAAATCGGTGTGTAACTTTGCAAAAACAATGTCGGACTCTGTAGTTTTCTCTGGGCCCCTCCCCAATCGGACCGGGAGTGACATGTTTAGCCGCATGTTCTCCTTGAATTGCTGGCTGTCTGAGTGGTGTCCAAAAAATGAGGTGGGCTTCATAGATAATTGGCAAAGCTTCTGGGGAAAACCTGGTCTTGTTAGGAGAGACGGCATCCATCCCACTTTGGATGGAGCAGCTCTCATTTCTAGAAATCTGGCCAATTTTCTTAAATCCTCCAAACCGTGACTATCCAGGGTTGGGACCAGGAAGCAGAGTTGTAGTCTTACACACCTCTCTGCAGCTTCTCTCCCCCTGCCATCCCCTCATTACCCCATCCCCGTAGAGACGGTGCCTGCTCCCAGACCACCAATAACCAGCAAAAATCTATTTAAGCATAAAAATTCAAAAAGAAAAAATAATATAGCACCTTCAACTGCACCACAGACTAAAACAGTTAAATGTGGTCTATTAAACATTAGGTCTCTCTCTTCTAAGTCCCTGTTGGTAAATGATATAATAATTGATCAACATATTGATTTATTCTGCCTAACAGAAACCTGGTTACAGCAGGATGAATATGTTAGTTTAAATGAGTCAACACCCCCGAGTCACACTAACTGTCAGAATGCTCGTAGCACGGGCCGGGGCGGAGGATTAGCAGCAATCTTCCATTCCAGCTTATTAATTAATCAAAAACCCAGACAGAGCTTTAATTCATTTGAAAGCTTGTCTCTTAGTCTTGTCCATCCAAATTGGAAGTCCCAAAAAACAGTTTTATTTGTTATTATCTATCGTCCACCTGGTCGTTACTGTGAGTTTCTCTGTGAATTTTCAGACCTTTTGTCTGACTTAGTGCTTAGCTCAGATAAGATAATTATAGTGGGCGATTTTAACATCCACACAGATGCTGAGAATGACAGCCTCAACACTGCATTTAATCTATTATTAGACTCTATTGGCTTTGCTCAAAAAGTAAATGAGTCCACCCACCACTTTAATCATGTCTTAGATCTTGTTCTGACTTATGGTATGGAAATAGAAGACTTAACAGTATTCCCTGAAAACTCCCTTCGTCTGATCATTTCTTAATAACATTTACATTTACTCTGATGGACTACCCAGCAGTGGGGAATAAGTTTCATTACACTAGAAGTCTTTCAGAAAGCGCTGTAACTAGGTTTAAGGATATGATTCCTTCTTTATGTTCTCTAATGCCATATACCAACACAGTGCAGAGTAGCTACCTAAACTCTGTAAGTGAGATAGAGTATCTCGTCAATAGTTTTACATCCTCATTGAAGACAACTTTGGATGCTGTAGCTCCTCTGAAAAGAGAGCTTTAAATCAGAAGTGCCTGACTCCGTGGTATAACTCACAAACTCGTAGCTTAAAGCAGATAACCCGTAAGTTGGAGAGGAAATGGCGTCTCACTAATTTAGAAGATCTTCACTTAGCCTGGAAAAAGAGTCTGTTGCTCTATAAAAAAGCCCTCCGTAAAGCTAGGACATCTTTCTACTCATCACTAATTGAAGAAAATAAGAACAACCCCAGGTTTCTTTTCAGCACTGTAGCCAGGCTGACAAAGAGTCAGAGCTCTATTGAGCTGAGTATTCCATTAACTTTAACTAGTAATGACTTCATGACTTTCTTTGCTAACAAAATTTTAACTATTAGAGAAAAAATTACTCATAACCATCCCAAAGACGTATCGTTATCTTTGGCTGCTTTCAGTGATGCCGGTATTTGGTTAGACTCTTTCTCTCCGATTGTTCTGTCTGAGTTATTTTCATTAGTTACTTCATCCAAACCATCAACATGTTTATTAGACCCCATTCCTACCAGGCTGCTCAAGGAAGCCCTACCATTATTTAATGCTTCGATCTTAAATATGATCAATCTATCTTTGTTAGTTGGCTATGTACCACAGGCTTTTAAGGTGGCAGTAATTAAACCATTACTTAAAAAGCCATCACTTGACCCAGCTATCTTAGCTAATTATAGGCCAATCTCCAACCTTCCTTTTCTCTCAAAAATTCTTGAAAGGGTAGTTGTAAAATAGCTAACTGATCATCTGCAGAGGAATGGTCTATTTGAAGAGTTTCAGTCAGGTTTTAGAATTCATCATAGTACAGAAACAGCATTAGTGAAGGTTACAAATGATCTTCTTATGGCCTTGGACAGTGGACTCATCTCTGTGCTTGTTCTGTTAGACCTCAGTGCTGCTTTTGATACTGTTGACCATAAAATTTTATTACAGAGATTAGAGCATGCCATAGGTATTAAAGGCACTGCGCTGCGGT
Source organism: Thalassophryne amazonica (assembly GCF_902500255.1). Lineage (NCBI taxonomy): Eukaryota > Metazoa > Chordata > Actinopteri > Batrachoidiformes > Batrachoididae > Thalassophryne > Thalassophryne amazonica. The sequence goes on from NC_047111.1 coordinate 84,327,483, forward strand.
GGTTTGAATCATATTTGTCTAATAGATTACAATTTGTTCATGTAAATGGGGAATCTTCTTCACAGACTAAAGTTAATTATGGAGTTCCACAAGGTTCTGTGCTAGGACCAATTTTATTCACTTTATATATGCTTCCCTTAGGCAGTATTATTAGACGGTATTGCTTAAATTTTCATTGTTACGCAGATGATACCCAGCTTTATCTATCCATGAAGCCAGAGGACACACACTAATTAGCTAAACTGCAGGATTGTCTTACAGACATAAAGACATGGATGACCTCTAATTTCCTGCTTTTAAACTCAGATAAAACTGAAGTTATTGTACTTGGCCCCACAAATCTTAGAAACATGGTGTCTAACCAGATCCTTACTCTGGATGGCATTACCCTGACCTCTAGTAATACTGTGAGAAATCTTGGAGTCATTTTGATCAGGATATGTCATTCAAAGCGCATATTAAACAAATATGTAGGACTGCTTTTTTGCATTTACGCAATATCTCTAAAATCAGAAAGGTCTTGTCTCAGAGTGATGCTGAAAAACTAATTCATGCATTTATTTCCTCTAGGCTGGACTATTGTAATTCATTATTATCAGGTTGTCCTAAAAGTTCCCTAAAAAGCCTTCAGTTAATTCAAAATGCTGCAGCTAGAGTACTGACGGGGACTAGAAGGAGAGAGCATATCTCACCTATATTGGCCTCTCTTCATTGGCTTCCTGTTAATTCTAGAATAGAATTTAAAATTCTTCTTCTTACTTATAAGGTTTTGAATAATCAGGTCCCATCTTATCTTAGGGACCTCGTAGTACCATATCACCCCAATAGAGCGCTTCGCTCTCAGACTGCAGGCTTACTTGTAGTTCCTAGGGTTTGTAAGAGTAGAATGGGAGGCAGAGCCTTCAGCTTTCAGGCTCCTCTCCTGTGGAACCAGCTCCCAATTCAGATCAGGGAGACAGACACCCTCTCTACTTTTAAGATTAGGCTTAAAACTTTCCTTTTTGCTAAAGCTTATAGTTAGGGCTGGATCAGGTGACCCTGAACCATCCCTTAGTTATGCTGCTATAGACGTAGACTGCTGGGGGGTTCCCATGATGCACTGTTTCTTTCTCTTTTTGCTCTGTATGCACCACTCTGCATTTAATCATTAGTGATCGATCTCTGCTCCCCTCCACAGCATGTCTTTTTCCTGGTTCTCTCCCTCAGCCCCAACCAGTCCCAGCAGAAGACTGCCCCTCCCTGAGCCTGGTTCTGCTGGAGGTTTCTTCCTGTTAAAAGGGAGTTTTTCCTTCCCACTGTAGCCAAGTGCTTGCTCACAGGGGGTCGTTTTGACCGTTGGGGTTTTACATAATTATTGTATGGCCTTGCCTTACAATATAAAGCGCCTTGGGGCAACTGTTTGTTGTGATTTGGCGCTATATAAAAAAAATTGATTGATTGATTGATTGATTGACTAGTTAACGCACACTAAATTTAGTCCTGCCAACAGTTTCTCAATAAACATTGTCAAAAATGTTTGTCCCTGTTGGAGCTTAACTGAATGAGCAAAACCAACACATCATGCAAAGGCAACAAGGATCACCTCAAGACAGACGAACAAGAAGTCAAACCAGAGTAAAACGCATTTACATTATTAAAATGGTCCGTGTGATTATATTTCTTGATACATTTAATATTGTCTGTACATGTTTAATGTAAAACTGCTGTTTAATTCTTTTGTTCATTTAATTATGTACATGTTGCTCATCATCTGATTTTGGGAAGCTGAACCTTTTTGGAAATTATGTTACACTTCAGCATATTAAAATTTCTGGGGTTTTTAAGTCTGGTTTTCGGGGTCTTGGAGAGGATAGTAAAGCCAAAGCAAAATTCATATCATAAAATTAAGGCGTTTCAGCGGTTTAGCTTTATTCCAGTCAAAATTTTAAATAGCTGACAAGTAGTTATCAAAGCTAACTTTTAGGTAAACTGTGGACATGGGTCACAAAAAGAGTACTGTACAGTCAACCTACACCTTCGGGGGGGGGGGGGGGGGGAGATTAAAAATGTATCAGGCTAGCCATTGTAGTTGAGAGGTTTACAAAGTGGTTTCAAAACCCCCACACATACATACATACAGCATGAGTATAATAATGCATTAGTGCAACTACAAAAAATAATAATAATAGAATGTACACTACAATTGGGAGCTTCACTGTGATATAAGTTTTATAAAAGCTGTTGGCACAACAGCCATAGGTAGCATTATTCTAGTTGAAAGATAAAAGGAAGTTAAGTCAGGCATGAGGACGACTGCCACCCATTTTAAAACCGTTCCAAATTTCAGAAGTCTGTTACAAATAAGAGAAATAGGATACAACGACAAAAGACAGACACACAACAACTTAATATAGACATGAATGTAGTTAAAAAACCAAACAGAAAACAAATGTCCTCTCAATCCAAAAATATGACAACTATTAATAAACAGACCGAATGATTAGTCACACATAAATATGACCATACGTAGTAGATCTGTCTTGACCAAAAATAATTTAGATCTGCTGTAAGTCACAGACAGATAGTACACACACACACACACACACACACACACACACACACACACAAATAGAAAGCAGAACAATGAGTCTTCATTAACTTGTTCTATGATCAAAAGCATTACATACCAAAGAGGATGTCATTATTTGTCATTTATAGTAAACAATTTCATCTTACCTTTAACTAGAGATTTAAAACAGCTCCAAGACATCAAAGCAAAGTTTAATTAAATTCATGATAAAAACATTCAATGAAAACTGCCACTTAGATACAAACTGAATATGTGTGTGCTGAGGGAATTCACTGCAAAAATGTAAGGAAACATAAAAATATAAAATAGTCATGCTGAGAGACATTTAAAAACAAAGTGGCTCTCTGTCACAAATCTGGCTTGCAGACTATACCACAAATGATGACTTCTGTTTGAAATCACCCTGAAAAGGCACAAAAAAAAAAAAAAAAAAAAAAATTACATATCCAAATTCATACAGTTTGAATACTCAAAATGTGAAAACATTTCAAGATAACATAATGAAAACTGTACTGAAGGTGAGCCAAAACTTACATCTGTATCACCCCCACCATATAATGATGTGGGCTGGTACACCACATTGGGCTTTGGTTTGCTACAGAGTGGATTAAATAATAATTATTAACACGCAACTATACACATCTGAAGAAAACCAGCAAAATATGTGAACTAGATGGAACAACATAAAATGCAGTCATCTTACCTTTCACTCTTCTCTGTAAAGAGACAAAAAGGATAACCATCAGTAAATGGTAGATATGTGTGCAATAAAGTGCATTTCAGAGTCACAATCATACATCAAGTGTACAGTCAGTCATCAGTAGGTGGACATTAATTTTGCTTAGGCACCTCACCAGAATGGAGCTGAAGTGAAACAATCAATGCACGGTTTTAGCTTTAACACCATGAGTTAAACAAAAATATCACATGAGCCATTTAGGAATTAAGGCCATGATACAGTATATAGGGCCTCCATGCTCAGAACCCATAACCAGACAAATAAGGATTATTGTTATTACAAGTCACTCATATAGCCAGTTTTCTTTAGAAAAGTCAGAAGATGGACACTTGAATATTTCAAACTTATTGACAATATGTTGGTCTTCAGTTCTATCAATCATTAAGAAATACAAACAGTATGGTGCATTAGTCTGGAGTAGACAATTCTCAAAACTGAGTGGCCATGCCAAAAGTAACTAGTGAGGGAAGCCACCAAGACACTCATAACAACTGGGATTTTGTGGCTGTGATTGGAGAGTGTGTGCATCGTGCCCCAGTAACAGCTTTCATCATGGATTGGAGCAGAGAAGAATTTCATACAACAAATGACCAAATCTGGAAAACTGCAGATATAATTTGATTTTCTCTCTCTGAGAAAACCCTTCTCTGTGCCAATCCACAGGAAATGACTTTTCAGGGACTTAAAACCCTGTCACACCTCGACGATTAAGCCAGCGTATTAAAAATGCTGGCATATGTCTAATAAGTTAGGGGTAAGTTTTGTATAATTTAAGAGCATGTTGAAGCATGCTGATATACGTGGTAATACGGCGAGTACGTTGAAAAATTTTGGGCATGCACAATATTTTCGACGTATGCCTGCATATGGCTGATACGTACCGCATACATGGACCATAAGTTGTAGTTATGTGATTGATACATTTCTTGTAAGTTATTCATAAATTGAAATACATCCACTGATTGGCTGAAAAACTGAAAGCTGCAGTCCTCATGCAAACAGTTTAAACTGTTACAAATATGTTTCTGTGTAGGCTCTCAGTTGTCAAGGTGGTTTCCATAGTAGAGAAGCTTGAATCTTCGACTGGACTGGGTTGCCTGACGCAAGGATGTTTCGCTTCAAATCGCAGAAGCTTCCTCAGCTAAAATTCTTGCTGTGGTAGTCTGACTTCTGTCTTGACTCTTGTAGAGAAGAATAAACAGAAGCCACAAAAGCTGGAGTTTTAAACCTAACCAGACCCCTCTTACCGAGAGGCAGACTGCTATAGGCTAATGACTAAACAGTAGCTCTAATTAGCACCTATTGTGCTCTAGTTAGCACCCTCCTAATGACAGGGCAGCTGTCCCTCCTAATGATGGGACAGACGCCTCTCCTGATGGCTCCCTTGACGACGTGAATGACTCATTACCATGAACAAAAGACTGAAACTGCTTTGATCTGAGTACCCCATTGTAAACAGGGGACAAAGCATGTCTCAGATCCCCTCCCCGGTTAAGGCTGGGTTTCAACTGTTTCACATAGAATGCCTCCTTGACCCCCCTCTCAAACTGTTTCTTCTCTCTGGCTAAGATTTTAACTTCCTTGTCCTCAAATGTGTGGTTAGTGTCTTTAAGGTGGAGATGAACTGCAGACTGAGGTCCACTGGCGCCCTCTCTGCGGTGCTGGTATAGCCTTTTGTGTAAAGGTTGCTTAGTCTCACCTATGTAGTGTTCGTTACAGTTTTCCTGACATCTGATAGAATACACTACATTGCTCTGTTTGTACCTAGGGATCCTGTCCTTAGGGTGAACTAATTTCTGTCTCAAGGTGTTAACCGGTTTAAAGTAAACTGGGATTTTGTGCTGTCTGAAGATCCTCTGTAGTTTGTGCAGCTCTTAACACTGTGTGAAAGGGCAGAAACGCAAGAGGTGACTGTTTCAGGGGAAAAAAAGTAGTGATGTTCCTCTTGATGTGAAAACTGAACAGAGGGGGAGATTTACACATTCTACAGCTGCCACTTTAATTTTCAAAGATTTCACACATATCACCAGACGACTTCAGGCAGGAAATAATCCTGTGCTTGTGCTTCAGTGCTCTCTCATTACTGCAGCACACTTCCTGTTCTGTGGGATTTTATCAGATGCTCCTCCTGCTTCCTAATCCTGCCTTGTTCTTTAGCGGTAGAGGGAGAAATTTATAGAATTCTTCTCAGTGACCACATGCCCCGTCCTTCTCCTAAATAAGGAGTTATCATTTGAATAGAGGAAAAAAGAAAAAGAGAAAAGAGGTCCACTGGCGCCCTCTCTGCGGTGCTAGTATAGCCTTTTGTGTAAAGGTTGCTTAGTCTCACCTATGTAGTGTTCGTTACAGTTTTCCTGACATCTGATAGAATACGAGGTCTGTTAGAAAAGTATCCGAACTTTTTATTTTTTGCAAAAACCTGATGGATTTGAATCACGTGTTCTTGCATGAGCAAACCTTGAACCTTTGTGCGCATGTGTGAAATTTTTCACGCCTGTCAATTGCATCATTTTCTGGCAAGCAGCCTTTGTATGAGTACATGTGTTGTCTCTCGTCAGATTTTCATTACAAGGAAAATGGCGGAATGACTGGAGCAGCGCAACTGCATCAAATTTTGCCAGAAACTGGGCGACAACCAGGTGGAAACCATTTGGAAGATTCAGAAGGCTTTCGGTGACGATCCTATGGGCATCACACAGATTAAGGAGCGGTACAACCGGTTTAAAGATGTCTGCACAACGGTGGAGAGCGAGCCACGCTCCGGTCGGCCATCAACATGTTGAAATGACCAGATCATTTCCAAAGCGAACGCTGTGGTGATGCGGGACCGTCGTGCAACTATCTGAGAAATTGCGAAAGAGGTGGACATCAGCATTTTTTCGGCACATTCCACTGTGACAGAAGATTTGGCCATGAAAGGAGTTGCAGTGAAATTCATGCAGATGGCTTCGGCATGAAGCTGCTGATGTAGCAAAAGCAACTCCGTGTTGAAGTCTCACAGGACATGCTAGCCACCGAAAGTCGTCTGAATCTTCCGAATGGTGGAAGAGGTGGGCATCATTTTTCGGAGTCCAGCATGTCCTGTGAGACTTCAACACGGAGTTGCTTTTACTCCATCAGCAGCTTCGTGCCGAAGCCGTCGGCCGCCACTCTTTTCATGGCCAAATCTTCTGTCACAGTGGAATGTGCCGAAAAAGTACTGATGTCCACCTCTTCCGCAATTTCTCGGATAGTCACGACGGTCCCGCATCACCACAGCGTTCACTTTGGAAATGATCTGGTCATTTCAGCATGTTGATGGCCGACAGGAGCACGGCTCGCTCTCCACCGTTGTGCGGACGTCTTTAAACCGGTTGTACCGCTCCTTAATCTGTGTGATGCCCATAGGATCGTCACCGAAAGCCGTCTGAATCTTCCGAATGGTTTCCACCTGGCTGTCGCCTAGTTTCTGGCAAAATTTGATGCAGTCGCGCTGCTCCAGTCGTTCCACCATTTTCCTTGTAATGAAAATCCGACGAGAGCACAACACATGTCCTCACACAAAGGCTGCTTATCAGCAAATGACACAATCAACAGGCGTGAAAAAATTCACGCATGCGCACGAAGGTTCAAGGTTGGCTCATGCAATCACACGTGATTCAAATCCATCAGGTTTTTGCAAAAAATAAAAAGGTCGGATACTTTTCTAACAGACCACGTACACTACATTGCTATGTTTGTAACTAGGGATCCTGTCCTTAGAGTAAACTAATTTCTGTTTTGTGGCCAATCTGTACATGGAGCGAGTGGAGAAGACAGCCTTGACGTCTTTCACGGGCATCCCTCCCAGTCACTGGTTCAGATATGTCGATGACACATGGGTTAAAATCAAGCAACAGGAGGTTGAAGACTTTACAGAACACATCAACTCGGTGGACTCCAATATCAAGTTCACACGTGAGGATGCCAGAAAACCATTTAGCATTCTTGGACTGTGATGTTACGACTGGAGAGAACAGGCAGCTCCAGACAGAAAATCCACTCACACTGACCAATATCTGCTCTTTGGCTCAAACCACCCCCTTGAACACAAGCTCGGGATGATCAGGACTCTTCAACACAGAGCCCTACAGGTGCCTACAACTGCAGAGGGAAGGGCTAAAGAACAACAACAACTTGTCCGGAACGCCCTCACAGTATGTGGGTACCCACGATGGTCCCTGGACAAAGTGCAGAAGTCCCAGAGAACAAAGGGACCAGATAGACAGGAGACGGAGACAAGAAGAAGAGGAGTGTCTCTCTCTTATTTAGCAGGAGTAGGGGAAAAACTACAGAGGATCTTCAGACAGCACAAAATCCCAGTTTACTTTAAACCAGTTAACACCTTGAGACAGAAATTAGTTCACCCTAAAGACAGGATCCCTAGTAACAAACAGAGCAATGTAGTGTATTCTATCAGATGTTGGGAAAACTGTAACAAACACTACATAGGTGAGACTAAGCAACCTTTACACAAAAGGCTATACTAGCACCACAGAGGGCGCCAGTGGAAATCAGTCTGCAGTTCATCTCCACCTTAAAGACACTAACCACACATCTGAGGACAAGGAAGTTAAAATCTTAGCCAGAGAGAAGAAATGGTTTGAGAGGGGGGGTCAAGTAGGCATTCTATGTGTAACAGTTGAAACCCAGCCTTAACCGGGGAGGGGATCTGAGACATGCTTTGTCCCCTGTTTACAATGGGGTACTCAGATCAAAGCAGTTTCAGTCTTTTGTTCATGGTAATGAGTCATTCACGTCATCAGGAGAGACGTCAAGGGAGCCATCAGGAGAGGTGTCCATCCCATCATTAGGAGGGAAAGCTGCCCTGTCATTAGGAGGGTGCTAACTAGAGCACAATAGGTGCTAATTAGAGCTATTGTTTAGTCACTAGCCTATAGCAATCTGCCTCTCGGTAAGAGGGGTCTGGTTAGGTTTAAAACTCCAGCTTTTGTGGCTTCTGTTTATTCTTCTCTACAAGAGTCAACACAGAAGTCAGACTACCACAGCAAGAATTTTAGCTGAGGAAGCTTTTGTGATTTGAAACGAAACGTCCTCGCGTCAAGCAACCCAGTCCAGTCAAAGATTCAAGCTTCTCTACTATGTTACAAATATAAAAACCATTCACACATGTGGTAAATATGAAGTCTTAATCTTACCAGTTGCGTTGTTTCAGTTGGATTCATCATCACAGTCTGACAAAAACTTAGCCGCGTAAAGCGTCCTGATTTTGGAAAATGACATCTGAAAATACTTTAATTCCTTGTCCTGGCTGAAGAAAGAGTCACAGCGCCTCATGCATTCATGTAGGCATTTATCACAGAGTCGATGTCTTCAGCATTTTGCATGTGATGAAATTAAATTCCATGATCCACCAAGAAAAAAAAAAAAAAAAATTAAAAAATGTTAAATTACTCTATTTGGCCTTTGTGTGAAGCGGAGACGCCGCGCTACAGTGTACGCATGCTTGATGACGTGCTCATCAAGGTTTATGTGTTCTGCCAGCCAAACAAGGGTTCTGCCGGCAGTGGAAGCGCAAACCAAGCCAGAATTAACCGTTCCGTCTCGTACTATACCATGCAGTACTGACCCAAACACTCAGTGGAAACGGGGCTGTCAGCATACACTGGCTAAATCGTCATGGTGTGATAGCTGCATAACGTATTTGACATAGCCAGCATATTCGGCACATTTTTCATCTTGACATATGCTGGCATCAAGGTGTGACAGGGCCCCTAAGCAAGTATTTTTAGTCTTTAAACTTAAATCAGTGACACTTTTAACCACAGCAGTTAACAATAAAGTAAAAATAAATAAATAAATGGAAAATTTGAAACTCACTGGGCAGATATCCTTTCTTGTAGGCATACCAAATGCCAAGTCCCAGCAAAGCCAATAACAGGAGAACTATTATTACCGCAGCAATAATACCGCCTTTATTCACATCACCTGAAACAAAAACATGAAGGTGAAGAATGTTACATAATACATTTTATGGTTCCAGGTCAAAAAATATCAACTTTGTTTCCATATAAATAAATACAACCCAGAACACATAATACTCATCATCACTGGCACAGATGTTTACTGGTGATTTACACTTCATTCAATAAATAAAAAATAAATTTGAAAAAGGAATGCATGTTGCTGTTTTGGTGGCTAATTATTGGTTTAGAAAGTTTTTTTGCAATAGCCTGCAGGGTTCAATTTTTATTATTATTTTTTTTTTAAGCAGACAAGTAACCTGCAAGATTCACAAGACAAGATTTATTTTACTACTATTAAAGTTACTTCTACTGGCTTTTCCACTGTTTTTGCTCTGGGTCACAACTGTGTATCCGTTATGGATTCACATGTTAATGAGGCACAAGGTTTCCACCAGTTGCCTTTTCTGAGAACTCTAGATGTACAAGGAAATGGGGAGAGTGTAGTCTCAAACCTGAAGCCTTCTCAGGAGGAGGGAGAGGGAGTTTCATCATCAGAGGGAGTTTTTCCTTACCACTATCATCTGTGTGCTTGTTCTAGGTGTTGGTAAGGTTAAACCTTGCTTATGTGAAGCACCTTGAGACAGCTTTGTTGTAATTTGGTGATATATAAATTAAATAAATTGAAAATTTGTACTGAAGCATTTTCTTTCCTTTTTGTTTTATTTATTGCAAGCATTTGGTCCATTAAAGATTTTAAATCGATGCCATTATCGATTCTGCTTATCAGTCCAATTCCTTATCGATTCCCTTATCGATACCCCTTGTGAATTTTCTGTGTACTGAAAGTAGGCTTTACAGGTTTTCTATGTCAAAAACATTTTAAATTGGTCACTGGATCCTTGATCTCTGGACATAAATAAAAATAAATAAAATCTGTAGCTTTTCTCAAAAGCATTTCCTTTCAGACATTAATGGCATGAAAGTCTCTCCATATGTCTGAGCTGAACTCAGCCGCTGCTGGAGTCTGCAGATCTGCAGCCATACAGTCTTCGGCTGCTACACGTCAGCGCAGGACGTCTCATTTTGGAGGAAAAAAAATGTTTTGATTTATTGCAGTTTGTTTGTATTACAATGTTTGGAAAGAGGTGTTATTTGATTTAAACGGCATTTCGCTTTGAATTTATTAATTCCGACTGGACTCTATTGTTCTAACTTGACTCGGCAGAGAGCCAGGCAGCATTTGGAGCTGTGTGAAGAGAACGGAGGACGATTCTCATTTCTTTCTCGCAACGAGTCCCAGTTAGTAACTTTAATCTGCACAAAAGTGACTCATGATTGACATATTCAGGGATGAAAGTGGTGAAAAACAAAAAAAAGCTGAAACCCAAAATTAACCCCCAACACCACGTGCATGAAAATGTTTGAATTCTAGAAGCTCTGAAATGCAATCTGGGACTATTTCAGACAAACGGCAGTGAGTGCAGCATCCATTTAGGTGAGGAAAACTTTCCTTATTCAAATTCATTCCAGTAGTATTCTGCTCTTACGAGGATGCAGCAGTTTTCTAGCTTGGCAGATAGTGCTGGAGGAAATCACTGAAGAAATTCACAAATTGAAAATATGGTTTGACCCAAACAAATTGTCATTAAACTTAAATAAAACAGGGATGAATTGGAGGTGTAAGAGTGACTAGGTGTTCACAGAAAATACTTATTTCTTTCTATATTTATGTTCATTGTTAGTTGGTTTTATCTTTTCTGTTGTGTTTTGTTTTATCAGGTTCTTTTTGTGTCTTTATCTAAAATTGTATTGTAGCATTATTAGTTATTATTACTATTATTGTTGTTGGTGCTATTATTATTAATATAAAAATAAATTAAAAAATATTACAATTTGTAATACATTTGACTCTTTTACGACAACAAACGCTGAGCCATTCATTATTATACAGAAAACAAATGCACACAAACAAGCTGAGATGCGAACAGCTTAATGCTAACTTTAACATTGAAAACGCCATAGACATGCTAACGCATTAGCAATTTCAAAATTTTTCAGGGGGGTGGGGTGGTGGATGCCCCCAGACCCTCCTATAATACTCGCACTTGCAGTGCTCGCCGCGCAGCTATGCCATGCCAAGCTCTCCCCTATGCTGTGAAAAATTCCTGGTAACCCTGGGGAGGAAAATGGAGCACCCTGAGGCAACCCATGCAAATACTGCAAAACATAAGTCTCCACACTGAAAGGACCAGGTGGAGAGTGATCCCAGGACCTTCTTTCTCTGAGGCAACAATTCTAACCATTAAACTAACTAACCATGCTGCCAAACTTCTATTCCTCCAGGAAAATATACTTTTCACTCAACTACATTTATCTGACCGTCTTCGTTACTAGTTAGTTTGTTGGTTCTGATTAACAATGCAAAAATGTAATCAATGCATAAACAATATATCAATGACTTTACTAGTTTACAGTAGGAAATCCACATGGTACCCATCTTTGAATAAAATCTATAGAAAACGAATGAGTAAAAACATTTACATTATAAAGTAAAAACATTTACATTAATGCATCAAGACCCTATGACCTTTAATTGGAGTAAGCATATATAAAAAAAAATGTACTGATAGCCATCAACAATTACAATCCACAATAATATAATACATAATCTAGATTATTCTGCAATGGGCTGGTCTGTGTAATGAGTACTTCTACTTTTGGTACTTCAAGGATACTTTGCTTAAATACTTTTGCACTTTTATGCAACATGTTCAATGGAGGACTTTTAGTTGTGGAGTATTTCTCAAGTGTGGCATTTCTACTTTAAAGATCTACAACTGTGCACACGTATGCATTTCCCTGTGCTTGTATATAAAATCCTGCAACACACCTCTTAATGAAATATGCAAGGCCGCCCCCCAGTGGTAGCCAGGGGAGGCATGACCGTGCTCATCCCCAACTTAAGTGATAAATGCAAAATAGAAACTGATTATGAAATCTGATGTAATGTGTTTGTGTAATTGCACAACTTTATGTGGGACATTTTACCATCATATTTTTCTCTATGGCACAGACACACAGAATTACAGCCACTTGAATCTAGTGGGACAAGGATACCACGTGCCATTAGCTGACCCTACCTTACTTTGGTGAAGCCCCTTAGGGTGATTTACGCGTATGTTGTGATTTGGCACTATACAAGTCAACAGAATTAACAGATCAGTGGACAGAAGTCACATTGACTTTGTTTAACATTGTCATTCAGAAAAGTTACAGTTTGGGGTTTTTTTTCTTGCCTTGGTTCAAACAATGTAGGTCCCATATTAATGTCAATTACACCATAAATATGTACCTCGATAATTCCCAGTAACAAGAACAGGCAAAGCTGTTAATTTCTCAAATGTTGGCATGCAGTGCACATCACCAAATGGACCAGAGTAAACATGAATGTGACCTCTCCCAACCAAAAAATAAATAAAATGAAATAAAATCAGCTCGTTCAAAATGAATATTCAGAGCACTTACGGACTTCCATTTTCCTCGGTTGGCAGCTTTGAGGAGGGCCAGCACTATTGCTAGCCTCACAGTAATACATGCCAATGTCCTTCTGAGTCACAATGGGAAATGTCTAAGGAGAAAAGAGTATGTTTGAAAAGAGGGCAGTGTTTGAACAATACAACCAAAACTTAAATAGCTGATGACTGACTCACCAGTGTGCCTTTTTCAGCATTCAGCTTGTACGTGGCATTTATGAATTCAGCATGCTTGGAGGGATCTTGAGGCAGAAGGGTGCCGTCTTTGTACCACATATACGTACACGGTGGTGAGCCATCCTTATCATAACAAGACAGAACTACTTCAGAGCCTGTGGACACTGAAGTGGGAATATTACACGAGGGTGGTGATGGAGGCACTGCAAAATAAAATTAAGGGAATTTTTGTGATTATTTCACAATGGTGCTGCAGCCTTTAATTGATGCAAACCTACAGTTGTATGCAGATGATTGGACACCCCTGATGAGTTCCAAGATTTTCCTTTATAAATCATTGGTTGTCTGGTTCAGAATTTTCAGTTAAATTTATCATATAGCAGACAAACACACTGATATTTGAGAAGTGAAATTAAGTTTACAGGATTTACAGAAAGTGTGTAACAATTAATCAAAAGTACGCAGGTGTATAAATTTGGGTAGCCCAACAGAAAAAAAAAAATACATCAATATTTAGTAGATCCTCCTTTTGCAGAAATAACAGCCTCTAAATGCTTCCTATAGCTTCCAGAGTCTGGATTCTGCTTGAAGGTATTTTGGACCATTCGTCTTTACAAAACATCTCAGGTTTGTTGGTTTCTGAGCATGGACAGCCCACTTAAAGCCAAACCAGATTTTCAATAATATTTAGGTCTGGGGACTGAGATGGCCATTCCAGAACGTTGTACTTGTTCCTCTGCATGAATTCCTTTGTAGATATTGAGCAGTGTTTAGGGTCATTGTCTTACTGAAAGATCCAGCCCCGGTGCAACTTGAACTTTGTCACTGATTCATGAACATTGTTCTCAAGAATCTGCTGATAGACTGGAATCCATGTGACCCTCAACTTTATCAAGATTCCTAGTACCTGCACTGGCCACACAGCCAGTACTGTAGGTAGCAAGTGTTTTTCTTGGAATGCTGTGTTCCTTTTCAGCCATGCATACCGCCCCTTGTTATGTCCAAATAACTCAATTTAGTTTAATCAGTCCACAGCACCTTATTCATTATTTGTTGCACTGTTTTTTTCCTCAGAGCTGCTTTTGAATTTCGCTGAGCCCTTGAGGAACAATGACAAATAAAGAATTCTGATTCTGATTCTTATTCCAAAATTAAGCTGGCGTGTCCAAATGTGCTTTAGCATACCTCAAGTGACGCTGTTTGTGGTGTGTACGCAGAAAAGGCTTCCTCTGCATTACAGCATCTCTTTGTTCAAAGTGCGCTGTATCGTTGAACGATGCACAGACACTATCTGCAGTAAGATCATGTTGCAGGTCTGTGGGTTGACTATGACTGCTCACAACATCCTTCACTTCAGCTTATCTCAGATTTTTCTTGGCCTGCCACTTCAGGCCTTAACTAGTACTGTGCCTGCAGTCTTCCATTTCCTCAATATGTTCCTCACAGTGGAAACTGACAGCTGAAATCTCTGAGATAGCTTTTTGTATCCTTCCCTAAACCATGATCTTGAACAATCTTTGTTTTCATGTCATTTGAGAGTTGTTTAGAGGCTCCCATGTTGCCACTCATTTGAAGAGATACAAAGAGGGGAAACATTTGCAAATGGCCATCTTAAATGCCCTTTCTCATGACTGGATTCACCTGTGTAAGGAGGTCAAGGGACAATGAGCATATCAAACCAATTTCATGTTACAATAATTAGTGCTAAATGTATTCAAATCAATAAAATGACAAGGGTGCCCAAATTTATGCACCTGCCCAATTTAGTTTAAATAATTATTGCACACTTTCTGTAAATCCTGGAAACTTCATTTCACTTATCAAATATCAGTGTGTTTGTCTGCTATATGATATATTTAACTGAAATTTCTGATCCAGACAACCAATTATTTATAAAGGAAAATTATGGAAATCATTAGGGGTGCCCAAACGTTTGCATACAACTATATTTTGCTTGGTACAGTATTTTCCAGACTATGTCATGCTTTTGTTGTTCTTTCAGTGTTTCTGGCTGGTCCTACACCTTATGTGTCAAAAATATATTGCACTGTCATCTGAGACCACCATGTACAAGTGTAACAACTGAATGGTGTTCCTGTACACCGATCAAAATGAGGAGGGGCCTAATTAGCATTCAACCCAGTTACAATCTGTTGGTCAGCTGCAACAACAGAGGAGGATGGTTAGGCTAAGGTTAGGCAAACTGCAAAAATCTGTCCTTTAAAAAAAACATTTATTTACACTGAGTGAGGTAAACGTACATGTTCAAGGTCGCATTGAAGCACCCTGTGCATCTGAGCACTTCTGACAATTTAGTCTGTTCAATGGCAACTTGAAGCAGTTTACTCAGAGTTCTTTAAGACTCATACTATAACACTGGGTCAAAAATAAATAATCACCAAGGCCAATTGGTTTCCTCATGTGACCATCCTCCATTTTGCAGATTATATGAGTACAAAGTCCCTTATCATCCAACAGCATCTTAGATTATGGGTGGCTCACATCTGCAGATTACCTGAGGATCGTCTGCCCCAAACACTGCTCTTTGGTCAACTTGCAGTCGGTCACAGCAGAGTTGGAGGTCAGAACAATCATTTCGAATATCATCTCAAGGCTACTGAAGAAGTGCAACATCCCTCCAGTATCCCTCCCTGTAACCTGGAGCGACTCACCATCAACCAGGCTGAGTGGCGCGTACTATGCCACAGGGCTGTGCAGACCATTCAGGCCAACTGCACTCCACGTCAAAAACAAAGCTGCGGTGAGCATTTCGTCTGCGGGCCATTCGCTCCCAGGGAGGGTATCCTGTGCTCAACATGTGGGAAATACTGTACTTCCAACTTTGGACTCCATAGATATCAAAGGAGACACCAAAGACATTCCCTCCTTCTTAGCTTTCTGAATTTCCCAGAAAGAGACATCAACATCGATGGACACCCACAGGAAAGAAAAAAAAAACAAAGAAAAAAAAAAAACTACTTCTTACATGGAGCAGTGGCACCATGTGTCAAAAATAAACGCAACTTGGGATGTAGATTATAACTCATGGGATGTAGATTATAATCAATGCTAAGTTCATATGTATTTACACAATTTCAATAATATTTTTGACTGTTTAGACTTTCAGCATGGAATCAGATTCAAATTTGATGTGCACATAAAATTGGAAATTTACTGGTAGCCTGAACAAGGCGTTACAGATCGATGTGAACGGTATATACGGTGCATTCAGAAAGTATTCACAGCACTGCACTTTTTCCACATTTTATTAAGTTATGGATGAAATGTATTAAAAATAATAAAACTAAGAAATCACAAGTTCATATGTATTCACAGCCTTTGCCATGAAGCTCAAAGTTGAGCTCAGGTGCACCCTGTTTCCATTGATCATCCTTCAGATGTTTCTACAGCGTAATTGGAGTCCATCTGGGGTAAATTCAGTTGATTGGACATGATTTGGAAAAACACACACACACCTGTCTACATATAAGGTCCCACAGTTGACAGTGCATGTCACAGTGCAAACCAAGCATGAAGTCAAAGGAATTGTCTGTAAACCTCAGAGACAGGATTGTCTTGAAGTGCAAATCTGGAGAAGAGTACAGAAACATTTTTGCTGCTTTTAAGTTCCAAATGAGCACAGTGACCTCCACCATCTGTAAATGGAAGAAGTTTGGATCCACCAAGAATCTTCCTAGAGCTGGCCACCTGTCTAAACTGAGTGACTGGGGGAGAAGGGCCTTCGTTAGAGAGGTGAACATGAACCTGATGGTCACTCTATTAGAGCTCCAGCATTCCTCTGTAGAGAGTGAAAACTTCCAGAACGACAACCCTGCAGCAATCCACCAATCAGGCCTGTATGGCAGAGTAGCCAGACAGAAGCCACTTATCAGTTTGACAAGTCACCTGAATGGACTCTCAGACCATGAGAAATAAAGTCTTGGATCAAAACCTCCTCCAGAACACTCTTCACCTCAGACAGGGGCAACAGATCATCTTTCAGCAGGACAATGACAAAAAGGAGTGGCTTCAGGACAACTCTGCCAGAGCCCAGACCTGAATCCGACTGAACATCTGGAGAGATCTGAAAATGGCTGTGCACCAACGCTCCTCATCCAACCTAATGGACAAGAAGACTTGAGGCTGTAATTTCTGCGAATGGTGTGTCAGCCAAGTATTGAGCAAAGGGTGTAAATACTTTTCTACATGTGATTTCTTAGTTTTTATTTGTAATTAAAAAAAAAAAAAAAAATTTCATGTTGTCATTATGATGCGTTGTCAGTAGAACTTTGAAGGAAATAAATGAATTTACTCCATTTTGGAGTCGGGTTGTTAACATAAAATGTGGAAAAACTGAAGTGATGTAAATACTTTCTGGATGCACAGATGCAACAAATACTCCAGTGCAACATACAGTCCAGAAAATACGGGTCACAAACAAGCTGCTTGGTCTGCTGCCACCATGACGTGGACTCACATAAGTAGCAGAAAATGAGTGAAAAAAAAATAAACAAGGTCTTTTCAGAATTAATACAAAGCTGCCTTACCCAGAACTGTCAGCTTCACTTTGACTTCCCCGTAATTGCTGGCATACGACACCTCACAGACATACGTGCCAGTATCTTGCCGGGTGACTTTGCTGAATCTCAAATTGCTACTACCGTACACGTTTACTCTGTCAGCATAGTGTGCTGTTAAAAGAGATGAAAATAAAGTATTACTTATAATTACACATTTTTACTGTAATTTTCTGTTAAACAAATATTACGAACCAAAAAGATAAATGTCAAAAGTCAGTAAAGGTATACATCCAAAACTATGTGAAAACTCAGGATGTCCTGAGCCGATCAAGGCATTTTTTCCCCCATGGATTTGTGAACTGTGTTCCCTGTGGTTTACTTTAAAAGCTCTGTCCACAAAAGAAACAAATTCCTGGCTGCAGCTTCAACACAGAACAATGATAAGTGTTTTAAAGCAATTTAAAACTCTAAATACACAACAAGCCTATTTTATCCCCTCAGATCAACAGTACATGACAGTGTGTGTGTGTGTGTGTGTGTGTGTGTGTGTGTGTGTGAGATATGACATTCCTCCTGGCCAGTTAGTACTGCAGCACAGCAAAGCAATTGATCAAGTTGTCATAAAAACACCAAAATTGGTACACAGACTAATTTATTCTGAACAATTCTGGATAGGGACCCCCCTCACGATTTTGCCTCCCTGGTGGCCATTTTCCAAGATTACCGCCATTTTACTTTAACAACATGGGATATCTGTCATTGTTTTTCTCTTTATAGGTTTCTTAGAGGTGATAAATACTCAATGGGATGTGCTTTCACTAATAGAAATGATACAAATGTCACTGATGTATGTGTGTACCACATGTCCTTGTAAAATGGTAGTATGATAATAAACCGTAGCCACTTCAAAGTGTGCAATAATTTTACTACGTTTTCTGAGTTTGTCATTATTGCGAGTATCAGTTCTTTTTTCAAAATACAGTAGGGTATCTAATCTATAATGCAATTTCTGTTTATTTCAAACCAAGTGAATGTGATGAATATCATTTGACTCATGTTTTCTATGCAATAATGGGTACTTTTAAGTAAAACATTTCAGGAGAGCAGCAATTTACAAATCAAATAGTTTCTCATTAAAAATAGTAGTTCACCATATTTAGAATCGCCTTTCAAGGTCACTTTAATGATTTGTACACTTTCCTTATGGATGGATGGATAGATAGCTTTATTATCATTGTCATTACAACAATGAGATTTCCACACTCACATTCCACAGACAAACAGCAATTAATCCACAATTATTACTTGTTTACCGTAATAATGGCACACATCAGAATTAAGACAACACATATACATTTGACAATATTTATGTGCACTAAACTTGAAACAGTCCGTTTTCCAAATTGAGGCGTGAGTGTGTGGTAGCCGCTGCAACTAGAGTCGCGCCGCTGCCAGCTTGGGGGGAACGGGGACCTGCCGCAGCTAAAAACCATGCAGCCCCCGCAGGGGAAGGAATGACGTTGGCGGGCACCGGAAAGGGGAGGTGTTGATGGGGAGGGAGTGGGTGGGGGAAGGGAATGGAACATGCTTCAGTCCTGTGAAAATCAGTTTATTGTCTTTGTGACATGAGATAAACAGCCAATGTTCCCCAGGCCGAAACAAATCCCTCTGGGGGAGACAGTAGGGCAATTTGACCTTCAGGCTTGATAAGCCTGTAATGTTATGGTTTCAGCAGTGAAATCACTTTTTAACAGTTCCACTTGCACAACCAAATCCTAATTATGAATTAAGAATATTCCCAATTATGAATTAAGAATATTCACCGGCCTCTGAAATCTTCAGCTTCAACTGCAAGGCACGCATCTGCTCCAAGATGTCATCCAATTTGTGTCCGAGTTCAAGAGTCATCGCAGTCTGAGAATGCACTGCCTTGCCAACCTCAGTAATCATGACGGACAAGCGAGGGGCCGTGGTTCTTGATGCCGCCGTCTTGCCAATTTTCCGGTAGATCAGGGCAGCACATAAGCCAAGAAGTACCAGCCCTGCTACCATGAGACCAAAAATGAATAAATCCTCGACATCCTCAACGGAGAAAGGCACCAAGCATGCAACATGCCAAGACCCCCAGGAGTCGAGAACACAGCCCGCAGGATACGTTCCATCTAGGCAGGTAGGATCTCCCGGTCCTGAACTTCTTGTAGAAAAAATGGTGTCAATAGCGTTCACACACCAGCTGATCAATTCCATGGTTAATCCAACAGTAGTCCAATAGATCCAGAATCCAATATAATTTGAGGAATTCACAGTCTGGTGAAGTAGGGACTTGAAGGTCAAAGGCAGAGAACAGAGATAAGGGAGAGTGGAGGAGATGCGACCGCCCTCGTCAGAGTCCCAAGCTGAATCTATCTATCTATCTATCTTCCTTCTATCTATTAATACAATAAGAAAAAAAAATAGCATATAGCCCTTTTCGCTAAAATGGGATGGTAGCCATTTTGGAGAAAAGTTTTGGCCAAAGGTTACCAAGGAAAAATCCCGAGGGGGTCCCTATCCAATACTGTTCATAATACACTATTCTTATTTTTGGTGCTTTTATGCAAAATTGAACAGTTGATCTGAAGTATCAGTCAATGCTGCTGCATTAAATCAGGCAGTGATAGCCACAAAAAATAAAAACAGTTTTTTCTCCTCCTTTACTTAGCTTCCTTTTTTAGGTAAGATACACACACATTATATATATATATATATATATATATATATATATATATATATATATATATATATATATATATATATTACCATTACCATATATATTACCATGAACAAAAGACTGAAACTGCCCCTGTTTACTATGGGGTACTCAGGTCAAAGCAGTTTCAGTCTTTTGTGCATGGTAATGAGTCATTCACGTCATCAGGGGAGCCGTCAGGAGAGGCATCCGTCCCATCATTAAGCCCCTGTCACAGTGGCGTATTCGTAGAGCTGCTCATTGCAGCGTTGTGTTTCATTTAAATACACCCGAAATACGCCCATACTCAGCCTTTAACAGTGTTCGTTCATACTTGCAGCTGCGTGTGTTCACATTTTAATGTGTGCACACAGTCGCATGTGCCATGCTGCACCAGTTTCAGTGCTATTTTCTGCCTCTGTGGAAGTGCGCTCTGCTCTCTACTGCATGGTGTGGTGTAGCTCACAAACAGTCATTGAACATTATTATTAGTTTTGGATGCTGCCCTGACCGAAATGCGACTCATTACACTGGGAGAGAACATCTCTCTCTCTCTCTCTCACTCACTCACTCACATAAAAACTAGCTGTCTGTCCTTCCATCCTACGTGCATCGCCCTCAACATGCTGCTACGTATTGAGAGAAAACTCCACGTGAAGTGGGCAGAGAGCTGCTCGTTACAGCATAGACGATACGCTGTAATGAGCAGCTCTACAAATACGCCACTGTGACAGGGGCCTTAGGAGGGACAGCTGCCAAGTCAGTAGGAGGGTGCTAACTAGAGCACAATAGGTGCTAATTACAGCTATTGTTTAGGCACTAGCCTATAGCAGTCTGCCTCTTGGTAGGAGGGGTCTGGTTAGGTTGAAAATTCCAGCTTTTGTGGCTTCTGTTTGTTCTTCTCTACAAGAGTCAAGACAGAAGTCAGACTACCAGAGCAAGAATTTTAACTGAAGCTTCTGCAATTTGAAGCGAAACGTCCTCGCGTCAAGCAACCCAGTCCAGTCGAAGATTCAAGCTTCTCTACTATAGCTCAGAGTTGCGTAGAATTGCGGAGGCTTGGTGTACAGTAGTGTAGTGCTGTGTAGACTTGTGCAGCACTGCATCCGGTGTGCTATAGTGAAAGCCCACAAAAAAATTAAACAATTTTTTTTTTTTTAAACATTTAATTTTTTGCATTCATTTCGCAGACCCCTTTGCGTCCCTCAGCATATTGCCATGTTGGGCTGCATAAGCTCACTGAGTTGGTACACCACATAACAACTCTACACTGGGCTGGTGTGAGAGAAGAGTATATTAAATGAATGAATGTTAATTTTTTTATAAATACATTAACAGGAAAAAGCAGCTTGAATTAAATGTGTTTTTTCCCCACTTTTCCTTTTTAATGCATTTCAAAGCTTTTAAAGTGATAAACGTATACAATGGATCAACTTTATTTTTGCTTGTACTTTTTTCTGTGCAATTGCAATATTAATGAAAATACAAGTATCAGGTTAGGATTTGTAGTGACAGATACTCAATATTAAATGACTGGCTGGGACTGGGGGGGGATAAAGAAATAAATAAAAACCCTGATCAGGTACATGCCTAGTGAAAACACTTGGAATAACAGACACACAATAATACATATCAACTTACATGTGGGGCGCCCATCATAAAACACCAAAGTCGTTGCTGAGCCTTTTAAATTCTCAAACTTCCACTCGACCCTGGGTGATGATCCAAAGTCACCGGTGTAAGAGCATGTAAGATCAGTACCTGAAATCACACCAGTTTTCCAGTTTCATAACAAACAACTACACAGTAAACGATTAAGTTTTCAATGTGGCATTATTAAAGAATTCTTAACACACCTTCCTTCACATTTAACGTTCTCTTTAAGGTAATCTTAACTTGAACTCATAGCCCAACAGAACTCAAACACTCCAGTGCTATAAAAATGTCAGATCAATATCTTCCAAATGAGTCACAGCTGGAATAGCTAAGTGATAGCCAATTCAGCTTCAAGTAATGTCTGATTCATTTAATCTCTCTGTGCAGCTCTCACAGACCAGACCCCACATCCTCAGCTCTCTGAGATCTAAGAGGACCCAAAGCCAATTACACATTATGGATGATTTTTAAAAGTTAACACATCTGTGACATTGTTCAGTTTTCTTGCATATACAGTCCCAATTTGATGGCTTCCTCTCCACAATCAAATTAATGTACATTTTCAGGACTAACCTTCGTTCTCTTTCACTTGTACGTTGCCATTATTGGTTGTGACTGAAAAGCTGCATACACCTGAGAAACAGATATGAAGTGACATTAAATCTTTGAATCTTTCAATATGCTATAACCGTTATCAGAATTTAAATCTCAGCATCCAACACTGAAGGATTTGAAAATTAAAGTATGCAGCGTGCACAATTAAAGTGTGACGACACGCTTGCAGCTGAGTTCAATGCAATTCTGGAATTTGCTCTACATGTAAACATTTTCTGATTCAACTAATGTGTGTTTAACTTATAACATTTGATAAATAGGTTGGCACTGAAACACGAATGCTGAGGATATAGTAGCACACAAAACTGTGGAAACATTTCTAGAAATGTAGAAGTATTCTCTACGTCAGTGGTTTTCAAACTGTGAGGCATCCCCCCCCCCCCACCCCCCCGGGGCGCACCACTGTTCTTCAGGGGGGATGCAAAAAATAACTGTAAACACTGTTAACCAACAAAAGAAGAAGGGGGGGGGGGGGGGGAATAAAAATAAAACATTGTTAGCTCACATGCCAGGAGCAAAAAGGACAAATTTTTAGTGCACAAATCTACCAGTGAGAAAACAGAGTTTGGGGCAACCAAAAAAGAAAGTAGAGGACGATCTTCGTTTGCTCCTCTCCACAGTGCATCCCCACATCTGCCGCCTAGGCATGCCAAAGACCCAGACTCACTGCTCACACTGAACAAGAGATGAGACTAGATGAGAGACTATAATATGTATAAAAGTTGAATTAATATTATTTATGTTAAAATGTGTTATGTCAAAGACGTTTAAAAACACAAAGATGTTTAAGTAAAAAAAATGATGTTTAAAATGACAAAAGGTAAAAACAGAAGAATAGAAAGTTTTTTAAAACATGTTTAAAATGTTTGAAAAGGGTGTAGAATGTGTGAAAGAATAGAAAGTTCTTTAAAAATGTTTACAAAGTCTGTAAAATGTGTAAATTCATAGACAGTTCCTTAAAAACACATTTAAAATGTGTTTAACATGTAAAACAATAAAAAGAAACACACGAAGATGTTGAAATTGTGTGCATGTGTGTTGCTGGGGGGGGGGGGGGGGGGGGGGGGGGGGGGGGGGGGGGGGGGGGGGCAGCTATTCATTTGTTCTCTGAGGGGGGGCTCACTCTCCCACACTTTGAAACACCACTACAAGTCAAACCAGGCACCAGCTCTACAGTGAAGCATCATGCTGTGGGGATGTTTTTCAGCAGCAGGAACTGGGAGACTAGTTGGGATTGAGGAAAAGATGAATGCAGCAATGTACAGAGACATCCTGGATGAAAACCTGCTCCAGAGCACTCTTGACCTCAGACTGGGACAACGGTTCATCTTCTAGCCAGACAATACACTAAGCACACAGCCAAGATGTCAAAGGAGTGGCTTCAGGACAACTCTGTGAATGTTCTTGAGTGGCCAAGCCAGAGCCCAGAACTGAATCCAACTGAACATCTCTTTCATTCAAGAGTCATTCTCAATTCAATTCTGAATTTTGCACAGCCCTGTCCAAAACAAAATTTTAAGAAGCATCACTTTTTTTTTCTGAATGATTTCCTTATTTACAAATAAACAAATACGCTTGTATACATGACGTTAAGATGCTAAATACATGTATATAGAAAATATTTGTTGGATGCTTTTTTTTTCTTTTTTTTTTTTTTTTTTAAGTGTGAAGTCTTAGTTGGTTCACCTTTGATATTTTGCAGAATTGTAATTTTGTTAGTATTTACACTTGATATTTACTTAAAACCGCACTTTTGTTTCTACGGTTCATTTCTCCTTATTGAAACTGTGTTATTACTGCATTTGTCTGAGAATTGTGATCCTTGCGCTTTCACATTTCCTGGCATGTTGTCTTTTGTAGTTTTACCCCTTTATTCAGGTTTAAGTCAAGAAGGCATTTGACAGATTCTATACGCCACAGAGACAAACCTGTGAACTTCTGCTATAAAAATAAACATGACAATGAAAATGCTGGGTGACAATGTAAACACACACACACACACACACACACACACACACACACACACACACACACACACACACACACACACACACACACACACACACACACACACACACACACACACACACACACACACCATATGCTCAAAGCTTTTCACCACAGTGACAGTTTAAAAAAAAAAAAAAAAAAAAAAACACACAGGCCATTCCTCCCTGCTGAGCCAGAACGCTTTCAGTAAAACTCGACTGAAACTGTTATACACTCTGACTGATACTGACTTCTCAAACAGAACAATGTCGCCGGAACACAATCAGGAACACTACATCGTCACTGCATGTAATCGTTTTCTGGCCTGTGAGTCATTGTTTGTGTGTCTAAAGGCCATGGCCTTGGCACAGTTTAACTGAGGTTTGGGAAACAGTGTACAATTTACATGTTTTCAGTGACAGGCAGCAGCAGTTAATAATTAACAGTATATACACTCAGTCATTATAGCACTCATTTAAAAAATAGCAATTCTGCTAATTCCAGCATATTTACATCCTGCATTTTACACTGATGTTGATAAATATGCACTGTCCCCATTCAAATAAATAAGTAAATAAATGAAGTAAAATCAAACAATCCAGCACTGGTATAAACTGCATACATTACACATAGGGGAGGGGAGGCGAGGCTTGTTTTCCCCATTTTCTCCAGTGTCAGCCAGGCTTCCTCTACCACTATTTGTCTCACAGACAATCTCAGATGAGATAAGGCAGCACATTCACCTAAACTTTTGGGGTGATGGAGAAAAGAGCTCAAGTGTCACATGAAACCACAATACTCTCTGACATCACTGTTTGAAACTCCACTGTGCAGATTTCAAGGTTAGGGTGATAAAGGTCTTTCAAAGTACAACAAAAACCCAGTTCAAAGTGCAACAGTAACTCTGAATCAAACAATTTCTCACAAGCTTCCCTGTCCGCATTCCTATACATACACCACACAGTGCTGCAGGTGCACTGCTAAATATTACAGCAGACACGCAACAATAAAAAAAATTCCTGCAAACAGAAAAAAAAAATAAATAAAAAAGGCTATCAGGATGGTTCAGTGATCTGCCTTCACTGGACTCCTCTGAATTTCATATGACCGTGTTCACCCATGAAATGCATGAACCTTAACTGGAGTAAGCAGGTAGAAGATGAATTAATAATTTTTCAAGTATATCCTGGTCAATAAGCAGAACCTAATTTGACATTACTCAGCAGCAGCAAACTGTCATATGTGGATCAGAAAAAAAGCGCTATTAAATATTCAACTAAGAAGGAAAATAGAGAAAACCTGATTTTTTTTAATCATGTTTTACCAATTTAGAAAAAACAGGATTTGACGATATTTATTTCTGAAATAATTACCTCATTAAAGGGGGGAAAAAATTGCCACCTAATGTGATGACTGAATACTAGTTTAAATCAAAGCCAAGATTTATTGGTGGTAATTTCTCAAATGTGACAATTACATTTAATGCAAGATGTCACACAGGGTCCTAAGAAATAGCACAACTTTATATTTTCCCAGGCCACACTTTTCTGTAGACAGTGCAGTCATCAGTATGGCAGGAGGCGTTTCATATTTGGTGTGGTTGGCTCTCACTGCGGTATTGTATCACTTCCTGTTCCGGAGCACAGCGGTGTTTTGCTGCATCTGTTAGCTGTTTAATCTGCGCAGTTAGATTGATCTAGTTATCTAGATTACGATTTGTTTCCCAGTGTAATCTTTACGTGCCTTAACTAAAGCACTCCTTCTGCTGAATCACCTCTAAATTATTTACACATTATTCACTTTGCGTGTTTTTAGGAATCCGCTAGCTTAGCGTAGCTACTAGCTCTTAGCCGATTTAGCATGGCGGCTTCTCCTGTCTCTCCCGCACTTTTCTGCTCTGGGTGTGAAATGTTTAGTTATTCCTCGGCCTCCTTTACCAGTAACGGTACTTGTAATAAGTGTAGCTTATTCGTAGCTTTGGAGGCCAGGCTGGGCGAATTGGAGACTCGGCTCCGCACCGTGGAAAATTCTACAGCTAGCCAGGCCCCTGTAGTCGGTGCGGACCAAGGTAGCTTAGCCGCCGTTAGTTACCCCCTGGCAGATCCCGAGCAGCCGGGAAAGCAGGCCGACTGGGTGACTGTGAGGAGGAAGCGTAGCCCTAAACAGAAGCCCCGTGTACACCGCCAACCCGTTCACATCTCTAACCGTTTTTCCCCACTCGACGACACACCCGCCGAGGATCAAACTCTGGTTATTGGCGACTCTGTTTTGAGAAATGTGAAGTTAGCGACACCAGCAACCATAGTCAATTGTCTTCCGGGGGCCAGAGCAGGCAACATTGAAGGAAATTTGAAACTGCTGGCTAAGGCTAAGCATAAATTTGGTAAGATTGTAATTCACGTCGGCAGTAATGACACCCAGTTACGCCAATCGGAGGTCACTAAAATTAACATTAAATCGGTGTGTAACTTTGCAAAAACAATGTCGGACTCTGTAGTTTTCTCTGGGCCACTCCCCAATCAGACCGGGAGTGACATGTTTAGCCGCATGTTCTCCTTGAATTGCTGGCTGTCTGAGTGGTGTCCAAAAAATGAGGTGGGCTTCATAGATAATTGGCAAAGCTTCTGGGGAAAACCTGGTCTTGTTAGGAGAGACGGCATCCATCCCACTTTGGATGGAGCAGCTCTCATTTCTAGAAATCTGGCCAATTTTCTTAAATCCTCCAAACCGTGACTATCCAGGGTTGGGACCAGGAAGCAGAGTTGTAGTCTTACACACCTCTCTGCAGCTTCTCTCCCCCTGCCATCCCCTCATTACCCCATCCCCGTAGAGACGGTGCCTGCTCCCAGACTACCAATAACCAGCAAAAATCTATTTAAGCATAAAAATTCAAAAAGAAAAAATAATATAGCACCTTCAACTGCACCACAGACTAAAACAGTTAAATGTGGTCTATTAAACATTAGGTCTCTCTCTCTTCTAAGTCCCTGTTGGTAAATGATATAATAATTGATCAACATATTGATTTATTCTGCCTTACAGAAACCTGGTTACAGCAGGATGAATATGTTAGTTTAAATGAGTCAACACCCCCGAGTCACACTAACTGTCAGAATGCTCGTAGCACGGGCCGGGGCGGAGGATTAGCAGCAATGTTCCATTCCAGCTTATTAATTAATCAAAAACCCAGACAGAGCTTTAATTCATTTGAAAGCTTGACTCAGTCTTGTCCATCCAAATTGGAAGTCCCAAAAACCAGTTTTATTTGTTATATCTATCGTCCACCTGGTCGTTACTGTGAGTTTCTCTGTGAATTTTCAGACCTTTTGTCTGACTTAGTGCTTAGCTCAGATAAGATAATTATAGTGGGCGATTTTAACATCCACACAGATGCTGAGAATGACAGCCTCAACACTGCATTTAATCTATTATTAGACTCTATTGGCTTTGCTCAAAAAGTAAATGAGTCCACCCACCACTTTAATCATGTCTTAGATCTTGTTCTGACTTATGGTATGGAAATAGAAGACTTAACAGTATTCCCTGAAAACTCCCTTCTGTCTGATCATTTCTTAATAACATTTACATTTACTCTGATGGACTACCCAGCAGTGGGGAATAAGTTTCATTACACTAGAAGTCTTTCAGAAAGTGCTGTAACTAGGTTTAAGGATATGATTCCTTCTTTATGTTCTCTAATGCCATATACCAACACAGTGCAGAGTAGCTACCTAAACTCTGTAAGTGAGATAGAGTATCTCGTCAATAGTTTTACATCCTCATTGAAGACAACTTTGGATGCTGTAGCTCCTCTGAAAAAGAGAGCTTTAAATCAGAAGTGCCTGACTCCGTGGTATAACTCACAAACTCGTAGCTTAAAGCAGATAACCCGTAAGTTGGAGAGGAAATGGCGTCTCACTAATTTAGAAGATCTTCACTTAGCCTGGAAAAAGAGTCTGTTGCTCTATAAAAAAGCCCTCCGTAAAGCTAGGACATCTTTCTACTCATCACTAATTGAAGAAAATAAGAACAACCCCAGGTTTCTTTTCAGCACTGTAGCCAGGCTGACAAAGAGTCAGAGCTCTATTGAGCTGAGTATTCCATTAACTTTAACTAGTAATGACTTCATGACTTTCTTTGCTAACAAAATTTTAACTATTAGAGAAAAAATTACTCATAACCATCCCAAAGACGTATCGTTATCTTTGGTTGCTTTCAGTGATGCCGGTTTTTGGTTAGACTCTTTCTCTCCGATTGTTCTGTCTGAGTTATTTTCATTAGTTACTTCATCCAAACCATCAACATGTTTATTAGACCCCATTCCTACCAGGCTGCTCAAGGAAGCCCTACCATTATTTAATGCTTTGATCTTAAATATGATCAATCTATCTTTGTTAGTTGGCTATGTACCACAGGCTTTTAAGGTGGCAGTAATTAAACCATTACTTAAAAAGCCATCACTTGACCCAGCTATCTTAGCTAATTATAGGCCAATCTCCAACCTTCCTTTTCTCTCAAAAATTCTTGAAAGGGTAGTTGTAAAACAGCTAACTGATCATCTGCAGAGGAATGCTCTATTTGAAGAGTTTCAGTCAGGTTTTAGAATTCATCATAGTACAGAAACAGCATTAGTGAAGGTTACAAATGATCTTCTTATGGCCTCGGACAGTGGACTCATCTCTGTGCTTGTTCTGTTAGACCTCAGTGCTGCTTTTGATACTGTTGACCATAAAATTTTATTACAGAGATTAGAGCATGCCATAGGTATTAAAGGCACAGCGTTGCGGTGGTTTGAATCATATTTGTCTAATAGATTACAATTTGTTCATGTAAATGGGGAATCTTCTTCACAGACTAAAGTTAATTATGGAGTTCCACAAGGTTCTGTGCTAGGACCAATTTTATTCACTTTATACATGCTTCCCTTAGGCAGTATTATTAGACGGTATTGCTTAAATTTTCATTGTTACGCAGATGATACCCAGCTTTATCTATCCATGAAGCCAGAGGACACACACTAATTAGCTAAACTGCAGGATTGTCTTACAGACATAAAGACATGGATGACCTCTAATTTCCTGCTTTTAAACTCAGATAAAACTGAAGTTATTGTACTTGGCCCCACAAATCTTAGAAACATGGTGTCTAACCAGATCCTTACTCTGGATGGCATTACCCTGAGCTCTAGTAATACTGTGAGAAATCTTGGAGTCATTTTTGATCAGGATATGTCATTCAAAGCGCATATTAAACAAATATGTAGGACTGCTTTTTTGCATTTACGCAATATCTCTAAAATCAGAAAGGTCTTGTCTCAGAGTGATGCTGAAAAACTAATTCATGCATTTATTTCCTCTAGGCTGGACTATTGTAATTCATTATTATCAGGTTGTCCTAAAAGTTCCCTAAAAAGCCTTCAGTTAATTCAAAATGCTGCAGCTAGAGTACTGACGGGGACTAGAAGGAGAGAGCATATCTCACCCATATTGGCCTCTCTTCATTGGCTTCCTGTTAATTCTAGAATAGAATTTAAAATTCTTCTTCTTACTTATAAGGTTTTGAATAATCAGGTCCCATCTTATCTTAGGGACCTCGTAGTACCATATCACCCCAATAGTGCTTCGCTCTCAGACTGCAGGCTTACTTGTAGTTCCTAGGGTTTGTAAGAGTAGAATGGGAGGCAGAGCCTTCAGCTTTCAGGCTCCTCTCCTGTGGAACCAGCTCCCAATTCAGATCAGGGAGACAGACACCCTCTCTACTTTTAAGATTAGGCTTAAAACTTTCCTTTTTGCTAAAGCTTATAGTTAGGGCTGGATCAGGTGACCCTGAACCATCCCTTAGTTATGCTGCTATAGACGTAGACTGCTGGGGGGTTCCCATGATGCATTGTTTCTTTCTCTTTTTGCTCTGTATGCACCACTCTGCATTTAATCATTAGTGATCGATCTCTGCTCCCCTCCACAGCATGTCTTTTTCCTGGTTCTCTCCCTCAGCCCCAACCAGTCCCAGCAGAAGACTGCCCCTCCCTGAGCCTTGTTCTGCTGGAGGTTTCTTCCTGTTAAAAGGGAGTTTTTCCTTCCCACTGTAGCCAAGTGCTTGCTCACAGGGGGTCGTTTTGACCGTTGGGGTTTTACATAATTATTGTATGGCCTTACCTTACAATATAAAGCGCCTTGGGGCAACTGTTTGTTGTGATTTGGCGCTATATAAAAAAAATTGATTGATTGATTGATTGATTGATTGATATTTGATGGCACTCATGAGTACCACCTGAGTCATGGTACATGGCTTAATGGAAATTTGGGGCTGTATGGGGAGCTGAAAAAGCAGGCTGTGAAGTGTCCAAGAGTAGATAAGGAGGCATTTGTTAGCGGGATCTGTGATCAGGTGAGTCATCGTGTGATCACATGACCCCTGACCTGCTCACAGAGGTATCAAAGCACTTTGTTGCTCTAAACCTCTAAATTAGGGGAGCTGATGGTCTAGTGGTTAAGCGTTGTGCTTGAGACCAGAGGATCCTCGGTTCAAACCCCAGGCTGACCGGAAAATAACTAAGGACCCTTGGGCAAGGTCCTTAATCCGCAGTTGCTCCTGGTGTGTAGTGAGGGCCTTGCATGGCAGCACCCTGACATCAGTGTGTGTGAGTGCGTTTATGTGAATGGGTGAATGTGAAGCATAATTGTTAAGTGCTTTGAGTGTCTGATGCAGATGGAAAAGTGCTATATAAACACAGCCCATTTACCATTTAAACCTACATCTTGCCCGACTGCTGAAATGGGATAATGATGGTTTGGTCCTGACAGATGTTTCTGCCATACTGTCATGTTGGGCTACTTTGTGCATGTGTGTGTAATGCTGCTGTTACGTTAGACATCTCCACTGCGAGAGGGTTCTTCTGGCTGATTCTCCAATCAACTGGCAACCACCAAATGTTGACAACAAGAAGACAGTGAAACCACTGAATGCTGGGAAAGTTCCAGGAGTCTGCAGCACTGGAGCTGAACGAATCCAGGCAGGTTGAGCAGAATCTGTTTCAATCTGGGAGACTGGTATCATCCCTACAGACCGGATCAAAGGACTTGTTGTTCCACTGCAGCAAAGGAGAGGTTGATCACCTTGGCTGCATTAATAGGAGACCGTAGTCTCATTTGAACCCTCAGTGATATCACGGGATTTGACCACTTACAGGGACCTCCATTTAATCTATACGCAACATAACTTCACATGGACAAATGATGTACTGTTTTGTTTTCGGCTGTAATCACAGAAGGAATCACGAAAAGTATTTTTGTTTTGGTTTCCGGTGGACAAGAAAAGGTGAGGAGGTAGGATGTGTCATGTCGTTACGTGTTAGCCTACACAACTAACCAGAGTAGCTCCGTTCTCTCACTTGCAAAATCACCTTGACATGTTTGTTCTCCAGATCATAAACAAACCGCAACACATGTCCACTTTCCCACTGCATTGTCACTTTTTCTTGCGTGTAATTTGCCCAAAACCCCATTAAAAATGTCATGGGTTGTACCCCGGAAGTAGAGAAATTATGTCATATGCGTCACATTTTACCCCTTTAGCGCCCACCGTCAGACGAGACTGCGCTGCCCTATTACAGGGGTCTCTGCTATGTCTGCTGATGAACCTGGGTTCTTCCAGAAATGTCATCAGTAGAGGGCCGCACATCACTTTTATCATCCAAACCACTGCTTAAAACAACTCATCCATCACAGTCCACCCGCAATAAAGACTTTCTCTGATTTAGATGTCCACATCTGACCTGATAATCATTACAATATCCTAATTCGCAAGCATGACTTTACCCCATTCCAACTCCCCTGCTAGCCTGTGTACTGTACGCAACGTTAAGCCCAGTGTGACTTTTACTTTGAGAAAGCGTGCTCTCCCACATACCACAGTCTAACCAAAAGGATGTTTACCACGTGGGATAATGCCACACTAAACAAGCTTTAGCCTGCTATTACGCTAACACTTTAAAATTACTGGCACAAATCACCATCAATCAAACAAATAAAATTTAGCAGGTGTAACACACTGAGTCTGCTTCCCAATCTGAAAAGTGCTACAACTTGACCAAGCATATGCTACAAGTTGGTTAGTGATACAAGTTCACCTGATCCCCATTTTTACCCATTAGTATTTATTCCCTCAATCCTCATCACTGCAACATTAAAGAAGCACATAATGCATCAATAATTACAATCCAATTATACCGTATTTAATATTTTGAAATGTTACTTTCACAACTTTATTTTGATGCGCACACTTTTTTTTTTTTTTTTAACAATGCAGGAATTTTCCTTGTAATATGGCATTACTGATCTGAGAATTTCTTCCATCACTGCCCTTATTTAACATTTGTTGTACAACTTCAAAAGTGCTAATTTCTTCAGAGACATGATCAAATTAGCCACCAGCCGGATAAATTGTTGTAAAGTATCTGAAAGCTCATGACCTGACACTACCTGTTCTCACAAATAACACACACGCATACTTAACAAAAAAGAGGAGGGTGGCATGTGTCTTCCTCAAACTCAGGTCTTGTACCAATGGTACAACCCATGGAGGGGCTTGGTCTTCCATGATATCTTATCTTGGTCTGTCTTCAGCTGTCTGAGACATTCTTATAGCAGCTAATCTTGGGGGGTGGGGGGGGGCGGCATCTTTCTGATGCATTCATGGATGCTCCTCATCTCATCCTGGACTGCGACTGACAGACACTAATCCTTGCCCTCCCTCCTTGCGTTGCCGATAGAGCCCCAGGGTACTGGACTTTGGGTGGAAGCCTCCATGCATTGCAAAGAGTTTTCATGTCTAGATGTCAGTGGCATCCATCTCCTCCTGTGGCCAACTTATTATTCCAGCTGGGTATCTGATGACTGGTAGGGCATATGTATTGATGGCTCAGATCTTATTCCTACCATTGAGCTGGCTTCTCAGCACCAGTCTTCCCTTCTGGAGGGATTTGGCTGTGGCTGACCTCCTTGCATCTTCATCACAGTTCCCACTGGCTTCTCAGATTCCCAGGTACTTGCAGCTGTCCTGTATGTCCCCTATCCTGCCTTCTAGCAACTGTATCCCCTCAGTCCGGCTCACCTTCCGGCCACACTTTTCCAAACAGAATGACATCCCGATATCATCACTGTAGATCCCAGTGAGGTGGATCAATGACTCAATGTCTTGCTCACTCTTGGCATACACCTTTATGTCATCTATGTACAGGAGATGGCTGATGGTTACTCTATTCCTGAATCAATATCCACAGTCATTCTTTGTGATGAGTTGACTGAGGGGGTCGAGGCCTACACAGAACAGCAGTGGGGACAGTGCATCACCTTGGTATATTTTGCAATTGATCTCGACTTGTACGATTGCCTTGGAGTTGGCCTACAATGTCTTCCCAATGAAGGTCATCAGTGCACTGTTTAATTTCCTTTTTCTTTTATTTTCATTTATATACTGCCAAATCACAATATTGCATCAAGGTGCTTCACACAAGTAAGGTCTGTTAGCCTTGTATGGTGCCAAGCACTACAGTATCCATATGTGAGGCATTGAGCCATACACATAGGCCTTCCCGTTGTCATTCCAGGGTCATTTCATGAAAAAGGGTCACCGTTACACAAGCCAACATTATTGGTCAGTAAAAACACTATGTGCAGGTCAGCCCTATGTGCAGGGAAAAATATAAAATGATTGTCTATAAATATGGATTAAATAACTGTGATAACATAATTATCTTGGAACTTTTCTATTTGAGTTTTTATCTGAAAAGGGGGACAGTTTTGGGAGTACTCTTTATCTTACACCCAAGTGTTTTGGGTATAAGATATTTTTCTCTGTTTTTTCCTCTCTGTTTAAGGTGCAGCTCCATCCAGAGATGGGTGTATTCATGCTGGAGGTTTCTTCCTGTTAAAAGGGAGTTTTTCCTTCCCACTGTTGCCAAGTGCTTGCTCACAGGGGGTCGTTTTGACCGTTGGGGTTTTTCCGTAATTATTATATGGCCTTGCCTTACAATATAAGGCGCCTTGGGGCAACTGTTTGTTGTGATTTGGTGCTATATAAATAAAACTGATTTGATGTTGGCGATCCTCCTGTCCTGTGTGCCAATAGCATTTCTTGTATATTCGTCCGTGAATTGTTCTGTGAATTGTTTTGTAATTTATGTTTGTATCATGGCCCAAGCAGAGGGTCACCCCTTTCAGTCTGGTCTGCTTGAGGTTTCTTCCTCAGAGGGAGTTTTTCCTTACCACTGTTGCTCTGGGGGTTGGTAAGGTTAGACCTTACCTGGGTGAAGCACTTTGAGGCAATTCTGTTGTGATTTGGCGCTATATAAAAGAAAATAAATTGAAAAATTGAAATTGAAGTGTATCCAAGATTACTGAGGCAGTGGCATATATGAGCTCATTGGTTCCTGCAATGCTGGTAGTGGGGATGGTGAGTAGAGCTGTGTTAATGTCTGCAAGCATCTCTCCTGACGGGACTTTGTCAGGAAGCCGGGGCAGTCGTACTCTTCGTCATGTTGCCGTCTGCTTTCGTCTAGCCACAGTCTTCATCTCCAGTTTCTGGATCTCCAGTTTCGATAGTAGCTTCCTTCTATTATGTTAGAATACTGAACTACCAGTTGCTTTTTGGTCAATGGGGAAGTTGGTCTTCTGATCATCCATAGATCCCACATGCATTGGGTCTGCTGCACAGTAGCATTCCAACAGTTCCATGTTGTCAGTCATTTACCATGTACAACTTATTCCAGTAGCCCATTTCCCATCAGTGTGTCCTGGTGCCTCAACAACTGACATGTACCTTGTTAACGCAGGTGACATCTGAGCCAGTATGGCTTTATTTATTTTTATCTCGCTCATGTTTTCGAGGTAGGCTGGGGGAGTAGCATGGGGGTCCAGCCTGGGGACCCTTGCTGGATGTGTGTACTGACCGGGTTTGAAGAAAAAAAAAAAAAAAAAAAAAAAAAAAAAAAAAAAAAAGTAGTTGTGTGCACATCCAATCCTGATTAGGCCAGGTGCAGGATAATCAATAATTGCAGACTAAAACAAAAAAACAAAAAAAAAAACAAACGTGTGTGTGTGTGTGTGTGTGATATATATATATATATATATATATATACACACACACACACACACACACACACACACACACACACACACACACACATCTATATTATAATAGCCAAGTGGCCTCTCTGTGTGCATGTGTGTGTATGGTTTCGATCACACAAAAACCGGGGAGAGCTGACATTTGCCATTTGGCATGCTTATGTATTTTGGGTGAAGGATGAATGCTGTGAAAATGGAAAGTTGATAGGACAAATATTTTTGGAGAAATTAGCAATTTTAGCTAACCATTAATCAATGGATGCTCTGCTGCAATGCACCATGGGAGTTTGGGTTTTAAGGTTTTAAATGCTGCTACTGTGATTTATGTTAGTTTGACAGTGTTGTTAGTGTTATTGATTTATTGTGTTTTTGTAGCACAACAGTTTACTTAAGTCTCATGCTGCTATTACCATGAGAGACCTAAGTATCATGTTAGCACCATGAGTGAAATGTTTAATGGTTTTAATATCTTCACCTCTTGTCTTTGTTTGTCAAATTAAAACCACCTGCTTACAGCAGCCATGCGTGCATGCCTGCTGCTAACTACTTTCTGGACCCACGCCATTCCAGCAGGTGATGGTAAGTCATCTTTATATTAAAATTGTGTGTGTGAGCTTATTTATTTAAAGTGTAAGTACCTGATATCATTGTAAATATGTTAAAAATACATGGATGACACAAGAAAGTGAAAACACTTATTTCCATTGTGGTCCATTTAAAAATCAAATGACAAAATAGAAGTAGAAATAAAATAATAGTGTATATGATAACAAAAACCTAAACAATTGACAGTAAATTAACATTTAAAAATTACATAATTAACAAAATAAAAAGGTTGCGTCCTAAAAATTGTTGAGGTCTTAGGTTCTAAAAACATTCTGGACTCACATGCCATTCCAACTCATACAAGCTTTGCTTAATTTATTACCACCCTTACCACAAAAATGTCAGCTACCTATTTTAAAAAGACTACCCAATCTACAGTCCATGGATCCCCATGGGCAACACACTAGTACACACATACACATGCCACAAACTGAAACGTTAAATGTCATACATATAATGTGTCAAAATGTAAGCCACAAGTTAGAGTCAAGTATTATGACCACTTTAATCTATCTTTAACTCATATACGAGGTCTATTAGAAAAGTATCCGACCTTATTATTTTTTTCAAAAACCATATGGATTTGAATCACGTGTGATTACATCAGACATGCTTGAACCCTCGTGGGCATGCGAGAGTTTTTTCACGCCTGTCGGTTACGTCATTCGCCTGTGGGCAGTCTTTGAGTGAGGTGTCGTCCACCCGCTCGTCGATTTTTTTCATTGTTTAGGAATGGCTCAGAGACTGTTGCTTTGTTTGATAAAATTTTTTTAAAAACTGTAAGGCACAACTGAGTGGACACCATTCAATAAATTCAGCTGGTTTTTGGTAAAAATTTTAACGGCTGATGAGAGATTTTGGTCTGGTAGTGTCGCTTTAAGGACGGTCCACGGCGCCTGACGGCGATCTGCGCTTCGAGGCGGCAGCGTCTCGCCGTTTCAAGTTGAAAACTTCCACATTTCAGGCTCTGTTGACGCAGTAAGTCGTCAGAGAACAGAGAACTTTCAGAAGAAGTCGGCATGAGGAGTTTATTCGGACATTCCATTGTTAACGGTCATTTTGTAATGAAAGAACGTGCGGGCAGAGTCGCATGTCGGGCTGGACCCGACCGCGGGGGGTCGCGGCAGGAAAAACACCTCCGTTGGAAATCTTAACGGGCAAGTTGGAACATGCCCAAGCTGTTAAACAATTTCTCAGTTACTCACTTGTTGAAAGCCATTAAAAGCCGCCTGAATTCTACAAATGGTTTTCAACACGGAGGTGTTTTTCCTGTCGCGGCGCACACAGATTTGCCGAGTCGTCACGGAAACGACTCGGCGAATTTGCGCGTACGTCTTTCATTAAGAAAATGTCCTTAAACAGTGGAATGTCCGCATAAATTCCTCATGCCGGCCTCTTCTGAATCTTCTCTGTTCTCTCACGATGTCCTGGGTGAATTAAGCCTTAAATTAGGATGTTTTCAGCTCGAAACAGGCCGACGACAGCGCCTGGAAGCGCTGCAGGACGTCCCGCTCCGTGGGAAGTCCTTACACCGACAGAAACACCCCATAATCTCTCATCAGCCGTTAAACTTTTCACAGAAAACCAGCTTAATTTCTCGAATAGTGTCCACTCAGATATTCCTCACAGATCCAGAAAAAATTTTGATAAAGCAACGCGCGCCGTCTCGAGCAGCGTGTGAAACAAAGGAATTCAGCTGAGAGGGCGGGACCACATCTCACTCAAGGCCTGCCCACAGGGAAATGACGTCACCGACACGCGTGAAAAAACTCACGCATGCGCACGAGGGTTCAAGCATGATTGGTGTAATCGCATGTCATTCAAATCCATATAGTTAAAAAAATAAATAAAAGGGTCGGTTTATTATCTAAGAGACCTCGTACATGTCTCCACACTAGGCCCATTTACTGTGATATTCACCAGTGTGAAGTTGGCAGCAGGTTCGATATCCGAATACAAAGTTGGCACAGAGTTCAATATTCAAATATGGAGCCAGCTCTACATTCAGTTCCCACCACTCTCTAAGAATGCATTGTCAGATTGTACTTTAAGAACACACTTCAGTGTGCCATCCTATACACACTACTGCCTTACAACAATCCATCCAACTTCTAGTTCCAAGATGATAGCCAAAACCAGATGCTGACAATGGCCAAGAAAGTATCCACTGTGCCAGCCTAGACAAGACAATTCTGCAATCGCCCATCCAAGATGGTCAAAACCAGGTGGTGTCTTGGGTGGCACAGTGGCAATTTAGCATACAACAAGGCAGAGACAACAAACCCCTCCTGTTATAGAAAATCCCAGTATGTCAAACAACAAGGTCAATGGCCAAGAAACTATCCACTCTGCCACCCTAGAAAAGATGGTTTTGCAACCGCCCATCCAAGATGGTTAAAAAAAAAAAAAAAAAAAAAAAAAACGGAAAAGGCTATTTGCAGATAAGTCATACAATGAACATTACACGCCCAACTGTTGAGCAGATAATTATAATGTCTTACCTTATTTGCCCAACCGTGATCATGTATTTGACATGTTTGTGCATCTAAACTACGTTTTTATACCACTTTTTTAAGGTTCTATTGCGGCATGAAAAGCAACGTATGTTTGACACATTTAACAGCGCCGTCTTTAATTACTGCGAAAACACTGCAATGGATGAAAGCAGACAAGCTTCATAAGCATTTTGAACGGAAGTCTGTTAACGACGACAAAACAGTTTTTGAACAAAATGCTGCTTGTTGGCTGTAAGATGGTGTTAGTTTGACACAGTTCCTTGGGTGTGATAAGCCAAACAGAACCGCTTTAGATCACAGCCCCTCTGCGGGCTGCGAACCCTCCCGCAGCCAGTGAGAAAATATCCGCCCCCCCCACGTTGAATCCGAAAATGAATTTACAAGTGCGCTCATTGGTCGGTTGTGGTTGGGCATATATGCTTGTGTATTTACTTTACTGAACCAACGGTTGGGCGTATGGCCACTCCGAGAGAAAACAAAACAAAAAAAAACAAAAAACAGATGGTGTCGTGGGTGGTACAGTGGATGGTTTCTGGGCCACTGTCTTTATTGTTGGACATATTGGGACTTTCCAATTGTTACACAACTAAACTAAAGGAGTTAAGACATCTTGAATGCAGTATCTTTGTTTATACAAGTAGTTCCAAGTTTTGCCGCCAGTGGTGGTGGTGACCAAGTGGTTAATGCGCTTGGTTTCAGAAGGTTCTAGGTTCAAATCCCACTCCTGCCACATTTCTCCATGTAATGTGGAGTTGCATCAGGAAGGGCATCCGGCGTAAAACCTATGCCAATTCAACATGAAGATCCACCTTGGATTTGCTGTGGCGACCCTGAGTGCAAACAAGGGAGGAAGCCGAAGGGACTTACTTTTTTCCAAGTTTGCCACCAGTCTTGCCGTGCAAATAGCCAAATGAGAGTTATGGCCACAGCCTTTCAGTATCATCTTGGAACTGGAAGTTGGCTGGATTGTTGCAGGGCAGCAGTGTGTATAGGATGGTACACTGGAGTATGTTCTTAACGTAGTCAAATATTGAGCAGGCTTCGCATTTGAATATCGGACCCGGTGCCAGCACCGGGTCAGTGCGACATTCAGAAACGACAAACTGCTGAGTAAGTTCTCCGGACAAAACACTGCTGTGTGTTTAATATGTAGCTAGCACAACTTTTCAGGCTGGACTTTTCAAAAAGCTGTCACATTATTGTTACCGTTATAATATTATAATTATTAAAAAAAAAAAAAAAAAAAACTCACCTGTGGCTGCAAACAAGAACAAAGCCACCGAAACCAGGCCGTAGAGGAACATGTTTAGTACGACACCTCACCACCTGAAATAACGACAGCAAAATGACACAAATACTTCACTGCGTCGAGAATAAAACAAAATCTTGAAATTTTCCAGTTATTTTCCGTCATATCAGTGTTGTTTTTAACCGTAAACACAGCGTTCCTCACCTGTCGGTTCCGCCGCCGCCGCCGCCCTGCTCTGCCGCTTTAACAGGTAACACTTCGGTCACACTCACTTCCGGTGTTGTGGATGAATCGGAGTCCCTGTAAATATTTGTCGTCTTCTTCCTCCTCCGTGAGAGTTTCACGCTGGACAGATCACATTTACAGAAATATTTCACTTAGTGTATTTTAAATTCTATTTCGCCTCGTATCTATTGTTTTCTGTGGGTTGTTTTATAGCACATGTTTGGAACACTGTGTTACATTTTCGTTCGGTCCACTTTTGAAGACTTTTTTTTTTTTTTCTCAATACATTTTTGCATCCTAAACAAATAAACAATTTTGCTAATCAGTTCCAAATCTTTTACTTCGTCTGTTTTATTTGTCTATTTTTATTTATTTATTTATATTGATTTTTATGACCACAATAGCCCATAAGTCTTCGGGTTTTTTTGTATTATTGTCGCAATATGAAAAAGTTAAATATATTCTGTTTTTACATTTTTCTTTTAAGTACATGTTGAATTTCAAATCTATCAATCATGTGTGTGTGTGTGTGTGTGTGTGTGTGTGTGTGTGTGTGTGTGTGTGTGTGTGTGTGTGTGTGTGTCTTTCTCTCAATATATTCTTTAACAACTCATTTTTTAAGTCAAGTATCTGCACTTTCAG
The DNA here is from genome assembly GCF_902500255.1 of Thalassophryne amazonica. NCBI lineage: Eukaryota > Metazoa > Chordata > Actinopteri > Batrachoidiformes > Batrachoididae > Thalassophryne > Thalassophryne amazonica. The sequence continues at coordinate 84,368,318 of NC_047111.1, forward strand.
TTAAATTCTTTCATATACTTTATTTCTCGAACATGCTCCAGACAAGAAACTGAAAACTAAAACAACAAGCACTGAAAACTAATTTTGAGCCATCATGCAAAAAAACTATCCAACAACCAGGTGGCCAAAATAGATGTGCTTGTAATCTTACATGCATTCAGTTCTTGAATACAATTTTACCGTGTGGTTTCACTCAAGAAGCACTTTGAAAATGTCAGAATAGTGTCTCTGATAGCAAAGAACAAGACAATAACCAAGCACTTAAATGTTCTTAAAGGGATTGTATTGTGCAAAATCTGTTTATATTTCCATTTTACCATTAAATATATGGGAATTTTATATTAAACAGGCTCACTGTCTCACAGCTCTTCAACTATGCATGTTGACATAATTTAGTCACATTTTATACTACAACATATGTCACAAAACAATATAGTAAAGATAACTAAAAGACCACTAAAGATGCCCCAAATCTGTAGGGAAAGAGGGCATGGCCTGCAACAGCTCCTTTCTCTTTTAGGAGCAGTCACAGAAACTGATTGTTTATTGGATACTTTAAAATTGGTCATTTTCAGGATGCACCAGCGATGAATATGTGGCTACAAATGGGAATATTTGTTTTTAATGTAAAAATAAGATGTTGCTGGCTATATTTTTACACTGACTTAGTTTTTGAGCTGTGCACCTCCACTCCTGGTCCCTGTGAGTGCTCGTTTTTTCTCTGCTTTGGTGTTGGGCTTGAGTCCATAAGATCATGGGTTCAAATCCCCGCCTAACTGGAAAATCACTAAGGGCCCTTGGGCAAGGCCTTTAATCCCCTATTGCTCCCGGTGTGTAATGAGCGCCTTGTATGGCAGCACCCTGACATCGGGGTGAATGTGAAGCATTATTGTAAAGTGCTTTGAGCGTCTGATACAGATGGAAAAGCACTATATAAATTCAGTCCATTTACCATTTACCATTACCATGATGAAGAGGTGGATACAATGCATCCTTTAAGGTTCTCTGCTTCTGTTGCTGAAGGACTCAAGGTAATCAACAGTTAACAAGGCAACAGTTTGAGTCATAACACCTGTAAGACGATCCACTCTCAGGTATCAGTCTGACAGTTCAGTGGAAAAACAGGCTGGACAAGAAAAACTACAAGGCAGCTTTATGTGAGGAAATAGTAAGTTCCTTCAGCTTCTCCCTTTGGGCTCACCACAGCAGATTAGGTACAGATTTGCATGGTGATTCGGCACAAGTTTTACACCATTTTCACTTCTTGGCACAAATTCACATAACATGGAGAACTGGCATGGTTGGTCTTGAACCAGGAAACTGCTTGGCCACCACAGGAATGAATGCTAGGAAATGAAAGGAATCATAAGTCACAGGCAAGCAGTTCCTACAGAAACTTGAAGTTTTCATTTTTGCACCCGTGGTTACAAAGATTTATGACTTATTTATTTATTGGACCACAACACTGAATATGAACAATACATTGAAAGTTTCACTTTCTTCCATTATAACTGAGAAGGGAATGATGGGATGAATCATATTTTTAATGTCAGTTGCTTGCAATGGTACTTACCACATCACAACAGTACATCAAAATTATATTGCAGTTTACATTTTATTTAAAAAAGTGCACAGTTGCAAGTTTATGCTGTCTTCCAAAAGTGAAACGTATAGTGCATCCAGAAAGTATTCACAGCGCTTCACTTTTCCCATATGTCATTCATTATGTTACAGCCTTATTCAAAAATCAAAGTCAAAAGTTAAAGTGTCTTTATTTGTCTACCTAAGGAGAAATTTGCCTTGGACAGGGTCTGCTACACAACAACACATCCAGTACATAGCACCCATACATCAAAACAACAACATAGTAAGTCAAAGGTTAAAATATAAATACTCAACATTCTTAACATCTTTGTGCAAATTCCGCAATACATAACCTTATGCTATCTTCCCTGAACTATCTGCTGATTTATGAGCTTCACTGATAATGGAATAAATGAATGTTTATATCGATTATATTTACAAAGAGGAACCCTGTACCTCCTTCCTGAATCAAGTAAAATATATTCAGAGTGCAGTCCATGAGACACATCTGTTAAAATATTGTCTGCACATCTGAGAACATCTGACAATGGGGAAAATTGGGGGGAAAATGGGGAAAATTCATTTTCCCCCCAAAGTTCTACTCACAACACCCCATAATGACAACATGAAAACAGTTTATTTTTTATTTTTGCAAATTTATTAAAAATAAATAACTAAGAAATCACATGTACATAAGTATTCACACCCTTTTCTCAATACTTTGTTGATGCACCTTTGGCAGCAATTACAGCCTCAGGTCTTCTTGAATATGATGTCACAAGCTTGGTGCACCTCTCAAGCTCCATCAGGTTGGATGGGCAGCATCAGTGCACAGCCGTTTTCAGATCTTTACAGAGATGTTCAATCGGAATGGCTGGGCCACTCAAGAACATTCACAGAGTTGTCCTGAAGACCCTCCTTTGATATCTTGGCTGTGGGTTTAGTGTCCTTGTCCTGCTGAAAGATGAACCGTCACCCAATCTGAGGGAGTGCTCTGGAGCAGGTTTTCATTCAGGATGTCTGTATTCATTCCTACATTCATCTTCCCCTCAGTCCTGACTAATCTCCCAGTTCCTACCACTGAAAACATCTCCACAGCATGGACCAATACAGGTACTACTAAAGTCAAGTCAATTTGAATGAAATAAAATCAAGGTACCAGCCCAGCCACTTGCTAAAATATTCTACCAACTTAGTGAACTATTAGGTTATTAATACCAAATTCATAGCCAATCCCTCAACACGGCTTTAGTCCCGTCAGGGCTCTGGTTACAGGGCCGTCAGACACAATATTATTACCTCCGCCAAGGAGGTTATGTTTTCGGTCATGTCTGTTTGTTGGTTGGTTGGTTTGTTGGCAGGATTACTCAAAAAAATCCTCAACAGATTTCAATGAAATTTTTTTTCCAGGGGTGTATCTTGGCCTAACTTAGAAGTCATAAAATTTTGGTAATGATCCGGAACATGATCCAGATCCAGTAATTTTTTTAAGGATTCTTTATCATTGTAGGATAGGGCCAATTTCAACATTTTTGCATCTAACTTCATGAAGACGGGTCACAAAGGCTGAACAAAAATTAAGTTACGACACAACAATAATTTATCATTTGTTTCTCCTCATTGAATAAACTTGTTATTAGAAAATAAAAAAAAACTTGTGTAGTTCATACAGTTTCTCTTTATGAATGCATTTGCTGAAGATCTAAGGGAGTAACCCTCTGGGGCTGACACTGTCGTATACGATGGCTGAGACCAAGCTTTGCTAAATTATAAATAACCTTTTAATGATATGAGATAGAAACTTACTTTTTTTTGCTGAAAAGTCAAGCCACCATCCACCATCTCTGTACTCCTCATAGAAGCTGTGTGATGATGTGAGCAATGTGTGCCCAATTGGAATTGGTTCACCGTCACATGGTTTTCCAAAATCCAATCATAGGGCAGATTCACCTCACATGACACACCAAAGATTGTTTTTAGGAGTGATGTGTTACTAGTTTATTATAGTTTGCTGTGTGTTTTGAATAAATGTGTGTGGAAAATTATTTCCGCTTTACTTTTTCCTTTCTTACTTCTGATTGTAAACCTTTATTACACTTATAAAACACAACTATAGCATAGGTATTTTGAAAGTACAGGTTGTCCTGAAAAAAAGAGACATAAAACTTGATTGTGGGAGAGATTGTGTGCAGGGAGAGCTGTTAACAGCAATAATAAAACATTTATGCCTGGCGAGTGAACTGTCCAAAAAAATACCAGAGGGTAAACCACTGAATCTGAAAGATGATGGTAGATGCGTGAAACGATGTGGAATAAGTCTCATTGCCAGAGGGTATTTCATGTGACGTCAGTGACCCTATGGCCTTGGCGGAGGTTTGCGCTCTCTGAGTGCTTCTAGTTTTGAAGTAATTTACAACACTCTTAACCAAATATGTGGAATATTCTTCTCTTTTTTTAAAAATTATAATAAATATATAAGCCATCCATAAAATGGCTGAGATTATTCATATAGTCCATTAACAGCATCTCTGGTCAGATTACTCATCTTTGCACGTTGAAATATTCCCTCCACATTTTTGCAATTTAGAATCAACAATTTAGATTCATCAGGCAGCCCCCTAAGTACTGAACTGGCGTATTTTTCAAATATTATATGTAAAATACTAACAGGCCTCCTTTTTACTCTATAATCTCTAGAATACTGAATTAAATCCCTTCCCATCATATTAATAGTAGTTAATGGAGCAATAAGGAAACAATGGTGGATATTCCATTCCAATCTTTTGGAATTAACCATTAACATATATTTGTAATTTGTCATTTCAAACCGGTAAATTTCCCAATGAAATGAAAATAGCCAAAGTTGTACCGCTGTATAAGACTGGGGATAGACACCACTTCATAAATTATAGGCCTGTTTCTTTGCTTCCACAATTTTCCAAAATATTAGAAAAATTATTCAACAATAGATTACATACATTTATAAACAAACATAAATTACTTATTGACAGTCAATATGGATTTAGAGCAAATAGTTCAACATCACTGGCATTAATAGAATCAGTTGAGGAGATCACAAATGCCATAGATCATAAATTACATTCAGTTGGAATATTCATAGACCTTAAAAAAGCTTTCGACACAATCAATCATGATATATTAATCAATAAACTTGAACGGTATGGGATCAGGGGATTAGTGTTGCACTGGATGAGAAGTTATTTGAGTAACAGAAAACAATTTGTGAAGTTGGGGGAATATACATCATCATGCTTGGACATTGCTTGTGGTGTTCCACAGGGGTCAGTATTGGGTCCGAAACTCTTTTTACTTTATATAAATGATATTTTTAATGTGTCCAAGATATTAAAATTAGTATTATTTGCAGATGACACAAGTATTTTTTGTTCTGGGGGGGATTTGCAGAAACTACTAAGGAACATCACTACAGAAAGGGGAAAGCTGAAAATGTGGTTTGACAGAAATAAATTATCATTAAACTTAACTGAAATAAAATATATGTTATTTGGCAATTGTAATAAAGACATACAAGTGCAGTTACAAGTACAGGGGGTGGATATTGAAAGAGTATATGAAACTAAGTTTCTTGGGGTGATAATTGATGATAAAATAAAATGGAAGTCTCATATAAAACATATACAGAGCAAACTGTCAAGAAGCATTTCAGTTCTGAACAAAGTTAAATACATTCTGGACCACAACTCACTCCGCATTCTTTATTGCTCACATATTTACACTATTGTGCAGAGGTCTGGGGCAATAAATATAAATGTACAACACAACCATTATTCATACTGCAGAAAAGAGCTATAAGAATAATTCATAATACTGGTTATAGAGACCACACAAATTCAGTATTCTTAAAATCAAAAATTTTAAAATTTACTGCACTGAAAAAAGTGAAACACAGTGCACTTCATTCAAAGTACTTATTTACATTGGTCTAATGGAAAATTGTGGTTTCTAGTTTAAATCTGCTGGAATCATTTTACAAAATCATAAATACACATTGTGAGAAACTAAAAAAATTAGCTGTAACAAATTACATCAATTTTTTTAAGTTGATCCAAAGTAGCATTTTTTTCAGTGTGGTCTGGTTCATTTTCAATCAGTACAAATCGTGTATAAAGCAATAAACAATTTACTTCCTGGAAATATTAAAAATATGTTCTTTAATAGAGTAGGGGATTATAATCTGAGAAGGGAGTTTAACTTAAAACATCAGTGGGCACGTACAACATTAAAAGGTTTTTGTATTTCTGTTTGTGGAATGAGGATGTGGAACAGACTGAGTGTGGAGCTCAAGCAATGTCCAAGCATGAACCAGTTTAAGCAGCGGTATAGGTACATGGTTTTTTTCTAGGTATAAGGAGGAGGAAGGGTGTTGAGGGTTAGGGTGTTTTGTTGATCATTGTTTAGTTGTGTGCACTTTGTTTTTCTATCTTGTAAATATGTAGCATAAAATCACACGCATTGCATATGTATGTACAACCCCTGGCAAAAAATTATGGAATCATGAAAAACAAAAGAACGCTCCAACACATCGCTAGTATTTTCTTGCACCACCTCTGGCTTTTATAACAGCTTGCAGTCTCTGAGGCATGGACTTAATGAGTGACAAACAGTACTCTTCATCAATCTGGCTCCAACTTTCTCTGCTGTTGCCAGATCAGCTTTGCAGGTTGGAGCTTTGTCATGGACCATTTTCTTCAACTTCCACCAAAGATTTTCAATTGGATTAAGATCCGGACTATTTGCAGGCCATGACATTGACCCTATGTGTCTTTTTGCAAGGAATGTTTTCACAGTTTTTGCTCTATGGCAAGATGCATTATCATCTTGAAAAATTATTTCATCATCCCCAAACATCCTTTCAATTGATGGGATATTAAAAGTGTCCAAAATATCAACGTAAACTTGTGCGTTTATTGATGATGTAATGACAGCCATCTCCCCAGTGCCTTTACCTGACATGCAGCCCCATATCATCAATGACTGTGGACATTTACATGTTCTCTTCAGGCAGCCATCTTTATAAATCTCATTGGAACGGCACCAAACAAAAGTTCCAGCATCATCACCTTGCCCAATGCAGATTCGAGATTCATCACTGAATATGACTTTCATCCAGTCATCCACAGTCCACGATTGCTTTTCCTTAGCCCATTGTAACCTTGTTTTTTTCTGTTTAGGTGTTAATGATGGCTTTTGTTTAGCTTTTCTGTATGTAAATCCCATTTCCTTTAGGCGGTTTCTTACAGTTCAGTCACAGACGTTGACTCTAGTTTCCTCCCATTCGTTCCTCATTTGTTTTGTTGTGCATTTTCGTACATTTTCGACATATTGCTTTAAGTTTTCTGTCTTGACGCTTTGATGCCTTCCTTGGTCTACCAGTATGTTTGCCTTTAACAACCTTCCCATGTTGTTTGTATTTGGTCCAGAGTTTAGACACAGCTGACTGAACAACCAACATCTTTTGCAACATTGCGTGATGATTTACCCTCTTTTAAGAGTTTAATAATCCTGTTGTGAAAGTGTAGGTACACGGACCCACAACAGAGGGCGTAAATGAACGGGCAATGGATAAGCCAAACAGTAACAATTTAATGTTGTAAATTGTGCACAACGGAATACAGACAACAACAAGTTTGGAACTACAGTCAATTACACGTTGGGTGACGTGTGGGCATGCTTGAGGATAGGAGACGCCCGTCCAGAACCGAGCCGGATCCCACACGGCCCTCACCGCCCTCACCTCCAACGGATCTGAAGAACACTGGAGCCGCCAAGTCCTGAGTCCCCAGGTGGCCACCGTCTCCAGCTGTCAGACCTGGCACTGCTGGCAGAGAACAAAAACAGCACAGGTGAGTGTGAGTACGCACACTCAGTAATCCCACAGTCTGTGTTATTTTGGGAGGGAGCACCTCCACCTCCAATCACACACTCGTGCAGCTCCTGTTTAACCACTTATCTGGTTGGGGTGTGAGGCGAAGCCATCGCTAATTACACCAAACGCCAATCCAGCAGATAAGGAAACATCACAGGAAAACGGCTGCAAAAGAGTTCAGACTATTATTCAGTTCTCAGTACAGCAGAGAATTACCTCCAAGGTAGCTGATTTCTCGGCGGGGAGGTAGAGTTGCAGTCCGGCCTTTATGGTGGTGGTGATGTGGATGAGTGACAGCTGGTGCTGATGACGAGTGACAGCTGTCACTCCCGGTTGCTATGACGCCCTCTCGTGCTTGAAGCCCGCACTTCAAGCAGGGCACCATCTGGTGGTGGTGGGCCAGCAGTACCTCATCTACAGCGGCCCACACAACAGGACCCCCCCCTCAACGGGCGCCTCCTGACGCCTGACCAGGCTTGTCCGGGTGCCGCCGTTAGAAGTCGGCCAGGAGGGCCGGGTCCAGGATGAAGCTCCTCTTCACCCAGGAGCGTTCTTCGGGTCCATACCCCTCCCAGTCCACCAAATACTGGAACCCCCCGGCCCTTCCGACGGACGTCCAGGAGCCGGCGCACGGTCCAAGCCGGCTCCCCGTCAATGATCCGGGCAGGAGGCGGCACCGGTCCGGGGGTACAGAGGGGTGAAACGTGGTGAGGTTTGATGCATGACACATGGAAAACCGGGTGGATCCGCAGCGAAGCTGGCAGCTTCAGCTTCACTGCGGCTGGACTGAGGATTTTGAGTATGGTGAAAGGTCCAATGTATCTGTCCTTTAACTTCTGGGATTCCACTTGCAGGGGAATGTCTTTTGTGGAAAGCCAAACCTCCTGCCCAGGCTGATACGTAGGGGCAGGGGCACGCTGGCGGTCTGCATGGTTCTTGGCCCTCGTCCGGGCTTTGAGCAGGGCAGAGCGGGCGGTACGCCACACCCGACGGCACCTTCTCAGATGGGCCTGGACCGAGGGCACCCCGACCTCTCCCTCCACTAGCCGGAACAATGGGGGCTGGTACCCCAAACACACCTCAAACGGGGAGAGGCCGGTAGTAGACGATACTTGGCTATTATGAGTGTACTCGATCCAGGCCAGGTGGTTACTCCAGGCCATCGGGTGTGCGGAGGTCACACAGCGGAGGGCCTGCTCCAATTCCTGGTTCGCCCGCTCTGCTTGTCCGTTCGTCTGAGGATGGTACCCGGACGAGAGACTCACGGTGGCCCCCAGTTCCCTGCAGAAACTCCTCCAGACCTGAGAGGAGAACTGAGTACCACGGTCTGAGACAATATCTGATGGAATCCCATGCAGACGCACGACGTGGTGGACCAGGAGGTCTGCAGTCTCCTGGGCCGTCGGGAGCTTCGGGAGGGCCACGAAGTGGGCCGCCTTGGAGAACCGGTCCACTATCGTGAGGATGGTAGTCATGCCCTGGGACGGCGGGAGGCCCGTGACAAAGTCCAGGCCGATGTGAGACCAGGGGCGATGAGGCACGGGCAGAGGCTGGAGGAGGCCTTGGGCCTTGTGGTGGTCAGCTTTGCCCCTGGCACAGGTGGTGCAGGCCTGGACATACTCCCGGATGTCGGCTTCCATAGACGCCCACCAGAAGCGCTGCCGGACCACTGCCACGGTCCTTCGCACCCCTGGATGACAGGAGAGCTTGGAACCATGACAGAAGTCTAGGACCGCAGCCCTGACCTCTGGTGGGACGTACAATTTGTCCTTCGGACCTGTCCCCGGGTCTGGGCTCCGTGTCAGGGCCTCCCGGACGGTCTTCTCCACGTCCCAGGTGAGGGTGGCCACGACAGTGGACTCGGGGATAATGGTTTCCGTCGGGTCTGACAGCTCTGTCTTGACCTCCTCTTTGTGCACCCGGGACAGGGCGTCAGATCGTTGGTTCTTCGTCCCGGGGCGGTAGGTGATCCGAAAGTCAAAACGCCTGAAAAACAGTGACCAGGGGGCTTGCCTGGGCTTCAGACGCCTGGCGGTCCGAATGTACTCCAGGTTCCAATGGTCCGTGAAAACCGTAAATGGTACTGATGCTCCCTCCAACAGGTGTCTCCACTCCTAAAGAGCCTCCTTCACCGCAAGAAGTTCACGATTGCCGACGTCATAGTTCCTTTCAGCCGAGGTCAACCTGCGGGAAAAGTAGGCACATGGATGGAGAACCTTGTCGGACTCCCCACTCTGGGATAGCACGGCTCCTATCCCTGAGTCAGAGGCGTCCACTTCAACTGTAAACTGGCGATTGGGATCGGGCTGCACCAGAACTGGTGTAGTCGAGAACCGGCGTTTCAATTCCCTAAACGCGGCTTCGCACCGATCCGACCAGGTGAAGGGGACTTTTATGGAGGTCAGGGCTGTCAGGGGGCTAACTACCTGACTGTAGCCCCTGATGAACCTCCGGTAGAAATTTGCAAAACCGAGGAACTGTTGCAGTTTCCTATGGTTTGTTGGTTGGGGCCAATCTCTCACCGCCGCAACCTTGGCTGGATCAGGGGTGACAGAGTTGGAGGAGATTATGAACCCCAGGAAGGACAAAGAAATGCGGTGAAACTTGCACTTCTCGCCCTTCACAAACAGCCGGTTCTCCAACAACCGCTGCAGGACCTGACGTACATGCTTGACATGGGTCTCAGGATCCGGAGAAAAGATGAGTATATCGTCTAGATATACGAAGACAAACCGATGCAGGAAGTCCCGCAAGACGTCATTAACCAACGCTTGGAACATCGCGGGCGCATTGGTGAGGCCGAACGGCATGACCAGGTACTCAAAGTGACCTAACGGGGTGTTAAATGCCGTCTTCCACTCGTCTCCTTCCCGGATCCGAACCAGGTGATAAGCATTCCTAAGATCCAATTTTGTGAAAATTTGGGCTCCATGCAAGGGCGTGAACACTGAATCCAACAGAGGTAACGAGTATCGGTTGTGAACCGTGATCTCGTTCAGCCCTCTGTAATCAATGCATGGACGGAGTCCGCCGTCTTTCTTGCCCACAAAAAAGAAACCAGCACCCATCGGGGAGGTGGAGTTCCGGATCAACCCGGCAGCTAACGAGTCCCGGATGTAGGTCTCCATTGATTCGCGTTCCAGACGTGAGAGGTTGTACAGCCTGCTGGACGGGTACTCAGCGCCCGGGATCAAATCAATGGCACAATCGTATGGACGGTGCAGGGGCAGCGTGAGTGCCAGATCCTTGCTGAAGACGTCAGCAAGGTCATGGCACTCGGCTGGCACCGCCGCCAGATTGGGGGGGACTAAAACCTCCTCCTTAGCTGTCACACTGGGTGGAACCGAGGATCCTAAACACTCCCGATGGCAGGTTTCGCTCCACTGAACCACAACCCCAGACGACCAATCAATCTGGGGATTGTGTTTTAACACCCATGGAAAACCCAGAATCACTCGGGAGGTAGAAGGTGTTACATAAAACACAATCTCCTCCCTGTGATTTCCAGACGCAACCAATGTCACTGGCTGTGTCTGGTGTGTGATTAGTGGAAGAAGAGTGCCATCTAGTGCCCGCACCGACAATGGTGACGGTAAGGCCACTAGAGGGAGCCCAACCTCCTTTGCCCTTCTGCTATCCAGCAGATTCCACTCTGACCCCGTGTCCACCAGTGCTGGGGCGTGAAGGGTTAGATCCGCACTCAGGATCGTGACTGGGATGCGTGCAGATTTTCGGGGTCTCCCCGCGTGGGTATTGTGACCCACCCTTAGCCCAGTCTCTAAGGACGAGTGCTGCTGTATTAACTGTTTGGGGCATTTTTTCTGTGTGTGCTCGGTTGAGCTGCAGAGAAAACACTCCCCACGGATCAGCCTCCTTTGTCTCTGATCTGATCGCCTTTTAGCCCTGCTCGTTTCCATAGCAACGTCAGCAGGGGGAGCTGTCGTCACGTGGAGTGCCCTGGCTATGGAGCGTGGGGAAGTCAGCTCCATTTCGGACCCGGGAGGAAGAGGGACGGCTTGTGCCTGACCACGCCCTTCGTCTCACTCCCGTCGGTGTTCTGTTAATCGGTTGTCTAACCGTATAACCAGGTCGATAAGCCCGTCTAAATCCCGTGGCTCGTCCTTCACCACCAGGTGCTCCTTAAGGACCAGGGACAGTCTGTTTACAAAGGCGGCGCAGAGCGCAACAGAATTCCAGCCAGCTCGCGCTGCCGCGATGCGGAAGTCGACTGCATACTTCGCTGCGCTCCGACACCCCTGTCTTATCGACAGCAGCACGCTTGAAGCGCTCTCGCCTCTATGAGGGTGGTCGAACACCTGTCGGAACTCCCTCACAAACCCAGCGTATGTCGTTAGTAGCCGTGAATCTGCTCCCAGAGCGCCGTAGCCCAGGCGCGTGCCTCTCCTCAAAGCAAATTTATAACGTAAGCCACCCGGCTAGCGTCTGACGCGTACATGACGGGACGCTGTGAAAAGATGAGCGAGCACTGCATCAAAAAGTCCGCGCACGTCTCCACACAGCCTCCTTACGGCTCCGGAGGGCTTATGTATGCTTCAGGGGAAGGTGGGGGGGGGGGGGGGGGGGGTTCGTTGAACGACCAGTGGAATGTCTGTTTCTGGCATTTGGTCAGCAGGAGGAGGTGCTGCAGCAGTGCCCTGGGCATGCGCTTCCACCTGGGCGGTGAGAGCCTCCATCCTTCGATTGAGAACAATGCTCTGCTCGGTAATTAAGTCCAACCGAGCAGTAAAAGCGGTTAAGATGTGCTGCAGCTCACCTAACACGCCTCCTGCTGGCGCCTGTGCACCTCGCTCTTCCATTGGCTGTTCAAGCGATGGTTGACGCCCCTCGGGATCCATGACGCTGGCCGAGAAATCCTGTTGTGAAAGTGTAGGTACACGGACCCACAACAAGGGGCGTAAATGAACGGGCAATGGATAAGCCAAACAGTAACAATTTAATGTTGTAAATTGTGCACAACGGAATACAGACAACAACAAGTTTGGAACTACAGTCAGTTACACATTGGGTGACGTGTGGGCATGCTTGAGGATAGGAGACGCCCGTCCAGAACCGAGCCGGATCCCACACGGCCCTCACCGCCAACGGATCTAAAGAACACCGGAGCCGCCAAGTCCTGAGTCCCCAGGTGGCCACCGTCTCCAGCTGTCAGACCTGACACTGCTGGCAGAGAACAAAAACAGCACAGGTGAGTGTGAGTACGCACACTCAGTAATCCCACAGTCTGTGTTCTTTTGGGAGGGAGCACCTCCACCTCCAATCACATACTCGTGCAGCTCCTGTTTAACCACTTATCTGGTTGGGGTGTGAGGCGAAGCCGTCGCTAATTACACCAAATGCCAATCCAGCAGATAAGGAAACACCACAGGAAAATGGCTGCAAAAGAGTTCAGACTATTATTCAGTTTTCATTACAGCAGAGAATTACCTCCAAGGTAGCTGATTTCTCGGCGGGGAGTTGCAGTCCGGCCTTTATGGTGGTGGTGATGTGGATGAGTGACAGCTGGTGCTGATGACGAGTGACAGCTGTCACTCCCGGTTGCTATGATGCCCTCTCGTGCTTGAAGCCCGCACTTCAAGCAGGGCGCCATCTGGTGGTGGTGGGCCAGCAGTACCTCCTCTTCAGCGGCCCACACAACAAATCCTGTCCTTTGTTTCAGTTGACATCTCTCATGTTGGAGCCATGATTCATGTCAGTCCACTTGGTGCAACAGCTCTCCAAGGTGTGATCACTCCTTTTTAGATACAGACTAACGAGCAGATCTGATTTGATGCAGGTGTTAGTTTTGGGGATGAAAATTTACTGGGTGATTCCATAATTTTTTCCTCAGAATTGAGTGAGTCCATATTTTTTCCCTCTGCTTGGTCTAAAAAAGTAACCGTTACTGACTGCCACAATTATTTTTCATGATTTCTTATAGTGTTTCTTAAAGCCAGAAAGTTGCCATTTGAAATGACTTTAGTTTTGTGTCATGTCTGTGATCTGCTTTTTTTTCTACAAAATTAAACAACTGAATGAACATCCTCTGAGGCCGGTGATTCCATAATTTTTGCCAGGGGTTGTAGGTATGTGTGTATGTAGGTATGTGTATATATGTATGTATCTACACTAGAGATGTTTATGATGATGGGACTTGAGTTTGTGTTGTGTTAAATGTGTTTGTAGCATGGCCCAAGTAGAGGGTCACCCCTTAGAGTCTGGTCTGCTTGAGGTTTCTTCCTCAATACATCGGAGGGAGTTTTTCCTTACCACGGTCGCCTGTGTGCTTGCTCTGGAGGTTGGTAATGAGTATATATGTATGTTTGTATGTATATAAGGGGTGGGCGTGTATAAGCTTTGCTTCTGCTCACCCCCTTTTGGTCACACATGTCACGATGGAATTGTCTTGTGTATCAGTTTTTTGTTACTGTTGAGTTTGTGTGCCAAATAAATTCATTCATTCATTCATGCAAAAGGGTATGTTTTAGTATATGTCCCTCTCAATACCAATATGAATCAGCACAAACCTTCACTAACTTGGTGGTATAATCCCCCTGAGATTTCATCCATTATTTTACTATACCATGATAAATGTTAACAAGGTCCTTTTAAGCATCTCCAATAATTTTGAAATCGTACTAATACAATCGTGCTATAACAATCATCCAAATAAGTCTCACAAATGATTATGCCTATTGTAAAATTTTGGTCTTCATCTGTGACGTCAGCATATTGTATCCACCGAATATATAATCTGGATTATTCCTTTATCCGACGTGGGTACCTAAGATAATATTTGACATGTCTATCTTTTTATGGAGACGGTTATCAACAGTTAAACAATGAAATTGAATTAGTGTAAATAATTGTTCGACTCTCCACCTCTAGCCACTACGTCAGCCACTCACCAGGGACTCGTCCGCACCAGTGCCAAGCAATACACAGAAGCAAAAGCCCACGACAACGTAAAGGAGCGTTCAACTCGAACCCATAACATTCATATGTGCACCAAAGCATATATTTGACAATCCAAGGTTAAAATTTGAGATTGCATGGCCGCACCACAAAGGCAAATACTTGAGGCAAAAATAGTAGAGAAGCTTGAATCTTCGACTGGACTGGGTTGCTTGGGTTGCTGCTGGGTTGCATGGTAATGAGTCATTCACTATAGCACAATAGGTGCTAATTAGCACAATAGGTGCTAATTAGAGCTATTGTTTAGTCACTAGCCTATAGCAGTCAGCCTCTCGGTAGGTGAGGTCTGGTTAGGTTAAAAAACTCCAGCTTTTGTTGGCTTCTGGTTTATTCTTCTCTACAAGAGTCAAGACAGAAGTCAGACTACCAGAGCAAGAATTTTAGCTGAGGAAGCTTCGGTGATTTGAAGCGAAACGTCCTCACGTCAAGCAACCCAGTCCAGTCGAAGATTCAAGCTTCTCTACTATGGAAACCACCTGGACAACTGAGAGCCTACACAGAAACCTGAGGCAAATACATGCTTGCCCCACATGGGAGGGGCGAGCCGAGGATGGTTGAGAGATTTCCTTGGATTGGCTCAATGTCCTTCAAGAAAATCAACCAATGGGCCGTCGCGATTGATACAAATTATTTATAACATACTTTTTGCTTAAATTATGACAGCTGTCCAAAAAATCTGCATCGGCCCACCGGGCATTGCCCGGTATGCCAGATGGCCTGTCCATGCCTGGGGCCTTCCTGTGTGGAGTTTGCATGTTCTCCCTGTATTTGCGCGGGTTCCCTCTGGGTGCTCCGGCTTCCTCCCACATTTACAGACATGCAGGTTAGGTGTGCGTGTATGTGTAAATCTGTTTGTCTGTCTATATGTGGCCCTGTGATAGACTGGCGTCCTGTCCAGGGTGGATCAGGTCCAGTGACTGCTGGGATAGGCTCTGTCCCCCAGTGACCCTTAATTGGAATAAGCGGGTATGGAAAATAGATGATCACTCACTGATGATTAATTTAACTCTATTTTCAGATAAATGGTCTTCTGAATAAATTAAACATTAATTAAATTAAACATTGTTTTCATTTGTTCTTTTAAATTGAGGCATATACATTTAATTGTGAGGAAATGATAGCTATAACACTGTGACCAAGTCTTGCAGTTCTCTGAGCATGATTCAGAGGTGGTACTGACACTTTTATTTTCAAAGCAGCGTACTGCTTCTTTGATTTGGGGTTGTGGATACAGCCACTCAGTGGGTAGATGTCGGGAGCGAGCTCAGGGAACGTGCACAGAGGAAAGTGGAGGAGGAGAAAAATCAAATGGAGATTTTTAAACAACAAGAAATGAAAGATGCTCATTACATCATTACATACAGTCACAATTATGCAAATAACACACAGTTAAGTATTTAGTGGTGGTTTCCTCCTCTGGAATAGTCATGTTTATTTTTAATGCTTATGGTGGAAAATGTGGTATGTACATAACAGTTTTTGTTGTTGTTGTAGTTGTTGTTGTTGTTGTTTTTTTTTTTGGAACATATATTGAAAATGCCCATGACCCAATCTCAGATAAATGGGTAGAGATGAGATGAGATTATATTAAATATGTACTGAAAACACTGTTTTCCTTGTAACAATAAAAAATAAACTGAAAGTGTCTTATTTCCATCCTTCTTTATTTTCCTTCATTCAGTGAAGTTCAGCGGCGTTTTGGGATTACCTTTCACTGCTATGCTGATGATATTCAGTTATACATGCTGATAACTGCTGATAATCTTGTTTACATAAAATCCTTAGAAGATTGCCTTGCATCAATGAGAAGTTGGATGTCTAGAAACTTCCCACTTTTAAACTCTGATAAGACTGAAATGATGGTTCTTGGTCCAGTGAGACATCGGCATCAATTTGACCAGTTAACGCTCAGCCTAAGCTCATGTGTCCTACATCACACTGATGAAGTGAGGAACCTTGGGGTAATTTTTGATCCTACATTGTCCTTGGACCTCCACATTACAAATATTACAAGGACTGCTTTCTTCCACCTGCAAAATATAGCGAAGATTCGTCCCATCCTGTCTATGGCTGATGCTGAGACCCTGATCCATGCGTCTATCTCTTCTAGATTGGATTACTGCAATGTTCTATTTTCTGGTTTACCGCAGCCCAGCATTAGGGCTCTCCAATTGGACATGAAGCAGAAAGTGCAACCACATTACACCCATTTGGCATCCCTTCACTGGATTCATGTCCCAGTGAGATCAGATTTTAAGGTTCTGCTACTAGTTCATGGACTGGCACCTCCCTACCTAACTGAACTAATTAAACCTTATGTACCGGCCCGGGTTTTGCATTCTCAGGGTGGAGGACTACTTTGTGTCCCTAGGGTGAATAAGAAGTCTGCAGGTCATAGAGCTTTCTCTGACCATGCCCCTGTTCTGTGGAATGATCTCCCTGCATCAACAAAACAGTCAGATTCTGTGGAAACATTCAAGTCCAGACTTAAGACGCACTTATTTTCCCTTTCGAATGGCTAGCATACTGGTATAGTTTGTTTTCCGCTTTTTGCTGTTTTAATTCATTTGATTAGGAAATGGAGCGGGCCGCGGCCTCAACTTTACCTAAATTCTGAGTCTTTTAGTGAAGTTTAGGGCTAGTGGCCGGCAATCACCTTAGTATTTCTTCTGTTTTCTTGTTGTTTAATTCTGGCAAATTATACAGTATTTCTTGTCTTTCTGATGCCTGATTCTGTTTTTTTTTCTCTCTGTTTAGGGTGCAGCTCCATCCAGAGATGGGAGGTGTATTTGTGCTGGAGACCCTTCTGTCCTGTGCACCAACAGCATTTCCTGTATATTCGTTTTGTGAATTGTTTCTCTCAATTGTTCTGTAATTTGTGTCTGTACTATGGCCCAAGCAGAGGGTCACCCCTTTGAGTCTGGTCTGCTTGAGGTTTCTTCCTGAGAGGGACTTTTTCCTTACCACTGTTGCTCTGGGGGTTAATAAGGTTAGACCTTACTTGTGTGAAGCGCCTTGAGGCAACTCTGTTGTGATTTGGTGATATATAAATGAAAATAAATAGAAAAAAATTGAAAAATTTAGAGGCCCTTTTGTTGTCTGTAACACACATTACACCTGATAAGTGATGACTATTTTTAAGACATTCAGATATTTGGGGCAGTGCAGAACCTTCTTTGCAACAAATTCATCCACTAATGTTGGAAGCAGATGAGAAAAGTAGAAATTCTGGAGGTGTTTCATATGTATGTCTGTAAAGACTTTGTCGAATGAAATGTCCAACTCCATGTGCAGGCGCTCAGTTGGTGTCCAGATAACCAGCTACAGACACATCAGTGTCAACTGGACCGAGAGGGATGCGTTGTGTTGACTCCTCCCACTCGCTACGCACAAAGTCACAATCTCCGGCATGGGTATGCTCTGACCAGAAGGCCAAAAACCTGGGTTCTAGCCCTCTGGACAGAGAATCCTATTAACTGTTGGGGAGTGAGGTTTACTGACTACTATTGCACAGCAACTCCTGCTGGCCTCCATCACAACCCCATACCTGACTTGGCTGTGTTTATTTGTCCCTTGGCCTGTTCCAGTGGTTGGGATTATGAACAATGAGGCACCTGCATACTGGATCACGACCAGAGAAGCACACCACATGGCCAAAATGTCATCACTGATGTTCCCTCATAATGCATGTAATCAACCTCATCTGAGTTTTCCTGAATAACTGTTCATTTGCCACCCAGCTATTCAGTGATGCCCACGTATCTTCTGAAATACTGTAGTGTTGAAGGCATCCAGTCATCAGCTTTGGCCACTCAATTGCATCCAAGGTATCGGCATCACCACGCACCTCTGAATGTGGAACAGAACTGCAAAGCTTGACAATTTCCACAGATTGTGATGATTAACAACCTGGAGACAGAGAACAGCTTATACAGTTTATTTTGGTGAGATGTAGGCAGGCTTGGCTGGAGTGGTCTGACAGTGGAGGACAGGAACAGCTGAGCAGGGCAGCAGAGTTGAATATGAGTGAATCAAACTGGCACCTGAAGTCTAAAGCAAGGTAGATGGCACCTAGTGTTAAAGATTTTGTATATATGTTATCACTGTTAAACATTTGTACCTTTGTCTTCTTTCTCATGAAAACGGTGTTGTGCTGTTTTGCACCTGTCTTAACGTAACCCTGAGCATGTACTTGTTATTCAACCTTGTTTTAGCATGCTGGGGTCAATCTGAACTGGGAATGAAGAGCTGGATGTACTTATTATTATTATACAACTTTGTTTTTGTAGCCGCTAACGACTGGGAGTGAAGCATGATGGGGTCAGGCTGAACTGGGAGTAAAAGAACTGGAGGTTGTTTTGATGTGATGCTTAGTGTGAAGAACAGGACACTCCAGGCAGATGCAGAACAGCTGATAACTGCAACAGATGAACAGGATGTGCTGACCTTCGACGATAAGATTAAAAGAAAGAAACTGTTTTTCCTTACAGCTGCACTTATTGACGTATGTGTTTATGTTACGGGAAGAAACTTGTCTTGCATCGTCCCCCCCACCCTTAGGACAAGTTTTATGATGTGGTGAGGGCTTCTCTAATAAAAAGAGCGGGAGCGCAGGCCAGACTTTAGTGTAGCCTTGGTGTACAGCCTGACTGCACTCCGCGCAAGATATATTTGACTTTCTGTCTCACTGGTGTTTCTTGACTCTGTTTGTCTTATCAAGGTTTTAAGAATGTTTGGAGGAGAAAATACCCAACATTGACTGGGGGCTCGTCCGGGATCTCAACAACACCGGAGGTGTCCGGCGGAGGTCGTCAAGTCCAGACGTAAATCCTTGGCCAAGGTCCGATCGATTGATCGTGTCTGCAATTTGTCGACCACCGTTGGCATCGTCTGGTTGACGAGATTTTCCAGAAGAAGACAGACAGGAGGTCGAGTCAGTGAGTAGAATTTCTTTGTAACAGTACTGAGTGAGTGGTGATCAGATCACATAAAACAGTTAAACTCCGTAAGCGATGGCGTGGAATCGTCTGTTAATGTAAAGCAGTTAAAATCCGCGAGGAGGGCGGACTCCTCTACGGTTGCGAGGGACGCACGTAGTTAAATTCCGAAGGAGGGTACGGACTCCTCTGTTTTAAATACGTAAAGGAAATCCCGGGTAGACATACGTGCACTGTAAAAAGGCAGTTAAATCTCGCAGGGACGGTGGAGTCCCCTAATGCAGGACATTAGTTAAATTCCACGGGAGGGCGAGCTCCCCTGGCCTAAGAATACGCGTACGGTTATTAAAAGTGTTTCTATGTGTAAATAGTGTTTTGTGTAAGTGTGAATAGAATAACTGTGTGAAAGTGTAATACTTTGGACAACGTTAGTGACAACCGTGTGTGTGGAAGCGAAGGCAAGTGATTCCGCTTCCTACGGGGAGGTGAAAGGAATCAACCACACGACGGCGAATTAACTGTCACGTCCAAAGAAAGTGAAAACTTCAGATTTAGAACACCCTAGGTGTGCCCCCGTCTGAAGTCCAAATTATAACAAGGGATAATAAAAATGGGGGGTAAGACGTCTAAAAATAAGGAAAATTTATCAACTGACGACTGGAAATTTATGGAAGCAAAAAATCCAAAAGCAACAAAGAAATTGGAGACCTGGATAAATAAACATGACTTTGACGGACGACTGAACCTGGTCAGTATACAGAAGCTAAAGAAGGAGTTAGAACGGGAACATAAAGGTGATGAGAAAAAGATGCAGAAAGTAGGGGCCGATTTAGTGGCATTTTGGGATGAGGAAGCAGAGAACAGACGGAAGGGAGCAGAGAAGCGACGATTAGAGAAAGCAAGGAAAAAGAAAGCTGTAGGTAAGGCAGAAGAAGATGTGATAATTCAGCACAGAGAATCAGAACAGCCTCAACAACCACCGCCGGCTGGATCGTCGGTGACAACAACACCTTTATATCCTCCTCTACCAGAGGATGATGATGTACCGCCACCACAGTATGATTTGGCAGTAAAACCTAAGGTAAAAAGTGAAAAACACGAAAAATCACAAACACGCAGTCAAGCGAAAGTGCCTACAGCCCCTCCCATGGTGGAACACAGTGACCAGGGAGATGCCTATCCTATGATAGAAGTACCAAATCCTCGTGCAGGAACAGCAGGACATCGATCAACCATGCTCGTATATCGAACATGGAATGCTGATGATATCAAAGCAGCAGTCGACATGATACCATCGCCACATGTCGATATCGAGGGATTTATGCAGGATATAGAAAACATTAGAAATTCTTACCACCTTAATGGACCTGAAGTCCAACATGTAACACACCCATATTTCCTGTAAAAAAGGCTCCGCCCTCAGTGGGATGGAGAATGATTCAAGATCTGCAGGCAGTAAATGCTGCTGTGATTACAAGAGCACCATGTGTTCCAGAGCCACACACCTTGTTAAATTCGCTACAACCAATACAGCAACCAATATTGACAGAATTAAGTACGTCAAAGGGGGTGTCCATACAAGCAAAGGGGGTGCCCATACAAGCAAAGGGGATGTCCGTACAAGGCACAAAAGACATGAAGGCAGATGACTGGTTCCTAGTAACTACAGGAATTAGTGGACAAAATAACAATTGGCTTTTAATGGCAGAACAAGCAGGACTAGCAGCAAAGAAGGACTGTGTTGTATGTATGGGACCCAGACCTATATTACAGGTAATACCGGCAGCATTACCCAAAGACTGTCTGCTGACTGTAATGACACAGACATACATTGCAGCAAACAACAATTGTTCTAAGTGGGACAAGATCTATCCATTGACCAAATTGACTAAGATTAAACCTTTATTTTCAAGCAAAGTTGGGCATGCCAACCATACATGTGTAAACTTGACAGGGACAAGTAAGACTTTGGGTAGCTTAAACCACACTGCCTGGTGTAAGGATGTGGTCCATAGTACTCCCACATTCAAACCTGTCGGTAGGAGTGACGTATGGTGGTGGTGTGGTGATAACAGAATCTTTGACAGACTGCCACGAAATGTGTCAGGTTATTGTGCATTAATATCATTATTGTTACCAGTTAAAGCTATACCCATGACCCCTGAAGACGTTACGACATATGCAGCCTCTCTTATTCCTGAAGATTGGCAGAAAGGCATAGCCAGACATAGAGTAAAAAGAGATTGGAAAGGAGTGGGAAATCCAACATATATTGATGCAATAGGAGTCCCCAGAGGAGTGCCTGACGAGTATAAACTGGTTGATCAAATAGCAGCTGGATTCGAATCTTCCATCTGTTGGTGGTGTTCCATTAATAAAAACGTGGACAGAATAAACTACATCCACTACAATGTACAGAAATTAGGAAATTGGACTGAAGAAGGATTTAAGGCTGTCCATTCACAGTTAGAAGCCACATCCCTTATGGCCTTCCAGAACCGTATTGCTCTGGATATGTTGTTGGCAGAGAAAGGAGGTGTTTGTGCCATGTTCGGAGAACAATGCTGCACATTCATTCCCAACAACACAGCTGCAGATGGCAGTCTCACTCAAGCCATCGACGGGCTGAGGACGTTGAACAGGAAGATGAAAGAGCACAGTGGAGTAAACACCGAAGGCTGGGATTGGTGGCTGGAAGGGATGGGAAAATGGAGGTCTTTGATTTCTTCACTATTAGTGTCTATAGCAGTATTTGCTGCGATTCTAACATTGTGTGGATGTTGTTGTATTCCATGTCTCCGAGGCCTTGTAAATAGAATGATAACCACAGCAATAAGTCCAGGACCAGGAGGGTGTCCAGCATCATATCCACTCCTGGGGAAAGACGACGACGACGAGGACGATGACTCTCATGACCTGTACCCAGACCAATGGAAGTATGATGAACACCTAGAATTTTGGTGGATCAGGCGTGGAGGATCACAATGGAGACTGAAAGATCTGGCCATGTCTGGATGTCTGAGCCATGGTTAAATCCTGTAGTGGCTTGACTGGAGATAGGTTGTAGGTGAGCAGACTCAGCAGCTGCAGAGGATCAGACGGGCAGGCCGGAGGAGGGAACCCAGAGTCCACACCCAGCAACACAGAGACAGACTGCGACAGACTGAGACAAACATGAGAGGACGAAAACGACAAGACACACAAGGAAAGACAAAGCCTAAACTCTAATACACATAGTTCCTCTGTCAAAATCTGTTTGTGCTGAAGCAGCAGTAAAAACAACTTTTTATACATTGAAACCACTTATAATAATAATAATAATATAATAATGGGCAGCACGGTGGCTTAGTGGTTAGCACTGTTGCCTCACAGCGGGAAGGTTGTGGGTTCAATTCCCGTGGCCTTTCTCTGTGGAGTTTGCATGTTCTCCCCGTGTTTGCATGGGTTTCCTCCGGGTG
Source organism: Thalassophryne amazonica (assembly GCF_902500255.1). Taxonomy (NCBI): domain Eukaryota; kingdom Metazoa; phylum Chordata; class Actinopteri; order Batrachoidiformes; family Batrachoididae; genus Thalassophryne; species Thalassophryne amazonica. The sequence goes on from NC_047111.1 coordinate 84,391,177, forward strand.
CTCCGGTTTCCTCCCACATCCAAAGACATGCGGGTTAGGTGGATTGGACTCTTTAAAATTGTCCGTAGGTGTGTGTGTGGGTGTGTCTGTGTTTGTTTGTCTATTTGTGGCCCTGCGACAGACTGGCGTCCTGTCCTGGGTGTACCCCGCCTCGCGCCCTATGACTGCTGGGATAGGCTCCAGCCCCCCGCGACCCTTAATTGGACTAAGCGGTAGAAGATGAATGAATGAATGAATAATAATAATACCTTTATTGTCATTGTACATATACATACAATGAAATGTCTCATTTGCATTCAACTCTTCATAATTACAGTTACACACAATCCTGCAAAGCACCCTTTCTGTCCTTCTCTCAAGCCTCTTCTTCCAGCTTCTCCTGTAGGATCTCAGTGTGTTCCTGAGACATATGGGTTCCAAAATCTTTTGTGTTTGTTCTGGATTTACCTCTGGATTACCTCCCTGTTGAATACACCCAGAAAACCTCCAAAAGGAGGCATGAGGCAACTTATTATACCTTTTCTGTTGGGAAAGTGTAAGTACACGGACCCACAACAGGGGGCGCAAATGAACGGACAATGGAATAGGTCAAATAACAACACTTTACTGTTGTGAATGTGCACAACAAATACAACAGATTACAATAATGGACAAAAGTCAATTCTCAAAGGTGTCGTGTGGGCAGGCTCGAAGATAGGAGACGCCTCTCCAAAGTAGAACCGGAACCACACGGTTTCCTCCGCCACCAGACCCCAGGAATACTGGAGCCGCCAAGTCCCAAACTCCCAGGTGGCCACTGCCTCCGCGTGTCGGACCTGGTACTGCTGGCGAGGAACAAAGAACAATTAAAGGAGGGCGCGTTTGCACCCAGGAATCCGAACGGTAGGAAAGCTACCTCCACCTCTCGTTGGAAAAGTAATCTCCAGAACAATGCACAAAATCCAAAAGGATACAATCCGTCAGCAGAGATACGTTACCTTCTAGGTAGAAACGATATCTCGGCAAAGAGGTGGAGACGTCGTCCTGCAGATATACTCCTGCCGATCAGCTGATTGGTAACAGCTGTTGCAGGTGATGCGTGACAGCTGTCACCCTGGCTGCTCCTGTGAGGCGACTGCGCCCTCTCGTGCCTGAAGCCCGCACTTCAGGCAGGGCGCCCTCTGGTGGTGGGCCAGCAGTACCTCCTCTTCTGGCGGCCCACACAACAGGACCCCCCCCTCAACGGGCGCCTCCTGGCGCCCGACCAGGCTTGTCCGGGTGGCGGCGGTAGAAATCGGCCAGGAGGGCCGGGTCCAGGATGAAGCTCCTCTTCACCCAGGAGCGTTCTTCAGGTCCATACCCCTCCCAGTCCACCAAATACTGGAAGCCCCGTCCCATCCTACGGACATCTAAGAGCCGGCGCACAGTCCAAGCCGGCTCGCCATCGATGATCCGGGCAGGAGGTGGTGCCGGACCGGGAGTACAGAGGGGTGAGGTGTGATGGGGCTTGATCCGGGACACGTGGAAAACAGGATGGATCCGCAGTGAGGCCGGAAGCTGAAGCCTCACTGCGGCTGGACTGATGACCTTAATGATCTTGAACGGACCGATATACCGGTCCTGCAGTTTAGGGGAGTCCACTTGAAGGGGTATGTCCTTGGTAGACAACCACACTGCCTGCCCTGGCCGGTACGTAGGGGCCGGGGTCCGCCGATGGTCTGCATGGGCCTTCGTCCTCATCCAGGCCCTCAGCAAGGCAGAACAGGCGGCACGCCACACCCGACGGCACTTCCGTAGGTGGGCCTGGACCGAGGGCACACCGACCTCTCCCTCAACCACCGGAAACAAAGGAGGCTGGTACCCCAGACATACCTCGAAAGGGGAGAGGCCGGTGGCTGACGACACCTGGCTGTTATGGGCATACTCGATCCAGGCCAGATGGGTACTCCAGGCCGCCGGGTGCGCGGCTGTCACACAACGCAGGGCCTGCTCCATCTCCTGATTGGCCCGTTCTGCTTGCCCGTTGGTCTGGGGATGATACCCGGATGAGAGACTCACCGTGGCCCCCAGTTCCCGGCAGAAGCTCCTCCAGACGTGCGAGGAGAACTGGGGACCGCGACCGGAGACGATGTCTGTTGGGATCCCATGCAGCCGGACGACGTGGTGAACCAGGAGGTCCGCTGTCTCCTGGGCCGTCGGGAGCTTCGGGAGGGCCACGAAGTGGGCCGCCTTGGAGAATCGGTCCACTATCGTGAGAATGGTGGTGTTGCCCTGGGATGGCGGGAGGCCTGTGACAAAATCCAGGCCGATGTGGGACCAGGGGCGATGGGGCACGGGCAGCGGCTGGAGCAGTCCCGAAGCCCTGCGATGGTCAGCCTTGCCCCTGGCACAGGTGGTGCAGGCCTGGATATAATCCCGGACGTCGGCCTCTAGGGACGCCCACCAGAAGCGCTGCCGGACAACTGCCACGGTTCTTCACACCCCTGGATGACAGGAGAGCTTAGAGCCGTGACAGAAGTCCAGGACTGCAGCCCTAGCTTCTGGTGGGACGTAGAGTCTGTTCTTCGGCCCAGTTCCGGGGTCTGGGCTTTGTGCCAGGGCCTCCCGGACGGTTCTCTCTACGTCCCAGGTGAGGGTGGCCACTATAGTGGACTCCGGGATGATGGGTTCCGGTGGATCCGACAACTCCGTTTTGACTTCATCTTCATGTACCCGGGACAAGGCATCCGATCTCTGGTTTTTGGTCCCGGGACGGTAGGTGATCCGGAAGTCAAAACGGCCGAAGAACAGTGACCAGCGGGCTTGCCTGGGGTTCAGCCGCTTGGCGGTCCTGATATACTCCAGGTTCTGGTGGTCAGTGAAAACCGTGAATGGCACGGACGTTCCCTCCAACAGATGTCTCCACTCTTCAAGAGCCTCTTTCACCGCAAGGAGTTCTCGATTGCCGACGTCATAATTCCGTTCGGCTGGGATCAACCTGCGGGAAAAATAGGCACACGGGTGAAGGACCTTATCGGTCTTCCCGCTCTGGGAAAGCACAGCTCCTATCCCTGAGTCCGAGGCGTCCACTTCAACCACTAACTGGCGACTAGGATCGGGCTGCACCAGAACGGGTGCAGACGAGAAGCGTCGTTTCAACTCCTTGAACGCGGCATCGCAACGATCCGACCAGGTGAAGGGGATTTTTGGTGAGGTCAGGGCTGTCAGGGGGCTAACTACCTGACTGTAGCCCTTAATGAACCTCCTGTAGAAATTTGCAAAGCCGAGGAACTGTTGCAGCTTCCTACGGCTAGTGGGTTGGGGCCAGTCTCTCACCGCCGCAACCTTGGCCGGATCAGGAGCGACGGAGTTGGGGGAGATGATAAACCCCAGGAAGGACAAAGAAGTGCGGTGAAACTCGCACTTCTCGCCCTTCACAAACAGCCGGTTCTCCAACAACCGCTGCAGGACCTGACGTACATGCCGGACATGAGTCTCAGGATCCGGAGAAAAGATGAGTATATCGTCTAGATATACGAAGACGAATCGGTGCAGGAAATCCCGCAAGACATCATTAACCAAAGCTTGGAACGTCGCAGGGGCGTTTGTGAGGCCGAACGGCATGACCAGGTACTCAAAGTGACCTAAGGGGGTGTTAAATGCCGTCTTCCACTCGTCTCCCTTCCGGATCCGAACCAGGTGATACGCATTTCTAAGATCTAGCTTAGTGAATATTCGGGCTCCATGCAGGGGCGTGAACACTGAATCCAACAGGGGCAACGGGTATCGATTACGAACCGTGATTTCGTTCAGTCCCCTATAATCAATGCATGGACGAAGTCCGCTGTCTTTTTTACCCACAAAAAAGAAACTTGCACCCATCGGGGAGGTGGAATTCCAGGTCAACCCGGCGGCTAAAGAGTCCCGGATGTAGGTCTCCATTGATTCGCGCTCAGGTCGTGAGAGGTTGTACAGCCTGCTGGACGGGAACTCAACGCCTGGAACCAAATCAATGGCACAATCGTACGGACGGTGGGGGGGAAGGGTGAGCGCCAGATCCTTACTGAACACATCCACAAGGTCATGGTACTCCACCGGCACCATCCCCAGATTGGGTGGGACTCTGACCTCCTCTTTAGCCTGGGAACCGGGAGGAACCGAGGAACCTAAACATACCCGATGGCAGGTCTCGCTCCACTGAACCACTACCCCGGACGGCCAATCGATCCGGGGATTGTGTTTTAACATCCAGGGGAACCCTAAAATCACACGGGAGGTAGTAGGAGTCACAAAAAACTCGATCTCCTCCCGGTGATTTCCTGACACCACCAGAGTTACTGGTGGTTTCTTATGTGTGATTGGTGGGAGTAGGGAGCCATCTAGTGCCCGCACCTGCACAGGCGAGGTAAGCGCCACCAGAGGGAGCCCTATCTCCCTGGCCCATCTGCTGTCTAACAGATTCCCTTCAGAGCCCGTGTCCACCAGTGCTGGGGCCTTCAGGGTTAAATCCTCATAAAGGATTGTCACTGGGAGTCGTGTGGCAATATGGGTATGTCCCACGTGAATGTCTTGGCCCACCCCTAACCCAGTGTCTAGGGGCGGGCGTTGGTGTTTTAACCGCTCGGGGCAGTCCCTTACTTGATGCTCTATTGAGCCACAAACAAAGCATGCTCCGCGGGCTAGCCTCCTCTGTCTATCTGGTGCCCTAAATTTGGCCCTGCTCGTGTCCATAGCTTCATCAACAGGGGGAGCTGTCACCACACTGAGCGTAGAGGCCGTGGAGCGTGGGGAGGGCGGAACTCGGTCGGAACCGGAAGGGAGAGGGACGGCGCATGCCTGGCCACGCCCTTCGTCTCGTTCCCGACGGCGTTCTTCTAACCGATTGTCTAATCGTATAACGAGATCAATAAGCCCGTCTAAATCCCGCGGTTCGTCCTTGGCCACCAGGAGCTCCTTCAGGACCAACGACAGTCCGTTTACGAAGGCGGCGCGGAGGACAGTGCTATTCCAGCCGGACCTCGCAGCCGCGATGCGGAAGTCGACTGCATAAGCAGCTGCGCTCCGGCGCCCCTGTCTCATTGACAGCAGCACGGCTGAAGCGGTCTCTCCTCTATTTGGGTGATCAAACACTGTTCTGAACTCCCTCACAAACCCATCATATGTCAGAAGGAGCCGTGAATTTTGCTCCCAGAGCGCTGTAGCCCAAGCGCGTGCCTTGCCGCGAAGCAGATTAATTACATAAGCTATCTTACTAGCATCAGTCGCGTACATGACGGGACGTTGTGCGAAGACGAGCGAACACTGCATAAGAAAGTCCACGCATGTCTCCACACAACCCCCGTACGGCTCTGGAGGGCTTATGTATGCTTCAGGGGAAGGTGGGAGGGGTCGTTGAATGACCTGTGGAACGTCACTGTTGCGCACAGGATCGACAGGAGGGGGAGCCGCAGCAGCGCCCTGAGGGCGCGCTTCCACCTGCGCGGCGAGAGCCTCCACCCTGCGGTTAAGGAGGACGTTCTGCTCGGTCATTAGATCCAACCGAGCCGTAAAAGCGGTGAGGATTCGCTGCAACTCACCGACCATTCCTCCTGCAGACGCCTGTGCGCCCTGCTCTTCCATTGGCCGTTCAACAGCCGGTTGACGCCCCTCGGGGTCCATGACGTTGGCCGAGATATCCTGTTGGGAAAGTGTAAGTACACGGACCCACAACAGGGGGCGCAAATGAACGGACAATGGAATAGGTCAAATAACAACACTTTACTGTTGTGAATGTGCACAACAAATACAACAGATTACAATAATGGACAAAAGTCAATTCTCAAAGGTGTCGTGTGGGCAGGCTCGAAGATAGGAGACGCCTCTCCAAAGTAGAACTGGAACCACACGGTTTCCTCCGCCACCAGACCCCGGGAATACTGGAGCCGCCAAGTCCCGAACTCCCAGGTGGCCACTGCCTCCGCGTGTCGGACCTGGTACTGCTGGCGAGGAACAAAGAACAATTAAAGGAGGGCGCGTTTGCACCCAGGAATCCGAACGGTAGGAAAGCGACCTCCACCTCTCGTTGGAAAAGTAATCTCCAGAACAATGCACAAAATCCAAAAGGATACAATCCGTCAGCAGAGATACGTTACCTTCTAGGTAGAAACGATATCTCGGCAAAGAGGTGGAGACGTCGTCCTGCAGATATACTCCTGCCGATCAGCTGATTGGTAACAGCTGTTGCAGGTGATGCGTGACAGCTGTCACCCTGGCTGCTCCTGTGAGGCGACTGCGCCCTCTCGTGCCTGAAGCCCGCACTTCAGGCAGGGCGCCCTCTGGTGGTGAGCCAGCAGTACCTCCTCTTCTGGCGGCCCACACAACACTTTCCTTCAAAAACATAAAAACATTGTACTTTCTTGAGGGGCTGCTGTCAGCAGACATCGTGCAATATTAGTGTCCTGATAGCAGTTATTTAACGAAGAAAAATGTGAGTCTCTACATATATTTGGGCCCCTGGAATTCAGCCCAGGCAGCCTATGCAGAAATTGACCTCAGACCTGCTTCAGTGTACTAAACTGTGTTTATGACTGAGTGAAGTGCTGCCACCAACATTTTGCACACGTAAACTGCACTTGTATGTCAGGATTCACACCTACAAAAACACAAACTTCTCATACCCCAACAACACTTGTTTGGGTGACGGTCATGAAGAGTACCTTCTCTAAGTCTGTTTTCCATTCATCCATACATCTGAATATCTGCCACTATGGTGCATTCAGAAAGTATTCACAGCGCTTCACGTTATCCACAATTTTTGCTAATTTATTTTATATATATATGTGTGTGTGTAAAGCTAAAAAATCACATGTATATAAGTATTCACAGCCTTTGCCATGAAGCTCAAAATTGAGCTCAGGTGCATCCTGTTTCCACTGAGCAGCCTTGTGATGTTTCTACAGCTTAATTGGAGTCCACCTGGGGAAAATTCACTTGAGTGGACATGACTTGGAAAGGTACACACCTGTCTGCTTTCAAGGTCCCACAGTTGACAGTGCGTGTCAGAGCACAAAACAAGCATGAAGTCAAAGGAATTGTCTGTAGACCTCCAACACAGGATGATCTTGAGGCACAAACCTTGGGAAGGGCACAGAAACATTTCTACTGCTTTGAAGGACCCAATGAGCACAGTGGCCTCTATTATCCATAAATGGAAGACGTTTGAATCCACCAAGACTCTTCACGGAGCTGGTCGCATGTCTAAACTGAGTGAGAAGGACCTTAGGTGATGAAGAATCTGATGGTCACTCTGTCAGAGCTCCAGCATTCCTCTGTGGAAAGAGGAGAACCTTCCAGAAGGACCATAATCTCTGCACCAGTTAGGCCTGTATGGTAGAGTGACCAGATGGAAGCCACGCCTTGGTAAAAGGCACATGACAGCCCACCTGGAGTTTGCAAAAAGGCACCTGAAGGACTCTCAGATCATGAGATACAAAATTCTCTAGTCTGATGAGACAAAGATTGAAGTCTTTGGCATGAATGCCAGGCATCATGTTTGGAAGAAACCAGGCACCATCCCTACAGTGAAACATGGTGGTGGCAGCATCATGCTGTGGGGATGTTTTCCAGCAACAGGAACTGGGAGACTAGTCAGAATTGTGGGAAAGATGAATGCAGCAATGTACAGAGACATCCTGGATAAAAACCTGCTCCAGAGCACTTGACCTCAGAGTGGGGCAACGGTTCATCTTCTAACAGGACAGTGACCGTAAGCACACAGCCAAGATATCAAAGGAGCTGCTTCAGGACAACTCTCTGAATGTCCTTGAGTGGCCCAGACCTGAATCTGATTGAACATCTGATCTGAAAATGGGTGTGCACCGACACTCCCCATCCAACCTGATGGAGCGTGAGAGGTGCTGCAAAGAAGAATGGGCAAAACAGCCCAAAGGTAGGAGCACCAAGCTTGTGGCATCATATTCAAGAAGACCTAAGGCTGTAATTGCTACCAAAGGTGCATCAACAAGGTATTGAGCAAGTGGTGTGAATATTTATGTACGCGTGATTTCTTAGTTTATTTTTAATATATTTGCAAAAATGAAAAACAAAACTTTATGTTGTCATTATGGGGTGTTGTGAGTAGAAGTTTGAGGGGAAAAATGAATTTCATCCATTTTGGAATAAGGCTGTGCCTGTAACATAAAATGTGGAAAAAGTGAAGCACTGTGAATACTTTCTGGATGCACTGTACATCTCTAACCATAATCATTTGGTTTTTATACATCCCAATGACCTGTCTCTGAACTGACTTGCATATTACACAATTAGATCACGACATCAGTGGCTAGAAACTTATATTTTGACTCATCAAATTTATATTACTTGAGCAAGGCCCATACATTTTTGACACAACATACAACCTACAGTTCACGGCTTCTTGTTAGTTTCATGTTTAGACCACAGTTGATATTGTTCAGTTTCAGTTCCTTTTTATTGCCATCATACAGTCAAGTTCATCAGTAGTGCTTATACAAACTGTACAACATAAACATTGTGTTAGACCATTGTGTACTAGGATATGGAAGCACACACACACACACACACACACACACAGAAAATAGTAGATGGAAAAGATAAGATGCAAAACAAGCTGTGAAAACAGTAGAAGCAGCAATTACAGTTTGGATAAACACAGTTGCAGTAAACACACACACACACACACACACACACACACACACACACACACACACACACACACACACACACACACACACACACACACACACACACACACACACAGATATATATATTCAACAGCCATTCATATGAATCTGGTTTACATCATAAAAAATAAAAGAAGATGTTAACACACTTGCAATTTATGCATAGATAACAGATTTCACTGTGCATGCTACAGTGTTTATATGTCTCCGTCTTGACCAAGCTGTGTGTTTAATTCACTCAGACCTCATTAATGAATATCTAATGTTTCACTGGGGAGCCTATTTGAATATCTGCCTTCATCATTTGGAAGATTTCAGTCAGTCGCCTTAAGAGCAGTGAGGCCACCTTACACTGTTAATGCCATGCTGCTTTAAGGTAAGAAAAAGGTTTGTTCCTGTTTAAAATGTGTCACATCTTTTTACCAGCATCAAAACGTTCTTCAGACTTCTCATTAAAATGTTGCAGTGATTTACAGGAATAAATAAAGACAGCAGATATAATGTGAGCACAATGTCTAAAAAAAATGTGCTTTTAAAGTATTCATATTCACCACTAAGGTGTCAGAAATCAAATAAGGCAGAAAACTGACACTGTTTTCATAACTGATTCATTTACTGATTATTTTAATTCGTAATTATTTAATTTGTTAAATATCATAAAATGGCTTTATGACTGAAGGAACTCAAAGAAATTTCTCCATTTTACTTTTATAGCCTGAAACATCATAGCAAATTCCAATCCAATATTTTAACATTTTTCATTTTTGAGACGAAAGTGGTTTGTCTCATAATTAGCCACTTTAAAAGCGGTTACAACTTATTTGAGTAGTTTAAAGCAACAAATATTGGTTTTAAAAACCTTTTACACAGCAAAAATCATTGAGGCCATCTGTTGTAGTAGATCAACTAAAATCAGGCCAACCAGTGGTTGACAACAGTTTAAAGCCAGTATTTAAAAACTCTGTTCAGCATCAAAGCCCTTTAAAATCCATATATCACTGGTGTTGGTCAAATTAAATCAAATTATCTCTATTTTAGCCAGGTTAAATCAGGATAAATCCTTTCACCTTTGCATCAGAGCAGTTTAAAGCCAAAGCCCATCTAAAATCATCTTAAAGCCCTTTAAACAATTGGTGATTAGTGTAAATCAGTCAACATTAGATAATCTCCAACAAGATTTCATTGTGCACCCCCCCTCCCCCCATGCAATGACAATAAAGACTAGACTATTCTATTCTAACATTTTACCCTTGAATTGAAAAGATCTTTAATGTAACTGGATGAAAGCAGCAAATTTATTTTACCGTTTACACCAAATGTATGATTAACAGCCACTTTAAAGTTGTTTAAACCAGTTTAAACCAATTTTTCACAAATGAAGATAAGTATAGTGCCTGTAGATACTGTAAAATGCCTTGAAACCATCATCAGAGAGCCCTTTCAGCCAGTATATGGTATCGTTGGTGAAGGCCTTCTAAATTTCAATGATCTTATGTAATATCTAATATTTCATGTAACCTAATTAAAGTGAACTTGGGATATTTTTTACTGTTGTTTTTAGAGCAGTATAGTGCCCACAGATATATTTAAACAGTTTAAAAATGCATTTAAACCATAATAAAAGCCCTTTCAACAATAGGATTGTTGATGAGGACCTTCTGAATTCAAATGATCTGTAATGCAACTGAATGAAAGTGAATTTTATTTCAGTAAAGTCAATTTATTGTACTGCCTACAGTAAATATACTTCAAGGCCCCTTTAGTGTGTAAAGTCTTTTAAACCAGTGGTTTTCAAACTGTGGGGCGTGCTCCCCCTGGGGGATGCCAGAGTTCTTCGGTGGGGGGGAGGGGGGGTGTTCAAAAAAAAAAAAAACTGTAAACACTGTTAACCAACAAAAAAAAAAAAAAAAAAAAGAGAAAAGAGGAAAAATAAAACATTGTTAGCTAACATGCTAGGAGCAAAATAGACAAATTTTTACTGCGTAAATCTACCAGTGAGAAGACAGAGTTTGGGGCAACCAAAAAAATAAGAAAGTAGATGATGCACATCCAAGACCCAGAATCACTGCTCACACTGAACAAGAGGTGAGACTAGATGAGAGACTAAATATGTATAAAAGTTTAATTAATATTATTTAAGTTAAAATGTGTTAGCTATGTCAAAGAAGTTTAAAAACACACAGAGATGTTTAAATGTTTAAAAAATTATGTTTAAAATATGACTAATGGTAAAAAATAGTAGAATAGAAAGTTTTTAAAAACACATTTAAAATGTTTGAAGAGGGTGTAAAATATGTGAAAGAATAGAAAGTTCTTTAAAATATGTTTAAAATGTTTACAAAGGGTGTAAAATGTGTAAATGCATAGACAGTTCCTTAAAAACACATAAATATATTTAAAATGTGTTTAACGTGTAAAAAAAAACAAACACAAAGATGTTGAAATTGTGTGTATGTGTATGTGTGTGTGTGTGTGTGTGGGGGGGGGGGGGGGGCAGCTATTCATTTGTTCTCTGAGGTGAGCTCAATCTCCCACACTTTGAAAACCCCTGTTTTAAACCAATTTATCTTTGATGGACATCATCTCAAATTCAACCTGATTAAAGAAAATGTAGGACATTTTACCACTGGTTTAGGTCATTTGAAATCAAGCAAAAAGTTTGACTTTTTAAGCCCTTTAAAGTAGTTGAAAAGCCCCTGAAATCAAGTTATTGTTGTCTTAAAACAGTTTAAATCAGATTATCTCTCATGTGTCCACATCAAAGCAAGTTTAAATCACTTTTATCCTTAATTAAGTCCTTTTAACGTGACTGTCAAAGCACAGTATCGGCAAAACAGCTTTTTGAAAGAAAGTTGAACTCATTTTAATGTTGGTATTGTGGTTTTGTACTGAGGTAATAGCTGACTTAAACCAGTTTTAAGTGTGTGTGTGTGTGTGTGTGTGTGTGTGTGTGTGTGTGTGTGTGTGTGTGTGTGTGTGTGTGTGTGTGTGTGTGTGTGTGTGTGTGTGTGTGTGTGTGTGTGTGTGTGTGTGTGTGTGTAAACAGGAAACGCATACAATAAGCTGAAACTAGTAAGAATTTGGCTTTTTTTCTTGATAAGTGACTTAATTAGTTGATTATCATAAAAGTAGATACATTTCTTTTGATCTGCTCATAGAATGAATAACTATTTCAGCCCTACATCCAACATATGTATCAGCCTATATATTAGTATAATACGAGAGCATGTATTGTGCAACGTAGTGCAGTATATGTGCTTATAATACTGAGTTCTCGATGCAGCAAACCCACATTAAACCCAAGTCACTGCAGTTGTGCATCAACACTTTGTAGGAGTCATTGGAATATTCCAGGTGCAATGCTGGTGTTGTAATTGTGGAGCCAGTGGACGCTCAGCAACACAGTAAATGTCATCACTGTCAACAGTACGCCATTGCTGCTTTGGAACAGGACACTCAAAGCCGAGCAGGGGAGGAGGAGCTCTGCAACAGCAACAAAATAACTTAGGTTCAAATGTGTTAAATACAAGCAAGAGATGTAAATCGTGTCTTTTATTAACTACAAATGTGTGTGCATTTTTAATAAGTGTATCAGTGCCCCACGTATATACACCACATATATACAGTCTCATGTATGTTGCATGTTCACGCTGAAAATGGGGTCTCCTTCATCCAAATGTGCGCGCACTGTGAACAGCTAATCTTTATGTACTGATGTACATAACATAGTACTCATATGTGCATGCAAATGTACCTGCAGACTGAAAAAATATGTTTTATACACACGTGGACAAAAACTGTTGGCACCCCTATATTTTCTGTACACACTGTAATATATGGTCGGAAAAAAAATGCAAACAAAGCAGTTTTGTTTCTTCAAAATATTGTTTTTAAATGTCCAAACTTATTTGGTAACTGTCAGGGTTCATGATGTGGCACAAACAGGAGGCCGACCAAATGCAGACTCACGGGCTGAGGAATAGGAGTAGTCAAAAAAGGCTTTATCTTGAGTTCAGTCAGTGGTGCGGTAGAAAGTATGACAGCGATGTAGAGATAACAGACAGTCATAAGGCAGAGGCGGTCCAAAAAACAAGCACGGTTCAGAATCACGACATGACAGAGTAAAAAAGGCTGAGGCAAAGGCAAGGTCAAGTAGGCAAAAGAGGGACAAACATGGGTCAGCAAGAACAAACACTAAACAAGGGCTATGAAACAGTCTGGAACAAGGACACAAGGTATGACAAACTGGCAGTGACAAACACGCCACACGAGGCTTAAATCATTAGTGGGTAATCAGGACGTGATGGGAGACAGGAGCAGAAAACTTTCAGGAAGAGGGCATGGTCGGAAGAGACGCAATTGAGGGAAGACAGGACACAAGCGAGTTCAGTGACAGGTGGGCGTGGCAAACAGGAGCAGAGTACGAGGTGAAGACGGGGGAAGGTAGGAGACGTGATAGTAACCCCACCCAAAATCAGCACTGAGTAAATTAAAATACCTAAAACAAAGTTGAACAGAAACCAAAGGCCAAATAAAATACCAACATGAAAAGGATCAAAATAGGAAACAAAAGTAAGAACTGTAAAGAGATCAACAAGAAAACAAAAGGCTGGAACTAAACTAGAATGGAACTCCCCATGTGGCTAAGGTGTAACACACAGAAAAGCAAAGACCGTGGCCAGACCGAAGAACCATGAAAGGGGACATGGACACAAACGGGACAAACTATGACATAAGCAGTGTTGGCACAGTTACTTTGAAAACTTACTTTCTTAGTTACTTTTTTAGTTACTTTATACAGTTACTTCATTAGCAGCTTTATGCACTTACTTTGTTAGCAGCTGCCAACAACTTGTAGCTAATAGATAAGGTAGCTACTAAGGTAACTAGTAATCTAACTTGTTACTCTTAAGACTGAGTAATCAGCAAAGTAACTAATCAGCAAAGTAACTAATAGTTACTTATCTGAGTACTCCATCTTGAAAATAAGCAAGTTAGATTACTGGCCACTTTATTAGTTACATTCAGCAGCTGCCAAAATGTTGTCTGCAGCTGCTAATGAACTAACTGTATAAAGTTCCTATAAAATGTAACTGTAAAAAGTAAATAATAAAGTAACTTTTCAAAGTTACTGTGGCAACACTGGACACAAGACCAGACTGGACACAGAACCTGACAGTAACAAGAACAAAACAAAATGCTTTGATAGAGTGAAACAAAAAGTCCTGACATAAAATGCGTGCTGGACACAATGGACACCTTTGAATTTACAGTAAATCATCACTTTTACAGCCAGTTTTATTTAGACAAGTCAGGGGATGGATACTTGAACATTTCCAAGTCACTGAATATCTCTTAGACATCTCTGTCTGGAGGAGGCAGTTCTACTCCAGAGTCAGAGTTATTCAGTTACTCAGAATTACGTGCAATATTGTCGAACATCTTATGCAAATGTTATATACATATAACATACATATACATATACATATACATACATAACATATACATATACAAAACAAAACAAAAAATATTGTTCACTATTTACTGTATTCTGGCAAAATAATTTCATTTGGGATAAATAAAGCTGATCTTATTCTTATTTCTGAACAAAGACAAGTACATTTGGACCATGACAAACTTTTTGTAATTTTACTTCTGTGCTACCACTCTGGAGTTGAAAGAAAACAACCAACATGTGACTGTAATGTAAACTTTCACCTTGAATTCAAGGGGTTTAACAAAAATATTGCAGTCACCATTTAGAAATCTTTGTCTGTTGTTCCATCAGTCACAGCTTTCATGGAGTGGAACAATTGCAATTTTTTTTTTCATTTATATAGCACCAAATCACAACAAAGCTGCCTCAAGACGCTTGACACGAATACGATCTAACCTTACAACACAAGCACACAGGTGACAGTGGGAAGGAAAAAAACCCTCTGATGATACTGAGGAAGAAACATCAAGCAGACCAGACTCAGAGGCGTGACCCACTGGCTTAGGCCATTCCAACAGTTACAAGTTTTTATAAAGCTGAAGAACAGACAACAGGAAATCAAAGCAAAAAAAAAAAACAGAAGAAAAAAAAGTGCAGTTGTTGAGATGACCACACAAGCATTTATGACGTCAGGGGGTCAGCGCCCTAGGGTGCAGGTCTGGCATTCATCCAGCATGCTGTCAGTGGGCCTGTCACTTCGGCAGTTTATTCCAAAATGCAGACTGCGGTGTGCTGCATCAGCTTCAGACATGGCATCTCCTGGTCAGTCCAGGATCAACTAGACTCAAGTCTCTGAGGTGTCAAAACTTCCAGCAGCTTCTCACTTAGTTCAGTAAACCTTTAAATAAGCAGGAGTCCAATGGTTTATTCATCAAAAAGTAGTTGACAACAATAAACCAACAAGGTAAAACTTGGGATCATCCTGGAAAAGCTCAGCTCAGGCATCTCCTTATATTCTCTTAGGAGAAACCTGCCTATTTCTAAAACTCTTCCCCATTTTTTTCTTTTTTTAAAAACAGTCTGAAATAATTATGTCATCCCAAAGGCTTGCTGTCATTGCCGGGACATTCCATGAGCCATAACACGAAAGACGCAAAGAAAAATCCACGAACCAAACACGAAATGGGGAACCACAAACCATCATGCGCGTGCACGAACACAGTGCGAGCAGCTGCACCACATCGCGCCGCTGATGTAGACAAAAATAAAAACTAGCTGCATAATTAGTGAATATCACCAGGTTGATATGAATAATAAATAAACGGGGACGCAATACAGAACCCTGCGGTTAAATAAACCTGGTTAAATAAAAAATAAATGCCACTCACAGGATTTGAACCTGCAATTTACAAAAGCTCAGATTACCAGATGGAAACTTTACCACTGCACTACAATCACTCTCTTATAACAGGAGCGTAAAATGGCTAAAATCAACAAGAAGACAAACATTTAAAAAAAAAATTTAAAAAGCGCCATAGTAACTGACAAAATGGTGTTTGTCACTGCATATTTATGGTGATATGTGATTGAAAGTGGCGTATTTGTGGCACTGTTGGCTTGTCATATTGTCATAGTCCTGCAGTGCACGTGTACTGACACGTGTGACATTCAGATCGCCTGCTGCATGATCTGATAGTCTGTTTCACATGGAGCAGCCTGCCAACATGTGCTGTATGTGGCCACTGCAGTCTGGCTGTGTGTGCTCAGATGTGGCTCTCCGGTCCCATGTGATCATGTCTGTAAATACATATCATCAGCATATATATATATATATATATAAACAGAATACATGTAACGGCGTTACGTAATTAGGATACAAAAAAAGGTAACTGTATTCCGCTACAGTTACAAAAAAAAAAAAAGACGTATGCAGATTACAGGTATATTTAGTAAAAATGGGGAATAGTTTGCAGCATTACAATTTTAATGCATTTTATGATATTATCCAGGGTTCTAGCTAGTGCAAATGTTATGTGTCGACGCGGGTTGAGGAGTGGACCTGCGTCAGACGGAACCCAGCGCTACAAATAACCAGAAAGCGGTTCCAAAAACAATATATTTATTACACCCACTATGCATAAAAGGTGTAAAAACAAAAACAGCGTCCCTCTGGTGGAGTGACTGTTGGCACGCTCTCCAGCGCCCGCAAGGATCAAAGCCCGGCGCTCCTGGACTCACTACCACCGCCAAACACCCCCCAGGTGGACACGACAAACCGACTCTCTGTGAAGCAAAGAAGAGGTGAGGTAAGTCAGCAGTTACAACAATATCTTTCAAAAGACACACGCTATCAGCAACACATTCAGGTCTGTATCTTTTTTAACTTTATGCAAATGAGCAGCTTCTCACAACAAGTGGAGGATCACTTATCCGCACGCCACAGCAGTGAGAAGCAAACTGCACAATTCTCATCACAATTCCAGTATACTGCGTAACAAAACACCAAGTTACTATCAACAATTAATCAAACACTTAATTACCTTTAATGTGTGCTGACAGCATGTGTCCTCACCCTTCCCTGCTTCACGGGCTCGATGTGTCAAACCCAGGCGCGGTCCTCAGCGTCTCACAAACGGACATCACAAGGTCGAGTTCCCGGCAGTTCTGCTTGAATCACACATGACTTTAATGCAGAACGCCATCCAATTATCTGCTTCAGATGAAAGTCTTTAAGGTTGCATGTGAGCACCAGTCACAGGTGCTACACATGATGTTGATGAGGGTGAGGACTCTTCAGCCAGCACCTTCTCCACAGACAAATCAGTTTCCATGCCACCTGAAGAGCAAAGAAAAGAAAAGAACACCAAAATATCCAGCCACACCCCCCAACACACAACAGCAAACTTGCGTTACGGCCCGTTACGCAATAATTTTGGACCGTTACGCTTATTTTCTATACAGAGTCTGTAATCAACCAATTCTGCAGCGCGACTCCAGTTTGAAGCGTGAATCGAAGCAATGCTTCAATTCAATGGCTTGTGGCTCTTTGATTACCTGCTCTTCAGAAGCGGTAAGTTCGCTTCTTCACCTCTCTGAAAGCTATTAAAATATCACGAGTCACTTTTGTGTGGATTAAAGTCAGTAACTGGGACTCTGGTCTTGTTGCAGTCGAGAAACGAGAATTGTCCTCCATTTTGTCACAGCTTCAAACGCTGCGTGGCTCTCTGAATTAATAACGCTCGGAATTAATAACTTCAAAACAAATTGCCGCTTTAAATAAAATTACACCTTTTACAAACGTTGCAATACAGACAATAAACTACAATTGACTAAAACGTTTTTTCCTCCCAAAATGAGACGTCCTGCATTCTTTATGAACCTGACCTGCAGCACATCTGCAAGAGCTGCAGCTCATAGGTATGGAAAGACATTCATGCCAATAATAATGTCTGAAAGGAAATGCTTTTGACAAAAACTAACAGATTTTATTTCTGTTTATGTCCAGAGATCAAGGATCCACCATGTAGAGTTTATTATGTCCAGAGTTTAAGGATCCAGTAACCAATTTCATATTTATTTACTTTAAGACTCAATAAAATGTTGTTCAATTTCAAATTAATCAGCTTATAAAGCGCCAAATTACAACAAAAGCCATCTCAAGGTGCCTCACACAGAACAGTTCAACATAAAAAAATTAAAATAAATAAATAAAAATTAACAAAAATTAAAATAACTAATTAAAAACAGAAGTAAAAGAATAAAACATAACAAAATAAAAACTACTCATAAGAAAGAGAATAAAAATAGGTTTTAAGTCTTGACTTAAAAATGTCCACGGACTCCTACTGCCTCACTGAGGGCCATGTACTGGCTAACCCAGAATGAGATTACCCACTCAACAAACTTCCCCAGCCTTCTGGACATGATGAAGGGACTTGGGCTGTCGTACCTGGCTTTTCCCCTTTGGGTACCCCTAGAATGGCCAATTTTTACCTTGAATTTTCAAATGCTGCTGCTGTTCAACGCAACTCCTAAAACCATTACAATACATTTATATACATATTATATTTTTACACAATTATCCTTTATTGACCGACTTTCATTCATGAAGTCAGTGGTGTGGGTACACATCTCTATGTGTGAGTGTGACTGTGAGCGGCACAGTGCGGGTCATTATAATCTCATTATTTTAAGGTGCAAATTTTTAAAAAAAATCCCAGTCTTGTTTAACAATTTTAATCACTAACGACAAGTATTTTAACAAGACATTGGTCTAGCAGTGGAAAATATTAACTAGACATAAGTGAAGAGTTAATGCTCCGTGTCATCGGGCGACACAGGTACGGCAGGAAATGTACAGCTGTTTATCATCCAAATATCACGGACAAAGTGACAAGAAGAACCAAAACCACTTACTTATGGAAGGAAATATTGTCTTAGTGGAGCGGTTAAGGCAGAAATCGTTCAGTTTTTGAAGAAAGCATGAAACTTGACACAGTGATACTATAGGACCTAGGGATCATGAAAAAAATAGACCCCAAAAAATAACGCCCCCTGGTGGCTGCAATTTTGGATTAAAAAATGGCCATTATTTTCAACATATTTTTGCCATTTACTTTCAAATTAAGGCAGATAAAAGCACAATTCCAAAATATTTACCCATGTTTTTGGGGTCAGGGAATCCAATGGACTCATTTTCAACTTTGTGAGATGGAGCCCATATTGGATTCCAAGATGGCCACCATTAAAATGAAGATTATGAAAAATATCAGTCCTCTGTAAAGATGGAAGCGTAATTGTAAAAGTTACCCATAAGTAATGAGGAGTCCAATTAACCTATTACATTAATTGCCTGATGCCGGCCATATTGGATTCCAAAATGGCTGCAATTAAAATTAAGTATTGATTATCTCTGTTATTTTAGTGACAAATTCAAAATTCAAGCCTCAGGCCTTTGTATCTATGAAGTAGTGATTGCAATAGTTTCATTCACAATTCATCTACTAGATGTTTGCCATACTGGATTTCAAGATGGCTGCCATATTTCACTCTATTGTCAAAATATTTTTCTTCTATTTTTCCATGCGTCCTACTTAGCATACAGTGCCAAATATGTTGAGTATACATCAGAGAATTACCTTTCAAATTAAGTAACTGGTAATAAAGATCTATGTTTAAATCCTGGAGGCAGAAATCTAGTTCAAACATGTCCATGCACCATGGCAACTTTAAAGGTAAAATAGATGGGTGGGTTGCCAAATGAATATAAACAAGGCCAAAAGATATGGTTCGTATTAGCCATATCCAGCTAATGCCAGTTCCACATTTCAGTTGAATTATTTTAGCCATAGTGGAATAATCTGTATCGCTCCTGGGATACTTCATTATAAAGTGTGTTATTTACAAGGAATTACCTGTGCAAACTAATATTATTGACCCAAATTTATAAAAAAAATAATTAAGATTATAACAAACAGCTGATTTATTATAATTAAACATGTGTAGATCTGTAACAGAACAAAACAGATTATCTAACCCTAACTGTGTTGACATCTTGATTCAAAACCTGAAAACATAGAGAAAACATGAATACCCAGAAAATTATACTAATTCTTTCAAAAAGCCACAAAAACATTCAAAATTATAACATCACGTGATAGATGACAAACACCATACTGGCTCAATTTGGCTCATATGGCACCCCATATACCATGAAGCAGCTTGCCAAACATCGTGAAATGTATTAAAGATAAGCATTATTAAGCAAACAATAGATAAATAATTTAAATAGGATTTTAAGTTGCACTTTTGCTTTGGAAAGTTAGCACTGTCTTAACTGTAATCTCTGATGTATTGGGCAGCTTGGCAGCATAAAATAGTGCCATAGCATCCATATAGGTGTTTTTATTATTACATAACACTGGTATAAGAACCTCAAGACCCTTTGAGGTTGACTTTCATTAATATTTACTGATTTTAGAACCAAAAATACTAAACTTTGATCAACTTCTTTCCCTGCATTACTGTCATTTTTAAGAAAAGTAAAAAACAAGGCAGCCATCTTGAAATCCAATATGGCTGCCATATGACTAGATTCAGAACTTCATTGAAATATACCCTGATATTGAAAACAGTGATAGATGCTGTAATTACTGTCCTTTGCATATCATAAATTGAAATAATATTAAAAATTGGTCAATTTCAGTGGCCATTTTAAAATTCAATATGGCAGCCACCAGGGGGTGCAATTTTTGGGGGTCTATTTTTGTTCATGGTCCTTAGGTTCCATAGTATCCCTGTGCAAAGTTACATGCTTTCTTCAAAAACTGAATGATTCTTGTAAAAAGTTGGCCTTAACCGCTCTACTATCTCCCTTGTTCCTCTGTTTGTGGCTTTGCCAACATGCGCAGCTTTCCGGCATATTCCACCCGTTTCTTGAACTTCTATGCACGCAAATCACTAACTTGCCCGGAATTAAAATGGCGATCACGCCTCCTTACTGACAGTATTTACTTAATGGTTTTCATTATGCTTTTGTTCTTATTTTTAAAGTTCAATAAGTGGACTGATATGTTAAACATGGTGCGAATGTTTTGTGAAAGACTAAAGAAAGATAATTTTATATTTACTGAACAAGTAGCAGAATTTTTTGTTTGTTTGTTTTGTATATTGGTCTGCAAGCCACTTTTAATTACAAATTCATCCGCCCACCGCCTTTTTCATTATCCTTCATTTGTTTGGCATTTTTTGTTGAAAATTTAGCAGGTGAACACTGGGTGTGTTTAAAACAATATTGTGGTGCTCTTAATTCATAATGTGAAAGTAAAACAAAGCATGCCATGTAAAAGAAACAGTTTTATTTTTGCTTAATAAACTGTACTATGTGGTCAAAACTATTTATATTTAGTTTATTTTGTCTGTATTAGCATATTTGATATTGGAGTAATCCAGAAGTAATTGAAAGTAATCAAATTACATTACTTTAATATTATGGTACTTGGATTATGTTACTGATTACATTTTTCAACAGGTAACTAGTAACTGTATCGGAATACATTTTTAAAGTAACCCTGTATATATACAGTGGTTGTTATGGTTAGGGTGGGGGGAAGGAGTAGGATTAGGTTATGGTTAAGGTTAGGGTTGGGAGTAGGAGTACGCTTAGTAATAGTGAGTTAAAAAAAAACCCTGTCATGAAAATTTGACTCATTTCATCACGGGAGCACGAAAAAAACAAACAAACGTGAGACTGGGCTGGTCATCCATGCATTTTTAACGTATTTACAATAATTTTATGTACTTACATTGAACTTACTAAATAATGCCACTCTTGCATCGGTCTGTACAGCCACAAGAGGTGCTGCTCAAGCCAAGCAGTCAGTTTGGAAAAATAACGGCAGATATATTTACCCATGGTCAGTCATGTTTGACGGAGGCTGAAGAAGACTAAATAAAATCACGCACGCACACATGCAATCACACACTCACGCTTTTAATATATAGATGATTTACCACCCCCTGTTGGATTGGCATGTGAGTCAAGAATGTAAATATCAATGTACATTGTTCAGTGTTGTTAGCTAATATATGTAGCTTTCCTAAAAATATTAATTCTATCAACATTCAGTTTTGGCAGCGTTCATCCATGAACCAAAATACATAAGCATACCAAACAGCAAATGTTAGCTCTCCATAGTTTGTGTGTGATCAAAATTGCACACATGCACAGCTGTTTATCTTTTCTGTAATCTGCTGTAATCAGGTGCTTTTAATTTGACAGAGATGGGGGAAGATATTAAAAGCAATACACATTTCACTCATGGTACCAACATGACACTTAAGTCTGTTATGGTAACAGCAACAACTAAACTGAATAAACCAATTGACTTACAAAAACACAACAAATCACTAACAACACTGTTAAACTAACATAAACCACAATAACATTTAAAACCCCCAAACCCTGAATTCCCATGGTGCATTGCAGCACAACACCCATTGTTTACTGGTTAGCTAAAATCTGTAATTTCTCAAAAAATATTTGTCCTGTCAACTTTCTGTTTTTGCAGTGTTCATTCTTGACCCAAAATACATAAGCATACCAAACAAACGTCAAATGTCAGCTCTCCCCGCTATCGTTGTGAAGCCATACACACCCATGCACACAGAGACCACTTGGGTATTATCAGGCCCCATTAAAACAAACAAACAAACAAACAAACAAAAAACATTTCATCCTCACTGTCCGCATGCCAAAATCGGGCCCATCAATTTTTTTTTGTTTGCGAATTTCATAGATGGCAATACAGCTGATGCAGCTGATGAAGTTTACCGAGCTGGGCCCGGAACTTGCCGTTTGTTGTCACTGACAACCACACAGTCAGTTGTTCCGTGTCACTAACACAGAGTATGTATGTTTGTCAAACTATTAGCATGCACACTGTCTGTATTCAACATGGAAACAAGATTTATTAAAAAAAAAACCCTGATATTTTCAGTTCCTCACGTGGTATGCAGGTGCTGTTGTTTTTCAGGTTTGAAATGACATTTGATGTATCTGTTTCTAAAATAAATAAA
Source organism: Thalassophryne amazonica (assembly GCF_902500255.1). Lineage (NCBI taxonomy): Eukaryota > Metazoa > Chordata > Actinopteri > Batrachoidiformes > Batrachoididae > Thalassophryne > Thalassophryne amazonica. The sequence continues at coordinate 84,413,848 of NC_047111.1, forward strand.
TAAATACATTTTAAAAAATCTGCCCGCTGTCATAATTTTTTTGTGTGATGTCAAGGATGATGAACTCATGTTTTTTTTTTTTTTATGGGGCCAAATATAGATAATATAATAATATAATATAATATAATAATAATAATAATATTATTATTATTATTACAAACACTGGATCTATATTTGGATAATTTTATATATATATATATATATATATATATATATATATATATATATATATATATATATATAAAATTATCCAAATATAGATCCAGTGTTTGTACTTATTATCCAGTCTTTTACCTATTATCCAGCATATAGGGCATTAAAATTAAACCTTTATTATGTCCTTTGTCATCTCCCATGTGTCTCCTGGTAAAAATTTAATATCCTTTTTTTTTTTTTTTTTTTAAGAAAGTCTTTATCTGTTCCACTCCACCGTGAAGCTGTGCAACAGAAAAAGTTGCAGCATGTGTAGTGGCTGGTACTCTGCGTCATCTTTTTTGTGTGCTTGATTCCTCCCACTCGCGCTCCTCAGGACACAAACTCACGATTTACGGTGTGGGAGGTGGATGTTCTGAGCAGGCGGCCAAAACTCAGCCTCAGGCCTGACTGGCCAGAGCATCCACTGGCTGTTGGGGGGGTTGAGGGCTTTTGGCTACCACATGCACAGCGAGTCCTGCATGTGTCCTCCGTCACACATGCACAGTTTCTCCCGTCACTGCCACAGAAGCCTATAACACCTTCAGAGATGAAGTCCAAGACAGTCCAGAAAACTGGCTATAAAAGTGATGATTTGTATTAACAATATCTCTTAGTTTAGTTTGTCCAATTCTGGCTTATAGCGTCAAAAATGAAGGGACTCTATAAAATTTTATTACAGAGATTAAAACATGTCATAGGTATTAAAGGCACTGCGCTGCGGTGGTTTGAATCATATTTATCTAATAAATTACAATTTGTTCATGTAAATGGGGAATCTTCTTCACAGACTAAGGTTAATTATAGAGTTCCACAAGGTTCTGTGCTAGGACCAATTTTATTCACTTTATACATGCTTCCCTTAGGCAGTATTATTAGACAGCATTGCTTAAATTTTCATTGTTACGCAGATGATACTCAGCTTTATCTATCCATGAAGCCAGAGGACACACACCAATTAGCTAAACTGCAGGATTGTCTTACAGACATAAAGACATGGATGACCTCTAATTTCCTGCTTTTAAACTCAGATAAAACTGAAGTTATTGTACTTGGCCCCACAAATCTTAGAAACATGGTGTCTAACCAGATCCTTACTCTGGATGGCATTGCCCTGATCTCTAGTAATACTGTGAGAAATCTTGGAGTCATTTTTGATCAGGATATGTCATTCAATGCGCATATTAAACAAATATGTAGGACTGCTTTTTTGCATTTGCGCAATATCTCTAAAATTAGAAAGGTCTTGTCTCAGAGTGATGCTGAAAAACTAATTCATGCATTTATTTCCTCTAGGCTGGACTATTGTAATTCATTATTATCAGGTTGTCCTAAAAGTTCCCTGAAAAGCCTTCAGTTAATTCAAAATGCTGCAGCTAGAGTACTGACAGGGACTAGAAGGAGAGAGACACGGTGGAGATTTTTAAATCAAGACTGAAGACCCACTTTTTTAGACTGTCTTATCATTAATTTTTAATCTGTTTGTGTTTGCTTTGTAATTTCTTTTTATTCTACTGTGTTTTATCTTTTAACTGTGCTTTTCTTGCTTTTAATTTTGAATTTAGATTAATTTGTGTTGTTGTGAATTATGTGAAGCGCCTTGGTGCGACTTTGTCGTGATTTGGCGCTATATAAATTAATAAATTAAATTAAATTAAATTAGAGCATATCTCACCCATATTGGCCTCTCTTCATTGGCTTCCTGTTAATTCTAGAATAGAATTTAAAATTCTTCTTCTTACTTATAAGGTTTTGAATAATCAGGTCCCATCTTATCTTAGGGACCTCATAGTACCATATCACCCCAATAGAGCGCTTCGCTCTCAGACTGCAGGCTTACTTGTAGTTCCTAGGGTTTTTAAGAGTAGAATGGGAGGCAGAGCCTTCAGCTTTCAGGCTCCTCTCCTGTGGAACCAGCTGCCAATTCAGATCAGGGAGACAGACACCCTCTCTACTTTTAAGATTAGGCTTAAAACTTTCCTTTTTGCTAAAGCTTATAGTTAGGGCTGGATCAGGTGACCCTGAACCATCCCTTAGTTATGCTGCTATAGACTTAGACTGCTGGGGGGTTCCCATGATGCACTGAGTGTTTCTTTCTCTTTTTGCTCTGTATGCACCACTCTGCATTTAATCATTAGTGATTGATCTCTGCTCCCCTCCACAGCATGTCTTTTTCCTGATTCTCTCCCCTCACCCCCAACCAGTCCCAGCAGAAGACTGCCCCTCCCTGAGCCTGGTTCTGCTGGAGGTTTCTTCCTGTTAAAAGGGAGTTTTTCCTTCCCACTGTCGCCAAGTGCTTGCTCACAGGGGGTCGTTTTGACCGTTGGGGTTTTTACGTAATTATTGTATGGCCTTGCCTTGCAATATAAAGCACCTTGGGGCAACTGTTTGTTGTGATTTGGCGCTATATAAATAAAATTGATTTGATTTGATTTGAAAATTGGCTGTAATTCCTCAGTGTTATAAAAATGTCTTTGAAAGGCTGTAGTACAAACACAGCTTATTTAATTTCAACCCCATTCTACTGGTGTATAGACGTAGAAATACAAAAATGATATTATTGTCTATAGATGGGTGGATCTCACTGTGACCTTTAACTGTAGTAAGCGGTTGAAGATGAGTGAGTGATACTCCTAATCATGTCAATGCACCTGCATGGTGATGAAAGTGTGTATTACTTTTGTGAAGGATGCAGCTTACTTTTCTCAACCACTGAGGTTTTAGAGGCCGTTGCCACGTCCGGATCCACTTCCTTAACGTTGCACGTGAAATTGGACTTGCCGTTGGGGAGGTTTTTAAACAGCAGTCGGCAGATGTTGCCCGGAAAGATGCGGACTTTGGCGCGGTTCTTAAAGGGGGCGTGCTGCTCCTCTTCTGGATCGGTGGTATCTAGGAGCCTGTGAGCCTGTGTGTACTTGCAAAAGGCTTCTGTCGACTCAGCAGATAGGGCGTACTTGCAATCCATCCTGAGGTGGTGGTCACCTATTGAGCAGTAGGTCAACTGAGTCACCCGCAGAGCTGATGCAAAGCCTGTGTAGTGCGACAGAACAGCTATCAGGTGTTTACAGCCTATAAAACACAATCTGCAGTGTTTCTGCAAAGAAAGATCAGTGTGAACATTTTGAGTGACCTTACCAAAAAGGAAAACTGCAGCAAGGAAGAACATGCTCTCAACTTTCCTGAAGATATCAGATAAACCAGACAGAGAATATTGTTATTCTTGTTTCTTTACTTAAGATTATATTTTAGACAAAAAAAAGTGGGGTCTGAGAAACAGGGATGCATAATACTGAATGCATCTCCTCCATTCACTGAACTGGAAACTTCACTTTGGTGAAAAGCCAAAACACTGACGCAGGATTTCTGCACCGTACAAAAATGTGCACAAACAATATTTGGATGCAAAATGTTCAGGAACTCCACCAATGACTTCTGCTGCCCTTTTTTTGCTTCATGCAAACCGGCTCTCTGCTTCAATAGAACATTTACTTTATGCTGCATATTCCAGCAGTGATCTCATCCAGAATGAGGTGGGAAAAAGAAAGAAAGAATGCAAACAATTCTAAATAACACAGCCCGATATTTCACCGTTGGTTCGAGTCAGCAAAAAGTGCTGAAATGAATTTATTCTCACCTTCTGTGCTGCAGCTGGAGCTCCTCGGCGCTCTGTGGTGTGATGCCAGGGGGAGATACTGTAGAGGTCGGTTTGTAAAAGGTACAGAGAGGGAGGGGGGAGAGAGGGGGAGGCACAGAGCTCAGGGGGGAGTTGGGGACATTTCACTACTGTATACAGATAGTTATTGATTCTTGTTACCCTGTTTACCACAGGACATGTACAAACCATGGCCCTGTACTCAAAAGACTGCAATCAGGCTGCTGGATGACAAATAACAGATGTGTCGTCTTTTATCCTCTTTCAGAACTCTCGTAGCACAGAAGTCAGCATTTTCACAGATAATGTTGCAAATCAACAACAAATATCAGTTTGTGACATTGACACACACATCAGCAATTCCACAACAACAGCACGGCTGATACACACTTCATACAATAAATAGACACTTTATAGGTTAAATACAACAGCTGCATTGCTGTCTACTCCAGAGTGCGATTTCTAATGCTGCCACTAGGGGTGCAAATTGCATAATTTTCAACCCACTTCACTAAATTAATTCTTATTTAATTAAATACAGTGATCATAATCAAATTTGGAATTTGACACGGATTAAATGTGTTAAAAGTTGGGTGAAAGTGATGCCAAGTCACATTTTAAAAATATATGTACTCTGTCACAAACTGTTTAATAATCAAATGTTTGAAGTGAGTACTATAACTAAAAACAAGTCATACTGTATAATATTTTGCATATGTATTAGACACTGTTACACATCACATCACCTTGAATTAGTGGCTCCAGGAACAGACTGGTCAAAGGTCAAGATCAAGATAAATATTGTTGTGTGGGCCGCTGAAGAGGAGGTACTGCTGGCCCACCACCAGATGGCGACCTGCTTGAAGTGCGGGCTTCAAGCACGAGAGGGCGTTATAGCAACCGGGAGTGACAGCTGTTACTCGTCATCAGCATCAGCTGTCACTCATCCACATCATCACCACCACCTTAAAGGCCGGACTGCAACTCCACCTCCCCGCCGAGAAATCAACTACCAATCAGTACCGGGTCTGACTGCTGAAGACAGCGGCCACCTGGGGTGCAGGGCTTGGCGGCTCCGGTGTTCTTCAGCTCCGTTGGCAGTGGAAGCTGTGTGGGATCCGGCTCTTCTCTCGCCAGGCGTCTTCTATCGTCGAGCCTGCCCACACGTCACCTGGTGTATGATTGACAGTCACTATATTGTTATTGTCTGTACGTCGTTGTGCGATTCACAACATTAAATTGTTACTTTTGGCTTATCCATTGTCCGTTCATTTACGCCCCCTGTTGTGGGTCCGTGTCACGACACTTTCACAACAAAATATAGCCCAAAAGCATGTTTACCATAGTATCTCTACAACCAGTGTATCTAGAGAGATGATTTCAAGCTTATACTGCTCATTATTTGGTATCACTGGTTCGACCACAAGTGTGGTCCATAAAACTTACTGCTGACGATAAGTACTCAGTCATTTGCGATACTCGCTTAGTCCAGTTAAGTGTCACGGAGAAGCCGGAGCCTATCCCAGCAGCCACAGGGCGTGAGGCAGGGTACACCTTGGACAGGACGCCACTCTGTTGCAGGGCCACCCATGTACCCATAATAAGTACTCAAAATTCATGATAAAATGTATACCTTAATGTGCAGAGCATGCAGGTTATGTATCAGCCCTGCAAAACCTTTGATTCTGTATATCGTTCTTTAGGATGTTCAGCTTTTGCTTCTCTCTGAGTTACACAAGCACCAACTTGCTTTATTGAAAGCACAGGGAGTCAAATTTAAGGGTCATAACACACCAACCACAAAGTTCCCATTTGTAATCAGTGTCAATGGTGTTATGTTCTTTACTTTATTACACTCATACCCGAGTGGAGGGTGGCTATTAAACTTACTGAGCAAACACTTATAATAACAAAATAAACGACAGGACACAAAACTCATGTCTTCTCTCTGGCTTTACTGAACATCAATCATCGAACGTTACACAGGGGAGAGTAATCAATCACCCTGGTGGTGATCGTAGGCAGGCAAACATAATAGAGCATCGAGTGCCTATTCTAAATCCACCACATCCCCCTTTTTCAAGCAGAGAACATGGCTGACAAGTTGAACCCATACTTACTCAGTTTGGATACTTAAATCATAGACAGTATATTCATATATTCAACATATACACTTCTAAACCATACTCATTCAGTATCATTCAATTCTTCTTATGGTAAATGTCCTTTAGCTTTAGAATTAATTAGAAACATTGCATACTGTAATCAAGGGTAACTCATTTTAAACATTCATCGGCCTCCAGTGAACCTTACTAACACAGAACCTTTCTGTGTATCCTGCAAGCAAAACATCAAAACATACAATATTACAATAATAACAACATTAAATCATTCAGTGTGATACATGTGTCTCTGTGTCTTTCTCTTTTTTTTGGAGGGGGGGGGGGGGGACACATGTAAGACTGAAATGTTACTCTTTTGATACCTCCATCACAAAATCCTTGTATCTGGTTGGGCGCACCACTGCTCTACCACTTCTGGTGTGGCGCACAGAGGAGTCGTCTGCTTCAGCTGGAAGATCTTGCGGTGGCGGGTCAGCTGGCAGTCGTTGGGGTTGTGTGTCCTCTGAATGTTCATCAGGGTCTGTGTCTCTGAACAGACTCTGGTGAATCTTCCCTAGGTGACGCCTATTCCTTCTGAAGATCTGTCCTGCCGGTGTCTGCACGGTGTAGGATTATGGCTCACCTCTCTTGCGTAGCACTACAGCCAGTTCCCATCCACGCCGTGTGCGCATGTGCACTGTGGAACCTTGGGCCAGCTCTGGAAGTGGCTTGGCGTGGCGGTTGTAGTAGTAGTGCTGGCGGGGTTGCAGGTCCTGTAGTCGGGTGTGTATGTGCTGTGAGGCGGACTGCTGCAACACAGCACTGGAGCATGGAAGTGTGCTTCTCAGGACTCTTCCCATCAACATATGTGCAGGAGAATCACTCAGTCCTGTCACTGGTGTGTTTCTCAGCAACAGTAGTACAAGATATGGATCTGTACCAGTTTGCAGTGCTTTTTTCAGGGCATGTTTCACAGTCTTTACAGTTCTTTCGGCAAGTCCATTGGACTGTGGGTAGTGTGAACCCCCATGCTACAGCGAATGACTTCATTTCATAGCTGCCAAATGGCACACTGTCACTAACAATCTGTTTCGGGATACCATGTCTGGCAAAAACAGACTTCATCTTCTGTATCACCGTGTGTGCTGATTTGTCTGGGATGTTCAACACTTCTGGAAACATTGTCAGGTAATCAACTAACAAGAGATAGGACTGACCTCTTAGTTCGAAGATGTCTCTGTGTAGGCTCTCAGTTGTCCAGGTGGTTTCCATAGTAGAGAAGCTTGAATCTTCGACTGGACTGGGTTGCTTGACGTGAGGACGTTTCGCTTCAAATCACAGAAGCTTCCTCAGCTAAAATTCTTGCTCTGGTAGTCTGATTTCTGTCTTGACTCTTGTAGAGAAGAATAAACCAGAAGCCAACAAAAGCTGGAGTTTTTTTTAAACTAACCAGACCCCACCTACCAAGAGGCTGACTGCTATAGACTAGTGACTAAACAATAGCCCTAATTAGTACCTATTGTGCTCTAGTTAGCACTGTCCTAATGACAGGACGGAAGCCTCCCCTGATGGCTCCCTTGACGACTCACTCCTGATGACATGAATGACTCATTACCATGAACAAAAGACTGAATGTTGTGTGGGCCGCTGAAGAGGAGGTACTGCTGGCCCACCACCAACAGAGGGCGCCCTGCCTGGAGTGCGGGCTCCAGGCACCAGAGGGCGCTGCCGCATCATGGGAGTAGCCTGGGTGACAGCTGTCACCCATCACCAGACACAGCTGTTCTACTCAGCACCGAGGTATATCAGGAGGACGGCGTCTCCACCTCAGTGCCGAGATATCGCCTTGAGATAGAGGTAAACTACTCTGCAGCATATTCTGTATATTTGATAATACGTGTTAAACCTTTCAGGACAGCTGACTACCGAAAGCCAATTGCTTGGATAAGTACTCACCTTCCTGTTTTAACGTGACGAGAGGTGGAGGCGGCTTCTTCCCTCTCCGTGTTACTGGGTGCAGCCGCATCCACACCTGTGTGTTTGTTGCTCTCTCTTGCCAGCAGTACCGGATCCGACGAGCGGAGGCAGTGGCCACCTGGGACTTCGGGACTTGGCGGTTCCAGTATTTCCAGGGTTCGGTGGCAGAGGAGATCTGGGTGGTTCCGGTTCGACTCAGACGGACGTCTCCTACCTTCGAGCCTGCCCACACGACACCAGCAGAATTCGGCTTAATCCCAAATTGTTGATTGTTGTATTGGTTGTGCTCGTTTCACAACAGTAAAACTTGTTATTTACCTTCTCCATTGTCCATTCATTTGCGCCCCCTGTTGTGGGTCCGTGTTCCTACACTTTCACAACAGGATATCTCGGCCAGCGTCATGGATCCCGAGGGGCGTCAACCGGCTGTTGAACGGCCAATGGAAGACCAAGGCGCGGCGGAGGCTTCGGGAGGGGTAATCGGTGAGTTGCAGCAGATCCTCACCGCTTTCACCTCTCGGATCGACTTAATGACCGAGCAGCACGTTCTCCTAAACCGCAGGGTGGAGGCTCTCGCCGCACAAGTGGAGGCGCGCCCTTCGGGCGCCACTGCGGCTCTCCCTCCCGAGGACCCTGCGTGCGAAAGTAACGTTCCACTGGTCGTTCAACGGTCCCTTCCTCCGTCCCCAGAAGCATACATAAGCCCTCCAGAACCGTACGGAGGCTGTGTGGAGACGTGCGCAGACTTTCTTATGCAGTGTTCGCTCGTCTTCACTCAGCGTCCCGTGATGTACGCGACTGATGCTAGCAAAGTAGCTTATGTGATAAATCTGCTTCGCGGGGAGGCACGCGCTTGGGCTACAGCGCTCTGGGAGCAGAACTCACGGCTCCTTCATACGTACGCTGGGTTTGTACGGGAGCTCAGAACGGTGTTCGATCATCCCAACAGAGGAGAGTCCGCTTCAATCGCGCTACTGTCCATACGACAGGGACGTCGGAGCGCAGCTGCCTATGCAGTCGCCTTCCGCATCGCGGCGGCGAGATCCGGCTGGAATAGCACTGCCCTCCGCGCTGCCTTTGTAAACGGACTGTCTCTGGTCCTAAAAGAGCACCTGGTGGCTAAGGACGAACCGCGGGATTTAGATGGGCTCATCGATCTAGTCATACGACTCGACAACCGGTTAGAAGAACGCCGTCGGGAACGAGGCGAAGGGCGTGGCCAGGCACGCGTCGTCCCTCTCCCTTCCGGGTCCGATCGAGCTCCGCCCTCCCCACGCTCCTCTGTTCCTGCGTTCCGTGGGGTCACAGCTCCCCCTACTGACGAAGCTAGGGACACGAGTAGGGCAACATTTAGGGCACCAGATGCACAGAGGAGATGGACCCACGGAGCGTGTCTTGGTTGTAGTTCAATGGAGCACCATGTGAGAGACTGCCCTGAGCGGTCAAACGCCAAACGCCCGCCCCTAGAGACTGGGCCAGGGGTGGGCCAAAACATTCACGTGGGACACACCCACATTGCTACACGACTCCCAGTCACGATCCTTTATGAGGATTCAACCCTGAAGGCCCCAGCACTGGTGGACACGGGCTCTGAGGGGAATCTGCTTGACAGTAGATGGGCCAGGGAGATAGGGCTCCCTCTGGTGGCTCTTACCTCGCCTGTGCAGGTTCGGGTGCTAGATGGCTCCCTACTCCCACCAATCACACATAAGACACCTCCAGTAACTCTGGTGGTGTCAGGTAACCACCGGGAGGTGATCGAGTTCTTCGTGACTCAGGCCACCTCCCGTGTGGTTTTAGGGTTTCCATGGATGCTAAAGCACAATCCCCGGATTGATTGGCCGTCCGGGGTAGTGGTTCAGTGGAGCGAAACCTGCCATCGGGAGTGTCTAGGTTCCTCGGTTCCTCCCGGCTCCCAAGCTAAGGAGGAGGTCCGAGTCCCGCCCAATCTGAAGGCGGTGCCAGCGGAGTACCATAACCTCGCTGATGTGTTCAGCAAGGATCTGGCTCTTACGCTTCCTCCTCACCGCCCGTACGATTGTGCCATTGATTTGGTTCCAGGCAGTGAGTGTCCGTCCAGTAGGCTGTACAACCTCTCACGGCCGGAGCGTGAATCAATGGAGACCTACATCCGGGACTCATTAGCTGCCGGGTTGATCCGGAATTCCACCTCTCCGATGGGTGCTGGTTTCTTTTTTGTGGGTAAAAAGGATGGCGGGCTTCGTCCATGCATTGACTATAGGGGGTTGAACGAAATCACGGTTCGCAATCGATACCCGTTGCCCCTGTTGGATTCGGTGTTCACCCCCTTGCATGGAGCCAATATCTTCACCAAACTTGATCTTAGGAATGCGTATCATTTGGTTCGGATCCGGAAGGGAGACGAATGGAAGACGGCATTTAACACCCCGTTGGGCCATTTTGAGTACCTGGTCATGCCGTTCGGTCTCACTAACGCTCCCGCGACCTTCCAAGCGTTGGTAAACGATGTCCTGCGGGACTTCCTGCACCGGTTCGTCTTCGTGTATCTGGACGATATACTCATCTTTTCCCCGGATCCTGAGACTCATGTCCGGCATGTCCGTCAGGTCCTGCAGCGGTTGTTGGAGAACCGCCTGTTTGTGAAGGGCGAGAAGTGTGAGTTCCACCGCACTTCTTTGTCCTTCCTGGGGTTTATCATCTCCTCTAACTCCGTCGCCTCGGACCCGGCCAAGGTTGCGGCGGTGAGAGACTGGCCCCAACCTACAAGCCGTAGGAAGCTGCAACAGTTCCTCGGTTTTTCTAATTTTTATAGGAGGTTCATTAAGGGCTACAGTCAGGTAGTTAGCCCCCTGACAGCCCTGACCTCTCCAAAAGTTCCCTTCACCTGGTCGGACCGGTGCGAGGCCGCGTTCAAGGAGTTGAAACGGCGCTTCTCGTCTGCACCAGTTCTGGTGCAGCCCGATCCTAGCCGCCAGTTAGTGGTTGAAGTGGATGCCTCGGACTCAGGGATAGGAGCGGTGCTCTCCCAGAGCGGGAAGACCGATAAGGTCCTTCACCCGTGTGCCTATTTTTCTCGCAGGTTGACCCCCGCTGAACGGAATTATGACGTCGGCAATCGGGAACTCCTTGCTGTGAAAGAGGCCCTCGAAGAGTGGAGACATCTGTTGGAGGGAACAGCCGTGCCGTTCACGGTTTTCACTGACCATCGGAACCTGGAGTACATCAGAGCCGCCAAGCGTCTGAACCCCAGGCAAGCCCGCTGGTCACTGTTCTTTGGCCGTTTTGACTTCCGGATTACCTACCGTCCCGGGACCAAGAATCAGAGATCGGATGCATTGTCCCGGGTGCACGAAGATGAGGTCAAAACGGAACCGTCGGATCCCCCGGATCCCATCATCCCGGAGTCCGCTATCGTGGCCGCCCTCACCTGGGACGTGGAGAAGACCGTCCGGGAGGCCCTGACCCGTGTCCCGGACCCCGGAAACGGACCAAGAAACAGACTATACGTCCCACCAGAGGCTAGGGCTGCAGTCCTGGACTTCTGTCACGGTTCTAAGCTCTCCTGTCACCCAGGGGTGCGAAGGACCGTGGCAGTCGTCCGGCAACGCTTCTGGTGGGCATCCCTGGAGACCGACGTCCGGGACTACGTCCAGGCCTGTACCACCTGCGCCAGGGGCAAGGCCGACCATAGGAAGACCTCAGGGCAGCTACAGCCATTGCCCGTGCCTCATCGCCCCTGGTCCCACATCGGCCTGGACTTCGTCACGGGTCTCCCGCCGTCCCAGGGAAACACCGTCGTCTTCACGATAGTGGACCGTTTCTCCAAGGCGGCCCACTTCGTGGCCCTCCCGAAGCTCCCTACGGCCCAGGAGACAGCGGACCTCCTGGTCCACCACGTCGTCCGTCTGCATGGCATACCATCAGACATCGTCTCCGATCGCGGTCCCCAGTTCACCTCACATGTCTGGAGGAGCTTCTGCCGGGAACTGGGGGCCACGGTCAGCCTCTCGTCTGGGTACCACCCCCAGACCAACGGGCAGGCAGAGCGGGCGAATCAAGAACTGGAGCAGACACTTCGCTGTGTGACAGCCGCGCACCCGACGGCCTGGAGTACCCACCTGGCCTGGATCGAGTACGCCCACAACAGCCAAGTGTCATCAGCCACCGGCCTCTCCCCGTTTGAGGTGTGCTTGGGGTATCAGCCCCCCTTGTTTCCGGTGGTTGAGGGAGAGGTCGGTGTGCCCTCGGTCCAGGCCCACCTACGGAAGTGCCGTCGGGTGTGGCGGGCCGCCTGCTCTGCCTTGTTGCAGGCCCGGACGAGGGCGAAGAAACATGCAGACCGGCGGCGAGCCCCGGCCCCCAAGTACTGTCCTGGGCAGGAGGTCTGGTTGTCCACGAAGGACATTCCCCTACAGGTTGATTCTCCAAAACTGCAAGAACGGTACATCGGACCTTATAAGATCCTCAAGGTCATCAACCCCGCCGCAGTGAGGCTCCAGCTTCCGGCCTCACTGCGGATCCATCCAGTCTTCCACGTTTCCCGGATCAAGCCTCTTCACACCTCACCCCTCTGCACCCCGGGTCCGGCGCCGCCTCCTGCCCGGATCATCGACGGAGCACCGGCTTGGACTGTCCGCCGGCTCCTTGACGTCCGTCGGATGGGCCGGGGTTTTCAGTATCTGGTGGACTGGGAGGGGTACGGCCCCGAGGAGCGCTCCTGGGTGAAGAAGGGCTTCATCCTGGACCCGGCCCTCCTGGCCGACTTCTACCGACGCCATCCGGACAAGCCCGGTCGTGCGCCAGGAGGCGCCCGTTGAGGGGGGGGTCCTGTTGTGTGGGCCGCTGAAGAGGAGGTACTGCTGGCCCACCACCAACAGAGGGCGCCCTGCCTGGAGTGCGGGCTCCAGGCACCAGAGGGCGCTGCCGCATCATGGGAGTAGCCTGGGTGACAGCTGTCACCCATCACCAGACACAGCTGTTCTACTCAGCACCGAGGTATATCAGGAGGACGGCGTCTCCACCTCAGTGCCGAGATATCGCCTTGAGATAGAGGTAAACTACTCTGCAGCATATTCTGTATATTTGATAATACGTGTTAAACCTTTCAGGACAGCTGACTACCGAAAGCCAATTGCTTGGATAAGTACTCACCTTCCTGTTTTAACGTGACGAGAGGTGGAGGCGGCTTCTTCCCTCTCCGTGTTACTGGGTGCAGCCGCATCCACACCTGTGTGTTTGTTGCTCTCTCTTGCCAGCAGTACCGGATCCGACGAGCGGAGGCAGTGGCCACCTGGGACTTCGAGACTTGGCGGTTCCAGTATTTCCAGGGTTCGGTGGCAGAGGAGATCTGGGTGGTTCCGGTTCGACTCGGACGGACGTCTCCTACCTTCGAGCCTGCCCACACGACACCAGCAGAATTCGGCTTAATCCCAAATTGTTGATTGTTGTATTGGTTGTGCTCGTTTCACAACAGTAAAACTTGTTATTTACCTTCTCCATTGTCCGTTCATTTGCGCCCCCTGTTGTGGGTCTGTGTTCCTACACTTTCACAACACTGAAACTGCTTTGACCTGAGTACCACATTGTAAACAGGGGACAAAGCGTGTCTGAGACCTGCTCCACGGTTAAGGCTGGGTTTCAACTGTTTTACAAAGAATGCTTCCTTGATTTGAAGCGAAACGTCCTCACGTCAAGCAACCCAGTCCAGTCGAAGATTCAAGCTTCTCTACTATGGAAACCACCTGGACAACTGAGAGCCTACACAGAAACATTGCGACCAACTGTGGGCATGAGGCCCTGGCACTGGTACATAAGATGGAAAGGACTGCTAAAAAGATAGCTAACTTTAGAAACCACTTAAGATTTAACCTAAGATGCAAACAAAACAATGTTATTCCCAAATGCATGAAGCAAAAGGCACTAGAAGCAGGTCACACAGCAGAAAAGATCCAGCACAGTTACCTTAGGAGGATTTTGGGTCTTAGAATTAGAAGGCTTAATTTTAAAATATTAGACCTCCAAAATAATCTTGATAGTCTTTACAAAAGGTTAGAAACCTTAGTGGGGGAAGAGGCCCATAATAAGATCACAAAGTTCATAGTTAAAATTCAAATGGCTGAGCATTTAAAAAGTAAGGAGCGGCAAATCAGGAAGTTTCACAACCTTTTAGTGCAGAAAAGGCGTACTTTCAGTGAGAGTAGTTTTAAAGATACACCCAGACAAATTAGTGACAACAGGGAAAATTGGGTAAAGAATCTGTCTGACAGGGTTCTTACACAGACAGAAAAGGATGTGCTCACCAAAGGACTAAATTTCTCAGTGACCCCTAAACATATACCGACAGTAGATTACATCACTGCAGTAGAGTCAGCCATTAAACATAACAGTTTGTCAGAGTCAGAAGCTGGGGACCTCTGACTAAGAGTCACAGCAGTGCTGAACAGTGCTAAGCCTCCTCCCTCCAACATCACAGGAGAAGAACGGAAAGCTTTGGCAGCACTGCAGAAGGACCAAAGCATCCTTATCCTGCCAGCAGATAAAGGCAGTTGCACGGTGGTCCTGAACACATCGGACTACGAGGCCAAGATCAACAACTTGCTCAATGACTCCAGTACATACGAACATCTGAAGAGAGATCCCACGAGTGGCTATAAGAAGAAAATCATTAGCTGCCTCCAAAACCTGGAGAAAGAGGGACTCATCGACAGGCAGACATACTACAGACTGTACCCGGGGGACGCCACTCCATGCATCTATGGACTGCCCAAAATCCACAAACAGGACATGCCACTCAGGCCTATTGTATGTAGCACAGATTCCATCACATACAATTTGGCCAAGCACCTCAAGTGGATTTTGGCTCCTCTAGTGGGTAACTCAGACCACCATGTGGAGAACACACAAGATTTTGTGAACAAAATCAAGGTCCTGCAGCTGGAAGCAGATGAAACTATGGTGTCATTTGATGTGACTTCGTTGTTCACCTGCATCCCCACCGCTGAGGCCATCTCAGCTGTGAGGCAGAGACTGCTGGAAGATGTGTCTCTACCTGAAAGGACCAAACTCACACCAGACCACATCTGCCAACTCTTGGAGCTCTGTCTTAACACCACGTATTTCCTGTTTAGGGGGAATTACTACAGGCAGGTCCATGGTTGTGCGATGGGGTCTCCGATATCCCCCATTATGACCCATCTGTACATGGAGCGAGTGGCGAAGACAGCCTTGATGTCGTTCACGGGCATCTCTCCCAGTCACTGGTTCAGATATGTCAATGACACATGGGTTAAAATCAAGCAACAGGAGGTCGAGGACTTTACAGAACACATCAATTCGGTGGACTCCAATATCAAGTTCACACGTGAGGATGCCAGAAACAACCATTTAGCCTTCTTGGACTGTGATGTTACAATTGGAGAGAACAGGCAGCTCCAGACAGGGGTTTACAGAAAACCCACTCACACTGACCAATATCTGCTCTTTGGCTCAAACCACCCCCTTGAACACAAGCTCGGGGTGATCAGGACTCTTCAACACAGAGCCCTACAGGTGCCCACAACTGCAGAGGGAAGGGCTAAAGAGCAACAACTTGTACGGAAAGCCCTCACAGTATGTGGGTACCTACGTTGGTCCCTGGACAAAGTGCAGAAGTCCCAGAAAACAAAGAGACCAGACAGACAGGAGACGGAGACAAGAAGAAGAGGAGTGTCTCTCCCTTATTTAGCAGGAGTAGGGGAAAAACTACAGAGGATCTTCAAACAGCACAAAATCCCAGTTTACTTTAAACCAGTCAACACCTTGAGACAGAAATTAGTTCACCCTAAGGACAGGATCCCTAGTTACAAACAGAGCAATGTAGTGTATCATAGCAGATATCAGGAAAACTGTAATGAACACTACATAGGTGATATGAAGCAGCTTTTACACAAGAGGCTATACCAGCACCGCAGAGAAGTCGCCAGTGGACCTCAGTCTGCAGTTCATCTCCACCTGAAAGACACTAACCACACGTTTGAGGACAAGGAAGTTAAAATCTTAGCCAGAGAGAAGAAATGGTTTGAGAGAGGTGTCAAGGAAGCGTTCTTTGTAAAACAGTTGAAACCCAGCCTTAACCGCGGAGCGGGTCTCAGACACGCTTTGTCCCCTGTTTACAATGTGGTACTCAGGTCAAAGCAGTTTCAGTCTTTTGTTCATGCTAATGAGTCATTCATGTCATCAGGAGAGAGTCGTCAAGGGAGCCATCAGGGGAGGCTTCCGTCCTGTCATTAGGAGAGTGCTAACTAGAGCACAATAGGTGCTAATTAGAGCTATTGTTTAGTCACTAGCCTATAGCAGTCAGCTTCTCGGTAGGTGGGGTCTGGTTAGGTTAAAAAAAACTCAAGCTTTTGTTGGCTTCTGGTTTATTCTTCTCTACAAGAGTCAAGACAGAAGTCAGACTACCAGAGCAAGAATTTTAGCTGAGGAAGCTTCTGTGATTTGAAGCGAAATGTCCTCACGTCAAGCAACCCAGTCCAGTCGAAGATTCAAGCTTCTATACTTTCGAAGATGTCTGTTCCTACCTTCATCCAATGCAACTCAGGAATGTCATGCGCGATGAGTGGCTCCTTCCGATGTTGTGGCTGCAGCTGCTGGCATGGCCCACACTTTTCGATCATGAGCTCGATGTCACATGTCATTCCAGGCCAGTAGAGGACTCTTCTTGCTTTGGCCTTTGTTCGTTGAATCCCTTGGTGAGCTATGTGTAGCTTCTCTAAGATGACCTGTTTGAAGCTCTGAGGAATGATGATCTTGTCTCCTACCATCATGATGCCATTCTCTGTGCTGATGTTGTATCTCATTGGCCAGTAGCTGTGTAGGTTGTTGTCTATGCTGTGTCTCTTTCTTGGCCAGCCCCTGTCCAATGTCTCGTGCAGAGCCTGCAGCACGAGATCTGCTGCTGTAGCTTCTTTCAGCTGACTGAGTGTCTCTTTGCTCAGCGCATCTGTGGCTTGCATGGCGTGCACAACCTTCTCATTGCACAGGTTGTCAATGTCGTCTGCCTCTCTGTTTTCAGTTGCACGAGACAGCGTGTCTGCAATGTACATGTGTTTCCCGAGTGTGTAGGAGATGTTAAGATCATACCTTTGCAGTTGTAGCAGCATTCGCTGCAGTCGGGCCGTTGCTTTGCAAAGCTGCTTCTTCACGATGATCTCTAGCGGGTTGTGATCCGACTGCACTGCTACCATCTTGCCGTTTATGTACTGATGGAATTTCTTGGTTGCAAAGACTATCGAGAGTAACTCTTTTTCTATCTGAGCATATCCTTGCTCAGTTTCAGTGAGTGCTCTGGAAGCGTAGCATAGAGGGCAACCTCCTTGAAGAAGACATGCTCCCAGTCCATCTTTCAACGAGTCTGCTTCTATGGTTAGTGGGAGACTGTGATCATAAAACTTCAGCACAGGTGCTTTTGTGAGGGCGGCCTTCAAGCTCTCCACCGCAGCACTGTGATGCGCGCTCCACTGCCACACAGCATCTTTCCGCAGCAGCTGTCTCAGAGGTGCTGTGAGTGTAGCTTCGTGGGGTATGTACTGTGCCGAGTATTTTGTCATACCAAGCAGTCGCTGCAGGCCAGGCTTGTCAGCTGGAGGTGGAATGTTGGTGATTGCTTTTATCTTGCCGTCATCAGGTCTCTGTCCCTCTGGGGTGATGATGTGACCCATGTACCTCACAGTGTTGACCTTGTACTGGATCTTGTCGCCATTGAACCTCACATTGGCCTCTCGTGCTCTCGCCATGACTTTGCTGAGGATTTCGTCATGCTCTTTTTCTGATGATGCAGTGATGATCATGTCATCTGAGATCACATGCACACCTGGGATGTCTCCAAAAGTCTCATGGGTCTTCTGCTGGAATACTTCGCTCACCGACTTGATGCCGAAAGGGAGCCACAGGAAATGATATCGGCCCCATGGCGTGTTGAATGTACACAGCTTCGACGATGGTTCATCAAGCTTGATCTGCCAGTATCCGTACTTTTCATCCAGAATGCTGAAGATGGTCTATCCTGCCAGGTTACTCCGCACGTCTTCAGGAGTGGGGATGGAGTAGTGCTGCCACTTTATCGCCATGTTTAGGTCCCGAGGGTCCAAACACACCCTCAGTGCACCATTCTTCTTTTCTTTCACTACTAAACTGTTCACCCACTCTGTTGGCTCTGTTACAGGCGTTATCACTGAGCATTTTACCACGTCTTGCAATGTCTCTTTCAGCTTGTCACGAATGGAGAGGGGAATATTCCTGCACCCATGGACCACTGGCATGACTGATGGATCGGTGTGTATTTGATGGACGTCGGGGAACTCACCTAGCCCCTTGAAGATGTCTGGATGCATCTCTAGCAGCTCCTCTCTGGTAACTGCAGGCTTTGTGGCGACTGTCTCGATCCTCCTCACCAGCTGTAGATCTTCACACGCTGCTCTGCCGTGGATGGGCATGTCTGATTGAGGTGACATGTAGAACTGCAGGGTGGCTTCTGTTTTGGCAGTTCGGCATTTCAGTGACACGACACCTCTTGGGATGAGACCAGCGCCCCCGAACGTGACCAGCACAGTGGATGTAGGCTTGACTGACGGTGGACTCGGCATCTTCTGTATGATTGACAAAGGCAACATGTTCGCCTCCGCCCCTATGCCCCTATGTCCAGCTTGAATTTCACTGCTGCACCGCCAACCGTGGTGTTTGTGTACCAGACGTTGTCTTCAGCCTTGCTGCTTATGGCAT
Source organism: Thalassophryne amazonica (assembly GCF_902500255.1). NCBI lineage: Eukaryota > Metazoa > Chordata > Actinopteri > Batrachoidiformes > Batrachoididae > Thalassophryne > Thalassophryne amazonica. The sequence goes on from NC_047111.1 coordinate 84,432,511, forward strand.
GCACACCAGCACTTGCGATTGTACCTATGTATATGGAATCAAGCTCAGTTGCTATGTTGTGTACTGTCTTTGTTTTGGCCTTGCTGCTGGTGCCGCTGCTGCTTGCACGACAAACTTTCGCGAAGTGGCTTTCACACAACTGTTGCACACTGCTCCGTATGCTGGGCACTGACGTGGATCATGGCTTCTCCCACACACCTACGACAGTCTCCCGTTGCCCTTTTCTTCCCGATCTTACTGTCACTGGATCGTTTCTGCCCTGTGCCCTTCTTGAAGTGTATGGCATCTACTTGGCTATCGTGACTGTGAGCCGCAGTCGCTTGCATCGCCTGTATGTGTGTCTTGGCCAATTCCGTAGCCCTGCACAATTCTAAGGCTTGAGTCAACGTCAAGTCATTTTCCCACAAAAGTCTTTCCTTGAGATGAGAGTTCTGTATGCTAAACACCAACTTGTGCCTAAGCATGTCATTTTCACTGATTCCAAACTCACAATCTTTACTCTTCTGTTTCAGCTCTGTGACAAATTTATCTACTGAAATACCTTCAGTCATCGGATGAGTCCAGAATTGGTGCCGCTCGAATACTAGGTTTTTCTGTGGGCTGCAGTAGTCCCGGAATGCCGTTAGCACGTCCTCCATTGTCTCGTTCTCTTCATCCAGCAGGCTAACAGTGAGTGTGTCGCATCCTCGCCTACGGTGTGAAGAAGAATGGCAATTTTGACTTCTTCGTCCTTGTCCAGCGAACCTATCGCAGTCATGTACAGACGGAATCTCTGTTCCCATCCGCGCCAATTTTCAGACAGATTACCGGTCAGAAGAAGAGGTGACGGTGGCTTGAACTGCTCCATCGCTCTCGTGAGCTGCTAGCCGTTACCGCCTAACTATTCCAGTCAGAAACTCTTCTACAATTATTTCGGTCTAAGTATCTCAGTTCCGCTATTCGGACACCATGTTATGTTCTTTGCTTTATTATACTCATACCCGAGTGGAGGGTGGCTATTAAACTTACTGAGTAAACACTTATAATAACAAAATAAATGACCGGACACAAAACTCACGTCTTCTCTCTGGCTTTACTGAACATCAATCATTGAACGTTACACAGGGGAGAGTAATCAATCACCCTGGTGGTAATCGTAGGTAGGCAAACATAATAGAGCATCAAGTGCCTATTCTAAATCTACCACGAATGGTTCAAACTCTGAGGGATGCTGAGTGTTGAGGTTGATTGACGACCTTAATTGAGAAAAAGTAACTGCCCACATTGTTTCATACACTTTCCTTCCTTCGCTTCAGAAGTCCTGAAGTCGACTGTATCAAATGGCTATGGAGGAATGCTAATGTTAGCTAGTTACTATCTTTTGCCTGAAGTTATACTTAAACTGTTGTTAGCTAGCTAAAGCCAGCATCCAACTTACCTAACATTAGATAATTAAGATTACTCCCTCCCTCCCCCCTGGGATTGTAATTCTATAACTTATACCATGTCAACATCCTGTATTTTCATTGGCAGTTTCTCACTGTCGCCAGTCTTACAGTGCTCCCATTTTCCGTAGCACCAGCTCATCTGAAAAATCTGACTCATCTTTGTAAGGCCAACCTCTAAAAGGAGGCTCTGGGTCCAAGCACATTAATTGTAAGGAGGCAGTGAAGGAGCAGTTGATTTCCTAACTGAAACATCAGGTGAAGATTGACTGACAGCTTCTTAGATTAGATTAGATTAGATTGAATTTTATTGATACCTTGGCAAGACTCCCTTGGGAAATTAAGGTTCCAGCAGCACTGTATAGCAGCACACAGGGTAAGAAGCACACAGAGTATCAAAAGTGAAAGTAAAAACCAAACAAAAGCACAATTTGCAAATATAAACAAATTCCAGACATCCTGATCACTTCTGGTTTACTGTTCCTCACCTTCCCGTGTGAGGAATTGTACAGTCTGATGGCCTGAGGGACAAAGGAGTTCTTCAGTCTGTTGGTCCTGCACTTGGGAAGGAGCAGTCTGTGGCTGAAGAGGCTCCTCAGGTTACTTCGTCATCATCTCAATTTAACTGTCACACAAGCATGGCAATGTTGGAAGAGAAAATTATTTTAGCCATCAAAAAAGCAAGACCATAAGATCTGATGCTTTATTTTTGCACAAGGACTATGTTACCATTTCTGCAGCGCCCTCTGATGGTTTCAATTAAAAGGCATGCATGTCGCCAGTGCCCAGAAGACTGTGCAATTAGCTCCAAGACTTTACAAGCAACTTCACAGACCTGTCGGTCTTTGTTTTATGTTGTGGTCATTGTGAATGTTGAAGATGCAAACATGATGAGCCACTGAGTCACTGGATACACAGAGTCAGATCAACTGTTTAACAGCGGAAATGGTTTTATTTTAACACTGTTCATCATTCAGCTGCGCCTAGTTGCTCAGCATCAGTACAGATTCACACTGAGGTTTGGCAGAGGATTTGCGCCATACAACATTTCTGACATGATTCATTTTCTACGTGGAGAGGCAGGCATAGTCCTTGGTGTTTCCAAGCACTCTCCCATTCAAGTACCACTGAGGATGTTACGCTGTATACAGAGTAACATGGCTGCTGTGTTCAGAAAGTACATATAAAGTTCTTATTATGGTCATATTGGGATACAATTAGAGTGTGATTTGATTCAAAGGTTTTAAGGTATGGAGTCATTTGGTGATGTCATGATGAAAAAACATGTAAAATTTAGATTTTTTAAGGGTGTGAAAAAATGTGCAAATCATCATTGCAGACTCTTGTAAGTTCACATATACAGCAGTGTTCAGAATAATACGAGGTCTGTGAGAAAAGTATCGGACCTTTTTATTTTTTTCAAAAACTATATGGATTTGAATCACGTGTGATTACATCAGACAAGCTTGAACCCTCGTGGGCATGCGAGAGTTTTTTCACGCCTGTCGATTACATCATTCACCTGTGGGCAGGCTTTGAGTGAGGAGTGGTCCACCCTCCTTGTCGGAATTCCTTTGTCTGACTTCTTCCTGAGAGACTGGTGCTTTGCTTTATCAAAATTTTTTCAGAACCTGTGAGGCAGATCGAAGTGGACACCATTCAAGAAATTCAGCTGGTTTTCGGTGAAAATTTTAATGGCTGATGAGAGATTATGGAGTCTTACTGTCGCTTTAAGGACTTCCCATGCAGCGGGACGCCGCGCCGCGCTCAGAGGCGCCATCGTCAGCCTGTTTCGAGCTGAAAACCTCCAAATTTAAGCCTGTATTGATCCAGGACGTCGTGAGAGAACAGAGAACTTTCAGAAGAGGTCGGGATCAGCAGTTTATCCGAACATTCCACTGTTAAAGGAGATTTTGTAATGAAAGACGTGCGGACGGATTGGCGCGTCGGCAGCATGTCCAGCTGTTAAACAGTTTCTCAGATACTCACTCTACTGAAAGCCATCAAAAGCCGCCTGGTTTTTACAAATGGTTATCAACACGGAGGTGTTTTTCCTGTGGCGGCGTGCCGCGCCGGCTGCCTAATGACGCGCCAATCCGTCTGCACATCTTTCATTACAAAATCTCCTTTAACAGTGGAATGTCCGGATAAACTGCTGATCCCGAGCTCTTCTGAAACTTCTCTGTTCTCTCACTACGTCCTGGGTCAACAGCGGCTTAAATTTGGAGGTTTTCAGCTCGAAACAGGCTGACGACGGCGCCTCAGAGCGCGGCGCGACGTCCCGCTCCTTAAAGCGACAGTAAGACTCCATAATCTCTCATCAGCCGTTAAAATTTTCACCGAAAACCAGCTGAATTTCTCGAATGGTGTCCACTTCGATGTGCCTCACAGGTTCTGAAAAAATTTTTATAAAGCAAAGCGCCAGTCTCTCAGGAAGAAGTCAGACAAAGGAATTCCAACGAGGGGGGTGGACCACTCCTCACTCAAAGCCTGCCCACAGGCGAATGACGTAACCAACAGGCGTGAAAAAACTCACGCATGCGCACGCGGGTTCAAGGTTGGCTGATGTAATCGCACGTGATTCAAATCCATATAGTTTTTGAAAAAAATAAAAAGGTACGTTATTTTTCTCGCAGACCTCGTAGTAGTGCTACGTGACTAAAAAGATTAATCCAGGTTTTGAGTATATTTCTTATTGTTACATGGGAAACAAGGTACCAGTAGATTCAATAGCTTCTCATAAATCCAACAAGACCAAGCATTCATGATATGCACACTCTTAAGGCTATGAAATTGGGCTATTAGTAAAACAAAAAAAAAAGTAGAAAAGGGGGTGTTCACAGTAATAGTAGCATCTGCAGTTGCCGCTACAAACTCAAAACTATTATGTTCAAACTGCTTTTTTAGCAATACTGTGAATCACCAAACTAGTATTTAGTTGTATAACCACAGTTTTTCATGATTTCTTCACATCTGTGAGGCATTAATTTTGTTGGTTTGGAACCAAGATTTTGCTATTTTACTAGTGTGCTTGGGGTCATTGTCTTGTTGAAACACCCATTTCAAGGGCATGTCCTCTTCAGCATAAGGCAACATGACCTCTTCAAGTATTTTGACATATCCAAACTGATCCATGATATCTGGTATGCGATATATAGGCCCAACACCATAGTAGGAGAAACATGCCCATATCATGATGCTTGCACCACCATACTTCACTGTCTTCACTGTGAACTGTGGCTTGAATTCAGAGTTTGGGGGTCGTCTCACAAACTGTCTGCGGCCCTTGGACCCAAAAAGAACAATTTTACTCTCATCAGTCCACAAAATATTCCTCCATTTCTCTTTAGGCCAGTTGATGTGTTCTTTGGCAAATTGTAACCTCTTCTGCACATGTCTTTTATTTAACAGAGGGACTTTGCGGGGGATTCTTGCAAATAAATTAGCTTCACACAGGCGTCTTCGAACTGTCACAGCACTTACAGGTAACTCCAGGCTGTCTTTGATCATCCTGGAGCTGATCAATGGGTGAACCTTTGCCATTCTGGTTATTCTTCTATCCATTTTGATGGTTGTTTTCCATTTTCTTCCACGCGTCTGTTTTTTTTTTTTTTGTCCATTTTAAAGCATTGGAGATCATTGTAGATGAACAGCCTATAATTTTTTGCACCTGCGTACTCGTATAAGTTTTCCCCTCTCCAATCAACTTTTTAATCAAACTACGCTGTTCTTCTGAACAATGTCTTGAACGTCTCATTTTCCTCAGACTTTCAAAGAGAAAAGCATGTTCAACAGGTGCTGGCTTCATCCTTAAACAGGGGACACCTGATTCACACCTGTTTGTTCCACAAAATTGACAAACTCACTGACAGAATACCACACTACTATTATTGTGAACACCCCCTTTTCTACTTTTTTTTTTTTTTTTACTAATAGCCCAATTTCATAGCCTTAAGAGTGTGCATATCATGAATGCTTGGTCTTGTTGGATTTGTGAGAATCTACTGAATCTACTGGTACCTTGTTTCCCATGTAACAATAAGAAATATACTCAAAACCTGGATTAATCTTTTTAGTCACATAGCACTACTATTATTTTGAACACTACTGTAGCAGTCCCATGGAGAAACCTTTCAGCACACAAAAGGGTCAAGGTAAAGTTTAAGGTCGAACACTAAAATCACCCAAAAAAAAAAAAAAAAAAAAAATTGGATGGTTGCAGTTTGTGTCCCTCTGCATGGTGGTCGTTCCTCGTGGTAGTCTCTCTTGTTCACCTTTTGGTAAGATACCTGTGACCCTCAGGGCGACAGTTTTCATTGTTTTATTTGTTTGAATTGTAGGATTGCAGCTGAGAGTAGCGGCTTCGCAGACTGAATCGCTGCAGGAAATCACTGCTGCTTTCAATTTATTTCAATCTATTTTCTTTTATATAGCACCAAATCACAACAAAGTTGCCTCAAGCCACTTCACACAAGTAAGGTCTAAAATTACCAACCCCTAGAGCAAGCACACAGGCATAAGGAAAAACTCCCTCTGATGATTTAAGGACGAAACCTCAAGCAGACCAGACTCAAAGGGGTAACCCTCTGCTTGGGTCATGCTACAGACACAATAGACAATACAAGAAATTATATTGGAAATTTTAGGAGATTTTTGGAGTTCATCCTGGTGCACAAGACAAGGAGGCCTGCAGAAGAAAAACAAAGCTTTGCTCTGTTTGTTTTGTCCTGCTTGTCCTGCATCAGACCAACTGCTGTGCCTGGCATTGGACTGTGTGGTGCTGCGGCACCTGTTGTGCCTTTAGGCTCACATGTTGGCAACACACGGATTTATGTGTTTGTTTTATGCACAAGGCATAATTGTGATCATTTCTGGTGAACTAGTGCCTTGTACTTTTTTATTGATTTATTGTATTCTTCTCTTTTTTTCCCTTTATTCCATTAATGGTTTTGTTTTATTTTATTATTTGTATCAAATACTTTTTACATAGTCTGACATTTTAGACTATTTTTAAGAAGAGAAAATAAATTGCAATTAATAAATCAACTTGTATTTTTGAACCTCTGTCTCCCTTTTGCAAACAGACCCAGGCGCCTTACTGCTGGGTTACTTTAATTAAAAGAGGTCCCTGGGTGGAACTCTCAGGGTGGCGTTGTTTAGCAACAAAATACGTACATTGCCACAATAACATTCACCAATATTAGTATATGTTGTTTAAGTATATATGTTAATAAGGTATTTTAGTGACGCTAGAGCTGATCAATGTTCAAGGCCAGAGATCAAGGTCAGATTTCCAGCCCCATGCTAATATATAGGAAAAATGCAAATTTTGTGAAATTGAATTGCAATTAAAAGCTAATTTTGCATATTATGTACATACCTGATATTTTGAAAGGTGGACTTGTGAGCTATTTCCTGTTTGCTATTGTTGCTATTATGAATATTAACTGCTATGATGATGACGATTCCATGTGACTGGCAGAGCAGGTAAAGAATTAATGATATCAGTCATTTAGTGGGTCCAAATAATTTCTGTAAATAAGTCCCTCATGCTCCTCCTTTGCAAAAAAAAAAAAAAAAAAAATCTGTAAGTAACCATTTAAAAAAAAAACCCTGCATATTCATTTCTGAAATGTTGGCTTCTAACATGCACAGGTGAGGACCAGCTGACGACCCGTTTTGGGCCAAACTGACATCTTTTAACGTGCAAAATGATCTTATCTTAAAATAAAGACAATCCAAACAACTTGCTTGTGTAGCTGCTGAGGCTGTTGCAGATTCTTATTAATTAGCCAGTCCCCCCCCCCCCCCACACACAGGGTGAGTTTGATTCAGAGACTGAAATGAAAACTTCATCTTCACTAACAAAGCTATCACCTACCACCTATCCTGGATTCCAGAGAATTGTGACATTGCAACTAAAGCTGCCTCAAGAAGACACAGCTGCTACTACTAAAGTGCTCAATAGTCTACAGCTCTCCCTGTATGTCAAAATATATATGTGCCAATTTTGTCCCAATTCCAAGGTGCCATTTAGACATGAGAATGACATATACACACATACAGTGCTGTCTCTTTAGTATATAGAAACCAAAGTGCATATTATTATTATGATGTGTGTGTAGGGAAAATAAACAGTCCTTAGTGTTGGGAAAGTGTAGTGTCACGGACCCACAACAGGGGGCGTAAATGAACAGACAATGGATGAGCCAAAAGTTTAACACTTTACTGTTGTGAAATGTGCACAACGAAATACAGACAATTGCAGATTTTGGAATGCAGTCAAATATACAAAGGTGACGTGCGGGCAGGCTTGAGGATAGAAGACGTCTGTCCAGAGAAGAGCCGGATCCCACACGATTTCCACTGCCAGCGGATCTGGAGTATACTGGAGACGGAGTCCCCAAGTGGCCACCGTCTCCACTGACAGATCTGGTACTGCTGGCAGGAAGCAAAAACAGTTAATGGTGAGTGTATGTGTACACACCCAGTAAAACAGTCAGCAAACAATCTCTCCTGTATTGGATGGGAAAAACACCTCCACCTCTGAAATGAGTACACAGTTTATGCAGAGTCAATTTCCTACTTATTGAAGTTTGGAGTGAGAAGTGAAATCCGTCACTCCTCCACCATCCGCGAACCCAGCCTCCAGCTGAAAGTAGCGAGCAAGACACCTGCAAACAGTTCAACAAACACGAGAGAGAGTAACGTGCATGACCAGGTACTCAAAGTGACCTAACGGGGTGTTAAATGCCGTCTTCCACTCGTCTCCCTTCCAGATCCGAACCAGGTGATACGCATTCCTAAGATCGAGTTTGGTGAAGATTTGGGCTCCATGCAGGGGCGTGAACACTGAATCTAACAGGGGCAAAGGGTATCAGTTGCGAACCGTAATCTCGTTCAGCCCTCTGTAATCAATGCATGGACGGAGTCCGCCGTCTTTCTTGCCCACAAAAAAGAAACCAGCACCCATCGGGGAGGTGGAGTTCCGGATCAGACCGACAGCTAATGAGTCCCGGATGTAGGTTTCCATTGATTCGCGCTCTGGACATGAGAGATTGTACAGCCTGCTGGACAGATACTCAACGCCCGGGATCAAATCAATGGCGCAATCATACGGACAGTGTGGTGGAAGAGTGAGTGCCAGATCTTTGTTGAAGACGTCAGCAAGATCGTGGTACTCCTCAGGCACCGCCGTCAGATTGGGGGGACTTTACCCTCCTCATTAGCAGTCAAACCGGGGGGAACCAAGGATCCTAAACACTCCCGGTGGCAGGTTTCTCTCCACTGAGCCACAACCCCAGACGGCCAATCAATCCGGCGATTGTGTTTAATCATCCATGGGAAGCCCAAAATTACGTGGGAGGTAGAAGGAGTCACATAAAACTCTATCTCCTCCCGATGATTCCCAGACACTACCAGAGTTACTGGGTGTGTCTTGTGATTAAATGAAGAAGGGTGCCATCTAGTGCCTGCACCTTCAATGGTGAAGGGAGCGCCACTAGGCGGAGCCCTACCTCCCTTGCCCATCTGCTATCCAGCAGATTCCCTTCCGACCCCGTGTCCACCAGTGCTGGGGCTTGAAGGGTTAGATCCCCACTCAGGATCGTAACTGGGAGATGTGCAGATATGCGTGTGTGTCCCATGTGAATTTCTTGGCCCACCCTTAGCCCAGATTCTAAGGGCGGGCGTTGGTGTTTAACCGCTTGGGGCAGTTTTTCTGCAGATGCTCACTCAAGCCTCAGATGAAACACTCCCCGCAGGCCAGTCTCCTCTGTCTATTGGAAGCTCTCAATTTAGCCCTGCTCGTGTCCATAGCATCGTCAGCTGTAACCACACGGAGCGCTGAGGCTGTGGAGCATGGGGAGGGCAGAACCGTTTCAGACCTGGAAGGGAGAGGGACGGCACATGCCTGGTCACGTCCTTCGTCTTGCTCCCGCCGACGTTCTTCTAACCGATTGTCTAATCGTATAACCAGGTCGATGAGCCCGTCTAAGTCCCGTGGCTCGTCCTTAGCCACCAGGTGCTCCTTTAGGACCGACGACAGTCCGTTTACGAAGGCGGCACGGAGTGCAGCAGCATTCCAGCCGGACCTCGCAGCCGCAATGCGGAAGTCGACTGTATACTCGGCTGCACTCCGACGCCCCTGTCTCATAGACAGTAGCACTGTTGAAGCGGTCTCGCCTCTATTTGGATGATCAAAAACCTGTTTGAACTCCCTCACAAACCCAGTATAAGTCGCTAGGAGCCATGAATTCTGCTCCCAGAGCGCCGTAGCCCAGGCGCGTGCCTCACCTCGAAGCAAATTAATCACATAAGCCACCCGGCTGGAGTCTGATGCGTACATGACCGAACGCTGCATCAAGAAGTCTGCGCACGTCTCCACACAGCCTCCGTACGGCTCCGGGGGACTTATGTATGCTTCAGGGGACGGTGGGAGGGTTCATTGAACGACCATTGGAATGTCTATATTCGGCACCAGGACAGCAGGAGGAGGAGCTGCACCCGCGCCCTGTGCGCGCGCTTCCACCTGTGCGGAGAGAGCCTCCATCCTACGATTGAGTATGATGTTCTGCTCGGTCATTAAATCCAACCGGGCAGTGAAGGCGGTGAGGATTTGCTGCAACTCACCTACCACATCTCCTGCTGGCGCCTGTGCAACCTGCTCTTCCATTGGTTGTTCAACTGATGGTTGACGCCCCTCGGAATCCATGACGTTGGCCGAGATATCCTGTTGGGAAAGTGTAGTGACACGGACCCACAACAGGGGGCATAAATGAATGGACAATTGTAAGCAAGGTTTATGTATTATTGTAAGTTTTGAATAATGAGTTAAAGCATAAAATGTCCAATTTACTAGTTATTGTCAAATAGAGCTGGAGTGACCAAACAAGGCAAACCTTATATTAATAATTTATTACCAATTTTACAAAGTAAAAAAGAGAAATCTTAAAATACAATTCTTAAAAGAAAAAAAAAAACAAAGTTCCAGCAGAGCCGAACAGTCAACGAGCAGAGACAACCAATCCGGACCCGACCAAACATCCACCAATCCGCGGACGTTTTCCCACTATCAGCTTAGGGGCGTGTCCTCCTCTCCTCCGACGTGGCACGACGCACTCTCTCAGCCGAGGGAAGGCTCCTCCCCGGCTGTGGCACGTAACGCCCCTCGTCGCTCGTCTCTCCTCCTGGCGTCTCTCTCCGTCACCTCGCCTTCCGTGCACCTACACACACACACACACACACACACACACACACACACACACACACACACACACACACACACACACACACACACACACACAGCCAGGCCAGCGAGCACACAACTCTGTCCTCGCGGGAAACTCCAACTTTCTACTTAAAAGCACCACCTCACAAACACATGAGAGCGTACTCACAGACACGGCAGGGTTCTCCCCTGCCGCTGCGGATAATCCACGTTTATGGCGTTTCTCCGGCGCGAGCGTTCAGCTGGAACCAGTAACATCAACGTCAACACGACTCCCGTTATCCAGTCGCTCTCCTCACCAGCTGCTCTTCATGCCTTCCGCCACCGAATCCTTTCCTCTCCGTGAAGTGAAGTGGAATGAAGTGAAGTCCTCCCCTCACGCTACAAAACCCCTTTTTGTATCCACCACTTCACACTCCAGGTGAGCTGATTGCAAAGATCCAAAAGAAATCAGGTGCGCCCACAGTTACCATAGCAACCATCAAGGAGCGGCACTCCAAAATCCAACCAGCAAATAAACTTCCCCAAAGGCTGGATTACACAATGGATGAGCCAAAAGTTTAACACTTTACTGTTGTGAAATGTGCACAACGAAATACAGACAATTGCAGATTTTGGAATGCAGTCAAATATACAAAGGTGACGTGCGGGCAGGCTCGAGGATAGAAGATGTCTGTCCAGAGAAGAGCCGGATCCCACACGATTTCCACTGCCAGTGGATCTGGAGTATACTGGAGCCACCAAGTCCCGAGTCCCCAGGTGGCCACCGTCTCCAGCTGTCAGATCTGGTACTGCTGGCAGGAAGCAAAAACAGTTAATGGTGAGTGTGTGTGTGTACACACCCAGTAAAACAGTCAGCAAACGATCTCTCCTGTATCGGGTGGGAAAAACATCTCCACCTCTGAAATAAGTACACAGTTTATGCAGAGTCAATTTCCTACTTATTGAAGTTCGGAGTGAGAAGTGAAATCCATCACTCCTCCACCATCCGCGAACCCAGCCTCCAGTTGAAAGTAGTGAGCAAGACACCTGCAAACAGTTCAACAAACACGAGAGAGAGTAACGTGCGTTCGGCACCACAACGGCTGAGTATTTTACCTAGAAGATAAGACGATATCTCGGCAGCGAGGTGGAGATGCTGTCCGGCTTTTATGGGGTTGATGAAGTTGATGAGTGGCACCTACCACTCCTGGCTGCTCCCTGGAGGCGGCTGCGCCCATTCCTTGAAGCCCTCACTTCAGGCAGGGCGCCCTCTGGTGGTGAGCCAGCAGTACCTCCTCTTCAGCGGCCCACACAACAGCGTTTGCCAAGGACATAATAAAATCATCACCCTTTATTTATTTGTCTGTCTGTTAGCAGGATTATGCCAAAACTACTGCATGGATTTTGACCAAAGTTTCACCACAAATAGATATCAGGACATGGGAGACTCCAATAAATTTTGGAGGCGATCTAGATTCTGGATCAAGATTTCACTTTCTATAGGCTTTGGAGTGATCCGGATCAATGTGCAGGTTCTGCAGCAGAAAGATACGACATCACAATGTAAAACCACAATATCAGGAGGACACTAGTTTGTTTCAGCTTGTGAATTAAATATCAGATTGCAACATCTTGATCAGTTGGACCATTCTGGATCAGTATGCAATTACTGCATTGTGCTGTGGAATCCAGATCCAGGTAAAGTCTGGATCATGATGTGACTCACATATCTTTTATTTTGAATCCTTGTCAACCCTTGGTGGAAGGAAGAAATCACAGATTGCTCTTGTTTTGTATTAATATTCAATAGTCACATAATGACACAAGATTTTGCAATTAAAATTTCCCTTTCATAAATGACATTTCTCTTTTAGATGACTGTCATGGTTACCAAGGAAGCAGTCGCCACCTGGGGGAAGTTCAAGGATGTAATGTGTGATCTTGACTTCTGAGCTTTAATCCGTATCACTGATCTTTGATGTTGACAGTTGGTCTTTAATCCTGCTTTGCCACTGGGTTTTTAGATGGTTGTTGTGGTAACCAAGGAAAACATTAGTACGTCTATGAAATGCCCCCTGGCGGTGATTGTATAAACTAATATGCAGTGGCAAGAAAAAAATATGTGAACCTTTGAGAAATGACATGTCTTAATCGTGCTGACGTCAAATTAAAAAACAGATTTTGCATATAAAAAAATAGAAAATGATACCACTAATCTCTACAACATGACATAAATAAAATAAAAATATAAAAGCCAAAATGATGGTTTTGCAACCGTTAGTGCATCACTTTTACAGACAGTTTTCTTCAGACAAAACGGGATTTTTTTAAGTCCCTCCCTGTCAGATTTTTGTCCCGTCGGTGTTTTTTTTTTTTTGTTTTTTTTGTCTTTTCTGTAGCCAACATATGCACAAACGAGCCGATCTCCCCTGGTCCTGGGTCACAGTGCGCTGAAGGATTTTGCAGCACTAACAGCACGTGTGTGGGAGCGTGTGGGTGCGCGTGGACGCACAATAAACCGCTTTGGGCTCCGAGTCCGGACAGGAATCTGATATCAGGTAGGAACGTGCGTCCAGTGCGAAGATTTGGAAAAAAAAAAAAAAAAATCATTACGCACACTTCGTTTTGTTATTGCTTGCGCGTTTGTCGTCGGCGCAGATCTGCAGCAGCAGAGAGCAAAATGTGCGCAAACCCAGTGAGGGGGGTTTTGGTGCAGTGGAGACGCCGCAGAGGCGTTGTCCGCCTGCGGCACGCACACACACACACACACACACACACACACACACACACACACACACACACACACACACACACACACACACACACACACACACACACACACACACACACACACACACACAGGGATGATTGCGCAGATCTGCATTCTGTCTGCGCCTCCTCTCTAAAATGTCTTTGTGCTTTCTGCTTTAAGGTGTGGCTTTAATCTGCAAAGTGAACTTTCTGGCGGTGTCCCGGGTTAAACTCTGTGAAGGTGACCGATCTGACGGGGAGAGTCTCCATGGAGCCGCATCTGTTCGCCGCATCCTGCCTCCTCTTTGGTACGACAAGCACACAGGCTGTGCGCCATTTACAGCAAATAAACCAAATCCTGCAGCTGGTGTGTCACTGGACGAGCAGAGAATAGGGAAGTCAGGGGACGGTTGTAACACATTTGGTTTCTGTTGCCTGTAGCTGAAAGAAGAGAAATGTGGATGCTGTGGTTAGGTGAGGCAGTGCAAAGTCAGACGTATCTGGAAAGAAGATGACTGGTCGAATTTTTCACAACAGTTTGCAAAGACATAACAGTAAAATCTCAGATATAGTTTACTTTTATTATAGGCAAAGGCTACACGCCCAACCGTTGGGCAAATAAATATAATGTCTTATTTACTTTATTGAACCAACGGTTGGGCGTATAGCCACTCCGTTTATTATATGCGAATGCGCATATTCTCATGATATTTATGATGATTTACGATGATATCTCATGATACCCTCTCTACTTTTAAGATTAGGCTTAAAACTTTCCTTTTTGCTAAAGCTTATAGTTAGGGCTGGATCAGGTGACCCTGAACCATCCCTTAGTTATGCTGCTATAGACTTAGACTGCTGGGGGGTTCCCATGATGTCTTTTTCCTGGTTCTCTCCCTCAGCCCCAACCAGTCCCAACAGAAGACTGCCCCTCCCTGAGCCTGGTTCTGCTGGAGGTTTCTTCCTGTTAAAAGGGAGTTTTTCCTTCCCACTGTTGCCAAGTGCTTGCTCACAGGGGGTCGTTTTGACCGTTGGGGTTTTTCCATAATTATTGTATGGCCTTGCCTTACAATATAAGGTGCCTTGGGGCAACTGTTTGTTGTGATTTGGCGCTATATAAATAAAATTGATTTAATTGATATTTCATATGATGATATTAAAGCGTGATCTCGATACATGTTTTTGTCTCTTCTAGACTGGACTATTGCAATGTCCTATTCTAAGGCTTACCTTAAAAGTCCAGCATTCGGTACTTTAACGTTTCTCATAAACCCTCCTGGCGGACCCCTGCACTTCCCAGAATGCACTTCGGCGCCAGCAGAGTTCCGGCATCTCACAGAGCATGTCAACAATGGCTAGCGAGGACGTGGGTGGTGTTGATCCAGCGAGTTCACGGGCAGTTATGGTGATGACATGTTCTCTCAATTTGAGAGGATTATCTAGAGGAGGTGTAGCACCTGTGATGGACTTCTGCTGTGTCCCAATAGTTAGACTTTTTTAGAAAAACTTTATAACTGTTAGAATGGCCTAAGCTGTGGGTTACCCGTGTGAGTCTGGTCTGCTTGAGGTTTCTTCCTCAAAAACACCAGAGGGAGTTTTTCCTTAACACTGTTGCCTATGTCCTTGTTGGGGGGGGGGGGGGGGGGGGGGGGGGTAAGGGTTAGACCTTACTTGTGTGAAGTGCCTTTGGCAGCTTTGTTGTGATTTGGTGGTACATAAATGAACTGAATTGAATGTCTGCCCAGCCAACAAGCTAGCAACAGTGAAGCAAAACAATAGAGACAAAAAACATAAGAGCAGACATTGTCATTGGCTGAACCAGCCAGTAACAAGTACCCCAGGCCATTTTGGTTAAGGAATTGAATGCATTTAGACAGTGCAAACAAAGCAAGGTGCTTACTAGTTATTACCCCTCAAAGGTTATTGAGGATCCTTAATTGGAGTAAGCAGGTATTGAAAATGGATGGAAGTTAATGAACTGTTGGGAAAGTGTAAGTACACAGACCCACAACAGGGGGCGCAAATGAACGGACAATGGAGGAAGTCAAATAACAATGCTTTACTGTTGTGAAACACGCACAACAAACACAACTGATTACAATAATGGACAAAGTCAATTCACAAGGGTGTCGTGTGGGCAGGCTCGAAGATAGGAGACGCCTCTCCAAAGTAGAACCGGAACCACACGGTTTCCTCCGCCACAGGACCCCGGGAATACTGGAGCCGCCAAGTCCCGAACTCCCAGGTGGCCACTGCCTCCGCGTGTCGGACCTGGTACTGCTGGCGAGGAACAAAGAACAGTTAACCGAGGGCGCGTTCGCACCCAGCAATCCGTACGGCAGGAAAACTACCTCCACCTCTCGTTGGAAAAGGAGTCTGTTTATACAACGCACAAAATCACAAAAGATGACTGTTTACACAGTGAGCTGAGGATATTACCTTCCAGGTAGAATGATATCTCGGCAAAGAGGTGGAGACGTCGTCCTGCTGATATACTCTTGCCGATCAGATGATTGGTAACAGCTGTTGCAGGTGATGCGTGACAGCTGTCACCCTGGCTGCTCCTGTGAGGCGGCTGCGCCCTCTGGTGCCTGGAGCCCGCACTCCAGACAGGGCGCCCTCTGGTGGTGGGCCAGCAGTACCTCCTCTTCTGGCGGCCCACACAACATGAACATGTATTTGTTAATACCGTTATTGTAAAGTTAATGTAACGGAGGCCAGCAGGTGTCACTGTGCAGATGTAGTTAGTAAATCTCACTCCCAATAGCTCAAAAGGATTCTCTGGTCACAAGGCCAGTGCCCTGGGTTTTAGCCTTCTGGTTAGCGAGTCCGACTCCCATGCCGGAGCTCGTGAGTTTGCGTCCCGAGGGGAGCGAATAGGTGGAGTCATAACAACACAATGCAGAGTGCAACCGCTACATTAAACTACACTACTGTACTTTATACGCTAGTCACCGGCTTTGTTTAAACTTGTTGGCTAGGTACGGTTGGCTAATTAACAGCTAATTTAACTGAAGCTTATCTAGCTATAGTTAGCTTACTTTCCATGATTTACACTTTTATTTTACATGGTGTAGATTTTTAATGGTTCTTCAGTTTATGGGTTCTTTAATAGATATCAACAGATGGTATCTGTTTGGGGTTTCCATTAGATAGCATACAGAGTGTGTATTTTGTCTTCCTATAGTAAGCTAACAGTGTGAACTTTAGATAGATACCTAAAACATATTACATCATAGTTTCTGTTTCTATAATAGAATAACCATATTTACATCTTAGCCTACAAGCTATAATTTAATTTTACTACAAGTCTACAGACTAGGTATACATATACTACAGTCTTCTCCTGTATGAAGATTTAGGTTTTAGAAGCTAACTCCTATAACATTATGTAGTAACTATATTTCTTGTATATGTTGTTTATTACCTTGATTTTGTAAATATCACTTGTATACATGCTGTCCATTTTCTTGAGCTACTTAGGTGGGTAGGGAGAGTTCCCATGGGATAAAAAAGCTTTTCAACCTACCATCCCTGGTTCTCAAGACCAGGCACCGAAGTGGATCTACTCTACTCTATTCTACTCTTCTTCTTTTTTTTTTTTTAGATATTTAGATATACCTTAGTATACACTATAGAGTTCTACCTTAGAATTGGAATGTATTATAGAAGACATACCTTACTGAATTTTCATGTTATTATATAACAACATATTACTAGTATTAGTAATAGGTTTTTGGTTATGTGTATAAAAATGGAAAAATTAACAAAGTACTTTACAGATTTGTTAAAATTAACTGTTTTAAGAGGTCACTTACTGTATTTATACTTTCTTCTTAAAGCTAAAGTCGGGGCTTGTTTCACAAGCATGGTTACTACTAGTTTGGTTTGGGTTGTTTCCACCCTTAAGTTACTTCAGAACTGACACCTGAGAGTGTGGATTTGGCCAGATGACCAACAGTTTCGATAAGTACAACATGTTCTGTGTTGGATCTACATTTTTACATACTGTATTCACGCTACTTTTGAATCTCTTTCAGTCAACTCAGTGTCTGGGTTTCTGTTCACCCCACGTGGGCCTCAGATGTACACGTGTCTGACCTACCTGGAGCGGAACGTCAGGGTGGACTGTGAGTTCCCACCCACCAACCAGCTCCCCGGCCCCTACTGTGAGTATCGCCAGGACAGCCGCCTGGTGGGCAGCACCTACCCCAATGTCGTCAACCTTGTGTCCACCGAGGACCGCAGGAGGGCTAATGTCAGCCTGGTCACGCCCACACTGTGCCGCCTCACGTGGGCCCCGCTGGCTGATGAGAAGCCGTACACCTACAGCTGCAGGGTTTACCAGGGCAGCAGCTTCAAGGAGAACAGCATGGCCGTGCACCACAGTCAGTTTAGCTTCTTATTTGGGGTACATACGGGTCACAAACAGTAACTTAACAGTCTTCTTCTTCACAGGGATCCTCCAAATCTGCTCGTCAGTCAGAGAGACACTCAAATCATCCTCGTGGGTTCTATTGCTGGTGATGTCACTTCCTGTGGCTGTGGGTCTTCTGAGTCCTTGACCTTGGCCACTTCACAGGGTTTGAAGATATTTTGTTTATTGGAGTTTCATTGCTCAGGCCTCAACACTGGAATAGGGTCAGTGGCCATGTCTCTTGTGTTTTAATATATATCATATATTTAAATCCAGCCACCACTGGATGGCGCTGTATAGTTATGGCTATTAAATATTTGGAAATTGGCAAAGTTTTTTGTTCTTTTAGCTGCGGAGGACAAAATATCAAAGTTAAAAGCAAATAAGTACAAACTTACGCAGACTGACAGCTTTAACTTCTTCAAAGTTGTCATAAAGTCTTGGTGGCTTCCCTCACTGCTCTTTTGTGCAAATTGCTGATTTTTAAGGATACCTGCTGACATATCTGTGATATCACAATAAAATAAGACACACTTGGCTATTAAACACCTCAACAGCTAATTATCGAATTACCTTTGGTCCTAAGAAAATGGGGAACCACACACACACACACAAAATCACGTAATGCCTACACCATTCATTTGGATGTAATTACACTAAAACTCTCATATTCATTATTTGTGTTCAGCTTTTGATATAATGTGAGTGTTACTCTTAAAATCTCATAGACAGACACAAACAGACAGGGTCCAAATATATTTGGGCCAAACTGTAGCTGTTAAAACACTTTAAAGGCATGGCTCAGCACTCTCATTCTAGTTGATGTCTTCCTCCGTAGTTCTACTGGTGGTGCCAAAGTCAAAGGCATAGAAAACTTGGTATGTCTAAAAATACACAATCATTAGTTTGCACCACAGCAGCTTTGCCTTCATAGTGTAGTATATTAATTCCAGTTTCATGTTAAAGAAAAAGACAATATTTTTTTATATTAAATATTAGTGTGCAGTCTTTTTTTTTCTGCTGATGTTGACTGGATCAGGACCAAACAGACACTTCCCTACATACATACAGAAAAATTATGAAACTAATAGTCTGTATAATATTATTACTGGGTTGTGTGTGTGTGTGTTCTTTTTTTTTTTTTTACAGAAAAACATATTCTTCTTGTAGATATATGTGCAATGCATCTTTATTCCAATTTGCAGCACAAATGAGTTCCTTATACACTCCCAACAGATATGAAAGGCAGTAATTTTCCTTACAGGAAGTGTTCACTTTTTACCAAACTGAGTCACATTGAAACTTTGCTAGTGATTTCGTATGAGCACTGCTGCTTCACAGCAAGGAGGTCCTGGGTTCGCTTCCCACCTGGTCCTTCCTGTGTGGCATTTTCATGTGAATCTGTTTGTCTGTCTACATGTGTTGCCTCTGTGACAGACTGGCGGTGGGGCAGTTGTAGCGTGTGATGGGTTTAATGCTCAAACTAAACACTGGACTGATTAAAATCGTTTTATTCCAGAGTGATACATTGAATCCAAAATAGTTTTAAAAATAGACCCCATGTTAAAAAAATGTTGGTATGCTCCTATAATATGACTAGGGTTGCAAAAATTCAGCTTAATTTCAACAAGTCTTGTATTGTAAAAGAGGTCAAAGTCGTCACTTTAATATACCACACAATTAAAGCAGCCGTGTTGAATACTAGAACAGATGTACAAACGTAATAATAAAAATAAAATGTTTTGTACAGTAAGAATTGTGTTGTTTTACAGTATGTAAACATTGAGCCTCATGCAAGAACAGCTTGTACAAACAAATTTGTTTTTAGGTGGCCTGTATGAGTGATTTAAAAGAACTTCCCACATTCACGAGTTCTTGAAGGCGAACAAAATGTCCAAGTGGTCCAGAATCATCAAAGGTTTTCACTAATTGATTGTATGTTTCATATCTGGAGCAGTTTTAAGCCCTGCGACAGACTGGTGTCCTGTCCAGGTTGCACCCTGCCTCTCACCCTATGACTGCTAGGATAGGGTTCTCCCCCCAGACCCTTAAATGGAGTAAGTAGGTATAGAAAATGGATGGATGAATGAAGCAGTTTTAGGTGTAAAATCCTAACTTACACATCGTAATTACACTGACTGTGTCCTGTTTAACTCTGTAATATGAAATGTAATCTATGTATTAATATAGCCTAACAATATTATTTATGTAAGATAGGATATTTCTATATTGATTGCACGACAGGGGAATGCCCCATCATCGGGTGTGGGGTGGACAGGCTGTAGTCCGATCTTTCACGACTGCAGAAATTGGCTGCTCATTCTATGCACCGCACAACCAATGATGCCATGTAATATTTCTGTCATCACCATAACAGACACTGACCACTGACCGTCTCCTGCGACAGTCACTGGTCACGTTCCTGTGGTGAGACTTTTTTAAAATCTATTTTCACGCCAAACATTTCTGCCTTATTTCAGTGTTGGAGTCTGACCCTCAGATGACACGGCATTGAAGGCACTCATTACTTTTTCCCACTCGCTGCATTTAGCAGGTTCCTTAATAACACTTTTAACAATTACAGATTTTTTTTGTGTTTCTGCGACAGCGGGGCATTGTCTCTGAACACGTAAAGTTCCTTGTCTGTGTCTCTGATCCCAGTTTCCTGATTGGTCACCTCTAAAATATGGGGCAGGGCACATAGCCATTTCACACAGGCAGAATTCACAATCTTTAAAACAGGTGATTTACACAATTATCTGAAGTCACGGCACTCATATGAGCTAATCATACTTTAAAAAGGTGAGAGAAATTTGAGAAGTTTAGGAGAGTTTTCTTGCAGGAGGCCTTATGTTCCCCACTCTGTAATTGCATTTTTTCAAAGCTTCTGTTTTAACTTTGTATATTTTTGAGTGAACTTCATACATATTTCATGAAAGGCTTTGCTATTTTTATTAAATGAAACCTACAGCTAATTGAATTGCTGTTTTGTTTATTGTTTGCCATCATATTCTGTTGATCAGTATTATTACCTGTGGCCATCAAATATGGTCATGCAGTATTGCGAAAACTTTGCATCCGTCCGTCCAGCTGTCTTTGCTCAGCAGTCCAGTCCTATTACTGCCAGAGTCTTCCAATTCACAGGGATCATTCTTGGGACACAGACCTTGGACAAGCTCAAAGATGGCTAAACCTGACCTATTTTAAGATGTAATTTAAGAGGTTAAAAAGCAGTGGTGGGCACAGTTCCGATAATTGTTAATTTGCAAACCTAACTTTTTTGTTAATGGATTAGCTTTTCAGCTATTTTTAAAAATCATCAGCATACCACTTAGCTTCTGCTAAATTTAGCTCAGCTAACTTTCAGTCCGCTAACTTTTTTTTTTTTGGCATGGTGAATCAGAATAATACATTTAAGTATTTACCTGTTGCATGTTTTGGATGGAGTTAAATTTGTCTCATTAATACTTGCAAATGCACAGAGGGTGATTTACAAATATCCCTTGATTTGTACAAGTGCTTTGTGATCCACAAACACAAATTTCCGATTTGTAACTTGTGTGTTGGGTTTTACAAATAAATTCGTATTTGTAAATATATTGTTTTTTCATTTGTTAAAAAAATGCATTTGCAAAACTGAAAATTCTGTTTGTAAAATGTGATTCAGCATTTGTGGATCACTTTGCTCAGTTACGCAATGTTGACACATTCTCAGCTCAAAACTGCTCAGTTTCACAAATCTATAAGTCGCTATTCACATTTCTATCCAGTAGATGGCAGTGTTGCTGGCTGTAGTGTGCGCTCTACAGCACTTAAGCTCTCCCAGTAAAATCATGGCCGAAGGAGAACACCAGCAGCAGCTACCAATGGCAGTGTTACTATTTTCATGCTAGATATATTATGTTTATTTTAATGTATGGCAAGGAAAATTATTTGGACTTACAGACAGTGGTAGCTGCTGCTCTTGTTCTCCTTCAGCCATGATTTCACTGCGAGAGCTTAAGTGCTGTAGAGTGCACACTATAGCCAGCAACACTGCCGTCTACTGGATGACAGTTTGAATAGCGACGTATATATTTGTGAAAATCTGAGCAGTTTTGCGCTGAGAATGTCTCAGCGATACCTTCACAACCAGAATTTTCAGTTTTGCAAATGCTTTTTTCTAACAAAAGATAAAATGATATATTTACAAATCCAAATTTATTTTTTAAAACAAACGCACGTTACAAATCAGAAATTTGTGTTTGTGGATCGCAAAACACGTGTACAAATCAAGGAATATTTGTAAATCTCCCTCTGTGCATTTGCGGGTATGACTAGGGATGGGTATTGATAAGATTTTATCAATATCGATGCTATTATCGATTCGGCTTATCGATCCGATTCCTTATCGATTCCCTTATCGATACCGCTTGTGAATTTTGAACTAAAAGTAGGCTTTACAGGTTTTCTATGTATTTCATTGAGTCTTAAAGTAAATAAATATGAAATTGGTCACTGTATCCTTGATCTCTGGACATAAATAAAAATAAACAAAACGGTGTTTCGCTTTGAAGTTATTAATTCTGACTGGACTCTATTGTTCTAACTTGACTCGGCAGAGAGCTGCACAGTGTTTGGAGCTGTGTGAACAGAACGAAGGACGATTCTCGTTTCTTTCTCGCAACAAGAGAGGAGTCCCAGTTAGTAACTTTAATCCACACAAAAGTGACTCACGATTGACATATTCAGGGATGAAAGTGGTGAAAAACAAAAAAAGCTGAAACCCAAAATTACCACCCAACACCACCTGCACGAAAAAGTTTGAATTCTAGAAGCTCTGAAATGCAATCAGGGACTATTCCAGACAATAAACTGCAGTGAGTGCAGCATCCATTTAGTGAGAAAAAAAAAAAACTTTCCTTATTCAAATTCATTCCAGTAGTATTCTGCTCTTACTAGGATGCAGCAGTTTTCTAGTTTGGCAGATAGTTCTGGAGGAAATCACTGAAGAAATTAACAAACTGAAAATATGGTTTGACCGAAACAAACTGTCATTAAACTTAAATAAGACAGGGATGAAGTGGAGGTGTAAGAGTCACTAGGTGTTCACAGGAAACATTTATTTCTGTATACGTATGTATTTATTTATTTATTTATGTATGTTCATTGTTAGTTGGTTTTATATTTTCTGTTGTGTTTCTATTTAGGTTCTTTTTGTCTCTTTCTCTAAAATTGTATATAACAACTAATCATTAGATTATTAATATATAAACAAAAATAAATTTTAAAAATATTACAATTTGTCATTTGACTCTTTTACGACAAAAAAACGCTTGACAGCTGCAACTGCTTAATGCTAACTTTAACATTGAAAATGCCATAGACATGCTAATGTGTTAGCATCAGTCCCGTTTTTGTTATAAAATACGTCTATCAAATATTTCAGAAGACCATAACAGGTCGGTTTAACATAAAAAGGTAAATAATACTCACAGCCATATGCTCTTTAGGGTTTTAGTGGGGGAAAATTAAGATAAGCGAAAGAAAAAAATGAATCAACGAAGCAACGATTGAAGCACTGCTTCGATCTGTGAATCACTGCTTCGATTGGTTCAAGGCTCAAAGCAAAGCCGTGCTGCAGAAAAGTTGATTACAGACCCGCTGCATGGTCTGTAATCAATGTAGAGAAATTATAATTTTCCTGACAAACACCCCCAAAAACAACGGCCACTCTGAAGGACCGATAAGGGAATTGTTAAGTAAAAAGGTTATTGATGTTGGTGGATTGAATCATTTCTTAGCGATACCCGAAAGGAACCGGTTCTCGATACCCATCCCTAAGTATGACATTGCTTCTTTGTGTGAATCGCAAGCTATTTGTTTGTGGATTTGTGCAGTTTTACGCTGAGAATGTCTCAATATTGTGGAACTGAGCAAAGTGATGAATGTGTGTAATCGGTGATCCACAAATGCTGAATCACACTTCACAAACAGAATTTTCAGTTTTGCAAATGCCTTTTTTTTTTTTACCAAAGGGGCTGATTACTTATGCAACCCATCATCTTGGCTTTTATATTTTTAATAAATTTATATCAGGTTGTAGAGATTTACTTTCAGTTTGAGTTTAAGGAAGATAATTTTAAAATGTTTTATACTGAGAAGCCTGGTTTACTTTTTGTATTTGAAATGCCATAAACAAATTAAAATGTGTGTGTATGTATGTATATATATATATATATATATATATATATATATATATATATATATATATATATATATATATATATATATAGTAGCTTTATTTTCACACCAAGTAAAAACGTGGCCTGTATGGAGAAAAACAAAACAAATGAACCTTTCTTCTTCTTTTGTGGCGTATAACGGCAGCCGGCATCCTTACTGTTACATTACTGCCACCTGCACCATCAGTCCGTTATAGCAGTACAAAATCTTCTAGATGAGTCCAGTGTCTTTCAAGTATTTTAAAAAGCTAACACTTACCCCTCTCACTTGACTTGATGGATAAAATACTTCCTACAGAAACTTCTTTCAAGCCTTACAATTGATTTCTTTCAGTTTTTGCTGTTAGATAAACCATTCAAAAATGACAAAGTATATTTTTGCCTGCATGCTGAAATCGGCTTGCATCAAGTTTATTTTTTTATTTTGGTGAATTTCATAGACTGCGGTACAGCTGGTGCACAGGATATGTGCTTTTTAATGTTACTATGCTGTATGTGCCTGTGGGCTTTCCTGGTGACTGACATAAGTAGCTGGGTTGCAAACTCACATGGTGTGATTTCAGAATTTATTATGGGGCAATAATTTGTAAGCATACATTTCACATGTAAATATTAATAAAGTCACTGTTTTATACCACAGATGTTGTTTTGATAGGTTTTAATCTCTTTAAATGATGTACACATACTTGCATGAAATTTCAATATATTTCAGAGCTCATTGCAAGTTAAGGAAAAACACTTAAAGAATAGTTTTGGCAGGTTCAGTGATATCTGTTCAATGCTATGGCATTTATAGTAAGTAAGTATGCTATAGCATGAGGCAGGTATCACTGAAAGAAGGTCTGCATAGACAGATTCTTTTATTACGGTCAGGCTTCCATATACCCCAATATACAAAAAATATAAAATGGAAATTCATGAAATTAGGTCTCTCTCGTGGCCCCAAATTGCCTCTAAAATGCTCACAACCTGTGGGCCCCCACAAGGGGCGCTGCCCCTGGACACTGCTGTGGGCCTACGATGACCCCTGGGCTCCCATTGACTTTCAGAGTTTTTCTTCTTTGCACATTCTCATTCCTGTTTTCACTCTGTTCTGTTTTTGTTTGTTGTTGTTGTTTTTTTTTTTTAGGAACAGGGGTGACAGCCAATCAGAGTAGAGCCACACCATGACGTCAGTGGCAGCTCTAGCTAGCTGCAAACTCACTTTCGTTTGTGTGTAAATATACCCTCTTTGTCATATATTATGTAAAAACTAGCAAGAAATAAACACTTTTAAAACTGAAAACGCTGTTTTTGGAATCTCATAACACCTCTGAAGTGATTTACAAGACATTTCACAGACATTAGCATGGTGACGTCACAGGCTGGTCTAGCTAGCTGCAAACTGTTTCGTTTCTTTGCAAATTATAAAGACGACAATGTTCATACGGCTGAAGACATTTTAGCATTGTATTATTTTTTTAATATGTTGCACTAATAAAGATGTAATAAAGATGGCATATATATATATATATATATATATATATATATATATATATATATATATATATATATATATATATATATATTTCACACAAGATGACAAGATGTACTAAATGACAACAGATCTATATGAATATATATGTTGTGGTCAGACGTTTAAATACACTAATCACAGGCATGAATGTCCTGGCTCTCACTGATTTCTTTGCTCCGTTCTTTTGCTGGTTGATTTGTTTCTGTTCAAATGTGGCAGCATAGCCATTTTAGGGACATTAGAACCTCATTCATGAAAGGTAGGAATTTTGATGTCATTAAAATGGTGCCATCTCAGTTTTATTCTTCAAAACCTGTTGAATCTTTGAGCCTATTCATGAACATTTCAAATACATCATGATCTTAATGTTAAAAAAGTTTAATTGTTACCATCACAAAAGATTCACTTGAAATAAATGGCTATCATCCTGTAGCACAGAGAAATGTCAGAAATGCAAAATTCATTAGTGGTTCTTTCCAAAATTCAGCAATAAAATACAAAAAAGACTTTTACATCTTTAATTACAGTGATGAATGCCATGTGGGAATAATATTCATACTTAAACAGTTTGCACTGAAATATAAAAAAGAACATTTCAAGCATAAAGGTTGTCATATACCATACAGTATGAGGACAGCCCACAACAAAACAAAACAAACAAAAAAAAAACTGAAATCTTCAATGCTGAAATATTTACAAGGCACAGTGAGTTTGAACTTTATTTGAAAGGTTTAGTAAATGACATAAATGTTGAATGTAATCACACATTAATTTTACAGTTTAGAACACCATCATCATCATCATCATCAGGCCCTCCACACATACGACGTGAAATACTGAGCTTTTCTGTAAAACTGAAATTTATGTTTAAGGTGGTGACACACGCCTGGAAGAACATACATGAGCAACTGTTATGATTGTTATGTGTTTGTAGAACCAACAGGCTCATGATCCCGTTCTGAAAAGTTTCATTTCCTGAGCTGTTTTGAAATAATGACATTTTGCTCCCATTTCATACAATATTTCGAAAGATGGCCTACAGTTGAACAGGGTGGTGGACCCGAGGCTGGGAAACAATGCAGTATTTACACTATGCACAATGTATGCTTCAGTAAACTAATACAACAATTGTATTTACAAACCTGATGGAATACAAATATCTAAAGTGGACTAAAAACCCAATTAGATATGATGTTAAAATAATGGGTGAATAAATAAATTGTTTTCAGAGATGTAAGTCAGACAGTTTTACAAATGTCCTGAAATTGTGGCTGATATTGATCTTTTTAAGATGTCTGTTATCCATCTGAAACACATACAAACAGTGAGAACATGGAAGCCCCACACAGACAGGTCCAGATCAAAAGTTAACCTGACTTTCTTACTGTGAGATAACAGTGCTAACATCTAAGCCATTGTGCTGCCCTTTAGGATGTCATAAAAATGTTGATTGATATAGGCTATACACAGTGGTGGGCACACCTAACCGAAAAGTTAGCTTCGCTAACCGCTAATTCGCTAACTGAAAAGTTAACTTTTATAACGCTAAACCAATAAACCGCTAAAAATTTTGCGGAAATTATGACTAACCTCTAACTTTTTTTAATTGACTCAGTACACTGTCAGCTACTGATAAGCCAGTTTCGAGTTTAAGCACCACAGCGGCTTCTGTGTAAAATCAAAGGCAAGCACAAACCCAAAATGAACAACAAGCCTGAGCTTTTGTCTTTGTGCACCCTGACCGCTGCTCTAAGGAAGTGTCACTTCCTTTTCACATACAACAACACAGATGTGTGGCAGGACACATCAAAAGCAAGGCACTTTTCACTCATGGTTTCATTTATAAACAAAACTAATTCTGGACAGTTTATCGACATTAACGGCAACTCTGTCATTTTTACAAAGTGAAAATATTGCATCTATCTTTTAAAGTAATGCGCTAATTATGAAGGTTTGAATGTTAACCAGCACACGCGCCAAAAGGCATTATGGGAAATCTCCTGTCTGTCATAGAACAATGCTGTCACACAAACCAACACACAAGTTACAGTAACTTGTGTGTTGGTTTTACAAATAAATATGTATTTGTAAATATGTAATTTTCTTTCATTTGTTAAAACATTTGCAAAACTGAAAATTCTGTATGTGAAGTGTGATTCGGCACAATGAATAGTGACTAACGATCACATGTTGGACGCTATTCACACTCCCATTGATTAGATGGCAATGTTCTATGCATTTTGATGGAGGGGGGAGGAGGAGGGATCTGGATTCATTCTTGTTCTCTTTTCTTTTTTTTTCTTTTTTTTTTTGAGGACCACAGTGGTAACAAGTTTATGCTTTATTTTGTTGTCCTCAAAATTTTTACCCCTGGCAACAAGGTTGGGCGGTGGTTATGTTTTCACCCATTTGTTTGTTTGCTTGTTTGTTTGTCTGTTTGGGAACAGCCTGTAATCACAATTTTTCATATATCATTATGAAATTTTTACAGAGGATTCATATCCTGATAGGTAAGAACTGATTCAGTTTTAAAGGTCAAAGTCAGGAAAATTCATGACTGTCACAAAGATAAAATTTATTTCATATTTGAGAGTGTTATGTAGGATGGTATCCTTTATGGAATAACAAAGTTTGGTCAGGATCTGAGCAGGATGACAGATTTTGTGGACATTTGAATTTAATATTGAAAAACCCATTTCAGTATACATTTTGTATTATATCTCAATCAAAAGTGCCTCAATCACTCTCACTTGTGACAATGAGGTGCAAACTGGCACCTCTCAGTGAATAGACTAAGTTTGATCCACATCTGATCTATATTGCGGATTTAGTGGATATTTGATTTTAACATTGAAAAGCCCCTTTGAGCTATATTTTGTATTATATTTTAGCTTCCAACAGGACTTTGACTTTTTCCAAGGTAAAAATTTGTGAAATTGTTAACTAGTGTTGGCGGAGGTTTGCAATAGGGCTGGGTTATGCTGTTTCCGAAGGTGTGTAAGAGGAAAAATTAAATCATCATTTCTTTACATTGATTGTGGTGCTGGTTCTGATTTAGAAGCAGCACATCCACAATTTATTCATTAATCTCTGTCAAAACCATTTAAAGATGTCAGTCATGACTACCAGGACTGTTGTTGCAGGCAAGAAAAGAGAATTATCTGCCATTTAGAATTCACACAGTAGTTTTTTGTTTGTTTGTTTAAGTTCCTCAAAAACAAACACAATTTGTTTGTTTTTGAGCAACTAAAAAACAAACATTTTTTTTTTTTGTTCCTCACAACGTGCCATTTCCATGGGACAGTGCATGAAGGCTCTCTGGTGTGGACTCCGACTGTAGGAGAACTTTTCTTCATAGCTCTGTTCATAGCTCTGTTGTCTGTTCTCCTGGAACTCTCTGCAGGGCTGTGGGAAACATTTGCCTGCAGCATGCCGCGCAGCAAGTGTGCGAGTTTTGTAGGGGAGACTGGAAACATCTGAAAATTTTTAAGTTTATAACTTTCTGAAACACTATTGCCTGCATTTTGAGGGCCAAATTTTGTGAAGTAGTATTAATATGTTGCATAACTAGACAACCAGGTAACAGCTCAAAAAACAGTTTAACACCAACCCAAATCGATATTGGACCAAATCTAAATAATTGATTCTGAATCTTAAGAACTGGAATTAAATCGATTCTTGAAATTTGAATTGATACCCAGCCCTAGTTTGCACTCTATGAGCGTGGTTTTGTAGTTATATACTGGAGTGCTTATTTTACATACTACACGTATCTTATTGCCAAATTAATCAAATTAAAGGACGCACGCCTCCAAAACGCTGCTGGACATTGTGGCGCGGCGTGGCATGGAGAAGTGACTGCATGTGGAAGAGCACTTTGAGAGGATCCCTGAGCCCGGCCAGTGGAGGATCGTATAGTGGTCATTTCCGGTGTCGCCGACCAAATGGTACCCCCTAAAAATTGGTCCGCCTTGCCTTCACTTCGCATGCAGCATTTTGGAGCGTCAACTGCATCATTTCTGAGCGTCAGCATCAATTCCCCGATTATCACCTCGTTTCTGCTTAAAACTGCACTCCAGTCATCATCTGTCTCAGTGACAGATATCTGAAGCTTCTGTACAACAATCATTTCCACATAAATTCAGCATTATTTCATAATAAAACACAGGGGACTGATCAGAGCGCAGCAGCAGCACCACGTCTGACTCAGGCGTACTGCTGTACCTACGTCATTTCAGAGCGTCAGTAGCGACTCACCGATTATTGCTGTCTTTAGAATGATTTAACAGGTTCTATCTTGTCATCTGATGGTTAATAATCACATTATTCCCTTTGATCGCATTAGGTGTAGAGAGTCAGACGCACTGCTGTGGTCTCAAATGACCCATGCATAGTGAATGCAGGGTGGGCCAACTTTTAGGGGAGACCGTTTGGTCGGCGACACCGGCAGGAGAGGAGACTGGATCTAGTGGGGTCGATAATAAAGATGAGACACTGCAGGCTGTCACTCTGCTGGACATCGTTCTACAAGTGCACTGCCACCAGATGACACTCTTTTTTCCCTTTTTTCTTCTCGTCCGTGGAGCCACATGAGTTTTTTATTATTATTATTTATTTTATTATTATTTACAGGGCTTTGCCTTCCATGGCTACAGTCTGGGGTATTTCCACAGCCTCTGTTTACATAATAGCAGCCCACAGCCGTTCTGAGCACTTTCTTCACAAAGGTGTCATCATTTAAGTGTGATTCTAAGTGAAAATTGTCGCTAATTTGCATATTTTGTCACAAATCTGTGTCTCCTACTACTCTCCAACAGCTGCAGTGAGATATCACCCTTAGCAAGCTAGGCTATACAGGGCACACTGTTTAGCTTAACTGGAGCTAGCAAACAATTTTCATCATTATTTTTCTTTACATGTTAGCCTGCTCATCACACATGGATGAAGTTAATATCTAAAGGTACATAACACAATATTTACCTCACAGGAGAGACCACAGCACATTTTATTTTACTTTTCTTTAGTCACCTGCCGTTGGTAAGTTTCTGTCCACCATTCAAAGACGTTCAGAGGAAGATGGGAAGTCAACTCAGCGGAAAGTTATTGCAAGCAGAAAATATTTACATTTGTAATAAATAACAAAAGCATAATATTATTAACCTGTTACCAATATTTCAAATAAACATTTCTGTTCTGGAACATTTAAAAAAATTAAGTCTGATTTTGGTTTTGTTCTTAGCAAAATATCAACTGCTTCCAGTTTGCTGTCATTACTTGATCACAAGTGAGTACTTATAAATGGTAAATGGACTGCATTTATATAGCGCTTTTCCACCTGCATCAGACGCTCAAAGCGCTTTACAATTATGCCTCACATTCACCCCGATGTCAGGGTGCTGCCATACAAGACGCTCACTACACACCGGGAGAAATAGGGGATTAAAGGCCTTGCCCAAGGCAATTGAAGAATTACACAGGAGTCAAAAGATGCTTGAAACCTATGCCACATTACTTTGCCTGATCATAAAAATTCCAAAAAGGTATGGTTTGAACAGTCTGTAACTGAATTCTATGAAGTTATGGGATAAAAACAGCAAAAAATGGTGACAAAGTGTCGGTTTGGACAGGGGTCTGGGTTTGGACCATGTATCATCCTTACTTATCACGTTACAGGGTAACATATGTCACATGTCATAGAATCCAATGGACGTCAGCCTTGTTTGACCTTTACTTTGCAGACCAAGCATCCAACACTGTCAAAACTATTCCATTCATTAATCCTATTAGCTCAACCAATAATTTGCATCACTTTTTACCAAAATTGGAGCAACTTTAACTTTTGACCTCTGCACAAAATGAAACTGACCTTTGTCACCATTCTTGCTGTTTTTATCCCATAACTCTATAGAATTCAGTCACAGATAGTCCAAACTATACCTTTTTGGAATCTTTATGATCAGACAAACAATGTGGAATATTTCAATATGATTGGAGCATCTTTTAATGTTGACCTCTGTGTAATTATTCAATTGACCCCTACCTGACCACCGATTGAAACGTCAAGTGGCCAATCAGTTTTTTCAAAAGAGGAGTGTCTAAGGAGTATTTCTGCCGAATTTGATGCTTTTATCACCATTTGCATGATTGGTTCAGTTATCTGCTGCACTACTGTGTTGGGAATTTGTATGTATCAGATTGAAATTATGTGTCATTTATGTATGCACTTAAGTATCTAAGTATTTTGCATTGCATTTGGCCTGTTTGGTTCACAGGGGGTGACACGACTGTATCACCTTGCTCATCCTTTTCTATCAGTACAACACTGGAAGTCAAAAGGCCAGCAGAGGGCAGTATTGTATATTTTGTTTGTTCAGCGGTGCACCCAATCTTTTACCATTCTTTCATATCTGATATTTAAAAATTCAAGGGTTTTGGTCCATTTGTATTTAGGGGTGTTTATTAGGAGAAGTGGAATACAGAATTCTCAGTTTCTGATCATTAGTGCATAATTACCTGCAACAACAAACTGATGTGTTTTCAGAAGCTTAGAATGAGCCCTTAATCTTTAAAAAGGAGTGGGCCCATTCATGGAGGCCGCCATGTTGCACCGCCATGTTGATACAGTACCCCAAAAAGGCCATGCTTACCCTGCCTTTTGCATTTTGCAGGCAGCTGGAAGACTAAACAAAAAATGGCGAGGAATAAGTGGCTACTTCCCAACACACTGTCTACTGGTTACTAGTGCAGGCTAACAAGTTTGAAAATCCTCATTTCTGAAATGGAGGCTAATACGTATTGCTTTTAACAAGAGAAGGCGAAGAAACAAACATGAAAGGTGGGAAAACAAAAACAAAAACATGACCATCAATGACATAAAGCAGTCTGCAACCTGACCACTAGATGACACTAATGCCTCTTATGTAGATTTACAATCTAATTCTAGAAGTACAATAAAAAGTGTATGGTAGCTTTAATCCATTCGCCCTATTGACGAATCCAAAATCCCTTACGTGCCAGAGAGGCGCTGCAATCAAAACAACATGGAGAAACCACATGACAATTGCAAATGAACATTATACTACCAAAATATACATTTTTTATGCCTTTCATAGGACTTAAAAGAGACTGTAGGCATGAGACCAATGAAAACTTGCTAAAACAAATATTCCAAAGATTCCGTGTGTGCTACCTTCAACCCATGCAGAACCAAATTTCAAACATCTCATATATATTACTCTGGGACATACAGGAGAAACAGTGTTGTAAAAGATAATAAGCAGGCCGTTAAAGAGCAAACTTTACTTTCTACCACAATGACAAGAATGAGATCGCAGCTCACGGCAATTCCTATTGTAAATAACAGTGACATCAGTGTTATCAGAGCGTCTTGTAGCAGTTCCCCATGTTGTTCACATCTTGCAGCGCAGCCACCTCTCTGAGATTTTGCATGAGAATTGAAACCTCAATATGACATATGACAGGAAGAAACATTTACAGTGTCCTTCAAAAATGCTAAATTAACAGCCGGTGAAGGTTTTCTGTCATCTAGGGAAGTCCGATCTAGACGTAAAGTATTTTTTTAAATAGAAGTGGCCACTTAGATGAGCAGTGATACATCTTGAGGACAACACAAAGTCCAGGCACCTTTAGCTACAAAATTTGCATTTTTTTTTTTTTTAGCAATAAAACAGGCTCTAGTTGATATGAAGTGCCTGGACTTCAGATGAATGAGTTGCATTTCCTCCAAAAGATGCAGAATGGCCCGTATTCTTCAAGGTCAAACCTGAAGAAGGCATCAATCCAACATGATGTTACAATGTTCTACTGGTTTGCTTTAGGAAATTGTGGTTGAGGTTGTTGGAGTATCTGGATGTGCTTTTCTTTCATCAATCCAAACAAATAAATTATCATTTTTAATCTACAGGTTACTCAAATGTTTAAGAGTTGAAGTTAAATTCACATTATCAGTCTTTTGTTTTCTATTTCAAGTAGGAACATACGGTGATACACGGAGCTGCAGCTCAAAATGTAAAATCCACTAAAACAAACGTTTGGGGTCTTCAAGTGGGGTCTGACGGAGAAATATTTTCCTGTCCTTACAAGAAACTGAGTTGTGTCTGATGCAGAGGTAAACCTGTGATGGAGAACAAAACATGTTTATGACAAACGTTCTGTTACAAATCCATCAGAGTCATCATTAGCGTCTCACCTGTTCAGGTATCAGTCAAGTGATCTGCTGTGTGTCCTAGCCTGACACCCAGCTATGTGTGGCAGTCTTCACCCGCTGTGAAAATGCCACAGGCCCAACTGTAGCCTCAAAGTTAAAGTCCAGCCCTCCTCCGTCCATCAGAGTCTCGTGAAGGACTGAATCCATGTCGCATTCAAACCTCTCAACGGACATGTTGTCCAGGTCGCTAGGCAGCCGCTCCTGCTGGTGACCGTACTGATGAAGTGAATGCAGATCTCTGTGGCTGTTGCTATTTCCATAGTTTGCCATATCATTATTACACAGTGTTGAGTGACCAAGAGATGGGTGCATGTAGGTCCTCGGTTTGGTCATTTGAGGATGAGCTCCCGAAAGACTACTCAGACTAGTAAGAGGGATCAAGTGGCAGCTGTTCAAGTCTTGTGAGATTGAAGGACCTTGAGAATATGCTGCATGTGGGTTTACTTGTGGAAGATGGTCAATTTTCTGAAGATTCATCATTTTTATACCATTATGCTCCCCTACATGGCTGTAGCTGCTATAACTAGGAATAAGACAATGGCCCCTCCCAATCTCAGACAAGACTGTATCTTCAAAAGGTACCATGTCCCTCCTGGGTTCTGATAGTTCATTCACCAGCTCCTTGATAAGGCCATCAGAGTAGTTATGATGGTTGTCATAAGCCCCAAAGCCTGGTTTGGTGCTTGGAAGTGTCTGCAAAGTGACAGCGGACAGAGAGTCCATCCTCACCGGGCTGTACATGGAGCTATGATAGTCCAAAGGTGGCTGAGGAGGTGAAGCGTGAACCATGGGAGTGTTTGTGGTCTGTGAGGAATCGGAAGCCATCTGTGGATTTTTAGGAGATTGCAGATTCAGGTTATTCACCAAACTCTCCATAACGGCATCTGAGCTATGTTGGCTCATGGATCCAGTCACCTCAGACAGGCTGGGCAAGGTCACAGTTATCTTGGTCCCTGCCCCTCCAGGATACAACATGTGGACCTCAGATTCCCCCAGGTCATC
Source organism: Thalassophryne amazonica (assembly GCF_902500255.1). NCBI lineage: Eukaryota > Metazoa > Chordata > Actinopteri > Batrachoidiformes > Batrachoididae > Thalassophryne > Thalassophryne amazonica. The sequence goes on from NC_047111.1 coordinate 84,467,283, forward strand.
CTGTTCCGACTGGAAAGGAGAATGGTGACCACTGAGGGTACTGGCATCAGAGCTGGTGCGTGTCCTGAAGGAGCTCCAGGCTTCAAAGTCATTATTACTATGTGAGTTTGGGCTTCCCAGCCAGTTAGAATACTGGGAGCTAGGGCTGTCTGCTCCACCCCCTATGCCTTCATGTAGCGCCATCTGAAAAAATGCATACAAACATGGCATTTAGATTTCCTATATTAAAAATATTGAAAACTAGCTCAGTCAGACACTTGCATGAAAGCCTGACCGATATGAATTTCAATGGGGGCCGATACAAATATTGGGGAGTAAAACATTTATGATACTGATATATCTGCTGATGTAGACATAAAAAAGGCAAACATTTAAAAAAAAAATTGTTATCAAACCCTAATGACAAATAAATGCAATTGTCGAGATGTGTTACAGTCTAAACAAGAACTGCATTCTAAATAACTTTAAATATACCCAACATATATCACACTGCCTTTACTCAGATTAGCAGTTGCAGTGTTGCATCACTCAGCATTTACAAAAATAGACCCTGCCTAGCTGGCTGCATAATGACCACTTGTCTCTTGTTGCTGTAAAATGCCCACTCTGACTCAAAATGAATAGCAGCTGGTCGCTTTGCCTCTGTCTCTTGTAGCTAATGTGGCCAAGGAGTGATGAGAGTACAAACCATGCTTGACAACACTATAAATGGTACACTATTGGACAAATTACACAATGACACAATTTCCACCAGCCAAAGTGTTTTTTGCATTGATTATTCTGTAAAATAAATGTTTTCGTAAAACTGCAGCACATGTAACTCGTAGTGTGTGTAAACACACATTACATAGAGCCCTGTGAACTCCCAATGAATATGATTGGATGTCTTTAGTCAGCTGACCTTCCAGCGATAAATTTGAATGAATCTGTTGATGTGTGATATGAGTGAGCAGGTCAGTGAGGTGATTAATGCAGATAGCTGTAAAAACAAATATGCATCTGATGCATATCAGTAAACAAGATCCAATTTCAGTGCTCTGCTTCAGCTGGTGCAACACTGATTTATGCAGAATTGTGTTTGCAGAACGTTTTCTCAAAATGAAAGTGGATAAATGTGCACTGGACCTTTTTTTTCATGGCTCTTCCTCTGCTTTTGGCAAACTTGTTGTTGTTGTCCATGGAGGTGGCTCTGCGTCGATGCGACTTCCCATTCTTTCCTCCCTCTGGATTCAGCATCCACCAGGAGCTTTTTCCCGTGCCCTCATTCTGTATGCGCACAAAACGGCTGTGCAGCGACAGGTTGTGTCTGATGGAGTTCTGTAGGGACAAACAGTCCATCAATGTCTGATTGTTTACAGCATGTAGGGTTACAGTACAGCCAGAAGGTGTTCCTCATCACAAAAATCGATATTCCCAACATTATTAAAGATGATGCTTAGTAGAGAAGCTTGAATCTTCGACTGGACTGGGTTGCTTGAAGCAAGGACGTTTCGCTTCAAATTGCAGAAGCTCCCTCAGCTAAAATTCTTGCTTTGGTAGTCTGACTTCTGTCTTGACTCTTGTAGAGAAGAACAAACAGAAGCCACAAAAGCTAGAGTTTTAAACCTAACCAGCCCCTCCTACGGAGCGCCAGACTGCTATAGTCTAGTGACTAAACAATAGCTTTAATTAGCACCTATTGTGCTCTAGTTAGCACCCTCCTAATGACAGGGTAGCTGTCCCTCCTAACAATGGGACTGCCGTCTCTCCTGACAAGTCTCCTGATGACGTGAATGACTCATTACCATGAACAAAAGACTGAAACTGCTTTGACCTGAGTACCACATTGTAAACAGGGGACAAAGCGTGTCTCAGACCCCCTCCCCGGTTAAGGCTGGGTTTCAACTGTTTCACATACAATGCCTCCTTCACTCCTCTTTCAAACCATTTCTTCTCTCTGGCTAAGATTTTAACTGTTTGTTCTTCTCTACAAGAGTCAAGACAGAAGTCAAACTACCAGAGCAAGAATTTTAACTGAGGAAGCTTCTGCGATTTAAAGCGAAACGTCCTCGCGTCAAGCAACCCAGTCCAGTCGAAGATTCAAGGTTCTCTACTATGGAAACCACCTGGACAACTGAGAGCCTTCACAGAAATAAAGATGATGCTCTTTAGTCAGTACACCAAAAACCCTTACATGTTGTAATGCAGCATTTTAGGAAGAAGAGCTAAAAACCAGTAGATAGATATCATAGACAGCCAATGTGAAACATTACTCAGCTATAACAGTTTCAAGAGGTTTAAAAAAAGCCTTCTATTAACCTTGACCTTTCACCTCCTAACACCAAAATGAATAGCAGTCTTTGAGTCTGACTACTTTATAGCATGTCAGCATGTTTGCTGACAATCAGGCACTTATTGTTGTGGTTTGTGTTCTGATGTGACTCCAAATGCAAAGAACAGACAGGATATGTTCAAACAGTGTTCTTTAATCAAAGCCAAAATTCAGTCCAGGTTCATACACAGGTGATCAATCTATTCAAAGTACAAGTGTAAAAATCTGAAAAGCAGGCTCAGGGGTCACAAGAAGAAAGCACAGCTCAAAACCAGATCTGACTTGGAAGACATTAACACTGAAATACTGAGGTACCAGCAACCAAGAAACAGAAAAACAAGGTTTAATAGGCTGGGAAGTGATTACTATTGAGGACAGGTGCACAGACGGAATTAATACAGGCCGAGAGCAGACAGGAAGAAAGCAAACCAAACAAGATCAGAGAACACTATGTCAAAGTAAAACAGGAAGTGGGGCAAAACTGATGAACCTTTAGAATAAAACCTTAAAATACAAATGATTCAAAAGGAAAAAGGCCTGCTACAATTACAAGAACAGAGAACACAACCTAAATCAAAACTGGAATACTTTTAAATAAATGGAAAACACACCACCTAATACTAAAATCACACAGGGACAGAGAGCAGGGTTGGGAACCACAACACTTGCAGCCAAGGTTCTCGGGTGTACCAGAAGTTTCTTCTTCTTTGTCTTTTGGCTGTTCCCGTTAGGGGTCACCACAGCAGATCAATCGTTTCCATCTCACCCTGTCCTCTGTATCTTCCTCTGTCACACCAACCACCTGCATGTCCTCCTTCAACACATCCATAAACCTCTTTGGTCTCCCTCTTCTCCTCCTGCCTGGTGGCTCCATCCTCAGCATCCTTCTCCCTATATACCCTGGGTCCCTCCTCTGCACATGTCCAAACCATCTCAATCGCGCCTCTCTGACTTTGTCTCCAAACCGTCCCACCTGAGCTGTCCCTCTGATATGTTCATTCCTAATCTTGTCCATTCTCGTCACTCCCAAAGAGAATCTCAACATCTTCAGCTCTGCCACCTCCAGCTCTGCCTCCTGTCTTTTTGTTAGTGCCACCGTCTCTAAGCCATACAACATAGCTGGTCTCAATACTGTCTTGTAAACTTTCCCCTTCATTCTTGCTGATATTCTTCAGTCACAAATCACTCCTGTCACCTTTCTCCACCCACTCCACCCTGCCTGCACTCTCTTCTTCACCTCTCTACCACACTCTCCATTACTTTGAACAGTTGACCCCAAATATTTAAACTCATCTACTTTCACCACTTCTACTCCTTGTAACTGCACTGTTCCACTGGGCTCCCTCTCATTCACACACATGTACTCAGTCTTGCTTCTACTGACTTTCATTCCCCTTTTCTCCAAAGCATATCTCCACCTCTCCAGACTAGACTCAACTTGCTCTCTACTCTCACTACAGATCACAATGTCATCTGCAAACATCATAGTCCACTGGGACTCCTGTCTGATCTCATCTGTCAACCTGTCCATCACCACTGCAAACAAGAAAGGACTCAGAGCTGATCTTTGGTGTAATCCCACCTCCACCTTGAATGAGTCTGTCATTCCGACTGCGCATCTCACCGCTGTCACACTATTCTTGTACATGTCCTCCACTACTCTAACATACTTCTCTGCCACTCCAGACTTCCTCATACAATACCACAGCTCTTGTCTTGGCATCCTGTCATAAGCTTTTTCTGAGTCCACAAACACACAATGTAACTCTTTCTGGCCTTCTCTGTACTTCTCCAACAGTATTCTCAGAGCAAACACTGCATCTGTAGTGCTCTTTCTCAGCATGAAACCATATTGCTGCTCACAGATCTTCACCTGTTTTCTAAGCCTAGCTTCTACTACTCTTTCCCATAACTTCATGCTGTGGCTGATCAACTTTATGCCTCTGTAGTTACTGCAGCTCTGCACATCACCCTTGTTCTTGAAAATAGGAACCAGCACACTTCATCTCCACTCCTCAGGCATCCTCTCACTTTCCAAGATTTTATTAAACAATCTGGTTAGAAACTCTACTGCCATCTCTCCTAGACATTTCCATGCCTCCACTGGAATGTCATCTGGACCAACTGCCTTTCCACTCTTCATCCTCTTCATAGCAGCCCTCACTTCTTCCTTACTAATCTCTTGTACTTCCTGATTTACTCTCACCACATCATCCAGCATTTTCTCTCGCTCATTTTCTTTATTCATCAGCTCTTCAAAATATTCCCTCCACCTTCTCAGCACACACTCCTCACTTGTCAGCACATTACCATGTGCATCTTTTATCACCCTAACCTGCTGCACATCCTTTCCAGCTCTGTCCCTTTGTCTGGCCAATCGGTACAAGTCCTTTTCTCCTTCCTTACTATTCAACTTCTTGTACAGCTCGCAATATGCCTTTTCCTTCGCTTTTGCCACTTCTCTCTTCACCTTACACCGCATCTCCTTGTACTCCCGTCTACTTTCTTCATCTCTACGACTATCCCAAAACTTTTTCGCCAATCTCTTTCTCCTTATGCTTTCCTGGACCTCTTCATTCCATCACCAAGTCTCCTTGTCTTCCTTCCACTGTCCAGATGTCACACCCAGTACTGTCCTAGCTGTCTCCAACACCACATCTGCAGTACTTTTCCAGTTGTCCAAACTTGCTTCCCCTCCAACCAGTGCTTCTCTCACCTGCTCACTAAATTTCATACAACAGTCTTCCTCTTTCAGCTTCCACCATCTGATCCTTTGTTGAACTCTCACTCTCTTCTTCTTCTTTACCTCTAAATTCATCCTACAATCAACCATCCTATGCTGTCTAGTGACACTCTCTCCTGCTACCACCTTACAGTCTCTGATTTCTTTTAGCTTGCATCTCCTATAAAGAATGTAGTCCACCTGTGTGCACCTTCCTCCACTCTTATATGTTACCCTGTGCTCCTCCCTTTTCTTAAAGTAGGTATTCACCACAGCCATTTCCATCCTTTTTGCAAAATCAAATACCATCTGTCCTTCCCCATTCCTATCCTTGATACCATATCTACCCATTACTTCCTCATCACCTCTGTTCCCTTCACCAACATGCCCATTGAAGTCTGCTCCTATCACCACTCTTTCATGCTTGGGCACACTCTCCACCACCTCATCTAACACACTCCAGAAATCTTATTTCTCCTTCATCTCACAACCTACCTGTGGGGCATATGCACTGATGATATTCATCATCACCTCTTCAATTTCCAACTTCACACTCATCACCCTGTCAGACACTCGCTTAACCTCCAACACACTTTTAACATACTCTTCCTTTAAAATGACCCCAACACCATTTCTCTTCCTGTCCTCACCATGGTACAACAACTTGTACCCACCACCGATGCTCTTACTTCCCTTCCACTTGGTCTCTTGCACACACAATATGTCTACCTTTCTCCTCTCTATCATATCAGCCAGCTCTCTCCCTTTACCAGTCATATTACCAACATTCAAAGTCCCTACTCTCATTTCCACCCTTCTAGTTTTCTTCTTCTCCTGCTGTTTGTGGAAACGTTCTCCTCCTCTTCTTCATCGTCTTCGCCCAGCAGTAGCCCAATTTCCATCGGCACCCTGTTGGGCAACAGCACCGGTGGCGGACGTTGTTAACCCGGGCCACAACCGATCCGGTATGGAAATTCGATTCTTAGTCTGCATAGTTGGGTTGACTTGTTTTACGCTGGATGCCCTTCCTGACACAACCCTCCTCATTTATCTGGGCTTGGGACCGGCACTCAGAATGTACTGGCTGCACACCTCATGTGGCTGAGTTGGGTGTACCAGAAGTTTGTGGTTTAAAAACATCAAATGACCTTGATCTTTGACCTTAAAGCCCAAAATTCAACAGGATTGTTGGACCTGGACTAATGAAAATAAATTTAAAGTGTAGCTACAATGTGGTATGTATAGCAGTTGGGATCACACATGAAAGCAGTTTAGGTAATTTTTAAAAATACTTGCTGGAACTGTGACCTTTGACATTCTGAGCATAAACTCAACACGGTTGTTGGGGTAGGACCAGTGTTCCCACAGTTACTTTTAAAAGTTACTTTATTAGTTATTTTATACAGTTACTTTATACAGTTACTTCATTGGTAGATTTATGCAGTTACTTTATTAGGAGCTGCCGACAACTTGCAACTAATAAGTAATGTAACTAATAAGGTAACAAGTAATCTAACTTGTTTACACTTAAGTTTGAGCAAAGTAACTAGTAGTTACTTTGCTGATTACCCAATCTTAAAAATAACCAAGTTAGATTAATAGTTATTTCATTAGTTCCATTCAGCCGCTGCTTACAAGTTGTCCACAGCTACTACTAATGAAGTAACTGTATAAAGTCACTGTAAAATGTAACTGTATAATGTCAATAATAAAGTAACTTTTCAAAGTTACTTTGGCAACACTGGGTAGGACTGTCTAATGTACATAACACGGTGTACAGCTGGAGTCATCACATTCACAGGGAATTTGTGGTTTTTAAAGAATGCTTCCAGTGAGTTTGACCTTTAACCTTGTGCACGTACTAAAATCAACAAGGTTGCTCGTAATGAGACTGTCTCAAATTCATAACAAGTTTGGTAACAATTACTTACAACCCCAATTCCAGTGAAGTTGGGACGTTGTGTAAAATGTAAATAAAAATAGAATACAATGATGTGCAAATCCTCTTCAACCAACATTAAATTGAATACACCACAAAGACAAGATATTTAATGTTCAAAGTGATAGACTTTTTTTTTTTTGTGCAAATATTTGCTCATTTTGAAATTGATGCCTGCAACACATTTCAAAAAAGCTGGGACAATGGTATGTTTACCACTGTGTTACATCACCTTTCCTTCTAACAACACTCAATAAGCATTTGGGAACTGAGGACCCTAATTGCTGAAGCTTTGTAGATGGAATACTTTCTCATTCTTACTTGATGTACGACTTCAGTTGTTCAACAGTCCGGGGTCTCCGTTGCCATATTTATAATGTGCCACACATTTTCAATGGGCGACAGGTCTGGATTGCAGGCAGACTAGTCTAGTACCCACACTCTTTTACTATGAAGCCACGCTGTTGTAAAACGTGCAGAATGTGGCTTGGCATTGTCTTGCTGAAATAAGCAGGGGCATTCCTGAAAATGACGTTGCTTGGATGGGAGCATGTGTTGCTCCAAAACCTGGATGTACCTTTCAGCATTGATGGCACCATCACAGATGTGTAAGTTGCCCATGCCATGGGCACTAACACACCCCCATACCATCACAGATGCTGGCTTTTGAACTTTTTGCTGTAACAATCTGGATGGTCTTTTTCCTCTTTTGTGGAACAAACAGGTGTGAATCAGGTGTCCCCTATTTAAAGATGAAGCCAGCACCTGTTGAACATGCTTTTCTCTTTGAAAGCCTGAGGAAAATGGGACATTCAAGACATTGTTCAGAAGAACAACGCAGTTTGATTAAAAAGTTGATTGGAGAGGGGAAAACTTATACGCAGGTGCAAAAAAGTATAGGCTGTTCATCTACAATGATCTCCAATGCTTTAAAATGGACAAAAAAAAAACAGAGACGCGTGGAAGAAAATGGAAAACAACCATCAAAATGGATAGAAGAATAACCAGAATGGCAAAGGCTCACCCATTGATCAGCTCCAGGATGATTAAAGACAGTCTGGAGTTACCTGTAAGTGCTGTGACAGTTAGAAGACGCCTGTGTGAAGCTAATTTATTTGCAAGAATCCCCCGCAAAGTCCCTCTGTTAAATAAAAGATGTGCAGAAGAGGTTACAATTTGCCAAAGAACACATCAACTGGCCTAAAGAGAAATGGAGGAATATTTTGTGGACTGATGAGAGTAAAATTATTCTTTTTGGGTCCAAGGGCCGCAGACAGTTTGTGAGACGACCCCCAAACTCTGAATTCAAGCCACAGTTCACAGTGAAGACAGTGAAGCATGGTGGTGCAAGCATCATATATGATATGGCAATGTTTCTCCTACTATGATGTTGGGCCTATATATCATGGGGGAGGTGATGGTCTAGTGGTTAACGTGTTGGGCTTGAGTCCAGAAGATCATGGGTTCAAATCCCCGCGTAACTGGAAAATCACTACGGGCCCTTGGGCAAGGCCTTTAATCCCCTATTGCTCCCGGTGTGTAGTAAGCGCCTTGTATGGCAGCACCCTGACATCGGGGTGAATGTGAAGCATTATTGTAAAGCGCTTTGAGTGTCTGATACAGATGGAAAAGCGCTATATAAATGCAGTTCATTTACCATTTACCATTTATATATTGCATACCAGGTATCATGGATCAGTTTGGATATGTCAAAACACTTGAAGAGGTCATGTTGCCTTATGCTGAAGAGGACATGCCCTTGAAATGGGTGTTTCAACAAGACAATGACCCCAAGCACGCAAGTAAACAAGCAAAATCTTGGTTCCAAACCAACAAAATTAATGCCTCGCAGATGTGAAGAAATCATCAAAAACTGTGGTTATACAACTAAATACTAGTTTAGTGATTCACAGGATTGCTAAAAAAGCAGTTTGAACATAGTAGTTTTGAGTTTGTAGCGTCAACAGCAGATGCTACTATTATTGTGAACACCCCCTTTTCTAATTTTTTGTACTAATAGCCCAATTTCATAGCCTTAAGAGTGTGCATATCATGAATGCTTGGTCTTGTTGGATTTGTGAGAATCTACTGAATCTACTGGTACCTTGTTTCCCTTTGAGGCTTTTCAGGTTTCAAATCCCGCAAAACCTCGGACAGGTCGCCACGCTGCGAGATCTCAGTAACACTGAGAACTGCATTGAGACGCTCTGATCACGCTGCACTTTAACCGCTGCACACGAACAACACCATTAACATCGCAACATAAAACTATTTTTATATTGTGCCTAAAACTCTCGTGAATATATTCTCTGGGTTTATAGATGTTGTTATTGCATTTATTTTATGTAAACATGCGAGAATCACAGGCTGTCTCTCCGTTATTTTCAGTGGGAGCTGCTGTGAGCTACACTCGCTTCCTGATCACGTCGTTCTGGGGGAAAGTGAAGTTTGCTCTTTAACGTCTTGATTATTGTTCTTGACAACACTGTTTGTCCTCTTTGTTCCAGACTAATATATATAATATGTCTGAAATTCAGTTTGCGCTTATTAAATTCCACGCAGATTAAACAGATTATTTGTTATAATTGTTTTAGCAAGTTTTCAGGGTATCATGCAGCAGTCTCTTATTAACGTGATGAAAAGCATAAAAAAATGACATTTTTGTAGTATAATATTCATTTACAATTGTCACTGTGTGGATTCTCTATGTTGTTTTGACTGCAGAAACTCTCTGGCATGCAAGGGATTATGGGATACGTGAAAACTCTGAATGTAACAATAAGAAATATACTAAAAACCTGGATTAATCTTTTTAGTCATATAGCACTACTATTATTCTTAACACTACTGTACAACAGAATTATCAGGCTCATTAAGATTTGTTCTGGTTTTAAACAATGCTTCCATTGACTTTGACCTTTGACCTTCTGACTTTAAAATTTCTAAAGTTGCTGGAGTCCAATTATGTAATCGTTTAAATTTTCAATCATTTAAAAGATATGTTGCACTGCATAGAAAGACAAATGCTGAACATAGCTTGAGTTTGTGTCTTTAGATGCTTGCTTGTGATATTGGGGAGTCGTGAATAGATATCAACATTTTTCCATCGAAACCAACAGGTGGATACTGGGTTGGGAAGTGGGATGGAGCAGCCACAGTAACGAGGACGTAGCAGAGGCTGTATTTGGCAGACAGAGGGAGAACTGGGAAATTTGCACGTCAAAGAGCCCGCCCAATTTGGAGGAGTGTTCCATGAATCATGTAGAGAAGAGTGTGTTTTAGTGATAAGTATGTGGAGTGAGCCATGTCAGTGTATGCAGAGGACCTCAACTTGTCTGCCTGTCCTGCTCCCAGGCTCACAGCATTTAAAAACCATCATCATATTCACATTCTCATATAGTAAGTACCATTCTGACAAGTTTGTTTAGTGAACCATTTAAAGTAATTAGAGCTTTTGAATAAAACAAAAATGACTTTTATTCTAAATGGCTCATTGAAAACACATCTACAATCACAGACCAGCAAAACACTACATTTAAACCACTTTTGTTGTGTCATTTTGGATGCACAAGTTCAATCTCAGACTGCACTTCAATAGGAGTACTTTGATGACTGGCATGAGGTGAGGAGGTGCACGAACTCTTACAGGAGAAGTTACAGGAGGTTACAGGGTTTGCAATGAAGACGGGCAGGGCAACGGAGTGCATGCTTGTCAGGGTCAGTGAGTTCAGCGAGTGCAGAACAAAGAGGCGTGCAAACAGGTTGACAGAGCAGGAAGAGAGAGACGAGGAGATGCATCAGATGTGACGTGTTGGTTTGAACTGAACCTCCAGCCCCCGTGTCAGAGGACATCCTGCACATGCAGGCTGGAGGGTGCGATAGTGGGGACTTGTAAATGCATTCCATGTAAATGTGTTTCATGTTCATTTGGGTTGTGACCTTTTCACCTGCCGTTCTGTTATTGCATGGAGCCAATAAGGCAGGAAATGAGTCATTAGTGCAGGAGCTAAGATCTGAGCAGCCTTCATACCTCCAAACGACCTGTGACACACATGCTTCAAGCCTGTGATTGCTATGACAGCTTTTTACACCCAGATTAGAGGTTTCCTCTGCACTGACTGTAATAAACTTCCTCACCTCGGCTCATGGAATATTTTTTGGTCTGCAGTTTTGTCTAATTTTGCAGCAGTAAAATGTGCACATTGGTAACTTCATGACAATTCTGAAGGTGAGATGCTTAAATAAAGTGTGACTTTATTTATAAGCACATGAATTCTCAAGTCGAGATCTGAGCAAATACAGTGCATCCAAAAAGTATTCACAGTATTTACAGCCTTATTCCAAAATGGATGATTTTTTTTTTCCATCAAAATTCTACACAAAATACGCCTTAATGACTATGTGGAAAAAGTTTGTCTTTTTGAATTTATTAAAAATAAAAAACTAAGAAAGCACATGTACATTTGTATTTACAGCTTTTGCCATGAAGCTCAAAATTGAGCTCAGGTGCATCCTGTTTCTACTGATCATCCTTGAGATGTTTCTACAGCTTAATTGGAGTCCAACTGGGGTAAATTCAGTTGACTAGACATGATTTGGAAAGAAACACACCTGTCTACATAAAAGATACCACAGTTAACAGTGCATGTCAGAGCACAAACCAAGCATGAAGTCAAAGGAATTGTCTGTAGACCTCCAAGGCAGGATTATCTAAAGGTACAAATCTGGGAAAGGGGACAGAAACATTTCTGCGGCTTTGAAGGTCCCAATGAGCACAGTGGCCTCCATCATCCATAAATGGAAGAAGGACTCTTCCTAGAGCTGGCTGCCCATCTGATCAGCGGAGAGGAGCCTTAGTCAGTGATGTGACCAAGAACTTATTAGACATACGCCAGTGTGCGCCAGAGTTTTTAATACGGTCAGCATATGCAGGCTAAATCATCAAGGTGTGACAGGGCCTTTAGTTTTTTATTTTTAATAAATTTGCAAACATTTCAAAAAACTTTTTCATGTTGTCATTATGGGGTGTTGTGAGTAGAATTTAGAGGGAAAAATTTTCTTTAATCCATTTTGGATTAAGGTTGTAACTTGACAAAATGTGGAAAAAGTAAAGTCCTGTGAATACTTTTTGGATGCACCGTATACACAAATATATGCTTCTTACAGACGGAGTTACTGATCTGACAAGCAGCCTGTCTCTTGGGACATTCTCCGTCCTGTCTGTGGTCGTCTCTGCTGCTGCATGGACAAACTGAAAGCAGGGACATTTTCGCTGCAGCTGCACCTGTCTCTACAACTGGGCCTCCCTTGTTTACTTGCCCTGCAGCCGTTACTGCAAAGCTCATGCTTCATTAAACAAAAAGCAGCCGCCGTGTCAGTGAGACTGTTTTGCAGTCCAGCAGGAGGACTTCAATGTGGCAACAGACATTCAATGAATTAATTGTTATTTTAGTGAACTGTAGCCTGAGTGACGGACTGGCAGTAGACTATAATATCACATGTTGTTTAATAGAAAGAGATCATCTTTGCATAGCTGAAAAAGGAGCTTTCTAATGAATATTCATAACCGCAGTGCACAGTGATGCAGTGTCACAGTGACGGATTCTGTCTTCCTGATGATGCCTTGTCCAGACTCTGGTGTTTTTGAGGGTAGATTGAAAATACCTTTTGTTGAAAGACCTTTCTCACACCTTTGTGTCAGATGATGTAGCACCGAGGTGACAGTGAAAGAAGCCAAATACACTCAAAAAACTGATGCATTAGATGAACTCAATTCAATTACGAGCAGGATTTCCATCTACATATATTTATTAGATGGAAATCCTGCCCATAATTGAACTGAGTTTATCCAATGAGCCATTTTTCTACTTAAACATGCATGTGGAACTGGTTCAAAGCAGGTTTACCACTTAGAACAAAGAAATTCAAGTTACAATATAAATTACAATATGTCCCGTTATCGCGCGGGTGTTGGGCAGGGGTCTGGAGCTCCCTCTATGCCCATGGGGGACCAATAATAGAAGGATTTGCGAAATAAGGTCCACCTTTTGTCACCCCCATATTGTGTTTTCTAAAAACTGTTTCAGTTTCTTTGTTCAGGGTTCTGAACAAATCTCCTGCGAGAGAGAAGTTCCTCAGAATCCAGGCCTGTTTTTCACTGTGATTTTGAATAAATTTAATCTGAGAAATAGTTTGAATTTGTACTTTGTAAGGGACAGTATTATGATAAGAACTGGGGTAAAACTATCACTACATACAACCAAACGGAAGCGCACAGGCTGCATTAACCTATGACGCCCTGGACGAACGGTGTTAAGCTTGCCATTGACAAATGACAGTACATATTACAGTTCAGTGATTTTGGCTGGTGACCTTTCGACCCCAATGTCTCCTTGGAGTCAACATATCACGCATATGCTAACTTTGGTGACCATTGGGCAGTTAATAAATATAGTTATAATACAGTTAATAAATTATTGTTTGGGTTAATAGGGTTCTAAAAAGGAATAGTTTGCACCATCTGTCATGCTTAGTTATCATGTTACAGGGTAACATATGTCACATGTCATAGAATTCAATGGATGTCGACCTTGTTTGACCTTTACTTTGGATACAAAGCATTCAACACAGTCAAAACTATTCCATTTATTGATCCTTTTATTTCAACCAATAATTTGCCTCATTTTTTGCTGAAATGGGAGCAACTTTATTCCACATCCCAACAGCCAGAGGCTGTGAGCATGGACCGGGCCGCCGGGCCACCCGCCCTCGACCGCCACCCAATCCTCTCTGCACCCGACCCCCATGGCCCCCTCTGCAGGTGGTGAACCCACAGGAGGGTGGGCCCGCATCACTCTTTCGGGCTGAGCCCGGCCGGGCCCCATGGGCTAAGGCCTGACCACCAGGCGCTCGCCCCAGACCTAGTTCCAGGGTGGGACCCCGGCTCCGCCATACCGGGCGACGTCTCGGTCCTTGATCTTTTACTGGTCATGGAGGTTCTAAACTGCCCTTAGTCTGACCCGTCACCTAGGACCTGTTTGCCTTGGGAGACCCTACAGGGAGCACAAAGCCCCCGACAACATAGCTCCTAGGATCATCCGGGTACGCAAACTCCCCCACCACGATAAGGTGGCAGAGTTTGGGAGGAGTCGCTCGTCCTGTCACTCGGGAGGAGCTCGGAGTTGAGCCGCTGCCCCTCCACGTCGAAAGGAGTCAGTTGAGGTGGCTCGGGCATCTTTTACGGATGCCCCCTGGACGCCTCGCTGGAGAGGTGTTCCGGGCACGTCCCACTGGGAGGAGGCCCCGGGGAAGACCCAGGACACGCTGGAGGGACTACATCTCTCGGCTGGCTTGGGAACGCCTTGGGGTTCCCCCGGAGGAGCTGGGGGAGGTGTGTGTGGATCGGGAGGTCTGGGCGGCTTTGCTTGAGCTGCTGCCCCCGCGACCCGACTCTGGATAAAGCGGAAGAAAATGGATGGATGGATGGATGGAGCAACTTTAACTTTTGACCCCTGTACAAACTGAAATTGACCTTTGTCACCATTTTTGCTGTTTTTACCCCATAACTCCAGAATATTCTGTCATAGATAGTCCAAACTATACCTTTTTGGAATTGTTATGATCAGACAAATAATGTGATATAGTTTTCAACATGATTGGAGCATTTTTAAAGTTTGACCTCTGTATAATTCTTCATTGACCCCTACCTGGCTACAGCTACCACCCTGGGATGGCTATCATACATTTTGTGTAGGCCATGATACACTGAGGCCGGATTCTAAGTGTTGTTTTTTTCCCCTTAAGTGGTACTGATTAGGTCAAAATTCATGACTAGCTCATGGACTATGACTCAGCTAAGATCGCAGCAGCGTCAGTGAAGTCAAGGTCAGTACAGCTTTCCTCACTGATGACAAAGACAACAAAGTTGCTGGCACTCACAACTGAACACAACCATACCCAGTTCATGCAAGCACTGAACAGTATAGTAGCCAGAACACATCCCTGATGAACACCAGTTTTAATGGGAAAAATTCAAAGTTTCTGCTCCCGCTGCCTACAGCACTCACAGTATCTGCATACAAGCTGGCTATGAAGTCCATGTTCTACATTGCAGGTGCTACTGTCTCACAACAGACAAAAAAAAAAAGTTGAATTCTGAATCTTGGCATTTCAAGTCAGTCAGGAGATTCAGATTGCAGTAGCAGAGATTACAGTTAAACAAAAAGCCACTTCCTGACAATCACTTCCTGTGCACATCTTCCACCTTTCTCCTCTGACCCAGGAAAAGCTCACGCTGTCGAACACAAGCGTGATAGCTGTGTCAGCTGTGTGCTCACGTGGTGAAGTAAAGGGGCCTCCGTAGCTCAGGTGGACAGGATCTCACCTCTGTGTGGTTCCAGCCACATTTGAGTTGATTAAATTAATGTTCAGCATCAAACCGAATAACCCATTTCTACAACCTCTACAGAAGTGAGGCCATGAAAAAGAGCTTAAAGTAAACATATCCTAGTGCAGCAGTGTGAACGAGGCACTGGAGATTTTTTTATTTCAGATTCAGTCCTCAAATCATAACATCTACAGTGATGACAAATGGAATCATTAAAGTCTCTGGAAGAGCTGGTTCATGTCTGACATTAACATAGAGACCTATTATCATTGTGCACGGGCTGAAGGTTACTGAGGACAGTCCCACACACTCCACAGATTCACAGGTGAGCAGACACCAGCATGTGCACAACCATCAGCAGGTCAGCCGACTTCTTGCCTCAAGCCACAGTTGATCTGCTCTTCCAAAAACCTTTTAGTGGACCTCTCATGTTGAAGGCCACCATGTGATCCCTTCAGTGACAATACATTGGAGTGATTGGATAAAGACGTGCTGGCAGCACTTAGAAACAAACGCTTTACCAATTTTTTGTAGCATGAAAAAAATAAAGAAGGCTGAAAGAATTGATGATGGAGCAGAAATAAAGAAAATAAACTGAAGTGGTTGTGGAGGACAAATGCTTCTCTTGCATGTGTGTGGAGGCCCTTACCAAAAAATAGTACTGATAAGTATATAAAAAGTAAACTAGAAGTATACTTGAAACATACTTGCATATACTACTTTTTGGTAAGGGGGTGATGGTCTAGTGGTTAAGCGTTGGACTTCAGACCAGAGGATCCTCAGTTCAAACCCCAGCCTGACTGGAAAATCACTAAGGACCCTTGGGCAAGATCCTTAATCCCCAAATTGCTCCCGGTGTGTAGTGAGCACCCTGATATTGGTGTGTTTGTGTGAATGTGAGGCATCATTGTAAAGTGCTTTGAGCTTCTGATTCAAATGGAAAAGCACTATATAAATTCAGTCCATTTGCATATGAATGCTGCAATTACTGATTATTTTTGTTGTCAATTAATCAAATTGTTTTCTCCTTTTAATGTTAATAATAATAATAAAGTGTTTGTCTTTTTTTTTCCTTCATCATTGGACAAAATGTATTTTCTAAAAATAAATAAATAAATAAATAAAAATACTTTCTTTTCCTGGAATTCAGGTGTTCTGAAGAAAACATTCTTTAATTTTGTGCCTGAACCACACAGCCGGTTAAACTCGCACATGCTGCTTCCTGTGCTGCACGTGTTCCACTGCAAAATGTCACAGTTCACTGAAGAAAAAAAAAAAAAGAAAGAAAGAAAACAATGGCAGTACCAGTAAGGTTAAAGTAGCCTGCACGGTGAACGCTCCCCGGGGAGTCAGTCCCCCCAGTAGGCAGAAACTATCTCCAGCATCAAAGAGGAGTCCTTATCTGCAAACTGCCACACACACGTTAGACTAAAAACACCCACCACCCCACCCAGCATCACAGCATCCTGCCCTCCACCCACCTTCAGTTTTCTAGGTGGGGCAGTGGAATCACAACTTCACATTAAACGCCCTCCACCCACAGTGGGCTTTCTGCTCTGTCACTGCCGTCAAGCACAGAGAGTATCATCAGATTAGTGTCCAAAACGATAAGAACAGTGATTTTGTTTTCCCAAACTCAAATTAACATGGTCATATTATTTAAAATCTGCATTCACCTCACTTTTACACTTAAATACAGTTGAGTTTCTGGTAAATCATCATTAAGGTCCCACTGACAATATGGACAGAAATGATCTAAATGTCTACAACTTCATGGAAATTAAATAAAAATATCAAAGTCAAAATGATAGGTTGCATAAGTAATTAGTGTAGCACAACTAAATCACTTTTACAGCCAGTTTTATTTAGACAAAGGCAGAGGATGGATACATGAACATTTCCAAGTGACTGAATATGGCTTGAACTTCATTTGCAGTACTGTATGGTCATCTACAGTAAATGTGTCTGAAGGAAGCAGTTCTCAAACACTGGGGTAACCCTGCAAGAAGGAGACTTGAGGGAAGCCACCAAGACATGCATGACAACTCAGATGGAATTGTAGGCTTCTGTGGATGCAACTGGGAAAAACTGGGCATAGTGGAAAATATCGAATATCGAAATATATCGAATTTCAGATTTGCTTTCAGTTTGACTTTAAAGATGATGATTACAGAAACTTTAATACAGAGAAGCATTAACTAGTTTCCCCAAAATGGTGTAAAGAAACTGAAATGTGTAAAAAGTCAAGGGTTTGAAGGCTATCTATAGGGAATGCATGCAACAGAGGGCAGGTGTTCTGTTGAGTTGATTTGCCCATAGCGCAAATTAACAGTTACGTGTTTTGAGCTGATCTCCCCGTCATCTAATGTCAATATTTTGCTTTAAAGACAGTGTGTACATAAAAGTCTTTACTTTTTTAAATGGAAAAAACACTTATTACTGTATTTTTATGTAAATACAAACTTACATGAGTTTTCTTCAGTAGTGGAGCTCATCTCGATGGGCCGCCGTGCAACTGCACATGTGCATCTCACCCATCGAGTTGAGCTCCCCCACCGAAGAAAAGTAGAAAACCCACATAAGTTTTGTCTTAATATATAAAAATACAGTAAAGTGTCTTTTCAATTTTAAAAAGTAAATATTTGCATGTACACACTCTGTCTTTACAGCAGAATATTGTCATTTGATGATGGGGACATCATGTCGACAGGGAGATGTGCATGCACAGTAAAGAGAGGTAGATAAACTCTCTTGTATGCACAGTTCTCTCTACCCCGGACTTTAACGCCTCCACCCGTCGGGTTTAGTTACCTCTCTATTTACCACGAAATTGTGCATGCCCAAATTTTTCTACCCTGGACTTTACATGTCACCCGGGGAGTTGAGCTCCCCACCAAAGAAAACCCACATAAGTTTTGTCTTTACATAAAAATAGCAATAAGTGTCTTTTCAATTTTAAAAAATAAAGATTTGCATGTACACGCTGTCTTTAAAGCAGAACATTATCGTTAGATGACAGTAGTACAACAGTATATTTTATTGTAGGCTAAAAACTAAAATATTTATTGTATTTTTATTGTGATGAATGATTATCGCAAAAATAACAAAATAACCTCCAGCGTAAGAATACTTATCTTTTTATAGTGAGTACATTTTACACATTACTATGTTTGGATGAACAATTTATACATTTATTTGCCAGTCAGAATAAGCTAACTTTGTAAAAAATCATAGATTCAGTGAATGAAAGTGAAACGTGATCAGGAGCTCAACTCGACAGGAAGCTCATCTCGACATACGAGGGCTGTCAATAAAATAACGGTCCTTTTTATTTTTTTCAAAAACTATATGGATTTCATTCATATGTTTTTACGTCAGACATGCTTGAACCCTCGTGCGCATGCGTGAGTTTTTCCACGCCTGTCGGTGACGTCATTCGCCTGTGAGCACTCCTTGTGAGAGGAGTCGTCCAGCCCCTCGTCGGAATTCCTTTGTCTGAGAAGTTGCTGAGAGACTGGCGCTTTGTTTGATCAAAATTTTTTCTAAACCTGTGAGACACATCGAAGTGGACACGGTTCGAAAAATTAAGCTGGTTTTCAGTGAAAATTTTAACGGCTGATGAGAGATTTTGAGGTGATTCTGTCGCTTTAAGGACTTCCCACGGTGCGAGACGTCGCTCAGCGCTCTCAGCCGCCGTCGTCAGCCTGTTCAAGCTGAAAACCTCCACATTTCAGGTTCTATTGATCCAGGACGTCGTGAGAGAACAGAGAAGTTTCAGAAGAAGTCGGTTTCAGCATTTTATCCGGATATTCCACTGTTAAAGGAGATTTTTTTAATGAAAGACGTGCGGACGGATCCGCACGTCGGGACGCAGCCGACGCGGTGCGGCGGCACAGGAAAAACACCTCCGTGTTGATAACCATTTGTAAAATCCAGGCGGCTTTTGATGGCTTTCAGTGGAGTGAGTATATGAGAAATTGTTTAACAGGCAGGACATGTTCCAACTTGTCCTTAAGGCTTTCAACAGAGGTGTTTTTCCTGTGGCGGAGCGTCGGGGCCGCCCCAAGTTGGAACATGTCCTGCCTGTTAAACAATTTCTCATATACTCACTCCACTGAAAGCCATCAAAAGCCGCCTGGATTTTACAAATGGTTATCAACACGGAGGTGTTTTTCCTGTGCCGCCGCACCGCGTCGGCTGCGTCCCGACGCGCAGATCCGTCCGCACGTCTTTCATTAAAAAAATCTCCTTTAACAGTGGAATATCCGGATAAAATGCTGAAACCGACTTCTTCTGAAACTTCTCTGTTCTCTCACGACGTCCTGGATCAATAGAGCCTGAAATGTGGAGGTTTTCAGCTTGAACAGGCTGACGACGGCGGCTGAGAGCGCTGAGCGACGTCTCGCACCGTGGGAAGTCCTTAAAGCGACAGTATCACCTCAAAATCTCTCATCAGCCGTTAAAATTTCCACTGAAAACCAGCTTAATTTTTCGAACCGTGTCCACTTCGATGTGTCTCACAGGTTTAGAAAAAAGTTTGATCAAACAAAGCGCCAGTCTCTCAGCAACTTCTCAGACAAAGGAATTCCGACGAGGGGCTGGACGACTCCTCCCACAAGGAGTGCTCACAGGTGAATGACGTCACCGACAGGCGTGGAAAAACTCACGCATGCGCACGAGGGTTCAAGCATGTCTGACGTAAAAACATATGAATGAAATCCATATAGTTTTTGAAAAAAATAAAAAGGACCGTTATTTTATTGACAGCCCTCGTATGTAACTGTCGATTTACGCTATGAGGAGCTCATCTCGACAATGTAATTGTCGATTTACGCTATGAGGAGCTCATCTCGACATATGTAACTGTCGATTTACGCTATGAGGAGCTCAACTCGACATATGTAACTGTCGATTTACGCTATGAGGAGCTCATCTCGACAATGTAACTGTCGATTTACGCTATGAGGAGCTCATCTCGACAATGTAACTGTCGATTTACGCTATGAGGAGCTCATCTCGACATATGTAACTGTCGATTTACGCTATGAGGAGCTCATCTCGACATATGTAACTGTCGATTTACGCTATGAGGAGCTCATCTCGACATATGTAACTGTCGATTTACGCTATGAAGAGCTCATCTCGACAATGTAACTGTCGATTTACGCTATGAGGAGCTCATCTCGACATATGTAACTGTCGATTTACGCTATGAGGAGCTCAACTCGACAATGTAACCGTCGATTTACGCTATGAGGAGCTCATCTCGACATATGTAACCGTCGATTTGCGCTATGAGGAGCTCATCTCGACATATGTAACCGTCGATTTACGCTATGAGGAGCTCATCTCGACATATGTAACTGTCGATTTACGCTATGAGGAGCTCATCTCGACATATGTAACTGTCGATTTACGCTATGAGGAGCTCATCTCGACATATGTAACCGTCGATTTACGCTATGAGGAGCTCATCTCGACATATGTAACTGTCGATTTACGCTATGAGGAGCTCATCTCGACATATGTAACTGTCGATTTACGCTATGAGGAGCTCATCTCGACAATGTAACCGTCGATTTACGCTATGAGGAGCTCATCTCAACATATGTAACCGTCGATTTGCGCTATGAGGAGCTCATCTCGACATATGTAACCGTCGATTTACGCTATGAGGAGCTCATCTCGACATATGTAACTGTCGATTTACGCTATGAGGAGCTCATCTCGACAATGTAACTGTCGATTTACGCTATGAGGAGCTCATCTCGACATATGTAACTGTCGATTTACGCTATGAGGAGCTCATCTCGACATATGTAACTGTCGATTTACGCTATGAGGAGCTCAACTCGACATATGTAACTGTCGATTTACGCTATGAGGAGCTCATCTCGACAATGTAACTGTCAATTTACGCTATGAGGAGCTCATCTCGACAATGTAACTGTCGATTTACGCTATGAGGAGCTCATCTCGACATATGTAACTGTCGATTTACGCTATGAGGAGCTCATCTCGACATATGTAACTGTCGATTTACGCTATGAGGAGCTCAACTCGACAATGTAACCGTCGATTTACGCTATGAGGAGCTCATCTCGACATATGTAACCGTCGATTTGCGCTATGAGGAGCTCATCTCGACATATGTAACCGTCGATTTACGCTATGAGGAGCTCATCTCGACATATGTAACTGTCGATTTACGCTATGAGGAGCTCATCTCGACATATGTAACTGTCGATTTACGCTATGAGGAGCTCATCTCGACATATGTAACCGTCGATTTACGCTATGAGGAGCTCATCTCGACATATGTAACTGTCGATTTACGCTATGAGGAGCTCATCTCGACATATGTAACTGTCGATTTACGCTATGAGGAGCTCATCTCGACAATGTAACCGTCGATTTACGCTATGAGGAGCTCATCTCAACATATGTAACCGTCGATTTGCGCTATGAGGAGCTCATCTCGACATATGTAACCGTCGATTTACGCTATGAGGAGCTCATCTCGACATATGTAACTGTCGATTTACGCTATGAGGAGCTCATCTCGACAATGTAACTGTCGATTTACGCTATGAGGAGCTCATCTCGACATATGTAACTGTCGATTTACGCTATGAGGAGCTCATCTCGACATATGTAACCGTCGATTTGCGCTATGAGGAGCTCATCTCGACATATGTAACCATCGATTTACGCTATGAGGAGCTCATCTCGACATATGTAACTGTCGATTTACGCTATGAGGAGCTCAACTCGACAGAACACCGTATTTGGACTCCTGCTTGTCTGTCAGACACGCCCACTGAGGCTGTCGGTGCCCTGTTGCAAACGCCCATGGAATTTATGATACAGAAACAGAGAGACACTTCTTTCTCCAAATGGAGACAGGGCGTGGCAGCAAACAATTTATAGTCCATTTAAGGTAATCGACACGGAAACAGGCTCCTGAAACCTGTTTTAAACACCCACATTTGGGGGACGGGGGTGTTAGTGGTTTTGCTCTTATGGGTCCATCAATACGTTAACAATATAATTTGAAGAGTTTTAATCCAATTTGGACCAACCTTGATGAAATGACTGAGGGTTAAGCAAGGATAAAATCATATTACTCTGAGAAAAATTGGATAAAATTCAAGATCAGAGAACAAGGTCAAAAGAGAATAACAACATAGGGGATATTTCAGATGGGTACCACAATGAATTAGTTACAGATACACCTACAGTTATTGTTAAACACTAGCATAAAATCATATATCATCTTTTGATTGGCCATATGACCTTAGACTTTGAGTGACCTTGAAAAGGCAAACTCAAGGTTATAAGAATTTAACTCAGAGTTGATACAGATTAAATATGTCAAAGATAGGTTGGTTCAATTTTTGGACAAAACTGACCATATTCCAAGGCCACACAGACACATATAATTCATTTTGTTTATATAGAACCAAATCACAACATAAGTCGCACCAAGGTTAGGTAAGGGTCTGCTCTTTTCTCTGCCTGTGACCAAGGCAGCGTCTGTACATCTGGAGTTGGTCCCCGAATGACGGACTGTGGCTCCCCACTGCTCACAGTGGTTGGATTGTGTCCAACTATAATTAAGATATAATTAAGACAAATTTTGTTGTATGTGTGTACAATGACAATAAAGGACCTTCTTCTTCATAAGATGCATCACCATCTAAGGTATTTTGGGATATCACCTTTAATAAACATGGTCACCTACATTAGCATACTGAAAGTGTGACTCATATACCCCTTTAATATGAGATTATTTGCACAGAGATTGTGCATGTATGACCCATGCGTCTCCGCTGTGGTCCTTGCCTTTTTCCAACTGTGACCCTCTTGTTTTTGCAGGGTGGGGATGTTAATACATGGCACTGTTTTCCATCCACTCGGCAGGAAATGCATCATAGTTCATTGTGGAGGGACCGCCGTGTGTTTTGTTTTTAACAGGAAAGTGTAAAAATAGCCATTAGCCAATGGTTCCAAAGTCTGACAAGCATGGTGATGTTTGAGAAGTTTAAAATGGAGATGCTTGACAGCTACTGGAAAGCACCTCGTGAATGTTTCCAGCAAACATTTACTCTGCGTCATGCAACATCCTTAGACTATATATAATGGGAAAACCCTCTGTGACATCACACCCAGAGGCTTTCTGAAAAGCAGGTTTGAAGTTCAAGTGACTTAGTTTTAGATGTCACCGTCTTGGCAGTGCCTGAATACGTTGAACTCCCAATCAACCCATAAATGGAGAAAGGGGTGGAGAACTCCATCTCAGTATCAGAGGGAGTTTTTCCTTACCGCTGTCGCCTGTGTGCTTGCTCTAGGTGTTGGTAAGGTTAGACCTTTGTTATGTGTCGGACGCAGCCCGGAGAACCGACCAGCGTTTGAAGGACCCAGTATGAAATAAGCAGAGCACGGTACAAAGGCTAACTGAATTTAATACATAACAGTGATAATATAATAACAAAAAGGTGCGGCCTGGCGTGGTGCGCTCCCAGCAGCGCTAACGGTCCGGAGCCAGAAGCTGTTTCGGACCCAAGGACCCCGCCGACACCCCCCAGGTGGCCGCAGCAACCGAGTCTGTGAAAGAAGGAACCATTATGTGAGTCCACACTCTACACACAGAACACTTAAAAGGTGTACAAACAGCAAACACTTCCTGGCTTGATTACTGATCAGCTTCCCAACCTGCAGGCATGGAACATCCAGTTCACAAAACTCCACTGCAGTGGAAGCTGATACATGACTAACAAACAGCTCAATACAATAAGGTGTGAGGGACACCACATTTACTGACTGTATAACTGTTAGTCACAAAATCTAACGTACCTCAGGAAGTGTGCTGACGAGCGTGAGACCTCACCCCTTCCTCTTGCACAGACTGTGCATCAAACCTGGACGTTCTCAGCATCCGCTGCTGATGAGATGGCTCCCGAGACGACGATCTCACCCGTCTGGTCACAAGGTCGAGTCTCTGGCAAATACACACTGTGCACTCCAGTCTTAAATGCCAACATGTTCCAATCCATCCAGATGCACCACAGCTGTGAGTCCTGACGAGTCGCAGGTGATCAGGGTGAGGTCCTGACAGCCTCAGCAACACAGCCACTCAGTCCCAAACGCACGCCACCTGGGAGGAAAACCAAAAAACAAACAAACCGGCAGCCAGGCCCCCCCAGCCATATAACAACCTTACTTGTGCGAAGTGCCTTGAGGCAGCTTTGGTGTGATTTGGCGTTGTATAAACTAAAATAAATTGAAACTGAAATTGAGAGTGGGTAAGACTGATTTGACCTGGGCAAGACAAATGAAGCCTGAATATCCCCACCAATCAGGATTGCAAAGGCTAATAGGTTCGGTAATCTGGAAAAAGGTGATTGATTAATGTATATTTTTGATGACTGGGCAGTAGTTCCTATAACAAGTGGCTTGTGTGCAGCTATTAAATACATTGACTGGAAAAGTGTTGTGTGTTGGGGGGGTTTGGCTGGACATTTTGGTGTTCTTTTCTTTTCTTTGCTCTCCAGGTGGTATGCAAACTGATTTATTGTCTGTGGAGAAGGTGCTGGCAGAAGAGTCCTTCACCCTCATCAACGTGATATGCAGCACCTGTGGATGATGCTCACGTGCAACCTTAAAGACTTTCAGCTGAAGCAGATAATGAGATGGCGTTCTGCATTTAAGCCATGTGTGATTCAAGCAGAATTGCCGGGAACTCGACCTTGTGATGTTCGTTTGTGAGACGCTGAGGACCGCGCCTGGGTTTGACACATCGTGCCTGTGAAGGAGGATGGGTGAGGGACACATGCTGTCAGCACACATCAGAGGTGATTTGATTGTCTGAATAATTGTTAACAGTAATTTGGTATTTTGTTACGCAGTATATGTGAATATTGATGAGAGTTGTGCAGCTTGCTTCTCACGGCCGTGGCGTGCGGACAGATGATCCTCCACCTGTTGTGAGAAGCTGCTCATTTACATAAAGCTTAAATTCAGACCTGAATGTGTTGCTGATAGTGTGTGCCTTTGAAGGATATTAGTTGTAGCTGCTGACTTACCTCACCTTTTCTATCCTTCACAGAGTCGGTTTGTCGTGTCCACCTGGGGGGTGTTTGGCGGTGAACGTGGGTCCAGAGGCGCCGGGCTTCGATCCCTTTGGGCGCTGGAGAGCGCGCCGTCCTTCACTCCGCCAGACAGACGCGTTTTATGTTTGTACACCGAGTATTGCACAAAAGGGGGAAAATAAATTGTTTTGTTATTGGAACTGCTTTCTGGTTATTTTAGCGCGGGTTCAGTCAGACGCAGGTCCGCTCCTCAACCCGCGTCGGCACATAACAGAAAAGAGCCTTAACAAATGTGGCAATATCAGTGTCGCTAACATTACCACCCTGCTAATTCTCAGGGTCGGCGCCATGTCACTTTGGCGAAGTGGCCAATCCGAAAGTGAGAATTTGTACTCCCGCGACTGGCTGCTCGGTGAAAACTCGCACGGGCTGTAGGCTGTTCTATTGAAATCAGCTGGTTTGCTTTCATCGCTAACTAGCTGCTAACCAAGTTTTCAGGTCACCAAGCTGACCTGAAATGAATCACAGTACATTAAACTGACTTTATAGATGAGTCTGACCCCTTTGAAAAGTGACCAAATTACATGTATTTGTATTGAGCTCAGTGATGTTTTCACTGACAAAACCTGCCCCTAGAGGTTAATGCCTAGATGACCGACCTCAACAATACCTGCTAATTAATGGTATCGGTGCTAACATATAAATTAAATAACACTACGATTTCACTTAACAGAAAACCTGGAACACAGACTTCTTGGATTCTCTATTAATACAATAAACCACACATGAAGCTAAAATATCTCAGATATTTGTAATAATTTATTGCAATTTTATTACTAATAAAATGCTCAGAAAGCCAACAGCTTGCGGCCACTTCTAGCGCCTTCTGTTCATTGGTGCCCACCTGGCACTGATGACTATGCCCCTAATTATCCACAACTTTATGGCTTAAAATAACTTTAACAAGTTTTAAAAAAGATTTATTCCCCATGCAGTTGTCATGAACACAGAAACTAGTTAAAGACAACAAACCAGTTTTTTTTTTCTTCTTTTTAAGCAAACTTGAAAATTTTTTATTTTTCTTGTAAAGTCGACATTTTGACATAGGGAGTGTGTGGGGATTGATTCACTTTTGCAGAAAGCCTCTAGTGGTCATTCAAGGGAACAGCAGGTTTTCACACTTACGCGTTTGGGTCATTGTTCAGCACCAGAGATTGCCACTTGGTAACATTATAATTAGGATTCTGAATGACAAATTACCACAAGTAAGAAAGTCACTGACATGACATCATTTTGGTGCTTGTTTGCACAGATGAAACACAGACATGAAAAAAGACTAGAAGGGACACTGTCATTCAGTGAAGCAGACAGTCATGAGGAGCTCTGGCTGCCATCTTGGGAGAGGAATTGAAGGACATTCTGCAAGGTCAAAGCAAAATCCTTGTTACCAAAAAAGTAGCAGAAATGTTAGGAGAGGGGATCCTGTCTTGAAATTGTTGTTGCTATTCATGTAGGTCTTTTTATGTGTTGCTTGAACAGAATATTATGTTGCTTTTGTTGTTGTTGAGATCAACAACATTTAGCACTAAGTTAACCTGATATTAGCTCTGTCAGTCAGAGGACAGAATTCTGTTATGAATGAGGGTTGATGCTGATATATTCCTGGGGTAGAAGCTATGAAAAATATAAATCTATCTTGAAATGTAGAAACAAATTTATAATTGCATTGATTAAAATGGAACTCAGAAAAATGGAACCAATATTATTATTAATAATAATAAAGACATATTTATGTGACACTTTCCAACTGTATATGCAAAGTGCCCCCTTTGAACTGTAATTTGATTGTGGTAAGTCACTTTGGTGTTGTTTGTAGCCACCCCATGTTATTATGCCAACAGTTCCACTGCAACAGGTCAGATTGAAGTCAAACTCTGTCATTAATAGATTATTATCATGGCCTTCCAGATCAGGAATTTTGAAGCAGAAATTCTGTGCCACTGTCAAGCACGGGCCAATTTCTTTTTGTTATGTATCGACAAGGCTTCATATTTGCCACCATGATTGTTTTGCTCTCCCTAACATCTTGCAGAACACAACACTTCAGTGTGGTTGGCACTTTCAACACACGTTATCACTTAATGCAGTGGCTATCTGTAGCTGTATTCGTATAGTGAGCTTCTATTGATACATAGCATCTCTCTCATTGGTCAATATAGGTCACATAATCATGAGGCTACATACTTGCACATGTATTTGCTGTCGATATGTAGATTCCTAAATTACTGCATTTATATAGCACTTTTCCATCTGCATCAGACGCTCAAAGTGCTTTACAATTATGCCTCACATTCACCCTGATGTCAGGGTGCTGCCATACAAGGCACTCACTATACACCGGGAGCAATAAGGGATTAAAGACCTTGCCGAAGGGCCCTTAGTGATTTTCCAGTCAGGTGGGGATTTGAACCGAGGATCTTCTGGTCTCAAGCCCAACACCTTAACCACTAGACCATCACCTCCCCAATCCAAACTAATCCAAACCATAACCCCTAACCCTAACAATTAAGGCTGTGCTACGTACAAATAGAATTTGGGATTAATAATAAGACTATGTACGAATAGCCACTTTCATAAGTTAAATCCATCATGAATTACTGCTTAATCATTACATAGCAGGGAGTTATTACAGAGTGGGGAGTTATACCTAACAGCTAACGTTAGCTTATCTAGCCGGCTGTAGCACCGTTTATCGTAGCTTACAAAATAATTGGTTCTTTTCTGTTTGATAACCCACATTAATTCATACTTTTGTCCACATTTATTTTTATATGTATTTGTTAATACCGTTATTGTAGGTTTAACCACGCTATTATACCTTATACACTAATTACCATTTTTGTTTATCTTGTTAGCTTGGTAGGTACAGTTGGCTTATTAATGGCTAATTTAGCCCTTCCTACTAGAACTAGCTTATTTTCGTTATTTAAAATTTTAATTTACATGGTGTAGATTTTTAATGATTCATCAGTTTATGTGTTCTTTCTAAAGATATCTACATATAGTACCTTAGTTCTTAGGTTTCCATTAGATAGATAACAATACACATTGCATCATAGCTTCTCTTTCTATAATAAAATACCATGACCATGACCAAATCTTCTCCCGCATTAATATTTAGATTTTAATACCTACTCCTGTATATTATATAGTACCATATAGCCTATATTGCATATGTTGTTTATTACCCTTAATATTTAAATATAGTTGTATATATATGTCTTATCTTTTTATGTCTTATTATTTATTATTACATATACTTTTTCTTGAGCCGTTTGGGTGAGTCGGGAGAGTTCCCATGGGATAAAAAAAGCTTTTCAACCTACTATCCCTGGTTCTCAAGACCAGGAACCTAAGTGGCTCTACTCTACTCATTTCTACTCTTCTATTTTACTCTTCCTTTTTAGATATACCTTAGTATACTAGCATAGTTCCACCTTAGAATTGGAATATAAGATATACCTTACTGAATTTTCATATTAACTATTCTAAACAAGACAGGATGTCAAACAATAAAAAATAAAATAAAATAATCAAAATGAACAATTACTATCAGAACACTTAGGAAACAGCACACCTTTGATCATTTTAGCACAGATAACATTTTTCAAACACTGAACACGAGCAGTTTGTGAGTACTGCAGTTTATTTGTAGCCTAAAACCACAGTGCTGATGCACGATTCCATCGACGTGCTTTTTATTTAAAAAAATTAAAAATCAAAAACAGGTACCTCTGCTAGTCAGCTAAAGGAATGTATTTTTTCAGTATCTGCCATAGCTACCAGATGATGGGTTTTAAGCAATACATGTATCTGAAGGTTATGACTTGAGAGAGGATCTTGGTGTTGTTGTCAGGATGGCAGTGAGTCACAAACATGTGACAATCCCTCTCACAAGATGGCACATGGAAATATCACAGAAAGGAGCTCAGTGGCCCCTCAAGAGTTTATTTATCTCTATGAGTTGAAACACACACACACACACACACACACACACACACACACACACACACACACACACACACACACACACACACACACACACACACACACACACACACACACACACACACACACACACACACACACACACATGCCCCACTTGTCCCTACAGCTGAAAATCCCCCAATAAAACAAAATACCTCACCGATGTAAAAGAATGTTGCATGTTATAGAACATTTGGTGCCTTTAGGAGCTTGAAAATGAATCTTGCCTCAAAAACTAGCAAACCACGTGCTATCACGTTAACTCCAGAAGGCTGCTGCTGAACAGAAACCACAGGATGGAAAAGTTTTCACTGCTTTATCTAAGCTATCAACATTCAGAGTGTGCCGTCGATGAACTATGTCAGAATAAGTCATCACCATCGCCAGAAATGACTTAAAATTATTCTACAATTCTAACAGTAATTCTCAAAATGCTTCAGTCTCCAAAAGGCCTGAGAGATGTAAAAGGAATCCCTTTTCCTGTGGTACTTCAGAAAAAGGAGACACAAAGATATGAGCACACAACTCAGGAATGAAGGATGTTTGACGTTGTTGCGCACTTCCCTTTCACCGAACCCCTTCCCCTCCAATGTACTCCTCCAACACTGACTGAGGTGTTTGTGGCACCTCCTGCTATTGCTGACGAGTTTGAATGGTTTGAAACGTAGAAATATATCTGCACTGCCACTACTGAAGGGACCTACACATAAAAACTGAGAAACTGGAGAAAGACAAAGGAAAAGGAGGAAATGGTGGTTAAGAAGAACCCTAATTAAGATTGTCATGGAGGGCTGTTTAACAATACAAACTATTTTGATTTCACAAAGGTATTTCCTGGAATACCATCAGACTTAGGTCAAAGAGTTGGGGTGACAGGAAGGACTGTGAAACCAAACTATGAATTTGACTTGTTAATGTTTTCTTCTGTCATGACTACACCAACGAATCATGGCTGAAGAACCAAGTCTCTTAGATAAACTTAGAACTTCATCAACAGGTTTTGTAGGTGTTAACATCCTGGTTTTCCACTTCCTAAAATACTCCATTATATTTTCAGTCCAGAAATTACCCATTTCATATTTAAGGAATGCAGCGTTTCTGTGACTGTGGAAACAATGTGATCATGAGTCAGCATATTTTGCTCAAACACTGTTCTTCCTAATGTGTGCCAATATAACTTGTGCTTTGAATGAAGAGCAGAATGAGTAGATAGTGCTGCAGCTAACAGTTTTCATTATTCATTAAGCTGTTAGTTTTTTTATGATTAATTGCTTTAGTCAGTAAAATAACATAAAAAAAAGTCTAAATTTCATTCACAATTTATCATAATCCAAGAAGATATCTTGAAATGAGGTGAAGTAATCAAAGGTCCTGGCTACTCAGTTGGTTGTTAATTCTCGAGGTTGGCGCCACGTCACTTCCAGCAAAGTTGTGAATGCGAGAATTCATAATTCTGTGACTGGGCGCTCGGTGAAAACACGTTCGGGCTGTATGCTAACTATTGAAATCAGCTGGTTTTGGTTTTGTCTCTAACTTGCTTCTATCAGCCAGTTGACAGCTATTATTGTCTGGAACGATGACATTTATACACCAAGCTAACCTAAAATGACCCATTGTATATTAAATTGACCCCTTTGAAAAGTGACCAAATTGCATGTATTTATACAGAGTTCAGTGATGTTTTCACCGACCAAAAACGGCCATCAGAGGGCACTGAGGAAATTCCCAACATCCAGAATTGGCTCAATATATAAGGGTGATTCTTAGACTACGGGCACTTATTATGTCCTTTGATCATATTGTATGAAAAAATAGAAAAAAAGGGGAAATTTCACACTTTTATAGTTATCTTTACAATGAAAGTGTGTTAAGAAATTTGTTCTAGTAGTCTGTGATGACTTTTTTACCTTTTTTCAGCATCATTATATGCAAATATTGCCGTTTTGTGCTTGTCCCACACCCAGACTTTTGATCTTCAATGATAAAAATTAATGGTAAAGAAACGTTTTTTCTAATGTTTTAAAATATCTCTGAATAAAATATCAGTAAAATAATCAAACATAATTGGGGTATTCAATGTCATACAACTGTTGTGATTTTTTTAAAGAAAATGTAGTTGTCCCACACTATTGCCGTAATTTCCACCACAACACTGTAATGTCCCTTTAAACAGTTTGTATGAAAGATTGTTTGGGTAGTTTCTATGGAGATAAACAGTGACATCAGAGCACATGTATATAGCGACAAATCACAACAAACAGTTGCCCCAAGGCGCTTTATATTGTAAGGCAATGGTGTGGTGGAAATTACATTTACAAGGCCAATAGTGCCCGTAGTTAAAGAATCACCCATAAGTCAAATCAGCTTATTATGACACAATGGTGAGCAGCACCACAACATGGACTGCAGGCGATGATAAGCGGCTAACTATAAAATAGGCTAACTTCAACATTTTATTTACATTTACTGTTGTAAACATGCACATGTTTACCGATATGGACCCTCCCCATGTTACCACTTCGTATGACATTTTGTCCTGTTCAGTGGAAACAAGAAGCGGTTTACTCTGATTGCCATTAGCTCACCCTGTGCCATTACGGCTGGCAGTTATGAGTGACTGATGTGTGTATTGTGGAAATTGTACTGACAACCCCAAGTATAATATGCACTCTGAGTACCATGTCTATATATATATATATATATATATATAGGTCAGGAAAGTCCACCATGGTGAGAGCATTGTGATGAGCGCATCTGGTGGTGGAAGTTGTTATTATGATATTTTGATATAAATGGACATGGTACTCAGACTCCGGCTCATACCCTATGACTGCTGGGATAGCCAGGCCTTCTGTTCTCCTCATGTGGTTCGGAGAAGCAACTAGAACAACATTCAAAGAGTGAACACCTCTATCTAGGTCCAACTGTTGTGTGGGCCGCCAGAAGAGGAGGTACTGCTGGCCCACCACCAGAGGGCGCCCTGCCTGAAGTGCGGGCTTCAGGCACGAGAGGGCGCTGCCGCCACGGACACAGCCGGGAGTGACAGCTGTTACTCATTCTTCATCACCTCACTCCATAAAACCCAGACGTCATCTCCACCTCATCGCCGAGATAGCGTACTTCATTGAAGGTAATATCCTCAGCCGTTTTGTGTTACAATAAATCTGTATATTGTGAGTGTTTGCAGGAGTACCGGTTCCTCTATCTGTGGAAACTGAGTGAGTGCAGGACGGCACTCTTTTCCCCTGAGGAATCACTGCGGTACTCATCACATATTGAGTGAGAGGTGGAGGTGGCATTCCCACCGTTGTTGTTACTGGGTGTACACACACCCACACTTGACTGTCTTTGTTCTCGCCAGCAGTACCAGATCCGACAGTCGGAGACGGTGATCACCTGGGAATTCGGGACTTGGCGGCTCCAGTATTCACCAGGTTCGGTGGTGGCAGAAATCGTGTGGTTCCGGCCCTTCTCAGGACAGACGTCTTCTATCCTCGAGCCTGCCCACACGTCACCTTTGTAATTTGACTGTAATCATATTCTGAGATTGTCTGTATATTCGTTGTGCACATTTCACAACATTAAATTGTTACTTTTTGGCTCATCTATTGACCGTTCATTTGCGCCCCCTGTTGTGGGTCCGTGTCACTACACTTTCACAACAGGATATCTCGGCCAGCGTCATGGACTCCGAGGGGCGTCACCCGGCTGTTGAACGACCAATGGGAGAGCAGGGAGCGCAGGCGTCTGCAGGAGGCGTGATTGGTGAGCTGCAGCACATTCTCACCGCCTTTACGGCTCGGTTGGATCAAATGACTGAGCAAAACATCCTCCTGAACCGCAGGGTGGAGGCTCTCTCCGCGCAGATGGCGGCGAGCGCTCAGGGCACTGCTGCAGCTCGTCCTCCTGTCGACCCTGTGCAGGATATAAATGTTCCAGTGGTGGTTCAACAACCCCTCCCACCATCCCCTGAAGCATACATAAGCCCTCCTGAGCCGTACGGAGGTTGTGTGGAGACGTGCGCGGACTTTCTTATGCAGTGTTCGCTCGTCTTCGCACAACGTCCCATCATGTACGCGTCAGATGCTAGTAAAATAGCTTATGTGATTGCTCTGCTTCGGGGTAAAGCACGCGCCTGGGCTACGGTGCTCTGGGAACAGAACTCACGGTTGTTATCAGCATACACTGGGTTTGTGGGGGAGTTCAGAACAGTGTTTGATCACCCTAACAGAGGAGAGACCGCTTCAACTGTGCTGCTGTCAATGAGACAGGGACGCGAGAGCGCAGCCGCTTATGCAGTCAACTTCCGCATCGTGGCTGCGAGGTCCGGCTGGAATAACGTTGCGCTCCGCGCCGCCTTCATAAACGGACTGTCGTTGGTTCTGAAGGAGCAGCTGGTAGCTAAGGAGGAACCGCGGGATTTAGATGGGCTTATCGATCTCGTTATACGGTTAGACAATCGGTTAGAGGAACGCCGTCGGGAGCGAGGCGAAGGACGTGACCGGATACGCGCCGCCCCTCTCCCTTCCGGGTTCGAAAAGGGGCCGCCCTCCCCACGCTCCACAGCCGCAGCGCTTTGTGGGGCAACAGCTCCCCCTGCTGACGTTGTTAGGGAAACGCACAGGGCCAAAATGAGGAGGTTGATCCGTGGAGAGTGTTTTCTCTGCGGCTCAACTGAGCACACACAGAGAAACTGCCCCAAACGGCCAAAACGACAACACTCGCCCTTAGAGACTGGGCTAAGGGGGGGTCAAAACATTCAAGTGATACACACACAGACTGCCACACGACTCCCAGTCACAATCCTGAGCGGGGATTTAACCCTTCAAGCCCCAGCACTGGTGGACATGGGGTCAGAAGGGAATCTGCTAGACAGCAGATGGGCAAGGGAGGTAGGGCTCCCTCTGGTGGCGCTTCCTTCGCCATTGCAGGTGCGGGCACTAGATGGCACCCTCCTCCCTTTACTCACACACAAGACACAACCAGTAACTCTGGTGGTGTCTGGAAACCATCGGGAGGAGATTGAGTTTTTTGTAACTCCTTCTACCTCCCGCGTGATTTTGGGCATCCCATGGATGCTGAAGCACAATCCCCGGATTGATTGGCCGTCTGGGGTGGTGGTTCAGTGGAGCGAAACCTGCCATCGGGTGTGTTTAGGATCCTCGGTTCCTCCCGGTTTACAGGCTAAGGAGGAGGTCAAAGTCCCTCCCAATCTGACGGCAGTGCCGGTTGAGTACCACGATCTTGCTGACGTCTTGAGCAAGGATCTGGCACTCACCCTTCCCCCGCACCGTCCGTACGATTGTGCCATTGATTTGGTTCCAGGCGCTGAGTTCCCGTCCAGCAGGCTGTACAACCTCTCACGACCTGAGCATCTACATCCGGGACTCATTAGCTGCCGGGCTGATCCGGAACTCCACCTCCCCGATGGGGGCAGGTTTCTTCTTTGTGGGCAAGAAAGATGGTGGACTCCGTCCATGCATTGATTACAGGGGGCTGAATGAGATTACGGTTCGCAATCGATACCCGTTGCCATTGTTGGATTCCGTGTTCACCCCCCTGCATGCAGCCAAAATCTTTACTAAGCTGGATCTTAGAAATGCGTATCACCTGGTTCGGATCCGGAAGGGAGACGAATGGAAGACGGCATTTAACACCCCGTTAGGTCACTTTGAGTACCTGGTCATGCCATTCGGCCTCACCAACGCCCCCGCGACGTTCCAAGCCTTGGTTAACGACGTCTTGCGGGACTTCCTGCACCGATTCGTCTTCGTATATCTGGACGATATTCTCATCTTTTCTCCGGATCCTGAGACCCATGTCCAGCATGTACGTCAGGTCCTGCAGTGGTTGTTAGAGAACCGACTGTTTGTGAAGGGCGAGAAGTGCGAGTTTCACCGCACGTCTTTGTCCTTCCTGGGGTTTATCATCTCCTCTAACTCCATCGCCCCTGATCCGGCCAAGGTTGCGGCGGTGAGAGATTGGCCCCAACCAACAAGCCGTAGGAAGCTGCAACAGTTCCTCGGCTTCGCTAATTTCTATAGGAGGTTCATTAAGGGCTACAGTCAGGTAGTTAGCCCCCTGACAGCCCTGACTTCTCCAAAAGTCCCCTTCACCTGGTCGGATCGGTGCGAAGCCGCGTTCAAGGAGTTGAAACGATGGTTCTCTACTGCGCCAGTTTTGGTGCAGCCCGACCCTAGCCGCCAGTTCATGGTTGAAGTGGACGCCTCTGACTCAGGGATAGGAGCCGTGCTGTCCCAGAGCGGAGAGACCGATAAGGTTCTTCACCCGTGTGCCTACTTTTCACACAGGTTGACCCCGGCTGAACGGAACTATGACGTCAGCAATCGAGAACTCCTTGCGGTGAAAGAGGCTCTTGAGGAGTGGAGACACCTGTTGGAGGGAGCGTCTGTGCCGTTCACGGTTTTCACTGACCATCGGAACCTGGAGTATATCAGGACTGCCAAGCGGCTGAACCCCAGGCAAGCCCGCTGGTCACTGTTCTTCGGGCGTTTTGACTTCCAGATCACCTATCGCCCCGGGACCAAGAACCAGAGGTCGGATGCCTTGTCCCGGGTACACGAAGAGGAGGTCAAAACTGCACTGTCGGATCCACCGGAGCCCATCCTGCCGGAGTCCACTATCGTGGCCACCCTCACCTGGGATGTGGAGAAGACCGTCCGGGAGGCCCTGGCACGGAGCCCGGACCCAGGAACAGGTCCGAAGAACCGTTTATACGTCCCACCAGAGGCCAGAGCTGCAGTCTTGGACTTCTGTCACGGTTCCAAGCTCTCCTGTCATCCAGGGGTGCGAAGGACCGTGGCAGTTGTCCGGCAGCACTTCTGGTGGGCATCTATGGAGGCCGACGTCCGGGAGTATATCCAGGCCTGCACCACCTGTGCCAGGGGCAAGGCAAACCGTAAAAGGTCCCAAGGACTTCTCCAGCCATTACCGGTGCCTCATCGCCCCTGGTCCCACATCGGCCTGGATTTCGTCACTAGCCTCCCGCCGTCCCAGGGCAACACCACCATCTTCACGATAGTGGACCGATTCTCCAAGGCGGCCCACTTCGTGGCCCTCCCGAAGCTCCCAACAGCCCAGGAGACAGCAGACCTCCTGGTCCACCACGTCGTCCGTCTGCATGGGATACCCACCGACATCGTCTCTGACCGTGGTCCCCAGTTCTCCTCACACATCTGGAGGAGCTTCTGCAGGGAACTGGGGGCCACCGTGAGCCTCGCGTCCGGGTACCATCCACAGACGAACGGACAGGCAGAGCGGGCCAACCAGGAACTGGAACAGACCCTTCGCTGCGTAACATCCGCGCACCCGACGGCCTGGAGTAACCATCTGGCCTGGATCGAGTATGCGCATAACAGCCAGGTGTCTTCTGCCACCAGCCTCTCCCCATTTGAGGTGTGTTTGGGGTACCAGCCCCCATTATTTCCCGTGGTGGAGGGAGAGGTCGGTGTGCCCTCGGTCCGGGCCCATCTTCGGAGGTGCCGTCGGGTGTGGCGCACCGCCCGTTCTGCCTTGTTGAAAGCCCGGACGAGGGCCAAGACCCATGCAGACCGCCGGTGGTCCCCGGCCCCTGCATACCAGCCGGGGCAGGAGGTGTGGTTGTCAATGAAGGACATCCCCCTGCAAGTACAGTCTCCAAAATTGATGGACAGGTTCATCGGCCCCTTCTGTATCCTCAAAGTCCTCAGCCCTGCCACGGTGAAGCTCCAGCTCCCAGCTTCACTGCGGATCCACCCGGTCTTCCATGTTTCCAGGATCAAACCTCACCACACCTCACCCCTCTGTACTCCCGGTCCGGCGCCGCCTCCTGCCCGGATCATTGACGGGGAGCCGGCTTGGACAGTGCGCCGGCTCCTGGACGTCCGTCGAATGGACCGGGGGCTCCAATATCTGGTGGACTGGGAAGGGTATGGACCCGAAGAACACTCCTGGGTGAAGAGGAGCTTCATCCTGGATCCGGCCCTCCTGGCGACTTCTACCGCCGACACCCCGACAAACCTGGTCGGGCGCCAGGAGGCGCCCGTTGAGGGGGGGGGGGTCCTGTTGTGTGGGCCGCCAGAAGAGGAGGTACTGCTGGCCCACCACCAGAGGGCGCCCTGCCTGAAGTGCGGGCTTCAGGCACGAGAGGGCGCTGCCGCCACGGACACAGCCGGGAGTGACAGCTGTTACTCATTACTTCCTGACAGCTGTCACTCATTCTTCATCACCTCACTCCATAAAACCCAGACGTCATCTCCACCTCATCGCTGAGATAGCGTACTTCATTGAAGGTAATATCCTCAGCCGTTTTGTGTTACAATATATCTGTATATTGCGAGTGTTTGCAGGAGTACTGGTTCCTCTATCTGTGGAAGCTGAGTGAGTGCAGGACGGCACTCTTTTCCCCTGAGGAATCACTGCGGTACTCATCACATATTGAGTGAGAGGTGGAGGTGGCATTCCCACCGTTGTTGTTACTGGGTGTACACACACCCACACTTGACTGTCTTTGTTCTCGGCAGCAGTACCAGATCCGACAGTCGGAGACGGTGATCAGCTGGGAATTCGGGACTTGGCGGCTCCAGTATTCACCAGGTTCGGTGGTGGCAGAAATCGTGTGGTTCCGGCCCTTCTCAGGACAGACGTCTTCTATCCTTGAGCCTGCCCACACGTCACCTTTGTAATTTGACTGTAATCATATTCTGAGATTGTCTGTATATTCGTTGTGCACATTTCACAACATTAAATTGTTACTTTTTGGCTCATCTATTGACCGTTCATTTGCGCCCCCTGTTGTGGGTCCATGTCACTACACTTTCACAACACCAACCAAAAGATCATTTCTTAACAAAATTTTGTTTAACCCTGTTAATTGCTTTTGAGATCTTGTGAGCACTGCCAAAGAGAGGTGATCACATAACCCCCCTCTTTTGAGTGATTGGTCAAAGGACACAGTGAGTGACACCACTGTTTACTGACTGTAGCTGAATTATTTGTAGTTCATATGTTCTGGTGGGGCAGCACGGTGGATTAGTGGTTAGCACTTTTGCCTCACAGCAAAAGGTCATGGGTTGGATTCCCACCTGTGGCCTTTCTGTGGTGTTTGCATGTTCTCCCTGTGTTTGCGTGGGTTCTCTCCGGGTGCTCCGGTTCCTCCCACATCCAAAGACATGCAGGTCAGGTGGACTGGAAACTTTAAATTGTCTGTATGTGTGAGTGTGTTTGTTTGTCTATATGTGGGTGATTCTTTAACTACGGGCACTATTGGCCTTGTAAATGTAATTTCCACCACACCATTGCCTTACAATATAAAGCACCTTGGGGGAACTGTTTGTTGTGATTTGGTGCTATATACATGTGCTCTGATGTCACTGTTTATCTCCATAGAAACTACCCAAACAATCTTTCATACAAACTGTTTAAAGGGACATTACAGTGTTGTGGTGGAAATTACGGCAATAGTGTGGGACAACTACATTTTGTTTAAAAAAAATTACAACAGTTGTATGACATTGAATACCCCAATTATGTTTTGATTATTTTACTGATATTTTATTCAGAGATATTTTAAAACATTAGAAAAAACATTTTTTTTTTTACCATTCATTTTTATCATTGAAGATCAAAAGTCTGGGTGTGGGACAAGCACAAAACGCCAATATTTGCATATAATGATGCTGAAAAAAGGTGAAAAAGTCATTATAGACTACTAGAACAAATTTCTTAACACACTTTCATTGTAAAGATAACTATAAAAGTGTGAAATTTATATATATAATACAGTGAGGAAAATAAGTATTTGAACACCCTGCGGTTTTGCAAGTTCTCCCACTTAGAAATCATGGAGGGATCTGAAATTTTCATCTTAGATGCATGTCCACTGTGAGAGACATAATCTAAATAAAAAAAAAAATCAGAAATCACAATATATGATTTTTTAAATAATTTATTTGTATGTTACTGCTGCAAATAAGTATTTCACCACCCGTGAAAATCAGTGTTAATATTTGGTACAGTAGCCTTTGTTTGCAATTACAGATGTCAAACTTTTCCTGTAGTTTTTCACCAGGTTTGCACACACTGCAGCAGGGATTTTGGTCCACTCCTCCATACAGATCTTCTCCAAATTTTTCAGGTTTGGAGTTTCAGCTCCCTCCAAAGATTTTTTATTGAGTTCAGGTCTGGAGACTGGCCAGGCCACTCCAGGACCTTGAAATGCTTACGGAGCCCCTCCTTAGTTGCCCTGGCTGTATATTTGGGGTCACTGTCATGCTGGAAGACCCAGCCATGACCCATCTTCAATGGGTCTCTTACTGAGGGAAGGAGGTTGTTTGCCAAAATCTCACAATACATGACCCCATCCATCCTCCCTTCAATACGATGCAGTCATCCTGTCCCCTTTGCAGAAGAGCACCCCAGAGTATGATGTTTCCACCGCCATGCTTCACGGTTGGGATGGTTTTCTTGGGGTTGTTCTCATCCTCTAAACATGGTAAGTGGAGTTGATTCCAAAAAGCTCTATTCTGGTCTCATCTGACCACATGACCTTCTCACATGCCTCCTCTGGATCATCCAGATGGTCACTGGTGAACTTCAAACGGGCCTGGACATGTGCTGGCTTGAGCAGGAGGACCTTGCTGCCCTGCAGGATTTTAAACCATGACAGCATCATGTGTTACTAATGTAATCTTTGTGACTGTGGTCCCAGCTCTCTTCAGGTCA
The DNA here is from genome assembly GCF_902500255.1 of Thalassophryne amazonica. Classification (NCBI taxonomy): domain Eukaryota; kingdom Metazoa; phylum Chordata; class Actinopteri; order Batrachoidiformes; family Batrachoididae; genus Thalassophryne; species Thalassophryne amazonica. The sequence continues at coordinate 84,507,501 of NC_047111.1, forward strand.
TTGACCAGGTCCTCCTGTGTAGTTCTGGGCTTTCTCAGAATCATCCTTACCCCACAAAGTGAGATCTTGCATGGAATCCCAGACTGAGGGAGACTGATAGTCATCTTGTGTTTCTTCCACTTTCTAATAAATAATCATAAGAGTTGTTGTCTTCTACCAAGCTGCTTGCCTGTTGTCCTGTAGTCCATCCCAGCCTTGTGCAGGTCTACAGTTTTGTCCCTGGTGTCCTTAGACAGCTCTTTGGTCTTGGCTATGGTGGACAGGTTGGAGTGTGACTGATTGAGTGTGTGAACAGGTGTCTTTTATACAGGTAACAAGTTCAAACAGGTGCAATTAATACAGGTAAAGAGTGCAGAATAAGAGGGCTTCTTAAAGAAAAATTAACAGGTCTGTGTGAGCCAGAATTCTTGCTGGTAGGTAGGTGTTCAAATACTTATTTGCAGCAGTAACATACAAATAAATTATTAAAAAATCATACATTGTGATTTACAGATTTTTTTTAGATTATGTCTCTCACAGTAGACATGCACCTAAGATGAAAATTTTAGACCCCTCCATGATTTCTAAGTGGGAGAACTTGCAAAACCACAGGGTGTTCAAATACTTATTTTCCTCACTGTATATACATATATGTATGTGTATAGGTATGTGTGTATGTATGTGTATATACCGTCGCCATTCTGGTTATTCTTCTATCCATTTTGATGGTTGTTTTCCGTTTTCTTTCACACGTCTGTTTTTTTGTCCATTTTACAGCATTGGAGATCATTGTAGATGAACAGCCTATAATTTTTTGCACCTGCGTATAAGTTTTCCCCTCTCCAATCAACTTTTTAATCAAACTACGCTGTTCTTCTGAACAACGTCTTGAACGTCCCATTTTCCTCAGACTTTCAAAGAGAAAAGCATGTTCAACAGGTGCTGGCTTCATCCTTAAATAGGGGATACCTGATTCACACCTGTTTGTTCCACAAAATTGACGAACTCCCTGACTGAATGCCACACTACTATTATTGCGAATAACCCCTTTTCTACTTTTTTTACTAATAGCCCAATTTCATAGCCTTAAGAGTGTGCATATCATGAATGCTTGGTCTTGCTGGATTTGTGAGAATCTACTGAATCTACTGGTACCTTGTTTCCCATGTAACAATAAGAAACATACTCAAAACCTGGATTAATCTTTTTAGTCACATGGCACTACTATTATTCTGAACACTACTATATATATATATATATATATATATATATATATATATATATATATATATATATATATTCTATTTCTACCTCATTTTCTTATTTTATTGGACTGTTACAAGTATTATCATTATTGCTTATCCTTGCACACGCTGTTTGATGAACATTTTCCTCGACTTGCACCCATCTTGTGTGTTTTTTAAGAGCTGACGTAACATGTGAATTTCTCCTCTGTGAGATCAATAAAGTCTTATCTTCCGTTTCTCAGCCACCTGCTTGGTCAGATCAATGTTATTTTTCTAGCTCAAAGAACGGCTCATATAGATAAAAATGAGGTTGTAGCTTGTTGTCTGCCTTCCTGGGGTTACAAACTAGTGTTTGTTTTTCTACAGTTTTTGAGCTGTGAACTTCGAATCTGTGAATATCTTTCTAACTTGAGTCTCCAGGGGAGGTTTCTGTCCTCCCTGAGTTTGACACCTACACTAAAAAAACAACAACATGGGTGTTGGTTTTTATGATACATAAACGTAAGTCTAACATGTAGCTTCTATTTTTCAATTCAATTTCAATTTATTTTCCTTTATATAGCGCCAAATCACAACAGAGTTGCCTCAAGGCGCTTCACACAGGTAAGGTCTAACCTTACCAACCCCCAGAGCAACAGTGGTAAGGAAAAACTCCCTCTGAGGAAGAAACTTCAAGCAGACCAGACTCAAAGGGGTGACCCTCTGCTTGGGCCATGCTACAAACATAAATTATAGAAATAATTCACAGAACAATTCAGGGACGAATATACAAGAATTGCTGTTGGTGCACAGGACAGGAGGGTCGCCAACACAAATACAACTCTGGATGGAGCTGCACCTTAAACAGAGAAAAAACAGAATCAGGCATCAGAAAGACAAAAAATACTGTATAATTTGCCAGCATTAATCAACAAGAAAAACAGAAGAAATACTAAGGTGATCGCTGGCCGCTAGCCCTAAGCTTCACTAAAAGACCCAGAATTTAGATAAAGTTGAGGCCACGGCACGCTCCAATTACTAATAACATGAATTAAACATCGTTTGTGAAGAACAATATGGATTCAGAAGGTCTCGAACTACATCACAGGCTTTGATGGACTTTGTGAAAAGTATAGCAACTGCAATTGACAATAAACAATATACAGTAGGTGTTTTGTTTTTTTATTTACAGAAAGCGTTTGACACAATTAACCATGGAATACTATTAACTAAACTGCAGAAATATGGAATCAGAGGTCTGGCATATGAATGGATAACTAGTTATTTACAAGGCAGATTTCAGTATGTTCAATTCAATAATACAAATTCTGAACTCAGGGAAGTCACATGCGGGGTGCTGCAGGGCTCAGTGCTGGGTCCTTTGTTGTTTATAATTGTTAAGGATTTTGTATATATGTTATCACTGTTAAACATTTGTACATTTGTCTTCTTTCTCATGAGAACGGTGTTGTGCTGTTTTGCACTTCACCCTGAGAATGTACGTGTTATTCAACCTTGTTTTAGCTTTGTCTTCTTTCTCATGAGAACGGTGTTGTGCTGTTTTGCACCTGTCTTAATGCAATCCTGAGAATTCAATTTTGTTTTAGCACTCTGGGGTCAATCTGAGCTGGGAATGAAGGGCTGGATGTACTTATTATTATAATATAACTTTGTTTTCGCAGCCTCTAACGACTGGGAGTAAGAGAACGTTTTGACTATTGTGATGTGGTGTTTAGTGTGAAGGAGTGTGAAAGACAGGACACTTCAGGCAGATGCAGAACAGCTGATACCTGCAACAGACGAACGAGATGTGCTGACCTGAAAGTGTTCTTCCTTACAGCTGCACTTATTGACGTATGCGTTTATGTTATGGGAAGAAACTTGTCTTGCGTCATCACCCCCACCCTTAGGACAAGTTTTTTGTTTATGTGATGAGGGCGTCTCTTAATAAAAAGAGCGGAAAAGCAGGCCAGACTTTAGTGTAGCCTTGGTGTACAGCCTGGCTGCACTCCGCGCGTAATATTTGACTTACTGTCTCACTGGTGTTTCTTGACTCTGTTTGTCTTGTTAAAGGTTTTAAAAATGTTTGGAGGAGAAAATACCCAACATTGACTGGGGGCTCGTCCGGGATCTCAACAACACCGGAGGTGTCCAGCGGAGGTCGTCAAGTCCAGACGTAAATCCTTGGCCAAGGTCCGATCGATCGATTGATTGTGTCTGCAATTGTCGACCACCGTTGGCATCGTCTGGTTGACGAGATTTTCCCGAAGAAGACAGACAGGAAGTCGAGTCAGTGAGTAGAATTTCTTTGTAAATAGTACTGAGTGAGTGGTGATCAGATCACATAAACAGTTAAATTCCGCAAGCGATGATACAGAATCGTCTGTTAATGCAAAGCAGTTAAACTCTGTAAGGAGGGTGCGGACTCCTCTGTTTATATACGCGTACCGGTAGGGGATAAAAGTGATCACATAAAACAGTTAAACTCCGTAAGCGATGGCGTGGAATCGTCTGTTAATGCAAAGCAGTTAAACTCCGCGAGGAGGGCGGACTCCTCTACGGTTGCGAGGGACGCACGTAGTTAAATTCCGGAAGGAGGATACGGACTCCTCTGTTTTAATACGCAAAGGAAATCCCGGGTAGGAATATGTGCACTGTAAAAAAGCAGTTAAATCTGGCAGGGACGGCGGAGTCCCCTAATGCAGGACATTAGTTAAATTTCACGGGAGGGCGAGCTCCCCTGGCATAAGAATACGCGTACGATTATTAAAAGTGTTTCTATGTGTAAATAGTGTTTTGTGTAAGTGTAAATAACTGTGTGAAAGTGTAATACTTTGGACAACGTTAGTGACAACCGTGCGTGTGGAAGCAGCAGGCAAGTGATTCCGCTTCCTACGGGGAGGTGAAAGGAATCAACCACACGACGGCAAATTGATTGTCACGTCCAAAGAAAGTGTGAAAACTTCAGATTTAGAACACCCTAGGTGTGCCCCCGTCTGAAGTCCAAATTATAACAAGGGATAATAAAAATGGGGGGTAAGACGTCTAAAAATAAGGAAAATTTATCAACTGACGACTGGAAATTTATGGAAGCAAAAAATCCAAAAGCAACAAAGAAATTGGAGACCTGGATAAATAAACATGACTTTGACGGACGACTGAACCTGATCAGCATACAAAAGCTGAAGAAGGAGTTAGAACGGGAACATAAAGGTGATGAGAAAAAGATGCAGAAAGTAGGGGCAGATTTAGTGGCATTTTGGGAGGAGGAAGCAGAGAACAGACAGAAAGGAGCAGAGAAGCGACGATTAGAGAAAGCGAGGAAAAAGAAAGCTGTAGGTAAGGCAGAAGAAGATGTGGTAATTCAGCACAGAGAGCCAGAACAGCCTCAACAACCACCGCCGGCTGGATCGTCGGTGACAAAGAGACCTTTATCTCCTCTACCAGAGGATGACGATGTACCGCCACCACAGTATGATTTGGCAGTAAAACCTAAGGTAAAAAGAGAAAAACCAGAAAAACCACAAACACGCAGTCAAGCGAAAGTGCCTACAGCCCCTCCCATGGTGGAACACAGTGACCAGGGAGGTGCCTATCCTATGATAGAAGTACCAAATCCTCGTGCAGGAACAGCAGGACAGCTACCAACCATGCTCGTTTATCGGACATGGAATGCTGATGATATCAAAGCAGCAGTCGACATGATACCATCGCCACATGTCGATATCGAGGGCTTTATGCAGGATATAGAAAACATTAGAACATCTTACCACCTTAATGGACCTGAAGACCAACAGGTGTGGATGAAAGCATGTGGCCCTAAATGGAGTCAGGTACGCGGTGACTGGAATCCTGCAGATCAACAAGGCGTACCACTGACACATGATGATCTAGTCTTGAAAACAAGAGTGGAAGCTATGATTACACGTGCGAAAGGAGTGTTAGGACCAAAGATAAATTATACTGAAATTACCAGGACAACTCAGAAAGAAGGAGAGCCATGGACAGAGTTTAGGTGCAGGTTTGAGAATGTATTTAGGGTCCATAGTGGCATATTGCCAGAAACACCTGTGTATGAACAACAATTGAAAAACGCTCTGATCCAACATTCCAATAAGGATATAAAAGCTTGGATACAGAAACACTGGATTGGATTGCCTACAGGCACATTGGAAGAAACACATACACACTGCTGTCATGCAGAAGAAGTCTTAAAGCAGAAAAAGACAAGAAACAGCGACAAAGGAGTGTATGTAGCACATGGAGATGATGAAATATATTACCAGCAGGGTAACTTAAGACAGCAGAAGCAGTGCAAACGCCCCAAAAAGCCATGGCAAAATAGACAAGGTGGACAGCCACAACGTCAAGGACCATGGCAACCACAACAGCAGCACAGACAGGGAGGGCCACCACGTGGTCCCCTGATTTGTTGGAACTGTGGAAGAGAGGGACATATGTATAGAAATTGTCCGAATCCACCTACTGAGGGAGCAGCAGGGAGAATTCCACAACGGAATAATCCTCCGCAGCCACAGTATCCACAATGACTAGAATCCATAATCCATGATTCCACATCAGATAGGCAGTCTGATTGTGATATGGATCTGTGTGCCTTGCTGGGAAATCCGGTACCAAAACCAGAAGTGACTTTGTTGGTAAATGGACGACCAGTGACATTCCTTTGTGATACAGGAGCATGTAGAACCACATGTAATGACAACATACCTGTCCATCAATTAAGCAACGAAATCTTTAGGGTTCGCTCTGCAAATGGACAAACATCAGACGTCCCTATCACCAAACCCATAACGTTGACAGATCCATTTGGCCTGACGTGTACTATGTCAGTGTTGAGCATGCCACAATGTCCAGTTAACCTCCTAGGACGAGACGGATTGACTGCATTGGGCTTGTCCATAATTGTGGAACAAGGGAAATTAGTTGTTGAGCGCACAGGAGGCGTTAACATGGTAAGAGAAGAAAGCGATGACCCCACATTCCACTATTACTATACATTTGACATTTCAGAAGAAGATGCTGCAGGATGGGGTAAAGATGTCGTCTTGCAAGCGACAGCCCTGCTAAAAAATCCTGAACAACAGATGTCACCACCTGACCTGCATGTCACAATGTGGCATAAAGATCCTCCAAGTCCGGATGGTGACTATGAAACTAAATTGAAAAATGTTTCACCTGTGAAACTGACAATGACCGATTTGATTCATGATGGCAACTCAACAGCTGTCATAACAGTAACAGGCGCCACTGAAGATGTATCAAAATTGAGATTCACAGGTATGCCATTACATATGTCACTTTGTAAACCATATTTGACAGAATGGCAAGAGTTGGGACTGACAGTCATAACAGCTTTGTCAGCCACTGATTGGAGCAGAGTTGGACCACGAACGGAGTTCAGTCCATCAACTAAATTGTATAAAGTGCCAGTTAATGTCTCATTGGTGCTGACAGCTGGAACACACATTGATGCGTCCACTTCACAATCCTGAGTGTTTCAGTTGAGTCCTGAAGAGGATGCTCTTCTCTCTTCAGTACCGTCAGGATTGTGGACAACAGGTCCTTCAGACGTAGGACTGATTAAAAATGCACAACCTGTAGTTATAAGGCCAAAAACAGAATACAGACCATGTGTAAGACAGTATCCATTGAAACCTGATGCAATTGACGGAATCAGGCCAGTAATAGAGGATTTATTAACAGCAGGAGTAATAGTGCCATGTCCAGATTCACCATGTAACACACCCATATTTCCGGTAAAAAAGGCTCCGCCCTCAGTGGGGTGGAGAATGATTCAAGATCTGCAGGCAGTAAATGCTGCTGTGATTAAAAGAGCACCATGTGTCCCAGATCCACACACCTTGTTAAATTCGCTGAGACCACATTCTAATAGTTTCTCAGTAATTGACATAAGTAATGCATTTTTCTCTGTGCCAGTACATCCAGATAGTCAATTCTGGTTTGCTTTTACCTTTAAAGGACAACGATATACATTCACCAGATTACCGCAGGGTTACGCAGAGAGCCCAACTATTTATTCTCAAGTCATGTCAGCATGTTTAGCCAATTTCGTTCCACCGGCAGATAGCCAACTGTTAGTGTATGTTGATGACATTTTGATTGCCTCTGACACACGAGAAAACTGCATAACTGACACAGTAGCATTATTATGTTTCTTATTTGATAATGGCCACAAAGTGAGTAAAAACAAAGTTCAGTTGTGTAGGGATAAAGTAAAATACTTAGGACATGAGTTATCAGCCACAGGGCGCACGATCCTGTCTGACAGGAAGGAAGCAATTTTGCACGCTCCAAAACCACAAACCAAAAGGCAGATGATGTCATTTCTTGGACTGACTAATTATTGCAGGGCATGGATTCCCTGCTATGCAGAATTGACTAGTCCACTTTCTGATTTGTTGTACAAGGATAATATTTCAATGTCAACCGTGTTGGAATGGAACAAAGATGCTGAGGAAGCCTTTGTAAAAGTAAAACAAACATTAGTGTCATCCACAGTTTTGGCACTACCAGATTATAGTAAACCATTCATTCAAACAGTTGATTGTAAGAATAAGTTCATGACTAGTGTTTTGGTTCAAGTGTATGGCTCAAAATTGAGGCCAGTTGCCTACTACTCATCTAAATTGGATGCAGTAGCAAGTGCTTTACCACCATGCGTACAGGCTGTTGTTGCAGCCTCTATGGCTGTTCAAAGTAGCAGTAATGTTGTTCTATTCCATCAGCTGACATTGAAAGTTCCACATGCAGTCTCTGCACTTCTGTTCTTTCGTGCATGTCCTTGCTATTATCACAGCCACACCTTACGATAGAGCGATGTACAACATTGAATCCCTCCACATTGATACCTTTACCTGAGGATGGTGAGCCGCACAATTGTCTTGATGTAGCAACAGTTTGTACAAAAGCACGCCCAGACCTCCGGGACACACCCATCCCAAACAGTACAATCGTGTATGTGGATGGTTCTTCCGCCAAAAATGCTTATGGACAAACGCAATCTGGATATGCTGTCGTCACAAATTCAGAAGTATTAGATTCTGCTTCATTGCCATCGTCATTTTCAGCACAAGCAGCTGAATTAGTTGCTTTAACTGCAGCTTGCTATCTGTTTCAAGGTACGGCCGTATCAATTTATACGGACAGCCAGTACGCTTTCAGCACAGTGCATGTGTTTGCAAAACTGTGGGAGGAGCGTGGAATGGTGACATCGTCTGGAAAGCCAGTGACTCATGCCACTCTCCTAACTGCCCTACTGCAAGCTGTGAAGTTGCCTCAACAAATTGCTATATGCAAATGTGCGGCTCACACCAATGGCTCTGACAGTGTTTCAAAAGGAAATGATTTTGCTGACAGAGCAGCAAAAGAGGCAGCAGCAGCTTCTTCTATTTTTGCTGTACAGGAAACTACTCCAGATTTGCATTTAGGTCATACACTGCTTGCTGACATGCAACAGCAGGCAACAGACAGAGAAAAACAAATGTGGATAGCTAAAGGAGCTACGTATGCGAATGGCTTGTACGTATGACCACAAAAGAAACCCATATTGCCAAAAAATATGTTTAAATGGGCAGCTATTATGAGCCATGGCGTGACGCATGTCTCATCAGGGGGTATGATATCGCAATTGCAATCTATTTTTTGTCTTTATGGGTTCGATGCATATGCAAAACAGCATTGTAGAGCATGCATGATATGTGCAAAACACAACTCACAAGGCAATTTGAGACCCCAAAGAGGTAAATTTCCAACACCACAATATCCCTTTCAAGTGATTCATATGGATTATATACAGCTGAGTAAACATGAAGGGAAGGAATTTTGTTTAGTCATAATTGATGCCTTCTCAAAATGGGTAGAATTGTTCCCTACAAAACATGCAGATTCACTTACAGTGGCTAAAGCATTATGCAAAGACATCATCCCACGATTTGGAATACCAGAAACAGTCTATTCAGATAATGGAGCGCATTTTGTTAATACAATAGTGCAATACGTAGGAGAAGCACTACAGGTTAATCTCAAAAATCATTGTTCTTATCATCCACAAAGCGCCGGATTAGTGGAAAGGATGAATGGAACAGTAAAAAACAGACTTAGAAAGACAATGGAGGAAACAGGCAGACCATGGACACATTGTGTAGATTTGGTAAAAATGTATATAAACATAACTAGTACCATGGGGTTGACACCGTATGAAACATTGTTTGGCAGAAAATATCGATTGCCATATTATGGACAAATTTGGGATGTACCTGAGGAAGCCAATTTGGCGGATTACATGAGAAAAATGTTAGAAGGACAACGAGGGAGAGTTCCAAACACTGATGATCCCATTTCTCCACAGGAGGACCCTAAAGTGGTACCTGGAGACTGGGTGTTGATAAGAAGCATCAAGAGAAAACACTGGCATTCACCTAAATGGGAAGGGCCCTATCAAGTACTACTCACAACACCCACAGCTTTGAAAATTGGGGAAAGAAGTACATGGATTCATTTAACTCACTGTAAGAAAGTCATTTCTGCAGACACAGACAAACAGTAAGAACAGTAGGACAAGACTAGTAATAGTGTGTGAGCTTGGTGTTAAGATCCAGGTTAGACACGAAAGCTAGCAGAAGACATTAAGAAGCCACTGTTCTGAACATAGGTGTGCTGTAGTGTGCAGAAATGGCGAAAGAAAAAAATAAAAAGAACGAGGGTTTCTGGACCCCACGGACAGTCCTTGTTATGCTACTTTTCTTTTTTGAATTGGGATTATTATTAAAAGCCATGAGCACGGGACATGATAATAAGGATCACATCCACAGATTGCAGAGACCAAAAAGAAGTAACGAAAACCCCAGTCCGATAATAAATGCCACAGTACATAGCTGTAATGGGAATAATGCGTACCGATTTGGTGTACAAGCCTGCATTCCTAGAAATACATCTGTGATCATCTCTGTACCATATAGTGGTCTTACCCATGGAATGCCGGATGGTGACAGAGGGACTAATTACGGAAATAGTTTCTCATGGTATATGACCAACGATCAACAAGATAGGAGATGGGAAACGTTGGTAGCCGATGAATGGAGTAGATGGACACCAAGATGGGCACAAACCGAGTGGGCTAAGTACCAGAGTCAAATTCTCAAAATGTATCAAACAGATGATAAGCTGTCTATAGTGGTGAATACCACAGAAAAAGGAACCATATTCCCACCTGATATAGAGGGAGACTGTTGGTTGTTCCTCCTTTGGGTATACAAACAAGGAAAAGATCCGTATTTCCATTTCTTCCTCTGTGAAACAGATAGAGTACAGCAACCAATATTGACCGAATTAAGTACGTCAAAGGGGGTGTCCATACAAGCAAAGGGGGTGTCTGTACAAGGCACAAAAGACATGAAGGCAGATGACTGGTTCCTAGTAACTACTGGAATTAGTGGACAAAATAACAATTGGCTTTTAATGGCAGAACAAGCAGGACTAGCAGCAAAGAAGGACTGTGTTGTATGTATGGGACCCAGACCTATATTACAGGTAATACCGGCAGCATTACCCAAAGACTGTCTACTGACTGCTATGACACAGACATACATTGCGGCAAACAACAATTGTTCTAAGTGGGACAAGATCTATCCAGTGACCAAATTGACTAAGATTAAACCTTTATTCTCAAGCAAAGTTGGGCATGCTAACCATACATGTGTACACTTGACAGGGACAAGTAAGACTTTGGGTAGCTTAAACCACACCGCCTGGTGTAAGAATGTGGTCCATAGTACTCCCACATTCAAACCTGTCGGGAGGAGTGACGTATGGTGGTGGTGTGGGGATAACAGAATCTTTGACAGACTGCCACGGAATGTGTCAGGTTATTGTGCATTAATATCATTATTGTTACCAGTTGAAGCCATACCCTTGACCCCTGAAGACGTTACGACATATGCAGCCTCTCTTATTCCTGAAGATTGGCAGAAAGGCATAGCCAGACATAGAGTGAAAAGAGATTGGAAAGGAGTGGGAAATCCAACATATATTGACGCAATAGGAGTCCCCAGGGGAGTGCCTGACGAGTATAAACTGGTTAATCAAATAGCAGCTGGATTCGAATCTTCCATCTGTTGGTGGTGCTCAATTAATAAAAACGTGGACAGAATAAACTACATCCACTACAATGTACAGAAATTAGGAAATTGGACTGAGGAAGGATTTAAGGCTGTCCATTCACAGTTAGAAGCCACGTCCCTTATGGCCTTCCAGAATCGTATTGCTCTGGATATGTTGTTGGCAGAGAAAGGAGGTGTTTGTGCCATGTTCGGAGAACAATGCTGCACATTCATTCCCAACAACATGGCTGCAGACGGCAGTCTCACTCAAGCCATTGACGGGCTGAGGACGTTGAACAGGAAGATGAAAGAGCACAGTGGAGTAAACACCGAAGGCTGGGATTGGTGGCTGGAAGGGATGGGAAAATGGAGGTCTTTGATTTCTTCACTATTAGTGTCTATAGCAGTATTTGCTGCAATTCTAACATTGTGTGGATGTTGTTGTATTCCATGTCTCCGAGGCCTTGTAAATAGAATGATAACCACAGCAATAAGTCCAGGACCAGGAGGGGGTCCGGCATCATATCCACTTCTGGGGACAGACGACAACGAGGAGGACGATGGCTCCCCTGACCTGTACCCAGACCAATGGAAGTATGATGACCCAGACACCGATGATGGTGACAATGACGACATCACCTCTGGGGTGTAAGCCTAGAGAGAGAACATACCATGATGAACCTCTTAGTGAAAATCTCAAAAAGAAGTGCTAAGCTGAGTGATGCCTACTGTATGTTTAACAGGCGATAAACAGGAGGGGAATGTTAAGGATTTTGTATATATGTTATCACTGTTAAACATTTGTACATTTGTCTTCTTTCTCATGAGAACGGTGTTGTGCTGTTTTGCACTTCACCCTGAGAATGTACGTGTTATTCAACCTTGTTTTAGCTTTGTCTTCTTTCTCATGAGAACGGTGTTGTGCTGTTTTGCACCTGTCTTAATGCAATCCTGAGAATTCAATTTTGTTTTAGCACTCTGGGGTCAATCTGAGCTGGGAATGAAGGGCTGGATGTACTTATTATTATAATATAACTTTGTTTTCGCAGCCTCTAACGACTGGGAGTAAGAGAACGTTTTGACTATTGTGATGTGGTGTTTAGTGTGAAGGAGTGTGAAAGACAGGACACTTCAGGCAGATGCAGAACAGCTGATACCTGCAACAGACGAACGAGATGTGCTGACCTGAAAGTGTTCTTCCTTACAGCTGCACTTATTGACGTATGCGTTTATGTTATGGGAAGAAACTTGTCTTGCGTTATCACCCCCACCCTTAGGACAAGTTTTTTGTTTATGTGATGAGGGCGTCTCTTAATAAAAAGAGCGGAAAAGCAGGCCAGACTTTAGTGTAGCCTTGGTGTACAGCCTGGCCGCACTCCGCGCGTAATATTTGACTTACTGTCTCACTGGTGTTTCTTGACTCTGTTTGTCTTGTTAAAGGTTTTAAAAATGTTTGGAGGAGAAAATACCCAACAATAATCTATATAAATGATATAAGTTGGGTGTTGAGTTCACTGAGATGTGTCCTTTTTGCGGATTATACAACTGTGTTCTGTAGCGGTGAAAATCTTGAACAGCTTCTGGACATAGTGGAGAAAGAACTGGAAAAATTTAAGGTTTGGTTTGACGCTAATAAGTTGTCACTCAACCTTGGGAAAACCAAATGTATTATATTTGGAAATAAACAGGCACCCAAATGTAAAAATTTAACTATAAACAATAAGGAAATTGAGTTAGTAAGAGAGAATACATTTTTAGGTATTATAATTGATAATAAACTTAGCTGGAAACCACATATAAATTATGTGAAATCAAAATTGTCAAAAACTATAGCCATTTTGTATAAAGCCAAAGACGTACTGCCACAAGAAGGGTTACTTAATTTATATCATTCTCTGATGGTACCATATATGACATATTGTGTTGAGTCATGGGGAAACACTTACAAATCAAACATCAATCCAATATTCCTTTTGCAAAAACGAGCCATATGACTCATCTGCAATAAACATTATCGTGAACCAACTCATTCTCTATTTGTGTCATTAAAATTCAAAGATTTGGTCGATTACATTACAATTCAAACTTTGTTTCGAGCGAAAAACCAAGCCTTACCGAGACATGTCCAGAGTCTGTTCAGATTGAGGGAATCCAGATATAGTTTAAGAGGTTGTCCAATTTTTATGAAACCACCAGTAAGAACAAATGTAAAGGGTTTTTGTGTGTCTGTGGTTGGGGTGAAGAAATGGAACGAATGTTCAACAGAGGTTAGAATGAGTAGTACCTTAGTAAGATTTAAGAAACTACTCAAAAAGAACATCATGTCTAAGTATCATAAAGAAGCAAATCTAATTTGATTTATAGGGAATGTTCAATTTATAAGTTGGATTTATTGCATATTTGAATGTGTGGGTATGTATATGTGTATGTAGATATATAGATATGGGTAGGTGTATATGTATATAAGTGACCGTGTATATATATATATATATATATATATATATATATATATATATATATATGTGTGTGTGTGTGTATGTAAAGTATATACGTATGTATATAAGTATATATGGCACAGCCCAAGCAGAGGGTCACCCCCAAGAGCCTGGTCTGCTTGAGGTTTCTTCCTTATAGGGAGTTTTTCCATCACCACAGTTGCCTAGTGCTTGCTCTGGGGGTTGGTTGGTAAGGTTGGTCCTTACTTGCGTAAAGTGCCTTGATTTGACTTTCTTGTGATCTGGTACTATATAAATATAAGTGAATAGTATATTGATGTGTATGTCTGTGTGTCGACATGTAGTAGTGAATTTGTATTTATGTAAATATGACTGATTAGAATTGATGGACTTGTACTAGCAGGGGTGGGCGCTAATAAGCTTTGCTTCAGCCCACACCCTTTCGGACTCACTCGTTTTGTTTATGCGTTTGTGGACTTGTTCATTTTTTTCTATTTGAATATTTTGTGTGCCGAATAAAAACTTTGTCACTTTGTCACTAAAAGAGTAAAAAGCATAAAACAAAACTGTACCAGTATGCTAGCCATATGAAAGGGAAAATAAGTGCGTCTTAAGTCTGGACTTGAAAGTCTCCACAGAATCTGATTGTTTTATTGATGCAGGGAGACCATTCCACAGAACAGGGGCATGATAAGAGAAAGCTCTGTGACCCGCAGACTTCTTATTCACCCTAGGGACACAAAGTAGTCCTGCACCCTGAGAACGTAAAGCTCGGGCCGGTACGTAAGGTTTAATTAGGTCAGCTAGGTAGAGAGGAGCCAATAATTTTATAGGTTAGTAGCAGAACCTTAAAATCTGATCTCACTGGGACAGGAAGCCAGTGAAGAGACGCCAAAATGGGTGTAATGTGGTCGAACTTTCTATTTCGTGTCAAAAGTCTGGCTGCAGCATTTTGAACCAATTGGAGATAGTGCTAGCCTGTGGTAAACCAGAAAATAGAATATTGCTTCTACGATATAAGTCAAGTTTTATGGGTGAACACATTCAAATCATGTAGTTTTAACATAACATGCAACAACTTAAAATTTAACTTGCTCAGTGAATATAATAAAATTATGGAACGTATTTCCACCCAAGTAAAATGTGTTAATGTAGCCAGAAACATTTTTGTTGACTGATCAAAATGTAAATTTGCTGGGTCAACTTGATGAATTTGCATTAGTGTTACTTAATTACCTTGGGTCAGACCAACTAGATTTGTAAGGGTAAATATAACAAAAAAAAGTAATTCCCTTTGGCTGCTCGCTTGTTTGCGCTTGGGGTCGCCACTGCAAATCCAAGGTGGATCTACATAAATTGTGCTGATCCAACACAGTAAAGTTAAGTTGACATGTAACTGTACTATTTAAAAAGTAGTTGTAACTACTTACAGGGCAGGGGTGGTGGCCAAGTTGTTAGTGTGCTTGGTTTCAGTATGAAAGGTTCCCGGTTCAAACCCCACCCCTGCCACATTTTTCCATGTAATATGGAGTTACATCAGGAAGGGCATCTCGTGTGAAACCTGTGCCAATTCAACATGCAGATCCACCTCAGATTTGCTGTGGCGACCCCGAGCGCAAACAAAGGAGAAACTGAAGTGACTTACTCTTTATTTTTGTTACATTTACCCTTACAAATTTAGTTGGTCTAAGCCATGGTAATTGAGTAACAGTAACACAAATTCATCATGTTGACCCAACAAATATACATTTAGGTCTATATTTACCTTTTCAAATCGAGTTGACCTGAACCATGAAAATTCAGTAAGGTATATCTTATATATTATATTCCAATTCTAAGGTGGAACTATGCCAGTATACAAAGGTATATCTAAATATCTAAAAAGGAAGAGCAAAAAAGAAGAGTAGAAAAGAGTAGAGTAGAGCTACTTAGGTGCCTGGGATGGTAGGTTAAAAAGCTATTTTATCCCATGGGAACTCTCCCTACGCACCCATGGTAATTAGGTAACAGTAATGCAAATTCATCATGTTGACCCAACAAATTTACACTTAGGTCACTCAGCAAAATTGTTTCTGGCTAGTTTAATGCAGTTTCCTTGGGTGGAAATACTTTACATAATGTTTTTATGTTCACTGAGCAAGTTTTTTTTTTTAGTGTATGTTCTGTTTGACAGGTGTGCTGTTCCAGTCAAACTCCACACCTGCCGCTGTCCCTGGAGTGGAACGTGGGCACTTGGCACCAGATGCGAGAGCTGCTCTGGGCTCACCTCCCATCTCACCGGCTGTAGTGACCCCCCCCGCCAAAAAAAAATCATTTTGCTGTGATTTCCTACAGTAATTGATACATAAACTGAAATTCGTAAACTATTCTTCAACTGTATATATATATATATATATATATATATATATATATATATATATATATATATATATATATATATATATATATATATATAATGAATGATATTCACGTTTTGTGAGACCTGCGTACCCATTTTGGGAGATATATTTTCAGTATTCACAACGTTTTGATATATTTTCAGTATTCACGTTTTCAGTTAACGGTTTGCGGATAATTTGCGATATGCAGCTGATTCACGTTTTGGGAGTTAACAGGCCCTGTGACAGACTGGCGTCCTGTCCAGGGTGTACCCCGCCTCATGCCCTATGACTGCTGGGATAGGCTCCAGCCCCCTGCGACCCTCACCTGAAGTAAGCGGTGAGTGAGTGATGTTCTGGTATCTAGGATGCCTGATTTTCAAACAGACAACCTGGGTTCATCTCCAGGTAGTGGAGCTGCTTTTGGATGAAACCGGAATTTAGTTGGGACAGTGGAATGTTCATTAACAGCACGGTTATTACACTGCATAATGGCGACGCATCGATAGCATGGTATTGTTTTCACTGGCATGTCTCCATGTTTCTGTGGACAAGATAATTCAAAAACTGCTGGACAATTTCCTTCAAATGTGGTAATAATGTTTCTTGAATAGATCTCTAGAGGTGATTACATTTTGGAGTAGTTTGATCAAATGTCACGGAAAACATGGTTCAAAAAACTTCTTTTTTTATGTCTCAACAACCAAAAAGCCGAGATGGATGATCTAAAGCTAATACTGATAAGCAAAATATGGGTGATGCCCTTGGTATTGTAATTTCTCCCGGTTCTTTATGTAATTTACTGCCGCTTACAAAGAACCAAATCGATATATTCCTCATTTTGAATTTATTAAAGGTCACGTTGAAAATCAGGCCTGGGTCTTCCCAGACGAAGTCCATCTTGTGAAAAGATGACAAAGATGCCTCACACAACACTTTTACTCTTATACAATGTGGATGTTACAGTGGGTGTGGATTAGTCTATATGTTATAGGCTTTCACAGATAGGGGGAGCCCTCCCTGTATCTGAAACTTAACTCATGTTTAAACTTTAAACCAGATTTCAGAGACTTCAAATCAAATCAAATAACAAAGGAAAATACTTGATCACTAACATAAAATAAGGAATTAGCACAGATATTATCTAACAGTATGAATGACTTCACACAGATAAAGTATGATATGTATGATAAAGCCATACATAGTCAAAACACCGCCACAGCAATCATTCATTTTCTGTACTGGCTTATTCCAATTAAGGGTCGGGCCGGGGGGGGGGGGGGGGGGGGGGGGCAATCCCAGTGGTCTCTGGGCGAGAGGTGGAGTACACCCTGAACAAGACGCCAGTCTATTACAGGGACACATGACGACAGAAAAACACATTCACAACTATGGTAAATTAAGTGTCACCAATTCACCTAACATGCATGTCTTTGGAAGTAGGAAGAACCACCTGGAAGGAACCCACACAAACACAGGCAGAACATGCAAACTCCACATAGAAAGGAACTGGGGGGAAGCAAATCTGCAATCTTCTTGCTGTGAGGCAACAGACTGTGCTGCCCGCGCCACAACAGACGTGTATTTATTTGTACATTTATTTTTATATCGTGGTGTGTAGAGCATGCAGGGTATGCATCAGCCAGAGCACTGCCATTATTTATGGTAAAATATTACATTTTGGAATGTGGTTTAATAAGTTTTAATTCTCTTGATTATCATAAGTGGAAACAGTTACGCATAATGATTTGTGGTCCTGTGACAGACTGGCGTCCTGTCCAAGGTGTAGTACCCCCGCCCCCCATGACTGCTGGGATAGGCTCCAGCCCCCCCGCGACCCTTAACTGGAATAAGCAGTTGAAGGTGGGTGAGTGAGTAAGTATTTATCTGCTTTAACATGAGAGGACACCTTAACTGCATATGACTGGTTAAAATTTTTTAAAAATAAATAATTTAAAATAATGATGATGATAACAACAACAAATATGACCAACAGAGATCAATTATAGCCTAGTACAATATAATCGGCTGATGAATGCGCTGTGCTGACCTTGAGCAAGACACAAACAATATAATCCTGAAAATGGTAGAGGAGGTTCCTCAAAGCAAAGGCATAGATTGACATGTGGATGTCAGAGTTACAACACCTCTGGAACTATTCCGAACGCAGAGATGACAGAAACTAAACTTTCTCTTCATGCAACTTTCATTTGCATCAGCAAAATGACTCACTTTACAAGACACTTGAAAGATAAATTGTTTAATAAAAGAATTTAATTTCTCAAAACACTTGATTGGCTAAATAAATCAATCAGTTGTGTAAAAACTATATATGGTCTCAAAACATTCAAAATACTAATAAAAAAACTGCTTTGGAAAAATATTTACTGTCTCAAAACATAACTGAAACAACTGATTCAGAAAGTGATTCACTGTCTGAAAATGTTGTTCAGCAAAAAAAGTAAAAAAAAAAAAAGATACCGACGCAAAGTAGATCATTTGTTTTTTTGGATGGTGAAGAGTTGGAGTTGGTAACCCAGTTCAAATATCTTGGTGTTTTTTGGATTCCAACCTCACTTTCAAGAAACACATTAAAAAGGTCTCAAACACAATAAAATTTAATTTACAAAATTATAAACAAATTAGACCATTCATTACAACTGCGGCAGCAAAGTCCTACCTCCACTGTATAATATTTTCTCATATTGAATACTGCCTCACTACATGGTCCTTCGCAAGTGTTACTGCATTAAAGCCAATCGAACAGCTGTACAAAAAGCAATAAAGATACTTGATTGAAAGCCTCAGTCTTATCACACTTGTGCACCATATGAGAAATATAAATTTTTTTACTTTTGAAAATTTTAAAAATAATTGTCTGGTGTATCGGGTACTGAATGGGCTTGCACCACTGCCTCTTAATGAATTTATTTAAAAAAAGGAATAGTGAGACTAGTACTCGGTCCACAGGGCGGGATTTTTTTTTTTGTACAGTTTCGACAGTCCACATTTGCACAAAATATGCTTTCTATCAAGGGTTGTTCCAGTTGGAACGCTCTCCCAATTATAGTTAGAGAAAGCAACACATATGTTTTATTTAAGAGGGGACTTGGTCAGCAAAACTGTGAACATTAGTTGAGATTTTAGATGAAGAGGATATAGAGGAGTGTGTAATTTTTTTATGATCAGCACTTTAACATTTAGGCACTTTAGCAATAGTGTTGATTTTGTGTTATCTTGTTTGTATTGTCATGTTAATTAGTTTATTGTAGTGTTTATCTTGTAATGTGTTATGTTGTGTTGTATCGTATTATATTGTAATTCTTTGTATGCTGTTGATGTATGTTTTGTGTTGGTGGCATTTGGAAAATAGCCTTGAGCTAAATCTGGCATATTTACAGTACTTGTTTTCTGTTCATTAATATGCATTGTCCCATTCAAATAAATAAATAAATAACACTCATTAAAGCTGGAAAATTAATCACTGACTGAAAACACCAATTGAACATTGTACTATGCTGCATTGCATGAGTCCATTCTAAATTTTGTCAAAATTTTATGTGCCAACCTTGAGTTGTATAGAGTAGACCGTACAGGCCAAAATATGACTGTGCTAGCTGACCCTTTGACCTAATTTATATGCAAATCAGGTCATTGTTGAATGAAGCAACTGTTTTAATAAAATGGGTCACTGTGAAGAAAACAAAAAAGAACTGATTCAGTTGCTGAAACAGATGTTTCAGAATTCTCACAAACTCTGAAAACTTTAAAGGAAACAATCACTTGAAATGATTAAATGTCAAGAGAACAAAAAGTAATTGTTTCAGTTGCTGAAACCAATCTTTCACAAAGCTCAAGATACAAACTATTTCTTCAGAAAATAATTCACTCTCAAAACATGAATTGAAGCAACTGTTTCATAAAATAAATCACTGTCAGTGTCGCCAGTTACTTTGAAAAGTTACTTTATACAGTTATTTCATTAGCAGCTTTATAGTTACTTTATCTGCCGAATTTAACTAAATAAGGTAGCTAGTAATCTATCTTGGTTACTCTTAAGATTGAGTAATCAGCTGGGTACTCAATCTGAAAAATAAAACTACAGTCAGCAGCTGCTGACAACTTGTCCGCAGCTGCTACCGAAGTAACTTTTCAAAGTTACTGTGACAACACTGCTGTCAAGACAACAAAAACAACTGCTTCAGTTGCTGAAATATGTTTCAACGTGTTCAAAACACAAATACTTGAAACACCTAATAAAACAACTGCTTCTCAAAAATGAGTTATTGTTCCGAAACAAGAAGGTCAAGGCACACAGAGGCACCCCGTGGCTACGGCCCTGCTGCAGCCTGCATCTCTCATAGATTCAACTCATTAATATGAAACATTTAAAGACGAGAGGAGGCTGCGAGCTCAGACTTTTTTACCTTCCAGCCGGCAGAGCTGTTGCTGTCCCCTTTGTCCTTGAAGTAAGGGACACTTTTGACCATCCAGTCGTAGATCTGGGACAGGGTGAGCCGTTTGTCGCCTGAGCTGTTGATGGCTGTGGTGATCAGGTCGGCGTAGGACAGGTTCCCCCAGGCGTTCCTCCGGGACGAGCTGCTCTTCCTCTGGCCGCTCACACCTGCTACCTGCCGCTGAGGGTGGTGATGATGATGATACTGAGGGGTCGAATCCCGGCATTCGATGCTTTTGCACACTTGTTGCTCCGCACGGTCCTCCTCTAACAGGATGGCGGTGAACTCGGCGGGGGTCCCCGGCTCCTGCTGCAGGGAGGCAGCCGGGGAGGAGCTGATGGAGCTGCTGGGATCAGTCAGCTCCGGTCTGGGCAGCGGCCAGGTACAGGATCTGGGACGGGACAGGGGTTCAAAATCCGGGTCTGTTTGAACCACCTGTGTCTGTGACAGTGTCTCAGCCATAGCACGGAAAAAAGACCAACAACTTTCACATAAATATAACGTCGGATTTTTAATAATAAAAAAATACGCAAATTAATACAAAGCGTAAAGGTGAGCCGAGTAACACGGCAGTTAAAGTCGGAAATAAGTGAATGTTTCCTTCAAGTTCACCATTCTGCTCATCCAGCTGCAACTCTCGAGTCTGACGTTCTGTCAACACAACAGCAGTACAACAGAACAGCGTGCTGCCTTCAGGTACCGCACACAGGCTCCGATTTCTGGCTTCTCTCAATCAGTAAGTGTTCACTGTAGAAAAGTTTGAACATTTTTTTAAAGGACGATTCCTTAATTTGGTTCAGTGAACAGTCTTATTAACAACTCTCAGTAAATATTTATCAGTTGCTGACGCTGCGTTTGTGGACATTTTTCAGCGTCCAGATAATATGATACTCAAGTGTAATTTTAACGCAACGTCTTTTAGACGAAATAGCAATTTGAACTTAACGCATTATCAATATTTATTGTATGTTTATGTCAGTGTTTTACATATACCACTTAAAAATAAATTCCTAAAGTCAAGCCAGGTATTTGCATATTTCAGTCATGATTTTGCAGTGCTTGGCATTTGTTAGATATGACGATTTAAAACCTACTTTGTCATGCTTTAATTGGTGCACTGCGTAAGAGATGTTTTGTTAAATGAGGTTATTTAGATGCAATACCCTTTCTGAAATTGAGCAACTATTTCAGCAAATTAATATTTAAACAACGAAGTGATCAGTGCTGCCACCTAGTGTATCATAGAAGAAACCAAACAAAATTCTGCCATACTTTGTGTAGTTGGCATCAAACACGCTGAAGTTGGGAATATTTCATTTGATAAAGTACTATAACGTTCAAGTAAAGCTGAACCTAAATAAATAAATAGAAAATTCGAAGTTAAAAAAATGTTCTCTGGAAATGAGATTTTCCCCACAGCTGAGCTTTTTTTCCCCACATTTCTCAGACAGTAAAACCAGACTGAAATTGTGTAAAAAGAAAAATGTACAAATGTATAAGAAACATGAAGCCATCACATTGTTGTCTTTTATTTCACACAACCTCAGACACAGCTTGCATTGATGTGACAGGAACAAAAATTAGTAAAGACTATACAAGCAGTGGCATTAACATTATTACACATACTCGCTGCGTTTGAGTGGCAACAGTAATTCAGTCTTATCACCTTTTACAAACAGTAAATGCAGTGCAATGTCTGGAATGAAGGGTTTATATCACAACTCAAAAGTCCAAGTCAGGTTTTTTGGTGACCATCCTCGACTGTTAATGGTGATTTGGTGGAAAAGCCACACTGTTACAGCAGAGCTTGTTTTTAATTGTCTTAATTTGGATGCACTTAGTTAAATTCAGCCTCAGCCTCATTGATGATGTCATCTTTTTGTTTGAAATACTCTCTGAACCACAAAATGTGCTCCTTCTTCTGCTGGACAGTCAGATAGGGGTTTCTGGACAGACCGGCCACCACAAGCTCCATGAAGTGACGCACAGGACCCTGACTGGGAAACCCCTCCTCCAAGTGTTTCTCCAGGAAGACATGCTCATGGAATGGGACGGCGGCTTCCTCCTCAAGGCCTGGTGCCGATCAAACAAAAACTCTCAGTTTGTTCTTTTGCGCATTTCAAAAATAACAAGATTTGTCACTCACCGGCTTCGTTGTTGACTGGGTACTGCCACAGTTTTCCCTCTTTGGTCCACTGGATCATTTCCTCGAGCCTGTTACGGGGCTTTTGGTTGACCGACTGAGACAACTGATGAGCAAAGTCCAAGTCCCAAAGAGTTGGACACGCTGAAAATACAACAATATGGTTAGAAAGTCTGTGAAAATACACACAAAAGCTCCATCAAGGACATTTTGTTACTCCAATTACTGCAAATAAGCTAAGTGCGCAACGCATGTGCACATGCGTGGGTCAAATGGGGGCAAAAATTCCAACTACCAAACTCACACCGCTCCCACTGAATTTCGTATACAGTAGCATTAGTGGACTGTAAAAGTTAAGGCTTTTACAGGGATTGTTTCAAAGGCTTTAAGTCTTAAGCGACACATACAATAATGACAGGGGCGCATTGTGCTGTTTTCAAATGCTCAAACGGAATTTGTAGGCTTGAAAGTTGGTTGAAAACCGCCGATTGCAAGGTTCCGCCGAGTCCACACAAAGACGAAAGAAGAAATGTGGTTGTAAACCGTTCATTCTATCAATCAATCAACATTTATTTATAAAGCGCTTTACAGCACCGACTGGTGTCCAAAGTGCTTAACATTAAAAACACAAATTCACAAAAATAAAACACATATAGAATAAAATTTTAAAACAACACATAAAAAAGAACATAAAAATAACAGAACATGTCACCTCTCCACTAAGTGTTAAAAGCCAGTTTAAATAAATAAGTCTTTAACTCAGATTTAAATTTACACAATTTCCCCACAGAAAAGAAAGATCCAGACGGACGTACAAGATGGACTAAAATTGAAGTTTCTTGAACACATTTATTTTTGTCAATATCCTGAAACTGTGCCGAATAATATAATAATAATAATAATAATAATGTGGCTGATGACGCCATTTTTGTGCATCGGCTTATGACTGTAATGTCGCGCCATGAATGACGTGGCGCGTAATACTGTAATATTGACATGTTCGATAAACAAACTGCATGCATGCACATATCATTGTATGTCTGTCAACTTATCAAAACAAATGTGACACCAAAGAGGTTATATGTGAGACCCACCTTCCTTGTAATCATTACGAAGCCGGCGGAGTCGCGATTTCTCATCCCAGTTTAGCAAATATTCTGCAATAACCAGTTTCAGACTCTGGACTTTGTCTAACCATCCGTCAGTTGCCTTCAAGGGGTCAGAAATTTGTCTCCAATTATCAACAAGGACTGATCATTTTCGACAGCAGCACGCTCTTCCTCCTTTGTCGGCACCAACGGTAGTTTCTGTAACGATGCAGCACACGCAAGCGCAGCCAGCTCTTCTTTACATTTCTGTCCACTGCCGTACGTAGTCCTGGTTGTAACACGCAATCCTCGTAGCTTACAAAAACGCTTTAAATCGTCAACTTTCCGGCGGTTGAAATGATCCAAATCATAGCACTCCTCGCTGCTTTCCGTCGTCATAGCATGTGGTTTGGTAGCTGAAAAATTTAGCCTACCCACAATGCATCGCGTGGCCTGAGACGTGCACTTCACTTATTAATGGATATCAACATAACCAGACATATCAAAAGGGGAAGACATATGGAAACAGTGATTTATGATTTGTATTACACTGTTTAGGCAGGTTCTAGTTTATTTTTTACCTATTGCTGAATCAACTCCTTCATCAGTGACGGAAAAAATGTTGAGCCGTGTCCTGGAGAACAAATGCTTCCTGAAAGATAAAACCAAACACCACTTGAACCTCAGATTACAGCTATTGAAATTCAAATATTAAACAAGTTAAGGCATAACCAGCATGTTGCCTGTGGGGATCCACAGGCTCTAGATTGGGTAGTGTTTATAAAATACATAGCTGACATTTTTCTAGGGTGGTAATAAATTATGCAAAGTTTCTATAATGAGATAGAATGGTGTGTGGGCCCAGAATGTTTTTAGAACCTTAGACCTCAAAAGTTTTTAGAAGAAGAACTCAACCCCTTTTTTTCTGTTAACTACATAATTTTTAATGTTAACTTACTGTCTTTATGTATTTATAAATTGTTTAGGTTCTTGTGATCATATAAACACTATTATTATTTTATTTTTACTTCTATTTTGTCATTTGATTTTTAAATGAACCACAATGGAAATAGGGCCCAAGTGTTTCCTTTTCTTGTGTCATCCATGTATTTTTAACATATTTCCAATTATACATATTATGCACTTACATTGAACTTACTAAATAAAAGCACACACACACTCACGCTTTTAAAATAAAGATGTTTTAGCACTCCCTGCTGGAATGGCATGCAAGTCCAGAATGTAGTTAAGAACATTAACTAATATCCGTAGCTTCTCCAAAAATATTAGTCCTATCAACATTCCGTTTTGGCAGCATGCATCCTTGACTCAAAATACATAAGCATACCAAAGAACAAATGTCAGCTGTCTTCAGTTTCTCCATAATCAAAGTAACACACACATGCATGCACTCAGAGCTTTTTGTCTTTTCCACATTGTGCCGCAAGCAGGTGCTTCTAATTTTAGACAGACAGCGCTGAAGACATCAAACGCAATACACTTCTCACTTATGGTACCAGCAACAAAACAAAACTAACTAAACTGATTAAACCAATTGAACTACAAAAACACAATAAATCAATAACACTAATAACACTGTTAAACTAACATGAACCACAATAACATTTAAAACCCCAAAACCCCAAACTCCCATGATCCATCCCTGAGAACCATCCCTGGTTCTCAAGACCAGGCACCTAAGTGGCTCTGCTCTTTTTTTTTTAAATGTTTAGATATACTTTAGTATACACTGGTAGAGTTCTGCCTTAGAATAGCATGTGTAATAGAAGATATACCTTACTGAATTTTCATGATGCAATGCAGCACAACATCCATTGTTTACTGGTTAGCTAAAATGGCTAATTTCTCAAAAATTTTTATCCTATCAACTTTCTGTTTTCGTAGCGTTCAACCATGACCCAAAATACATAAGCATACCAAACAGCAAAAGTCAGCTCTCTCCAGTTTCTGTGTGATCGAATCCATACACATGCACGCACACACACACAGAGGCCACTTAGCTATTATAATATAGATAAAATAAAATGTCTTACTTTTTCGTCATAGCACCGAGTTGGGCAGTGCCTCCACCGGTACGTTTGTATCCATGCCCATCATCATCAAACTGGATCTGATTCATTGCAGTATTCATCGTCTTCATAAAAGCCGCTTTCTTGACAACTTTCATGTCAGCGATGATGACTCTAAGAACAGGATGTTACACATTACCTGTTGGACCTAAATGAGCTCATTGTTTATCCAGGAACAGAATACAGAAATATTTGTTAGTAAAATATAATGGCACAGATTTGAAAACTGTATTCCAGCACACATTTGAAAATTGCTTTATAAAGACACCCAAGTACCACATTAGCCAGAATACAAGACTGGATTTTTTTCTTCTTTCTTAGAAATGCATGTAGAAAAGAAGGGTTGGAATACAATCAGACTAGATTTTTATATCCACAACAGCAGATTGCACCAAATACACATGAAACTAGAAGCACTCGGAGAGTGCAAACCTCCGCCAAGGCCATGGGGTCACTGACGCCATAACATCTACACGCCGGGAATCATTGAACCTAAAAAAGTCTAACAATGTAAAAAAGTTTCATCTGCTGTGACTGGATAGCATGTATCCTTAGCACTTGGCATCACAGTTTATTGCAACTTGCACCTTTTCCAGAAGCTACTGTCATCTGAGCACTGATAATTGATATTGCATGTGCTTATAGACAAAAACAAATAAGAGACAAAATTCAATTTATTATTAAACTAAACTGCAAATATATGATTTTTTTTTAACATTTATGAAACACTTCTCTAAATAAATAACAGTAAATTCTGAAATAGAAGTATTTTTTTAAGTGTTGCATGTGCTACACAAGGCCATAGGGTCACTGATCCTAAAGAGATTCCCTCCTTGGCACAGTGATCTATTCAACAATTCAGTGTTACAACCAAAACTATGTTTCTGTGTAGGCTCTCAGTTGTCCAGGTCGTTTCCATAGTAGAGAAGCTTGAATCTTCGACTGGACTGGGTTGCTTGACGTGAGGACGTTTCGCTTCAAATCAATCAATCAATCAACTTTTTTCTTGTATAGCGCCAAATCACAACAAACAGTTGCCCCAAGGCGCTCCACATTGCAAGGCAAGGCCATACAATAATTATGAAACACAGTCTACGTCTAAAGCAACATAACCAAGGGATGGTCCAGGGTCACCCGATCCAGCCCTAACTATAAGCCTTAGCGAAAAGGAAAGTTTTAAGCCTAATCTTACAAGTAGAGAGGGTATCTGTCTCCCTGATCTGAATTGGGAGCTGGTTCCACAGGAGAGGAGCCTGAAAGCTGAAGGCTCTGCCTCCCATTCTACTCTTACAAACCCTAGGAACTACAAGTAAGCCCGCAGTCTGAGAGCGAAGCGCTCTAATGGGGTAATATGGTACTACGAGGTCCCTAAGATAAGATGGGACCTGATTATTCAAAACCTTATAAGTAAGAAGAAGAATTTTAAATTCTATTCTAGCATTAACAGGAAGCCAATGAAGGGAGGCCAACACGGGTGAGATATGCTCTCTCCTGCTAGTCCCCGTCAGTACTCTAGCTGCAGCATTCTGAACCAACTGAAGGCTTTTTAGGGAACTTTTAGGACAACCTGATAATAATGAATTACAATAGTCCAGCCTAGAGGAAATAAATGCATGAATTAGTTTTTCAGCATCACTCTGAGACAAGACCTTTCTGATTTTAGAGATATTGCGTAAATGCAAAAAGGCAGTCCTACATATTTGTTTAATATGCGCTTTGAATGACATATCCTGATCAAAAATAACTCCAAGATTTCTCACAGTATTACTAGAGATCAGGGAAATGCCATCCAGAGTAACGATCTGGTTAGACACCATGCTTCTAAGATTTGTGGGGCCAAGTACAATAACTTCAGTTTTATCTGAGTTTAAAAGCAGGAAATTAGAGGTCATCCATGTCTTTATGTCTGTAAGACAATCCTGCAGTTTAGCTAATTGGTGCGTATCCTCTGGCTTCATGGATAGATAAAGCTGGGTATCATCTGCGTAACAATGAAAATTTAAGCAATACCGTCTAATAATACTGCCCAAGGGAAGCATGTATAAAGTGAATAAAATTGGTCCTAGCACAGAACCTTGTGGAACTCCATAATTAACTTTAGTCTGTGAAGAAGATTCCCCATTTACATGAACAAACTGTAATCTATTAGACAAATATGATTCAAACCACCGCAGCGCAATGCCTGTAATACCTATGACATGCTCTAATCTCTGTAATAAAATTTTATGGTCAACAGTATCAAAAGCAGCACTGAGGTCCAACAGAACAAGCACAGAGATAAGTCCACTGTCCGAAGCCATAAGAAGATCATTTGTAACCTTCACTAATGCTGTTTCTGTACTATGATGAATTCTAAAACCTGACTGAAACTCTTCAAATAGACCATTCCTCTGCAGGTGATCAGTTAGCTGTTTTACAACTACCCTCTCAAGAATCTTTGAGAGAAAAGGAAGGTTGGAGATTGGCCTATAATTAGCTAAGATAGCTGGGTCAAGTGATGGCTTTTTAAGTAATGGTTTAATTACTGCCACCTTAAAGGCCTGTGGTACATAACCAACTAACAAAGATAGATTGATCATATTTAAGATTGAAGCATTAAATAATGGTAGGACTTCCTTGAGCAGCCTGGCAGGAATGTGGTCTAATAAGCATGTTGATGGTTTGGATGAAGTAACTAATGAAAATAACTCAGACAGAACAATCGGAGAGAAAGAGTCTAACCAAATACCGGCATCACTGAAAGCAGCCAAAGATAACGATACATCTTTGGGATGGTTATGAGTAATTTTTTCTCTAATAGTCAAAATTTTGTTAGCAAAGAAAGTCATGAAGTCATTACTAGTTAAAGTTAATGGAATACTCAGCTCAATAGAGCTCTGACTCTTTGTCAGCCTGGCTACAGTGCTGAAAAGAAACCTGGGGTTGTTCTTATTTTCTTCAATTAGTGATGAGTAGAAAGATGTCCTAGCTTCACGAAGGGCTTTCTTATAGAGCAACAAACTCTTTTTCCAGGCTAAGTGAAGATCTTCTAAATTAGTGAGACGCCATTTCCTCTCCAACTTACGGGTTATCAGCTTTAAGCTACGAGTTTGTGAGTTATACCACAGAGTCAGACACTTCTGATTTAAAGCTCTCTTTTTCAGAGGAGCTACAGCATCCAAAGTTGTCTTCAATGAGGATGTAAAACTATTGACAAGATACTCTAACTCCCTTACAGAGTTTAGGTAGCTACTCTGCTCTGTGTTGGTATATGACATTAGAGAACATAAAGAAGGAATCATATCCTTAAACCTAGTTACAGCGCTTTCTGAAAGACTTCTAGTGTAATGAAACTTATTCCCCACTGCAGGGTAGTCCATCAGGGTAAATGTAAATGTTATTAAAAAATGATCAGACAAAAGGGAGTTTTCAGGGAATACTGTTAAGTCTTCTATTTCCATACCATAAGTCAGAACAAGATCTAAAATATGATTAAAGTGGTGGGTGGACTCATTTACTTTTTGAGCAAAGCCGATAGAGTCTAATAATAGATTAAATGCAGTGTTGAGGCTCACACAGTCACAATCACAGAGGCTTCCTCAGCTAAAATTTTAGCTAAAATTTTTCCTCAGCTGAAGCTTCTGTGATTTGAAGCGAAACGTCCTCACGTCAAGCAACCCAGTCCAGTCGAAGATTCAAGCTTCTCTACTAACCAAAACTATGATACATACACTTTTCTTTCCTTTATATTTGACATCCTTGACCATGAAAACATACCACTAGAACTTGGAATCACTTTTATGTCTTTATTAGTTCAAAAGTTATTGTATAAAAATGATTTTTCGGTAATGGCGGTTTTCTTCTGGATCTAGCTCCATAATATTTGAAGCTACATCAAATGTGACGACACCTTAGCTGAATCAGTACAGATTCAGCTACAATTTGGTGTTAGTTGTGCATCTCATTTGTCACCTCACACTGACACATTTTCTATTTTCCCTATATTTTTTGCATATTCTGGATCACCAGATCTGGAATCTGGATCCGATCATCACCAAACTTTGTTGTTTGATAGAACATTTGACTATGTTACACCCTAATTTTTTTCAAGCCTTTCTGCCTTGTTTTTGTGGAGTTAGAAACTAGAATGTCAAAATTCCCCCTATCCCGCAATGGTGAAGAATCCTTTAAAAAATTCCCGGATCGTGATCCGGATCACCACTAAAATTTAATCACTTGTTTCTCTTGTCATTTCCAACCACTCCACAAAATTTTATCAAAATCCGTTCAAAACGTTTTGAGTTATCCTGCTGACAAACAGACAGACAAACAAACAAACAAACTCGACCGAAAACATAACCTCCTTGGCGGAGGTAACAAGCATGCTGGTTGTCTGAATTCTGTGCCTCTTAAGGAGGAGACACACCAAGGAGACTCCAATCAGCCCCAAGCTTGCAGCCATCCAGCCACTATGGGCACAAAAATCTGCATTTGAACACACTGGAAAGATGACAGCAGATGACTACCTAACATGTATGCTCTACGCCACGAGGTGGCGCTTGTCTGTGTATGTCATTCAAATAGGGAACAAGTAAACTGTGGCGTTATCTCCTAATCTACACACAACTGAAACTTATTTTTGCTGCTCAAGTTAAGGTTATTTACAGTGTTCTTCAGAGTATACTGTAAGTCGCAGCTGTTTAAAAATGCACCTGAAACAGGAAAACCCCATGTATAAGTCACACCTTTTTTCTGTATTATCAGCACTTTAATTTGGGACTTTTGTGCACTGTTGTAGAGTACTTTTATTTTTGCAATTTATTCTTTTATTATTACAGTTTATTTGGTTTAGTGAGTTGATCCCTGGGAAAGTTCTATATAAACAAACAGTCATTATAAATATTATTTGCCATATATAAGTCACACCAGAGTTTTATACATTGACAATTTGGCCAGCATATGCCGCCAGCCCCATTTCCACCGAGCGGTCCAGGTCAGAATGGTATGGGTCGGAACTATTAAATCTGGCTTGGCTTGCGTTTCCACCACCAGCAGGACCGTTTTGTTTGGCAGGTGGAGCATGAAGATGTTGACAAGCTCGTCGACTGCACATACACTGTCCTGCAACCTTTCCCCTTCACACAGAGGTCAAAGAGTAATTAACATTGATTTTTATTTTATTTTCACCATGGTGGATCATGGGATTTATTTTCATCGTGTGCAGAATGCTGAAGAGTCGAATGATGCCTGTGGTAAACGCTGCCGTGAATGAATGAGGCACTGTGACTCTTTCAACTTTGAAAATAAGCCAATTTTCTTGTTGTGACACAAAGCGCCAGCGTCCTCTGGTTCAGGATGAGAAACGCACAGGGAGCAGACAAACATAGAGGGACTTCTTTTAAACTGCTACATTTCTTCAGCCACAACATGGATTAAAGTATTTTCAGAGGTCGTTTTCCAAAATCAGGACGCTTCATGTGGATAAGTTTTCATCAGGCTGTGATGATGAATCCGACTGAAGTGGACAGATAAGAAAGATTAAGACTTTATATTTACTCCGTTTGTGAATGTTTCAAATATTAAAACCAGTCTGTTCAGTCTGTCCAATTTCCCTGAGGGAGTCTTCCCAAGGGATCAATAAAGTTCTATATAATCTAATCTACTGACAACTGCAGCTTTCAGCCAGTCAATGAACAGCATTAATGATGTATTTCGACTTATGAGTAAATTACAAGAAATGTGTGTCAATAAACGCATAACTACAACTTATATCCCACATGCGCAGTACGTATGACTCATACGCTGGCATGTTAAAATTTTAAGTATGCCAAGATTTTTCGAGATGCTTAGCGTATTAGGTTGTATATCAGCATGCTTCAAAGTGCTCTTAACTTATACAACTTACCCATTAACATATTAGACATCATCAAGGTGTGACAGGGGTAGGGATGGGTATCGAGAACCGGTTCCTTTCGGGTATCGTTAAATGATCCACCGACATCAATAACCTTTTTACTTAACGATTCCCTTATCTGTCCTTCAGGGTGGCTGTTGTTTTTGTGGGTGTTTGTCAGGAAAATGATCATTTCTCTACATTGATTACAGACCCTGCAGTGGGTCTGTAATAAACTTTTCTGCAGCACGGCTTTGCTTTGAACCTTGAACCAATCGAAGCAGTGATTCGCAGATCGAAGCAATGCTTCGTTCATTGCTTCGTGGATTGTTTTTTTTTTCGCTTTCCCCCGCTAAAACCCTAAAGAGCATATGGCTGTGAGTATTATTTACCTTTTTTATGTTAAACCGACCTGTTATGGTCTTCTGAAACAGTTGATAGATGTATTTTATAACTTCAAAAGGGGACCGATGCTAACACATTAGCGTGTCTATGGCATTTTCAATGTTAGCATTAAGCAGTTGCAGCTGTCAAGCGTTTGTTGTTGTAAGAGTCAAATTTATTACAAATTGTAATATTTTTTAAATGTTTTTTTGCTTATATATTAATAATAATAGCAAACA
This sequence comes from Thalassophryne amazonica, assembly GCF_902500255.1. Taxonomy (NCBI): domain Eukaryota; kingdom Metazoa; phylum Chordata; class Actinopteri; order Batrachoidiformes; family Batrachoididae; genus Thalassophryne; species Thalassophryne amazonica. The sequence continues at coordinate 84,539,952 of NC_047111.1, forward strand.
CAACAATAATAGTAATAATAACTAATCTAATGATTATATACAATTTTAGAGAAAGAGACAAAAAGAACATGAATAAAAACAACAGAAAATATAAAACCAACTAACAATGAACATACATAAATAAATACATACATACATAAAGAAATAAGTGTTTTCTGTGAACACCGAGTGACTCTTACACCTCCACTTCATCCCTGTTTTATTTAAGTTTAATGACAGTTTGTTTCGGTCAAACCATATTTTCAATGTGTTAATTTCTTCAGTGATTTCCTCCAGAACTATCTGCCAAACTAGAAAACTGCTGCATCCTAGTAAGAGCAGAATAATACTGGAATGAATTTGAATAAGGAAAGTTGGGTTTTTTTCTCACCTAAATGGATGCTGCACTCACTGCAGTTTATTGTCTGGAATAGTCCCAGATTGCATTTCAGAGCTTCTAGAATTCAAACATTTTCGTGCAGGTGGTGTTGGGGGGTAATTTTGGGATTTAGCTTTTTTTTTTTGTTTGTTTTTCACCACTTTCATCCCTGAATATGTGAAATCGTGAGTCACTTTTGTGCAGATTAAAGTTGCTAACTGGGACTCCTGTCTTGTCGCGAGAAAGAAACGAGAATCGTCCTCCGTTCTGTTCACACAGCTCCAAACGCTGCGTGGCTCTCTGCCGAGTCAAGTTAGAACGGTAGAATCCATTCGGAATTAATAACTTCAAAGCGAAACACCATTTTGTTTATTTTTATTTATGTCCAGAGATCAAGGATACAGTGACCAATTTCATATTTATTTACTTTAAGACTCAATGAAATACATAGAAAACCTGTAAAGCCTACTTTTAGTACAAAATTCACAAGAGGTATCGATAAGGGAATCGGATCGATAATGGCATTGATATCGATAAAATCTTATCAATACCCATCACTAGACAGGGGTATAAAACCTGTACCCACATTGATTGGGTTTGGTATGATCAATAACGCGACAAATACATGCAGATCCACCTTGGATTTGCTGTGGCAACCCCGAGTGCAAACAAGGGAGCAGCCGAAGGGACTTACAATAACGCAACAAATACGCCAGTTTAGAATGAAAATTAATGCATCCCAATTTTACTAAGTAACACTGAGATTTACTATTGCCATTAAAAACAATATTGAAAGTGACACTGAGTTAAGACTTACCCTAGGTCCATCTGTGCTTTCCTCTGAGCCTCGGTGAGATCCTTCTGTTTCCGTAGCTGCCTAAGCAGCTCAGACTGGGCTTGGCTGTGGTTTGGTAAAGTGGAGGCTGCAGCAGAAGCAGCTGAAACTAGTTCATGATCCAGTGTCTTACTAAAAAACACATTATTAAAAACACTGCAATCAGTGAATGAAAGTAGACGTACAGGCTTTAGACAGCTAGTCCGGATTAGTGCTGGACTGAAATAAGCATCACACATTTGATAAGTGAAACAACAATGCAGTCATGATCACGTTTGGTTCTTTACATGGCTGATAAACAGATGTCAGCCACTGTTAAAATGATAAAGTAGTGGATGCCACACAACTCTATTTTACAGATGAAATCAGTTCTCTTCCCTAAAAAAAATGTTTAAAACACGTATGTTTCAAAGGATTCAAAATGTTTCAAAACACTGTTTCAAGTTCGCCATCACGTGATGAAACAGCTTGCCTCAAACAGGCTGGCTTATAAAGTGCAGACCTGGCAACCCGTCCAAGAACAAAAGCAAGCAGCTGCACCCTCAGCCAGAACTGCAACAAACATCTTCTGCTTCCAATTTTTAGCCCAATGGAGCACGATCAAACAAGTTTCAAACTGTACTCATTAGGAATACCACGTTTAAAGATGTTCGAACATGACTGAAGCTGTTAAGACTATGAACACTGGAGGTTACCATGCAATAGTGATGATTTTGCAAACCGGGATGAAACTTTTGAAGTCTGAAAATTTGAGCCTGATTTCAAAAATGCAGATGATGGCCGTAACTACTATGTACACCAAGTTTGTTCAAGACAAAGACGGATCAAGAAGTTACTATGATGCTTCAAAATGTGCCCAGATTTGCTATTCAGGATTAAACAGGAAGGAACGGTGCTCTGTGGAATAGAAGGGATGTCATCACAAAACAAAGTTTGGATTGATCTGGTGCATTAAAGCTCAGCACAAACTATGGTGTTCAGTTCATCCTTGTTTGAGCACTTTTTATTTTGCCGAGTTACAAAATGACACATTTATTGCTTTTGAATTATCAACACAAGCTGGCTGAGATGAACAAACTCAACTCCATTTTTGCTGCCTAAGCCATAAGGCATTACCAGTGCATGTAAAAAAGAAAAAAGTGTTTTTATTCTTCACTTACCTCTGGGCTGATGCCTCCACTTTAGCCTTCTGTAACTTGCTGGTGATGCTTCCCTTATCTGGTGATTTTTGATTGGGGGCAGACTCAAAAAATAAAGTTTTCTGCAAACTTTTACCACGCTTCTTACTAGTAACATCCACCTTCATGGTTCTAAGAAGCTCTACCAAACTGTTCTTACTCCCATCTGTTTCAGTCATCACCCATTTTCCCTTTTCCACATCTTTCTCAACATCATTCTGCTGTGTGACACTTTCATCTGCTGCCTTGACCTCCACTGACTCCTCTCTTTGTTTGTCCATCCCAATGAGCTTGTTGCCATAATCACTTTTCTGCTCAACAACAGAGGACGTTTCTGTGGACTCAGGCTCTTTTGTTGCATTCGATGTCACATCTTCCTGAAAGGGAACACTGTTGTCTAACTTGCAGAGCCTTGCTGAACGTGTGCTGAAGGTTCTGACACTTCCATTTGCAGCCCTGTGAAAAGAGCAAAATGGAGTTCATGATCATATCAATGTGATTTTTTTTTTATGAATGAATGAATGAATGAATGAATGAAAACTGTTTATTTCGAACATTTGATACAACAACAATTACAAGATAGATCAGTAAAGACAACAACAAAAAAGTTCCTACTGTGTACCCAACATGTCCGAAAAGGGGTAGGGTGAAGCATCAGCTTATTTATCCCTACCCCTTCTTCCCCACAACCAGTAATACCCTTTGCCACATATACACATAGATTCCTACACACCTAAACCGATATATATATATATATATATACACACACACATATATATACATACATACACATATACGTATATACATATATATACACAAACATAAATATACACCTACACATACCTACTTACATACAAAATACTATATATTTACAAGCCGAAGCAAAAAACAAACACCCTAACCCTCATTACCCTTCCTCCTCCCTATACCTAGAAAAAAACATATTTTTGTACCGCTGTTTGAACTGGTTCATGCTTGGACATTGCTTGAGCCCCACTCCCAATCTGTTCCACATCCTCACCCCACAGACAGAAATACAGAAACCTTTTAATGTTGTTCGTGCCCACTGATGCTTTAAATTAAATTTCCCCCTCAGACTGTAATCCCCTGATCTGTTAAAAAACATATTTTTAATATTTGCTGGAAGTAAATTGTTTATTGCTTTATACACAATTTGTACTGTTTGAAAATGAACCAAGTCTGTGAATTTTAAGAATTTGGATTGTAAAAATAGTGGATTTGTATGATCTCTATAGCCAGTATTATGAATAATTCTTATAGCTCTTTTCTGCATTACTGATAGTGATTGTGTTGTACCTTTTATAAGTATTACCCCATACCTCTGCACAGTACTGTAAATATGGTAAAACCAGTGAGCAGTAAAGAATGCGGAGTGAGTTGTGGTCCAGAATATGTTTCGCTTTGTTTAGAACTGAAATGCTTCTTGACAGTTTACTTTGTATATGTTTTATATGAGTCTTCCAGTTTATCTTATCATCTATTATCACCCCCAGAAACTTATTTTCATGTACCCTTTCAATATCTACCCCCTCGACTTGTAACTGAACCTGTATGTCTGTATTACAATAGCCAAATAACATGTATTTTGTTTTACTTAAGTTTAATGATAATTTGTTTCTGTCAAACCATATTTTCAATTTTCCCATTTCTATACTGATCCTCCTCAGTAACTCCTGCAAATCCCCCCCTGAACAAAAAATGCTTCTGTCATCTGCAAATAATACTAATTTTAATATTTTGGAAACATTGACAATATCATTTATATAAATTAGAAAGTTTTGGACCCAATACTGACCCCTGTGGGACGCCACAAGCATTGTCCAAGCATGATGATGTATATTCCCCCAACTTCACAAACTGTTTTCTGTTACTTAAGTAGCTTCTCACCCAGTGCAACACCAACCCCCTAATCCCATACTGTTCAAGTTTATTGATTAATATGTCATGATTGATTGTATCAAAAGCCTTTTTAAGGTCTATAAATATTCCAACTGAATGTAATTTGTGGTCTATGGCGTTTGTAATCTCCTCAACTGATTCTATTAATGCAAGTGATGTTGAACTATGTGCTCTGAATCCATATTGACTATCAGTAAGTAATTTATGTTTATTTATGAATTTGTCTAATCTATTATTGAATAACTTTTCTAATAATTTGGAAAATTGTGGAAGCAAAGAAACAGGTCTATAATTTGTGAAGTGGTGTCTATCCCCAGTCTCATACAGCGGCACAACCTTAGCTATTTTCATTTGATTGGGAAATTTACCGGTTGAAATGATAAGTTACAGATGTATGTTAATGGTTCTACAATCCATTCAATGACCTGTTTTACCACCACCATATCAATTTCATTTAAATCGGTAGATGTTTTATATTTACAATTATTCACAATGTCTATAATTTCTTTTCCATCCACTGCTGTGAGGAACATTGAACAGGGATTTCTTTCTATGAGATTATTATCCCAATCCTCAGGTTGGGAATCGGGAATTTTTTCTGCCAAGCTTGGTCCAATATTTACAAAAAAATTATTAAAACCGTTGACTACCTCATCCTTATTTTCCTTCTTGACATTATTATCAATGAAATACTGAGGGTAACTCTGTTTTTTATTACCATTTTTGATAATGCTATTTAATATATCCCATATTCCTTTAATATTGTTTTTGTTATTATATAATATGTTACTATAATATTCCTTCCTACATACCCGTATAATATTAGTTAATCTATTTTTGTATTTCTTATATCTATTTTCTGCCTCTTTAGTCTTTAGTTTTATGAATTCTCTATACAGTGTATTTTTCTTATTACATGCATTTCGTAACCCTTTCGTCATCCATGGTCGAGCTTGGATTTTTTGTTTTCTGTAGTCTTGTTTAATTGCACAATTTTTATCATATAATGATGTAAATATTTGTAAAAAAGTTTCATATGCACTATCAACATCACTTTCACTGTATACCTTTTCCCAGTTTTGCTCCTGTAAATCCTTCTTTAGTGTGTTTATGTTTTCCTCTGTCCGCACTCGCCTGTATTTTATTTTCTCCTCTGGCTGATTCCGCCGATGGTTTCTATTATAAACGATGAAAACTGGTAGATGATCACTAATGTCATTGATTAATAATCCACTCACAGTGTTATTCTCAATATCATTGCTGAATATATTATCAATTAAGGTAGCACTATGGGATGTAATTCTGCTTGGCCTGGTGATTTTTGGATATAAACTCATACTGTACATTATACTGATAAATTCATCTGTTATTTTATGCTTATTTGGATTGAGCAGATCAATATTTAAGTCACCACAAATGAACACAGTTTTTTGATTAGTTTTTGAGAACATTTTTCCCATACAGTCAGTGAATGTTTCAATACAAGATCCTGGTGCTCTATATATACTTGCTTTTTTCTTCACATATTTCAATAGTTATACATTCTAATAAGTTATCAATCACAGTTGTCATATTGTCTACTGTTTTATAATCCATGTTCTTATCCACATACACAGCCACTCCTCCTCCACTCTTATTCTTTCTGTTTAGCCTTGTGAAACACCTTGGGGTGACTTATGTTGTAATTTGGGGCTACATAATTAAAATAAATTGAATCAAATCTGCAACCATTGTTTTACATCAGTTATGAAGTACATATGAATTTGGAAATGTATTTTTATTGGGCACAGATGCTGCAGAAACAAGTCTACAACTCCAAATCAGAAAACACTGGGACGATATGGAAAATGCCAATAAATACAATGCAGTCAGCAATCTATACACTTACTTTCACTTCTATTTCACTGCAGATAGTATGAACCAAAGCAATCTCGTGTTTTGTGTGATCAACTTTGTTTCATTTTCTAATATACATCCATTTGTGTATTTAAGGATTGCAACAAATTAAAAAAGTTGGGAAGTGGTACAGTTTATTCTAAACATAAGGTCTAAAAGATCACTTTTACAGCCAGTTTTTTTGAGACAAGTCAGATGGATACGTGGACATTTCTAAGTCAATGAATACTATACTGTTTGTATTTCTTAATGACTGATGTAAATGAAGTCCAAAACATATTCTGTATGTCTTTGAACTTAGCAGCACTGACAATATTGACAATAAAGATCTTCTGATTATGATTCAACAGATTAATCTCCCCTTTCCAGAAGTGATAACCTTCCCACCCCCAAAAAACTGAGGTAAATGCTGACACAAATGGTAATTTAACCTAACTGAAAACTCACAGTTTAAGAGTTCATTCATGATTAACAAGGCAGTACAAAACATACTTTCAAGACACCCCTACCCAGCCACATCCGAGGTCATACAAGCCAATAATATCGGCTGAGAACAACACCTGGTCTGTTGGAAATGGTGTTATTATGTACTTTCCCCAGGAGAGGTGACACTTGATTACAGCAGGGCCCCATCACCCCTTGGTCACATTAGCTACAAGAGATGGAGGAAAAGCGGCCAGCTGCCATGAATTTTCAATGAGAGTGGGCATTTTACAGCAACAGGAGACAAGGTAGGCAAGGCCACAATAGGTACACTTGTTGGTTGTTGTTATACACACACACACACACACACACACACACACACACACACACACACACACACACACACACACACACACACACACACACACACACACACACACACACACACACACACACACACACACACACACACATCTTCAACCGCTTATCTAAGACTGGGTCGCAGGGGACTGGATCCTATCCCAGCAGTCATAGGGCGTGAGGCAGGGTACACCCTGGACAGGACGCCAGTCTGTCGCAGAGCCACATATATACAAACACATTCACACCCAGACAATTTAAAGTTTCCAATTCACCTAACGTGCATGTCTTTGGATGTGGGAGGAAGCCAGAGCACCTGGAGAGAACCCACGCAAACACAGGGAGAACATATAAACTCCATACAGAAAGGCCACATGTGGGAATCAACCCCATGACCTTCTCGCTGTGAGGGAAGCCACCGTGCTGCCCACTGATGTTATAGTTATTTATAATGTTATATATATAGTTATTATAATGAAATTCCTAAATTGTAAAACATCAAGCCTCACAAGTCTTTGTCCCCAGAGAATTTCTAGTTCTGTCAGACAAGAGAATAACAGAACGTCAAACCACCCACCCACACACAATAACGAAATGCTTGAAATCACTGCCATTTTTATAAATCGGCAGTTATACTGGTATTATAATTTTCTACTCCCTAATATCGGCTCCCAAAAAAATCTGCATTGGTTGGTTCTGCATTAAGGCAAACATTTTGTCAAGACTCAAATTCAATGACCTTTCAAGGAAATGTTTAATACTTCATATCAGTAAAATTTAAAAAAATATAAAAGGACAACATAAACATAATGTTGTCCTTCGACTGGTCCCTTCTTTGCACTCGGGATCACCACAGCAAATCCGAGGTGGATCTGCTTGTTGAATTGGCACGTTTTACGCTGGATCCTCTTCCTGACGCACGGAGAAATGTGGCAGGGGTGAGGTTTGAACCGGGAACCTTCTGCACTGAAACCAAGCACACTACCCACTTGGGAACCACCCCTGCAATATAACATAATGGTAAAGTCTAAAATATAAAAAGTGGATACATTCAGTGAGAATACATACATCTTCAACCGCTTATCCGGGATCAGGTCGCAGGGACAACTGATTCAGCAGGGGACCGCAAACCTCCCTTTCCCTGGACACATTAACCACCTCTGACTGGGAGATACAGAGGTGCTTCCAGGACAGAGTGGAGATATAATCTCTCCACCTAGTCCTGGGTCTTCTCCGGGGTCTCCTCCCAGCTGGATGCGCATGGAACACCTCCCTAAGGAGGTGCTCAGGGGGCATCCATACCGGATGCCCGAACCACCTCAGCTGGCTCCTCTCAACATGAAGGAACAACGGCTCTACTCCGAGTGCCTCACAAATGACAGAGCTTCTCACCCTATCTCTAAGGGAAATACGATCCACCCTCCTGAGGAAACCCATTTCAGCTGCTTGTACCCGCGATCTAGTTCTTTCGGACATGACCCAACCCTCATGGCCACAGAGGGACGAAGACTGACCAGTAGATTGAGAGCTTCGCCTTTTGGCTCAGCTCCCTTGTCCCCTCACCTGTGAATCTCAAGGTACTTGAACTCCTTCACTTGGGGCAAGACCTCATTCCCTGCCCGGAGTAGGCAATCCATTGGTTTCCTGCTGAGAACCATGGTGTCAGATTTAGAGGTGCTGATCCTCATCCCAGCTGCTTCACAGCTGGCTGGGAACCGATCCAGTGATGACTGGTCCTAGTATGTGTTCAATCATTCTCACTCACTGAACCCCATCAACTACTCTCCTTGATAGGGGTACAGTGAAAATGACTGAACAAATCATAATTTTTTTTACACTTTTAAAAATATATACATTGTGACTGGTCCCCTGAATAGTACTTCTGTACTACCTTAACAATTATGAAACTCATGAATGACCCTAAGGAAACAGTAAAACAGCGCCATATTGTGTTTAGTCTTACCTGATAATGACGGTGGCTGTATCACAGCCGCCTGACAACACACACAACTCATACAAACCGTGTGAAAAACTTCGAGCTGTGAACACAGTCCGCAAAAACCATTTGTACATGACTCTTTCTTGTGTCCTTCCACGTTTTTCTACACGACCACTGTGTTGCAACAACGTAAAATGTCCCTCGTACCCTCCAGGAGTCACTAGTTCCGCAGTAGCGTATTGGAGTTATAATAGAAAATTACTAATGCGGTTTTCTTGCCAATATATTATTTATTCTATTTTTTAAAAAGGAAAAAATTCTGATGAATATAAAATTCTACGGTACTTTCACATGGTCCTAGAATCTTTTGCGCGGTACGTAAGCTCTGATCTCGCAGAGCCGTGCTCGTTTCAGGTCTCGCGATATCTTATTCCTACGCGATTAAAAATGGCGATAAATGGGAAACGGGGCTTTCAGTTGGAGAGCGAAAATTAAATGTTTTTTTCGGTTTCTTTTGAGAAATGGAAATTTATGCAGCAGGTTAGCCTTGCAAAAGTAGTTATTGTTTTTACAAACCTCAGTACGGAACTGTTTAACTTGTAGGAGCTGCTGTTTAACACAAGACTGACTTCAAAAGGTATGAAACGATAACGGGGCTAAGTTACTAGCATACAGGTTAAATAGTTTAGTTGGTATTTATGACTGCATATTAATGTTAAAGAAATGTAACTTGAATAGTTGTTTGCTTTGTTGCCGGTGTCACAGTCTGTGATTACCACCAGTCTGAATTTACCAGGTAAAATTAGACTGTAGCAGCCACAGTCTGAACTTACCACCAGTCTGATTTTACCATCTTGGTATATTGAGACTTGTGTGTTATTGACCCTGGTCCAAATTTGCCAAGCAAATATATTATATAACTTTTTTTAATTGGAACCACAAGTAAATCCTGTCACTTTCTATTGATGCTTATTGATTTAACCATTATAATTCTGGTTACTAGTTACCTAGCTAGTCTGAAATTTCCAGGCTGCAAGTCTGAATTTATGTCCCACTTCAAGTTTTCTGAATCAAAAGTGTGTGGAAAATGCAGTTATTTCAAAATACATCTGCTCGGTTGAAGATCGCCGCAAGAAATGGTAAATCTAGACCTCCCGGAAGTTGACTGCGAAAAAAAATCGATTTGCGCATGTGCTTGGTAAACTCAGACCATGACACCGGGACTTTGTGTTTAGTGAATATAGGCGGGGCTTTGATTTCATATGCAACCCAACTCAGCGATGTTTTTATGTGCTTCCTGGTGAGCTCCATGTTTACAATCAGTTATGCTTATTATTATTAGACCCGTGAAGTGTTGCAACTGCAAAAAAAAAAAAAAAAAAAAAAATCACAATTGATTTATTAGTGTGTAATAAGAGCACACATGAAAATCACTAAATAGAACAACTAAATCATTGACATAGTTTTAAACAACTGAAACTTAATTTGTATCAATATTATTATTAATAGTATTTATTTATTTATTGATTGTGGGTGCTACACATCATCATGTCCATACCTTGCTTGCCAGTTGATAGCGTCTGTTAGATTTATTCCAGGTGGCCATAGAGAGAGAGAAAAAAGAGATCATGTGATGTTGCATTTAGCTGTCAACATGCTATTGCATGCACACGATGCAGTCCATTCCTACATTTTGTTTAGTTTGTATGCAAGAGTTTAATACTTTAAACAAATTGACAGTTTGTCTAGCTTACTTAGGTTTGTTTCCCAGTAGCACTGCCCCTTGTCAACTTAGTGCAGCGGGGCTCTGTATGCCCGGCCCCTTCTAATAAACACATCAGGGCTCCCAAGGGTGGTGCAGGAGGGTGGTGCAGGGTTGCTGAAGTTAGTGGCTGAGTTGTGATGGTACTATTCTGGCTCCCACTGCACTGCAAGGTGTATTTGAAGGTTAAGATTATAATATTTAAACTTTTTCTTTAATGCATAAGGCCAATTCATTCTTCTAGCTGCCACCTGCTTAAAAGCACTTGACCTTCATGATAGCTGTGAAGAGAAACTCTAAGATTTACTTGAGCTTTGGGATGAGCTTCAGAACAGGTGCAGCTTTGGTGAACTTCAGGGAGAAAGGTTTGTCTGTTGTGTTTGGTCTCTCTGTATATGCTTATTTCTTGTGTATGTGTTCATCAGTTTGTGGGAAAAAATTGTACCTTGTGCGCATACAATTAGGGCTTTTTTTTATTTTATTTTGTGATTATTCAGTTTCCCTCTGGTTAATTTACCAACCAGTTAATAAAAATTCCCTTCGGCTGTTCCCTCCTTTATCACTTGGTGTCACCACAGCAGATCCAAGGTAAATCTGCATGTTAGTTTTACGCTGGATGCCCTTGTTGACGCAACTCCACATTACATGGAGAAATGTGGCAGGGGTGGGGTTTGAACCAGGAACCTTCCACACTGAAACCAAGTGCACTAACCACTTGGCCAACACCAAGTGGTTTACCAATTTACCAACCAGTAGATCATAACCATAAATTGTACCAATAAATTTCATCCTTTCATTCAAATATATTGTGATTAAAAAGTATTAACTTTACAATGTAAATAACGTAAAGGACATAATGTTTCAAAATTCAAGACAATCATGGGGTGGGGGTATAATAACAAAGAAACTCTTTCATATGGTATTGCTTCTTCCCAAGACAGAGAAAGATAGAAAATAAAATCCTAACATATTTTATGGGGGTCCAATCAACTTTCATAATCAAAATTGACTAATCAGTTAATCATTGCAATATAATGGGAAAGGTCAATATTATACAAATAATGGATGGTAAGGAGTCCAACATAGATAAATATTAGATGAAGAAAAGTTATATTGGACGATAACTTTTCTTCATCCAATATTTCTCTATGTTGGACGACTTGCCATCCATCAATTGTTATGTTCTCCACCCCCCTCCCAAATTAAGCAAACAACAAAGAGTCAAGTAAATTAGATCAATTTATTTTGTTGTGAACAGCATATGAATGCTTCTAAAACATCAGTAGCGTGCTTGTCTACCTTCTTAGTGTTTTTAGCATCCTTGGAGTTCAATATTTCCACCAGTTCCTCCTCTGTGAACTCAGCAAACCTCGCTGGCAGATGATTTTCTGCTGCTGTTGACGTGTTTGTTGCCATTTTTTTTTCAACCAGCGTCTGTCAGCTAGTTCCTGACCTTCGTATGCCATGCTCTGATTGGCTAGCTGTTGGCAGTAAGCTCTCTCGCTATTGGTCAGTGGGAACCGACTTTTGGTCCTAGCCTTTTTGGATCCTTTTGGATCCAACATAACTTTCTGGTGCCAAGCATGCCAAAATACAGGTAAATGATGGACAGAAAGGCTAATCTGTGATTGGCTATTGCAATCTGAGTGGACAACATAATAAAATGTAGCATCAGTTATATATTTTTTTTTTTCTCACTGTGGCCACTTTGAGATTCCAAAGCCATCATATAAAACATTTCCCTTTAGCCACCTCTCTGATGTGTCTCAGTTTCACATTCAGTGTAACTGTGCTTCTACTTCATTGTCTTTTTTGTTTGTTTGTTTCCATATCTAATAACTGTGCTTTTACATGTAAATGATTACTTTGAGGGAATATCTGCATCTGTTCTTCCCTAAAGATGAGAGTGGCCAACAGGCTTACACATTTGCACAAAATTTTGCAATGACTGAAATTCATAAGAAAGAACCATGTGTACACACCGGTTATAACACTGGGGGAATAGAATATGAAGATGCACGTCTCTACCTTTGTGCGTTGCTCAGTTTTAGTTATTATTCAACGTACAAGGTCTTTGGTCTACATACATTGCATTGGTCAATGGTAGTCAAAGGAGGATTTTACATAATGATCGTGTCTTGAAGTGGGAGAAAAACAGTGACCAGAGGAAACCTACATAGACACGGGGGAGAACATGCAAACTCCACACAGACACAACTGCACAATAGTGGAATTGAACCACAGACCTTGCTGTGACACAAGCGTGCTGACCACTGTGGCCATGCTGCTCAGAATGTTGCACGGAATGAAAAAAAAATATATGACTAGGATTTGCCAGTACTTAGAATTGACAAATATGTTCAAGCAGCATTTGGAACTTCCATATACAGGTGAATCAAACTTAAAATTACTGATAATGTGATTGCACACACAGAAAAGCCTGTAAACAGCTCCTGGATCGAGTTTTCATTTTGTGTGTTACAGAGTAAACACTTCACATCTGTGTAATGCATGGCATAAAATACAATATTTTTTTGCTTTGACATTATTGTTTTTTTGTTTTGTTTTCAGTTTTAGATGATTTAGTATCATTGAATATGAAAAACATTGAAGTACTGATGAAGCAGTTAATGTGGAAAAATGTCAGCCTCTTTGTTAATAAAATTAAGTAATTTATAAAGGATAAAGAAGTCCAATTGGTACATGTTGTGTACTAGTGAAGCATTCACGGTTTTCTAAATCATGAAAACATTTACCAAAACATAATTTTAGTGGTGGTGGGGGGCAGTTTTATATTCTCATGAAGTGCAAATAATTACTTTGAATTTGAATCTCTTTGAATGTCTTACTTTGTTTTGTTAGCTATGGCAGAGGAGCGAAGGCAGAAGCAGTGTTCGGTCATCCTGCCCACGGAGTCCATGAAAGCCATGGCGGAGTCTGTGGGAGTGGGGCAGTTACAGGAGGAAAGCTGCATAGCCCTCAGTGAAGAAGTCAGCTACAGAATAAAAGAAATTGCACAGGTGAAATAGATCTTTTCTTGGATGGACAAACATCTCTGAAACCACAAGCTGGCCTGTCATATTTAATAGCAGGTGCTTTTTAAGCCCAATGTTTTTAATGCTGTTGGAGCTCTGCATCTTTTCCATAGGATGCTCTCAAGTTCATGCACCATGGAAAGAGGCGGAAATTAACCACCAGTGACATTGATAATGCACTCAAACTCAAAAATGTTGAGGTGAGAGCCAACCTGTGCAGTTTGGATAAAAAGTGATAGTATGTCTGTCGTGTTCTGTCTGAAGAATCGTCTTGTTACAGCCACTGTATGGGTTCCAGTCACAAGAGTTTATCCCTTTTCGCTTTGCAAGTGGTGGTGGGAGGGAGCTGCATTTTTATGAGGAAAAAGAAGTCGACCTCAGTGACATCATCAACACGCCTCTCCCCAGAGTGCCACTGGACGTGTCTCTCAAAGGTTCACTCCCACCCCACAAAAACAGTTGCATTGAGTGTGTGATGTGTTAGCTCTTATACTACTCTTGTTTGTTGACCCGCAGCCCACTGGTTAAGTATTGAAGGGGTCCAGCCTGCTATTCCTGAAAACCCACCACCAGGTGAGCCCTGTTGAAATGTTGTGCTCCCTAAAGTACAATAAATACGAATGTCTGCAGAAAGCATGCCTAACATTTAGACATGTCATTTACTCTGTCAGCTCCGAAAGAGCAACAAAAACTCGAATCCACAGAGCCTCTAAAAGTTGTCAAGCCTGGTCAGGAAGAAGAAGGTACTGTTCAGGGAAAGAGTCAAGGATCAACAGCTGCTGACAGCAAAGGTCAGCATCTTGTTTTCAGTTCTTTTAAAAATTGAACTTATGAGTATCTTGTTCTTGTCCCCCATCTCTGTTCCCATATTATGGTCTAATTCATGTTTTCATGCTTGCCTTGCAGGAAAAGAGAAGGGACTTATAAGGTTGAAGCCACGCAGCACACACGAGCTTTCTGTAGAACAGCAGCTCTACTACAAAGAAATAACGGAGGCGTGTGTTGGCTCTTGTGAAGCAAAGAGGGCTGTAAGTCCTGCCTTTCTCTGGATATATCATTTTAAAAACTATCTTGTTTGTTCTATAACCCCAGTTCCAGTGAAGTTGGGACGTTGTGTAAAATGTAAATAAAAACAGAATACAATGATTTGCAAATCCTCTCCAACCTCCAACGAGATATTTCATGATCAAACTGATAAACTTTATTGTTTTTGTGCAAATATTTGCTCATTTTGAAATGGATGCCTGCACGAATGTAAAGTGGTTGTAATGGAAGTGAGCACAATTTTTTTTTTTTTTTTTTTTTTTTTTCTTGCTACCATGACCCTCACTCTGTAAATATATAAAATTCAAAAATTTTGTGAGCAATCATGGACATTTTGTTATATTCATCCTTAAAATTGGGCTCAAAATGCAGCATTTGGTACCTCACTTTCAAACAAAATTTTCCCAGGGGAGGCCTCCGGTCCCCCACCTGTGGGAGGGTATTCTCCTCCTGCACTCTCCCTGTTGGTGCTCACAGTCTGACAGTTTCAGATTTTTTGACTTCACTCTACTTACAGTAGTGTTCAGAATAATAGTAGTGCTATGTGACTAAAAAGATTAACCCAGGTTTTGAGTATATTTCTTATTGTTACATGGGAAACAAGGTACCAGTAGATTCTCATAAATCCAACAAGACCAAGCATTCATGATATGCACACTCTTAAGGCTATGAAATTGGGCTATTAGTAAAAAAAAAAAAGTAGAAAAGGGGGTGTTCACAATAATAGTAGTGTGGCATTCAGTCAGTGAGTTCGTCAATTTTGTGGAACAAACAGGTGTGAATCAGGTGTCCCCTATTTAAGGATGAAGCCAGCACCTGTTGAACATGCTTTTCTCTTTGAAAGCCTGAGGAAAATGGGACGTTCAAGACAGTGTTCAGAAGAACAGCGTAGTTTGAATAAAAAGTTGATTGGAGAGGGGAAAACTTATACGCAGGTGCAAAAAATTATAGACTGTTCATCTACAATGATCTCCAATGCTTTAAAATGGACAAAAAAAAAAACAGACGCGTGGAAGAAAATGGAAAACAACCATCAAAATGGATAGAAGAATAACCAGAATGGCAAAGGCTTACCCATTGATCAGCTCCAGGATGATCAAAGACAGTCTGGAGTTACCTGTAAGTGCTGTGACAGTTAGAAGATGCCTGTGTGAAGCTAATTTATTTGCAAGAATCCCCCGCAAAGTCCCACTGTTAAATAAAAGACATGTGCAGAAGAGGTTACAATTTGCCAAAGAACACATCAACTGGCCTAAAGAGAAATGGAGGAATATTTTGTGGACTGATGAGAGTAAAATTGTTCCTTTTGGGTCCAAGGGCCGCAGACAGTTTGTGAGATGACCCCCAAACTCTGAATTCAAGCCACAGTTCACAGTGAAGACAGTGAAGCATGGTGGTGCAAGCATCATGATATGGGCATGTTTCTCCTGCTATGGTGTTGGGCCTATATATCGCATACCAGGTATCATGGATCAGTTTGGACATGTCAGAATACTTGAAGAGGTCATGTTGCCTTATGCTGAAAAGGACATGCCCTTGAAATGGGTGTTTCAACAAGACAATGACCCCAAGCACACTAGTAAACAAGCAAAATCTTGGTTCCAAACCAACTAAATTAATGCCTCGCAGGTGTGAAGAAATCATGAAAAACTGTGGTTATACAACTAAATACTAGTTTAGTGATTCACAGGATTGCTAAAAAAAGCAGTTTGAACATAATAGTTTTGAGTTTGTAGCGTCAACAGCAGATGCTACTATTATTGTGAACACCCCCTTTTCTACTTTTTTTTTTTTTTTTTTTTACTAATAGTCCAATTTCATAGCCTTAAGAGTGTGCATATCATGAATGCTTGGTCTTGTTGGATTTGTGAGAATCTACTGAATCTACTGGTACCTTGTTTTCCATGTAACAATAAGAAATATACTCAAAACCTGGATTCATCTTTTTAGTCACATAGCACTACTATTATTCTGAACACTACTGTACGTTTCTGGAATAAGAGAAAACAGGTCGTTTTTATTTTTTGTGTTTGCCAGAGATTTTATGTCTTATTAGCCGATTCTAAATATGAACAGAAAATCAAACTATTTTTTAAAGTTATGCTCATACTGTTTTGATCAGGAAAAAGAAACACAGCTCTTATTTAATCTTTTTTATTTTAAAACATTTCTGTTGATTATGTCCGCCAAGGACATAATAAAATTATCAATGTTTATTCATTCATTTATTTATTTGTCTGGCTGTTAGTAGGATTACGTTACTAGGATTAGACCATGGAAGAATCCATTGAATTTTGGAGGTGATCCGGATCCTGGATCAATATTTTCAAGGATTACATCAAAACTACTTCACGGATTCTCACCAAATTTGCACCACAGATAGATATTAGGGCATGGAAGACCCCACTGAATTTTGGAGGTGATCCAGATCTGGATTGGCAGATGTCAGAAATTTTGGATTGCTCTTATTCTGATTGTTTTCTTAGCTGTCTCCACCTTGTTTCACCTTAATTCCCAGCACACGGTCATAAAAGGGTTCCTGTGAAAAGGTAGATGGTGAACAGTTAATGATTTGGCCATAAAAATAAAAAAAAAATCAGTGGTTCAGAGTTTATTTATGTATTTATTTTTTGGCTTTAATCCCTGAATTTATCCTCATAATTATTTTGTATCTGCATTCACACATACAAGGAAACTGTAGTGTTTCACTGTTCATGTGGAAAGCATTACCTGATTGGCCAGTCAGAAGCAGCATCTGTCTAAAACAGACTTGCCGCATATTTACAGTGAAGCAGAGCATAGATACGCTTCTGAAACATGCATCTGTGGTGGCTAACAGCCCCGTCAACGTGTCAGATGGAACAGAATGCAGACTGATCTGGTGTGTTTAAGGGGTAACTGTGTCAGTCGGGTCATCTGATGAGCATTTTATTTTCCAGGAGGCTTTACAGAGTATTGCTACAGACCCTGGACTCTATCAGATGCTTCCAAGATTCAGCACATTTATTTCTGAAGGAGTGAGTATCTGTTCCACCCTCTCCACATGTTGTGAAACCGTACATACTCACTTAAGTGGGTAGTTTGTGAATATATCCAAGTGTATCTCTGCTTTAAAGTCCTATTTTGTTTTTTTAACTGAAAGGTTCGCGTGAATGTGGTCCAAAACAACTTGGCTCTTCTGATTTACTTAATGAGGATGGTCAAAGCACTAATGGACAACCCCACACTGTACTTGGAGAAATATGTAAGTTTAAAAAATCCAAACATCTCATCTTTCTTTAATGTTTTAACCTTTATTAATGTATGTTTTATGTATTTGTAGCTGCATGAGCTCATCCCAGCTGTGGTGACGTGTATTGTGAGTAAGCAGCTCTGTTTGCGACCAGATGTTGACAATCACTGGGCTTTACGCGACTTCGCTGCTCGCCTCATGGCCCAAAGTTGTAAAACTTTCAGTACTACAACAAACAACATCCAGTCTCGCATCACCAAAACCTTTACAAAGGTGGGTTTTTCTGTTCTTGCCCCTTGAAACAAACATAGCTTTTTAAATCTATTTTCAAAATAAACTTCAGTTTTGAACCAGATATGTCATCTGTTTGGGGTTGTAGTTTTGATCTTTCCTTTTTCCAATCAAATTTTTAACTTGTATGTGTATATTTTATATATACAGTGGTTCCTTGTTTATCACGGAAGTTACGTTCTAAAAATAGCCTGTGATAGGTGAAATCCGCGAAGTAGTCAGCGTTATTTTTTACAATTATTATAGTTTTAAGGCTGTAAAACCCCTCACTACACACATTTTCTCACTTTTCTCTCCTGTGTAAACACTCTCAAAGTTCAAACCTTAGTAGAAAAATTAGTCCAGTATTATAGAATGAAACCAAAGATCAAAACCTGTTTTCAGGCCCAAACATTTGTTTGAGAAATAAAAATAGAACATTTTCCTATAAGTAATTATGATGGCTTTTAGAACTAACAAATTTAATTTTAACGATCAACTTAGGAGGTTGGACACATAAGAAATTGTTAATAGTGACTGACCAGTATTTCACAGTTCCTCTGACCGCGCCTCTTCGTTGTGGTGCCGCTCCGCAGTGTGTTTTTCCACTGAGACACCTCACTGCAGGTGTCTTTTTCCGAGTGAAGAACACAGTTATGGGTAGTTGTTGGCGCTCTTTTTTTTTTCTTCTGGGTGAGAAGATTCTTATAAACAGACACGCAGAACACAATGCGCGTGCTCTTTTTTCGCTCACTGCCTCCGGTGTTACCTATGCGGGACCCGCAAAGAATCCAAGTCATTAAAAAGATACAAACTTCTCTCAGTGGCCACGGAGCTCTGCGGCTGCAGTTACAGCGACCACGCAGCACTGCTGAATTCTATCCTTGCGGGCTGCTGGAGCGCTCTGCATCAAAACAGCGAGTGTAGTCTCTGGACCTGTTGCCAGATTTTGGCTGCAAATCTGCACAGCAGACAGTGGGGCGGTGTGAGTGGCCCGCTGCGGCGCTTACCGAGCCCGCAGACTCGTTAAGCGCATCGGAGGCGGTGAGAGCAATCGCGGTGATGCCAACTGGCCCGCCTGATGAGGACGCAGAACACAATGCACTGTTAAAAAAAAAAAAAAAAAGCATGCAAAATTGCACTAAAAAACGAGGCCGCGAAAGTGAACCGCGATATAGCGAGGGACCAGTGTGTGTGTGTGTGTGTGTGTGTGTGTGTATGTATATATATATATATATATATATATATATATATATATATATATATATATATATATATATATATATACGTTATAGCGAGGGACCACTGTACTTGGTGTGACATATATTTTGCAGACTTGTTTCTGACTTTCACTTGGACACTTGTTCCACATCTCTAAATAAAAGTTTGACTTTTTTTTTCCCTCAGAGTTGGTTGGATGATAAAACCCAGTGGACGACGCGTTACGGATGCATCGCTGGACTTGCTGAACTGGGAGCTGATGTGTGATTCTTTCCTTTTTGTTTTTGTTTCCTTCTCTTTGTTCCATTTATCACACACACCTTCTTCTTCTGTCACCTGCAGGTGATTAAGACGTTGATCCTTCCTCGGCTTCCTGTAGAGGCGGCCCGTATCAAATCAGTGGTGGAAGGGCCAGTGGTCTCCAATATTGACAAGATTGGAGCTGATCATGTTCAGAGCCTCTTATTGGTAATAAAGTTCTTTGATTATGATGCATTTAAATGGAGGGATCAGTGCTGATTTATACTTTTGCAAACTACAAAAAAACCCCAACTAGAATATTTAAAGAGGTTTTTTTTTTCTTTTTTTTTCTTTAGTTGTCGCCATGCAGTCTTTGTGCTTCATTTATAAGTGTTGTGTCCGCTCTTTCCTTTTCAAAGAAACATTGTGCCAGTGTTATTGCAAAGATACGACCTCAGCCTGATAATGTGGAGCAGTATCGTGCAGACTATGGTTACCTTGGACCCATGCTTTGCTCACACGTAATGAAGGCCAGGACGCAGGCAGCGCTGCAAGCTCAGCAAGTCAATAGAACCACACTGACAATTACACAGGTATGTTAACAAATGAAATGATAAAGTAAAGGTGCCATGAAAATAAAGACACATTTTATTGTGTCAGAAATAACAATAGGATGTGTTGGAGAATATGTTGTATACAAACCTTAAAATAAGCGTGTTTGTGTGTCCGTCCGTGTGTGTGTCCCAGCCCCGTTCCAGCCTTTCAGTCTCACAAAGTGGAATAAGTGGCTCAACAGGACCTCGCACACCCAGCATCATTAAGGTTCCAAGCTCGCTCGCCCTCATGTCCCCTCGACCAGTAACACCATCACAGCCTTCTTCTCCAGCTACAAAATATATCGTCATGGGAACCAGTGCAGGAACCGCTTCTACTCAGCAGGTACTTTTTGGTGCTGTTTTCTCATCATCAAAGCGATGCTGTTCGATCTGTGGGTAAAATTCCACTGGGGTGTTCTAAGATGCTTTGATTAAATGTAGAAACTATTTAGTTTTTATTGTTTGATATTAAAAAAAAATCTAACTAAAAATAATAAAGTCCCAGAATATTCAAAGTTAACCTCACTGATCCCACACCATTGATGGCATAGACATTAGAGTAGATGCCGCATCGACCGCTACTGCCGATTGATGTTGACGAGCTATGGGGCCGCCATCTTAGACTGGCCATCCGACCCGCTCCGCTTAGTGCTATTCGACAGGCACAGCGCATTTAATCCTCTGAATACTAAACTGATTTTCATGCTTTTTTTTTTTTTTCTTTCTTCTGCAAACATCATACATGTAGCTACAATACAGGACATATGGTTCGGTGTATTTTAATATTCATAGTGGGATTAACAGTAATAGAATATTCTGATATAGACCGTAGATGGGTATTTTGCAAACACTGTAAACAAACACACAATATACATATATACACACACTAATATATGATAGAGAAGCAGATAGTGGCAGTAAAGTCAACTATTTTAGTAATTTGACAAGACAATATGTGATTAGGTTATATATAAATGTTTACATATAGAAACAAAATACTGACTAATGAATAACATATTTCTATATAATACATAACAATAGTCAGAGTGTGTGTGTGTGTATATAGAAGTTATGTATCAGAGAAAATGAAAATATATATAAGGGATCAATATTCATGCATACATTTTAGTAAGTTATATATCAGATATAGATATAAAATTTATATATCAGAGAAAATCGTAATATATACAGTGAGGAAAATAAGTATTTGAACACCCTGTGATTTTGTAAGTTCTCCCACTCAGAAATCATGGAGGGGTCTGAAATTTTCATCTTAGGTGCATGTCCACTGTGAGAGACATAATCTAAAAAAACAAAAACAAAACTGGGAAATCACAATGTATGATTTTTTTTTTTTTTTATAATTTATTTGTATGTTACTGCTGCAAATAAGTATTTGATCCCCTACCAACCAGAATTCTGGCTCACACAGACCTGTTAATTTTTCTTTAAGAAGCCCTCTTATTCTGCACTCTTTACCTGTATTAATTGCACCTGTTTGAACTTGTTACCTGTATAAAAGACACCTGTTCACACAATCAATCACACTCCAACCTGTCCACCATAGCCAAGACCAAAGAGCTGTCTAAGGACACCAGGGACAAAACTGTAGACCTGCACAAGGCTGGGATGGACTACAGGACAACAGGCAAGCAGCTTGGTAGAAGACAACAACTGTTGTGATTATTTTAAGAAAGTGGAATAAACACAAGATCACTATCAGTCTCCCTCGGTCTGGGAGTCCATGCTAGATCTCACTTTGTGGGGTAATGATTCTGAGAAAGCTCAGAACTACACAGGAGGACCTGGTCAATGACCCAAAGAGAGCTGGGACCACAGTCACAAAGATTACATTATTAACACATGATGCTGTCATGGTTTAAAATCCTGCAGGGCAGCAAGGTCCCCCTGCTCAAGCCAGCACATGTCCAGGGCCGTTTGAAGTTCACCAGTGACCATCTGTATGATCCAGAGGAGGCATGTGAGAAGGTCATGTGGTCAGATGAGACCAGAATAGAGCTTTTTGGAATCAGCCCCACTTACCATGTTTAGAGGACGAGAACAACCCCAATAAAACCATCCCGACCGTGAAGCATGGGGGTGGAAACATCATCCTCTTGCAACTAAGGAGGGGCTCTGTACGAATCATTTTAAGGTCTTGGAGTGGCCTGGCCAGTCTCCAGACCTGAACTCAATAGAAAATCTTTGGAGGGAGCTGAAACTCCAAACCTGAAAGATTTGGAGAAGAACTGTATGGAGGAGTGGACCAAAATCCCTGCTGCAGTGTGTGAAAACTTGGTCAAGAACTACAGGAAGCATTTGACCTCTGTAATTACAAACAAATACAATTGTACCAAATATTAACATTGATTTTCACAGGTTTTCAAATACTTATTTGCAGGAGTAACATGCAAATAAATTATTAAAAAAAATCATACATTGTGATTTCCGGATTTTTTTTTTTTTCCGATTTTGTCTCTCTAATTCATTAAAAAAATCTCCTTTAACAGTGGAATATCCGGATAAAATGCTGAAACCGACTTCTTCTGAAACTTCTCTGTTCTCTCACGACGTCCTGGATCAATAGAGCCTGAAATGTGGAGGTTTTCAGCTTGAACAGGCTGACGACGGCGGCTGAGAGCGCTGAGCGACGTCTCGCACCGTGAAAAGTCCTTAAAGCGACAGAATCACCTCAAAATCTCTCATCAGCCGTTAAAATTTTCACTGAAAACCACCTTAATTTTTCGAACCGTGTCCACTTCGATGTCTCTCACAGGTTTAGAAAAAATTTTGATCAAACAACGCGCCAGTCTCTCAGCAACTTCTCAGACAAAGGAATTCCGATGAGGGGCTGGATGACTCCTCCCACAAGGAGTGCTCACAGGCGAATGACGTCACCGACAGGCGTGGAAAAACTCACGCATGCGCACGAGGGTTCAAGCATGTCTGACGTAAAAACATATGAATGAAATCCATATAGTTTTTGAAAAAATAAAAAGGACCGTTACTTTATTGATAGCCCTCGTATGTGTATGTATGTGTGTGTGTGTGTATGTATGTATGTATGTATGTATATGTATCAATCAATCAATCAATCAACTTTTTTCTTATATAGCGCCAAATCACAACAAACAGTTGCCCCAAGGCGCTCCATATTGCAAGGCAAGGCCATACAATAACCATGAAAAACCCCAACGGTCAAAACGACCCCCTATGAGCAAGCACTTGGCCACAGTGGGAAGGAAAAACTCCCTTTTAACAGGAAGAAACCTCCAGCAGAACCAGGCTCAGGGAGGGGCAGTCTTCTGCTGAGACTGGTTGGGGCTGAGGGAAAGAACCAGGAAAAAGACATGCCGAGAAGGGGGGCAGAGATCGATCACTAATGATTAAATGCAGAGTGATGCATACGGTGCAAAAAAAGAAAGAAACAGTGCATCATGGGAACCCCCCCACAGTCTACGTCTAAAGCAACATAACCAAGGGATGGTCCAGGGTCACCCGATCCAGCCCTAACTATAAGCCTTAGCGAAAAGGAAAGTTTTAAGCCTAATCTTAAAAGTAGAGAGGGTATCTGTCTCCCTGATCTGAATTGGGAGCTGGTTCCACAGGAGAGGAGCCTGAAAGCTGAAGGCTCTGCCTCCCATTCTACTCTTACAAACCCTAGGAACTACAAGTAAGCCCGCAGTCTGAGAGCGAAGCGCTCTAATGGGGTAATATGGTACTACGAGGTCCCTAAGATAAGATGGGACCTGATTATTCAAAACCTTATAAGTAAGAAGAAGAATTTTAAATTCTATTCTAGAATTAACAGGAAGCCAATGAAGAGAGGCCAACACGGGTGAGATATGCTCTCTCCTGCTAGTCCCCGTCAGTACTCTAGCTGCAGCATTCTGAACCAACTGAAGGCTTTTTAGGGAACTTTTAGGACAACCTGATAATAATGAATTACAATAGTCCACCCTAGAGGAAATAAATGCATGAATTAGTTTTTCAGCATCACTCTGAGACAAGACCTTTCTGATTTTAGAGATATTGCGTAAATGCAAAAAGGCAGTCCTACATATTTGTTTAATATGCGCTTTGAATGACATATCCTGATCAAAAATAACTCCAAGATTTCTCACAGTATTACTAGAGATCAGGGAAATGCCATCCAGAGTAACGATCTGGTTAGACACCATGCTTCTAAGATTTGTGGGGCCAAGTACAATAACTTCAGTTTTATCTGAGTTTAAAAGCAGGAAATTAGAGGTCATCCATGTCTTTATGTCTGTAAGACAATCCTGCAGTTTAGCTAATTGGTGTGTATCCTCTGGCTTCATGGATAGATAAAGCTGGGTATCATCTGCGTAACAATGAAAATTTAAGCAATACCGTCTAATAATACTGCCCAAGGGAAGCATGTATAAAGTGAATAAAATTGGTCCTAGCACAGAACCTTGTGGAACTCCATAATTAACTTTAGTCTGTGAAGAAGATTCCCCATTTACATGAACAAACTGTAATCTATTAGACAAATATGATTCAAACCACCGCAGCGCAGTGCCTTTAATACCTATGACATGCTCTAATCTCTGTAATAAAATTTTATGGTCAACAGTATCAAAAGCAGCACTGAGGTCCAACAGAACAAGCACAGAGATAAGTCCACTGTCCGAAGCCATAAGAAGATCATTTGTAACCTTCACTAATGCTGTTTCTGTACTATGATGAATTCTAAAACCTGACTGAAACTCTTCAAATAGACCATTCCTCTGCAGGTGATCAGTTAGCTGTTTTACAACTACCCTCTCAAGAATCTTTGAGAGAAAAGGAAGGTTGGAGATTGGCCTATAATTAGCTAAGATAGCTGGGTCAAGTGATGGCTTTTTAAGTAATGGTTTAATTACTGCCACCTTAAAGGCCTGTGGTACATAACCAACTAACAAAGATAGATTGATCATATTTAAGATTGAAGCATTAAATAATGGTAGGACTTCCTTGAGCAGCCTGGCAGGAATGGGGTCTAATAAGCATGTTGATGGTTTGGATGAAGTAACTAATGAAAATAACTCAGACACAACAATCGGAGTGAAAGAGTCTAACCAAATACCGGCATCACTGAAAGCAGCCAAAGATAACGATACATCTTTGGGATGGTTATGAGTAATTTTTTCTCTAATAGTCAAAATTTTGTTAGCAAAGAAAGTCATGAAGTCATCACTAGTTAAAGTTAATGGAATACTCAGCTCAATAGAGCTCTGACTCTTTGTCAGCCTGGCTACAGTGCTGAAAAGAAACCTGGGGTTGTTCTTATTTTCTTCAATTAGTGATGAGTAGAAAGATGTCCTAGCTTCATGGAGGGCTTTCTTATAGAGCAACAAACTCTTTTTCCAGGCTAAGTGAAGATCTTCTAAATTAGTGAGACGCCATTTCCTCTCCAACTTACGGGTTATCTGCTTTAAGCTACGAGTTTGTGAGTTATACCACGGAGTCAGACACTTCTGATTTAAAGCTCTCTTTTTCAGAGGAGCTACAGCATCCAAAGTTG